>NC_088789.1:28035882-29417883 GCF_949628265.1 Cloeon dipterum | reverse complement strand
AGCGGCGCGGGGAGAGGCCTGAGCAAAAACTCTCGCGCTATATTCGCCGACATATTAGCGCAAGAACAAAATCTAGATGCTGTTCTTGACAGGGTTCGCCAATTTTGCGCAAAAATAAACCAGCTGGAAAAATGTTTTGGATTTTTTTCAATTTGTTTTCCTAATTTAACCCCGAAAGTGGTAAAATTTTGCACGTGGGATATTTACAAAATGTGATAAAATTTTTTCTTTTTTTTTGTGAAACTAGTACCTTTTGTACTGATTCGGTAAAAATCTCTAATTTTGGTCATCCAATTTTGATATACAAAAAAGCGTGTGTTTCGGAACAATTAAAAAAATTGCACAAACCCCGCAAAAAGGTTTTAGCAATAAAATAAGTCTTTCTGAAAAATTGTGTGATTTTGCGAACCATGGCTGCTTACTGCAGCATTAAACATCATAAAACGCCGAGTTTTCATCGTTCCGTGCTAATTAAAGCAGACGAACGGGCCCAATAAAGTGTCTTCCGCTTGTGCCTGCGACACAGGGTTGCCATGCGGGAATCAAATGATGTGAATGGAAAGTAATTATTGGAAAATAACAAATGATTGACGCGATTCGCGCTACGCGTGCGCCAACGGGCATTCTAGCATTAAGAAAAAATATCAATAAATTGAACAATAAAACCAACCGCATTTTATTCTAAATCCTCTGCTCGGCACATCCCGTGGACTATTAGCCCACCCGTCCCAATAACACCGCCGAGTGGATAAAATGAGCCCGAGTTGCCCCAGAGGAGCTTGCGCTAAACGTGGCCATCTTTTCGCCTCCCCGCATTTTATCCCTACAGCCACCGGAAAGGCGAAAAAAGCAGCGAGTGGCGAGACGGCGCCGGTGCGCCTCCCAGCTCGTTGAGCAATTTGATCAATTCGAGTCACTTAACTAACCACCCTTTTCCATATCTGACATGCAACAGCTAGTATTTCATCTTTGAATTGCTCAAATATCTTCCAATGCTTTGACACTCCTGAGAATTTGTTAAAAATGCGAGCCAGTGGTCTGCGGTTAAAATGTTACATTTTTCAGTCTAGCGCGTAGATATTTTTAATCCGCAATAAAACTAACAAAAAAAGGTGGAATGAGATTTGTCACCGGATGCAAAGTTAAAACATTTCTGTTTTATTACTCTTCTGCTTGAAGTAATAAGATTACGCATAAAAGTTTAAAAAATTCAGTAAAATAAAACGGCAGCATTAAATAAAGAACAATAAAACCAACCGAATATTTTAGAACCTCTTCTCAGCACTTATTGTGGGCTATAGGGTCCCAAAAACATCGCCAAGATAATAACATGGGGCCCAAAGTGGCTGCAGAGGAGCTTGGGCCCGTTTTAAGGCCCTTATTTATTGTTCCACCAATTGAACCGCCAGTCATTGATTTGTCCTGAAAGTTTGCTGGGGGAAAAAACAGCAATTAATTGGCGAGTCGGCGCCGGTGCGCCTCCCAGTCTCGCTGATACAGTGATAAATATTTGAGATATTTGGAGTCAAATAGCCACTAACTGAACCATTTTTTCCATCTCTGACGATTGGCAGTTAACAGGAACAGATTATCTAAACCCTCGCATATCGCACACAGCTGCGACTCACAAGAAATGCCGAATTTCTCAACGATGCAAGCTCATTAGCTTGTTATTTGCTGTTAAAATCCGGAATTTTAAAAATTGAAATGCATACATTTTTTTTAAAAAAATAAATAAGCAATTCAATGTGCAGTCTCTTGAGTTCTCCTCGTGGAATATTGTGTATTGGGAGCAACGCAAATATAGATATTTCTGCTGTGATCATATCAAGAATTTTAATCAGAACGGATTTTAAGCATTTCAATCATCCTAGCAAGATTATGGAAGGAAAAACACATTTTTGTGGGGAGTCCAATATAATTATACAATTTATAAATGGTGAAAGAAGGTGATTAACTCCTCTGAAAGTTCAAAAATTAAATTTAAATAATTTTCAGATTTAGAGATTTACGAAACAAGCAAGTGATAGGAAATTGAAAACCAAATTCATTGAGATAATTTATTCGTGAAAGCAATTTCTCAAGGAATCCAGTATTGTGCATAATCACATCTCCATTCCTACTTCCAGACGTGATTAATATAATATTTCAAAGGAAGCTACTTAAATGAAAGAGTGGTTTCTCGTTTAACAATTTTTTAATTACCATCGAAAAACATATCTGTAACAAATATGTGGAAACACGTTGTTATACAGAAGCTATTAAAATAATCAGAAATGTTACTCAATTCCCATGGATTAATTGTTTATGATTCCGCAAATTTTTACATTTTTTGATTCCACATGCACTGCAAACCTTACAATTTTTTATGTCTTAAATGTGATGACCTGAGATGACGGCTAAGGGAGCATTTTGAGAAATAACGTTTTTTACATGCATCACATTCCACTTTCAATTCTAACAAATTTTTTTCTCCGCAAGATGGATTTTCAAATAAATAGTGTAGAAAAAACTCTTTGGGCAGTGGGCACAGTGTTTCAATTTGGCTGGGTTGTGCATGCTGGTAAAATGTAGTTTCAATCGATTTGCACTTTTGTAGTACCTTTTGCAGGGTTCACATTTGAATCCGAGAGCTTTGTGCTCCAAACCACGCCATTCGCGATTTCCATGTTTTCTTTTCATGTGGTAAACAAGCAAACAATGGTGTGTGAAGCTCTTTGGACACTTGGCACATTTGAACAAAGTTTCTTTGCATTTTTTCAGGTGTGATTGGAGCAAACCTGAACACTGGAATTTGTTTTTACATCGTGAACATGCCATCTTTCTAACGTGTTGAGCGAAATAACCAACCGACACATCTAATTTACAAATTTTGCAGCGTTTGCATTTATGCTTTAAACTAATATGCCTTGCCAAAGTATCCTTTGTTGAGAACATTTCACCGCATTCGTCACACTTGAATGGCTTTTCTGTTCTGTGTTTTCTGGCAACATGTCTTTGTAGATCAGATTTCTTTTTTGTTTTGTAATCACAATAGTCACAATCAATCATTTTTGCAATATCAGTTTTGTGAAAAGAGTCAAAGTGTGTCCTCATTTCGATTTTAGTTTTGAAAAACGAGACGCAGCCATGAAAAGCGCACTTGACTGGAAATTCACGATGGACATTACGAAAATGATGACAATAACTATCGTTTCCTTTGAATTTCTTGATACAAAATTCACATTTGAACACTTTCTGTTTTTCATGCACTTCTTCGTTGTGTTTTTCCCTTTCCTCGATTGTGTGGAAATAAGTGGCACAATTACGGTTTCCACATCTGATAGCTTCTTTGTGTGTTTTCTTTACATGCTGTGACAAAAGCTGAGAAAATTTGAATAGTTTACCACAGTAGAGACATTTTTTCTTTTGTGAACAAATAAGCGATTTCGTCTCAGATTCCAATTCTCCCTCATCCTTTTCAATATCTTCTTCTTCACTTTCGGAGAGATCAATATCTTCCAATTGCACCCAACATTGTTCTATATTTCCCTCTGAAAACACAATTATTAGACAAAAACTAAAAAAATTAAAAAATATCACTTTTACCAAAATAATGATTCCGCAGCTCTCTTGCCGCATCGTCAAAATCCAAATTCCACCAAACCAAAGCTTCTTCTGACATTCCGTTGAATTTCCAAAGGAACCTTGGGGAAAATTCATTAAATAAAAACGAATAATTCCTGGATTCCTTCTAACTTACTCGGCTTGCCAGATGCAAAAGTAGCAAATTTTGTCTTCGTCTTGGATTTCCTCGGCCAACTCGTGTCCGCTGACGTTTAGAAACCAAGTCTTCAATTTTTCCTTGTCCACGTGGACAGCGAGGACAGCGCCGTCCGCCGTTGGAAGGTCGCAAATCAAGCACAATGCCTTTTGATACGACATTTCGAGCAGACTACCTGTACCTGAATGGAAGGTTGCAGGTGGCTTAGTGACTGCCGCGCCACTCAGGGTATGGATAAAATCACCAATATGACGTCATTGCTTTTAAAGATAACACGCGGCTACAAAATATATCTACTTTTCTATAATTTTTAGGAACTTTCAAAGCTTTTTTAGTGTATATATATCTTTTATAACATATAATTCACACCGCGTAGCGTATTAAAAATTCGATTGTTTTTGCCTTTGTTCCAAGGTGCAACAAATGAAAGTATCGCCTCGCTCCTTTGTCTGCGACTATTTAAACACTGCATTCTGTTATATAGCAGCCAGAGTGCGTAGAATTAAAAATGAAGAGAATGTTTAAAAGTTGATGGAATGAGTAATCAAGCTCCGCAGGCTAGCTAATGAGGGAAATAATTATGCGGGTTTGGTTTGCATAGTTCAGATTCTTGACGAACGGTATGTTTGAAAAATCAACTTGATGAGACCAAATAAACTTATAAATAAAAAATTTGCATAAAACATTCATAAAATTTGTCTATTTTCAAAATTATCTGATGCCATTTTTATATCAATTTAAGTTCAAGCCCGTTTGAACGGTTGTGCTTATTAGATGCGAATTAGCTCGTAAGTTTTATTAGTTCGGAGAAAGAAAGCGCGTCTCACTATTTATCTTTTATTTCGACCCACCTGATCAGCTTTGAGCAGCAATTATTCTACAATTATAAAAGTTGCGCGGCATCGGAGCCAAAACTTGGTGATTTATCTGCGGCCTAATGACAGCCGGCGCGCAGCTAGAAAAATTTGGCACAAAACAGGCGGAAGACAAAAGTCAAAAAGCTGCAGCGGAATTGCTGGCGTGCCAAGCGGCCGCGATTGATTGTTGAAAGCTATTTGCTCGGGCCGGCACTTTGCTTTGCGCTCGACTTCACGCACGCAGGAATACGCGCCCGAGTGACTCAAACGGCTCGTGCTCAGCATCCGCTTGGAAAATTTGAAAGTCTTTTAACTCTCTACAGTGAACAGAATTCTATGAACTATTTTCTATTAAAAACGCGGCTGTGATTTTTGAGCGCCAGTCATTTTGTGTTAATTTATTGGGGGAAATTTTATTGTGTGTGGTTTTACTCAACGAATACGATTTAAAAGCAGTGCTTGAATTCTCCCGTCGTAATTGTACAATTTATGAAGAAAATTTCGTTTCTAATTTAGTGGTATCGTAAAAAGGTCATATTAAAAATGCCGTAAATTTGGTATACTGATCTTACAGGAGCTGTAATGTCTGCAAACCCTTCAGTTCATGCATTTCGAGACGTATGCGGAAATTTGTGGTTGGTTCGATTAGCACGATTCGCACTAGTCATATTTTGCAGAGTCGACGGTGAGGTATGCAACCTGCCCCAAAGCATTAATCGGCGGCACAGTTTCCTTGCTGTTTTTTCTTCCATCTCTTCATCTCATGTACAAAAATTAATTAACAATAAGAGAGATATCCGCATCTACCTGCATGCCAAACATTCAGACAGAATGAAAATTATCTCTTTGAACTAAATATATGAGGTAACACAAGAAATTTAGCACTGTTCTCTGCTTGAAGGGAAAGACCAAAAATATATTAAAAAGAAATTTCAGTAAAACAGCAGCAGAATTGAACAATAAATCCAAGCGGAATAATCACATATACAGAATCCGGCAGTTTAATAATCAAAATGCGCACTTTGAACCTTAAAATATTCGGAAATTATATGATCTTGTACGCTCTAGAGTTCTCCTCGGGGATATTTGTATTTTGGGAACAATGACGATTTAGAAATACTTAACTTTCATCATTTCACAAACTTAAATCAGGATATTTTTTGCGTCTCCCAACATTCTTGCAATTTTTTAGGATGAAGCGGCACATTTGGAGAGGGAACTTCTTCTGTTCAATTATATTTCACAAATTTTATTTAGTGAAAGAAATTAATTCACTCAACAATTATTACTGCTCTTGAAATTAGAAAACAAAATACATTTAATTTTTACATTTTCAGTCTAAGATATGAATTGGAGGAAAAGTATAAAACCCAAATTTCATGGAGATCATTTTTATTCGTCGAAGCAATTTCTCAAGGTGTAAGGATCGTATCCGGTATTGACCATAATAACTCTGTCATATCCCAACTTTGGCTCGACGATTGGCAGATATCCCGCATTATACATCAATCTGGGAATAATTTTATACTGATGGAAAACTGGCATTAGCAATTTTCCCGAGTTATATACCTTAGGTACTCCAATCGCTCGAATTCCGCGATCATTTCCTCCCTCTCCTTCTCTTCTTCTAGTCTCAGTTTCTCAATCCACTCTGTTGCCCTTTGTCTCATGTACTTGATCCACTCATCACGCTCCTGGCGCAACTTTTCCTGCTTCATTGCAGCTACGCTTGGTACTTTGGCAGGAGTCAACTTTGGCGAAACTAAATCTGGTGTCGATAGGCTATGTGCAAGTTGTGCCCGAATCGCTGGCAAATACAATTGAGGCGTTTTGTGAACTTCAAACGTAAAAAATTACAAAATTTAGTACAGTAATTTTTGCCTTGAAAAGCAATGAACAAAAAAAGCTACTTACTTCCTGCTAAAGGGACATTTTGATCGACTGTCTTTTGTTTTCCAGCCAGTAACACACGATAGTCATTTGTTCTCTGCAACGAAATTTTGACAGTTTTAAATTTTGCAATGACAAATTGAAAATAAGGTTTTAATTGGCCAGCCAACCAAGACAGATCCTCTTTGATCGAATCAGAAATCTTTTAAGGACCGTCTTTGAAGAAGATTCTGAGCACACCAATCGATTCTTCAGGGTCGAATTAAGTAATGTGGATATTTTTTCCGACCAAAAAGCGCAACGCGACGAGCGAACTTTTTTCCCGCCAAAACAATATTATGAACGTATATGCGTGAACTGCGCATGCGTAACGGCTGGTTCGAGCACTTTCAGAGAATGACTTCTTTGTCAGATCCAGCCAGCTATGACGCATGCGCAATTCTCGCATTCATATTGTTTTGGCGGGAAAAAAGTTCGCATGTCGCGCTGGACATGTTGGTTTGAAAAAATATCCACTTTACCTAATTCGACCCTCAGGAATCGATTGGTGTGCTCAGAAACTTCATCAAAGATGGTCTTTAACGTGTAAAAACAGCAAATTAATAGTTTAAAATTGACCAAACTGTCATCTGTCGGTGGCTTTAAACACTTTTATGTTCTACACCAAAATGAATTAATGAAATTACCAGTGTCTTCCTCTCGTCCGTGCCAAATAATGCAGGCGAGGAATTAGAACGTGTGGCCCTCGTAGCTGAGGTATTAGCTGATTGTGAGTTGTTTGCTCCTTCCGAAGTCGACATCAACCTTGCCTTCGAGCCAGTTCTATTGGGGCCAAACGGAACTTTTTGCATTGGCACTAATTCCTTACACATCTTTTCGTTACATTTCACAAATTCATTAATATCGTTGATCGCGCGAGCCAATTGTTTCGCCAGAAAAACGATGTTTGTGTTCGGGTGATAATAATGCTTGCAGTTTTCAACCACCAGATCTATGTCTCTAAAGCACTCCTCATAGCTATCGTAATAATTGTGTTCCAGGCGTTTTAGTACGGTGCCCATGTCCATCGGGTGCTTGATTTTCGCATAATATCTCTGCAAAATAAAAAAATCTTAGAATTGTATCAATAATAACAATAATTATTTCTTAAAGACCGTCGTTGACGAAGCTTCTGAGCACACTAATCGATTCTTGAGGGTCGAATTAGCTAAAGTGGATATTTTTCCGACCAAAAAGTCCAGGGCGACGTGCGAACGTTTTTCCCGCCAAAATTAAATGACCGTATTTATATGCGAGAACTGCGCATGCGTCAGAGCAGGTGTGGCCGAGAAGCGTCACGTCAGTTGCAGTTGGCGTGTGCCAGCTCTGACGCATGCGCAGTTTTCGCATATAAATACGTTCATATAATTTTGGCGGGAAAAATACTCACTTTACCTAATTCGTCCCTCAAGAATCGATTGGTGTGCTCAGAAACTTCGTCAAAGACGGTTTTTGTAAATGCAAAGGCTTCACCATACCGGCACTCGGACCTCATCCACGGGCAATTTGAACGGCTTGATGTACCCTTCCTCCCATCGACTTTTGAGTTCTTCCTCGATGATTTGCAGTCCACGTGGTCGGCGAGGATCCTTACTCTTATTACTAGGCTCATATGGTAGGTTGACCTGTCCATATTCAACTCTGGAAGTCGGGCAGCTGCATGGATAGGTGCAATTCTGCGTTTTCACCGGCATCTAAACAAAAATTCATTTCAACAGTTAGATATTTTACGGTATATATTAACTAAAGAAACAATTATACGAGTAAGGCAATAAATAATCTCTCTTATACTTAACAGCATTTTCATTAGTCGAATAGACCGGTTGCATGTAAGCCCTTAGTGTTCGAAGCTGCCAACAGATGGCGCCACCGTGTTCTTTAGGAATAAATTTAATTTGAAGGCACTTCCGCTGCGATTCCAGACTCAATCCTGCCACCGTGTATTTTTCTATTAATATGCATTCTTTTGACGTGCTGAAAACAAAAATCGTTTAAGCCAATCGCCGTAGAATCATGAAAAACTATTTTTTCTAAATATAAAATGGACTGATTTTGGTTTCCAGCACGCCAAAAGAAATTATTTATTAAGTGAAGAATTGACAGTAGGCAGGATTAAGTCTGAAATCGCAGCGGAAGTGCCTTAAAATTAAATTTAATACTAACGGTGGCGCCATCTGGTGATGGCTTCGAACTATAAGGGCTTATGCAACTGGTGAATTCATTTAAAAAATGCAGAACTTATGTGAAAAATATTTATATGCTAAAATATTTGAGATAATTGGCTAATCAGACAGAAAATTCACTGTCGTGTAACTATAAAATCACGATTTATTTCTTAATTTAGGGAATTTACCACAAAATTCGCACACCATGAGATAAATTGAGTTGAAATTAATCAAACGCTAGACATTTGTCCCTAAAGTCGCTGGAAAAGTGTGAAAACCAGCAAGTGGAGAGTCGGCGCACGTCCGGCTCCCTGTCCGTTAAGAGCCGGGAACATGAGGTGAAAACGCTCTTCACCTCGCGGCAGCCAACGCCGATCTGAATATGTGCCAGTGGCTTTGCAATGTCCACTATTACGCGCGATCCTTGAGCGAGGAAATGCACAATTTGCACACCATGAAATAGATTGCGAAGAAATTGATCGAACGCCAGACATTTTTCCCCAAAGTCGCTGTAAAGGTGTGAAGCTAGCAATATGGGGAGTCAGCGCCCATCCGGCTCCCTGTCCGTTAAATGATTGGAGAATTAGGGGTCACAGAAATTTTGCTATTTCTGGTATTTGGAAGCCAGCATTATATTCCTGAATTGCTAAAATATCTCCCATTGCTTTGATTATCCAGAGAATGCCTTAAAAATGCGAGCCAACGGGCTGCTTTTTTATTTTTATGAGAAATTTGATAATTAAGAAATTTAATCGGCGGAGATAAACTGTTGCTAAATTTTCCAAATAATGAACCTAATGAGCCAACAATATGCATCATGTTCTTATTTGTTAGCCTGTGTAAAGCTCTACTTTTATTATTTAAATTAAAAATTATTTTTGTGGAATTTTTCGAGTCTGCCGCGACATTAAGCCGCCTCTATTCCCCCTTAAATTAGGTTTAAAAAAGTACTTCCCGTGGTTTAAAAAATTTTAAATACCCTCAACTCAACAAACCACAACTCAAGTGAGGATTTAAAAACAGTGCCATGCGTCATTAGCCAGCGATAAAATAAAAAAGGGTTTAAACTCATTCAAAATTATTTTTCCTTGCAGTAATTCAACTCCCGATTTTTCTGTTTTTAAGCAAACCACTGGTACTCACTTTTGTTTTGTTTTGCTGCAAAGATTGATTACTCATTGGTCGAAGGTTAGCGCCACAAATCAGGTGCTCTCCGCCGAGGTTAGGCCGAAATATTACAATTTTTTCGGTGCCGAACAGCGCGCAACGTGCTCCTTCTGCAGCAGTCAACACAAACACTCCTGTTTTGCTGACTCGTCCGAGCAGGAGATGAGGAGACTGACCGCGGCCGCCACGACGATACAAGCTTTTCACCAACCGGCAAGGGGAGACGTGTGTTTTCAAGGGATGCTATTCTCCCTTTCAAAATATCATTGCCGGCAAGACAGCCTCTGCGCATCTCCTCTCTCAGGTACCGAAAAGCAGCGCCAACTTGAAACAAAATTTGAAATATGGAAATAGAAATTAAATTTAAATTTAGTTATATACTTACTTTTAGGTCAAATTATTTACTTGTACTGCAGCAAATGCCAAAATAAAATATTTTTCATTCAAAATTGAATAAAAAATATAATTAATGGATTAATTTCATTTTATTGCTTTTTAAACGCGTAAATTATTGGTTTAGTTTTTAATAATCTGCCTTTAATCAGCTTGCTAGAAGCTTACAATACTGTAATAATTTTGCTATTTTTAATTAGTAATTATTCGGCAAAGAAAAAATAATTTTATTTTAATTAAAGCATAATATTAATGAAGGGAAAATAATAAATTTGTGACAGAAAATCAATTGGTCTAAATAACGATGAAATAAATTAAAAAATTTTATTAATTACTTTTTCACAGAGATACTTAATTTTACTGGTGTATGCAAGCTGTTACTTTTTCTACAAACAACTATTATAATTAATAAAAGTATTAAATAATTGGAGGTTTAAGCAAAAATATTGGGACAGTAGCAAAAAACACAATTAAATGGCTCATTTCCAATCATTAAATATCTTTTAACATAAATTTAAATAACAAATATCAGCCGCAATGTCGATTGACTTATTCCACGGCGCTGCAACGCAGCAAAACATAAAATGTTTCATTCATTCACCTTCTCCGTTTCCCTTTCATTCATTCACCTTCTCCGTTTCCCTTTCATTCATTATTATTAAGCGCGGATCATTCAGAGCCCTCATTGTGAGCTCTCTCCGCCGGCAGCTGCATGCCCCTTGCTCTCTCCTTTTACGCAGCAACCAATATCGGCAGAAGCGCGTTTGAGGTTTAAACTGCTTCGCGTGTTACTGCTTGGTTCTTGTTTTTGGGAAATATAAAAATTATGTACAAAATTTGAACCTTGGAAAAGCCAAAATAATATTTTACCTTTTGTGTCTGTTCACATAACTTCGGAGATGTCTTTCTTCGTCAGTTTATATTTGGAGCTGGTTGAGACAACGAGGAGGATAATTACAGCAACCACTAGCAAAAATATGAAGAGCGAGGAATCGAAAAGGACGAAACGTACTGTGAACATTTTAAGCGAGTAATGTGCGGCTCTTCAGAGAGAGAAAAATATCTCGATGTCTGGTGATCGCGAGTGCGCAGGCGAATGAACTGATCGTTTGCCACTTCTTGGAGCTGATGTAGCTTTTGAAAACACTGAGAATAATAACAGTTTGTAAAACACAAACAAAACTTTAGACTTTTACCTGCCTGCTCAAACAAATTTTCACGAAAAATGAATAAAGATTTGTTGGGTGATTTTGTTGCTTTTGATGTAATATTTTTGGGATTATGCATAGTTTTTTGTTTTACTCGCGTTTATTAGAGAAGCTGCTAGTAAAGCAGCCCTAATTTACGAGATTCCTGTTGATCTGTTCCGGTAACAATTTTTTTCCCTTTTTTATCCCCCTTCGAGGACCGAGAAGTGCGCGCACTGCACTAGCACGAATGCTGAAACTTGGGTCCCAATAACACCGCGAACGAATTGAATGGGCGCACCAGGCCGCACAGGGACCCAGCCCACTTAAGGGCAACTTGCCTCCGCATCGAGGACTGCATTGAAACGCTAGACATTCGTCCCGTGAAGCCAAATCACGCATGCTGGAAAGGTGCAAACCAGCAAGTAGCGAGTCGGCGCCGGTGCGCCTCCCAGCCCGATGAGCAATTTGAGCATTTTGACAGAGAGCCGAAGCATTCCCCTGCCATGCACACCCTTATTTCTGCACCCTGATAATTTTTAATTCTTTTTGCAACTTCTAAGTCAGAGCAGGAAAAAGTGAGTTCAGACAGTGTTTAAAGAACAACCCCATTAATCTACCCTTACAAAGGGAAACTAAATAGATCTTACACGGTATTTCCACCAAACACTGAACTATTAATAGCTAAAGAAACAAATACTTACATTAATTCGCCATTTCAGACATTGATGCGTTCGATAAACGAGGATTTTTAGATGTAAATAATACCAAGCACATATATGGAGATGATGCCATGATTTGGGGTGTGGGGTAAATCTCAACGCATCGGTACTGCGGTGGTCAAAATAAATTTATTGTGGGGCGGGAGAATTCAAGCACTGCTTTTAATTCGCATTCGTTGAGTAAAACCACACACAATAAAATGTCCCAAAAATAAATTAACACAAAATGACTGGCGCTCAAAATCACAGCCGCGTTTTTAAAAAGACTTCGAAATTTTCCAAGCGGATACTGAGCACGAGCCGTTTAAGTCACTCGGGCGCGGATTCCTGCGTGCGTGAGTTGAACGCAAAGCAAAGTGCCGGCACGAGCAAATAGCTTTCAACAATCAATCGCGGCCGCCTGGCCCGCCAGCAATTCCGCTGCAGCTTTTTTACTTTTGTTTTCCGCTTGTTTTGTGCCAAATTTCTCAAACTGCTTGCTAGTTGTCATTCGGTGCCGCGTAACTTTTATTATTTGTAGAATTATGGCGGCTCAACGCTGATCAGGTGGGCCGATTTGTTGTTTTTGATTTAATATTTTTGGGATTATGCATAACTATTTGTTTTACTCGCGTTTATTAGATAGCTGTTGGTAACGCAGCCCTAATTTCCGAGATTCCTGTTGATCTGTTCCGGAAAACAGAGATCGTTTAAACACACTGCTTTTGTGCTCAAACGTGCCGCTCCTTGCGATATTGGTTGCTGCGTAAAAGGAGAGTGCAAGGGGCGGACGGCATGCAGCTGCCGGCGGAGAGAGCTGAGGGCTCTGATCCGCGCTTAATAATAAATAATAAAGAATGAAAATGAAACGGAGCAGGTGAATGAATGAAACATTTGTTGCGGCGTTGCGGTGCCGTGGAAAATAGGTCAATCGACATTGCGGCTGATATTTGTTATTTCAATTTATTTTAAAAGATATTTAATTATTGGAAATTAACCATTTAATTGTGTTTTTTTTTTCTATTGTCCCCAATATTTTTGCTTAAATCTCCAATTATTTAATAATTTTATTAATTAAAATAGTTGTTTGTAGAAAAAGTAACAGCTTGCATACACCAGTAAAATTATTAAGTATCTGTGAAAAAGTAATTATTAAAATTTTTTAATTTATTTCTTTCATCGTTATTTAGACCAATTGAGTTTCTGTCACAAATTTACTATATTTACTTCATTAATATTTATGCTTTAATTAACATGAAATTAATTTTTCTTTGCCGAATAATTACTATAATTACAAATAGCAAAATTATTGCATAATTATAAACTTCTAGCAAGCTCATTAAAGGCAGATTATTAAAAAATAATCTAATTTACGCGTAAAAAAAGTAAAAAAAAATTAATCCATTAATTATATTTTTATTAAATTTTGAATGAAAAATATTGTATTTTGGCATTTGCTGCAGTCCGAAGTAAATAATTTTACCCACAAGTACGTATGTAACTAAGTTTAAATTTAATTTCTATTTCTCAATTTCAAATTTTGTTTCAATTTGGCGCTGCTTTTCATCCCCGCTGCTTTTCGGTACCTGAGAGAGGAGATGCGCAGAGGCTTTTTCGCCGGCCATGATATTTTCACAGGGAGAATAACATCCCTTGAAAACCCACGTCTCCTCTCGCCGGTGGGGGAAAAGCTTGTATCGTCGTGGCGGCCGCGGTCAGTCTCCTGCTCGGACGAGTCAAAACAGATGTTTGTGTTGACTTGTGCAGGAGGAGCACGTTGCGCGCTGTTCGGCACCGAAAAAATTGGTAATATTTCGGCCTAAACTCGGCGGAGAGCCCCTGATTTGTGGCGCTAACCAATCCTTGCAGCGAAACAAAACACAAGTGAGTACCAGCGGTTTGCTAAAAAACAAAACAAAAAAACGGGGATTGAATTACTGCAAGGTAAAATAATTTTGAATGATTTTAAACCCTTTTTTATTTTATTGCTGGCTTTTTTATTTGGCACTGTTTTAAAATCCTCACTTGAGTTGTGGTTTGTTGAGTTGAGGGTATTTAAAATTTTTTAAACCACGGAAAGTACTTTTTTAAACCTAATTTAAGGGGGAATAGAGGCGGTTTAAGGTCACGGCAGACTCGAAAAATTCCACAAAAATAATTTTTAATTTAAATAATAAAAGTAGAGCTTTACACAGGCTAACAAATAAGAACATGATGCATATTGTTAGCTCATTGGGTTCATTATTTGGGAGATTTAGCAACAGTTTATCTCTGCCGATTAAATTTCGTAATTTATCAAATTTCTGATTAAAAATAAATGCAGACCGTAGGCTCGCATTTTTAAGGCATTCTCTGGATAATCAAAGCAATGGGAGGTATTTAAGCAATTCTGGAATCTAAAGCTGGCTGCCCAATACCAGAAATAGCAAAATTTCAGCGACCCCTTATTCTTGAATCGTTCGACGGACAGGGAGCCGGATGGGCGCCGACTCCCCACATTGCTGCATGGCTTCACACCTGTCCAGCGACTTTGGGGAAAAATGTCTGGCGTTCGATCAATTCCTTCGCAATCTATTTCATGGTGTGCGAATTGTGCATTAACTCGCTCAAGGGTAGTGCGTAATAGTGGACGTTGCAGAGCCACTGGCACAAATTCAGATCGGCGTTGGCTGCCGCGAGGTGAAGAGCGTTTACACCTCATGTTCCCTGCTCTCAACGGACAGGGAGCCGGACGTGCGCCGACTCACCACTTGCTGGTTTTTACACTTTTCCAGCGACTTTAACGACAAAATGTCGGGCGTTCGATCGATTTCAACTCAATTTAATTCATGGTGTGCGAATTTTGTGGTAAATTCTTTAAATTGTGAAATAAATCGGGATTTTTTAGTTAGATGACAGCGAATTTTCTGCCTGATTAGCCAATTATCTCTAATATTTTAGCATATTTGGCATACAGATATTTTGCACAAAAATTCTGCAAAACCTGTTATTTGATTAAATGAATTTACCAGTTGTATTAAGCCCTTATAGTTCAAAACTACCACTAGATGGCGCCACCTTTAGTAATAAATTTAATTGTAACGCACTTCTACTGCGATTTCAGACTTGATCCTGCCTACGGTCATTTCTTCACTTAATGAATAATTTCTTTTGACGTGCTGGAAACCAAAGTCAGTCTAGCCATTCGCCGCTTATTTGTTTTGCTTATCGCTCGCACACTCGGACGTAGAATATTAAATTAGATTTTAAATAACGCAGTGAGTCTTATTCAAAATATCAATAAATCGATCTATTTTATTCCAGTTTGCTGACCTTGCCCGTGAGAATTCCAGGAGTGAATTAAATATTGCATTCGCATTCGTCTCGTTCAGTTGACCATCCCGTTAATTGGGGGTAAGAAATTTATTTATTTACTTGCTGTGATGTTAAATTAATTATTTAACTTAATATTCAAATTTTAGTGTTTTTTTTTTGGTTTTATGACTTTCCATAATTCTTCAAATTCTTTGTTGCATGCTAAATGTTTGACATTATTAACTGAATTCTTGTATTTAATTCCAGATCAAATCTTGGGATGAACAAATAACTCTTTTATTCCGAATATTCAGGAAATTCAGCTTCTTTTTCCCCACAGCGTAGGTATGTAAATTATTTCTTTAAAAAATCCTAACTCTTTTCAATTGCTACTGAAAAAATCGAGATTTTAATATACAGATCTTTTTAGTGAACTTTATGAACTTCTTCCCGCAGAGTTCAAGATTTTGCGGAGGAAAATGACCTCGTTCGTGAGAGTCCCAGGAACGAGTCGTTTCGTAGAAAAAACGACAACCGGCCTGACTCCATTGATGCTTGCAGCCAGGGACAGTGACCTGAGGCACTGCCTTGAATTGGTGGAAAAATCAGGCGAAAGGGCTGATGCAACAACAGAATTCGGAGTGTCTATGCTTCACTTTGCTGCAATGAACAAATATGACGGAATGGATATAATCCGTCATTTTATTAATAATGAAGGCGTGGATTTGAATAACAAAGATGCTGATGGCGAAGAACCGATCCACTATGTGGTTCGGCTGGCCGACTTTGAGCGAGCAAAGGAACTGCTGATTCTCAGAAACTGCTTACCGTATATACTGCACTTCTTTGTGTTAAAAAACAACTTTAAGTTCTGCCAGATTGTCCTTCAACTCGACGGCGAGCTGATTAAGGAATTCGACTCCAAGGGTAGATTGCCCCTCCACATCGCAGCCGAATTTCAGGGTCCGGAAATGGTCAAGTGGCTTGTTCGCGAGGCTGGAGTCGACGTCGAGGCCCTGAGCAAAGACAAGTCGACAGCTTTGCACTTCGCAGCGCGAAATAGGCGCATGTGGTGCGCAAGAAATAATTTTTCGTTTTTGCTGACTAGAAAGTTGGAGAAGCACGCCAAAAATAGATCTGGAGAAACAGCAATGCACGTGGCGCTTTCCATGGAAAGAGTCGATCTCGCTTACTATTTTTTGAAGGAAGGTGTGAAGTTTGAGAAATGCGATGATAATATTTTGATGTACTGCGTGAAGAAAAACAAAATCAAAAGTGCCAAATTTGTTTTCGAAAGATATTCGCGTCTTATGAAAGGGGTCGATTCAGCAGGTTGCAATTTACTCCACATTGCAGCAGAGTATTCGAACAAGGAAATGTGCAAGTGGATCGTCAGCAAAAATAAAATCAAGCCTAAGGATTTGTGCACCAAAAAATTAAAATCCACCGTCTTCCACCACGTGGCAAAAAACAAGGCTCACGGGGTGGAACTCGCCAGTTACTTCGTCGACTTGAGAGTTGATCTCAATGAAAGGGACCAATCAGGGGAAACTCCCCTCCACTATGCGCTTCGGGTTAAAAACCTGGACGTCGCCGACGAGATGATAGAAGACGGCGCTGATTTGAAAGTTAAGTTGGATGAATTGAACTTGTTGCAGTTCTGCATTTCAAGAAACCTTCTGTACAGTGCCATATTCGTGCATTCAAAGGACCGAAGTCAGATGCAAGTGAAGGGAAAAGAAGGTGAACACGCTCTTCACCTCGCGGCAGCCAACGCCGATCTGAGTATTTGCCAGTGGCTTTGCAATGCCCAATTTAATCCGCGATCCTTGAGCGAGGAATTGGAAAATTCCGTTCTACATTTCGTCGCCTACAACGAAAAGCACGGACAAAGCCTCGTCAGCTTTTTTGTTTCTCAGGGTGTGGACGTTAATCGTCGCAACAAGAATAAGGAGACGCCTCTGCACGCTGCTCTGTGCAAAGAAAACATCAAAGTCGCCGGGGAGCTGATTAAATTCGGCGCCAAATTTAAAGTCAAAATCAATAATGACAACCTTCTGCACTTTTGCATCCGCAGAAATAAACTCGCCAGCGCCAAATTCATAGTAGGAGTCAAGCCAGAACTTGTAAAGGAAAAATGCACTGGAGGAAAAACCGCGCTTCAACTGGCCAAGGAACACGCCGATCTCGATTTTTTCGCGTTTCTCACTGGAATATAGGCTCCGTCACCAGCATTGTGGAAAGTGAAATTCGCCTGGCTTTTGGATTGGAATCTGTATAGGAAGAAAAATGATTTGTGGTATTTTAAAATTTAGGTTCAATAAAAAACTTACAAACACACCAAGTAAAATATAAATATTAAAGCTTTTAATTTATGAAATGGAAATGGAAGTAGATTTTATTTATATTAAAATTTGGCAACTATCAATATTATATGAACACACCAATGTTTTTATTTACTACATACTCTACTTTTTTGTTATGTACTAAAAATCAATCGAATATTTGCTCTTGAAAGACAAGAACAAAAATTATTTATTTAAGGTTCTATAGAGGCCTCAATTGGCTCGAATTTATTTTATTCGCAATTCGATTTAATATTATTCCCCACAAACATAGCATTTAGTGAGTTTAAACCATCAGCCAGCGCTGGCTCATTGCGAACTGTTTTTGTGGCGTCAGAGGCATCTGCGTTGGAGGGGAAGGTAAAAGCGGCAGCTGGCAAACGAGCAGGCACGCGACTCAGGATGTTGAATGGAGATGAGCGGCGAGAGGAAAATGAAAGTTAATTAATGAAATTACTGCGGCGCAGCGCTTGTGAACGGAAAATTTAATTGAGGAGCTGCTGTTTCGGATTTAACAAATGTTGAAATCATTTACCACTTTGTCGACCATTTACGTATTGGAATTGGTCAAGAAAGATATCGAAAAACGTTGGAATAAATAATAGCCGTTCCAAGAGCTCGTGAATGAGATTGCTCTCGAGTTACTCATTATTGTGATTTGGGGAAGAAATTTTTATTAGAAATAAATCAAAAGTGATGATATTAACAAAAATTCCTTGTTGCATTGCTTTTCTGCAGGATTATTTTTCGAAAATCAAGCACCCAATGGACATGGGCACTGTGTTTAAACGCCTGCAACACAAAAGTATCATGCAGATCCCAGCGACTGCTACAAGGACATGAAGCTGGTGGTCGAAAACTGCACGATTTTCAGTACCCGGATAATTATGCAGTTGGCCAGGCTAAGAAACTCTCTTCGCATTTTGAAGAAATAAAGTGAACAGCGCCACACCACAGTAAATACACTGCATGGCTTGATTCGGAAGGGAACATACTATTCGAATGTACTTCTATTGTAGGAGAAGAACATGCTCTGCGAATCTGCGCCTCCACATGGCTCACACATTAAAGCTTCTAAATTGGAAACGTCGAAGCAAATATCTGCCAGTGAATCTAATTTATATCCGTGGGCTTCATTTTTAGAAAGTTTTAGAAAGATTGGCGTCTCAGGAACGCGGGAGTGGAGGTTAAAGCGCGAGACGAAATTTGGAAAAGAAAGAGTTGAACAAATGTCACAAAGAGAAGCAGAATTTTGGTCATTATAAATTATTTTTAAAAAACTCAATTATACTTTCTCAGACTATAACATCAATCGTCGTCATAACAAAACAATAATTTGCCTTCACAGCCCGCAAATTTGTCCAATTAAGAATTATTAATTAAGGCAATAGGGAAAAAATAGTTAAAAGTAATTATTAAGGCAAATGCCATCAACATGAAAATGAAACAAAAAACGAAGTATACAAATAAGGCCAGGCTCAGGCAAACACATGTAGGGGATAAATTTATCTCTTCTTTCCTGTTCATGTCTTTGTCTTCTTCCGTGTCATCGGTTTCATCTTGCTGTGAAAAAGAATTTTTAAAAAAAGATTAAAAATATTAAGACAAACTTACCGAAAGAGTTGAATCTGTGTCTGAATCCATTCCATGTAATAGCCGTTTTTCTTTTCTTTTGGCCCGCCAGAAACGTTTCCGCTCTCGTCTGAATACGAAAAAGCGACAACAATTTGAATTTCATTCGAGCGAGGAGTGAATTTATAATCTCACCTATTTCGTTCATTCATGTCAACCTCCTTAGTTAACCTTTCGTATAACGAGCCATAGAAAATCAGGAAGACAATTACAACTATGACGGCTATGGATACGAACAATATACAGCTGGCGATCCTGAGGTTGTTCAAATGTTCGTCCAAAATCATATAGGAATCGATGAGTGGTTTGCAGAGAAGAACTGCTCAGAGGATCAAATGGAATTGAACTGCTTCACTAAACTGATTGAGAAGCAAAGAATATGTATAATAAACTCTAAGAGGGGACCAGTATTGTTGTTAGACAAGTATATATACTAACAATATAAATTCCGACTTTGGTCTGAAAGGCTTCTTTATCATCGCTTCAAATAAAACTATTCTTCAGAAAATTACAATTTTATAGGAAATATTTAATCAAAGATTAATTAGAGTTAAATTTTTAAAGCAATAAGTTAAATTGCATCATTGAATATATATTATTTGTGAAATAAATAGCAAGAGTTTTATTTATCTCTAAGAGAGCATTATTGATACTGAAACGAGGACCGAGGAATCGAAAAAATTCAAATTAATAGAAACATTAAATGAATTGGATACCTCCCGTCGCGATCTATCCAATATTTTGTGTGAATGATGAGAAAAAATTTACTTAAATTAGAAAATAAATCGTAGTTTCACAAAAAATAGACAATATTTGTATGCAAACTTTTGAGCAGTTTTTTTAAATAAATTAAATCGTTTTTCTTATATTTAATTTATTAAAAGCTTTACTTAATGACATTATAACAACTTTTGTTTACTTGCTATAGTATGTTTTTCGAGTCATCTTGAACTTTGAAGTTTGGACCCTACTTGAACGCAATCCCCTCTCTCTTTCGGATTTAGATACTTCAGTTCTCTTTGAGAATCGAAAGGCTCCAGACACACGCAGCTCCTAAGCCTAACTTTTTTATTTCGTGTTACTTTAAGAAGATATCATGGCCAACGAACACGCAGGAAATCCAACCTCCCTGCAGGATGAAGCCACGACGGTCAATTTATCCAACACGGACTATCTGTTCAGGTGCATCGACCGCCTGAGGCCCACTTCCGAATGCCCTTACGAACCGCTTTGCTTCGCCAAAATGCCTCGGACCAGGCGAGAAAATATTCTGAGGCTGCTCGCGTTCGCCAACGACGATGTGGAGCCGCGGCACAAGATCCCAGATCCGCGGATGCTGGAAGTTTTTAAGGTTTTGGTGAAGGATCCGATTGAACGGATCGAGTTCATGCCCAAAAACCCTGGACAAGCGGACATGTTTTTTCTGCCTGCGATCGAAGGAGTGGCGGAGAGCAACGCTCACAGCATCAGATTGCTGAGGGTGAACCTGATCTGCCCTAGTTTCTGGTCTCGACCCGAGGGATTCGCCACTCTCAAGTTCAGAAACCTCCGGGAACTGCGAATGCCTGGTTTGGTTATGCGAACAGACGATTTTGACAAGGTGACCTCAGCCTTTCAACACTTGACCATCCTCGAATGCAACCTGCACTTTTCCTTGAACAAAGAAACCATGGCGGTGATGCTGCGGCGTTTGAAAAAACTGAGGAACTTCCTCTTTGACGTTGTTTCCGACGGGGAGGAATACTGGACTTCGAATAATCCCGCGGAACCCGGCCGGTGCATCCCATACAGCCGGCTCTTGGTGCAGCAGTTCCCTTTTTTAACCGCAATCGGCTGCGATCCTGATTTGATTGGAGACCGTACGCAGTTCTATCACGAGTGGGAATCCAGTATCTGCCACGTTTTGGATGACAACGAAGCTGAGGCGCTGAACGGAGCGAGTGGACTCAAGCACCTGTTCGTCCGGCGTCAGATGCACCCCCGACAGGCAGAGTGGCATTCCGACTCCGCTGAAACCCTATTTGTTGTCGGACTTTCTGGCTTTTATGAATGGGAATCGCTCTGCCGGCTGAGGAAGATCAGGAAACTTGTCACAATCAACTGCTGTCCCTCCAGACAAATGATACCAAGGTTGCGAGCCTCCGTCAATTACAAGAATAGGAATTGGCAAATGTATTTGGTGAAAGAGCATCGCGCTCCAGACATTCGTCTTTTCATGACAATTAATCCCCTTCCTGCAACTTTGGACGGGATCGTGGAGTTGCACTTCTACGACTTGCCGAAAAACATGAAAAGAATGGTCAACGTGATGAGGGCGCCTGATTTGACGAGCATCCACTTAATCATTAGAAATCTGCAGAAATATAATCTGAAGGATGTCACGGACGCTTTGAGATCAAGAAAATGTGTTGCTCGCAGTCTAAAGTCCTTGATTGGTAAATATATTTTGTTTATGTTTGTATAGTTTTTATTTATTTAACATGCTTACTCCTTTGCAGTTCAGATTCAAGAACCTCTTGATTTGGAGAAGCAAGCGATGGTGGGTGGCTTTCTTGAAGTCATCTGCCATAAAGCGCCGAATTTACAAGGTTTCCAGTTCGTTGACTTTCGGAGCAAAGATCTAGTTAAATCCCACATCCATCTTAAGGAATAGTGTAGAATATGTGATGACAATATTTCTGCGTTAAGTCTGTTGAATAAAAACTTGTGATGAAAAGAAACAGTGAGATATTATTCTTTCAGCTCCTTGGGATTGTAAAAAAAATATATTTTAAAAACAATCGAGAGGGTAAAATGCCCGAAATTATTACAAGCCCATTCCGATATAGGATATTAATGGAGATAAGAATTTTGAAATTTGTGAGGTTTTTCTGCTTCATTTCCATAAGGATAAGCTTTGCCGTTTAGAATTACACAACAATATTAATGACTAGAGGTACTCGTCTAGCTAGACTTTTGTTGACAGTGAAAAGTTGTGTGTGTATTGCTCTCTTTATGTGTATTGGAGGCTGTGGAAGTTGTAAAATTATAATATCCCTGTGTTAAACTGATTCAAGAAGCTATGTCAATATTAATTTTTCAAATGAAAAGAAAAGGTTTTCCTTGTAAAAGAATAAAGTGTAAATTTACTAACTCATCTGGAAAAGTTTTATTTGTTCGACATATGTAATTTTCATATTAATAATGATATCTTAATTCTAAAAAGCAATTCCAAACAATGAAACAAAAAAACCGTAAACAAAAAAGGCCAGGCTCAGGCAACCACATGAATGGGAAAAATTTGTGTCTTCTTTCTGTGCAGATCATCGTCATCTTCCGTGTCATCGGTGTCATCTTGCTGTGAAAAACAAATTTAAAAAAAATAGTCAAAATAAAGAAATAAGCCAAACTTACCGAAAGAGTTGAATCTGCGTCTGATCCAATCGACGTGCTAGCTGTTTTTCACTGTTGAAGGCCGCCAGCAGAATCGTTGCCGGTCTATTCTATGAATACGAAAAAGAGAAATCAATGTAAATTTCCTTCGAGCAAGGAGTGAATTTAATTAATCTCACCTATAGCGTTCATTCATTTCATCTTCCTTAGGTGACCCGTCGTTGATCAAGCCAAAGAAAATCAGCAAGATGATTACGACCATGAGGACAATGGGGGCGAACAAAATGTAGCTGGCGATCCAGAGGGTGTTCAGAAGCTCGTGAGAAGACATAGAGGAATAATAATCGAGTGGTTGCACAGAAGACGGAAATCGAGCTGCGTTTTAATTAAATTTATGTTAAAATAAAGCGATTAAAAGATATTTATTTTATGTTTATATTAGATTCTTTTTAATAAATATTTTATGAAATTTTTAAATAAATTGTTCAAAGAATTTTTATGGGAAATCCGCAAGCCTTTATGTTACATTAACATTATTAATACTTTATGCAATAATTTTAAAGAAATCAACGACCACTTTAACAGTAAGGAATGAGTTGGACTCACCTGGATAATTATAAATATTTTGCTTTCTTGAATAAAGTAAATGCGCAATACGAATAATGCCAGTAGGTTGTCCAGTAAACGAGTCGAAGTTGGATTGTGTCCAGCATGGTAGAGCTGTCGCGAGATTGTTGGTGAATGACTTCTGTTTTAGCTCTCCGTTCTGTTTTATAGCTGCCTGTGGTAAACCACATGGAAATGGAAAGTTCAACATTTGGAGTTTGTTCTCTACATAACATAAACGGGAGAATATATTAGTGCTGAAATATTATTTACAAATTTGTGTTGGTTCAAGAATAGCAGTTTATGTATTTTTATAAATAATTTTTTGTTAATTTTTTTCCAAAAATCTTAAATTTGAACTCAAAAGTTGCATCATAATTTTTAAAGTCGCAATAAAAATTCAGCAATTCCCCGCAGCAGCAAAGGTAATTTTATGATTATTTTAATGCGATATGCGCGGTTTGTGGAAATTAAAATTTTACACGCGTTTCAGAGTTAGTTCAATATTCTTTATGTTTATTTTTTTATAATTATTATTTTCGAAGGCTGATTTTTTTAATTTTTAATTTCTGGATCAAAGCCATATATTATGCTTGTCAGGAACTAGAAATCAAACTAAACAGCGAAATTTCATCCAAATAAAATAAATGCGAATGATTTCTTTTCAATTACCATGCAATTGGATTTTTTTTAAATTTCTTGTCGATAAAAATATAATTTTTAATGCTCTCTCATCCGCTACAGAATTTTTCCATCGATATTCCTCCAAATCATTTTGTATACTTTATTTCGTAATCCAAATATTTATTTTACTAAAGTTCTAATTGTAAGTAACCCTTTATTTGTGCCATTTTCTCTGTTTCTGTTGACACGGCGTTGCTTCTTGCGTGTCGGCAGAGTGGAATTTCCGGGTCGGATAGTTATAAAATCGGACAGAAGGATAAAATAAAAACGGTGAAATAGGCACTTGCGAAGGAAAATAATTTCTCAAGCATATTTATAGGCACTGAAGAGAGAGGCGCGACACAAAATTATTCTTTTCCATCGCATGCAAAATTGATTTCGCCTCTTGCACGCGCATAAAAGAAAACCTGCTCTTACCTAGAATTGCTTTCAATTCATTTTTTCTGTTTATTTTAGGGGTTCATCTTTTTAGAGGGAGAGATTCCCTCTTCTCTAAGATTTCATTTGGATGTCTTTGTGGTGTTTAAGGGGAAAATATGTATGCGTTTACACGCGATCTCTGTTTTCCGTAACAGACCAACAGGAATCTCATAAATTAGGGCTGCTTTGCCAGCAGCTATCTAATAAACGCGAATAAAACGAATATGCATAAATCCAAAATAATTACATCAAACCCAACTAAATTAGCTTTATCGATTTTTCTTGTAAATTTGTTTGAGCAGACAGATCAAAGTCTAATGTTCTACAAACTATTATTATTCTCAGTGTTTTCAAAAGCTTTATCAGCTTAAAAGAGTGACAACCGATCAATTCATTCACCTACGCACTCACGATCAGTGGACATCAAAGTATTTCCATCACTGAAGAGCCGCACGCATTACTCGCTTAAAATGTTCAAAGTACGTTACGTCCTTTTCGATTCCTCGCTCTTCATATTTTTGCCAGTGGTTGCTGTAATTATCCTCCTCATCGCCTCAATCAGCTGCAAATATAAACTGACAAAGAAAGACATCTCCAAAGTTATGTGAACAGACACAAAAGGTAAAATATTTTTTTACCTTTTCGAAGGTTCGAAATTGTTACAAAATATTTTATTTTTCAGCAACAATAAGAGGCACTTGTCAAGCTGGACTTTTGTTGACAGTGAAATTTCGTGTGTGTATTGCTCTCTCTATGTGTATTGGAGGCAGTGGAAGTTGTAAAATAATAATTATTATTAAACTGATTCAAAAAGCTATGTCAACAAGGATTATTTAAATGAAAAGAATAGGTTTTCCTTGTAAAAGAATAAATTGTAAATTTATTAACTCTTCTGGAAAAATTTTATTTGTTCGTCATATATGTTATTTTTATATTAATGATATCTTAATTCTAAAAAGCAATTCCTCTTCGCGCTAGGGTCGTATATTATTTATTCAATATCCATGTAATCTGGCGTGGGTGGCTTTTGTTGAGCTGCCTGTCTCGCATTGAATTCCAATCTGAAAATAATGGAGATTTAGTTGAATTTTAAGAAGAAATCTGCGAGCTACCTCATTTTCTCCAATAGCTCCGATTCTTGTTTCCATTGCTCCCGAGCCTCTCGTTCCATTTGTTCAACTTTTTCTTTTCCAAATTTCTTCAGGCGCTTTAACCTCCACACCCGTTCATAAGAAGCCCATCTTTCTTTAGCAAACGTGACCCACGAATACAAATCCGATTGACTGGCAGACATTTCCTCCTCCGGTTCCAATTGAGAAGTTTTGTCTGAGCCGTGCGGTGGCGCGGATTCGGAGCGTTTCCTGCTCCTTGAAGAGCCTTCATTTAGTATGTTTCCTTCCGAATCAACCCATGCTGTGTATTTACGGTGGTGTGGCAACGTTCGCTCTATTTCTTCAATCTCTGAAGAGAGTATCTTTGCCTGGCCAACTACATAAGAATCCGGGTCGTTGAAAATCATGCAGTTTTCGACCACCAGCTTCATGTCGTTGTAGCACTCGCTGGGATCTGCATAATACTTGTGTTGCAGGCGTTTCAACACAGTGCCCATGTCCATTGGGTGCTTGATTTTAAAATAATAATCCTGCAAAAAAGCAGCACATCGAGGAATTTTTGTTAATATCATCACTTTTGATTTATTTTTAAAATTAAATTTTGCTCCTCCTTAAATCATAATGAGGTTTTACAAGGAAAAAAGTTTTAAGAGGGCGATTGAAAAAGTAAATCATAGCAACTAACCGGTAAATCGAGAGTTATCTCATTCACGGGCTCTTGGAACGGCTCCATGTAGTCTTTATTCCAACGTTTTTCGATTTCTTTCTTGATCAATTCCAACACATAAGGTCGACAAAGTGGTTTTTGCTTTGGCAAATATGGCAGGTTGACCTGTCCATCTTCAACCTCATAAGTCGGGCTGCTTATAGGGGGAGATGGTCTTTTCAACTCAGTGTCAGCCGGCTGAGAAAAATAATTAATTAGCAACGCTTAAATTGATAGTGTTTTTTAAGGAAATACTAGAGAAAGAGTTTTTAAATTATTTTATTAAATGCTTACCTCTTTGCTCTCCTGCTTAAAGGAGCGCGTTTTTCTTGCCCGGCCACTTGACTCTGACTGCTTAGACATTGTGTATCAGCAGGCAGCACTAGAAATTCTGCTCAATTTAAGAATTAAATTAAAATAAAATTTTGAGATTTAAAATTACGCCTGTTGATTTAATTTTCATTTTCAGAGAATTTCCATTGGAAAAACTTCACCCTTGGCAGCAAAAAATAATTATTGAACGCAATTTTATTATAGAGGAATATTCCGTGAATGACGGCGGTATAAAATTTCTTCTTACAAAAACATTTTAGTCTTAAATTCCCTCGATAAAAATAAATAATTTAATAAAAGAAACTCTGCTGTTCATGCTTTCCACTGTGAATACCTAAAATTCCTTCTCTTTTTCTACAAAGGTTCCAATAGATTTTCATCTACAATGTGAGCCACGAAAAACAAACTGTTACGTTTTTGGAATAATTTACAATTCTAAAATTCATCCTGACATATTATTTTATAAAGATCTAATGTAAATGAGTAGAATACATTTTTAAACCAAGATTACCATATAATAGACACATAACCATCTTTTTCGTATTCACTCAGATATGTCCGCGCGTCAGCCTTCTTTCAAAGTAACCAAAATACAATAATATAAAGGGAATTGCACTGGCTTATTGATCTTCAGGCCAGCCAGTAGTTATAAAAGCATAATTCCAAGCCGCTCCGCAGGGTAAAATACGGCTGGGCTAATTAGGAATTTAAATTTCAAGGCTGTGACACACTTTTAATCGAAGGAAATATTAAAAGAACAAAAAATAAAACTTACACCAGAGAAGAACACGGATGGAGGGATGTTTCTATGCGGAGGGTCGAGAGAAAGAGAATATTCTGAAGGCGCAAACATGATGTTAATACACTTTCCTCCCACCTTTTTTGAAGGGTTTGCGCCGGCAGGTGCAGCTACATCTCGTGAAGTAATTTCAAAATAAATTAGTTTTTACCTGCTAACTGACTTGAGAATAATATGTTAATCAGAGTTAGATGTTATTTAAAAATATTAAAACTGCGTGAGTAATAGATTTAAAATTGTAAAAAAATTAACAACTTATCTAAAATTTTATTTTCTGTAGATTAATTTTAATTTAAGCGATGTGGAATGAAGCCACGTTTTTGCTTTAGCGCGGTCCTTTTTCTATTGGGTATTTTTGGTTTGATTTGCTTGTTTTTGGCTATCGCCATAATGAGTACTTTTAACTACTTGTTCCCTGATGTCTAAATTAAGATTTTTTTACTAGAAAAATTTGCCGGTTGTGAAGGCAAATGTTTGGCATGACAACGATTGATGTTAAAATCTGAGCAAGTAAAATTAAGTGATTACTTAATTAAGTAATTATTTAAATGACGAAGATTACTTTTGATTTTAGAGCTCTACTTTTATTTCTCTGAGACACAAAACTGGACAAAATATTTCTTATTCATTAGGCTATTTTTTGAATTTACACTATTATGTACAAAAATTGTCAACTAAAATAAATATATCAATGATGTGGGTGCTCAAGGTTTGACTCCACAAAACAAAACTAAGTGTGCTGGTTTACAACCAATAATTATATTTTTAATTGAAAGTTCACAGTTCGTTACTTTCGGTATCTATTATGTTTCCGATTTTGATATTCCAGTGAAACATTAGCCTCTAAAGAGTCAATATTTGCGACGAACAATCAAACAAAGTCGATAACCTTTGTTCAATGCATAGTGGTTTTGCTTTTACTCATTATAACTCTCTAGACACTTGGCGAGAAAGTCGATTTAAAAACCACAGATCTTCTAGTAGAAAAGAACAACAAATAATTTGAACTCCTAAAATCCTGTATACAGTTTTAATCCTGTACCATATTGATTTTATTTCTTGTTCTATCGGTTTTATGACAGATGGAACACTCCGTTCATGGGCTTGGCCGACATAGACCGATTCATGCAGCGATAGAGCAGACTCTCTGCTTCGTCTCGGCGCCAAATTAAATAAAAGTCAAAATAACATTTTGATATTCTGCGTCATGACCAACAAATTGAAAAGCGCCCAGTTTGTGCATCGCAGGGACAAGAATCTGCTTAAAAACTACGTCGATTCTAAAGGGCAAACCGCCCTTCACGTGGCTGCCGCGTGCGCCGACGAGAAAATGTGCACGTGGCTGGTGCGTGTGGGCGTCAGCGCCGAGAGCCCGGAGTCCACGGTGCTCCACAAGGTCGGCTACAACGCAGCACATGGCTCCAAACTCACCCCCTTCTTCGTCAACATGGGTTTAGATTTGAACGAAAGGGACGAATCAGGCAAAACTCCCATCGTGCACGCCCTCAGGGCCGGAAACCTGGCTTTGGCTGAGACAATGCTGGACCTCGGCGCCGATTTGGAGATCAAGGTCGGCGGATTCAACCTCGTCCACCTGTTTTTGATTTGCAACAACATGAAGGCCGTCCGATATTTGCACAGGAAAAATAAACAAATGGTTAAAGAGATCTTGTCGCCCCAAGGCACGAACGCCATGCACCTGGCGGCCACCTTTGGAGACCTGGAAATGTGCAGCTTGCTGTGCAAACTCGGATTCGACGTGCGAGATATAGCTTCTCACTTCCGAAATTCCGTTCTGCACTTCGCCTCGCTCAACAAGCAATTCGGAAAATCACTCGTCCCATTTTTCGTCTACAAAGGAGTGGACGTTAACCAAAGAAACGCAACTTTTTCTGATCAGGGAGGGCCAGAAAAAGGGAGTGGTCAGTAATCCTATGCTAGTGGCGCTCATGTGTTTGCCACCAAACAGCGAAAAAGAAATGAGGAAGCATTTGTCTTCTTTGGGACTTATTTGTAAATTGCACGATGCGAGAAATAAGATCATGCAAGGAACCATTAAAATTAAGGGCTTTATTTCTGTTTTTATTGGCAAGTTGAAGTTTCGATGTTATTTGAATTTTTTTCAATGATATCAGAAGAGTTCAATAGACCTTATTTTCATTTCTAAAAATTAATTGTTACGAGCAAAAAAGCATCTAATAGACTCATAAATTTGGAATATTCGTATTACACCACAAAATTAAACGACTGATAGGACATAACCAATTATTAAACAACTTTTAACAGCTCTGCATTGTCTTTTCAGAAATAAAGATTGACTTGGCAATACACATATCTTTGTTAAAAAGGTATTAGGTCATTTTGTTAAATGTTATTTGTTGAGAAAATTCCACACTGAAGAGCACTTTGAATCGTTTGAATTCCCCTCAACGGCTGAGAAGTATTATTGCTTCGATTATAAAGGCAGCGGAGTCCGTTTTCTTTGAATTTTGAATTATCACGGAAACAGGCGGTATTTTAGTGCCTGCCACCTGGCGACGTTAACCTTTACCCTGAGTAAACCTGTGCGCCCATGCGTACTGCAGGTTTAGTGATAAAACGATTATTCCTTGTCTACCAGCCGAACGATAAGCAGCAATCGTGCTCGCTCACAAGGCCAGTCAAATTTGGTGCTTCGCTCTCGCACACACGTAAGTAGAATATTATTAGATTTTAATTCACCTTATCGCGCAGTGAGTCTTATTCAAAATATCAATAAATCGATCATTAATTCCAGTACGGTGACCTTGCCAGTGAGAATTCCTGGAGTAAATTAAATATTGCATTCGTCTCGTTAAATTGTCCTTCCCATTAATTTGGGGTAAGAAATTTACTGATTTATTTGCTGAGATGTTTAATTTATTATGAACCGCAATATTCTAATTTTTTAATATGTTAATTAATGATTTTATGACTCTCCATAATTCCTCAAATTCTTTGTTGCATTCTAAATGTTTGGCATTTGACTGAATTCTTATTTGTAATTCCAGATCAAATCTTGGGACGAACAAATAACTCTTTTATTCTGAATATTCAGGGAATTCAGCTTCCTTTTCCCACAGTAAAGGTATGTAAATTATTTCTTTAAAAAATCCTAACTCTTCAATTGTTACTATAAACATCGAGATTTTTATATACACATCTTTTTAACGAATTTTATGAACTTCTTCCCACAGAGTACAAGATTTTGAGGTGGAAAATGTCTTCGTCATTCATGAGCGTCCAAGAAACGAGTCGTTTCCTAGAAAAAACGACAACCGGCCTGACGCCTTTGATGCTTGCAGCAAGGGACAGTGACTTCATGTACTTCCTTGAATTTGTAGAAAAATCAGGCGAAAGGGCTGATGCAACAACAGAATTCGGAGTAACCCTGCTTCACATTGCTGCAATGAACAAATCTGATGGAATGGATATAATCCGTTATTTCACGTTTGAAGCAGGGCTCGATTTGAAGAAAAAAGATGCTGATGGCGAAGAACCGATCCACTATGCGGTTAGACTGGCCGACTTTGAGCGAGCAAAGGAACTGCTGATTCTCAGAAACAACTTATCGAATATACTCCATTACTTCGTCACAAAAAATAACTTGAAGTTCAGCAAGATTGTCCATCAACACGACGGCGAGCTGGTTAAGGAATTCGACTCCAAGGGTAGATTGGCCCTCCACATCGCAGCCGAATTTGCGGGTCCGGAAATGGTCGAGTGGCTTGTTTGCGAGGCTGGAGTCGACGTCAGGGCCTTGAGCAAAGACAAGTCGACAGCTTTGCACTTCGCTGCGCGAAATACGCAAAACAGCTACGCAGGAGAAATGGTTGAGTTTTTCTTGAGTAAAAAGTTGAATAAGTACGCCAAAAATGAGTCTGGAGAAACACCAATGCACGCAGCACTTTCCGTGGAAAATGTCAATGTCGCTCGTGACTTGTTGGATGCAGGTGTGAGGGTTAAGAAGTGTGATCCGAATATTTTGATGTACTGCGTGAAGATCAACAAAATCGAAAGTGCCAAATTTATTTCCAACAGGTATTCGCATCTTATGAAAAGGATCGATTTTGCAGGGTGCAATTTACTCCACATTGCAGCAGAGTTTTCGAACAAGGAAATGTGCAAGTGGATCGTCAGCAAAAATAAAATCAAGCCTAAGGATTTGTGCGCCTCAGAATTGAGATCCACCGTCTTCCACCACGTGGCAAAAAACAAGGCGCACGGGGTGGAGCTCGTCCGTTACTTCGTCGGCTTGAAAGTTGATCTCGATAAAAGGAACAAATCAGGGGAAACTCCTCTCCAATATGCGCTTCAAAACGAAAACCTGGACGTCGCCGACGAATTGATTAGCAATGGCGCTGATTTAGATGTTAAGTTTTATGGATTGAACATGTTGCAGTTCTGCATTTCAAGAAACCTTCTGTACAGTGCCATATTTGTGCATTCAAAGGACCGAAATCAGATGCAAGTGAAGGGAAAAGGTGCTGGTGAAAACGCTCTTCACCTCGCGGCAGCCAACGCCGATCTGAGTATGTGCCAGTGGCTTTGCAATGTCCACTTTAATGCGCGATTCTTGAGCGAGGAATTGGAAAATTCCGTTCTACATTTCGTCGCCTGCAACGAAAAGCACGGACAATGCCTCGTCAGCTTTTTTGTTTCCAAGAGTGTGGACATTAATGGTCGCAACAAGAATAAGGAAACGCCCCTGCACACTGCTCTGCGCGAAGAAAACATCAAAGTCGCCGAGGAGCTTCTTAAATTCGGCGCTGATATAAATGTCAAAATCGATAATGACAACCTTCTGCACTTTTGCATCCGCAGAAAGAAACTCGCCAGCGCCAAATTCGTGTTTGGAGAGAGGCCAGAACTTGTAACGGAAAAATGCTCTGGAGGAGATACCGCGCTCCAACTGGCCTTGGAACACGCCGATCTCGAGTTTTGCACATTTCTCACTGGAATATATAGGCTCCGTCACCAGCATCGTTGAAAGTGAAATTCTCCTGGCTCTTGGATTGGAATCAGTATCTACATCCATATTCAATTAATCGGATGAAAAATGAAATATCGTAGCATTTTAATAATAAGGCGAAATAAAAAATGGCAAACAAGCCTTGATATTATAAACCACTTTTTTATTTTAAAATTGATACACAAACAAAAGGAGATTTATTTATATAGCAATTGGCATCCATGAATATTCTTTGAACGATTGTGTTGCATTTTTATCTATTTTAGGACATATCTTAAAAGGTTACTAAAAATAAATCGAATATTTTCTCGTAAAAGATATGAACATTAGTTAGCTAAGGGCTGGGAGGCCTCAATTTATTCTACCCGAAAATTTGACTGAAATTCCCAAAATGAATATTTTACCCAAACGTGTTAAGTTCAGTAAGCCAGCGCTGGAACCTTGCGAGCTTTGTTTGTTAAGGTTTTTTACTCTCCTTAGCGTTGGAGGGGAAGGTAAAATCGGTCATGTGACTTTGGATGTTGAATGGAGCAGAAACTGAGCAGCGAGATGATGAAAAATGAATGAAATTTCAGAGGCAGAGGTAGTGAGAGTAAAATTGATTCGAGGAATTGTGGTTTTGGATTTAAATATAATCAAAACCAGTTGGCCACGTATTTTTTATTTTAAAGAGCTGTTTTCCTGTTACTTGGTGTTATTGTTTGTTTAAATTTAAAATAAAAGAAATTGTATTTTTAAATTTATTTATTTTCCCTCAATTACAATGGTTTGTCTGTTTAATATTTCCACATACACCAGAAGTAGAGAAAAGTAGTTCCTAAGTTTCTTATTAATAAAACGGGACGTAGGTTAGCGCCGTGTTGTTAAACGCATCTTCTGCGTTCAAGTCAATTCCCTGCTCGACCAAAAACTCGCATAAATCGAGGTGACCCAACTTTGCCGCAACGTGCAAAGCGGTCATTCCGTAATTGCCAATTGCGTTGATCATGTCTTTATTCTTCTCGAGGACAAACCTAACGCTTTGCAATTTGTTTCTACTAACGCAAAAGTGCAGGAGGCTGTCATGAGCCAATAAGGCATTAATGCTGGAGCCTGCCCGGAGCAACGCCTCAGCGACGCCCAGATTTTCTCTGTCAAGAGCATGGTGCAGAGGGGTCTCGAGAAATACGTTTCTTTGATGCACGTCCACCCCTTTCTCGGTGGCAAAGTACTCTACGAGTTCCGCCCCGTGTTTTTCGTTGGCCGCGGCGAGGTGCAACACATTGTTGTTCATCTCGTTCGAGCTGAAAGGATTGACGCCCGCCTCTTCGCACAGAAACTGGCACATTTCTCTGTCCGCGTGCTTCGCTGCCAGGTGAAGAGCGTTTTCTCCCAAAAGCGTTAACTGCGTGACCAGTTCTGGGTCCTTGGAATGCAAAAATTGGACGCTTTTTAATTCATTGCCAATTACAGAATAGTGCAGCAGGTTGAAGTGGCCAGATTTTACTCTAAAGTCGGCACCGAATTTGACCATCTCCTCAGCGACCTCAATATTTTGGTTAATCAGCGCGACGTGAAGAGGGGTGTAGAGAAACTTGTCCATTTTGTTCAAATCCAACCCCAAGCCTACGAAGAAAGCGACGAGTTGTTTTCCGTAGAATATGTTGCAGCCGACGTAATGGAGAGCCGAGGATTTCCTAACTCGGACCAAAGTCTTGGCGTCGACGCCCTCTTCAATTAGCCAGTGGCACATTGCCATGTCCGCGGACTCAGCTGCGATGTGAAGAGCGTTTTCGCCATTGGAGTCACGATGTTTTATCAGAGATTTGTTCCTACTTTGCACAAACCTTGCGCTTTTGAGCTTATTTCTTTTGACGCAGTAGTGCAAAAGGTTCTTGCTGCACCTCTTTACTTTGACTCCAAAGTCCAGCAACTGCTGCGCCAATTCAAAGTTTCCAGTCGAAAGGGCCAGGTGCAGGGGCGTCTCGCTCGAACTGTTTTTGGCGTAAACGGACAATTTCAAGCGGACGACCAAGTACCTGACAATTTCTCTCCCATAATTAACGTTCAGCACAGCGCAGTGCAGTGCAGTCATTTTGAGTGCGTTCACAGATCTTACGTCGACGCCTTTCTTGATAATCCACTCACACATTTTCAGGTCCGCAAACTCGGCCGCAAGGTGGAGGGCACTATTGCCTTTTGCGTCTTGCTTTTTGATCAATTCAGGGTTGTCTGCGTGAATAATTTTGACGATTTTTAAATTGTTTCGGGCAACAAAGAAGAGCAACAGGTTAGTTTCCCCATTTTGAAGCTTCAAAATATTCCTGGCGAGGCTAAAATCTCCTGTCCTGATGGCGTAAAGGACTGGCTCCTCGCCGTCAACGTCCTTTGCTTCCGATAAATCGAGTCCTTGGCTCAGGAAGTGCGAAATAATTTCCAGTCCGTGTCTCTTATTCACGGCCGCGAAGTGAAGAAGCGATACGCCAAAATCTGTAGTCGCTTCCGGATTTTGGCCTTTTTCCACGAGTGTCAGGCAGCTTTTCAGGTCTTTGTTTTTGGCCGCGAGCATCAACAGAGTGGCGCCCAACTCTGTCTTCTCGTTGAAGCGTTCGTTTTCTTTCATGGCGATGAATGAATTCATTTTCTGCTGAAAAAATATTTCGATTTATTCTGTGACCTTTTATCGATTGAAAGATATATTTTAACTTACAATTAGTCTGGACATTTTGCTTCCTTCCAACTGAAATGCTACCAATGGCTAGGAAAGCGTTAACTCTATGGTACCTCTCGTTTGAATGACAATAAAAGAATAAGCAGTAATTTTGTGTAAATGCAGTGAAGAAACGAATGTTTGGCAAACAAAAACATCAACTTTGAGCTTAAACGCGATCAAAGTCAGTGATCGTCAGGAGAACAAAAATAGTATCTACTTTGAAACAAACTAGACAATCCCAGTTAATTTTAATAAATTCTTTCTCTTGGTCGCAAAACACGAATGCTTGAAGCGGTGGGCTCTTTGGCTAGCAGACGGTTTCATTTTTAGTATATGTTCTGTCTGGCGTTTTTGGCAGTTTGCTGATTTTTTACCATTTGGCGCTTAGCATATATGGAGATCACAAAAGGAAAGACAAAAAATATATAATAGGCAGCAGTTCATTGGCTCGGTTTTTTAATTTTTATTTAAAACAAATTTAAGAATTACGAATATAATTAATTATTAAAATAATAACATTTTTTAGATATTTATTTACTACAATGATTGTTTCGTATTTCTTTTAATTTTAAATTATTATGCAAACCTTATTGAATTTTTATGAATATCTTATAAAATTAATAACTGTTATGTAGATAATTTTTATTATATTTTAAATAGCATATACTTATTTGATTTATATATAGTTGCATATTTGCATAGCATATCTTTGTGATTGGATTGATATAAAAGTGCGCGCCGGATATATTTTAAGTGTAGCTAGCGAATTAAATAATTTACAATAACAACTTAAAACACAGCAGCTTGTAAATATGTATAAAATCGAAGGTAAAATCAATAAATGACTATGAAAAACCAATGGAATCAAATAAATACACAGAGCTCTATGAAAGATTTTTTATTTAATAAAAAATAAATGAAAACTCCTACCAATTTTTAATTCCCAATGAACGAAAAGGTTTTTTCAGTTCCCCATTTATCATTGGCGCATTACTGGGGGCCGAGCGATTGTCTTTATTTGCGTAACAATAATACTGGTCCCCACTTAGCGTTTAGTATACATATTCTTAGCTTCTCAATCAGTTTAGTGAGCCACTTCAATTCCACTTGAGCCTCTGAGTAGTTCGATTTCCGTATTCTCTGCAAACTACTTGAATCCTTTTCAAAGATGTTTTCTGACGATCTTCTAAACAACCTCTGGATCGCCAGTTATATCTTGTTCGTCCCAATCGCCGTCATAGTTGTAATCTTCGAGCTGATTTTCCGTGGCGTGATCAATGACGGGTCAACTAGGGAACATGGAATGAATCGACGTAATAGGTGAGATTAAAGTTACTCCTCACTAGAATGAAATTCGTATTGATTTCTCTTTTTTTCTTATTCAGAAGAGAGCAGAAACGTTTCTTGCGAGTGATTAGAAATGAAAGACGGCTATTACATGGAAACGATTCAGACACAGATTCAACACTTTCGGTGGGGTTTGTCTATTTTTTTTATATTCACTATTTTCAAAATTATTTTTTGCAGCAAGAGGAAAGCGATGACTCGGAAGATGATGAAGAAGACCTGCACAGAAAAGAACCCATAAAAATATCCATGCCATGTTTCTGCGTCAGCGTGCTCTTTTTTCTATTGGGCGTTGTTTCTTTGATTTGCTTGTTGTTGGCAATCGCCATAATGAGTACTTTTAACTACTGGTTCCCTGATGCTTAAATTAATAAATTTTAAATTTGCTTGTTGTGAAGGCAAATGTTTTGATTTTGGTCTTTTCTTGATCAATTCCAATAAGTAAGGTCGACAAAGTGTTAAAAAATGTCTACATGTGTCAAAAACGAAATAGTTGCTCCTAAAATAAATTTCCCTTTCACAAGCGATGCGCCGCAGGAATTTCATTAATTAATTTTAATTTTCCTCTCGCCGCTCATCTGCATTCAACATCCAGAGTCGCGTGCCTGCTCGTTTGCCAGCTGCCGCTTTTACCTTCCCCTCCAACGCAGATGCCTCTGACGCCACAAAAATAGTTCGCAATGAGCCAGCGCTGGCCGATGGCTGTAACTCACTAAACTTAACGTTTGTGGGGAATACTATTCAATCGGATTTCGAATAAAATAAAATCGAACCAATTGAGGCCTCTAGAGGTCCCTAAATAAGTAATTTGTTCTTGTCTTTCTCGAGCAAATATTCGATTTATTATTAGTATCAAAAGAATAGACTATGTAGTAAATAAAAACATTTGTGTTCATATAATATCGATAGTTGCCAAATTTCAATATAAATAAAATCTACTTCCATTTCAAAAATTAAAAGCTATGATGTTTATATTTAACATGGTGTGTTTGTAAGTTTTTTGTTGGACATAATTTTTAAAGTGCCACAAATCATATTTTTCCGATACAGATTCCAATCCAAAAGCCAGGCGAATTTCACTTTCCATAATGCTGGTGACGGAGAAGCAAGCAAATATTGAGAACTTAACCAGATTCTTGTTCTTGCTGTGCACAAACTGGGCGCTTTTCTATTTGTTGGCCATGACGCAGAAGATCGAAAATGTTATTTTTGCTTTTATTTAATTTGGCACCGAGACGAAGCAGAGTTTTGGCGACGTCCACGTTTTCCGAGAAGAGGGCGCCGTGCAGGGGCGTCTCTCCTTTTTCCATTCCTCCGTTCACGTCGACGTTTAGGAGTGCGAAAAACCGGACGAGCTCTTTTCCGTGGCGCCTGCTTTTTCGCTCATCGTCTTCTGCATGAATCGGTATATTTTGGTCAAGTCCATGAATGGAGAGTCACACCTGTCATAAGACCTATAGAACAAGAAATAAAATAATTGCCATCATATGGTGCAAATTTAGAACTTTACATGTTTTTTGAAGTTCAAATTGTATTCTGTTCTGTTCTGTTCGCAAACACATTGCTTTGTTATGTAGAGGCAAACTTTGAGCACACACACACGTCATTGATATTTTCTAGTTTTTATGGTCTCCAACATGCGATTCTGCTGTCTTCTGAAAAAATAATAATTGTAATAAAAACTAATGCCATGTAATTTTTAACATCATTAATTTTTTTCAAATTTATAATAATTTTTAAAAAAATCAACTTAAAACTCAAATGTTAATTTTTTAGATGCTATTAAATTTTTATAAGACGATTATTTGATTTAAAATTAATCATAAAATTTTATCACTGATTCATTAGGTAGTGTTAATGAGGAAAAACTCACCTTAAACTAATAATGGTTTCCTGTTAAATGTGGTAAATGCAGTCAGCGCCTGGTGCCACCACTCACACCGACTGAATATTTTTGTAGGCTCCATGGCTTTATAGAACAGTGTAGTAAGCGTTTCTCCTGTGTTGGAAGAATAAGTTCTGCAGAGTTTCTTGTGCGGCCGGCCTCGTGGAAATGGAAAGTTTGCGATCTCTTCATAACGTACAAGCGGGGGAATACACTGCTGAAAAAATATTTAAAAATTTGTGTTGTTTCAACTAAAGCAGTTTATGTACTTATTTACCAAAGATAAATAATTTCGTTATTTTTTTCCAAAATTCTTAAATTTAAACTTTAGTCGATCATTTACATAGTTACAAGTTTAAACAAAATGTATATTTTTTCTTATCTACGCCTATAGAGAAATATTTATATATTGGTGATAAAAAAATGTGAAAACTTTCATTAGTTTGTACTCGAAGGGATGATGAAATACCGGAATTGTTCTCGTTAGTTGAAGATTGAAATTTTTATTGTTTTTTTTTACATGTTTCAGCTCTTACTTGCCAATTAAACAACTGAGACAATTTAACAATGGGGAATGGGAGACACAACTATTTTTCTGAATTCTGAATTCGTGAAGGAAAAGAATTTTTTTAATATCCTGTTGGAAGGAATGAGGCATCACGTAGATTTAAAAAAAACCCTATTGAAGTTAATTTTTATGTTATTAAAAACAAAATAAAATAGTTAATTTTCAATCATAAATTTTTGTTTTTAAAAAAAAATAACAAATATCAGCCGCAATATCAATTGACCTATTTTCCACGTCGCCGCAACAAATGTTTCATTCATTCATCTGTTGCGATTCATTTTCATTCTTTATTATTATTAAGCGCAGATCATTCAAAGCCCTCAGCTCTCTCCGCCAGCAGCTGCATGCCGTCCGCCCCTTGCTCTCTCCTTTAATATACGCAGCAACCAATATCGCCAGAAGCGACGTTTGATCACAAAAGCAGCGCTGTTTAATTGACTCTCGTTTAAACGATCTCTGTTCTCTGTTTTCCGGAACAGATCAACAGGAATATCATAACTTAGGGCTGCGTTACCATTAGCTATCTAAAAAACTCGAATAAAACATATATGCACATCCCAAATATTTTACATAAAATTGTCTTTCTCCTTGTCGCAAAAAATACGAATGCGGTGGGCTCGGTGGCTAGCATAGACGCTTTGAATTTAAAGCCGCTAAATTGACCTAAGAAGCAAATTAGCCGGAAAGTTACCGTGCTTTTCAAATGGTAATGGCTGTCTCCTTACTTGAAATCCGATTTAATTTCAAAACCAAGAGTTTCCCCAATTAATGGCATACATAAACTCGCATAAAATGGCAAACAAGCCTTGAGATTATAAACCGCTTTTTTATTTTAAAATTGATACACAAACAAAAGTAGATTTATTTATATAGCAATTGGCATCCATGAATATTCTTTGAACGATTGTGTTGCATTTTTATATATTTTAGGACATATCTTAAAGGGTTACTAAAAATAAATCGAATATTTTCTCGTAAAAGATATGAACATTAGTTAGCTAAGGGCTGGGAGGCCTCAATTTATTCTACCCGAAAATTTGACTGAAATTCCCAAAATGAATATTTTACCCAAACGTGTTAAGTTCAGTAAGCCAGCGCTGGAACCTTGCGAGCTTTGTTTGTTAAGGTTTTTTACTCTCCTTAGCGTTGGAGGGGAAGGTAAAATCGGTCATGTGACTTTGGATGTTGAATGGAGCAGAAACTGAGCAGCGAGATGATGAAAAACGAATGAAATTTCAGGGGCAGATATAGTGAGAGTAAAATTGATTCGAGGAATTGTGGTTTTGGATTTAAATATAATCAAAACCAGTTGGCAACGTATTTTTTATTTTAAAGAGCTGTTTTCCTGTTACTTGGTGTTATTGTTTGTTTAAATTTAAAATAAAATAAATTGTATTTTTAAATTTATTTATTTATTTTCCCTCGATTACAATGGTTTGTCTGTTTCATATTTCCACATACACCAGAAGTAGAGAAAAGTAGTTCCTAAGTTTCTTATTAATAAAACGGGACGTAGGTTAGCGCCATGTTGTTAAACGCATCTTCTGCGTTCAAGTCAATTCCCTGCTCCACCAAAAACTCGCATAAATCGAGGTGACCCAACTTTGCCGCAACGTGCAAAGCGGTCATTCCGTAATTGCCAATTGCGTTGATCATGTCTTTATTCTTCTCGAGGACAAACCTAACGCTTTGCAATTTGTTTCTACTAACGCAAAAGTGCAGGAGGCTGTCATGAGCCAATAAGGCATTAATGCTGGCGCCTGCCCGGAGCAACGCCTCAGCGACGCCCAGATTTTCTCGGTCAAGAGCATGGTGCAGAGGGGTCTCGAGAGATACATTTCTTTGATGCACGTCCACCCCTTTCTCGGTGGCAAAGTACTCTACGAGTTCCGCCCCGTGTTTTTCGTTGGCCGCGGCGAGGTGCAACACATTGTTGTTCATCTCATTCGAGCTGAAAGGATTGACGCCCGCCTCTTCGCACAGAAATTTGCACATTTCTCTGTCCGCGTGCTTCGCGGCCAGGTGAAGAGCGTTTTCCCTCAATAGTGTCAGCTCCTTCACCAGTTCTGGGTCCTTGGAATGCAAAAATTGGACGCTTTTTAATTCATTGCCAATTACAGAATAGTGCAGCAGATTGAAGTGGCCAGATTTTACTCTAAAGTCGGCACCGAATTTGACCATCTCCTCAGCGACCTCAATATTTTGGTTAATCAGAGCGACGTGAAGAGGGGTGTAGAGAAACTTGTCCATTTTGTTCAAATCCAACCCCAAGCCGACGAAGAAAGCGACGAGTTGTTTTCCGTAGAATATGTTGCAGCCGACGTAATGGAGAGCCGAGGATTTCCTCACTCGGACCAAAGTCTTGGCGTCGACGCCCTGCTCAATTAGCCAGTGGCACATTGCCATGTCCGCGGACTCAGCTGCGATGTGAAGAGCGTTTTCGCCATTGGAGTCGCGATGTTTTATCAGAGATTTGTTCCTACTTTGCACAAACCTTGCGCCTTTTAGCTTATTTCTTTTGACGCAGTAGTGCAAAAGGTTCTTGCCGCACCTCTTTACTTTGACTCCAAAGTTCAGTAACTGCTGCGCCAATTCAAGGTTTCCAGTCGAAAGGGCCAGGTGCAGGGGCGTCTCGCTCAAACTGTTTTTGGCGTAAATGGCCAATTTGAAACGGACGACCAAGTACCTGACAATTTCTCTCCCATAATTAACGTTCAGCATAGCGCAGTGCAGTGCAGTCATTTTGAGTGCGTTCACAGATCTTACGTCGACGCCTTGTTTGACGATCCACTCACACATTTTCAGGTCCGCAAACTCGGCCGCAAGGTGGAGGGCACTATTACCTTTTGCATCTTGATGTTTGATCAATTCAGGGTCGTCTGCGTGAATAATTTTGACGATTTTTAAATTGTTTTGGGCAACAAAGAAGAGCAACAGGTTTGTTTCCCCATTATGAAGCTTCAAAATATTCCTGGCGAGGCTAAAGTCTCCTGTCCTGATGGCGTAAAGGACTGGCTCCTCGCCGTCAACGTCCTTTGCTTCTGATAAATCGAGTCCATGGCCCAGGAAGTGCGAAATAATTTCCAGTCCATGCCTCTTATTCACGGCCGCGAAGTGAAGAAGCGATACGCCCAAATCTGTGGTCGCTTCCGGGTCTTGGCCTTTTTCCACGAGCGCCACGCAGCTTTTCAGGTCTTTGTTTTTGGCCGCGAGCATCAACGGAGTGGCGCCCAACTCTGTCTTCTCGTTGAAGCGTTCGTTATCTTTCATGGCGATGAATGAATTCATTCTCTGCTGAAAAAAATGTATCAATTTATTCTGTGACCTTTTATCGATTGAAAGATATATTTTACTTACAAAGAGTCTGGACATTTTGCTTCCTTCCAACTTAAATGCTACCAATGGCTAGGAAAGCGTTAACTCTATGGTCCCTCTCGGTTGAATGACTATAAAAGAATAAGCAGTCGTTTTTGTGTAAATGCAGTGAAGAAACGAATGTTTGGCAAACAAAAACATCAACTTTGAGCTTAAACGCGATCAAAGTCAGTGATCGTCAGGAGAACAAAAATGTTATCTTCTTTTAAACAAACTAGACAATCCCAGTTAATTTAAATAAATTCTTTCTCTTGGTCGCAAAACACGAATGCTTGAAGCGGTGGGCTCTTTGGCTAGCAGACGGTTTCATTTTTAGTTCATGTTGTGTCTGGCGTGTTTGGCAGTTTGCTGATTTTTTACCATTAGGCGCGTAGCATATATGGAGATCACAAAAAGGAAGACACATAAAAGGCGGCAGTTCATTGGCTTGAATTTTTAATTTAAATAAATTTTTATTTCTGACAAAATTAAAAATTGTGAATATAATTATTAAAAATAATAACATTATTTAGATATTTATTAACTATAATAATTGTTTCGTATTTCTTTTAATTTTAAATTATTATGCAAACCCTATTGAATTTTTAAAAATTTAATAACTATTATGGAGATAATTTTTATTATATTTTAAAATAGTATTTATACTTAATTTTATTTATGTATAGTTGCATATTTGCAAAGCACATCACTGTGGTTTGATTAATATAATATGAAAGTGCGCGCCGGATATATTTATAGTGTAGCTAGCGAATTAAATAATTCATAATAAAAATTTTAAATCACAGCAGCTTGTAAATATGTATAAAATCGAAGGTAAAATCAATAAATGACTAAGAAAAACCAATGGAATCAAATAAATACACAGAGCTCTATAAAAGATTTTTATTCAATAAAAAATAAATGAAATCTCCTCCTATCAACTTTTAATTCCCAATGAACGAAAGGATTTTTTCAGTTCCCCATCGATCATTGGCGCATTACTGGGGGCCGTGCAATTGTTTTTATTTGTCTAACAATAATACTGGTCCCCACTTAGCGTTTATTATACATAATCTTAGCTTCTCAATCAGTTTAGTGAGGCAGTTCGATTCCATTTGTGCCTCTGAGCAGTTCGATTTCCGTATTCTCTGCAAACTACTCGATTATTATTCAAAGATGTTTTCGGCCGATCTTCTAAATAACCTCTGGATCGCCAGTTATATATTGTTCGTCCCAATCGCCCTCATAGTTGTAATCTTCGAGCTGATTTTCCGTGGCGTGATCAATGACGGGTCAACTAGGGAACATGGAATGAATCGACGTAATAAGTGAGATTATATTCTCTCCTCACTCGAATGAAATTCAAATTGATTTCTCTTTTCTTATTCAGACGAGAGCAGAAACGTTTCTTGCGAGTGATTAGAAATGAAAGACGGCTATTACATGGAAACGATTCAGACACAGATTCAACACTTTCGGTGGGTTTGTCTAATTTTTTATATTCACTCTTCTCAAAATTATTTTTTGCAGCAAGAGGAAAGCGATGACTCGGAAGATGATGAAGAAGACCTGCACAGAAAAGAACCCATAAAAATATCCATGCCATGTTTCTGCGTCAGCGTGCTCTTTTTTCTATTGGGCGTTGTTTCTTTGATTTGCTTGTTGTTGGCAATCGCCATAATGAGTACTTTTAACTACTGGTTCCCTGATGCTTAAATTAATAAATTTTAAATTTGCTTGTTGTGAAGGCAAATGTTTTGATTTTGGTCTTTTCTTGATCAATTCCAATAAGTAAGGTCGACAAAGTGTTAAATAATGTCTACATGTGTCAAAAACGAAATAGTTGCTCCTAAAATAAATTTCCCTATCACAAGCGCTGCACCGCAGGAATTCCATTATTTAATTTTCATTTTCCTCTCGCCGTTTATCTCCATTCAACATCCAGAGTCGCGTGCCTGCTCGTTTGCCAGCTGCCGCTTTTACCTTCCCCTCCAACGCAGATGCCTTTGACGACGCCAAAAAAATAGTTCGCAATGAGCCAGCGCTGGCTGATGGTTTAAACTCACTAAACGCTATGTTTATGGTGAATAATATTCAATCGGATTGAGAATAAAATAAATTCGAGCCAATTGAGGCCTCTAGAGGTCCCAAATAAGTAATTTGTTCTTGTTTTTCACGAGCAAATATATTCGATTTATTATTAGTATCAAAAGAATAGACTATGTAGTAAATAAAAACATTGGTGTGTTCGTATAATATTGATAGTTGCCAAATTTCAATATAAATAAAATCTACTTCCATTTCCATTTCAAAAATAAAAAGCTATGATATTTATATTTGACGTGGTGTGTTTGTAAGTTTTTTATTGAACATAAATTTTAAAGTGTTACAAATCATATTTTTTCCGATACAGATTCCAATCCAAAAGCCAGGCGAATTTCACTTTCCACGATGCTGGTGACGGAGAAGCAAGCAAAACTTGAGAACTTAATCAGATTCTTGTTCCTCATGTGCACAAACTGGGCGCTTTCTATTTGTTGGCCATGACGCAGAAGATCAAAATGTTATTTTTGCTTTTATTTAATTTTGCACCAAGACGAGAAGCAGAGTTTTGGCGACGTCCACGTTTTCCGCGAAGAGGGCGCCGTGCAGGGGCGTCTCTCCTTTTTCCATTTCTCCGTTCACGTCGACGTTTAGGAGTGCGAAGAACCGGACGAGCTCTTTTCCGTGGCGCCTGCTTTTTCGCTCATCGTCTTCTGCATGAATCGGTCTATGTCGGCCAAGTCCATGAATGGGGAGTCACATCTGTCATAAAACCTATAGAACAAGAAATAAAATAATTGCCATCATATGGTGCAAATCTACAACTTTACATGATTTTTGAAGTTCGAATTGTTTGTTCTTTTCTAGTAGAAGATTTAAATCGACTTCCAACCGAGTATCTACTTTTAAAAGCAAAACGCGCATGCACATGGAACAAAGGTTATCTCCAACATAGTACGAGTCTGCTGTCTTCTGAAAAAAATAATAATGGTAATAACAAACTAATGCCATGTAATTTTTAACATCATTAATTTTTTTCAAATTTATAATAATTTTTAAATAAATCAACTTAAAACTCAAATGTTAATTTTTTAGATGCTATTAAATTTTTATAAGACGATTATTTGATTTAAAATTAATCATAAAATTTTAACACTGATTCATTAGGTAGTGTTAATGAGGAAAAACTCACCTTAAATAACTAACGGTTCCATGTTGAATGTCGTAAATGCAGTTCGCGTCTGATGCCACCACTCACAACGGCTGAATATTTTCAAAGGCTCCATATCTTTAGAGAACTGTGACAAGCGTTTCTCCTGTGTTGGAAGAATGAGTTCTGCAGAGTTTCTTGTGCGGCCGGCCTCGTGGAAATGGAAAGTTTGCGATCTCTTCATAACGTACAAGCGGGGGAATACACTGCTGAAAAAATATTTAAAAATTTGTGTTGTTTTAACTAAAGCAGTTTATGTATTTATTTACCAAAGATAAATAATTTCGTTATTTTTTTCCCAAAATTCTTAAATTTAAACTTTAGTCGATCATTTACATAGTTACAAGTTTAAACAAAATGTATATTTTTTCTTATCTACGCCTATAGAGAATTTATATATTGGTGATAAAAATGTGAAAACTTTCATGAGTTTGTACTCATAGGAATGATGAAATACCGGAATTGTTCTCGTTAGTTGAAGATTGAAATTTTTATTGTTTTTTTTTACATGTTTCAGCTCTTACTTGCCAATTAAACAACTGAGATAATTTAACAATGGGGAATGGGAGACAACTATTTTTCTGAATTCTGAATTCGTGAAGGAAAATAATTTTTTTAATATCCAGTTGGAAGGAATGAGGCATCACGTAGATTTTAAAAAAACCCTATTGATGTTAATTTTTATGTTATTAAAAACAAAATAACATAGTTAATTTTCAATCATAAATTTTTATTTAAAAAAAAATTAACAAATATCTGCCGCAATATAATTGACTTATTTTCCACGTCGCCGCAACAAATGTTTCATTCATTCATCTATTGCGATTCATTTTCATTCTTTATTATTATTAAGCGCAGATCATTCAGGGCCCTCAGCTTTCTCCGCCAGCAGCTGCATGCCGTCCGCCCCTTGCTCTCTCCTTTAATATACGCAGCAACCAATATCGCCAGAAGCGACGTTTGATCACAAAAGCAGCGCTGTTTGATTGACTCTCGTTTAAACGATCTCTGTTCTCTGTTTTCCGGAACAGATCAACAGGAATATCATAACTTAGGGCTGCGTTACCATTAGCTATCTAAAAAACTCGAATAAAACATATATGCACAATCCCAAATTTTTTACATAAAATTGTCTTTCTCTTTGTCGCAAAAAATACGAATGCGGTGGGCTCGGTGGCTAGCATAGACGCTTTGAATTTAAAGCCTAAATTGACCTAAGAAGCAAATTAGCCGGAAAGTTACCGTGCTTTTCAAATGGTAATGGCTGTCTCCTTACTTGAAATCCGATTTAATTTCAAAACCAAGAGTTTCCCCAATTAATGGCATACATAAACTCGCATAAAATGGCAAACAAGCCTTGAGATTATAAACCGCTTTTTTATTTTAAAATTGATACACAAACAAAAGTAGATTTATTTATAAAGCAATTGGCATCCATGAATATTCTTTGAACGATTGTGTTGCATTTTTATATATTTTAGGACATATCTTAAAGGGTTACTAAAAATAAATCGAATATTTTCTCGTGAAAGATATGAACATTAGTTAGCTAAGGGCTGGGAGGCCTCAATTTATTCTACCCGAAAATTTGACTGAAATTCCCAAAATGAATATTTTACCCAAACGTGTTAAGTTCAGTAAGCCAGCGCTGGAACCTTGCGAGCTTTGTTTGTTAAGGTTTTTTACTCTCCTTAGCGTTGGAGGGGAAGGTAAAATCGGTCATGTGACTTTGGATGTTGAATGGAGCAGAAACTGAGCAGCGAGATGATGAAAAATGAATGAAATTTCAGAGGCAGATGTAGTGAGAGTAAAATTGATTCGAGGAATTGTGGTTTTGGATTTAAATATAATCAAAACCAGTTGGCCACGTATTTTTTATTTTAAAGAGCTGTTTTCCTGTTACTTGGTGTTATTGTTTGTTTAAATTTAAAATAAAAGAAATTGTATTTTTAAATTTATTTATTTATTTTCCCTCAATTACAATGGTTTGTCTGTTTAATATTTCCACATACACCAGAAGTAGAGAAAAGTATTTCCTAAGTTTATAACAATTAATAAAACGGAACGTAGGTTAGCGCCTTGTTGTTAAACGCATCTTCTGCGTTCAAGTCAATTCCCTGCTCGACCAAAAACTCGCATAAATCGAGGTGACCCAACTTTGCCGCAACGTGCAAAGCGGTCATTCCGTAATTGCCGCAATTGCGTTGATCATGTCTTTATTCTTCTCGAGGACAAATCTAACGCTTTGCAATTTGTTTCTACTAACGCAAAAGTGCAGGAGGCTGTCATGAGCCAATAAGACATTAATGCTGGCGCCTGCCCGGAGCAACGCCTCAGCGACGGCCAGATTTTCTCGGTCAAGAGCATGATGTAGGGGGGTCTCGAGAGATACATTTCTCTGGTGCACGTCCACCCCTTTCTCGGTGGCAAAGTACTCTACGAGTTCCGCCCCGTGTTTTTCGTTGGCCGCGGCGAGGTGCAACACATTGTTGTTCATCTCATTCGAGCTGAAAGGATTGACGCCCGCCTCTTCGCACAGAAATTTGCACATTTCTCTGTCCGCATGCTTCGCGGCCAAGTGAAGAGCGTTTTCCCTCAATAGTGTCAGCTCCTTCACCAGTTCTGGGTCCTTGGAATGCAAAAATTGGACGCTTTTTAATTCATTGCCAATTACAGAATAGTGCAGCAGATTGAAGTGGCCAGATTTTACTCTAAAGTCGGCACCGAATTTTACCATCTCCTCAGCGACCTCAATATTTTGGTTAATCAGAGCGACGTGAAGAGGGGTGTAGAGAAACTTGTCCATTTTGTTCAAATCCAACCCCAAGCTTACGAAGAAAGCGACGAGTTGTTTTCCGTAGAATATGTTGCAGCCGACGTAATGGAGAGCCGAGGATTTCCTCACTCGGACCAAAGTCTTGGCGTCGACGCCCTCTTCAATTAGCCAGTGGCACATTGCCAGGTCCGCGGACTCAGCTGCGATGTGAAGAGCGTTTTCGCCATTGGAGTCACGATGGTTTATCAGAGATTTGTTCCTACTTTGCACGAACCTTGCGCTTTTTAGCTTATTTCTTTTGACGCAGTAGTGCAAAAGGTTCTTGCCGCACCTCTTTACTTTGACTCCAAATTCCAACAACTGCTGCGCCAATTCAAAGTTTCCAGTCGAAAGGGCAAGGTGCAGGGGCGTCTCGCTCAAACTGTTTTTGGCGTAAACGGACAATTTCAAGCGGACGACAAAGTACCTGACAATTTCTCTCCCATAATTAACGTTCAGCACAGCGCAGTGCAGTGCAGTCATTTTGAGTGCGTTCACAGATCTTACGTCGACGCCTTGTTTGACGATACACTCACACATTTTCAGGTCCGCAAACTGGGCCGCAAGGTGGAGGGCACTATTGCCTTTTGCGTCTTGCTTTTTGATCAATTCAGGGTCGTCTGCGTGAATAATTTTGACGATTTTTAAATTGTTTTGGGCAACAAAGAAGAGCAACAGGTTTGTTTCCCCATTCTGAAGCTTCAAAATATTCCTGGCGAGGCTAAAGTCTCCTGCCCTGATGGCGTAAAGGACTGGCTCCTCACCATCTACGTCCTTTGCTTCTGATAAATCGAGTCCTTGGCGAAGGAAGTGCGAAACAATTTCCAGTCCGTGTCTCTTATTCACGGCCGCGAAGTGAAAAAGCGATAGGCCCAAATCTGTGGTCGCTTCGGGGTCTTGGCCTTTTTCCACGAGCGCCACGCAGCTTTTCAGGTCTTTGTTTTTGGCCGCGAGCATCAACGGAGTGGCGCCCAACTCTGTCTTCTCGTTGAAGCGTTCGTTATCTTTCATGGCGATGAATGAATTCATTCTCTGCTGAAAAAAATGTATCAATTTATCCTGTGACCTTTTATCGATTGAAAGATATATTTTACTTACAAAGAGTCTGGACATTTTGCTTCCTTCCAACTTAAATGCTACCAATTGCTAGGAAAGCGTTAACTCTATGGTCCCTCTCGGTTGAATGACAATAAAAGAATAAGCAGTAGTTTTGTGTAAATGCAGTGACGATTCCAATGTTTGGCAAACAAAAACATCAACTTTGAGCTTAAACTCGATCAAAGTCAGTGATCGTCAGGAGAACAAAAATGTTATCTTCTTTTAAACAAACCAGACAATCCCAGTTAATTAAAATAAATTCTTTCTCTTGGTCGCAAAACACGAATGCTTGAAGCGGTGGGCTCTTTGGCTAGCAGACGGTTTCATTTTTAGTTTTTATGTTGTGTCTGGCGTTTTTGGCAGTTGGCTGATTTTTTACCGTTTGGCGCGTAGCAAATAATGGAGATCACAAAAAGGAAGACAAAAAATACATAATAGGCGGCAGTTTATCGGCTCGGTTTTTTAATTTAAATTAAATTTATTCATAACAAATTTAAAAATTACATATATATTTATTAAAAATAATAACATTTTTTTAGGTATTCATTATTTACTATAATGATTGTTTCGTATTTCTTTTAATTTTAAAATATTATGCAAACCTTATTGAATTTTTATGAATATCTTATAAAATTAATAACTGTTATGTAGATAATTTTTATTATATTTTAAAGAGCATATACTTATTTGATTTATATATAGTTGCATATTTGCGTAGCATATCTTTGTGATTGGAGTGATATAAAAGTACGCGCCGGATATATTTAAAGTGTAGCTAGCGAATTAAATAATTCACAATTAAAAATTTAAAACATTTCCAGCAGCTTGTAAATATGTATAAAATCGAAGGTAAAATCAATAAATGACTACGAAAAACCAATGGAATCAACTAAATACACAGAGCTCTATAAAAGATTTTTTATTCAATAAAAAATAATTGAAATCTCCTCCTATCAATTTTTAATTCCCATTGAACGAAAGGTTTTTTTCAGTTCCCCATTTATCATTGGCGCATTACTGGGGGCCGTGCAATTGTTTTTATTTGTCTAACAATAATACTGGTCCCCACTCAGCGTTTAATATACATAATCTTAGCGTCTCAATCAGTTGTGTGAGGCAGTTCAATTCCATTTGAGCCTCTGAGCAGTTCGATTTCCATCTTCTCTGCAAACTACTCGAATCCTTTTCAAATATGTTTTCTGACGATCTTCTGGACACCCTCTGGATCGCCAGCTATATTTTGTTCGTCCCAATCGCCGTCATAGTTGTAATCTTCGAGCTGATTTTCTGTGGCGTGATCAATGACGGGTCAACTAGGGAACATGGAATGAATCGACGTAATAGGTGAGATTATATTCTCTCCTCACTCGAATGAAATTCGTATTGATTTCTCTTTTTTTCTTATTCAGACGAGAGCAGAAACGTTTCTTGCGAGTGATTAGAAATGAAAGACGGCTATTACATGGAAACGATGCAGACACAGATTCAACGCTTTCGGTGGGTTTGTCTATCTTTTTTTTATATTCACTCTTTTCAAAATTATTTTTTGCAGCAAGAGGGAAGCGATGACTCGGAAGATGATGAAGAAGACCTGCACAGAAAAGAACCCATAAAAATATCCATGCCATGTTTTTGCGTCAGCGTGCTCTTTTTTCTATTGGGCGTTGTTTCTTTGATTTGCTTGTTGTTGGCAATCGCCATAATGAGTACTTTTAACTACTGGTTCCCTGATGCTTAAAATTAATAAATTTTAAATTTGCTTGTTGTGAAGGCAAATGTTTTGATTTTGGTCTTTTCTTGATCAATTCCAATAAGTAAGGTCGACAAAGTGTTAAATAATGTCTACATGTGTCAAAAACGAAATAGTTGCTCCTAAAATAAATTTCCCTTTCACAAGCGCTGCGCCGCAGGAATTTCATTAATTAATTTTCATTTTCCTCTCGCCGCTCATCTGCATTCAACATCCAGAGTCGCGTTCCTGCTCGCTTGTTCGCCACCGCTTTTACCTTCCCCTCCAACGCAGATGCCTTTGACGACGCCAAAAAATAGTTCGCAATGAGCCAATGCTGGCTGATGGTTTAAACTCACTAAATGCTATGTTTGTGGGGAATAATATTCAATCGGATTTCGAATAAAATAAAATCGAACCAATTGAGGCCTCTAGAGGTCCCTAAATAAGTAATTTGTTCTTGTCTTTCTCGAGCAAATATCCGATTTATTATTAGTATCAAAAGAATAGACTATGTAGTAAATAAAAACATTGGTGTGTTCATATAATATCGATAGTTGCCAAATTTCAATATAAATAAAATCTACTTCCATTTCAAAAATTAAAAGCTATGATATTTATATTTAACATGGTGTGTTTGTAAGTTTTTTGTTGGACATAATTTTTAAAGTGCCACAAATCATATTTTTCCGATACAGATTCCAATCCAAAACCCAGGCGAATTTCACTTTCCATAATGCTGGTGACGGAGAAGCAAGCAAATATTGAGAACTTAACCAGATTCTTGTTCGTGCTGTGCACAAACTGGGCGCTTTCTATTTGTTGGCCATGACGCAGAAGATCAAAATGTTATTTTTACTTTTATTTAATTTTGCACCGAGACGAAGCAGAGTTTTGGCGACGTCCACGTTTTCCGCGAAGAGAGCGCCGTGCAGGGGCGTTCTCCCCTTTTCCATTTCTCCGTTCACGTCGACGTTTACGGATGCAAAGAACCGGACGAGCTCTTTTCCGTGGCGCCATAAACTAAAAGTAGCAAACTGTGAACTTAAAAATAATTATTTGTTGTTTATCTCCAAACATATTGTTTCTTTTTGTGGAGGCAAACTTTGAGCACACACCATCATTGGCATCTTTTAGTTGAAAATTTTTTAACTGTAAAAGCAAAAACTAGCCTAAAGAATAAAAACTGTTCTTTTCAATTTTGTGACTTATTGTAAGAGAAACAAAAGTAAGGTCAGCTGTACATAAAACTCAAATAAAGAAATTTATTCTTCACCATCACATATTTATTCGAAACACTCAATTAGTTTTTCAGATTTGAACATAAATCGTCGTCATGCAGAAACAAAACAAACGGTCCAGTTAAAAATTATCAATTAAGGCAGTAGGGAAGAAAGAGTTTTAACTACTCAATATGGCGATAGCTAACAGCAAGCAAACCAAAATGCAACACCAAATAGAAACAGAACACGCTGAAGCAAAAACATGGCAAGGATATATTTGTGGGTCCTTTCCTGTACTTGTCTTCCTCATCTTCCTTGTCATTGTTTTCATCTTGCTAGGAAAATGAATTTTAAAAAGAGTAAAAAATAAATTGACAAACTCACCGATGAAAGTCTTGAATTTTCAGTCCGTCAGCAAACCGTTTTTCGTTTTTGATGGACTGCAAGACACGTTTCCGCCCTCTTCTGAAATAACAATAATAATGAAAAACTGAATTTTTTAAATATTTTTTTATTTTTTATTTTTAAATAACTAAATTTAAAACTCAAATGGCATTTGCTTTGCTGTGATATTAAATTAATATAAGACTATTATTTGATTGTGAATAAAGGATAAAAATTTGAGCAGTGGTTTTTATAGTTCGATTTGATGAGGAAAAACTCACCTTAAATGAATAATGGTTTCCTGTTAAATAAGGTGAATGCAGTTATCGCCTGGTGCCACCACGCGCACCGGTTGAATGTTTTCGTAGGCTTCATGGCTTTAAAGATCTGTGTGACAAGCGTTACTTCTGCTTAGCAAGAATGAGCTCTGCGGAGACCTGGAGAGTTGCTTAAGCGGCTGGCCTCGTGGAAATGGAAAGTTTGCGATCTCTTCATAACGTATAAGCGGGGGAATACACTGCTGAAAAAATATTTAAAAATTTGTGTTGTTTCAACTAAAGCAGTTTATGTATTTATTTACCAAAGATAAATAATTTCGTTAATTTTCTTCCAAAATTCTTAAATTTATAAACTTTGATCGATCATACATATAGTTACAAGTTTAAACAAAATTTCGATTTTTCTTATCTATACCTGTAAAGAATTTATCTTTTGCTGATAAAAAATGCAAAAACTTTCATGAGTTTGTACTCGAAGGGATGATGAAAGACCAGAACTGTTAGTTGAAGATTGAAATTGTTATTTTTTTTACATGTTTCACCTCATATGTACTGGCCATTTAAACAACTGAGACAATTTAAAGAGGAATGATACTGGAAAAGCCTGGAAAATGCTTGTTGCCAATGCATAAACTCATCCCTTAGGATTCTGTTAAAGCCTAAATTGACCTAAGGAGCGCTGTAATTTTTTGAGAAAATTGGCTGGAAAGTTACCGTGCTTTTCAAATTCCTAAGGGATGAGTTTATGAATTGGCAACAAGCATTTTCCAGGCTTTTCCAGTATCATTCCTCTTTAACAACGAGAAACCATTATTAACTTCATTATTTTGTAATTAATTGTAAAGACATGGTTCTTAAAGACAGAACAATGTTTCTGAATTCTGAATTCATTAGGAAAAATAATTTTTGTAACATTCAGTTGGAAGGAAAGAGGCATCAAGTTAATTTTCAATCATAAATTTTCTTTTAAACAAATTAACAAATATCTGCCGCAATATCAATTGACCTATTTTTCACGTCGCCGCAACAAATGTTTCATTCATTCATCTGTTGCGATTCATTTCCATTCTTTATTATTATTAAGCGCAGATCATTCAGGGCACTCAGCTCTCTCCATCGGCAGCTGCATGCCGTCCGCCCCTTGCTCTCTCCTTTTATATACGCAGCAATCAATATCGCTAGAAGCGTGTTTGCACAAAAGCAGCGCACTTTGATTGACTCTCGCTTAAACGATCTCTGTTTACCGAAACAGATTAACAGGAATATCAAAACTTAGGGCTGCGTCACTAACAGCTATCTAAAACAAATATGCATAATCCCAGATATTTTACATAAAATTGTCTTTCTCTTGGTCGCAAAAAATACGAATGCGGTGGGCTCGGTGGCTAGCAGAGACGGTTTGTATTTTAGGTCGGGTTGTGTTTGGCTTTTTGGCTGTCAGCTGCATTTGTCTCTCTAACAGTGATAAATTGGCCATTGGCCCGTAGCATGATGAAAAAACTAATTTATAAAAAATATTCAATAAACGGCAGCCTAGTAGCCTGGTTTCAATAATTAATTTTATATTATTATAACATTGTTACAATCTTATTATTTTAAATTAACTTCTATTTTAAATGATTTTTTCATATTTTTTTGCTCTTTTTATCCCTGTCCTCGGAGCGGGAAGGGCGCGCACTGCACTAGCACGAATGCTGAAACCCGGGTAATAATAACACCGCGAACGGTAGCCAGTATTAGATCTCCAAATTGCTCAAATACCTCTCATTGCTTTGACACTCCTGCGAGAGTGCCTTAACAATGCGAGCCAACGGGCTGGTTAGTGGTTACTTTTTTTAAAATGAGACAAGCAAATTTAAAAGTTGTTAACTTTTATTTATTTAAATATTATTCTATAGTTTATATTAAATTTCATTATAGTTAAGTAAATAATTTACAAATTTACGTTTTTTTAATTATATATACTTGCAAACTTGCATGATTATTGACTTTCTGTGGTCAGATAAATAACAAGTGCGCGCTGGATACTATGCGCGTCTAGCAAATTAATTAATAATTTACAACAAAAACTTTCAACAGCTTGAAAATAAAAAAAACCGAAGGTTAAATCAATAAATTGTCAAGAAACCAATCTAGAATAATATATAAACACACGGAAATCTATAATATATATTTTTATTGATTAAAAAATTGTTGAAATCTCCCCCAAACAATTATTAATTTCCAATGAACCCCAGATATCAATGGCCATGTGTTTGTTTGTATTTGTCTAACAATAATACTCCCCACTTAGCGTTTAATATACATAATATCTTAGTTTCTCAATCAGTTAATTTAGGCAGTAAAATTCCATTTGAGCCTCTGAGCACTTCGATTGCGTCTTCTTTGCAAACCACTCGATCATTATTCCATGATGTTTTCTGACGATCTTTTGAACACCCTCTGGATCGCTACTTATATGTATTTTGTTCGCCCCCATTGCCCTGATAGTAGCAATCGTCTTGCTGATTTTCTGTGGATTGATCACCTTCGGGCGAACTACGGAGGATGCCTCGAGTCGACGCTATAGGTGAGATTAATTAAATTCACTCCTCGCTCGAATGAAATTCACATTTTTTTTAATATTTTTATTCAGAAAAGAATGGAAGCTTTTTCTATGGACCCTCAAATATGAAGAACGGCTAACAAATGGAAAGGATCCAGACACAGATTCAACTCTTTCGGTGAGTCTGTTTTACTTTGTATTTTGACTCTTTATTTAAAATTATTTTTCGCAGCAAGAGGAAACCGATGACACGGAAGAAGACGAAGACCTGCACAAAAAGAAGACATAAATTTATCCCTTGTATGTTTTTGCGCGAGCCTGACCATTTTTCTCTTTTGTGTGGTTTGCTTGATATGCCTGTTGATGGCAATTGCTTTAATGAGTACTGGTAACTACTGGTTCCCTGATGCCTTAATTAATAATTTTTAATTGGACAAATTTGCCGGCTCTGAGTGCATTTATTTGTTTTGACTTGAAGACAATCTAAGTTCTGAGAAAGTAATTGATTTTTTTGTATAAGGCAGGTTGACCTGTCCATCTTCAACTTCATACGTCTGGCTGCTAGGTTGAGATGGGCTATCCAACTCTTTGTCAGCCGGCTGAGAAAAAAAGTTTTTTGGCAACGCTTAAATTTATAGTGCTGTCATTTCGTGTTTTTAAAGGACACACTAGAGAATAGAGAAGACGAAAAGAGAAAGGAAAATATTAAGAAAAAGTAATTTTTTATTTCAACATGTTAAAACCGAAACAGCAGGCATCACAATTAAATCTTAATTTCACCAGCGCTGCACCGCTAGCATTTCATTCGTCTTTCGTTACCTCGCTGCTCCATTCAACATCCAAAGTCGCGTGCCTGCTCGTTTATCCGCCACCGCTTTTACCTTCCCCTCCAACGCTAAGGAGAGTAACAAACCTTAACAAACCTCGCTCGCAAGGATCAAGCGCAGGCTCACTAAACTTAACACATTTGGATATATATAATAATTAAAAACATTCATCAAGGGAATTTCGGTGCAGCGGCCGAATTTGCAAATTGGGGCCTACCAGCCCTTAAATAACTTTTGTCATTGCCTTTCAAGAAAAAATATTCGATTTATTTTAACTAACTATTCATGGATGCCAATTGCTATATAAATACATCTACTTTTGTTCGTGAAAATTTTAAAATAAAAAAGCAATTTATATTCTACGTGGCTTGTTTGCCATTTTTTATTTCGCCTTATTTTTAAAATGCTACGATATTTCATTTTTCATCCGATTAATTGAATATGCTTGTGGAGACTGATTCCAATCCAAGAGCCAGGGGAATTTCACTTTCAACGATGCAGGTGACGGAGCCTATATATTCCAGTGAGAAACGTGCAAAACTCGAGATCGGCGTGTTCCAAGGCCAGTTGGAGCGCGGTTTCTCCTCCAGAGCATTTTTCCTTCACAAGTTCTGGCTTGACTCCTGCCACGAATTTGGCGCTGGTGAGTTTATTTTTGCGGATACAAAAGTGCAGAAGGTTGTCATTGTCAATTTTGACATTTATATCAGCGCCGAATTTAAGCAGCTCCTCGGCGACTTTGATGTTCTCTTTGCACAGAGCAGCGTGCAGGGGCGTCTCCATATTCTTGTTTTGACCATTAATGTCGTTGAGATCAACTTTCAAGCCGACGAAGTAACTGATGAGTTCCACCCCGTGCGCCTTGTTTTTTGCCACGTGGTGGAAGACGGTGAATTTCAATTCTGAGGCGCACAAATCCTTAGGGTTGATTACATTTTTGCTGACGATCCACTCGCACATTTCCTTGTTCGAAAACTCTGCTGCAATGTGGAGTAAATTGCAACCTGCTGAATCAACTTTCAAAAGATGCGAATTCTTGTCGAAAATAAATTTGGCACTTTCGATTTTGTTGTTCTTCACGCAGTATATTAAAATATTCTCATCACACATCTCAAATCTCACGCCTGCCTTCAACAACTCACCGGCGACATTGACATTTTCCACGGAAAGTGCTGCGTGCATTGGCGTTTCTCCAGACTCATTTTTGGCGTACTTATTCAACTTTTTACTCAAGAAAAACACCATCATTTCTCTTGCGTATCGGATTTGGCTGTTTCGCGCCGTGAAGTGCAAAGCTGTCGACTTGTCTTTGCTCAGGGCCTCGACGTCGACTCCAGCCTCGCGAACAAGCCACTTGACCATTTCCGGATCAGCAAATTCGGCTGCGATGTGGAGGGCCAATCTACCCTTGGAGTCGAATTCCTTAACCAGCTCGCCGTCGTGTTGATGGACAATCTTGCTGAACTTCAAGTTATTTTCTGTGACGAAGTAGTGGAGTATATTCGATAAGTTGTTTCTGAGAATCAGCAGTTCCTTTGCTCGCTCAAAGTTAGCCAGCCGAACCGCATAGTGGATTGGTTCTTCGCCATCAGCATCTTTTTTCTCCAAATCGAGCCCTGCTTCAAGCGTGAAATAACGGATTATATCCATTCCATCAGATTTGTTCATTGCAGCAATGTGAAGCAGGGTTACTCCGAATTCTGTTGTTGAATCAGCCCTTTCGCCTGATTTTTCAACCAATTCAAGGCAGTGCTTCAGGTCACTTTCCTTGGCTACAAGCATCAAAGGCGTCAGGCCAGTTGTCGTTTTAACTAGGAAACGCTTCGTTTCTTGGAAGCTCATGAATGACAAAACCATTTTCTTCCTCAAAATCTTGAACTCTGTGGGAAGAAGTTCATAAAATTCGTTAAAAAGATGTGTATAAAAAAAATCTCGATGTTTATAGTAACAATTGAAGATTTAGGATTTTTTAAAGAAATAATTTACATACTTCCACTTTGGGGAAAAGGAATCTGAATTCCCTGAATATTCAGAATAAAAGAGTTATTTGTTCGTCCCAAGATTTGATCTGGAATTACAAACAATAATTCAGTCAATAATGCCAAACATTTAGAATGCAACAAAGAATTTGAGGATTTACGGAGAGTCATAAAATCATTAATTAACATATTAAAAAATTACAATATTAAGGTTAATAATAAATTAAACATCTCAGCAAATAAATAAAATAAATTTCTTACCCCAAATTAATGGGAAGGTCAATTTAACGAGACGAATGCAATATTTAATTTACTCCAGGAATTCTCACGGGCAAGGTCACCGTACTGGAATAAATGATCGATTTATTGATATTTTGAATAAGACTCAATCACTTCGTGATAAGGTTAATTAAAATATAATAATATTTTTCTTACGTGCGTGCGAGAGCGAAGCACCAAATTTGACTGGCCTTGTGAGCGAACACGATAGCTGCTTATCGTTCGGCTGGTAGAAATGGAATAATCGTTTTATGACTAAACCTGCAGTACGCATGGGCGCACAGGTTAACTCAGGGTAAAGGTTAACGCCACCAGGTGGCAGGCACTAAAATACTGCCTGTTTCCGTGATAATTCAAAATTCGAAGAACACGGATTCCGCTGCCTTTATAATCAAAGCAATATTTCTCAGACGATTGAAGGGAATTCAAACGATTCAAAATACTCTTCAGAGTGGAATTTTCTCAACAAATAACATTTATCAAAATTACCCGATACTTTTTTAACAAATATATGTGTGTATAGCCATGTCAGCCTTTGTTAATGATAAGACAACTCAAACCTGTTAAAAGTTGTTTAATAATTTGTCTTGTATTATCAGTCGTTTAATTATGTGGTGTAATACAAATTTACCAATTTTATGAATCTTTTAGATGCTTTTCTGATCGTAAAAATGAATTTTGAGAAAAAAAATACTAATGAAAATCAGGTTAATTGAACGCATAAATCAATGAAAAAATTCAAATAACATGGAAACTTGATGACAGAACTATTATCTTTGTACAACATCCATTGTCTCCTTTATACAAAGAGAGCATCACACACATAAAATTGGATTGTCAACAAAAGTCTAGTTTGACGAGTGCTTCTTGTCATGTGTAACTCTCAACGGCAAAGCTTATCCTGATGTGGTGATGAATCCGGAAAACCTCAAATATTTCCTATTTCAAAATTCCTATCTCAATTTATATCCTATATTGGAATGGACTTGGGATAAATTCAACCATTTTACCATCTCGAAAGTAATCAAAATTTTTAATTTTTGTACAATCCCAGGTAAGGTGCATAAAGAAGAATTTTTCTCTGTTACTTTTCATCACAAGTGTTTATTTAACAGTCTAACTCATAAATGTTGTCATCACATATTCTATACTATTCCTCAAGATGAATATAGGATTTAACAAGATCTTTGCTCCGAAAGTCAACGATTTGGAAATCTTGTAAATTCGGCGCTTTTTGGCAGATGACCCCGAGAAAGCCACCCATGATTGCTTGCTTCTCCAAATCAAGAGGTTCTTGAATCTGAACTGGGAGGAGAAAACATAGTCAATAAATGAAAACCACACAAACATAAACAAAATATATTTACCAATCAAGGACTTAAGACTGCGAGCAACACATTTTCTTGATTTCAAAGCGTCCGTGACATCCTTCAGATTATATTTCTGCAGATTTCGAATGGTTAAGTGGATGCTCGTCAAATCAGGTGCCCTCATCACGTTGACCATTCTTTTCATGTTTTTCGGCATGTCGTAGAAGTGCAACTCCACGATCCCGTCCAAAGTTGCAGGAAGGAGATTAATTGTCATAAAAAGACGGATGTCTGGAGCGCGATGCTCTTCCACCAGAAAAATTTGCATATTCTTCTTGTAATTGATGGAGACTCGCAACCTTGATGCCATTTGCCTGGTGGGACAGCAATCGATCGTGATAAGTTTCCTGATCTTCCTCAGCCGGCAGAGCGATTCCCACTCAAAAAAGCCAGAAAGTCCGACAACAAAGAGGGTTTCAGCGGATTCGGAATGCCACTCTGCCTGTCGGGGGTGCATCTGACGCCGGACGAACAGGTGCTTGAGTCCACTCGCTCCGTTCAGCGCCTCAGCTTCATTGTCATCCAAAACGTGGCAGATACTGGACTCCCACTCGTGATAGAACTGCGTACGGTCTCCAATCAAATCAGGATCGCAGCCGATTGCGGTTAAAAAAGGGAACTGCTGCACCAAGAGCCGGCTGTATGGGATGCACCGGTCGGGTTCCGTGGGCTTATTCGAAGTCCAGTATTCCTCCCCGTCGGAAACAACGTCAAAGAGGAAGTTCTTCAGTTTTTTCAAACGCCTCAGCATCACCGCCATGGTTTCTTTGTTCAAGGAGAAGTGCAGGTTGCATTCCAGGATGGTCAAATGTTGAAAGGCCGAGGTCACCTTATCAAAATCGTCAGTTCTCATAACAAAACCAGGCATTCGCAGTTCCCGGAGGTTTCTGAACTTGAGAGTGGCGTGTCCCTCGGGTCGAGACCAGAAACTAGGGCAGATCAGGTTCACCCTCAGCAATCTGATGCTGTGAGCGTTGCTCTCCGCCACTCCTTCGATCGCTGGCAGAAAAAAAGTGTCAGCTTGTCCAGGGCTTTTGGGCATGAACTCGATCCGTTCAATCGGATCCTTCACCAAAACCTTAAAAACTTCCAGCATCCGCGGATCCGGGATCTTGTGCTGAGGCTCCACATCGTCGTTGGCGAACGCGAGCAGCCTCAGAATATTTTCTCGCCTGGTCCGAGGCATTTTGGCGAAGCAAAACGGTTCGTAAGGGCATTCGGAAGTGGGCCTCAGGCGGTCGATGCACCTGAAGAGATAGTCCGTGTTGGATAAATCGACCGTCGTGGCTTCATCCTGCAGAGAGGATGGATTTCCTGCGTCTTCGTTGGCCATTTTTTCTTGTTATTAAAATTAGAGAGTTGGATGTAGATATGTGTGTCTGATGCCTTTCGATCCTCGGTGAGAACTGAAGTGTCTAGTCTGAAAGAGAGGAGGGGATTGTATTTAAGCAGGGTCCAAACTTCAAAGTTAAAAATGACTAGAAAAACATACTTTTAGCAATTCGAACGTTCAAGTAAACAAATTTGTTATATTTACTTAAAGTAAAGCTTTAATTTAAATAGAAATAAAGAAAAAGATAAACTGGCGAGCATCAACTGACTACTTTTTATAGTATGATTATAATTTCCCGAATTAAAAAAAAATTTGCTCACACTTCCCACAGCATTGGGACATGAGAGGGAATCATTTAATTTTTCGATAAATCTGAATTTTTACGACTTATCGGTTCTCATTTCATTATTGCGCACTTTTTAGAGATAAAAACTCTTGCTATATTTAACAAACAATAAACTCAATGAACCAATTTAATGTATTGTTTGTATAAAGTTTTAATTTAATTGATATTTTTTTAATATTTACTCTGAAAGTCTAGCTAGGTTGCACTCACCGACTATGTTTGCACTACTTCCTGTGGTACAGCTTGGATCCTATTGCTGAAAAATAAAAATTATGTAATAATTTCGAACCTTTGGAAAAGCCAAAATAATATTTTACCTTTTGTGTCTATACACAATAACTCTAACGAGGTCTGCCTTAATCAGGATATGTTTGGAGCTGGCTGCGACAACGAGGAGGATTATTACAGCAACCACTAGCCAAAATATGAAGAGCGAGGAATCGAAAAAGATGTAACCAGTGGTGGACATTTTAAGCGAGTAATGTGCGGCGCTTCAGAGAGAGAAAAATATCTTGAAATCTGGTGATCACGCGAGTGTGCAGGAGAATGAACTGATCGTTTGCCACTTCTTGGAGCTGAAGTAGCGTTTGAAAAACACAAACAAAACTTTAGACTTTGGCTGTTTAAACAATTTTTCACGAAAAATGAATAAAGATTTGTTGGGTGATTTTGTTGTTTTTGATGTAATACTTTTGGAACTATGCATAGTTATTTGTTTTACTCGCGTCTATTAGATAGCTGTTGTTAAAGCAGCCTTAATTTACGCGATTACTGTGAATCTGTTCCGGTAAACAGAGATCGTATTTTATCGAGATTCAATCAAACAGCGCTGCTTTTGTGAACAAACGCCGCTTCTGGCGATATTGGTCGCTGCGTAAAAGGAGAGAGCAATCAGCAAGGGGCGGCGAGCATGCAGCTGCCGGTGGAGAGAGCTGAGGGCTCTCAATGATCCGTGCTTAATAATAAAGAATGAAAATGAAACGGAGCAGGTGAATGAATTAAACATTATTTGTTGCTGCGTTGCGGTGACGTGGAAAATAGGTCAATTGACATTGCGGCTGATATAATTTAATATAGTTTAAAAGAAATTTAAGATTGCAGTTTTACCATTTTATTTTGTTTTTACACTCGATGTTATATGAATTGAGACATTTTTAAGAATTGGCAATACTTGACTGACAAAACTGGTTAATGATAAAAAAAAACTTATTAATACATATCGGCGTGTAATTTACAATTTAATTCAGAATTTCAATTTTTTTTTAAAATTTTAATTTTTAAAAAATATATTAACTTTAAACTTAAATTGTATTTTTCTTAGCTCTAATTAAATTTTTACAGGACTATTTTTTTATTTCAAATTAGGCATAAAATTTTGAACACTGATTTATTTGGTGGAAGATTTGATGAGGAAAAAACTCACCTTAACACGTTGTTAACGGTTTGCTATTGAAGGATATAAAAGCTGTGAGAGACTGGTGCCACCACGTCAAACGATTAATTATTTTCGTGTGCTTCTTCATGGCTTTTGGCATCTATTCTATGGTAGGCGCAACTTCTGCGTTGGAAGAATAAGCTCTGGAAATTTGCTTGTGCGGCCGGCCTCGTGGAAATGGAAAGTTTGCGATCTCTTCATAACGTATAAGCGGGGGAAAACACTGCTGAAAAAATATTTAAAAATTTGTGTTGTTTCAAGGAAAGCAGTTTATGTACTTATTTACCAAAGATAAATAATTTGGTTAACTCTTTTTCAAAATTCTTAAATGTAAACTTAAATCGATCATTTATATAGGTACAAGTTTATTTAAATTACTTAATTTTTCTTATCTATAAACAAATTTTCTTTTGGTGATAAAAAATGTGAAAGTCACAAGCATTTTTACTTGAAGGGATGAAAAAATACCGGAATTGTTCTCGACAGTTGAAGCTTGTATTTTTTTTATTTTTTTTTTTTTTGGACACGTTCTAGTTCCTACTGGCCAATTAAACAACTGAGTCGATGAAAAGTGAGAAACCTTTGTTAACTTCACTTTGTTGTATTTTATTTTTAATGGGAATGGGGGACTCAACAATGTGTATCTGAATTCTGGATTCCATTAGCACAAAATTGATGACGAAAACCTGCACAAGAAAGAAGACATAAATTTTACCCTTATAGATTTTACCCTATAGCCTGGCTATTTTTCTATTTGGCAATGTTTTCTTGATGTGCCTGTTGATGGCAATTGCTTTAATGAGTACTGGTAACTACTGGCTTCCTGATTCCTTAATTAATAACTTTTAATTGAACAAATTTGCCGGCTCTGAGTGCAGTTATTTGTTTTGACTTGAAGACAATCTAAGTTCTGAGGAAGTAGTTGAGTTTTTTGTATATGGCAGGTTGACCTGTCCATCTTCAACCTCATACGTCTGGCTGCTAGGTGGAGATGGGCTACCAAACTCTTTGTCAGCCGGTTGAGAAAAATAATTTATTTGGCAACGCTTAAATATGTAGTGCTGTCATTTCGTGTTTTTAAAGGACATACAAGAGAATAGAGAAGACGAAAAGGGAAAGGAAAATACTTAAGAAAACTTATTTTTTATTTCAACATGTTAAAACCGAAAAAGCAGGCATCACAATTAAATTTTAATTTCACCAGCGCTGCGCCGCCAGCATTTCACTCGTCTTTCGTTGTCTCGCTGCTCAGTTTCTGCTCCATTCAACATCCAAAGTCGCGTGCCCGCTCGTTTATCCGCCACCGCTTTTACCTTCCCCTCCAACGCTAAGGGGAGTAACAAACCTTAACAAACACCGCTCGCAAGGATCAAGCACAGGCTCACTAAACTTAACACATTTGGATATATAATAATTAAAAATATTCATCCTGGGAATTTCAGTCAAATTTCGGTGCAGCGGCCGAATTTGCAAATTGGGGCCTACCAGCCCTTAAAACTAACTAATGTTCATGACTTTCAAGAAAATATATTCGATTTATTTTGCTAACTATTTAAGTTCTGTCCTAAAATGTATAGGAATGCAACATATTCGTTCAAAAAATATAGATTGATGCCAATTGCTATAGCATAAATACATCCACTTTTGTTTCAAATTTAAAATAAAAAAGCAATTTATATTCTACGTGGCTTGTTTGCCATTTTTTTATTTCGCCTTATTTTTAAAATGCTAAAATATTTCATTTTTCATCCGATTAATTGAATATGCTTGTGGAGACTGATTCCAATCCAAGAGCCAGGGGAATTTCACTTTGCACGATGATGGTAACGGAGCCTATATTTCAGTGAGAAGCATGCAATTCTCGAGATTTTCGATTTTCTTGGCCAGTTGAAGCGCAGTTTCTCCTCCAGAGCATTTTTCCTTAACAAGTTCTGGCTTGACTCCTGCCACGAATTTGGCGCTGGCGAGTTTATTTCTGCGGATGCAAAAGTGCAGAAGGTTGTCATTATTGATTTTGACATTTATATCAGCGCCGAATTTAAGCAGCTCCTCGGCGACTTTGATGTTCTCTTTGCACAGAGCAGCGTGCAGGGGCGTCTCCATGTTCTTGTTTTGACCATTAATGTCCACACTCTTGGAATCAAAAAAGCTGACGAGGCTTTGTCCGTACTTCTCGTTGCAGGCGACGAAATGTAGAACGGAGTTGTGGATTTCCTCGGTCAAGGATAGCGCGTAATGGTGGACATTGCAAAGCCACTGGCACATATTTAGATCGGCGTTGGCTGCCGCGAGGTGAAGAGCGTTTTCCCCTTCTTTTCCCTGCACCTGCATCTGACTTGGGTCCTTTGAATGCACGAATTTGGCACTCTTCAAAATGTTTTTTGAAATGCAGAACCATAACAAGTTCAATTGATCCAACTTAACATCCAAATCAGCGCCGTTGCTAATCATCTCGTCGGCGACCTCCAGGTTTTCGTTCCGAAGCGCATAGTGGAGGGGAGTTTCCCCTGATTTGTCCCTTTTATTCAGATCAACTTTCAAGCCGACGAAGTAACGGACGAGCTCCACCCCGTGCGCTTTGTTTTTTGCCACGTGGTGGAAGACGGTGGATTTCAATTCTGAGGCGCACAATTTCTTGGGATTGATTACATCTTTGGTGATGATCCACTCGCACATTTCCTTGTTCGAAAACTCTGCTGCGACGTGGAGTAAATTGCAACCTGCTGAATCGATCCCTTTCATAAGATGCGAATTCCTGTTGAAAATAAATTTGGCACTTTTGATTTTGTTGATCTTCACGCAGTACATCAAAATATTCGGATCACACTTCTTAACCCTCACACCTGCATCCAACAAGTCACGAGCGACATAGACGTTTTCCACGGAAAGCGCTGCGTGCATTGGCGTTTCTCCAGACTCATTTTTGGCGTACTTCTTCAACTTTTTACTCAACAAAAACACCATCATTTCTCTTGCGTATCTGATTCGGCTATTTCGCGCAGCGAAGTGCAAAGCTGATGACTTGTCTTTGCTCAAGGCCCTGACCTTGACTCCAGCCTCGCAAACAAGCCACTTGACCATTTCCGGACCCGCAAGTTCGGCTGCGATGTGGAGGGCCAATCTACCCTTGGAGTCGAATTCCTTTACCAGCTTGGCATCGTGTTGATGAACAATCTTGCTGAACTTCAAGTTGTTTTTTGTGACGAAGTAGTGGAGTATATTCGATATGTTGTTTCTTAGAATCAGCAGTTCCTTTGCTCGCTCAAAGTCGGCCAGCCGAACCGCATAGTGGATCGGTTCTTCGCCATCAGCATCTTTTTTCTTCAAATCGAGCCCTGCTTCAAACTTGAAATGACGGATTATGTCCATTCCATAATATTTGTTCGTCGCAGCAATGTGAAGCAGGGTTACTCCGAATTCTGTTGTTGCATCAGCCCTTTCGCCTGATTTTTCAACCAATTCAAGGCAGTGCTTCAGGTCACTTTCCTTGGCTGCAAGCATCAAAGGCGAAAGACCGGTTGTCGTTTTTTCTAGGAAACGACTCGTTTCTTGGACGCTCATGAATGACGAAGACATTTTCCACCTCAAAATCTTAAACTCTGTGGGAAGAAGTTCATAAAGTTCGTTAAAAAGATGTGTAAAAAGGGAAAATCTCGATGTTTATAGTGACAATTGAAGAGTTAGGAATTTTTAAAGAAATAATTTACATACCTACACTGTGGGGAAAAGGAAGCTGAATTCCCTGGATATTCGGAATAAAAGAGTTATTTGTTCGTCCCAAGATTTGATCTGGAATTACAAACAAGAATTCAGTCAATAATGTCAAACATTTAGAATGCATCAAAGAATTTTAGGAATTATGGAGAGTCATAAAATCATTAATTAACATATAAAAAAATTAGAATATTGCGGTTCATAATAAATTAAAACATCTCAGCAAATAAATAAAATAAATTTCTTACCCCAAATTAATGGGAAGGTCAATTTAACGAGACGAATGCAATATTTAATTTACTCCAGGAATTCTCACGGGCAAGGTCACCGTACTGGAATTAATGATCGATTTATTGATATTTTGAATAAGACTCACTGCGCGATAAGGTTAATTTAAATCTAATAATATTTTTCTTACGTGTGTGCGACAGCGAAGCACCAAATTTGACTGGCCTTGTGAGCGAGCACGATTGCTGCTTATCGTTCGGCTGGTAGAAAAGGAATAATCGTTTTATCACTAAACCTGCAGTACGCATGGGCGCACAGGTTAACTCAGGGAAAAGGTTAACGCCGCCAGGTGGCAGGCACTAAAATACCGCCTGTTTCCGTGATAATTCAAAATTCGAAGAATATACGGATTCCGCTGCCTTTTTAATCAAAGCAATATTTCTCAGACGATTGAAGGGTATTCAAACGATTCAAAATACTCTTCAGAGTGGAATTTTCTCAACAAATAACATTTATAAAAATTACCCACTACTTTTTAACAAAGATATGTGTGTATAGCCATGTCAGCCTTTGTTTATGATAAGACAACTCAAAAACCTGTTAAAAGTTGTTTAATAATTTGTCTTGTCCTATCAGTCGTTTAATTATGTGGTGTAATACTAATTTACCAATTTTTTTAATCTGTTAGATGCTTTTCTGATCGTAAAAATGAATTTTGAAAAAAAAATACTAATGAAAATCAGGTTAATTGAACGCATAAATCAATGAAAAAATTCAAATAACATGGAAATTTGATAACGGAACTATTGTCTTTTTACAACATCCATTGCCTCCTTTACACAAAGAGAGCATCAAACACACAAAATTGCACTGTCAACAAGAGTCTGGTTTGACGAGTGCTTCTTTTCATGATTAACTCTCAACGGCGAAGCTTATCCTGATATGGTGATGAATCCGAAAAACTTCAAATATTTCAAATTTCCTATCTAAATTTATATCCTATATTGGAATGGACATGTGATACTTTTGGACATTTTACCCACTCGAAAGTAATCGAAATTTTTATATTTTTTAATCCTAGGTAACGAGCAGAAAGAAAAAAATCAGACTTTTACTTCACATCACAAGTTTTTATTAAACAGTCTTAACTCAGAAATATTGTCATCACATATTCTAAACTATTTCTTAAGATGGATAGAGGATTTTATGAGATCTTTGCTCCGAAATTCAACGAATTGAAAATCTTGTAAATTCGGCGCTTTATGGAAGATGACTCCGAGAAAGCCACCCACCATCGCTTGCTTCTCCAAATCCAGAGGTTCATGAATCTGAACTGCGAAGGTGTAACCATGGTCAATAAATAAAAACAATACAAACATAAACAAAATATATTTACCAATCAAGGACTTTAGACTGCGAGCAACACATTTTGTTGATCTCAAAGCGTCCGTGACATCCTTCAAATTATATTTCTGCAGATTTTGAATGGTTAGGTGGATGCTCGTCAAATCAGGCGCCCTCATCACGTTGACCATTCTATTCATGTTTTTCGGCAGGTCGTAGAAGTGCAACTCCACGATCCCGTCCAAAGTTGCAGGAAGGGGATTAATTGTCATGAAAAGACGGACGTCTGGAGCGCGATGCTCTTCCACCAGAAAAATTTGCATATTCTTCTTGTAATTGATGGAGACTCGCAACCTTGATGCCATTTGCCTGGTGGGACAGCAATCGATCGTGATAAGTTTCTTGATTTTCCTCAGCCGGCAGAGCGATTCCCACTCAAAAAAGCCAGAAAGACCGACAACAAAGAGGGTTTCAGCGGATTCGGAATGCCACTCTGCCTGTCGAGGGTGCATCTGACGCCGGACGAACAGGTGCTTGAGTCCACTCGCTCCGTTCAGCGCCTCAGCTTCGTTGTCATCCAAAACGTGGCAGATACTTGACTCCCATTCGTGATAGAACTGCGTACGGTCTTCAATCAAATCTGGATCGCAGCCGATTGCGGTTAAAAAAGGAAACTGCTGCACCAAGAGCCGGCTGTATGGGATGCACCGGTCGGGTTTCGTGGGCTTATTCGAAGTCCAGTATTCTTCCCCGTCGGAAACAACGTCAAAGAGGAAGTTCCTCAGTTTTTTCAAACGCCGCAGCATCACCGCCATGGTTTCTTTGTTCAAGGTGAAGTGCAGGTTGCTTTCCAGGATGGTCAAGTGTTGAAAGGCTGATGTAATCTTGTCAAAATCGTCAGTTCTCATAACCAAACCAGGCATTCGCAGTTCCCGGAGGTTTCTGAACTTGAGAGTGGCGAGTCCCTCGCGTCGAGACCAGAAACTAGGGCAGATCAGGTTCACCCTCAGCAATCTGATGCTGTGTGCGTTGCTCTCCGCCACTCCTTCGATCGCAGGCAGGAAAAACATGCGTCCGCTTGTCCAGGGCTTTGAGGCATGAACTCGATCCGTTCAATCGGATCCTTCACCAAAACCTTAAAAACTTCCAGCATCCGCGGATACGGGATCTTGTGCTGAGGCTCCACATCGTCGTTGGCGAACGCGAGCAGCCTCAGAATATTTTCTCGCCTCGTCCGAGGCATTTTGGCGAAGCAAAACGGTTCGTAAGGCCATTCGGAAGTGGGCCTCAGTCGGTCGATGCACCTGAAGAGATAGTCCGTGTTGGATAAATCGACCGTCGTGGCTTCATCCTGCAGAGAGGAAGGATTTCCTGCGTCTTCGTTGGCCATGATTTCTTCTCTAAGATGCACAAAATTAGAGAGTTGGACGTAGCTGTGTGTCTGCTGCCTTTCGATCCTAAGTGAGAACTGAAGCGTCTAATCTGAAAGAGAGAGGGGATTGCATTCAAAGTAGGGTCCAAACTTCAAAGTTCAAGTTGATACGAAAAAATTAATTTTAGCAATTCGAACGTTCAAGTAAACAAATTTGTTATATTTACTTAAAGTAAAGCGTCAATTTAAATAGAAATATAGAAAAAGAGAAACTGGCGAGCATCAACTGACTTTTTTCTTAAAGTATGATTAATTTCCCGAATTAAGTAAATTTTGCTCACACTTCCCACAACATTGGGACAAAAGAGGGAATCATTTAATTTTTCGATAAATCTGAATTTTTACGATTTGTCGGTTCTCATTTCATTATTGTGCACTTTGTAGAGATAAAAACTCTTGCTATATTTAACAAACAATAAACTCAATGAACCAATTTAATTTATTGCTTGTAAAAAAATTTAATTAAATTGATTTTTGTTTTAATATTTACTCTGAAAGTCTAGCTAGGTTGCACTCACCGACTATGTTTACACTACTTCCTTTGGTACAGCTTGGATCCTATTGCTGAAAAATAAAAATTATGTAATAATTTCGAACCTTGGAAAAGCCAAAATAATATTTTACCTTTTGTGTCTGTACACAATAACTCTAACGAGGTCTGCCTTAACCAGGATATGTTTGGAGCTGGCTGCGACAACGAGGAGGATAATTACAGCAACCACTAGCAAAAATATGAAGAGTGAGGAATCGAAAATGACGTAACCAGTGGTGGACATTTTAAGCGAGTAATGTGCGGCGCTTCAGAGAGGGAAATATCTTGATGTCTGCTGATCGCGAGTGCGCAGGCGAATGAATTGATCGGTTGTCACTCTTTGAAGCTGATATAGCTTTTGAAAACACTGAGAATAATAACAGTTTGTAAAACACAAACAAAACTTTAGACTTTGGCTGTTCAAACAAATTTTCACGAAAAATGAATAAAGATTTGTTGGGTGATTTTGTTGTTTTCGATGTTATGATGTTGGGATTATGCATAGTTATTTGTTTTAGTCGCGTCTATAAGATAGCTGTTGGTAACGCAGCCCTAATTTCCGAGATTCCTGTTGATCTGTTCCGGAAAACAGAGATCGAATAAACGAGAGTCAATCAAACAGCGCTGCTTTTGTGAACAAACGCCGCTTCTGGCGATATTGGTTGCTGCGTAAAAGGAGAGAGCAATCAGCAAGGGGCGGACGGCATGCAGCTTCCGGCGGAGAGAGCTCACAATGATGGCTTTGAATGATCCGCGCTTAATAATAAGTAATGACAATGAAGCGCAGCAGGCGAATGAATACAACATTATTTGTTGCGGCGCCTTGGAAAATGGGTCAAGCAACATTGCGGCTGATATGATTTAATATAGGTTAAAAGAAATTTAAGATTGCAGTTTTACCATTTTATTTTGTTTTTACACTCGATGTATAGGAATCAAGATATTTTTAAGATTTGAGAAGACTTGACTGAAAAAAACTTACTAATATTTATCCTACTATATATTAAAAAAACAATAAAAATCGAAAAATTCCGAGTCGAGTCGACGACGGGGGACGACCGGGGAGGTCCCCGCGAGCATTTTCTCGAATGGGCGCGGGGGCGCCGGACGCCCCCGAGGGGGCGCAAACCTCCCCCGAAAAAACTTTCGTCTAACGATCGGGTCGAAATTCGGCACGCGGGTCCGGGGCTCACCCCGGAGGCCGCCGCGCGGGCGCGATCGCCCCGCAAAAGTCCGCGGGGCGCCCGGGAGCCCCGCGAAGGAGGCGCACCCGCGGGGCGGGTCGGCGGATCGGCGCGAGATTCGCGGGGGCGACGGAGGCGGCCGAGGCGAGCCGGACGAGCATAGGGACCCGGGGTCGCCGGGCGCGGGATGGGGGCGCGGCGGGGCCCCGAAGTCGCCGCCCCCGGGGGTGGCCGCGGAACGGCCGCTCCGATCGGGCCGCGATTCGGCGGGCGGCACCGGAGGCGACCCGGGAGGCCGCCGCGCGGGCGCGTTCGCCCCGCAACAGTCCGCGGGGCGCCCGGGAGCCCCGCGAACGAGGGGCACCCGCGGGGCGATTCATGGGATCGGCGCGAGATTCGCGAAGGCGCGGGAGGCGGCCGAGGCGAGCACGGAGAACCGGAGTCGGAAATTGCGGGAAAGGGGCGCGGCGCGGCCCCGAAGTCGCCGCTCCCGGGGGTGGCTTCGGGAACGGCCGCGCCGATAGGGTTGCCATAACCCCAGAGTTTGCCAATAAGTTTTGTCTGGCACCCGAGTCGGGCGGCCGCATCCTCGTAGCTACCCCCAACTGGAGTCAGTTGCCCCCCTAGGGTTGCCACTCTCCCATCAGACGCCTAACACTTAAGTCTGCCACGCCTCCTAGGGTTGCCACATGTCATAGAGGTTGCCAAAACTCAATGTGGCCTCCGACCCTAGGGTTGCCACACGCCGTAGAGACTGCCTGAACTCAAGGCGGCCGACCACTATAGGGTTGCCACACGCTGTAGGGACTCCCAAAAATCAAGGCGGCCGCCCACCCTAGGGTTGCCACTCTCCCGTCAGACGCCTAACACTTAAGTCTTCCACGCCTCTTAGGGTTGCCAGACAACATCGGGACGACCAAAACTAAAGGCGGTCGCGTACTCTAGCGTTGCCAGACACCACAGGACCGGCCACAACTTAAGTCGGCCGCGCTTCATAGGGTTTCCACACGCTATAGTGACGGCCAAACTCAATGCGGCAAAGACTCCTAGGGTTGCCACACGCCATAGGGACGGCCCAAACCCCAAGCAGCCGTGAACCCTAGGGTTGCCACACGCCGTAGAGACTGCCCGAACTCAAGGCGGCCGACCACTCTAGGGTTGCCAGACACCACACGACCGGCCCCAACTTTAGTCAGCCGCCCTTCCTAGGGTTGCCGCACGCCGTAGTGACGGCAAAAACTCAAGGCGGCCGCGCACTCTAGGGTTGCCAGACACCACACGGCCGGACCCAACTTAAGTCGGCCGCGCTCCCAAAGGTTGCCGCACGCCACGGGGACCACTCAAAGTCGAGGCGGCCGCGCACCCTAGGGTTGCCACCTGTCACGGGGACGCCCCGAACTCGAGGTGGCCTCGCTCCCTAGGGTTGCCGCACGTCACGGGGACGCCCGCAACTCGAGGCGGCCGTGCACCCCGGAGTTGCCGGGGGGCGAATCCTCGGTCGCGCGGAAAAAGTCGAGACGTATAGGGGGGGGGGGGGTGAAATTACCATATTCTAGTTGGCGTGTAACTTAAAATTTTACTAAAAAAAATCCTTTTTTCAAATATTTTCAAATTTTAAATTTTTAAATAAATCACCTTAAAACTCAAATGTTAATTTTTTAAATGCTATTAAATTTTTATAAGACGATTATTTGATTTAAAATTAATCATAAAATTTTAACACTGATTCATTAGGTAGTGTTAATGAGGAAAAACTCACCTTAAATTAATAATGGTTCCATGTTGAATGTGGTAAATGCTGTTCGCGCCTGGTGCCACCACTCACACCGGTAGTATATTTTTGTAGGCTCCATATCTTTAGAGAACTGTGACAAGCGTTGCTCCTGCGTTGGAAAAATAAGCTCTGGAGAGTTTCTTGTGCGGCCGGCCTCGTGGAAATGGAAAGTTTGCGATCTCTTCATAACGTATAAGCGGGGGAAAACACTGCTGAAAAAATATTTAAAAATTTGTGTTGTTTCAACTAAAGCAGTTTATGTACTTATTTACCAGAGATAAATAATTGCGTTATTTTTTTTCCAAAATTCTTAAATTTAAACTTTAATTGATCATTTACATATAGTTACAAGTTTAAACAAAATGTATATTTTTCTGATCTACGCCTATAGAGAATTTATATTTTGGTGAAAAAAAATGCGAAAACTTTCATGAGTTTGTACTCATAGGGATGATGAAATACAAGAATTATTCTCGTTATAGTTGATGCTTGAAATTTCTATTATTTTTTGTCACGTTTAAATAGTTTCTTCTGGCCAATTAAACAACTGAGTGAGTCGATTAAAAAATGAGAAACCTTTGTTAACTTCACTTTGTTGTATTTTATTCTTAATAGGGAATGGGGGACACAACAATGTGTATCTGAATTCTGAATTCCATTAGCACAAAATTGATGAAGTTTTTATTTTCTTAATTTTTCGAAGCAGCTTATATGTTTAGTTGACCCGCTTTCCTTAAAAGTTGCATCATAACTTCCAAAGTCGCGATTAAAATTCAGAAATTCCCCGCAGCAGAGTACTTTTAAGATTATTTTAATCCAATGTGCGTGGTTTGCGCAAATTAAAATTTTACTCGCTTCTAAGAGGTAGTCAAATTTTCTTTCTGTTTATTATTTTAGAACGCTGATTTTTTTAATTTTTAGTTTCTGGAAAAAAGCCATATATTATGCTTGTCAGGAACTAGAAATCAAACTAAACAGCGAAATTTCATCCAAATAAAATAAATGCGAATGATTTCTTTTCAATTACCATGCAATTGGATTTTTTTTTAAATTTCTTGTCGATAAAGATATAATTATTAATGCTCTCTCATCCGCTACAGAATTTTTCCGTTAATATTCCTCCAAATCATTGTTTATACTTTATTTCATAATCCAAATATTTATTTTACTAAAGTTCTAATTGTAAGTAATCCTTTATTTGCACCATTTTCTCGGTTTCTGTTGGCACGGCGTTGATTCTTGCGTGTAGGCAGAGTGCAATTGCTGGGTCAGATAATCATCCAATGAGACAGCAGGACAAAATTAATAAAGTCGGCGAAATAGACACATGCGAGAGCAAATAATTTAACCAGTATTCACGGGCGCTGAAGAGATAGAAGTGCGACACGTGCAAAAATAGCTCTTTTCCATTGTAGGGGTCGCCTGGCGGCCTATGCAACCTGCGGCGCAGGTGCCAAACCAGCGCAACGTGCAAGATGTACCTGTGCCGGCAACTGTGCGTGTGGTGGCATTTAACCTTCGGAAATCTAGCGTGCAGGGCGTGCGTGGTGATTTAGCGAATAGTGCTCGTCATTAAGTGAAACCCCATGCACTGCGCGTATTGTCTCGAAAGGCGATTAATGGCTTATCGTGAAGTGACTCATGACCCTGAGAATAGGGTTCAATTGCCACAATATACGACGCCAGATATAGAAAAAGTTGGAGTGGTTTTATTTAAATATTTGGACCGCCACACCATCACATACATGCAAAATTGATTTCGCCTCTTGCACACGCACAATAGAAAACCTGCTCTTCCTCAGAATTGCTTTAACTTCAAAATTTTTAAGGGGTTCATTTGAAAAAAAAAAAATGTTGACACAGCTTTTTGAGTCAGTTTAGCACGGGGCTATTATCATTTTAAAACTTCCATTGCCTCCTTTACACACAAAATTTCACTGTCAACTAAAGTGAAGCTTGTTGAGTGCCTCTTGTCATATAATTATTGTGTAATTCTCAACGGCAAAGCTTATCCTGATATGGTGATGCATCAGAAAAACCTCAAATATTTCTTATTTCAAAATTCCTATCTCAATTTATATCCTATATCGGAATGGGCTTGTAATAATTTCGGAAATTTTACCCTCTCGATTGTTTTTAAAATATAATTTTTTTACAATCCCAAGGAGCTGAAAGAATAATATCTTACTGTTTCTTTTCATCACAAGTTTTTATTCAACAGACTTAACGCAGAAATATTGTCATCATACATAATATTCTAAACTATTCCTTAAGATCGATGTGGGATTTAATGAGATCTTTGCTCCGAAAGTCAACGAATTGGAAATCTTGTAAATTCGGCGCTTTTTGGCAGATGACTCCGAGAAAGCCACCCATGATTGCTTGCATCTCCAAATCCAGAGGTTCATGAATCTGGACTGCAAAGGAGAAAACATGTTAAATAAATAAAAACTATACAAACATAAACAAAATTTAATTACCAATCAAGGACTTTAGACTGCGAGCAACACATTTTGTTGACCTCAAAGCGTCCGTGACATCCTTCAAATTATATTTCTGCAGATTTCGAATGGTTAAGTGGATGCTCGTCAAATCAGGCGCCCTCATCACGTTGACCATTCTATTCATGTTTTTCGGCAGGTCGTAGAAGTGCAACTCCACGATCCCGTCCAAAGTTGCCGGAAGGGGATTAATTGTCATGAAAAGACGGATGTCTGGAGCGCGATGCTCTTTCAAAAGAAACATATGCATATTCTTCTGGGAATTGACGGAAGCTCGCAACCTTGGTACCATTTGTCCGGAGGGACAGCAGTTGATTGTGACAAGTTTCCTGATCTTCCTCAGCCGGCAGAGCGATTCCCACTCAAAAAAGCCAAAAAGTCCGTATACAAATAGGGTTTCAGCGGAGTCGGAATGCCACTCTGCCTGTCGGGGGTGCATTTGACGCCGGACGAACAGGTGCTTGAGTCCACTTGCTCCGTTCAGCGCCTCAGCTTCGTTGTCATCCAAAACGTGGCAGATACTGGATTCCCACTCGTGATAGAACTGCGTACGGTCTCCAATCAAGTCAGGATCGCAGCCGATTACGGTTAAAAAAGGGAACTGCTGCGCCAAGAGCCGGCTGAATGGGATGCACCGGTTTGGTTCCGTGGGCTTATTCGAAGTCCAGTATTCCTCCCCGTCGGAAACAACGTCAAAGAGGAAGTTCCTCAGTTTTTTCAAACGCCGCAGCATCACCGCCAAGGTTTCTTTGTTCAAGGTGAAGTGCAGGTTGCTTTCGAGGATGGTCAAGTGTTGAAAGGCCGAGGTCACCTTGTCAAAATCGTCTGTTCTCATAACAAAACCAGGCATTCGCAGTTCCCGGAGGTTTCTGAACTTGAGAGTGGCGTGTCCCTCGGGTCGAGACCAGAAACTAGGGCAGATCAGGTTCACCCTCAGCAATCTGATGCTGTGAGCGTTGCTCTCCACCACTCCTTCGATCGCAGGCAGGAAAAACATGTCCGCTTGTCCAGGGCTATTAGGCATGAACTCGATCCGTTCAATCGGATCCTTCACCAAAACCTTAAAAACCTCCAGCATCCGCGGATCCGGGATCTTGTGCCGAGGCTCCACATCGTCGTTGGCGAACGCGAGCAGCCTCAGAATATTTTCTCGCCTGGTCCGAGGCATTTTGGCGAAGCAAAACGGCTCGTAAGGGCATTCGGAAGTGGGCCTCAGGCGGTCGATGCACCTGAAGAGATAGTCCGTGTTGGATAAATCGACCGTCGTGGCTTCATCCTGCAGGGAGGTTGGATTTCCTGCGTCTTCGTTAGCCATCATTTCTTCTTTAAGATACACAAAATTAGAGAGTTGGATGTAGCTGTGTGTCTGCTGCCTTTCGATTCTCAGTGAGAACTGAAGTGTCTAGTCTGAAAGAGAGAGGAGGGGATCGGATTTAAGTAAGGTCCAAACTTCAAAGTTCAAGTTGACTTGAAAAACATAATTTTAGCAAATCGAACGTTCAAGTAAACAATTTTGTTATATTTACTTAAAGTAAAGCATTCAATAATATATAAATGAGGAAAAAAAGAGAAACTGGCGAGCATCAACTGACTTTTTTCTTAAAGTATGATTAATTTCCCGAATGAAGTAAATTTTGCTCACACTTCCCACAACATTGGGACAAAAGAGGGAATCATTTATTTTTTCGATAAATCTGAATTTTTACGATTCCTCGGTTCTCATTTCATTATTGTGCACTTTATAGAGATAAAAACTCTTGCTTTATTTAACAAACACTAAACTCAATAAACCAATTTAATTTATTGCTTTAAAAAGAAATAATTTTATTGATATTTGTTTTAATATTTACTCTGAAAGTCTAGCTAGGTTGCACTCACCGACTATGTTTAAACTACTTCCTTTGGTACAGCTTGGATTCTGTTGCTGAAAAATAAAAATTTTATAATAATTTCGAACACTTTGGATGAAAAGACAAAATAATATTTTACCTTTTGTGTCTATACACAATAACTCTAACGAGGTCTGCCTTAATCAGGATATGTTTGGAGCTGGCTGCGACAACGAGGAGGATTATTACAGCAACCACTAGTAAAAATATGAAGAGTGAGGAATCGAAAAGGATGTAACCAGTGGTGGACATTTTAAGCGAGTAATGTGCGGCGCTCCAGAGAGGGAAAAATATCTTTTGATGTCTGCTGATCGCGAGTGCGCAGGCGAATGAACTGATCGTTTGCTACTTCTTGGAGCTGACGTATCTTTTGAAAACACTGAGAATAATAATAGTTTGTAAAACACAAACAAAACTTTAGACTTTGATTTGCCTTTTCAAACATATTTTCATGAAAAATGAATAAAGATTTGTTGTGTGAATTTGTTGTTTTTGATGTAATATTTTTGGGATTATAAATAATTTATTTGTTTTATTCGCATTTTTTAGATAAGCTGTTGGTAAAGCGGCCCTAATTTACGAGATTCCTGTTCATCTGTTTCGGTAACAAATTTTATTTATTTGTTAATAAAAAATAAAAAAAAAAACACAATTTAATTTTGAAAATGGTTTCAACGTCGAAATCTCTGCCTCAGGGATTTTCAAAAACCCCAGTAGCCAAGTAAAACATTTGCTTGAGAGCCAAAGCAGTCCCTTGCAACACCCTTTCTGCACCCTGATAATTTTTAATTCTTTTTGCAACTTCTAAGTCAGAGCATGAAAAAGTGAGTTAGGATAGATTATAGAGCAACCCCATTAATCTACCCTTACAGAGGAAAACTAAATAGATCTTACGGAATTTCCCCCAAACACTGAAATATTAATAGTTAATTAAACAAATACTCACATTAATTCGCCATTTGAGACATTGATGCGTTCGATGAACGAGGATTTTTAGATGTAAATAATACCAAGCACATGGGGATGATGCCATGATTTGGGGTGTGAGGCGTAAATCTCGACACATCGGTACTGCGGGGGTCAAAATAAATTTCTTGTGGGGCGGGAGAATTCAAGCACTGCTTTTAATTCGCATTCGTTGATTAAAACCACACACAATAAAATTTCCCCAAAAAAATTAACACAAAATGACTGGCGCTCATAAATCACAGCCGCGTTTTTAATAGAAAATAGTTCATAGAATTCTGTTCACTGTAGAGAGTTAAAAAGACTTCGACATTTTCCAAGCGGATGCTGAGCACGAGCCGTTTGAGTCACTCGGGCGCGGATTCCTGCGTGCGTGAGTTGAACGCAAAGCAAAGTGCCGGCACGAGCAAATAGCTTTCAACCATCAATCGCGGCCGCCTGGCAATCAAAGCAATGGGAGATGTTTGAGCAATTCTGGAATCTAATGCTGGCTGCCCAATACCAGAAATAGCAAAATTTCAGTGACCCCTAATTCTCAAATCGTTCAACGGACAGGGAGCTGGATGGGCGCCGACTCCCCACATTGCTAGCTTCACACCTGTCCAGCGACTTTGGGGAAAAATGTCTGGCGTTCGATCAATTTCTTCGCAATCTATTTCATGGTGTGCGAATTGTGCATTTCCTCGCTCAAAGGTAGTGCGTAATAGTGGACATTGCAGAGCCACTGGCACAAATTCAGATCGGCGTTGGCTGCCGCGAGGCGAAGAGCGTTTTCCCCTCATGTTCCCGGCTCTCAACGGTCGTGCGCAGAATTAAAAAAAAACTATTTTTCAAGAATAATCGGTATATTTCAGAATTAAAAAAAGAGAGCCGTCAAAAGTTCAGCTCACAATCTATAGAGCTTCCCTCGCATAGCGGAAAATAACAAAAATTTATTTGGAAAGGCCGCAAAGATATTCGATTGTGCGAGAACACCTGCGTGCATCCAGCCCACGCCTTTCCACTACCTGTGGTTGGGATATTTATCCATTGAAAAGCGAAGGGGAGAAAAATACCCCACTGCAGGCGCGGCGAATGTGGAATTCGTGCATTTTGCTGGCTCTCCTCTTGTCGCAGTGTTGTTTTTCAGGTAGAGCAGAAAGCATCGCGCCGCAGCGACTCTCCACTGAGATATTCTCAACGAGCACCCTCTTGTCGACTGTGTATCATTATTTTATATTTCATGCTGACCTTTTTTTCCTTCCTCTTCTATTTATGTAGGGAAAATATTTTTTATTGTATAGGAGTGAGATAATTTGAATTTAATAGGCCGTTGTTACTGCTGTTTTTATTTGGCAAATATTGCATTCATTCATCTGATTGATCATTGCTAATACATAATATTAGAATGGGATCTATTATTAAGAGAAAATGTTTGTTAAAAAAATGCAGAGATTTTTTTTTAGGAAATACGTGTTTCTTTAGCATGTGGCGATATATTTTTTATTTTTCTCAGGCGACTCAAATAAAATCAGTCCCAGCTTAAAGTTCTTGTAAGGAGCAGGCGGCTACTCCGCACGAGAGGCGTGATAAAAAAAACTAGCTTTTTATTGAAATGTCTACAGAATAAATGAAATTATTATTGTAATATATCGAAGAACAATTTAGCTCACGAGAAGAGCGTCAGGATGTTCTTTCTGGCTTTCTGGTAAACGTTCAAGGCATCGCAGTAGGTTTCCAGTAGCTTTTCGATTATTATAAAAATTGTTTTCCAGGCCGGGCGACACACATAAATAAAAGGCGCTGCTGTTAAGGCAGGTGGAAAAAGTCGCAGGGCATTTCAGGCTCGCACTGACGACTTTTTACGATGAGGATGACGACTATAACAACCAACCCTGACCTAAATAACCAGCGCGAGAGTGAGCGAGCAAGCGAGCGATGCTGCTCTGCTCACATCCCCCGCTTGCCTTCTCCCTCCCCGACGCCTTTCAATGAAAACTAATCCCCTAACAACGAAAAACGGCTGAATCGTTCGCACCTGGCCACCCGCAGGCATAAATTCTTTGCTTTGGAGCAGGTGGAATTCCGTCACGATTTCACAAGAAAACACCTTTGTATACTCTGTTTTCGATTTTAAAGGCGGCGCGAGCAGAGTACAATAAAGCAGTGTATTTTATTTTTTACCTTCGACACATTTACCTTGACTGCTGCTCTGCACACTACGTTTCACGACATTTTTACTTGACATGTGCCATCAAACCATTAATTCTTTGATTCCTTTCGTGGCAACGTTTCACAATGTTTTTTTTCTGTACGCATGCAAGCTGCTGCTATTTTTGTGAGATAACATAACAAAGCGGTTATATCAAATCAAGAGCCATTTCGTGATCTTGGGTTTTTAAACATTCTTTAAACGTCGCTTTTGCCGCGGTGAATATTGGATTAGAATTATTTGATGAATTTCAACAGATCCAAGGCATACAAATATTTAAGAATATCAAGTTTTTAGATAATTTAAACAATTATTGTTAAACTCAATGCCGTCAGTAAATATATAAAATCGCACACACTAGAAATCGGTTACATACATCCAGGAGGAGGGAGAGCGCCGTCCCGAGGCGGCCACCATCGTTAAGAGCCCCCAAGGTGTTCTCTCATTTTTAATATTTTTAATAATATGGGGTGTAGCAGCAGAGTGGCGTTAGAGGATGTCTTCGAGGCGCAAAAGCGCTTGATCAGAGCAATGGCAGGTTAGCGTTATTGGCCACGATTAACTCCAGTTTGTTCGGCGCGACCGCTCTGTTTAAGAAATATAGCCTACTTCCTGTTTTTTCAATATATACTTGTATGAAGCTTGCATTTTCATTAAAAAGAACACTACACATACTTTCTAAGAAAAATATCCACGACCATAGCACGCGGAAAAAAACAGAACTTTATGTGCCTGTTCAAACAAATCAAATTTCTGGGCAAAACCCACTGATTTGTGCTGCCAATCTGTTCAATGCGCTGCCAGTTTGTGTCAGCGCTGCGTGATTTTGTGGGTGAAAACAATTCTATTGCGTGGATTTCGTGAAGGAGTTGTAAATTGTTGTATTTTTTAAATTTAATAAGGATACCTGTCCTTGTTATTGTTTTTTTTTTGTAATTGGATGCATGTGACTTCAGTGTATATCTTATATTGATTCATGTACATGCCAAAACGCAAATAAAAAGAAATTAACTAATTAATTAATATTTTTCGTTCTTATATAGAGCAGTAGTTGTTTCTCTAATCTGGAATTGCGAGCTGAGCCCTTTTCAGCCCTTTGAAGTTTGGAAACGCTTGTATAGGTTTTGCATTCAATTGGCGGAAGCCGCTGGAGTTTTATTCCATACAAGAAGATTGTACTAAAAAATCTGTCCCAATGGATCGTTTTCATTACAAAATAGAATACAAAGTTAATTCACTTCAGTTTGGCCAACACTTAATTTTGCCCCGCGGTTTCACAAGGTCACCTAAAAAGACACTATACTGTGATTTGACCTCAGCAGGGAGGAGGTCTAGGATTTTGTCCATTTTTTTCAACTCGTCATCCCGGTTTTCCATGACCATCTGCTGGCATTCCTTTATCATTTCATCCATGCGCTCCATGGTAGCTATTTCTCGATGAAGATGCTTCTCATCTTGTCGATGGATCTGCCATTTTCAACAGCTTGAAAATACAAAAGCGAAGGTAAAATCTATAAATATGGCTATGAAAAACCAATTGAATAAAATACACAGAACTCTATAAAATATTTTTTATTTAATAAAAATAAATGAAATCTCCTCCTGCCAAATTTTAATTTCCAATGAAATAAAAGGATTTTCTCAGTTCCCCTTATATCATTATATTACTGAGGGCCGTGTGATTGTTTTTATTTGTCTAACAATAATACTGGTCCCCACTTAGCGTTTAAGATACATATTCTTAGCTTCTCAACCAGTTTAGTGAGGCAGTTCAATTCCACTTGAGCCTCTGAGCAGTTCGATTGCGTCTTCTCTGCAAACTACTCGATCATTATTCAAAGATGTTTTTTGACGATCTTCTGAACACCCTCTGGATCACCAGTTATATTTTGTTCGCCCTCATTGCCGTCATAGTAGCAATCGTCTTGCTGATATTCTGTGGATTGATAACCTTCGGGCGAACTACAGAAGATGTCACGAGTCGACGCTATAGGTGAGATTGAATTCAATCGTCGCTCGAATGAAATTCACATTGTTCTTAATTTTTTTATTCAGAAAAGAATGGAAGCTTTTTCTGTGGACCCTAAAATATGAAGAACGGCTAAAAAATGGAAAGGATCCAGACACAGATTCAACTCTTTCGGTGAGTCTGTTTTACTTTTTATTTTGACTCTTTCTTTAAAATTCTTTTTCGCAGCAAGAGGAAACCGATGACACGGAAGAAGTCGAAGACCTGCACAAAAAGAAGACATAAATTTATCCCTTGTATGTGTTTGCGCGAGCCTGGCCATTTTTCTTTTTGGCGTGGTTTGCTTGATGTGCCTGTTGATGGCAATTGCTTTAATGAGTACTGGTAACTACTGGTTCCCTGATGCCTTAATTGATAATTTTTAATTGGAAAAATTTGCCCGGCTCTGAGTGCAGTTATATAAAATGATTTTTGTTTTGACTGGACGACAATCTATGTTCTGATCAAGTAATTGAGTATTGTAAATAAAAAATGTGACTGACGAAGAATATTCCCATATTTTCATTGTTCCGGCTCATCTCCTGACATTTCTTGTTTAACTCTTTCTTTTTAAAAATTTCTACTCGCGCTTTAACTTATGCATCCCGTCCCTGAGACGCGCATCTTTGTTCAGAAAACGTAGCCCACGTACGAAATATTAATTAGATTCACTATGGCAGGAAGTTGATTCGACATTTTCAATTTGGAAGATTTATTGCGTGAGCCATGTGGCTTCTTACAAAAAGAGAAGAATACGGATATAGGAATGCTTGTATGCGAAGGTTCGACAGAAAAAAAATCTGACAGCGCAAACATGATATTATTAATACACTTTACTTCCACCTTTTTTGAAGGGTTGCGCCGGCAGGTGCAGCTACATCTCCTGATGTAATTTCAAAATAAATTTAACCTAGTATATACAAAAAATGGTTAACTAATTGCGCTAATAGCATAAGACTTGAGAGTAATATCTTACTCAGAGCTGAATAATTGATTTTAAAATGTTAAAGCATTTTTAACAAATTATCCATAAATTTCATTTTCTTTAGATTAATTTTATTTTAAGCGATGTTGAAGGAAGCCTTTCAGACCAAAGGTCGAAATTTATATTGTTTTTATTTGTCTAACAATAATACTGTTCCCCACTTAGCGTTTAATATACATATTTTTAGTTTCTCAATCAGTTAATTTAGGCAGTTCAATTCCACTTGAGCCCCTGAGCAGTTCGATTTCGTCTTCTTTGCAAACCACTCGATCATTATATTCCATGATGTTTTCTGATGATCTTCTGAACACCCTCTGGAACGCTAGCTATATTTTGTTCGCCCCCATTGCTGTCATAGTAACAATCATCTTGCTGATTTTCTTTGGCTTGATCAAGGAAGATGAAATGAATCAACGCCATAGGTGAGATTAATTAAATTCACTCCTCGCTCGAAGGAAATTTACATTGATTTCTCTTTTTCGTATTCATAGAATAGAGCGGAAACGATTCTTGCGGGTCCTCAACAGTGCAACACGGCTACAACGTCGATTGGATTCAGGCACAGATTCAACTCTTTCGGTGAGTTTAGCTTATTTCTTTAATTTGACTATTTTTTTAAATTTGTTTTTCGCAGCAAGATGATACCGATGACACGGAAGATGACAAAGATCTGCACAAGAAAGAAGACACAAATTTATCCCTTACATGTGTTTGCCTGAGCCTGGCCTTTTTTGTATGCGGTGTTTTTTGTTTCATTTTCGTGTTGATGGCAGTTGCCTTAATGAGTACGTATAACTATTTTTTCCCTAATGCCTTAATTCATAAATATTAATTGGAGAAATTTGCTGGTTGTGAAGGCAAATTATTGTTTTGTCATGGCGACGATTGATGTTATAATCTGAGAAAGTTATCGAGTGTTTTAAATAAATATGTAATGGCGAAGAATCTGCTTCTCTCGTAACTTTGTTCAACTCTTTTCTTTTCCAAATTTCGTCTCGCGCTTTAACCTCCACTCCCTTCCTGAGACGCTCATCTTTCTAAAACTTCAGAAAAAACGCAGCCCACGGATATAAATTAGATTAAATGGCAGATATTTGCTACGACAACGTTTACAATTTAGAAGCTTTAATGTGTTCTCCTCCTCGAAGAACCTGCAAATAGTAAGCTCTCTTCTGAATCAACCCATGCAGTGTACTGTAGTGTGGCTACGATTACTTTATTTCTTCAAAATGCGAAGAGAGTTTCTTTGCCTGGCCAACTACATACATATTAACTATCCGGGTAGTGAAAATCGTGCAGTTTTCGACCACCAGCTTCATGTCGTTGTAGCAGTCGCTGGGATTTACATGATACTTGTGTTGCAGGCGTTTAAACACTGTGCCCATGTCCATTGGGTGCTTGATTTCCGAATAATAACCCTGCAAAAAAGTACCACAACGAGGAATTTTCAGTCATTTTTATAATGCATCAATTTTGATTTATTTCAAAATAAATCTTGCTCTTCCCGAAATTCTATGAGTGTTAGCAACAAACCGGTAAATCGAGAGTAATCTCATTCACTTGGAACGGCTCGATATATACTCTTCATTAAATTGTTTTTCTATTTCTTTCATGATCAATTTCAATACGTGAGGTCGACAAAGTGGTAAATGATTTCAACATATGTTAAAAACCGAAACAGCAGGCTCCCCACTTTAATTTTAATTTCACCAGCGCTGCGCCACCAGGATTATGTACTCATTCGTTTTTAATTTTCTCGCTGCTCACTCAACATCCAAAAGATACGCTTTTACCTTCATCTCCAACGCAGATTCCTCTGACATCATAAAAATAGCTTGCAATGAGCCAGCGCTGGCTGATGGTTTAAACTCATCAAACGCAACATTCGTACTAAGTCATAAATAATATTCATTCGGATTTCGAATAAAAAAAAAATCGATTCGATTGAGGCTTCCTTGCCCCTAACTAAATAATTTGTTCTTGTCTTTCACAAGCAAATATTCGATTTATTTTTAGTAACAAAGATGTTGTGTAGGAAACCAAATATATTAGTATGTTCATAAAATGTTGATAGTTGCCAAATTTCAATATAAACAAATGTTTTTCTGTTTCCAAATTAAAAAAAAAACTATAATAATTTATATTCCAAGATGTTTTATTGCCTTTTATTATTTTACCTTATTTTTAAAATTCCACGATATTTGTATTTTCTTCCGAGACTGATTCCAATCCAAAAACCAGGAGAATTTCACTTTCCACAATGCTGGTGACGGAGCCTACATTTCAGTGAGAAACGTGCAAAATTCGAGATCGGCGTGTTCCTTGGCCAGTTGAAGCGCGGTTTTTCCTCCAGTGCATTTTTCCTTTACAAGTTCTGGCTTGACTCCTACCACGAATTTGGCGCTGGCGAGTTTATTTCTGCGGATGCAAAAGTGCAGAAGGTTGTCATTATTGATTTTGACTTTTAATTTGGCGCCAAATTTAAGCAGCTCCTTGGCGACTTTGATGTTTTCTTCGCACAGAGCAGTGTGCAGAGGCGTCTCCATATTCTTGTTGCGATCATAAATGTCCACACTCTTGGAAACAAAAAAGCTGACGAGGCTTTGTCCGTACTTCTCGTTGCAGGCGACGAAATGTAGAACGGAATTGTGCATCACCTCGCTCAAGGACCGCGCGTAATGGTGGACATTGCAAAGCCACTGGCACAAATTCAGATCGGCGTTGGCTGCCGCGAGGTGAAGAGCGTTTTCACCTTCTTTTCCCTGCACCTGCATCTGACTTGGGTTCTTTGAATGCACGAATTTGGCACTCTTCAAAATGTTTTTTGAAATACAGAACCATAACAAGTTCAATTCATCCAACTTAACATCCAAATCAGCACCGTTGCTAATCATCTCGTCGGCGACCTCCAGGTTTTCGTTCCGAAGCGCATAGTGGAGGGGAGTTTCTCCTGATTTGTCCCTTTTATTCAGATCAACTTTCAAGCCGACGAAGTAACGGACGAGCTCCACCCCGTGCGCCTTGTTTTTTGCCACGTGGTGGAAGACGGTGGATTTCAACTCTGAGGCGCACAATTTCTTGGGATTGATTTCTTCTTTGCTGACGATCCACTCACACATTTCCTTGTTCGAAAACTCTGCTGCGACGTGGAGCAAATTGCAACCTGCTGAATCGACCCCTTTTAAAAAGCGCAAATTTCTGTTGAAAATAAATTTGGCACTTTTGATTTTGTTGATCTTCACGCAGTACATCAAAATGTTCCTATCACATTTCTGAAGCTTCACGCCTGCCTCCAACAAGTCAAGAGCGACATAGACATTTTCCACGGAAAGTGCTGCGTGCATTGGCATTTCTCCAGACTCATTTTTTGCGTACTTATTCAACTTTTTACTCAAGAAAAACGCCACCATTTTTCTGGCGTAGCTGTTTCGGCTATTTCGCGCGGCGAAGTGCATAGCTGTCGACTTATCTTTGCTCAAAGCCCTGACGTCGACTCCAGCCTCGCAAACAAGCCACTTGACCATTTCCGGACCCGCAAGTTCGGCTGCGATGTGGAGGGCCAATCTACCCTTGGAGTCGAATTTCTTAACCAGCTCGCCGTCGTGTTGATGGACAATCTTGCTGAACTTCAAGTTGTTTTTTGTGACGAAGTAGTGGATTATATTCGGTATGTTGTTTCTGAGAATCAGCAGTTCCTTTGCTCGCTCAAAGTCGGCCAGCCGAACCGCATAGTGGATCGGTTCTTCGCCATCAGCATCTTTTTTCTTCAAATCCAGGCCTTCATTTATAATAAAATGACGGATGATATCCATTCCACCATATTTGTTCGTCGCAGCAATGTGAAGCAGGGTTACTCCGAATTCTGTAGTTGCATCAGCCCTTTCGCCTGATTTTTCAACCAATTCAAGGCAGTGCTTCAGGTCACTTTCCTTGGCTGCAAGCATCAAAGGCGTCAGGCCGGTTGTCGTTTTTTCTAGGAAACGACTCGTTTCTTGGACGCTCATGAATGACGAAGTCATTTTCCTCCTCCAAGTCTTGGACTCTGTGGGAAGTAAAAAATTTAATTTAACATTATTAAAAAGAAATAAATTACATACACACTATAGGGAAAGGAAGTCAATTCCCCCAATAAACGGAGAAACACCAGAAATTTCCTGGCGTTACGAGCGTGTACAATAGCTGCTTAACGCTCGGCTGATCGATTGGGAATGATCGTTTTATCACAACATTCAGGTTATCACGCATACAATGGAAGCAATATGTATTTCTCAACCGATTTAAGGGAATTTAACCTCAAACAATTCAAAGTGCTCTTCAGAGTGTGCATTTGATCAACAAAAACCATTAAATATAAATCTCTTAATGCAATTTTAAACAATGATACGTGTTTATATAGTCATGTAAGTCTTTGTTTGTTAAAAGACAATGTAGAGCTGTTTGTTTTGTTCTATCAGTCGTTTCATTATGTGGTGTAAAACAAACTTATGAGTCTCTAAGATGCTTTTGTTGTCATAAAAATATATTTTGAGAATTAAAATAAATACTTATTATAATCAGGTTTATTGAACGCTAATATCAGTTAAAAAATCCTAATAACATCGAAACATCAACTTGCCAATAAAAACAGAAATAAATAATTTATGGTTCCGTGATTTTACTCCTCGCGTCGTGCACATATTTATGCCTAACAATTTTCAAGGAGAGATCAGTCCTTCTCTCCCAAAGAAGACAAATGATTCCTCATTTCTTTTTCGCTGTTTGGTGGCAAACACATGAGCGCCACTAGCATAGGATTACTGACCACTCCCTTTTTCTGGCCAACCCTGATCAGAAACCTGAAAAACTCGAGGTCGGCGATGCGTGCGGCTACGTGGAGTGCCGTCTGTCCCTCGGCGCCGGCTTCCATAATCTGCTCAGCGAATTTTTCCACCACGAATTCAGCGCTGTGACGCAATTTTTTGCGGATGCAGAAGATCAGCAGGTTATCCCGTTCGATTTTCACCTTTGAATCTGCGCCAGACTTCAACAGCGCCTCCGCCACCTCGAAATTTTCCTTCTGCAGAGCAAAGTGAAGGGGTGTCATAGAAGTTGCGTTTCTTTGGTTAACGTCCACTCCTTTGTAGACGAAAAATGGGACGAGTGATTTTCCGAATTGCTTGTTGAGCGAGGCGAAGTGAAGAACGGAATTTCGGAAGTGAGAAGCTATATCTCGGACGTCGAATCCGAGTTTGCACAGCCAGCTGCACATTTCCAGGTCTCCAAAGGTGGCCGCCAGGTGCATGGCGTTCGTGCCTTGGGGCGACAAGATCTCTTTTACCATTTGTTTATTTTTCCTGTGCAAATATCGGACGGCCTTCATGTTGTTGCAAATCAAAAACAGGTGGACGAGGTTGAATCCGCCGACCTTGACCTCCAAATCGGCGCCGAGGTCCAGCATTGTTTCAGCCAAAGCCAGGTTTCCGGCCCTGAGGGCGTGCACGATGGGAGTTTTGCCTGATTCGTCCCTTTCGTTCAAATCTAAACCCATGTTGACGAAGAAGGGGGTGAGTTTGGAGCCATGTGCTGCGTTGTAGCCGACTCTGTGGAGCACCGTGGACTCCGGGCTTTCGGCGCTGACGCCCACCCGCACCAGCCACGTGCACATTTTCTCGTCGGCGCACGCGGCAGCCACGTGAAGGGCGGTTTGCCCTTTAGAATCGACGTAGTTTTTAAGCAGATTCTTGTCCCTGCGATGCACAAACTGGGCGCTTATCAATTTGTTGGCCATGACGCAGAAGATCATAATGTTATTTTTGCTTTTATTTAATTTGGCACCGAGATGAAGCAGTGTTCTTGCGACGTCCAAGTTTTCCGCGAAGAGGGCGCCGTGCAGGGGCGTCTCCCCTTTTTCCATTTCCCCGTTCACGTCAACGTCTAGGGATGCGAAGAACTGGACGAGCTCTTTTCCGTGGCGAGAGTTGAGCACGGCGTGGTGCAGCACGGACATTTTTTCGGCGGACAGAGATTTGGGGTCGAGACCCTTCTCGATTAGCCACTGGCACATCCTCAGGTCGGAGCACAGGGCTGCAAAATGGAGGGCGTTCTTTCCTTCCGGGTCGACTGCTCGAATCAGTTTCTCGTTCCACGAATGGATTCGTTTCACAATTTCCAGTTTGTCCTCAGCGACGAAATAATGAAGCAGGTTTTTAATTCCTGCGCTTCGAAGACCCAACAGTTTTTCAGCATCTTCAAATTGTTGCAACCTGACCGCGTAGTAAATTGGACTCTCACCGTCCACGTCCTTCTTCAGCAGGTCTAAGCCCTGGTCGACAAAGTGCGAGGCGATTTTCTCTGCGTGCCTTTTGTTCAAGGCAGCGAAGTGGAGCAGCGTCACGCCGAAATGCGTGGTTGCCTTCGCGTTTTCGCCTTTCTTCACGAGCTCCAGGCAGGTTTGCAGGTTTCTGTCCCTGGCTGCCAGCATCAGCCAATTGATGCCTGCTCTGTTGCCCATCGTCTTCTGCATGAATCGATCTATGTCGGCCAAGCCCATGAACGGAGAGTCCCATCTGTAATAAAACCTTTAAAACAAGAAGAAATAAAATAATTGTCTTCATGGTGCAAGTATTTAGAACTTACATGATTTTTGAAGTTCAAACTGCTTTCTGTTCTTTTCTGGTAGCAGATGTGCGGTGTTTAAACGACTTCCTCACCAAGCGTCTAGAGTTAAAATGAGAAAAAGTGCATGGAACAAAGGTTATCGATTTTGTTTGATTGTTCGTCGCAAATATTGACTTTAGAGGCAAATATTTTATTTTTTGGATATTTAAAAGCATTAAGATATTAAAAGAAATAAACTATGAACGTTCAATTAAAAATAATTATTTGTTGTTGACCAGCGCACGTTGTTTTGTTTTGTGGAGGCAAACTTTGAGCACACACACCATTGATAAATATTTCATTTGATAGTTTTTGTAAATAGTGCAAATTAATGCAAAAAATAGACTATGTAGTGAATAAGAATTAATCTTTATTTATTTCAACTACTTATACTATGTATTTATTTAAAGTGGAATGATACAGTGCAACAATTGAAAATTATTTGAATTGCTCGATTGATCGATAAACAATTTGTTCAACAATTTGCAATAATAAAGACGACCTTCCCACAGTAAAAATTCAAATTGTACCAATTTTCTCCAAAATTTGCACTGTTTGAACATATTTTCTCGGCATATTCCGATTCTTCTCGTCGAGATCTGTCCAATTGTGTATGCCACTTATTGGGGAAACTCTTGGTTTTGAAATTAAATCGGATTTCAAGTAAGGAGACAGCCAATACCATTTGAAAAGCACGCTAACTTTCCAGACAATTTCCTCAAAAAATTACAGTCCTTCTTTGGCTTTAACTGAATCTTAAGGGATGAGTTTATGCATTGGAAACAAGCATTTTCCAGGCTTTTGTAGTATCATTTCTCTTTAAAACACACAAATACTTTTTCAGATTTATTTGAACATAAATCGTCGTCAACCCTGAACAAAAATCAAAATATATTTGCACTCGTAACCGGCAAATTTGACCAACTGGAAATGTTAATTCAGGCATTAGGGAACAAGAAGTTATAAATGCTCATCATTGCAATAGCCAGCAACAAGCAAATCAAACAATAAACACCCAATACACAGAAGATCACGCTACAGCAAAAACATTTCATGGATATTTTTATGGGTTCTTCCCTGTTTAGGTCTTCTTCATCTTCCGTCAGGTCTTCAATTTCCTCTTGCTGCGAAAAATAATTTTAAAAAAATATTCAAAATAAAAAAAATATGACAAACTCACTGAAAGAGTTGAATCTGTGTCTGAATCCTTTCCACTTAAAAGCCGTTTCTCATTTCTCTTGGCTCGCAAGAATAGTTTCCGCTCTCGTCTGAATTTGAAAAAGAGAAAATAAATAGAATTTCATTCGAGCGAGGAGTGAATTTAAACTCACCTATAGCGTTCACTCATGTCAACTTCCTTAGTTGACCTGTCGTTGAAGAAGCCATGGAAAATCAGCTCGACGATTACAGCTATGAGGGCAATAGAGACGAACAATATAAAAGCGGCGATCCAAAGGTTGTTCAGAAGCTCGTCAGAAAACATCTTTGAAAAGGATTCGAGTAGTTTGCAGAGAATACGGAAATCGAACTGCTCAGAGGCTCAAGTGGAATTGAAGTGGCTCACTAAACTGATTGAGAAGCTAAGAATATGTATAATAAACGCTAAGTGGGGACCAGTATTATTGTTAGACAAATAAAAACAATATAAATTTTGACCTTTGGTCTGAAAGGCTTCTTTCAACATCGCTCGGAATAAAATTAATCTTCAGATAATTAATGAAAAATGTTTTAAAATTGTAACGAATTGAATTTAGTATAGAGAGTATGTAACAGAATTAACCCTCTTAGCACCTAAATTGGATAAATATTTTGTTATAATTACACAAAGAAAAATGATATTTTTAACAAAAGAGCACTCTTTGCCTGGTACATGGAATTGTTGTATTTTTAATTTAAAAAATAAATGGTATTTAAAATATTTATTTATTGAATAAGGTTTCAACAGTATTTTTCCTCAATTTTGATGTTTCGTCTGTTTAATAATTCCGCATATTATACTTATTAAGAAGAGAAAAGTAGCTCTTAAGTTTCATATTGTAGAACGGGACATAGGTTAGCGCCGTGTTGTTAAACGAATCTTCTGCGTTGAAGTCGATTCCCTGCTCGACCAAGAACTTGCAAAACTCGAGTTGACCCAATTTCGCCGCAACGTGCAAAGCGGTCATTCTGTTACTGCCAATTGCGTTGATCATGTCTTTATTCTTCTCGAGGACAAACCTGGCGCTTTGCAACTTTTTTTGACTGGCGCAAAAGTGCAGGAGGCTGTTTTCAGCCAACTTGACATTAATGTCGGCGCCGGCCTTCAACAACGCCTCAGCGATGGCCAGATTTTGTTCGTCCAGGGCACGGTGCAGAGGAATCTCGAGAAATACGTTTCTTTGATGCACGTCCACCCCTTTCTCGGTGGCAAAGAACTCTACGAGTTCCGCCCCGTGTTTTTCGTTGGCCGCGGCGAGGTGCAATACATTGTTGTTCATCTCATTCGAGCTGAAAGGATTGACGCCCGCCTCTTCACACAGAAACAGGCACATTTCTCTGTCCGCGTGCTTTGCGGCCAAGTGAAGAGCGTTTTCCCCTAATAGTGTTAACTGCGTGACCAGTTTTGGGTCCTTGGAATGCAAAAATTGGACGCTTTTTAAATTATTGCCAATTACAGAATAGTGCAGCAGGTTGAAGCGGCCAGATTTCACTCTGAAGTCGGCACCGAATTTGACCATCTCCTCAGCAACGGCCATATTTTGGTTTCTCAGAGCGACGTAGAGAGGAGTGTTGAGAGCTTTGTTAGGAGGGTTAATTTCCAAACCCAGACTAATAAAGTATCCAACAAGTTCTGTCCCGTACTGTTTGTTATATCCAACGTGGTGCAGGGCTGAGGTTCCTCCAATTGGGACCAAAGTCTTGGCGTCGAGGCACTGCTCAATTAGCCATTCGCACATTTCCAGGTCTGCGCACTCGGCTGCGATGTGAAGAGCGTTTCGGCCACAGAAGTCGCGCTCTTTTATCAGAGAGTGGTTGTTGCTTTGCACAAACCTTGCGCTTTTGATGTTGTTTCTCTTCACGCAGTGGAGCAAAAGGTTCTTGTCGCACTTGTCCACTTTGAATCCGAGGTCCAGCAACAGCTGCGCCATTTCTGTGTTTCCTGCCCAAAGGGCCAGGTGCAGAGACGTTTCTTCGTATTCGTTCATGGCATTCAAGTCCAATTTCAGTCGGATGGCGAAGTACCTGACCAGCTCCATCCCATGATTGACGTTCAGCACAGCGCGGTGCAGAACGTGTTTTAAAGATTTGACGTGCTGGCTGCCTTTCTTGATAATCCACTTACACATTTTCAGGTCCGCAAACTCGGCCGCAAGGTGGAGGGCACTATTGCCTTTTGCGTCTTGCTTTTTGATCAATTCAGGGTCGTCTGCGTGAATAATTTTGACGATTTTTAAATTGTTTCGGGCAACAAAGAAGAGCAACAGGTTTGTTTCCCCATTCTGAAGCTTCAAAATATTCTTGGCGAGGTTAAAATCTCCTACCCTGATGGCGTAAAGGACTGGCTCCTCGCCGTCAACGTCCTTTGCTTCTGATAAATCGAGTCCATGGCCCAGGAAGTGCGAAATAATTTCCAGTCCGTGTCTCATATTCACGGCCGCGAAGTGAAGAAGCGATACGCCAAAATCTGTGGTCGCTTCCGGGTCTTGGCCTTTTTCCACGAGCGCCAGGCAGCTTTTCAGGTCTTTGTTTTTGGCCGCGAGCATCAATGGAGTGGCACCCAACTCTGTCTTCTCGTTGAAGCGTTCGTTATCTTTCATGGCGATGAATGAATTCATTTTCTGCTGAAAAAAATGTATCGATTTATTCTGTGACCTTTTATCGATTGAAAGATATATTTTACTTACAAAGAGTCTGGACATTTTGCTTCCTTCCAACTTAAATGCTACCAATGGCTAGGACAGCGTTAACTCTATGGTCCCTCTCGGTTGAATGACAGTAAAAGAATAAGCAGTCGTTTTTGTGTAAATGCAGTGAAGATTCCAATGTTTGGCAAACAAAAACATCAACTTTGAGCTTTGACGCAATCGTGTGCAATTATCGGTATAGGAGAATAAATATTATTTTCTTTTAAACAAATTTGACATTCCCAGTTAATTAAAATAAATTCTTTCTCTTTGTCTTTCTCCTTATGTAAAAGCACATTATTGCAAATTACGAAAACGCTTGTTCCGCTGGACTTTGGTGGATTTAGCAGCAAACAGTTTGATTTAGGTAAAGGTCGCCTACATTTGTCTCTCTATAACAGTGTTGTTTTAAATGTGCCATTCACGCGTAACAGTAAAAATAAAAAATCCCTCGTAAAATATATAATAATTGGTATTTACTTGTTTAACAATTATATTTAATTTTATGCTAATAATTTTAAGTCTGTTACATAGTTAGCTCAAACAATTTTATTTAAAATAATTATTATTTAGTTTTTTTCGTATATTAATTTAAAGTTATTGTTTAATTTAAATTATTTATTTTAAATAGTTTTTTAGTTTTTGGTTTATTATATTTTTAATTTAGTAAATTATTAATACGCTTACGTTTTTTCTTTTATAAATTGCTGAGCTCTAACTTTTGATTAATGCGGTTTCATTAACAAATAATGATCCAAATTGTTGGCTTAAGTTCCCCGTAGCAAAATCTGTTTTAATACTAAAAAACTTAAAAGCTTTTTCATTCAACATCTTTGAAAAACAAAAACGAAAGAAAAATATCTAAATGGCTATTAAACATATAAATATTTTTATTTAATAAAAAATTATTCTAATTCTTCTAGCAATTTCTAATTCCCAATGAACGAAAGTAGTCTTACACTTCCCCAGATTTCAATGGCAAAGCAATGTGACCACTTTTGGGTCTTCGCCTTCTCCACGAGCGCCAATTCTTTTAATTTTATTAAACAAATAAATTATGTTTATTTGAAAAACAGCTATAGGACAAAGGCTATAAAACTGGACTAAACCTAAACTAATTCTTAAAAATTATAAACATTTCATTTTTAATTAGGTCAAGCTTTTCTACTCGGGCACGATTCTCATGATACAATATTGCAAAAAACGATTGTAATCACGTGACAAAAAATGAAATAATTCAACATAAACTTCGATTTTTCAAAGATGGTTTCGATTTCCTCCGTTTTTATTATTTCCCTGCTTATTTGTAACACTTTTAAATTCCGTACAAGCTGCGACAGAATCGATTTTGGAAATGTAGCACTCATTTATATTCCAATTGGCGATCAAACGGTCCAGCCCGAAAGATGAGCATCGTTTTTCAATTGGACACCACTCACACTGCAAATCAAATATATTTGAAATTCCTCCCACTGTATAAAATTAGATAGAAGGAAGGGTTACCTGAAAATTTTTGTTATTTTCTGGCGCGTTGCAGGAAACGCAGTCAGTGAAGTAGTTGCACGTGGGAAGCGGATGCATTTGGATAACGAGTGCGTTTAGTTTCGCAATATCGTGGAAGTAATTTCGAAGCTCAACAGTGCCGTACATTTCTCTACGGCTGCCCAACACATCTAAATTTGACAAATGATCAAACAATTTTGAAAAAAAATATGTTTGATCTACTTACAGGCTAGCATGGAGTCAGAGGTTCCAATGCGGATAAGATTTGGCCTGAGACTCTTTTCATTTGAAGCAATTCTGTACAAAAACTTGATTGATCCTTTTTCATTCACTGTAACTTGCATGCTGACAGTCATTGCATTTGCCTCGTTTTTGGGGACGAGCCGCAAATTTGTCCACTGGATGGTTACAGAACCGTCTACAATAATTTTTTTTGTTTATTTTATGATTTATATTTTTTGAATAAAAATAATTCATACTTGAGCTGATGCAACCGATCCAACTGTCGTCCGCATAGAGCCAATTTGCCATCAAAGGAGCTACGTAGTTGTAGCAATTTCTCGCTCCATACTTTTCTAGGCAAATAAAGCCTTTTGAACTCACCCATACAGTATCACTCGGGTATCCGTAGAATATGATATAGAAATACAAAGGCACTTGCTGAAAAATGACTTATTAATTCGATATTCTTTTAATTTTTATCTGAGCAGATACCCAAACGAACAATTCCTTTCCTGGGCGGAATAAAAGTGTGATCTCGTCTTTATATCTAGGCTGGTAGACCTCGCTAAATCTGTATTTGTCGGCTCTTTCCATGTCAACCCACGCATCATTATCCTCTTCAGTCGCTACTACGTCGAAGTATTTTTTGTTTATTTTAATGACGATCTTTGAGTCCATTTCACCTGTGCTCACGTTTTTAAATTAGTTGAGAGAGGGAAAATAAGTTAATTTTAAAACTATTACCTTCGCATATCTTGTGGAGAATGAACACCAGTGCAATCAGAAATCGAAGCATTCTTTAAGCTTCCGTTCGCTTCCTGAATGAAAAGGCATACAGCCCCACCAAGAAACTGGACAAGTTTTGACGAGTCAGACGGGACGGACCGGTGTGGACCAGTTTTGGACGGTCCAAAAAATTAAACTCGTCCTCTTTGTCCTGTCCAATAATGGATGAGTCGAGTCAAGACCAGTGAAGGACATTTGAAAATAGTAATGGTTTAAATTAAATTATTTTGAATTTGAGGGCAGCCCACAGACGTCTCATTTCTTGGTGGGAGGTGGAGGCGACAATATTTTCCTTGTCTGATTATTTGATTTTATTTGGACTTTGACATTAAATATGTATACATATAGATTTTATTTGAAGTTTTGGAAACAATCCCAATAACAAATGCATTCTGAGCTTTTTTAATATTTTAATGAATATCTTTGTCGTAGTTTCTAAGCCCACCAATCGATTCTTGAGGGTTGAATTAGGTACAGTGGATATTTTTCCGACCAAAACGTCCAGCACGACGTGCAAACTTTCTTTCCCGCCAAAACAATATGAACTGCGCATGCGTCAGAGCTGGCTGGATCTGCCAAAAGTCATTCGCACAGGCGGTCTCTCTGCAAGTGCTCTAACCAACTCTGACGCATGCGCTGTTCATCATATTGTTTTGGCGGGAAAAAAAGTTCGCAAGTCGCGCTGGACTTATTGGTCGGAAAAAATATCCACTTTACCTAATTCGACCCTCAGGAATCGATTGGTGTGCTCAGAAACTTCATCAAAAACAGTCTTTAACTGAAATTAGAAATTATTCTCCAGTGAAACCGATGAATATTCATTCACAACTATTGCAGCTTGAATATTGAAAAGCAACAGGACACGCGACCCAATTATTATTTCATGAATGGCGTGTTTCACAATTTCTGCCTGGCTCTGGCATGAAACCGATGGAAAGCAGAAATGACGCGTTCACAGGAAAATATATTTCCTCTGAAGCCACAGCACTGAACGCGATGTTGAAACACCAACACGAAGTTTTATGAAATGGGCTGAAAGTCACGTGTTTCAATAGTGCGCTGACAGATATATTTTATAGATAAAATATATTAAGTAGGGATTTTCTCATTCATTCCATTTTTATGTTTTGGATGGATTCGAAGGTAAATTCCAGTAATTTTGGAAAGGATTCAACATTTCTTCAAATTTAATCAGCTCAGAATGATTTTGGTCGATCCTCAAGCACGAGCGGTGCTTCACGTTCACCAATTCTGGACCCAAAAAAAGGATTTTCGCACAAAATGCGGAATTCGTGAATGTAAAATATCACGAAAATGTGTTTCGAAACATCCAGAATATACAATTTCGCTGCGTGGTAGCAGAAAACCAAATTGTGCAAACCGGAAATATTGCTGTCATATTTTTGTGAATCACCTCTATGTTGCAATGACGAACGTCACTTCCCTAGAGAGCGAGCGAGCGAGAGAGAAAATCACCTCGCAAATCATTTGCAGGCACCAAAAGCTGCTGTGAACATGAGGATCGTTCTCGTCGCCGTTTTACTGCTTGTTCTACCGCTGCTCCAGTTTTCACGAGGGGCTAAACATCAGGCTAGTATAATTTTCGATTCTTTAATTGCCTTCTCTTTATCTGGTTAGCCTCATACTTATTAAACAATTAATTCTAAAGTTGCTCAGTGTGTTTTATATTCATACGTAACTAGAAAACATTAAAAATTGAATTGTGCTAAATAAAATAGACATGTATTACAATTTTGTGTTCAATTTTTAAATGGCATATATAATACACTGTATATTTCATTTAAAATTATGTTTTTATCAATTACGAGGAACTGAATTAATTGTTTTTATGCTCGACGCTCTTGCTAATTATGTAAATCTTTCAAGAACTCGAGAAGATTTTAGTCAACAAATTAAAAAATCCCATCTTTCCTTTGTTATTGTTGAAATATTAAATGAGAAGATTAAATTTAATGCCTTACACGTTAAAAGAAAGTCCAGAAGACCGCAAAATCGAATTTTGCCGATAAATTTGGTAAGTATATAGTAAATTTTTCAAATGAATGCTAATTATTTATGCTATTAAAGCACCGATCCAAAAGAAACACGCGAAAAGGAAATATATTGTGAAATGCTGCGGCTTCAAAAGGTGCCTCCCAACAAAAAACAGCACCACCAGCAGGGTCCCAATAAATAAAACCGTAAGAAATAATTAATACGATACAGTAAATATTTGTATTAGAAAAATCAAACTTTTGCATGTCAGGCACCGCATTTGACGTCACAGGCGACCATTATTATTGGCGTTTCCCCGGAAACGACGATTTTCGCTTCGCCCGACGATGAAACTACGTCACCAGCGGGTACTGCGAAATTTTCTGATTTTGTTGTTCACGTGAGTGATCACGTTTTCATTGTTTCATCAGCAGCAGAAAATCTGGAAAGTTCCACTCAGATCGGCGTGGACCCCGCAACAGACTCCGCCTTTCATGAGCTAGAAACTAGTCCAGGTGCATTATTGCCGACTACTAATGTTCCTTCAAATCAAGAGAATGTCTTGACAACCGAAATGGAACCTTCCTCGAGTACCTTCTTACTGGAAGGAACGACTAGTACAACAATAACTTCTTCTTCTGCGGCCAGTTCAAGTACACAAAGTTTTAATTTCTTCAGAATTTTTTTTATGAGATCAATTGTGCTTATTATATAATAGCATCAATTTCTGAGAATATATCAACAACAACAACAACCCCAGCACCAACGACGACAACAACAGTCTGCCAATATAGATTCGATTATTGCAATTTTCTTATTTGACCTAATAATTTTTCCTTGTAGCTCACTCCACACAACCACGCTTGCGATGATTTTGATCAATTTCTATTAGCGGTATTGTAGATTTTTTTAGTTTAATAATTACTTAATGGCTTGACTCCCAGAATCCAACTGTTACTATGCCATCTAGCGGTATATAAATATGTGTAAAAGTAAATAGTCTTAAAAAAATTTAATTCCCTAGGGGATGGATCTATGGAGGCGTCGATCTGCGGCAGAAAATATTACGTATCTAATGCAACGGTAAAAATGTGATCAAACGTATCTTCAAATTATTAAAAAGTATAATCTAGGCTTCAAGGAACGATGCAGCTTTGCGGTGCAAATCGCTTAAAATGGCGCTTCTGACCGTGACGTCCTTTGAGGAAATGGACTGCTTATTCAATTTCAAAGGTTAACATTATCTAATGATGTGTTTGTTAAAAGCAAACAAATTCAAACAAAAAGATATGAATATCACGGATCTTTTAAATTAATTTTCTAATTAGCTGCAACATATTGGACAAGTGGCTCGAAACCAGACCCAATCTACAAAGGGGAAAAATACAAGTGGTGTTCGACGGGGTTCGAGGTTTCTTCCAATTTAATCGACGCAGAGAGATTTTGGTCAACGCCAAACGCTACCTCTGACCTCCAGCAGTGCCTCGCTTTCACCAATTCAGGCCAGAACAACGGATTTTCGCACAAAATATGCACAGACCTGCTACCCTACATTTGCCAGTACACAGTCGACTGTCCTAAAACATGCAACAAAAACGTATGATCTGTAATTTTCTTATTTTAAAGCGCAATTAAATTATATTAAACGCGCAGAATTCCCTCTTTGACGCCAATGGCAGCATTTTAAGTTTGTGTTAACTTGAAAGATGTTTTATTTTATATTAAAAATAAATTTGTTTTAGAAAAATCCTCCTATGGTCTATGGTTCAGCATTGGAAACTTCACCTATTTGCTTGGAAACAAGCCAGTAAATTAAATCTCAATCAAAATAACCTTTCAAATTTAAATCTTAAAAATTTCAATCCAGCTGAATTGGTTCGACAACTATCAGCGGTGTTGCGCTCTTGGAATGGAAACTCTGAATGTGGGCAGTTTGTCGGAGCAAAATATGCTGACAGCTTTTTCCCTGACTTTTAATAAAGGTATAAATTTTTATCTTATTAAAGATATAGAAGATTTTCATAATATGAGTAGACAACTGGACTGCGAATTTCAACTACTGGACGTCAGGCACCCAGAAAGGAGCCCCAGAGGGAAATTTTTCTTGGTGCGATCCCGGAGGGCCGAAGCCTCTCGTCTCCTCTCTTATTTGGCAGCGCGGCCAGCCTGACAACCAGGGCGGAAACGAAAGCTGCGTCCACTTCCGCTTCGTGCTGAACAACACGGGAGCGATTCTCTCCGACAGAAACTGCACCAACAAATACATTTACGCCTGCAAAGTGAGGAGCATAATTATTTTATTGAGAAACTTTTTATTTAAAATGCATGGAAAGGGTTCATTGACGACAACTCCCAAGCCCTGCAAGGCCTCGTGTATCGCTTCCGCCTGCACCAGAAATGTATAAAAAATAAATCAAAACTCAAATAGACTCTAATTTTGTGATGTGCATTTCAGCCAAATTTATTCGCAGGCTTGGAGCTGAGGGGTAGGTCCTTTTGAATTTTCTAATCAAATTAATTCCCATCTAAAATGGCATCCTAATTATACTGATTATCAATTTAATAATTTAATTGAATTGTTATCAGACTTCTACTCATATGGCAGTTGGTATACCGGCTGCGGACGAAATTTATTATTTCATAACATCTCAGTTTGTCTTCCATCCTGTATAAGATTTAGTATTAAATGCACAAATAACATAGCAGGGAAATTGGACGGAGGCACGAAGCACGTGTTGCTCGATTGGCTTGACCGTGGCCACGCTTGAAACGTCTGGGAAGTCACAGTGCTTGTCCAAAGTTGTCGCTAGTAAAGAATAATATCAATTTCAGATAATTAAATTAGTTAAATTAATGTTTTTCATAGAAAATGAAGATGCAGTTGGCGACTGGTGGTTGTCTGGAACCGATTTGAACTGCGAATCGAACTTCCATTGGTGCTCGAATGACCGCGGATTCGTGAGTAGCGAAATCGCGTGGAAGAGCGGCCACCCGAAGGCCGGCTTTGATTGCGTATATTTAGAGGCGAGGAACGGATCGATGCTCTTGGCCACGGACAACTGCGACGAGAAAAAGAAATTTCTGTGCGAAGTGAGGAAGAAAGGCACCTCTGGCATCGCCATGCAGAGGGAGTGTGCTGAAACCTGGGACATATCACCCGGTAAGAGTTAATTTTTTATAATTACCGCTAATAAAATATCAATTAACAGAGGAAATTGATCTACTGCTGAACGTGTTGGCTTTTTCGACGGCAAACATCACACAGAATTTAAAGGTTGAAGACTTAATTTGCATTTTTAGACAGCATAATAATTAAAAAATTGAGCAGTGCTTCCTGAAATGCATCGGTGTGGAAGTTGGAATGGTTATTCCTATTAATTGTAATTTATTTTATAAAATAATCAAGGATTTTTAAGATCGGCTTTGGCGATCTGAACGCAATTGCAACCCTCCGAAATATTGAGTTGGTCTCAATGGAAGACCCGGTAAAAATGGAGAGAGGATTTGTCGCCTACGACGAGTGCAGTGGAAAGAGTTTGTGATTCCTAGCACTTTTGAGTTCTTTATCACGACAAAAGTTTTCAGAATCGGACGACGAATGCGTGACGGCCTTTGAAACTTACAAGTGCGGCATGGATAAAGAGCCTGGCATTGTGAACGAAATCGTGATGAACAATGCTGGCAACAACACGGAGGTAATTTTCAAATTTGGAGGAGAAGAAATCGATGGTTATTGAATTTTTTTAGCTTGTCCCTCCAGTGCCGTGCATTCCAATTCCCCGCACTTGCTGGATGGAAGAGACGCTTCCTTGCGTTGCAGACGTAAATTTTGATATATAATTTTCTCCATTAATTATTTCATCTTTAAATGTAGGAAACCCTGATTGCGGAGTTTAAAAGCACTGGATATAGTAATACCGAAATTATATTTTCATTAAAAACGGAAATATTTTTATTAATTTTAATTTTTTATTTAGCCTCCATTGGAAAGGCAACTGCATTTGGTCCCAGCCTCAACCAAACAGCATTTGTCTCGAATGCTAGCTCAAATATTGGATATGTAAAATGCATTTTTCTTAAATTAATAATATGTTTTAAATTTTAAAAAAATGCAGAATGTTGCTTTTGCGTACACATACTGTTGTTCACTGAATATGAAATTACTGGAGCCCGAGACTTTCAATGATTGGTACATACCCTTCAGAGCATATGGTAATTGATTATTATTATTTGAATTTTAAATATGATTCCGGTTTCATTTAACACATTTTTTAACAGCGGGAAATGGCTACTTGTACAGTCCAGTGGCTGGGACGCGGTCCATCAGTCCCTATCGGGATGTTTGGTGCAGCAACGGCAAGCCGGTGAATGGAATTCTCTTCGAGGACCGATGGAAATACGACAATATCAAAATCTTCTGTCAGAGCACATTCATCGTGTACCCTTTAATTGCAGATGAAATGTGGGTGGTTTCCGTTCCAGGAGCCGATGTTCCGAATGGAATGATCAAGCAAATGAGCAATGCCAGCGCCACTTATAACGTAGCAAATGAACCTGGCAAAATCGTTGGATTATTTTTTTGCGTGCCAAAATGAGCACGGACAAAAAAGCTGTTGGTAATTCGATTATTGCTATGAAGTTTGTTGGATGCCAATACGGAAACTGCTTTTAAAGTGGAATGATACTGGGCAACAATTGAACATTATTTTAATTGTTGGATGCCATAAACAATTGATCGATAAACAATTTGTTCAACAGTTTGCAATAATAAAAAACAGCCCTTACTACAATAAAAATTCAAATTTTGCCAATTTTCTCCAAAATTTACAGTGTTTGAACATATTTTCTTGGCATATTCCGATTCCTCTCGTCGAGATCTGTGCAACGGTGTATGCCACTTATTGGGGAAACTCTTGGTTTTGAAATTAAATCGGATTTCAAGTAAGGAGACAGCCATTACCATTTGAAAAGCACGCTAACTTTCCAGACAATTTTCTCAAAAAATTACAGTGCTTCTTATGTCAATTTAGGCTTTAACTGAATCCTAAGGGACGAGTTTATGTATTCGCAACAAGCATTTTCCAGGCTTTTCCAGTATCATTCCTCTTTAAATAATTAAAAATTAATTTAAAACGTAAGGGTTTCAAGTAAGATGTCTTGTTCTCAAGCTTGATTTAAAATCAGAATGTTTTTATAATTATGTTAATTTTGATTTTGACACCTGACACCTTATATCAACCGTCAAAATCGTGTTTCTCTTATACTTTGAAACATTTAAATTCTTGTATTATCGCACGATTTATTTAAGCCAGCAGTGACGTAATTATAATGTGTGCTGGTTGTGGTCCTATCGCTGTTGATACACACTCTTTTCTCTTTCTGTTCTGAGTGCATTTTTGGTTGTGGGTTTTGTGAATTTAGTTACATTTTTAAAACTTAACAGTGTGCGATACCCTAGAGGATTCGGAATATAATTAAGAAAAGTAAAATATATGTATAAACGTTGAAGAAAATTTACGATGTATGAGCAATATGTAAAGAAAGGTGCATTAAAAATCTACAATTGCGTTTAATCATTTAAATTTTACTGTTAACACAAATTTGATTGAAAAAGGATTAAAAATCAATTTTAAATTATCGTTTTTATCCTTGGTGTTCATATTCACCACAGAAACTATAACATAAAAATATTTTTTTTATTTCAGAAAAATGGTGAGTAAAACTCGCATGAGTTAAGGCGATAAATTAACATGAAAATACTATTTCGCAACAATTCTGTGGTAGCAGTAAACGGATTGCACAGAACGGAAATAATGCAGCAGCCATCGTTTTGTGAAATCCCCTCTGTGTTGCCGTGACGAACGTCACTTCACTAGTACAGATAGAGTGTTGGCTGCATCATTATCAGCCGACAAAGCTGTTGTGATCATGAGGATTGGTCTCGCCGTTCTGCTGTTTATTCTTCTGCTGCTTCAGTTTTCTCAAGGGGCTAAAAAACAGGCTAGTATTAATTTTCGTTTCTCTGCCTCCTCTTCATCTGATTAGTTTCATATATTTATCAAATAAAATTGCTGATTTTTTAATATTGTTTTCTTACGTAACCAGAAAAAGGTTAAAATTGTTATGTTACACCGACATTTTTACTTTAAAATTTTGTGTTTCCTTTTCAAATGGCGTAGAATAGGTAAAATTTCATTAGCTAAATAAAAAAAGATAATAATTAGAGCTGTTACGTATAACTAATTGTAAATGTTTTGTTTTTATAACTCGACGCTTTTGCTGATTATTTAAATCTTTCAAGAACTCGTGAAGATTTAAAGAGAAAAAATTTAAAGATCATACAATTTCTTCCTTATTTTTTTGAATAAGATTAAATTTATGCCCAATAGAATGTTCTTTAGGACAAAAAGAAAGTCCAGCAGACCACGAAATCCTTTTTTGCCGGAAAATTTGGTAAATACACCCTAAAATTTGCACAAAAATGTTATTTACGCTTTTTAAAAGCGCCGGTCCTTAAAAATAAGCAATCGAAAAGGAGATATATTGTGAGATGCTGCGGCTTCAAGAGGTGCCTCCCAGCAAAAAACAGCACCACCAGAATTTCCGTAAATACCGTAAGATTGAATTAAATGACAATATTAAAACTTGTGTAAAAAGAGAAATCGCGCCGTTTGCGTGTCAGACACCACAGTTGACGTCACAAAAAGCGACCAGCAATGACGTTTTCACGGAAACGACGCTTCCCGCTTCGTCCGGCACTGGAACCTCAGCATCAGAGGGTATTGTGCCTGATTTTTCTGGCACGTGTATGTTCACACTGATTCATATTATTTGAGCGCAGCTGTAGAAAATCTGAGGGAGAGTTCGGCTCCGACCGGCGTGGACCCCACAACACTGGCCGCCACACAGCTGGACACTGGTCCAGTTACATTGCCGACTGACGTTCCTGCAAATCAAGAAACTGTCTCGAGAACCCAAATGAAAGCTTCCTCCAGTACCTTCTTGGAAGGAACCACTATGGTCGTCGAGGGAACAACTATTACAACAATAATAACTTCTTCTTCTCATGCTGCCAGTTTGAGTAAACAGAGTTTTAATTTCTTCAGAATTTTTTTATGAGATCATTTCTGCTTATTAATATAATAGCATCAATTTCTGAGAATATATCAACAACCACAGCACCAACAACGACGACAACCACAGTCTGCCAATATAGATTCGATTATTGTAATTTTCATTTTTGACCTAATAATTTTTCCTGCAGTTCCCTCCATACAACCACGCTTGCGATGATTTTGATCAATTTCTATTAGCGGTATAGCAGAATATTTTCAATTTTTTAGTCCAATAACAACTTAATGTCTTGAATCCCAGAATCCAACTGTTACCATGCCATCTAGCGGTATATAAATATGTGTAAAAGTAAAAAGGTCTTAAAAAAAAAAATTTAATTCCCAAGGAGATGGAGCTATGGAGACTTCGATCTGCGGCAGAAAATATTACGTATCTAAGGCAACGGTAATAATGTTGATCAAATAATCAATCTTCAAATCATTAAAAAATAATCAAGGCTTCGAGGAACGATGCAGCTTTGCGGTGCAAATCGCTTAAAATGGCCCTTCTGACCGTTACCTCCTTTGAGGAAATGGACTGCCTGTCCAAATTTAAAGGTTACAAACAATTTAATTTTTTAAAAAAAGGAAAATAATCTCGGGACACTTAAATTAATGTTCAAATTATAGCTGCAACATATTGGACAAGTGGCTCGAAAGAAGAACCAATCTACAAAATGGAAAGGTACAAGTGGTGTTCGACGGGGTTCGAGATTTCTTCCAATTTAATCGGCTCAGAGAGATTTTGGTCAACGCCCAACGCTACCTCTGACCTCGAGCGGTGTCTCGCGTTCAGCAATTCTGACCAGAAAAAAGGATTTTCGCACAAAATGTGCACAGACCTGCTTCCCTACATTTGCCAGTACACGGTCGACTGCCCCAAAACATGCAACAAAAATGTATTATCTGTAATTTTCTTATTTTAAAGCGAAATTAAGTTATATTAAACGCGCAGAATTCCCTCTTTGACGCCAATGGCAGCATTTTAAGTTTGTGTTGACTTGAAAGATGTTTTATTTTATAATAAAAATAAATTTGTTTTAGAAAAATCCCTCTATGGTCTGTGGTACAATATCGGAAACTTCACCTATTTGCTAGGAAATAAGCCGGTAAATTAAATCTCAACCAATAAAACCCTTGAAAATTAATCTTAAACTTTCAATCCAGCTTAGTTGGTTTGATAGCTATCAGCAGTGTTGCGCACTTGGAATGGAAACTCTGAATTTGGGTAGCTTGTCAGAGCAAAATATGCTGACTGCTTTTTCCCTGACTTTTAATAAAGGTATATATTTTTTCTCTTCCCCGAAAATGAAGATTTTCATATTTTTAACAGACAACTGGACTGCGAATTTCAACTACTGGACGTCAGGCACCCAGAAAGGAGCCCCAGTGGGGAATTTTTCTTGGTGCGATCCCGGAGGGCCGAAGCCTCTCGTCTCCTCTCTTATTTGGCAGCGCGGCCAGCCGGACAACCAGGGCGGAAACGAAAGCTGCGTCCACTTCCGCTTCGTGCTGAACAACACGGGAACGATTCTCTCCGACAGAAACTGCACCAACAAATACATTTACGCCTGCAAAGTGAGGAGCATAATTATTTTATTGAGAAACTTTTTATTTAAAATGCATGGAAAGGGTTCATTGACGACAACTCCCAAGCCCTGCAAGGCCTCGTGTATCGCTTCCGCCTGCACCAGAAATGTATAAAAAATAAATCAAAACTCAAATAGACTCTAATTTTGTGATGTGCATTTCAGCCAAATTTATTCGCAGGCTTGGAGCTGAGGGGTAGGTCCTTTTGAATTTTCTAATCAAATTAATTCCCATCTAAAATGGCATCCTAATTATACTGATTATCAATTTAATAATTTAATTGAATTGTTATCAGACTTCTACTCATATGGCAGTTGGTATACCGGCTGCGGACGAAATTTATTATTTCATAACATCTCAGTTTGTCTTCCATCCTGTATAAGATTTAGTATTAAATGCACAAATAACATAGCAGGGAAATTGGACGGAGGCACGAAGCACGTGTTGCTCGATTGGCTTGACCGTGGCCACGCTTGAAACGTCTGGGAAGTCACAGTGCTTGTCCAAAGTTGTCGCTAGTAAAGAATAATATCAATTTCAGATAATTAAATTAGTTAAATTAATGTTTTTCATAGAAAATGAAGATGCAGTTGGCGACTGGTGGTTGTCTGGAACCGATTTGAACTGCGAATCGAACTTCCATTGGTGCTCGAATGACCGCGGATTCGTGAGTAGCGAAATCGCGTGGAAGAGCGGCCACCCGAAGGCCGGCTTTGATTGCGTATATTTAGAGGCGAGGAACGGATCGATGCTCTTGGCCACGGACAACTGCGACGAGAAAAAGAAATTTCTGTGCGAAGTGAGGAAGAAAGGCACCTCTGGCATCGCCATGCAGAGGGAGTGTGCTGAAACCTGGGACATATCACCCGGTAAGAGTTAATTTTTTATAATTACCGCTAATAAAATATCAATTAACAGAGGAAATTGATCTACTGCTGAACGTGTTGGCTTTTTCGACGGCAAACATCACACAGAATTTAAAGGTTGAAGACTTAATTTGCATTTTTAGACAGCATAATAATTAAAAAATTGAGCAGTGCTTCCTGAAATGCATCGGTGTGGAAGTTGGAATGGTTATTCCTATTAATTGTAATTTATTTTATAAAATAATCAAGGATTTTTAAGATCGGCTTTGGCGATCTGAACGCAATTGCAACCCTCCGAAATATTGAGTTGGTCTCAATGGAAGACCCGGTAAAAATGGAGAGAGGATTTGTCGCCTACGACGAGTGCAGTGGAAAGAGTTTGTGATTCCTAGCACTTTTGAGTTCTTTATCACGACAAAAGTTTTCAGAATCGGACGACGAATGCGTGACGGCCTTTGAAACTTACAAGTGCGGCATGGATAAAGAGCCTGGCATTGTGAACGAAATCGTGATGAACAATGCTGGCAACAACACGGAGGTAATTTTCAAATTTGGAGGAGAAGAAATCGATGGTTATTGAATTTTTTTAGCTTGTCCCTCCAGTGCCGTGCATTCCAATTCCCCGCACTTGCTGGATGGAAGAGACGCTTCCTTGCGTTGCAGACGTAAATTTTGATATATAATTTTCTCCATTAATTATTTCATCTTTAAATGTAGGAAACCCTGATTGCGGAGTTTAAAAGCACTGGATATAGTAATACCGAAATTATATTTTAATTAAAAACGGAAATATTTTTATTAATTTTAATTTTTTATTTAGCCTCCATTGGAAAGGCAACTGCATTTGGTCCCAGCCTCAACCAAACAGCATTTGTCTCGAATGCTAGCTCAAATATTGGATATGTAAAATGCATTTTTCTTAAATTAATAATATGTTTTAAATTTTAAAAAAATGCAGAATGTTGCTTTTGCGTACACATACTGTTGTTCACTGAATATGAAATTACTGGAGCCCGAGACTTTCAATGATTGGTACATACCCTTCAGAGCATATGGTAATTGATTATTATTATTTGAATTTTAAATATGATTCCGGTTTCATTTAACACATTTTTTAACAGCGGGAAATGGCTACTTGTACAGTCCAGTGGCTGGGACGCGGTCCATCAGTCCCTATCGGGATGTTTGGTGCAGCAACGGCAAGCCGGTGAATGGAATTCTCTTCGAGGACCGATGGAAATACGACAATATCAAAATCTTCTGTCAGAGCACATTCATCGTGTACCCTTTAATTGCAGATGAAATGTGGGTGGTTTCCGTTCCAGGAGCCGATGTTCCGAATGGAATGATCAAGCAAATGAGCAATGCCAGCGCCACTTATAACGTAGCAAATGAACCTGGCAAAATCGTTGGATTATTTTTTTGCGTGCCAAAATGAGCACGGACAAAAAAGCTGTTGGTAATTCGATTATTGCTATGAAGTTTGTTGGATGCCAATACGGAAACTGCTTTTAAAGTGGAATGATACTGGGCAACAATTGAAAATTATTTGAATTGTTGGATGCCATAAACAATTGATCGATAAACAATTTGTTCAACAGTTTGCAATAATAAAAAACAGCCCTTACTACAATAAAAATTCAAATTTTGCCAATTTTCTCCAAAATTTACAGTGCTTGAACATATTTTCTTGGCATATTCCGATTACTCTAGTCGAGATCAGTCCAGCGGTGTATGCCACTTATTGGGGAAACTCTTGGTTTTTTGAAATTAAATCGGATTTCAAGTAAGGAGACAGCCCTTACCATTTGAAAAGCACGGTAACTTTCCAGCCAATTTTCTCAAAAAATTGAAGTGCTTCTTAGGTCAATTTAGGCTTTAATTGAATCCTAAGGGACGAGTTTATGTATTCGCAACAAGCATTTTCCAGGCTTTTCCAGTATCATTCCTCTTTAAATAATTAAAAATTAATTTAAAACGTCAGGGTATCAAGTAAGATGTCTTGTTCTCAAGCTTGATTTAAAGTCAGAATGTTTTTATAATTATGTTAATTTTGATTTTGACACCTGACACCTTATATCAACCGTCAAAATCGTGTTTCTCTTATACTTTGAAACATTTAAATACTTGTATTATCGCACGATTTATTTAAGCCAGCAATGACGTAATTATAATGTGTGCTGGTTGTGGTCCTATCGCTGTTGATACACACTCTTTTCTCTGTCTGTTCTGAGTGAATTTTTGGTTGTGGGTTTTGTGAATTTTGTTACATTTTTAAGACTTAACAGTGTGTGATACCCTAGAGGATTCGGAACATACTAAGAAAAGTAAAATATATGTATAAACGTTGAAGAAAATTTACGATGTATGAGCAATGTAAAGAAAGGCGCATTAAAAAAATCTACAATAATTGCGTTTAATCATTTCCATTACACTGTTAACACAAATATGCTCGATAAAGGATAAAAAATCAATTTTAAATTGTGGTTTTTATCCTTGGTGTTCATGTTCACCACAGAAACTATAACATAAAAATATTTTTTTTTTCAGAAAAATGGTGAATAAAACTCGCATGAGTTAAGGCGATAAATTAACATGAAAATACTATTTCGCAACAATTCTGTGGTAGCAGTAAACGGATTGCACAGAACGGAAATAATGCAGCAGCCATCGTTTTGTGAAATCCCCTCTGTTTTATCGTGACGAGCGTCACTTTACTAGTAAAGAGAGAGTGTTGGCTGCATCATTATCAGCCGACAAAAGCTGCTGTGAAAATGAGGATTAGTCCCGCCGTTCTGCTGCTTATTCTACTGCTGCTTCAGTTTTCACAAGGGGCTAAAAAACAGGCTAGTATTAATTTTCGTTTCTCTGCCTTCTCTTTATCAGCTTAGTTTCATATATTTATCAAATGATTAAGCATAAAATTGCTGATTTTTTAATATTGTTCTCTTACGTAACCAGAAAAAGGTTAAAATTGTTATGGTACACTTAAAATAGACATTTTAACTTGGCAATTTTCTTGTTTCCTTTTCAAATGGCGTAGAATAATTACAATTTCATTAGCTAAATAAAAAAAAGATAATTATGTATAGCTGTTACGCTGTTACGTATAACTAATTGTAAATGTTTTGTTTTTATAACTCGACGCTTTTGCTGATTATTTAAATCTTTCAAGAACTCGTGAAGATTTACTCAACAAATTTAAAAATCATATTTTCTCTTCCTTATTTTTTAAAATAAGATTAAATTTATGCCTAAGAGAATGTTCTTTAGGACAAAAAGAAAGTCCAGCAGACCACGAAATCCTTTTTTGCCGGAAAATTTGGTAAATACACCCTAAAATTTGCACAAAAATGTTATTTACGCTTTTTAAAAGCGCCGGTCCTTAAAAATAAGCAATCGAAAAGGAGATATATTGTGAGATGCTGCGGCTTCAAGAGGTGCCTCCCAGCAAAAAACAGCACCACCAGAATTTCCGTAAATACCGTAAGATTGAATTAAATGACAATATTAAAACTTGTGTAAAAAGAGAAATCGCGCCGTTTGCGTGTCAGACACCACAGTTGACGTCACAAAAAGCGACCAGCAATGACGTTTTCACGGAAACGACGCTTCCCGCTTCGTCCGGCACTGGAACCTCAGCATCAGAGGGTATTGTGCCTGATTTTTCTGGCACGTGTATGTTCACACTGATTCATATTATTTGAGCGCAGCTGTAGAAAATCTGAGGGAGAGTTCGGCTCCGACCGGCGTGGACCCCACAACACTGGCCGCCACACAGCTGGACACTGGTCCAGTTACATTGCCGACTGACGTTCCTGCAAATCAAGAAACTGTCTCGACAACCCAAATGAAAGCTTCCTCCAGTACCTTCTTGGAAGGAACCACTATGGTCGTCGAGGGAACAACTATTACAACAATAATAACTTCTTCTTCTCATGCTGCCAGTTTGAGTAAACAGAGTTTTAATTTCTTCAGAATTTTTTATGAGATCATTTCTGCTTATTATATAATAGCATCAATTTCTGAGAATATATCAACAACCACAGCACCAACAACGACGACAACCACAGTCTGCCAATATAGATTCGATTATTGCAATTTTCTTATTTGACATAATAATTTTTCCTGCAGCTCCCTCCACACAACCACGCTTGCGATGATTTTGATCAATTTCTATTAGCGGTATAGTAGAATATTTTCTATTTTTTTAGTCTAATAACAACTTAATGTCTTGACTCCCAGAATCCAACTGTTACCATGCAATCTACTAGCGGTATATAAATATGTGTAAAAGTAAAAAGGTCTTAAAAAAAATTTAATTCCCAAGAAGATGGAGCTATGGAGACTTCGATCTGCGGCAGAAAATATTACGTATCTAAGGCAACGGTAATAATGTTGATCAAATAATCAATCTTCAAATCATTAAAAAATAATCAAGGCTTCGAGGAACGATGCAGCTTTGCGGTGCAAATCACTTAAAATGGCCCTTCTGACCGTTACCTCCTTTGAGGAAATGGACTGCCTGTCCAAATTTAAAGGTTACAAACAATTTAATTTTTTTTAAAAAAGTAAATTAATCTCAGGACACTTAAATTAATGTTCAAATTATAGCTGCAACATATTGGACAAGTGGCTCGAAAGAAGAACCAATCTACAAAATGGAAAGGTACAAGTGGTGTTCGACGGGGTTCGAGATTTCTTCCAATTTAATCAGCTCAGAGAGATTTTGGTCAACGCCCAACGCTACCTCTGACCTCGAGCGGTGCCTCGCGTTCACCAATTCTGACCAGAAAAAAGGATTTTCGCACCAAATGTGCACAGACCTGCTACCCTACATTTGCCAGTATACGGTCGACTGCCCCAAAACATGCAACAAAAACGTATTATCCAAATTTTTCTTAATTTTAAAGCGTAATTTTACTCTATGAAATGAGCAGAATTCCCTCTTTGACGCCAATGGAAATATTATCAGTTCGTGTTAATATAGATTTTTGTATTTAAATTAAAATTCCTATTTTTAGAAAAATCCTCCTATGGTCTGTGGTACAATATCGGAAACTTCACCTATTTGCTTGGAAACAAGCCAGTAAATTAAATCTCAATCAAAATAACCTTTCAAATTTAAATCTTAAAAATTTCAATCCAGCTGAATTGGTTCGACAACTATCAGCGGTGTTGCGCTCTTGGAATGGAAACTCTGAATGTGGGCAGTTTGTCGGAGCAAAATATGCTGACTGCTTTTTCCCTGACTTTTAATAAAGGTTTAAATTTTTATCTTATTAAAAATATAAGAAGATTGTGATATTTTGACTTTTTAAGACAACTGGACGGCGAATTTCAACTACTGGACGTCAGGCACCCAGAAAGGAGCCCCAGAGGGGAATTTTTCTTGGTGCGATCCCGGAGGGCCGAAGCCTCTCGTCTCCTCTCTCATTTGGCAGCGCGGCCAGCCTGACAACCTGGGCGGGAACGAAAGCTGCGTCCACTTCCGCTTCGTGCTGAACAACACGGGAGCGATTCTCTCCGACAGAAACTGCACCAACAAATACATTTACGCCTGCAAAGTGAGGAATATAATTATTTTATTGAGAAACTTTTTATTTAAAATGCATGGAAAGGGTTCATTGACGACAACTCCTAAACCCTGCAAGGCCTCATGTATCACTTCCGCCTGCACTAGAAATGTATAAAAAAAATAAATCAAAACTCAGTAGACTCCTATATTGTGATGTGCATTTCAGCCAACTTTATTCGTAGGCTTTGAGCTGAAAAGTAGGTCCTTGAAATATTTAATGCACGCGTTAATTAAATGTTTCTACTCTATATGATATACTAATTATATCAAATGATTAATTATTTAATTCATTTTTAACAGACTTCTACTCTTATGGCAGTTGGTATACCGGCTGCGGACGAAATTTACTATTCCGTAACATCTCGGTTCGTCTTCCATCCTGTATAAGATTTAGTATTAAATGCACTAATAAAATTTTAGGGAAATTGGACGGCAGCACGAAGCACATGTTGCTCGATTGGCTTGACCTTGGCCACAATTGAATCGTCTGGAAAGTCACAGTGCTTGTCCAAAATTGTCGCTAGTAAAGAATAATATCAATTTCAGATAATTAAATTAGTTAAATTAATGTTTTTCCTAGAAAATGAAGACGCAGTTGGCGACTGGTGGTTGTCTGGAACCGATTTGAACTGCGAATCGAATTTCCATTGGTGCTCCAATGACCGCAGATTCGTGAGCAGCGAGATCGCGTGGAAGAGCGGCCAACCGAAGGCCGGCTTTGATTGCGTCTATTTGGAGGCGAGGAACGGATCGATGCTCTTGGCCACGGACAACTGCGACGAAAAAAAGAAATTTCTGTGCGAAGTGAGGAAGAAAGGCACCTCCGGCATCGCCATGCAGAGGGAGTGTGCTGAAACCTGGGACATCTCTGAAGGTTAGAGAAAGAAAATCCCTATTTTTATTCTACTATAAATTTAAATTTAATAGAGGAAATTGATTTACTGCTTAGTGCGGCAGCGCTGTCCTCTGCAAACATATCGCTGAATTTAAGGGTAAGTTGAGGTTATTTTTCTATAAAATCCGGACTGTAATATTTTGAGTGCAGTGCTTCTTGAAATGCGTCGGAATTGAAGTTGGGATGGTTCGTGATCTTTTAGAAATTATATTTTTTAAATTAAACGAAGGATTTTTAAGTTCGGCCTGGGTGGACTGGAAGAAATTGCAATGCTGCGAAACATCGAGTCGGTCTCAATGGAAGACCCCGTTAAAATGAAGCGAGGATTTGTCGCCTACGACGAGTGCAGCGGCAAAAGTTAGTTTTTTATCTATAATTTTAGTTTTATTGATTAAATCAAAATTATCCAGATTCAGACGACGAATGCGTGACGGCCTTTGACACGTACAAATGCGGCATGGATAAGGCGCCAGACATCGTGAACCAAATCGTGGCAAACAATGCTGGCAATGACACAGAGGTAAAAATAAATAAATTAATTAATGTACAAGATATAGGAAAACAAATAAATTTTTAGCTCGTGCCTCCAGTGCCGTGCATTCCCATTCCGCACAGCTGCTGGATGGAGGAGATGCTCCCATGCGTCGCAAACGTAAATAATTTTTATTTTTGGAAAATTACCATTTTTATTTATGCATCTTCATACTCAGGAAAATCTGATTGCCGAATTTAACAGCACTGGTCATAGTAATAACATTTGAATTATTTTTTTTTCATTGATTAACTGATTGATTTTTAGCCTCTATTGGATTGGCAGTAGCATACTTGAACCAAACCGTGTTCGTCGCCAATGCTAGTTTAAATATTGGATACGTAAGAAGTGAATTATTTAAAATAAAATAAAATCACTCTGATAATTTTCTCGCAGAATGTTGCCTTTGCTTACACGTACTGTTGCTCTTTGAATATGAAGTTGTTCGAGCCCATGTCTCCCGCTGATTGGGTCCCCTTTAGAAAATATGGTATTTACAAATGAATAACCATAGATATTTGTGACTATTTAAAAACCAACACAGCGCCACGCTTCAACTGTTTTGGCCTATTGGGTGGAATCCGGTCTCTCAGCCCCGCAGAAGATGCTTGGTGCAGCAACGGCAAGACCGTGCCTGACTACATGTACGAGGACAGATGGAGAAATTATAAAACCAAAATCGCATGCCAAAGCACATTTCTCGCAATCCCTTTTGCTGATAATGAAATGAGGGTGGTTCACGTGCCAGGAGCGGAAATCCCAAATGGAATGATTAAGCAAATGAACAATGCCAGCGCCACTTATTTCACGTCGGAGCCTGGCGCAAATGTTTGCATGTTTATTTGCACGCCGAAATGAGCACTGGCAGAAAAATACACGACTTGTTCATTTCTTTTTTTGCTTTCAATACATATTGATAAATATTTTTCAATGGGGTGGTGGTAATGAATGATAAGTTGCAATTTACTTACTAAAATTAGAGAGTTTTTGTATTTTATCTATCTTAAAATCAAATTTATAGAGGATTTTTTGTTTGAGTTTTATTTTCTTTTGACTATGGCTTCAGATAAACAGAGTTGTGCTTCGGCATCGATAAATAAAATGCCTGGAATTTATATCAGCAGTGGAACAAATTTTTAGTTGAGAGTTCAAATAAAAAATATTTTTGTGCGCTGGAGAAACGTCAGTGTTTTGAATTTTTTCATGTCTAAAGATGGCATTCCTTTGATAAAAATATTGTCTTGAAAATTTACCTTAGAAATTTCCACCTTTTACAACAGCCCCCTGACGATAGGTCGCAATCAGTACTGGCTTTCAGAGTGCAATATAGATAATTGAAAATTCCCTCTTATGCACGCTATATTGCACCCTGAACCCCATGCAGTATTGTCGAGTATCCGCGAGTAGTCAGCAAGCAAAGAATCCACATGAAGAAAAAAATTTTGAATTTTTGAGATGCCAGCTGAGCCTGAGATTCCAAATTCAACGCAGCCAACAAGAAAATTCAGCAGAAGGTGAATTCCTGTCATTATTAAGAGGAACAAAAACGTGGTGAATTTTCGAGTGAAGCATAGTGACAAAACATTTTCCAAATTCGTGGTAGGATGACTATCTTTGCTGAATAGATGTATTACAATCAATTCCAAGTGATTTTTTTTTAAGAAATTTCCTGAAGTCGGAATTAGAGTTAAAAGCGGATTAAAAGCCACGACGTGTGTGGATCACTTCACAGAGTAGAAAAAATATCTTAGGATAAATTGTCATGTTTGTTGTGCTTGTTTGAGCACTTGCAGATAGATCACCTGTATAAGAATGACTTCTTTGTCAGATCCAGCCAGCTCTGGCGCATGCGCAGTTCTCGAATACAGGTTCATATTGTTTTGGCGGGAAAAAAGTTCGCACGTCGCGCTGAACTTTTTGGTCGCAAAAATATCAACTTTCCCTTATTCGACCCTCAAAAATCGATTGGTGTGCTCAAAAACTTCGTCAAAGATGACGGTCTTTAACCAGTTTAAATTTCAAAGAGCAAATAAGGAAGATCGAATAATATTTAAACAAAATGTTTTCAAGAACGGAAAAAATCCGAATTGTTGCTCTTTATTTGTGATAAGACACTTACAAGAGAAAATGTAGCGGGACTTTAAAAATCACCAACCTATTGTTATTGCAGCACATTGCAATTAATCTTTTATAAGTTTTATATACAAGCCCTTTAAGATTTCTGCAGCAGTTCAATTCTATTTTACATTTTATGAACGATACAAGCCCGTCCAAAATCATTTAATATTTCGCCTTTAATATTTTTCTATTAAATTCAAAAATTGCTCTGTAGAATTGGAGCAATTAATTATCTCGATTCAAACACATTCAATTCTCACACTCCTCAAGAATGCAAATCAGCTCTTCGTCAACGAACCAATCGGCAAACAGCATCTCATTTGAAACCTCGAAGTTGGCAAAGAACGTGCCTTCGTTGACTCTCCGCCCTCGAGCCAGACTCCTCGCCACTGTTACGTAGTCCTCGAAGCAGTTGAGAGAAAATTTGACACTGTTTAACTTCTTCAAGAAATCCTTCGCCGTTTTGATGAACTCCATGTAGTATTTGAAACAGGTCGTATTGAGGCTAGCCATTTTGAAGCATTCCATGTCGATGATGAGCGTTTTCAGCTGGCCCAGAATAAGACCGGAATCTACTTTGGAAATGGCTGCAAACAAGTCGTCTGAGTCTTTCGTGCTGCCGGTTAGTTTCACTTTTTCCAAATTTGGTGAATGTAAAACTTTAGACAGAATTCCTTCGTAGCCATTTTGTGATATCCTAAAAACCGGATCAAATGCATTAAAATTGAATTAATTCAATATTAAATTTTACTCAGTCAGGTGGAGTTCTAGCTCCCTGAGATTTGGGAAAAGGTTATCCTTTTTTTGTGAACTGCCCTTGTTCATCTCCTTGCACCACAATTTCAGCTTCTCCAGTTTGGGACAGTCCTTAGATATTTGCTCTAGGCTATAAAATTGGTTCGTCAGTCGGCATTCCACGGAGAGTTCAACGAGTTTCATTCCGTAAAATTTGAAGAACAGAAGGGAAAGGTCCAGCATTGCTTTGCTGTATCCAATGTTCAACTGCAGGCTTTTAACCTTTGTGAACATCAACAGCGGTTGCAAATTTTGCTCCAGAAAATCTCCAATGCATTCAATCTGAAACATTTTAATAAATAAATTTTTAACTAATCGGAAAAGTCTTTGCAAGAAATCTAAGAATAATTAATTTCTGGGTATTTTGATTAGTGGAAATTTTCAATTCGAGGATTTTAGCGGTTCTTTTAGCCAATAACTCTGTTTGTGTTATTTTTTTTAAAATTTAATTTGAAAAATTTATGTATTTCCTAACTTTCAGGTGAGTGACACGAGGGAACTTGACGTAAATGCGATCTCTGAGGGTGTAGCTCAAAAAAACACTCAAATGAGTCAGATTGGAGGTTCCAGGGTTAGCCGCCTGATCCGAAAACTCAAAATCCTGGTGTGAACTGAATTCACTGGCCAGCTCGAAGACGGCTTGCAAATTTGGAAGGTGGTCGACGCAGTAGAACGCGAATTCCAGGCTTCGCGTTAAATCAGCGTCCAGACTGTAAAGAAAAACTCTCAAATGGGAGAGGCTGAGGAGCTGCTCTCTGGTCGGCAGTTTCCAGTTGAAGAGCAGGTTGACGTCCAGAAATCGGAGGCTGGGGAGACTCTGGCCGAGTTGCTGCAACTCGTCCACGTTGAAGCAGAGCGGCTCGTGCACCACCAGCACGCGCAGTCGCGTCAACTTTCGGAATTCCTCCAACAGCACTCTGTCCATGCTGCACTCGACATCCTTCAATTCCTCCGTGTTGTTCAGCAGCACCAGTTCCTCGATTTTTGGAGCATCTTTGGCAATGTCTGTGACCAACTAATAAATAAAAAATTTAATCCATGCTGAAGATTTATGAGTTAAAAAATTAATACATCTTTAAAGACGTCATATTTCAGGTTATTAGGACTAAAGGACATGAAGCCGGTGACGTCCAGAATTTTTAATGTCGTGCTGATTGCCAGTAAGAGTTTAAACACCGGGTACATGAGGTCGTACATCAAGTCATTGTCTCCGTCCGATTTGCTGCACTGGATCTTGAGCACTTCAAGCAGCACCTGCTCCAGAATTTCGTCACCTGAAACATCCAAACAATTTTACTGCTGAAAATATTAGAAGCGATGCACTCACTCTGGTTGTTTTGAAAGTCGGCAAAATCCTCGAAACCTAACTTTTTCGCGATCCTATTTAATCGTTCCAATACAGGAATTTCCATTTCAATCGTTAAGACGAAAACTAAATCACGCGAAACTTCCGCCATATCGAAAACAAATCTTTGTAAAATCTAATTAGACTTTCTGGTGCAGTCCCGTCGTGGATAGTGAGAAAAAGGCAAACACATGTGGTTATGGGTGCAATATTTCCTCTTGAACCTTCAGGTGGCGCAAGACTACACCGCATTCGATTGTTAGAGGCGGGAAAAAAGCTGATAAAAGTAATTACACCTTCCAGAATAAGGCTATTAAATATAAAATCATAATATGTAATTATCGAACGTGCTCACTGGAAAAATTTAGCTCGTTAATAAATACGATTTCATTTTTTTTTTAATACTAATTCAATAATGTTTGACATACATTTTTTAATTTGGATTGAATTATTGTTGATTCACACAATTTATAAATAAATTCGATAGTTAAAATAATTAAACATTGTAATTTAAATCAACATTTAATTGTATATCATGATAAAATTCCACGTATTTTACATAGTCTTCATTCACTGGAATGTTATGCAACCTGCACATTCGATGTGATCAGCGGCACACCCTGTTCCTGCCATACACATAATTCTATTGATGAACTAGAGTCAGCAACAATTATTATTATGAACACTAAACTTTTACAAAATGCAGCAAATTGAGCTTTATAATTTTACAAAATAATCGTCTGTGATTGTTCCCAAGAATGAATTTTCGTCTTGCTATTAATCAAATTTTGCCGGAAGATAAAAAAAGATACAAATTTAATTAATTATTTAAATAAAGAAGGACAAAAAACAAACATAAATATTTTCTGCAACGGACAATGGTTTGAAATAAACCACGCAAAATAGAGTTTTCACCTCTGCCCTTTGAGTGGCGCTTCGATCGACCTGTTTCACCTGCAACCTTCCATCTTCCATTCAGGTTCAGGTGGTCAGATAGAAATGACGTTTCAAAAGGCATTGTGCGTGGTTTGCGAGCGACCAACGGCGGACGGCGCTGTCCTCGCTGTCCACGTGGACAAGGCGAAACTGCAGACTTGGTTTCTCAATGTCTGCGGACACGAGTTTGTTGAGGAAATCGAGGATCACGACCTGATTTGCTACTTTTGCACCTGGGACGCCGAGTGAGTTCAAAAGAAAAAAGGAATTCTTCAACTTATTTATGGAATTTTCCCCTAAGGTTTCTTTGGAAATTCGACCGAATGGCGGACGATACTTTGGTGTGGTGGCCCGCCAGGAATTCAGATCATTTGGACGATGCGGCAAAGGAGCTGCGGGAGAACTATTTCGGTGAAAAAATAAAAGATGGAATTTTTTAATTTTATTAAATATTTATCTATTTTTAGAGGGAAAATTGGAGCCGTGTTGGGTGCAGTTGGAGAAAATTGAATTGTCAAACAGTGAGAGAGAAGAAAATGTCAGTCCAATTGAAACTAAAATATGGTCACGGCCCAATGTATGCATCTACTGCAGGAAAAGGTTTAAATATTTCCGCAATTTAACTCGACACAGTAAGAAAATTCACAAAGAAGCGATCAGATGTGGATATCACACATGTGCTACATATTTCCACACTCTTGAAGAAAAAGAAGAGCACTCAAAGAATGTCCACGAAAGCTCAAGACAACGTGACAAAGTCAAGTGCGGCTTTTGTGGAAAGGAATTCGAGGGATCAAAAAGCTACAACCAACATGTTCGTTTAGTTCACAAAGAGTTTCCTGTAAAATGCTCTTATAACGGTTGCATTTCATTCTTCAAAACTGAAATTGAAATGAAAACACACTTTGACTCTGCTCACAAAAGTGAACACGAGGCTAAGAGATTTCAATGCAATGACTGTGACTTTAGAGCAAGGTTGAAATCTGATTTGAAAAAGCACATTATTAGAAAACACATACCAACCTCAAGTGAGTGCAACATTTGCGGAAATTCTTTCTCCTCTGAGTGTTCACTGAGATCTCATAAAAGGCAATCGCACACTTTCAAAGTTTGTTCCTTGTGCAAATTGAGTGTATCCATGGGGAATTTCCAAAGACGCCACTTAGACGTGAAAAATTGCCTTCGCTGCAAGAATAAATTCCAATGTTCAGGACTCTTTCAGTCACATTTGAAGTCATGCAAGAAAACTCTGTTCAAGTGTGACAAGTGCCAAAAAACATTCATAAATAGATCATTGTTGAATTACCACACGAAAAGAAAACACATTACGCTTGGGATTCAGCACAAATAGATTGGTTTCAAGTGTGAACCCTGCAATAGGTTCTACAAAAGTGAAAAAATCTTGAAAGATCATTTATATAGAATCCACAACAAAGCCAACTTGAAGTTTTGCGCTCACTGCTCGAAAAGTTTCTCTGATATCACTAATTTGAAACATCATCTCTCTGTAAATCATCAATTTGATTGTTGATCATTTGCCATGTTTTTAATCTTCATATTCGAATTGCATCAAAAATATCGCTATTTGATTCGTACAAAATTACAATCTCATTTTGCCAATTTAGTTCAACTTGTTATTTTACTGAAGCAAAGTTTTGAGTTAAGTGCTTCTTTGCATTCCGTGAATTTCAAATAAAAATTTTTTCTAATAATTCTTTTGAATCTATTTTCATCGAAAAATTATGATTCTTATTTTATAATTTTGTGTTGAATTTTATTAATTGGTGTTATTAACTTAAAGTCCATGCAGAAAATGAGACATCTGTGACAACTTTCACAATTTCAACCTAATATAAATTTGATTTTACGCGCGCTCTTCGACAGGCAGAGCTCGCATGACGCTGATAAAGGGAAGCAACAGTTGCCAGTCCGCAACACGCGTCTCTTTGAAGGCAAAATCTATGAAATTTATTTTAAATGGACCCCGTGACGTTTTATTCAATTCGTTCTGTTTTTAAGTAAAGAAAATCTGAGTAATTTCTTTTGGTCTGAATTTTTATATTTCAAAGTAAAACCCTTCTACTATATTATTTAATTTTTGCACGAATATATTTTGCGGCTTGTTACGTTGTTACGAAGAAGAGCAGGCAGTTTCATGTGCGAGAGCATCAGTTGTCGACAGGATGTCACAAGCACTATAAATTTTCCCATAGAACTTTAGACAGGTGCGGAGCCACAGCTTGTGACATGCTCGTCTGCGTCCTGTTCGGCCGATTTGCCGCTCTGATTGCCACACTCTAGTTTGAAATGAGCGCCCGCAATGGACACGAGATCACTTGTTCCCATCGCGCTCATATTCCTAACCATCTGCATTGCACAGGTTGGTAATTATTTTTTTAATAATTAAATATATCATTTATCTTATTCTTTATCATTTTCATGTTAAAAGGATTTATTACTTTTTGCCCTATGTTTTATGATATAAAATCGAATTTTATAGTAATTTTAATACAATTTTTCCTTTATTTAAACTTTTGTCAGGTTGAAATGGCGAAGTCTCGAGGTTTGTGCATCCTCAAAAAGCTACTACTGCAGGTTTGATAGCATTAATTTTTAATCTAGGTAATCGCAAGTTCATCATAAAATGCTGTGGACGAAAGTCGTGCTCGAAATTGCCTCCGAAAAAAGCAAATCGCACAATTATCACGCAATCAACCAAACCAACTTTGATTTCCTCATCGAGGTTTTCAACTAAAGGCTCAGATAAAATTATTGAAAAGAGTTCTGATGATCCAAAACCTGCAGAAACTGAACAACAGAAGGAAACAAAGATCATTCGTGAGTAAACATTGTTTTTTTTACTTTCAGTGGAAATTTACAGAAGGAACCACGCATACAAGCAATATAACTTGTTTTAAATAATAAAAACAATTGTATGATAATACGCAATATTTATAAATGTATCTAGTTGAGTAGCTCAACGCGTCTCTAGATGATTCTTAAATGAAAATGGACGGGTTTTTTTTTAAATTAATGGATCAATGATTTATTTTAATCTCTCTGGAAATCTGAAATAAATTTTAGCAAACCAAAGGTTTTTAAACAAATTTTAAAGGCTATTACTATTCATTTCATTAATGATCAATTTGTGCAAAATGACCCATCAATCATTTCGGGGAGTTTTTAATGTCAGATTTTTTAAATTATTAAATAAAAACAAAATCAGAAAATATTTTTTTGAGGCAAGTGGCCCTTGAGTGGGCTGGGTCCCTGTGCAGCCTGGTGCGCTTATAATATCCGTTCGCGGTGTTATTGGGACCAGGGTTTCAGCATTCGTGCTAGTGCAGTGCGGGCCCTTCCCAGTCCTCGGACAGGGATAAAAAGAGCAAAAAAATCAAATTTTACTATACTGGATTTTTCAAAAGAACAAGAAAGCACTGCAATAAAACCTGATGATACGGAATCCACCGGAACGACTGGAGCTGCAATAACGGGGTCGAGCACGGCAACTTGGACCAACTTCATCTCGACAGATAAGCTTGTGACGAACTCTTATTTTGAGAATTGGACTACGAGTACCGACTCCACGAGCGTTGAAATAACCACAATTTTACCATCTACAACTCCTCGTCCTGTAATTTTTGTAAAGATAATACAAAATAAATATTAATTTTTGTCTCTTCTGATAGCCCCAAGAAAGCACTATAAAACCTGACGACACTAAATCCCCCGGAACGACTAAAACGACAATAAAGTCGAGCACAACAACTAAGATGAACTTGGTCTCGACAAAAACGGTTGTGACGAAGTTTGGCAGCTCAGAATCCGTCACCACTGGTTCAACAACTCCTCGTCCTGTAATTTTTGTAAAGATAATGCAAAATAAATATTAATTTTTGTCTCTTCTGGTAGACCAAAGAAAGCACCGTAAAACCTGACGACACTAAATCCCCCGGAACGACTAAAACGACAATGAAGGCGAGCACAACAACTAAGACGGTTTTGGTCTCGACAAAAATCGTCGTGACGAAGTCTGGCAGCTCAGACACCGTTACCACTGGTTCAACAAAAATTACAACTTCATTCTATAAAACTTGGACTTCGAGTACCAGCTCAATAAGAAATGAAGTCACCAAAATTCCATCAACTACAACTCGACGTCCTGTAATTTTATTTAACATATATGAAAAGCAAATGGGATTTTTTCTTGTCGCTGTTATAGCTCAAAAGGCTCTACAAATGTTCGGAACTATCATGTCTAAAAAATAAGTCCCTCTTTGACTCTTCCGAAGAGTTAATAGGTAATTTTAAGAATTATGTATGCAATGAAACAAACTGAGCACGGAAAATAAAGATGCGAGAAAATACGGTTCGTGGAGGGAAATCTGCGGAGAGCTCTATCTTTTCGGGAAATCGATAGTATACTGTACATTTTGAGAAATTTCCCAGTTTTAAGATGTAAACCTTAGGTGACGTGGGAAGAAAACGCAATGAGGTGCTGCGCCATTGGGATGAAACCGATAGCGTTCGAAACCAGCGCTAAATTCAGCTGTCTGCAAAAATTGCTAAAAGGTACGATTTTTTAAGTTTCAGTCGCGCTGCATCAAACGTTTGACGTCACAGTGGAAGTGTGGCAGTACAACTACAACTACTGGACGGCCGCACGTCAGATTTTTAACAACTACTCGTTCAACTGGTGTCCCTATGAGACTCACGGCTCGTTCGCCAATCTCACCTCAATGTGGGCCGCTAATTACACAGGAAAAGATGATGACGATTCTTGCGTCCACATGTCTATTCCGCGAAATAAAAACCTGACCGAGATGACGATGAAAAACTGTTCAAACCTCTACATGTTTTCGTGCAAGGTAAGATTTTTTACTTTTGGACAGACTAAATTGGTAAATTTAGGGAATGACGACACCGGCTCCACGTTGTTTCGCTCCCGCCTGCCCTCAGGATAAATGCAGCAAAAATGTAAAAGATTTTAATCAATGAACCTTTTTAATCATTTTTCGCAAAAGGATACTTTGTTTTCTGTTGGAGTAGACAAGGTCACCAAATTTCTTTCAAGTGCGAATTGGGTTTTTTTAAGTTGTGAAAGTAAAAACATTTTAAATTCAGAACCTACGCAGTATGGACTCTGGAAAAGCATGAATTTCCGTATTTTCATGTTTAGTCGTGAATTCAAAACAGTTATTTTTTAATTAGAAATAAAGAAGCAATAACATTTGATTCCTTTTGTAGTGGGAGGACGCGAGAAGAACCTGTTGCTCCATAGGAATGAAGCTTTTGAGCCTGGATGTCGCTTACAAATACTCTGTCTTGTCCCAAATTGCAGGTAAATTTCCAATTTAATTAAAATCTACCCTTTTTTAACCAATTCAGCCGTTGGCTCGCATTTTTGAGCGCTTAATATGCTTTGCATGCACCGCGTTGCAATGTTATGGTGCAAGTAGTCTGTTCACCATGTATTTTTACAAAAAAAAAGACAAATATTTAAATATTGAACTTTTATCTTGTTAAACACGGAGAGTTTTATCATTTAATAGCTGCTTGCAAATATTTTTTGACGCATTGATCGTAAAAGGGGAAGATAGTGCGACTCTCAATGCGAACTTTTGGACGTCGGGCACGGAAAACGGTTGCCCTGGAGCGTTCGGCTGGTGCGCTGAAAACAAACTGGTCAGGAATGCGATGTGGGCCAGAAACGAGCCTCGCAACGGTAGCCACTGCATCGCAGCGACTGTCAGCAGCACAAACACGACGCTGATGACTGCAGATTGCAGACTAGCTCTGCGGTTTATTTGTGAAGCAAGTGTATAATTTAAAGCTGATTTTGTTAATTGAAATTTGAGCAGACCAGGGACACGAGTAATTCTACGAGTAAAGGAGAGGCCATGAAGGACGAGTGTGCAACCAATTATAACGTTTCAATCGGTTTAAATTATAAATTAGCTTGGTTTTAAGAAGATAAATAATTCAATTCAATACAGGTGAGCAGGACAATATTTTCAACAGCTCGTCTTTCAGTGCAAAGATCAAGGTTTGACTCAATTAAAAGTCCGAAATCTTTATTCTCTTGAAATATTTGCATGCAGTGTTTCTTGAAATGTTTGGGCGAGACTGGAGGAATTGTAAATATAAACATTAGTAATATATAACTAAAATTTGTTAGTTGTTATAAGAGTTGAATGTTTTTTAATAATTATTTGAAAATTGAAATAAAATCCACGTTCAAGGTAGTTGATGGTCGCATTGTGGATGAGCAACTGATTAAACTGGCCGAAATCTTATCACCAAATGACGACGGAAAACTGATGGAAAATTTGGGAGCTGTCGACGAGTGCTCCAACTCCAGCAAGTTTGATCCAAATTATCAAAACGACTCAAAAAAACTTTCAAAACTAAAATATTTGAACTAGATAATTTTCTTACTGCTTTTGACTGAGCGTACACCGACGAAAAATTGTGTAAATGATTTTTTACAGAGGGAATGAACGAGTGTGACAAGATAGCCAACGTTTTCCAGTGTGGACAGGAAAAAGCGCCAAACCTTGTGGCGAACGTGATCAACTCGATGGAAATGAACAGCACCGGAGTTGTAAATTAAAATCATTTTCTAAACCCACACTCTTATGACAATTCCATAACTAGGAAAAATCGCCTCTGCAACCAGTACTGGGAGAATGCATTGAATATGAATGCAAAGTTGACGTAACTTTAACTACATCAGTAAAAATTATAGAAATTTATGAAAAATTAAAATTTCTCAGTCGAACAGGAGCCAGAGGTTTTTATATGAAAGCTGTAAATTTATTTAACGTTTTTTTCTTCGGTAAAATATTAACCATCTTCTTTTTTATTTAATAGCTTTACCGGCAGGAACTATTCTGACTATTTGTAACAAGCGTTATCTCTTGGGAAATGATCCTGTACGAAATGAAAATAGACCAAAACCAGAATTTTGACTAATTAAAATATAAAAAAGATGTCGTTCGGAGCTTGCGCAAAGTGGTGTTGCACGTATGGGCTTCAAATTCTATCGATCGAGACAGTTGAGGAACTGCAGTGCATTGTCAATTCACCCCTGGGTAGGTTTAAAATAACTAAACCGATAAAATGTCTAAAAAATTGTTTTTAAGGTGGAATAGCCCGACCTGCGAAAATATGGACATCAGCATCGAGGAAAGGAACAATCACCGGCTTCCGATGGTGCACGTCCAGAGTGCCGCTAAATTTTTCAATGTGGAAATGGCAGCCAGACATAGAAAAAAACCCAGAATATCCATTAGTGACTCTGAACCTCTCAAACACGTTGGAAGATTCATTTTTTTATGCAAGCCCTGATGTCACCTATCCCGCATTACCACTTTGCAAACTGCAGCCTTTTGTGTGAACTGGAATTTAAGCTGCTTGTTTACTTATTTTTTTGGAAAGGAAATAATTTGGTACTTATTTAAATATGTTCTTTTCGGTTGTGTGGTGGATAAATAAAATTTGGGACACACTTTTTTAATGTTAACCTCCTTCTAACAGTATAGCAGTGCTTATATATATTTTTGCAAAAGAAAAATTATTTTGATTGTGATTTTTTATCTAATATGAGATTTATTTATTTGTTGCTTGGTGCCTAGTTTAATCTTGTATGGAACCACATAAATTTGAAGAAGACTGGTGGTGGGTTTTGTGGTTGATTAATCGATAGCAACATTTACTTCAGAACATGGCCGGAATAATTCGTTTGTTTTAAAAGATGATATTCAGACTAAAAAATAAGTTGCTTTACATCTCGAAATTATATGAGGCATGTCAAAATGTGTTGATTTTGACGACTCTTTTGATCCCATGACCTTTTTGTATTGACCTAGTGTGAGAATAAACAACAAAATATAAGAATTAAAATTGATGCTTCAATTATGCCAGCGGCCAACAAGCAATCTCTATTTTACCCCGCACATATTAGCCTGCCAATTTATTGTCATTAATTGTGAAGGGAAATTTAGAAGATTAATAAAATTTAGATGACGCAGTGGATTTATAAAAATCAGGAGAGGTCCAAATTTATGGTTAACTTCTTTGAAAAATCGGCAGCGGCAAAGATACGAAATTTATGAGGGTTTTATTGTTGAAAAAAGAGAGATCGCGTGAGAAGACCACACGTAGAGAAGGGATAAGCCGGCGAAGCGAATTGCCCAGCAAGGGAGAATGCGAGCGCGCTATTCACCTATTGTGAGAAAATAATCCCAATGGAGAATAATGCCTCTTTGTGAGCAAGCAGCGGACAGGCTACCTGCTGAGAGGGTGTATTGACGCGGCGGGCCTTTCGTCGATTTCTAAAGAAATGCGCGTTGGTGGCCGAATTCTTTAAGCGGAACAAATCAGAGATTGCCTATTCCGAGTTAACCGTGGAAGATTTTGACTAAATTAGGGGAAGCCTCTTAAAATGGCGGAAATATTGATTCCAAGGGATAAAGTTTTCATCCTGCGCAGCTTGTTCCTAAGATGCATTTAATTCAATTGATGAAACAATTATGAATATTAAACTTTTACGAAAGGCAGCAAATTGAAATTTTGTAATTTTATAAAAGCCGCGTCTGATTGTTCCCAAGAATGAATTTTCGTCTAGCTCTTAATCAAATTTTGCCGGAAGATAACAAAAGATACAAATTTAATTAATCATTTAAATAAAGAAGGATAAAAAACAAACATATTTTCTGCAACGGACAATGGTTTGAACTAAACCACGCAAAATAGAGTTTTTACCTCTGCCCTTTGAATGGCGCTTCGATCGACCTGTTTCACCTGGAACCTTCCATCTTCCATTCAGGTTCATGTGGTCAGATAGAAATGACGTTTCAAAAGGAGTTGTGCGTGGTTTGCGAGCGTCCGACTGCGGACGGCGCTGTCCTCGCTGTCCACGTGGACAAAGAGAAACTGCAGACTTCGTTTCTAAATGTCTGCGGACACGAGTTTGTTGAGGAAATCGAGGATCACGACCTGATTTGCTACTTTTGCACCTGGGATGCAGAGTAAGTTAAAAAAAGAAGTAATTCTTCAATTGATTCATGGAATTTCCCTTAAGGTTCCTTTGGAAATTCGACCGAATGGCGGACGATGCTTTGGTGTGGTGGCCCGCCAGGAATTCAGATCATTTGGACGATGCGGAAAAGGAGTTGCGGAAGAACTATTTCGGTGAAAAAATAAAAGATGGAATTTTTTAATTTTATTAAATATTTATCCATTTTTAGAGGGGAAATTGGAGCCGTGTTGGGTGCAGTTGGAGAAAATTGAATCGAACAGTGAGAGAGAAGAAAATGACAGTCCAATTGAAGCTATAATACGGCCCAATGTATGCATCTACTGCAGGAAAAGGTTTAAATATTCCCGCAATTTGGCAGGACACATTAAGAATATGCACAATGACGCAATCAGATGTAGAAATCGCAAGTGTTCCACTTATTTCCACACTCTTGAAGAAAAAGAAGAGCACACAAAGAATGTTCATGAAAGCTCAAGACAACGGGACAAAGTCGAGTGCAGCTTTTGTGGAAAGAAATTCGAGGGATCAAATAACTACAACAAACATGTTCAGCGTGTTCACAAAGAGTTTCCTGTAAAATGCTCTAGTTATGGTTGCCTTTCATTCTTCAGAAATGAAATGGAAATGGAAACACACTTTGGTTCTGCTCACAAAAGTGAAAACGAGGCTAAGAGATTTCAATGCAATGATTGTGGCTATAGAGCAACGTTTAAATATAGTTTGAAAGAGCACATCATTAGCAAACATATCCCAAAATCAAGTGTGTGCCACATTTGCGGACATTCTTTCTCTTCTGATTGTTCACTGAGATATCATATTAGGCGTTTGCACACTTTCAAAGTTTGTTTTTTGTGCAAATTGAGTGTCTCCGTGAAGAGTTTCAATCAAAGTGGTCACTTTAGTGTGAAAAATTGCCTTCGCTGCAAAAATAAATTTCAATGTTCAGGACTATATCAGTTACACTTGAAATCATGCAAAGAAACTCTGTTCAAGTGTGACAAGTGCCAAAAAACATTCATGCATATATCATTGATGAAATACCACACGAAAAGAGAGCACAGGACGCGCGGAATTCAGCACAAACAGTTCGGTTTCAAGTGTGAACCCTGCAAAAAGTGCTACAAAAGTGAGAAATGGTTGAAAACACATTTGAATAGAATCCACAACAAAGCCAACTTGAAGTTTTGCGCTCACTGCCCGAAAAGTTTCTCTAATATCACTAATTTGAAACATCATATCTCTGTAAATCACAAAATTTGATTGTTGGTCATTTGCCATGTCCGGACTGAGACTTTCGTCTCATTGTAATATCTAAAAATACATAAAAAGTGGTTCATGCAAAAAACAAAGTTCGGGAAAATTGTTACATTTGTGGAAAGATGATATACTCGAATCGCATGCGAAATCATGTACTCCTAATTCACGCTGAAACGTCAGTCCGTGATTAAAATTGCTTTATTCTCCTTGCATTTTTTGTTGCAATGTTAATACCAGGTACCATTGTTGAAATGTAAACCATTCTGAGAAATTCTTTGACACCCAATAATCCTTAATACACTTTGAAACAAAAACACGCTAATCGAAATTTCAACAGATGTATAAAATTAATTTTTGTAAGGCTGTTCCACTATAAGCACATCATTACTGCCGGATTTTGATGAAAATGAAAAGAGAATTCAATATAATAATTTCGATCCTTGTCTTTCATATAATAAATTCACTCAATAAATTTCTTGCTTTAAAATTAAACAGCTTTTTGTGAGTATTTTTCACTTAACACAAACATTTGAATTTATTCCCCAGAGAAACGGAGATGGAATCCTATTCTTGAAAGCAAAAATAAAACACAGAATTGGAACAAAAGAAATTCCGGGAGAGAGCAGGTTTTCTATTATGCGCGGACAAGAGGCGAAATCAATTTTTCATTCGATGGAAAAAGCTATTTATTTGCATTTTCTCTCTCGGTGCCGTGACTCAATGTTAAAATACTTGTTCCTATATATTTCGCCATTTTAATGTTTCCTGCCGTCATTTTTCCATCCGTTGTTTGCCTCCGTCTGCGGGCTCAGCAGACGCATGTGAATTTTCATAATACTTTGTTGTGCTTCCGTGTATTCTCCGCTCTTGCTTGATCTCCTCCAATTAAACAAGGGTATTTCCGCTGTAGACTCTTTTTGACGAGACGAATCGATCGCAATGCTAAAATCTCGTTGGTTTTTAAGCAAAATGAAAATTAATTTGCTGGCTAAAATTTTGGTTTTAGTAACTGAACACATTAAAGTAGTATTAGTTTAGAGGGTTTGAGATAAAAGCTCACGTACACACTTGAACTATTTATTTGAATTCCAAAAGTCAAAAAATTGAATACACACATGATGCGGGAAAATTAAAACAATAGACTTGAACAAAGCCTCAAAACTGTTAGATCATTGCTAATTAAATGGTGTTAGTTTCACAAGCGCTGTGTTCTATTTCTTGTTATCAATAACTAAAATATTTGTTGTCTATTAGGTTATTAGTATCATCAAAGTTAATATATGCCTGTAAATATTATATAAGACCATTATTTCTATCCTCATTTGAAGTTTTTATAGGGTTCGAAGGAGCTCAAATAGAATTTGGCAGCTTTGTAGAGAAGACCAAACTGCACCTGTGAAAACTATTAAATTAATTTCTAAACAAATTAAGCAAGAAAATTCGTACTTCTGATGAAATGAAAACCAGTTTTGCCTTTTTCAGGGTTCGCACGGCCAGACCTACGTCAACCTTTTGTTCCATCTTGATTTTTTCGATTACAAAGCCAATTGCGAGGAAAAGGCCGCTGGCTGTCGCTCCATCACTGCGATAGGAGCATTAGATTACTCGAAATAATACAAACTAATAAACAACTCACTGGCAGGCAATCGTAACGATGTCATTCCCGCCACAGATTTTTAAATCTTCCCAGAGTTTGATGACCAATTCTAGGTTTGGTGGAGAGAACCAAGTCAAACATGCTCTACCAAGTGTTTTACGATCAGAAAAATGCCCATTTTGGTATGGTGGCTGCCACAGGGTGGCGCTCTATCCTTCCTTGGCTACCTGAATATACATAAGTTGCAACCTGAGATACACTCGTGTCCCTCCAGCAAGTCGTATATTGTTCTACTTAAACGATTTGGGGCACTTGGCGCAGGGTAAGCCAACGTCAAGTACTTGTCAATATCATCAGACATTTAGCGCTAAAGCTTTTATAAATGCCAGCAAGGATAAGGACGCCGCCTCTTCCCAATTGAAGATCAGTAAAACACGTTGAACAATTCAAATTTCTTGTCCAAATGAAATAATTTTAATTTTTTACAAATATCACCCAAATACAAGCATAAAATAAATTTCTTTGCATTTTAGGTTCAAAATTTTATGAACACGGAAGATTTGCGACGTGAATGAAACACACCTTATCAGGGTTACACGGCATACAATCGGCGCTGAACTCTTTTATCTCGCTTGCGGTCTACACCAATCGATAAAATGCGAGTTTCATTTCAAGAGCGTGGCTTATATTGTAGCGTTCATAATTTTATAAAACAAAACAAAATAAATCCAATCAGAACTGCTTTATGACATAGAATCAGTTGAAATATAAATTACCATTACAGTGATGAGAACAGAAATCCACGATCATGTGGTGCTGCCCGCCGCAATAGTCACCAGCCTATACACCAAAATAACAAAAGCTTGAGTGTGCGGATGGTTACGCGTGTGCTGCAACGTCTTGCTTCTCTGGAATGTTATGCAGCCCGCGAAGAAGGCCTGCTCAGCGGCACAGCTTCTACTTACGTAAAAATGTCGAGGAAAAACTGCTAATAAAACACTCTCTCGTTTAGTTTAATACCAAGCTATTATTTCCGGAGTTAGATCTGTTGCGATAGTTACAAATCAATATTTCAAAATGGCGGAGACTCATTTTTTTATTAAAATAGGTGTAATTGATAGACGCAACATATTATTTGTTGGTTTATATGGTTTGTAGGTATTTTGTGAATTATTCAACAAAATTAGAGCTTTGAGAGTTCAAAATTTACCCACAGCGGTGAGATATGTTTTTCAATGAAAATGGCGCATGCATCGGCAGTTTGTGGGAAATTTTAAGACCTATTTTTTAGGACCAGAAATAAAACAATTATTAAAAGAATTTACAAATTTTATTTTATTTAAATTCGTAGGTAATGTAACAAAATAAATTATCCTAATACATTATAATAATATAATTCATTAAATTACGGGCGCATTGCGATGGCTATATACTGTTTTATTTACCTCATCATATTTTTATCTCTTAATGGCCACAAGTAAGCCATTAATTAATTAAAAATATAGAAAAATTAAAAAAAATAAGTACATACGATAATTACAATAAAATAGGCTGAATTTTCCACGCTTATCATACATAAACATATTCGATACAAACGCATGTTATGCAATTGTATTAGAGAACTTGAGAAACGACAGAGCTGAATGAGTGGGTCAAAATAAATTTCCTCTTTTTAGTTTAACTCAAAAAATTGTCACCTTATAATTTCCCAGTGTATATTTTTTATGCAAATTATTTCTTTATAAAAAATGAACTCATGAACCATTACTGCGACTTGCAAGCCTCAAGCCGTGTTACTTCTCGCTATCGGTTTCTTTTTCAACCTTGACATCAAACATTTGCACTAACTCTGGATCATTCATGCGTTTGGCAACGTCCACAGCAGTATCTCCCGCCTTATTTTTCAAACTGAAATCTGCACCTTGGTCGAGAAGTGTTTGAACCAAATCTGGGAAGAATTTCTGTGCTGCAATGTGTAGAGCAGTATCTCCAACATTGTTCTGTGCATCGATGTCAGCGCCGTTGTCCAGCAACATTTTAAGCTGGGGTTGATTTTTTCTTTTCGCGGCGAAGTGCAGTGCAGTCCATTCTTTAAACGTTTTTGAATTTACATCCGCTCCACAGTTGATCACCGTTTCAACCAAGAAAGGAAAGTTGTTTCTCACAACTGTGTGCAGAATGGTGCATCCCTCATTGTCTTTAAGATTGACATCGGCGCCGTGGTCTAGTAGCTTATAGACCAATTGTGAGTTACGATTGCGCAAAGCTAAATGAAGAACAGTCGAGCCATTTGGTATTTGTAAATTAGTATTAGCCCCTTTATTGAGCAGTGTCTCCACCAATTCGGGATAATTTCTAAACACAGCGAAGTGCAGAGCGGTATATCCGTCTTCATTTACGATATTTAAGTCAGCACCTTGTTCAAGTAGCAACTCCGTTAATTGCTTATTATTGTTCATAACAGCGAGATACAAAGCAGTCATACCTGTTTGAGTTTTTGAATTAATGTCAGCGCCATTTTCAAGCAGCATTAGCGCTAACTCTGGATAATTATCCATCACTGATAGGTGCAGTGCGGAAAATCCTTGGTCTGTCGTGAGGTTTGGATTGGCACGACGTTTGAGCAGCTTAAGCGCCATTTCCGGATCATTGTTTTGAACAGCAAGGTGCAGTGCCGAAAATCCTTCTGCTTTTAAATCTACATCAGCGCCGTGGTCAAGAAGCATTTGCGCCAACTCATAATCGGCATTATTTGGACCCACAGCAATGTGCAGAGGGGTTCCTCTTTGATCTTGTGAATTTACATCAGCGCCGTTCTCTAATAGCGTTTGCACAAATTCTTTGTACTTGTACAGGACAGCAAGTTCCAAAGCGGTTTCTCCCCTGGCGTTTTTTAAATTTAAGTCAGGGCTGTGTTTCAGAAGAACGATCAACAATTCGTAATTCTGTTTTTCCACGGCCAAATGCAGAGCGGTCCATCCTTGACACATTTTTGAATTTATTTCAGTACCGTTTTCGAGAAGAATTTGCACTAATTCTAATTTATTGTTTAGCACAGCAAGTGGCAGAAGAGCTTTACTAATATTGCCATCGACGTCCTGGTTTAAAAGTATTTTTAAAATTTCATGATGGTTTTTGCTCACGACAGTGTCCATCAAACAAATTTGTCCCTCAGTGTCGGTCGAGGCGGCGGACTCTTCAAACCATCCCTCTAAATTCAAATCGGCACCATGATTTACTAGCTTTTGAAAAATTTCTGGAAAATTTTCATATGCAGCAATACCCAAAGCGGTTCTCCCTAATTCATCCTTGAGGTTTGCGTCTATTCCATGGTCGAGCAGCAATTGTGTCAAACAAGAATTATTAAGACCCACTGCAGCATGTAAAGCAGTATATCCAATGTTTGATTGTGAATTCAATTCGGCGCCGTGCTCGATAAGCTTTTGCACGAGGTGTGGATTATTACTTTGCACGGCCCCGTGCAAAGCAGTCCATCCATTTCTGTCTTGAACATTTGTATCGGCACCGTGGTTGAGCAGAATTTGCACCAATTCCTGATGGTTTTTGTTCCCAGCGAAATGAAGAGCAGTAAGTCCCTTTTTCGTTTGTAAATTCACTTCTGAACCGTGCTCCAGAAGCCTCTGCGCAAAGTCTAAATTATTGTTCAACACAGCTTTGTGCAAAGCGGTCCAACCTTCTTCGTCTTGAACATTTACATCCGCGCCATGGTCGAGCAGAATTTGCATCGATTCAGGAAAATTTTCATCCGTGGTGAGATGCAATGCTGTCTCTCCCGAATTTATTTTTGCATTAACTTCCGCACCATGTTCAAGCAACTGTTGCGCCAAATGTGGGAAATCATTCTGCACAGCTAGATGTAGAGCTGTCAATCCAGCTTGATTTCTTATATTTACATCAACGCCATGCTCAATGAGTTTTTGGAACAGATCTACACGATTCGTGTTCACGGCGATGTGAATGGCAGTCTCTTCATCAATACACTGCAAATTAGCATCTGCACCGTGGTTGAGCAGAAGTTGCACCATATCAGGCAAATTTTTTTTAACAGCATTGAACAAAGCGGTGGATCCGTCTTTTGCTCGAAAATTTACATCAACACCATCGTATTGAAGTAGTTTCAGTACTAATTCAGAAAAGTTCTTGCCCACTGCGAGGTGCAGTGCGGACCAACCATCATTATCCCATATATTAGTATCAGCACCGTGATCAATCAGCTTAAACGCCATATCTGGGTTATTTAAAATAATAGCGTAGTGCAGGGGGGTCGATCCATCATTACTTTTTAAACTAACGTCAGCTCCGTGAGTGAGCAAGCATTGCGCTATTTCCAAATAATTATAGCCTGCGGCTACGTGCAACGCGGCCCATCCTTTTTGGGCCTTCAAATTTACATCGGCACCGTGATAGAGCAGCTTTTCAACCATTTCTAATTTATTTAGTTGGACAGCCAGGTTCAGAGGAGTACACCCGTCATTTTGTTTCAAATTTACGTCAGCGCCGTTGTTTATAAGTATTTGAACTATTTCTACGTGATTTCTAATCACAGCTGTGTGCAAAGCTGGATAAATACCATCGGTCTCTAAACTTAGGTCTGATCCGTGATCGATAAGCTTTTGAACCAATTCTGGATTGTTTTTATCCAAAGCGAAGTGTAGAGCAGTCTGTCCATTTCTTGTTTTGGCATTTATTTCCACTCCGTAATCAAGAATCTCCTGCACTAACTCTGCTTCGTTGAGGAACACAGCATAGTGTAAAGCAGTCCATCCATCTCCGTCTTTCAGATTTACAAAATCTCTGTAGAAGATCAGCTCCTGTGAACTCTCCATGCCAACTCTACTTACAGTTTCATGTAGAGCAATCCACTTATCTTGTATCTGTAAAGTTGCAACCGTGCTGTGGTTGAGAAAATATTGCACCAATGCAGGATTGTTCCCCTTCACGGCAAAGTGCACAGCGGTGAATCCTTTTATATCTTTCAAAGTGGTATCGGCACCGTGATCGATCAGCATTTTCACCACATCAGGATAATTTTTAAGTGCGGCGATGTGCAGAGCAGTACATCCTTCACGTGTTTGGGCATTTATTTGGGCTCCAAAGTCTAGCACCTTTTTCACCAAATTTGAATCATTTTTGCTCACAGCTTTGTGAAGGGTGGACCATCCATCTTCATTCGTTAGATTGACGTCAGCACCGTGTTCCAGTAGCTTTTGTATCAATTCAGGGCATTTTTTATTTAAAGCGAGATCCAGAGCAGTCCCTCCAGCCTCTATTCTTAAATTAATGTCGGCTCCGAAATCAAGCAGAAGCTGCACCAATTCTAAATCATTGTTATATACAGCAATGTGCAGAGCAGCTAAACCATTTTCTTCTTTTAAATTTACTTCGGCCCCATTGTTTAGTAGCAATTTAGCCACTTTTGGATTATTTTTGTTTACTGCTGTGTGTAGTGCTATACGTCCATTTCGGCATAGGTTTATATCGGCGCCGTGGAAGAGGAGTTTTTCCACTATTTCAACAAAATTGTTTTCCACAGCTAAGTGCATGAGAGTGGTAAGCTGTTCTTTGGTTTGCAAATTAACTTCCGTGTTGTGGTCAAGTAGAATTTGTGCCACTTCGGAGAAATTTCGTTCCACAGCAATATTTAGGGCGATAAATCTTGTTCGTGAGTTGACATCAGCGCCATTTTTAAGCAATAATTGCACTAACTCTCGTTTATTGTTGCTCACGGCGTCATGCAAGACAGTCTGTTCATTTGGTGATGGTAAATTTACATTTGCTCCGTGTTCAAGCAGTATTCGTGCCGATTCATAGCCATTTTTATTTATGGCGATGCAAAGGGCAGTAATTTTTTCATTCGTTTCTGAATCTACTTTGGCTCCATGGTTGAGGAGCTTTTCAACTAATCCCGTAAAATTTAAATTCACAGCAAAGTGCAAAGCAGAGAGTCCATCTTCTTCTTTCAAATTTACGTCTGCACCATTCTCAAGCAGCTTCTGTACTGATTCTTTGCAGTTATTTTTTACGGCAAAGAGAAGAGCGGTCCATTTTTTATTCGTTTGTAAATTCACTTCTGCGTTATGATCAAGCAGAATTTGAATCATGTCTGCATTTTTATTTTTCGCTGCAATGTGCAGAGCAGCTAATCCATTTTCTGATATTTTATTGACATCTGCTCCGTCATGAATCAGCATGCGCACTAACTGTTGATTATTAACTCGAACAGCGTTGTGCAGTGCAGTAAATCCGTTTTCTTCTAAACCAACGTTAAACCCATGGCATAAAAACTCTTGCACAACATCTGGATAATTCTTTATAACTGCTTCATGCAGAGCGGACCACCCTTTATTGTCCTTTAAGGTCATGTCAGCATTGTGGTCCAGTAATATTCGTACTATTTTTGGTCTATTTTTACAAACTGCGATGTGAAGTGCAGTCCACCCGTCTTCTTTCTTTGAATCGATATCAGCACCGGCAGCGAGAAGCTTACGTACCAATTCTGGGAAATTGTAAAGAACTGCAAAGTGTAGAGAGGTATACCCCCATAACTCTTTTGCATTCACATCAGCGTTATTATCAAGCAGAATTTGCACTGATGCTGCACTATTGTTCATCACAGCCGAATGTAGAGCAGAAAATCCATTTCTTCCAATCAAATTTACGTCAGAACCGTTGTCTATCAGTTTTTGCACTATTTCGGAAAAATTGTTCTGCGCTGCAAGGTGCAAAACTGAAGCTTTATCTTGTGTTAGTAAATCAACCTCTGCACCATGGTCGAGGAGATTTTGAACTAATTCTGGATCATTTTCACCCATAGCCAGGTGCAGTGCGCTATGACCGTTTTTGTCTTGTATTTTCACATCGGCGCCATGTTCAAGCAAAAGTTGCACCAATTCACTGTGATGCTTAAATGTAGCTGTGTGTAAAGCAGTCCGTCCGTTCTCATCCTCCTTCAGATCAACGCTTGCACCATTCTCAATTAATAGCTGCGCTATTTCTAAATTATTTTTTTGCACTGCATGATGTAGAGCTGTCATTCCTGTAAGATCTTGAATATTAACGTCTGAACCAAATTCAAGCAGTTTTTTCACTAATTTAGGATAATTTGAGGTTACGGCAACGTGGAGAGCGCTCTTACCGGATTCATTTGTCAAATTTACGTCGGCACCATGATCAAGTAACATTTGCGCTAAATCAAACCTATTTCCTTCCACGGCTTCATGCAGTGCAGTCTCTCCTTTTGTTGTTTGAGAATTCACCTGAGAGCCATTTTCCAGAAGCATTTGGACCAATTCGGGATAATTTTCCCTTACAGCCAAATGGAGAGCAGTTGCTCCTTCTTTTTTAGTCTTAACGCTTATATCCAAGCCAAGGTTGAGCAGTTTTTGCAAAATGTCCGATCGTCTTGATTGTATCACACAAATCAGAACAGCCATATCATTTCCGTGTTTTTTTAGTCTGTCAAAACAGTTTTCGAGCAAGGTGCGGGCGACTTCCCATTTTTCTCTCATGCAGGCAAATAGAAATGCTGTTTCACTATTTTTGTTTTCAGCGTTTGCATCGACACCAGTGTGCTGCATAAGCCAAATAGCCACATCCTCGCTGCAATGCCAGTCATTAATCGCAAGGTGCAAACAGGTGTCACTGTCTTTTGTCACATCGGTGGCCAAGCTGCTGTCTCTTTCATGCACCAATTTAACCATCTCCAGGTGCCTTAAGGCGTGGTGCAAACCATTCATTCCCTGTTTGTTTTTTAATGAAACCTGAGGCTTTACCATCTTGAAAATCTTCCTCAGGTTTTCTTCGCATGTATGCTTCATTAAATTATATGGGTCGATGGAGTTCGTGAAAGTTGATAGAGTTTTAGTGTTTTTCTCATCGCTTTTCATTGCCTTTGCAGTTGAGTAGAATAAATCGACGAACTGTCTGCACTGCTCAAAGCCTTCTTCAAACAAAGGTACATCAGTTTTTTCAAGAACGTGGAGATCATTTACGAATTTTTGTGCGGTTAGAAATTCAGCAAAGGTGCGATGTACAAAAGTCACATTTCCATCCAACACAGTTGCAACTCCAAGATCGTTCATTTTTTTGAGGTCTTCAAGTCTAACTCCTGGTCCAACTAGGTCTTTTCCACTTGAAAACCGGAAAGCTATCAAGCGAAGGAGGTGCAATGCAAATATTATTTTCTCCTCAGCAACTGGTTTAAAATCATTGCTCCTCTCCAAACACATCTTCACTTTTTGTTGCACTACACTTTCATAAAGTTCGTACAAGTTTCCTTTGCGATTGTACTCGACCAGAAGGGAGAGATGTAGAGGGTTCTTAAGGATGTCCTTCTCTTCGTGACTGTTTAAAAACTCTATGCTCTCGTCCTTATTTTTCCCTGACACAGACTGCAAAAACTCTAGTTGTTTAGCTTTGGTGAGAAGCTCAATTTCGACAAAAAATGCCTCATTTTTCAAAATTTTCATAATCGCATTTATCTCGTGAGGCCTTGTTCCAACACAAAAGGGAACTCCTTTATCCTTCAACCCTTTCACCAATTTCATAGCCTTGTCTCTATGATTCTGACAGATTTCATCAAAACCATCCAGGAAAACGATGATTTGTTTCGTTTGAATCAAGTCGTTAATATCGGCTATAGAATAACAAGCAGTTTTCGAGAGGAATTCAATTTCATCGAAATTTAGTGAGGATATGTTGTAAATTTGCATGGAGTATTTTTTTAAAGGGATTACGAGAGTTTTTACCCCACGCTCATGCTTAGAAAGCCGATGGGCGATTTCTTTCAAAACGGTTGTTTTCCCAGCACCGGCAACAGCACTTAGGATCCAAACATGGTTCCCAGTGCCAGATTCATTTTGGTCTGAATCTGTTCTGATTGTATCTATAAAGGAAATTTCAGCTTCACCCATCAGCTCGTCAAACCTAATTGTTTTGGCAGGAAAGTTGTGAAATTTTTTAAATAGCAAATCGGGACTAATAAATGACAGAGGCCAGTTGGGAAAGCTTACGAGATACTGCAATGTCGAGTTTAGCAGAGTTTTTTCCTTCTTTTCTTGAGAAATCAGCAACGGCATCAAAAGGTCTTGCAGGCTCTTCTTCCCCTCCTTTAACTTCTTATCGTTCAGCACTCCAATGAGCTGCTTTAGCGTATCTGTTGTAAACATATAAATTAATGTAAATTATTGTTAAAATATTGTTTAGTCCGCACCATTATCATTTACAATCAGAACGATCCAGCCACTGTGATTTGTAGCCGAGATGTGTGCCTCGCTCTTTGTCAGAGCAAACTATATGTTGGAGAAATTTCAGGTAAAATGTATTCTTTTGCCAGCAACAAGCCTTACAGAGTCGCATTCCAGTGCTTCCTGGTTAACGAGAAAAAGGATTTTCGGCTTTCCGACCCATCTGCTGCTGTCATTTTTCGAACCGACGAACTGGTGCAGGATTTCCGAGATTGGTATTTCATTTTTGTCCACTAGCACGATGACCCCTTTCGTTTTGTTTTCTCTTATTTGGCCGAATATGCAGGTCAAAATACAGCCAACATCATGTTCTAAATTTGAAACTGAAAATTGCAAAGCTCAATATAAGTTCCAGTTGAAAGTCTTTGAACTGGCTGATAACCTTTTTGATAATACAGGTTCAAATTTCTTTGACTCAGTTTCCAATCGTTGGTGTCAAAGTCCAAATTGTGTTGCAGGGCATTTTTTAATTCCTCTACTTCTTCTTTTTTCTGCTCGAACAAGATAAAGGCTGACCGTCCTCTGATGTTTTGCCCATGGTCTGATTTCCACGAGTAGTTCACGGACTCCGATATTTTGATGCTGTTTTCCAAATCCTCTTTTAGGCACCTGCTAAAACCCCTATCATTGTAATTATATATGCGTACATATAGGGTTTTATAGTAATTAAGAATGCAGTTCATTCTTATCATTAAAATATATATATCTGCGCTTAAATAATATATTTTGAACTAGATAAAACTCACCTCGAAATAAAGAAGCATTGGTTTTGAGAAAACAATCTAATCTCTAGCGTCTGTCCAAGAGGGTCTTTTGTTAGCAAGTTCATCGCTGTTAGCGACTCTTGGTGCATAGCGAACTGGACTGTCGTGAGAAAAGGCAAAAGTGGCTTTTCCTCGGTCCAATCGAGGCAATTACACAAGTTGCGGACAAACCAAGATCCCCTGCTTGCATCCGTGTTGGCGTAGGTTGCTGAAATGTTTCCAGTTCAATCACGGAGGCTTCAAAACTAAATAATTAAAAGCTTACTTTCAACCGTAGAAAAGAGAATAACCATATTGTGGGCTGCAGGAGCGAAAGTAATTCTGCATGGATTTTTGTTTTCGTGCGTGCTGGTAGCACTGGTATTTTTAATTATGGTATCAGGCGATGTTCCACGACATGGCTGATTTAAATACACAAATTAATTTTTCTCTTCGTCCTCTTGCAACTAAAATGGCATGACTTACCCCTAAATTAATAATTTTGAGGCATTTGTCGAATTCAGAGAGCCTGCTCAAGGAATTAAAAACTTCATCAGTTGTAAAGTGAACAAAATCGTTTAAATCTTCACTCCATTGGTCGGTGAAAATTTTCCCATTTTCGTCTCCATGAGATAGGACGATTAGAACAAATACCGCCGGGATCTCTGGATCAGTACGCTTGTTCATTTTAACTGAAATTACATTTTTTGCTCTTTTATTGGTACCTGCTGAATTGAAAAATCTGAGGAGCATTTCTTTGTTGGAAAGGAGCTCCAGCAAAATCGTTTTGTTTGGTGACAAAAGATCACGAAAATTGCAGTTTCTGTTTTTTTCGAACGTCTCCCTAAGATTCTGCACGTCTGCAGCGTCGCAATTTCGAAAATCTGAATTGTTCTTGCTGTTCTTGAAATCGTAATGTACAACAAGGACGAAAACGCTTATAAAATATTCAAAATTAGATTATAAGATTTAGCTGGGGAAACATTAATAAATTACTTGTCGGCGTTTTGTCTCGTGATAATTCCGTTTGAATTTGATTGAAAAAATCCAAGCATTGCTGGTCCATCTGGATTGCCTTCATCCTCGCCTACAAAGGGCGCAAACTTATTCCAAACCCAAAAAATTAATATTCGAGTTCATTCCTTACCTCGCTTTAAAATTTCCTCCATCGTTATCTTAGCAAGTCCTGTGTTTTATGTCAAAATATTAAACACAATACAATTTTTCAAGGCAATAGCGCACTATATATCTTTAAAGATTGAAAAATATTTAATAAATTACCCGCTTCCAGGAAAGTGTACTCTTTCAGGTCTTGAGGGGACGTTAGATTGTCTTCGCTTCTTTTGCCTATTCCATCAATACTGATTTGTTTTGTGAGGTGTGGATTTGGTCCGACTCTTTCTGATTGATCAACCAGCTGAAGCATATTCATTTTATTCATTACTATATGCATTAATTTTACATTTACTGAAACACAATTCTCATACAGAAATATATTTTTAAATTTTAAATTAAAAACCCAGCTTTAGTTTTGACGTACCTCTTCATTCTGGTTTTCGTTTGTATTTTTTGTTTCTACGGATGAAGCCATTATTCGCTTGTTCTTGTAATCTGGATCGGTGATTCCGCAGGTTTCAACAATTTTTTGAAGTTGTCCAACGGACGGAGCAGTGGCCAGAACGACGCAATCGCAGTACTCGACATCGGGCAACAAGAGCTTGAAATCCTCTTCGTTTTTTTCATTTCCATCGAGAAAATCGCCATCAGGGTCCACCTCCAATGACTCATGCCAAGCCGCTTTGAATATTGCCCCCCAATACTCATTCCCAAGGGAAATCAGCGCAATTCCTGGCGTAGAAACTTTTAATCTTGGCTTTGGATTCAAACAGTCTGACGGCAGGATGCTGTATTTTTCACTAGAAGTGAATAAACAATATGCAAAATATCGATCCACCTCCATGTTTGATAATGTGCAGTGTATTTCACTCTTCCGAGGAGCGCATGGAACCTGCAATCAAATGTAAAAAAGATTTCAAATCGTAATTTTTTAGTTCAGGATTTGTTAGGAATTTTCACTGAATAATTTATATGACTCAATGCTTTTTAACACGACTATTATGGGGCTCGCCAACTGTCTGGCTATACATTATTTTATTCCTGCGTCGCATTTTCATGCAGCAATGAAATTTGCAAGAATGCAGATCGTTGATCGTTGGAGAGACTTAGAAAATGAGCTTACATTAAAAAATGTGCATTTTGTAGGAATATTTACGCAAAAGACGATTAAATTCATGCATATAATAAATTAAAAATTAGCAAGCCTTACGCTTCACAGGACGAAACATAGCAAATCAATTTCCAATTGTTCATCGTGTCTTTTTTCGTGAGTTAACAAGGAAAGTAGGCAACGTTTTAACCTTTAGAAGAGCCTTGACCGCTTAAGCCTTTATCCGCGCACGTTCCAATTATTCTCGTGCGCCGCGAGACTGCAAAGTGGCCTCGCGCACGTTTCTTCATCTGGGCATCCATAGCTAATTTTAAAGGTTTGACAAAGTAAAACGATCTTTTCAGTATTTTACCTTTAAATCGTGTCTTATTGAAAAATAATCTTTTCCACCTTTCACCCCATCAAAATTGGTAAAAAATGCATATTACGCAGGTTTAAATGCAAACAATTAAAAATATATACAACTATTTTAAACTAAACTAATAAAAATCTAGTAAGTAAACATTTATTTAATTTTTGTTGTTAAATTTAATAAAACTATTTTACTAATATAATTATTTAATTTTTATTTGTTAGATTTTATTAATATATATGGTTTCTTACATTTTAATAATATTATAAATTTAATGTTCCAATATTTATTATTTTTAAAATAAATACTGCACGTGCTATTCAAATTTTAACATCCTCAACATCGAAACTCTGATAATTTGGACCACGGTCAATATTTAAATATTATATACATAATATGCCAGAATTAATAAAACACATTATCAATCCAGGGGGCTACTAAATATTTTATTGCGGGAACTGCACCGATACAAATAAAAAGTAAATCAGAATCTATGGTACATTTCTGCAGCGCATCGTTATAGCATATTGATTAAAGCCCTTAACGCTACATTTAATTAATGACAAAATTTTTCTAACTATCCAACACATTATTATTTAATTTACATGTTTGACTCAATCGCTTTGATTGCAGTCTCGATTCCACAAACATCAAGACATCAGAAGAGTATGCTTCAACAAGATTTTTCAAGCATCGCTGCGCAGTGAGGAATTTGGCAACAGACTCATACACAAAATTGACTTTTCCAGCAGAAACAGTCGTAAATCCAAGTATACACATATTTTCCAGGGTTTCATCAGAAACTCCCTGTCCAACGACATCCAATTCTTTCAGAGCGTGATGAGCTATCAACCGAAGGCGGTCTAAATTAATTTCAACTTTTTCATCGGTCACTTCCTTGTCATCATTGTCCCGCTCCATACATATTTTCATAATCTTCCGCACCACATGGTCAAAAATATCAAAAATGCCTCCTTCGCAATCGGACTCGGCCAGCAATAAAAGATACAGGGGATTTCCCATGACGTCCTTTAATTCAATATTGGTTACGAGTTTTTCGATGACAGCCTCATTTTTCCGAGCAACCAATTGCAAAAGCTCTCTTTGTTTTTCTTCGTCCAAAGGCTGAATTTCAACGATTGCTACATTTTCCAAATTTTTCAGAATCCCTTCAGTTTCATTGGGCCGTGCTCCGATAATGAAAGGAATTCTCATTTCTTTTAAAGTCCTCGCAATTTTAAGCGCCTTGTCTCTCTGACCTGAAAGGATTTCACTAAAACCGTCTAAGAACACGACGACTTTCCTCTTTTCAACCCAGTTTTTCATGTCATCCGGGTCAGTCCACGTAGTTTCCGCGAGGAATTGGACAATATTTATTTCCACCTCAGACATATTCAACATGTATATTGAGTGTTTCTTAAGGGAAACATGCAGGACTTTGATCCCTAAATCAAACTTGGCTAACTGATAAGCGATTTCTTTGAGAACAGTGGTTTTCCCCGCGCCGGCAACGGAACTCAAGAGCCAGGCCAAAGCAGAATCTTCTGTCTCACGATTATTTGCTCCACTTGAGTCGTCCTTTTGGCTCTCTTTGGATGAAAATTTAACTTTATCAATTAGTTCACCGAAGCCGATTTTTTGAAATGGCGAGTTTCCATCCTTTTTAATTTTTAATTCGGGTTGAATGAAGGTCCGCGGCCAGTTAGGAAAGTTGAGGCAGCAGTGCAGAGTCGAATTCAACAGAATTTTTATCTCTTTTGTCTTTGAAATAAGCAGAGGAACTAGAAGTTCTTGAAGACTGCTTTTCCTCTCCTCTTGTTTCAGCTCTTTGCCTTGCAAGATTTTTATCAGCTGCATCAGGGAATCTGTGGAAATAAATTAAAACTTTCGTAAAATTGTTCAACATTTTCTATTGAATCTGCATACCTTCATCATTCAAAATCAATACGAGCCAGCCACTGTGGTTAGAAGCAGAGATGTGAGCATCTGAATAAGTGAGCAACGAGTCCTTTTAAAATGGGAAAATTGAATTTTAATCAAATACAAGAAATAAAACACGGTGGTCTGCTTACGGTGCCCTTTTCCCGCGCTTTTTGCTTGACGAGAAAGAAGATTTTGGGTTTTCCGATCCACTTTCTATTTTTCGGGCCGACAAATCTGTGCAAGATATCCGTGATTGGTTTTTCCTTCTTGTCCACCAGAACGCAGACTTCCTTTCCTTCATTCTCGCATATTTGTCCGAAAATGCAAGTCAAAATGCAGCCGACGTCATGTTCTAATTTAGACACTGTGAATGTAAAGACGACCTTTACAATCTGGTGTATTTTTCTTTCAACCGGACACGAACCTTTCTCGAAATACAAGTTCAAATTGCTTTCGCTCAGTCTCCATTCGCTTGTCTCGAAGTCCAAATTCTGATGCAGAGCATTTTCCATATCTAGCACTTCTTTCTTCTGCTCTTCAAACAAGACGAACGCTCGCCGCCCTCTAATATTTTTAGCTTTTTCTGACCTCCAAGAGTAAAATCCTGGCAATGTTGTGATTATCCTTGATGCATCTACTTTAGCATCATTTTTGCTTAGCCTACAAATAATATTAAAATATTTTAAAGGTGGTTTTTTTCTATCTCAAATATGATCAGCATAAGAAACAAATTTTAAAACTTCTGAAAAAAATCACAAAAAAATTAAATCGGAGCTGAGACAAAAAACCACACAGATCCAATTGTCAAAAACACGTGGAGTTTGTAAAGACTCACCCCCAGAGTACAAATTTTTTGTCCTGAGGAAACATTTTTAACTCTGGCGACTGGCCTTTAGGTCCGTTGTGAATAAAGTGCTGGACAAAGGTGAGAAATGTCAACAGCGGCGTTCCATCAGTGATCCAGTTAAGGCAATCACAGAATTTCCTGATGAAGTACGATCCCATTTTACTAGTGTTTGCCAGGATCTCTGAAAAATCTAAAATACAACCAAAGAATTCACAACCTTTTGTGCTCATACTTTCAACAGTCGAATATAAAATGACCACATTGTGGATCGCAGGGTGAAAAGTGATCCGGCAAGCGTTTCTATTTTCATTATTGTCGTCGTCGCATTGGTTTTTGTCACTGACAACGCTTTCGTCTGTCAAAGTTCCTCGGCAAGGCTAGCATTAAAGAGTTATAGCGATAAAAAATACTCAAAAAAGCGAATTATTTACCCCGAAGTTGATGAGCTTCAGGCATTTTTCGAATGCGGTTAATTTTTTCAAGGACGTAAACACTTCGTTCGTTGTGAAGGACACAAATTCATTCAATTCTTTGTGGTCTGTGAAAATTGTTCCATTTTCATTCCCATGAGAGAGAACAAAGAGCACAAAGAGGTCCGGAACATCTAAAAATTGTAATGAAAAGGATGAATTTATTATTTGGTAAAATCCAAATACCTGTAGAGCGAAAAAAGCGCAGAAGCATTTCTTGGTCGGAGAGGAGCTTGAGCAAAATCATTTTATTCGGTGACAAAAGCTCACGCATGTTGCAGTTCCTGTTCTGCCTAAACGTCGTCCACAGATTTTCCACGTCAGGTGCGTCACATTTTCGAAATCTTTCGGTGTTTTTGAAGTCGTAGTGCACAACAAGGACAAAAACACTTGAAATGATCAGTTAGTAAGTTCATGGACCGCGGTTATGTATGAATAAAAATTTACTTTGTTGCGTTTTGTTTTGTAATTTTCCCATCCAATTCCACTTCGAAATAACCCAGCTTTGCCTCTCCTTCCGGACGACCTTCAGATTCCCCTAAAATTTAAAACCTTTGAATTTTATTCGTATACCTTGAATTAAGGAAATTTACGCTATTGATTTAGGGAAAAATTAATTTTATCTTGCAATTATAATATTATATAAAATTTTGCCTTACCCTGCTTCAGAATTTCCTCCAATTTGATCATCTCTAAATCTGTAAATTTACAAAATTTATATATTTATGGCCTTTATTTAAATTGCAAAGTGTGGTTATCCTTATAAAAATGCAAGTAAATAGTTTAATATACAAATTTTCAGCTGCAAAATTATTAATAATACATGAGACACATACGACGGTATTACCTGTTAACTTAATTTCGGCAGACTCGTGATTTTGATCTTGAATACCTATCATTTTTTCTTCTGGAAGCTGCAGGTCACTGCTTGGATTTTTTTGTTCGTCGTTGGTGTCGATATTTGGACTTAATACATCCGTTTCTGCTGCACGCACACCAATCTAAACAATTTATATGATTTTTGCTTTATTAAAAAGCTCAGTTCATAATATTTTTAAATTAGTTTTTTTCTAAAATCACATAAATACATTTTGAACTACTAACCTCTTTTTCAACCTCAAGATTCGCCGGGCTTTCTGGCAGTTTTCTCTTCAATTTCGGAATTTTGATGTCGCAGGTCGCGATGAATAGTTGCAGTTGTTCCACGGAAGAAGCAGTTGCCAGCACAAAGCAATCGTAGAACTTGGCATTTGCCAACACGATTTCGAAATCCTCATCATTTTTTAAGTTTCCGTCCAGAAAAATCGCTTTTTTAGGGAACACTTCCAACCTGTCATGCCATGCTGATCGGAATGTAGCCCCCCAATACTCGTCTCCAAGGGTTGCCCAAGCAACCCCTGCACTTGATTCCTTTAATTTCGGGCGAGGCTCCAGAAACTTTGACGGCAAAATGCAATATTTGTTGCTAGTTGGGAAATAACAATAAGCAAAGTATCGATCTGCTTCCTGCATTCTAAATGGCCCCTCTTGCCAAAATCTTCACTCCACTAGCTGTCTTTGATATTTTTCTCTTTCCGATCTCTAATTGCAAGATCTGTAATTAAAAAAATGAAATAGTTCAAGGCCATTTTTTAAACAAGTAAAGCTTAATATATTATGAAAATTTTGCATTGTTGACTTCAGCAGGTTGAAGTTAAATTGTTTGTGAAATTCAGCAACAATGTGAAATAATGAATTCAGCACTGAGAAACAATAAATTTCATATTTTCCTAAATTCCTCGAAAATTAAATGACTTCTTGATTTGATTCCTCTTGTCGCAAATTGAGAATTAAATCGTGAATATCCAGTAAGGACACAATAGATTAGCATTAGCATGCAAACTTTTTCGCCGAGATTTCCTCAAAAATTAAAACGGCAAAAGTTGGAAAATTTAAAGCTCTTTCTTCAATTTCAGATAGTATTTCAAGAGAAGATAGTAATGAAATTTCACAAATTTTCTGTAAAGCTTTACTTTAATAATATGGCTAACCAAAATTTGTTCAGCTCAACGGTTGGAATACTAATTATTTTTTAAAGAGGAATGATACTGGAAAAGTCTGGAAAATGCTTGTTACCAATGCATAAACTCATCCCTTAGGATTCAGTTAAAGCCTAAATTGACCTAAGGAGCGCTGTAATTTTTTGAGAAAATTGGCTGGAAAGTTGCCGTGCTTTTCAAATGGCAATGGCTGTCTCCTTACTTGAAATCCGATTTTATTGGAAAACCAAGAGTTTCCCCAATAAGTAGCATACACAATTGGACAGGTCTCGACGAGAGGAATCGGAATATGCCGAGAAAATGTTTTCGAGCACTGTAAATTTTGTAGAAAATTGGCAAAATTTGAATTTTTATTGTAGGAAGGTCATTTTTTATTATTGCAAATTGTTGAACAAATTGTTTATCGGTCAATTGTTTAAGGCATCCAACAATCAATTTAAATAATTTTCAATTGTTGCCCAGTATCATTCCACTTTAACAGTTACGCATCCATATCCCTTCTTCTCATTTACTAATTTTTTGTTTGTTGGACTTGAATTAATTTGTATTTCGCTTCCACCCATCCTGATAATATAACACATTTAAAAATATTCCGTTCTCTCAATATGTCAAGGTGCAACAAATAGTGCTACAATTATCGGAAAACATTCTCACCTATAGATCTGGACCCATGGCTGATGGGATCGCTGCTGTTTCGATAGGGAATAGCAGGTCTGCAAGCTACTTCTTTGGCCTTCGTTCACCTCTTCGAAATGAACAGTCTAATCTTGAACAGAGACAACACATAGTTGCAAAGTCAGGTGTTGGCTCTGGCAAATAATTTTATAAATTTTAAATTCAAAAATACATTAAAATGGTAAATATTGCTTTTCGAGATATGCGATTTTTTGCGGTTCCGCACCGCAAAATAAAAATACCAACCTCTGCGGTTGTGGTGTGTGGTTTCCGCTTTTTTAATGTACCGAATCAGCAACCGCTCTAAACAAAATTACTTGCCTATAATGCCATTCATTCTACTTTAATTTAATGTAATTAATGACAAATTTTTTATTTATTTAGCGTACACATTGAAAAATTATAAAAATTTTGAGAGGAAATCCTTTAATTTGGCCTAGCTGTCTTAATCGCTCCTTGATTGATTTTTTTATCTCGATTTTAGTGTACACATTGAAAAATTAGAGAACGTTTTGGTTCCACAGGAAAGGCCGAAAAAGCAAGCAAGCCATCGACTATTGGTATTTGTCTCTTAATCATTTGAAACAGAAACGCTCCACATCGAGTTCACGGCCGTGCTAAAAATAATAAATATTTGGAGGAGCAGGATGCGGGAGTGGTATGTTTACAGCGGCGAGCGTGCCGGTCGCGCGATAAAGCCGCGAGAAGAGCAATATTGACAGAGAGGAGGCCCGCGCGGAGCAAAAACGTGAGGAGGAGCGCAAGGCACGACAGCTAGTGAGAAAATTGTCGCTCTAAATTGATTAAAAGTTAATTAAGCGATTTATTCGAGGCGAGAGTTGCACCTCGGGATAACTCTTACCTATTTCATAAATGGGAATTAGCGGGAATTTTGTTTAATAATTAATAATATTTTATATTCTCGGCAAAAAATTTTCCAAACTAATTAGAACACTGTAAAAATTTCAAATACTGTTAATTGATCAAACTTAAAATGAAAGCATGTGTTTACCGTGAGGATTAAAGCCTGTTGCTGGGCGAAGGAGATCGAGGATCGTTCTCTTGAGCGTGGCCCAGCGACCGCGATCGGGCACCGACTGATTGTGCGAGCAGATAGATTCGGCTAGGCCAATTCAGCCGCGGCTCCTAGATGCGCGGTCACCAGCGCCGTCGGCCTTGACGTGTGAAGCGTGTTTCTCTCACTCTCACTCACTAGGCCCCTTTACGGTGTCTGCCTGCTCATGCAATAAAAAGGAGCCAAATATCACTTTGCACCTAAATAATCGCCTTTCTGCCAAGTAGGTTTGAGACAACACGTTAATGATAAAAAATATACGACGCTCAATATGTAATATCTAATAGGCGTTTCAATAAAAAGACCTCGGTGCGGCGTGCAGGCGAAAAGCTCTTCTGCGGCCCCATATTATGGTATCCGCTCGGCGTTGATATTGAGACCCATGCAGTGAGTTCGTAGCCCACGGCAAATACTGAGCAGAGGTTAACAAAAATCTGTTTATTTATTTATTTAGTATTCGTGCGCAGAGATGTGGTTACAAGGACCAAAAGTTTGGTAAAAATAGTGCGCGCTTTATACGGTCAACAATTTTTTGTATTCAATTGAAACCTCCGTGACGTTTCAAATGAGCTCAAATCTGAAATATTGCAATTTTAAACGGCTTAAATATCTGAAATGGTTACAAAATCCGAGAAAATTCATAATAAATATTTTTGTGCCACGCCAATTATTTAGTAAAATCTGCTCAGAGACCGTCAATACTGAACACAAAAAAATCTCATAAAAACATCGTTTATTTTGAGATATTTATAAACCTTTAGTTCGGCTCTGCTGTCTCATTCGGTCATATTTTGGAAAATAATTATCGTTTATTTAATACAAATGTAATATTTACACTTTAAAATTAACAACCGAGCAGCATGCTTTTAAGAAAATTTACTTTTATATCGTTTTTAGAGACTAGAAATCCATTTTGATTAAAAATAGGAACTTAATTAAATAAAGTCAATTGTCTTGTTAAGTAGCGCGGGTTTAAATTTGGCTTTCCCTTATTCTTTGTGAATAGAGATTTTTAGAATATTTGCTGGAGGAATTTCTGAATTTGCTGTAGCTGGCGGTCGTAGAACCCACTGCGAGAAGAAAGGCTTTTGTGCGTTATAGGAATTATCGGCCTGAATTTAGAGAATTTTGAGAGATTTTTCGAATTCTTATTTATTTCCTTCTTTCTCGCAAACGAGATAGTAGAGTGTATTTATTCTAAATAAAGAAAAAGAATTCGTTAATGACCTTTTATGAGTTTTATTGAAATTTTGCTACAGAATATCAAATCAAAAATTATGAACAAGTATGATACAATTGCAATGCTATTTATTAAGAAAGGTAAGAGAATAAAAGCACATATTGCAATTCATGAATTTATAGCAAATGTTTCCTTAGTTTAGTAATAATTTTCCACACATTTTAAAATTTCGTTTTTTTTTTTAAATGAGATGACTTGATATGGTGGCAAAGAGAACGTTTGGAATTGAACGGTTTTTTGCATGCATCACATTCAAATTCAAGCTTCAACAAATTGTGTTTCTTAGCGAGATGGTTAATTAAATTGGTAGTGAAAACGAAACTCTTTTGGCAATGGGCACAGTTCTTCAATTTGGCTTGGTTGTGCATCCTATTAAAATGCTGTTTCAAGAGTGTCGCCCTTTTGTAGTACCTTTTGCAGGGTTCACACTTGAATCCGAGAGCTTTGTGCTCCAAGCCACGCCATTCGCGACTTCCGTGTTTTCTTTTCATGTGGTATACAAGCAAAGAAGGCTTTTGAAAGATCTTTGAACACTTGGAACATTTGACCAAAGTTTCTTTGCATTTTTTCTGGTGGGATTTGAGCAAACCTGAACATTCAAATTTGATTTTACAGCGTACACAGGAAGACTTTCTAACGTGTTGAGCGAAATAACCGACCGACACATCTAATTTACAAATCCGGCACCGCTTAAATGTGTGAACTTTTTTCACGTGGAGGGATAAATCATAACTGGTTGGGAACATTTTGCTGCATTTGTCACACTTGAATTTCTTTCCTGTTCTGTGTTTTCTGGCAACATGTGTTTGTAGAGCTTTTTTATTTCTTGTTTTGAATTGGCAATATTCACAATCAATCATTTTCGCAATATCAGTTTTGTGAAAAGAGTCAAAGTGAGCCCTCATTTCGATTTTAGTTTTGAAAAACGAGACGCAGCCATGAAAAGCGCACTTGACTGGAAATTCACGATGGACATTACGAACATGTTTGACGTGCTTATCATTTCCAACGAATTCCTTGCTACAAAAATCACATTTGAATGTTTTCTGTTCTTTCGGTTTTTCATGTACTTCTACGTTGTGTTTTTCCCTTTGCTCGATTGTGTGAAAATATGTGGCACATTTATGGCTTTCACACCTGATAGCGTCTTTGTGTGTTTTCTTGACATGCTTGAACAATATCTTCGATAATTTATATAGTTTACCACAGTAGAGACATTTTATATTTTGTGAACAAATGTTGGATTGTTTCTCAGATTCCAAATCCACCACTTCCCTTTCGTTTTTATCTTCTTCACTTTCGGGCAGATCGATCTCATCCAATGGCACCCAACATTGCTCAACATTTCCTTCTGAAAACAACGGTATTATTAAAAATAAGAAAATAATAAATAAAAGATAATTTTTACCTAAGTAATATTTTCGCAGCTCCTTTGCTGCATCGTCCAAATCTACATTCCACCAAACCAAGGCTTCGTCTGACATTCCGTTGAATTCCCAAAGAAACCTTAGAGAAAATTACTTAAATTCATGAAATTCCTTAATTCCTTTGAGAAACTCACTCGGCTTGCCACAGACAAAAGTAGCAAATTTTGTCCTCGTCCTCGATTTCGTCGGCCAACTCGTGTCCGCAGACGTTCAAGAACCAAGTCCGCAGTTTCTCTTTGTCCACGTGGACAGCGAGGACAGCGCCGTCCGCCGTCGGAAGCTCGCAAATCAAGCACAGCGCCTTTTGACACGACATCTCAGACAGACCACCTGAACCTGAATAGAAGGTTCCAGAAAGGTGGATACGCGATCGCAGCGCCGCTTCAGATGTCAGTTAATTTTTGAAAATTTTCACGCCATCTATGTGGGATGGAAAAGAGCTTAATGTTGGTTGATTAAGTATGCAATCGGCAGCAAAAACGTAATTTTTTTAATTTATTGCTTTTAAAAGCACACTATTTAGTACAATCTTATAATATGCTTTATACCCTTTTGATAAAGTAAGTGTGTGCATAATAATATCAACAATTCTCCTTCAAAATTCAAGGGCAAATAAATAAGAGCAGAGATTATCTATGTTGGTTTTTATTAAAACTCAAGTTTTCGATACAGGTTCCTTTAAGAGACGCAAGTCAGTAGCTTCTTTCTTTGAAACCATATGCCATTGGGTGTGTTGTTCCTTTCTTTCGCCGAACAGGGCTTCAGCAGGCAGCAATATCAGACGCATATCGACGAATTCAAAAGTGGCCTGAGACGCGGATAGTTTTTTATTAAACATTAAATGAACAATACCGTTTTTAATTAATTCTAGTATGAAGCTAAAAACCGTCGATTTTCACTGTGTTGATATGCAACCTGCACCGTAGCAATGATTGGCGGAACAGTCTGCATAGAGTGAAGAGACGTTAAATTTACTTAAAGGCTACCAGTACGATTAACCTTTGTTGTAAAAATTGAAATTAACAATTTTTTTTAAATATGGATTCTTCTCTTCAAGCCTTTCTATAGAGTCGTGGCCATGAAACCTGATATAAAAATTAATCAAAATTTATTTTTACAGAAACGAAAGTTTAATGATATAATTATTTAAGAGACAGCGTAATTTAATTATTTTTTTAATGTTACATATTATCTACTGGAGCTCAAAACAGCTTCGCATTTTTTCCGGATCTATTAAGTGTGTCGTGTGTACAGAAATGAATCCAAAGACCAATACAATTTTATTTCAAAAAGTAAGAAAAAATGTTGTGAATTTTAGATGGTTGACAATTTATTTATGAAAATATCTATGAGGTTTTCGAAGGAGCACAAATCATAAATTTTTAAGCTGTTTAAACCAGCCCGTTGGCTCGCATTGTTCAGCGGCATTCTCAGGAGTGTCAAAGCAATGTGAGATATTTGAGCAGTTAGGGGGTCTAATACTGGCTACCATAATATGAGAAATGGAAAAGGGTGGTTAGTTGATTGACTCGAATTTCTCAAATAGTTCAGCTGTGTGGGTGCCGACTTGCCACTTGCTGGTTTCTGCACCTTTCCAGTAGCTTTAGGGACAAATTTCTAGCATTTCAATTAAAGAGCTTGGTGCGGGGAAGCGAAAAGAGGGCCACTTTGGGCCGAATCACCTGCAAAAACTAGCTCAGCAACCGTCTATTTTGTATCAATTAACGAATATTTTGAGGAAAAGGGAAAAGCCTTCTAAAATTCGCAGCTCTATTAATGTGACTGGCCTCCTGACTTTTGCTATCATATTTTGGCCGAGATTTAGCGTTCTGTGATTCTATTCTCTTTTTTGCAGGTTTAATGATTACTGGTCAACCAGGAGACGTGGGTCAATTCCACGCGTTCGTTCACCTCAGAAGAATTTAATATATATCTTATCATATAGAGCAGATTTTTTTATTTATTTAGCACAGAAAATTGCTGATTAGCAAAATAATTTAACAAAAAGTATCATTGGGTTATCAAAGGATATTTTATTTTTATTTTTTATTTAGAGAGAAAGAATAATCACTCGAGAAGATTAAAATAAAAACAAAACCTGGAATTTGAGGGTCAAAGGGTCAAATTGTAATGTTGTTCATCCAGAGACAAACAAAAACTAATGATTGTTGATATGCAAAGCTGTCAGGCCGCGTCAGAGCGAGCAATATTCAGGAATCACGTATTCAGAGCCGACGGTCTAGTTGGTAACTGCCGCGCAAGACGGCAAGTTTTACAAAAAATAAATTAGGGTAGATATTCAAACCAGAAAATAATCAAAAGTCAATCTTTCCTCCTTGGTTTTATTGTACAATATCAAATAAAAATTAAACAAGAACCATATCAAGAGGCTGTTTCATCATTCACTGTGGATTTAATAATCATTTTTAGGTTTTTAAAAGTAATCCAAGCTATTTTTTCTATCAAATCAGAAGGTGTAACCAGATCTAAATAAATTGCATACAGTGTCTAGTTCTTTAATAATTAACACAAATTCAGATCTGCGTAATGAGGGGCACGCGTCCCCAAGCAGTAAAAAACTGCTTCAATTCCCTGCTGGCGGCATAGTCGATCGCCGACTTCCCCCCTGCGGTCCGGGCGTGGACGTCATCGACGCCCTGCTGGACCACCCAGCGACACACCTCCAGGTCTCCGCCCTCGGCCGCGATGTGCAGCGAGCTTTCCCTCCCTCTCCCCAGTTCGTGGACGACAGCTAGTGAGAAAATTGTCGCGTTACTTTTATTAAAAGTACAAAAGCAATCGATTGATTTGACGCGAGAGTGGCATCTCGGCATAACTATTTTAGACTCGAATTATTAATTAATAACAGATAATCTTTTTTTAATTGTAATATAATACTCGTCAAGAAATTTTCCAAATAAATTAGAACACTGTCACAATTTCAATTATTGTTAATTGATCAAACTTAAAATGAAAGCATGTGTTCACCGTGAGGATTAAAGCCTGTTGCTGGGCGAAGGAGATCGAGGATCGTTCTCTTGAGCGTGGCCCAGCGACCGCGATCGGGCACCGACTGATTGTGCGAGCAGATAGATTCGGCTAGGCCAATTCAGCCGCGGCTCCTAGATGCGCGGTCACCAGCGCCGTCGACCTTGACGTGTGAAGCGTGTTTCTCTCACTCTCACTCACTAGGCCCCTTTACGGTGTCTGCCTCATGCAATAAAAAAGAGACAAAGATCACTTTGCACCTAAATAATCGCCTTTCTGCCAATTAGGTTTGAGTCAACACGATAATGATAAAAATATATACGGCGCTCAATATATGTAATATCTAGGAGGCGTTTCAATAAAAAGACCTCGGTGCGGCGTGCAGGCGAAAAGCTCTTCTGCGGCCCCATATGGTATCCGCTCGGCGTTGTTGTTAGGACCCAGTGAGCTCATAGCCCACGGCAAGTACTGAGCAGAGGATAACAAAAATCTGTTTATTTATTCATTTCGTATTCGTGTGCGGAGATGTGGTTACAAGGACCAAAAGTTTGGTAAAAATAGTGTGCGTTTTAGACAGTCAACTATTTTTTTTCCATTTAAACCTCCATGACGCTTCAAATGAGCTCAAATCTAAAATATTGCAATTTTAAACGGCTTAAATATCTGAAATGGTTACAAAATCCGAGAAAATTCATAACAAATATTGTTTGTGCCACGCCAATTATTGACTAAAATCTGCTCAGAGAGCGTCAATATTGAACACAAAACATCTCATAAAAACATCGTCTATTTTGAGATATTTATAAACCTTTAATTCGGCTCTGCTGTCTCATTCGGTCATATTTTGGAAAATAATTATCGTTTATTTAATACAAATGTATTATTTACAGTTAAAAAATTAACAATCGGGCAGCACGCCTAAGAAAATTGACTTTTATCTCGTTTTTAGAGACTAGAAATCCATTTTGATTAAAAATAGGAACTTAATTAAATAAAATCAATTGTCTTGTTAAGTAGCGCGGTTTTAAATTTGGCTTTCTCTTATTCTTTGTGCATAGAGATTTTTAAAATATTTGCTCGAGGAATTTCTGAAATTGCTGCAGCTGGCGGTCGTAGAACCCACCGCGAGAAGAAAGGCTTTTGTGCGTTATAGGAATTATCGGCCTGAATTTAGAGAATTTTGAGACATTTTTCGAATTCTTATTTATTTCCTTCTTTCTCGCAAACAAGATAGTAGAGTGTATTTATTCTAAATAAAGAAAAAGAATTCGTTAATGAACTTTTTATTTTACATTTTAATACAGAATATCAAATCAAAAATTATGAACAACTATGATACAATTACAATGCTATATATTAAGAAAGGTAAGAGAATAAAAGCGCAAATTGAAGTTCATGAATTTGTAGCAAATGTTTCCTCAACTTAGTAATAGCGATTAATTTTTCACACATTTTAAATTTTCGTTTTTTTGAAATGAATTGACATGATATGCATGCGAAGAGAACGTTTGGAAATGAACTTTTTTTTGCATGCATCACATTCAAATTCAAGCTCAAACAAATTATGTTTCTTAGCGAGATGGTTAATCAAATGAGAAGTGAAAACGAAACTCTGACGGCAATCGGCACAGTGCTTCAATTTGGCTTGTTTGTGCATCCTGTTAATATGCACTTTCAAAAGGTTCGCACTCTTGAAGCACATTTTGCAGGGTTCACATTTGAATCCGAAAGCTTTGTGCTTCAAACCATGCCATTCGCGATTTCCGTGTTTTCGTTTCATGTGGTACACAAGCAAATAAGGCATTTGAAAGCTCTTTGGATACTTGGAACATTTCAATAAAGTTTCCCTGCACTTTTGTAGGTGCGATTGGTACAAACCTGAACAATGGAACTCGTTTTTGCAGCGAACGCAGGACACCTTTCTTATGTGTTGAGAGGAAGTACGGACAGGAACGTCTAATGTGCAAATTTTGCAGCGTTTGAATACATGCTTTAAACGCATATGATCCAGCAAACTACCCTTTGTTGAGAACATTTCACCGCAGTTGTCACACTTGAATGGCTTTTCTGTTCTGTGTTTTCTGGCAACATGTGCTATTAGATTGTTTCTCCTATTTGATTTGTAATCGCAATATTCACAATCAATCATTTTATCCCCATCAATTTTATGAACAGAGTCAAAGTGTGTCCTCATTTCGATTTTAGTTTTGAAGAAAGAGACGCAGCCACGAAAAGCGCACTTGAATGGATATTCAAGATGAACACGACGAACATGTCGGCAATAGTCACTGCTCCCTTTCAATTTCTGGATACAAAAATCGCATTTAAATATTTTCAGTTCTCCCCGTTTTTCATGCACTTCTTCATTGTGTTTTTCTCTCTCCTCGATTGTGTGAAAATATGTGGCACATTTATAGTATCCACATCTGATAGCATTTTTGTGTGTTTTCTTTACATGCTGCGACAAATTGTACGAGTATGAATATTGTTTACCACAGAAAAGACATTTTTTCTTTTGTGAACAAATATCGGATCGTGATCCAGATTCCAATTCCACCGCATCCTCTTCGACTTCTTCATCTTTTACACTTTCGGGCAGATCATCCTCTTCCAATGGCACCCAGCATTGCTCAATATTTCCCTCTAAAACACAGTTGATAGAAAAAAATTTATAAAAATATTATTTTTTTGTACTACCTAAGTAATATTTCCGAAGCTCCTTTGCTGCATCGTCCAAATCCAAATTCCACCAAACCAAAGCCTCGTCTGACATTCCATTGAATTTCCAGAGAAACCTTAGGGAAAATTACTTAAATTCATGAAATTCCTTAAATTTCTTTTAAGAACTCACTCGGCATGCCACAGACAAAAGTAGCAAATTTTGTCCTCGTCCTCGATTTCCTCTGCCAACTCGTGTCCGCAGACATTGAAGAACCAAGTCTGTAATTTCTCCTTGTCCGTGTGGGCAGCGAGGACAGCGCCTTCCGCCGTCGGAAGCTCGCAAATCAAGCACAGCGCTTTTTCCAACGACATTTCAGACAGACCACCTGAACCTGAATGGAAGTTTCCAGAAAGGTGGCTAGGCAACCGCAGCGCCGCTCCGAAGGTGGGTTAGTTTTAAGTTCATCGCGCCATCTACGGGAAAGAAAATGATATAAGTGCAACCGGCAGCAATTTTTGATTTATTATAATTGAAAAGAGCAATAATCTTATATGCTGTAAAAGTGTAAAACCTATTGATAAATAAAGCGAGTATAATATTAGCAACAATTTTTTTTTACAAAATTCGAGGTCAAATAAATAATAAAATATCTGGAATTGGCTCTTATCGAATCACAAGTATTCGTTAAGGGTTTTTTTAAAGGCGCTAATCAGCAGATTAACAGTTCTTTAAAACCATGCCATTAGGTGTGTTGTTCCTTTCTCTCGCCGAACAGGGCTTCAGCAGGCAACAATTTCAGAGGCGCATTTTGACGACTAGATAAGAGCCTGAGATGCGGCGGGCTTTTTATTAAATGTTATATGAGCAAGAAATTTATATTTTATTCTAGAGTATATAAGCTAAAAACCGTCGATTTTCACCATGTTGCTATGCAACCTGCACCGTAGCAATTATTGGCGGAGCAGTCCGCATTGAGTTAATATCCCTTCAATTAATTTAAAAATAGTATTGAAAAAGCAGTGATTTGAGGTTCAAAATGTTCAAAGTATAATTTTTTAGTTTGTTGGTAATGTAGAGTGTAATCTAAATTAAGAAAAAGAATATTAGTTTACTGTATTAACAATTTTCATTTTATTGACTTTATACAATATAACATCAACATCATTTGTGAGCAACTTTAAATAAATTATAATGTGATACTTCGGAAAGGAATGAGAATGAGAGCACGTATATTTAATTCCATTAATTTGTAGCATATGTTTTCTCGTTTTGAGTGAAAGCGTTGATTTTAAATTAATTTCATGCATTTCAAATGAGTTGACTTGATATGCTTGCAAAGAGAATGCTTGGAAATGAACTGCTTTTTGCACGCATCACATTCAAATTCAAACTCCAACAAATTGTGTTCCTTAGCGAGATGGTTAATCAAATGAGAACTAAAATGGAAGCTCACAGGGCAGTGGGCACAATGCTTCAAATTGGCCTGCTGGTTGTGCATCCTGTAAGAGTGTTGTTTCAAGAAACTCGCACTTTTGTAGTACGTTTTGCAGGGTTCACATTTGAATCCGAAAGCTTTGTGCTTCAAGCCACTCCATTTGCAATTCCCATGCTGTCTTTTCATGTGGTACACAAGCAAATAAGACCATTGAAAGCTCTTTAGACACTTGGAACATTTCAATAAAGTTTCTCTGCACTTATTCAGGTGCGATTGGTACAAACCTGAACATTCAAAGTGGTTTTTACAGCGCATACATATCAGCTTTCTAATGTGTGCACTGTAACAACCGACCGAAACATCTAATTTACAAATTCCGCAGCGCTGAAATGTGTGCACACTTTTCACGTGGATGGATAAATCATAACTGGTTGGGAAAATTTTGCTGCAAATGTCACACTTGAATTTCTTTTCTGTTCTGTGTTTCCTAGCAACATGTTTTTGTAGATCATATTTGTTTCTTGATTTGTAATCGCAATATTCACAATCAATCATTTTCGCATCATCGTGAACAGAGTCAAAGTGAGCCCTCATTTCGATATCACTTTTGAAAAACGAGACGCAGCCTTTGAAAGCGCACTTGACTGAAAATTCACGATGGACCTTACGAACATGTTTGACGTGCTTATCATTTCCAATCAATTCCTTGCAACAAAAATCACATTTGAATATTTTTTGTTCTTTCGGCGTTTCATGCAATTGTTCATTGTGTTTTTCCTTTTCCTCGATTGTGTGAAAATATGTGGCACATTTATGGTTTTCACATCTAATAGCATTTTTGTGTGTTTTCTTTACATGCTGTGACAAAACGTACGAATATTTATATAGTTTACCACAGTAGAGACATTTTTTCTTTAGTGAACTAATATTGGATCGTGTCTCAGATTCCAATTTCACCTCATCCTTTTCGTTTTCCTCTTCTTCACTTTCGGGCAGGTCGATCTCTTCCAATGGCACCCAACATTGCTCTATATTTCCCTCTGAAACAATATTGATAACAAATAAATTTATAAATAAATATCAATTTTTACCAAAGTAACATTTCCTCAGCTCCTTTGCTTTATCGTCCAAATCCAAATTCCACCAAACCAAAGCCTCGTCTGACATCCCGTTGAATTTCCAGAGGAACCTGAGGAGAAAATTCCATAAATAAATAAATAAATAATAGAAATTCCTGTGAGAAACTCACTCGGCTTGCCAGGCGCAAAAGTAGCAAATTTTGTCCTCGTCCTCGATTTCCTCGGCCAACTCGCATCCGCAGACGTTCAAGAACCAAGTCTGCAATTTCTCCTTGTCTACGTGGGCAGCGAGGACAGCGCCGTCCGCCGTCGGAAGCTCGCAAATCAAGCACAGCGCCTTTTGACACGACATTTCAGACAGACCTCCTGAACCTGAATGGAAGGTTCCAGAAAGGTGGCTAGGCGATCGCAGCGCCGCTTCAGAGGTCAGTTAGTTTTTGAAAATCATCACGCCATCTGTGTGTCAGCAGCGCCCATTCCTCACTCGTATTCTCGTCAGGTAAAACCCTGACACTGTGAAATGGAAAAGAGCTTAATTTTGATTGATTAAGTATGCAACCGGCAGCAAAAACCTAATTTTTAAATTTATTACTTTTAAAAAGCACTCTATTTATCTTATCATATGCTTTATACCATTTTGATCAATTAAGTAAGTGTATAATAATATCCACAATCTTCTTACAAAATTCAAGGACAAATAAATAAGAGTAGAGATTATCTAAATTGGTTTTTATCAAAACTCAAGTTTTCGATAAAGGTTCCTGTAAGAGACGCAAGTCAGGAGCTTTCACAGTTCTTTGAAACCATATGCCATTGGGTGTGTTCCTTTCTCTCGCCGAACAAAAGGCTCCAGCAGGCAGCAATGTCAGAGGCGCATTGACGACTAGAAAAGTGACCTGAGACGTGGCGATCTTTTTATTAACAATTATATGAACACGATTTTTTAATTAATCCTAGCGAAAAAAAGAAGCTAAAAACCGTTGATTTTCACTGTGTGGCTGGCTATGCAACCTGCATCGTAGAATTTACTGGCGGAACAGTCTGCATGGAGTGAAGAGACGTTAAATTCACTGAAAGGCTACCAGTACGATTAACATTTTTTGTTCTTAAAATTACAATAAAAAATTATTTAAACATGGATTCATCTCTTCGATTCTGCTAGAGAGTCGTGGCCATGAAACCTGATGTAAATATTATTCAATTATTTTTACAGAAAAGAAAGTTTAATGATATAACTATTTAAGACACAGCGTAATTTAATTATTATTTTAATATCACATATTATATCTACTGGAGCTCAAAACAGCTGTCGAAAGAAGTCGTGTGTACAAAAATGAAATCATAAAGACTAATTTTATTTCTAAAAAAAGGTGAAAAAATGTTGTGAACTTTAAGCCATTGACAATTTATTTGTGAAAATATCTATGAGGTTTTCGAAGGAGCACAAATCATCAATTTTTATCTGTTTAAACCAGCCCGTTGGCTCGCATTGTTCAGCGGCATTCTCAGGAGTGTCAAAGCAATGTGAGATATTTTAGCAGTTCGGGGATCTAATGCTGGCTACCATATCAGATATGGTAAAGGGTGGTTAGTTGAGTGACTCGAAAATCTCAAATAGTTCAGCTGTGTGGATGGCGACTCGCCTTTTGCTGGCTTCGCACCTTTCCAGTGGCTTTAAGGACGAATTTCTAGCATTTCAATTAAAGAGCTTGGTGCGGGGAAACGAAAAGAAGGCCACTTTGGGCCGAATCTCCTGCAAAAAGTCTAGCTCAGGAACCGTCTATTTTGTATCAATTAACGAATATTTTGAAGAAAAGCCTTTTAAAATTCGCAGCTCTATAAATGTGACTGGCCTCTTGACTTTTGATATCATATTTTGGCCGAGATTTAGCGTTCTGTGATTCTATTCTCTTATTTGCAGGTTTAATGATTACTGGTCAACCAGGAAACGCGGGTCAATTCCATGCGTTGGTCCACCTCAGAAGAAATTAATATATATCTTATCATATAGAGCAGATTTATTTAGCACACAAAAATGCTGGTTAACAAAATTATTTACAAAAAATGTATCATTGGGTTACCAAATGAAATTTTATTTTTATTTTGTATTTAGAGAGAAAGAATAATCACTCGAGACTCGAGAAGAAAGAAATAAAAACAAAAGCTGGAATTAGAGGGTGAAATTGTAATGTTGTTCATCCAGAGACAAAAAAACTAATTATTGTTGATATGCAAAGCTGACAGGCCGCGTCAGAGCGAGCAATATTCAGGAATCACGTTTTCAGAGCCGACGGTCTAGTTGGTAACTGCCGCGCAAGACGGCAAGTTTTACAAAAAATAAATTAGGGTAGATATTCAAACCAGAAAATAATCAAAAGTCAATCGTTCCTCCTTGGTTTTATTGTACCATATCAAATAAAAATTAACCAAGAGCCATATCACGATGCTGTTTCATTCACTAGGGATTTAACAGTCATTTTTAGCTTTTTTAAGTATTCCAATCCTGAAGTTATATTTTCTATTAGCTCAGAAGGTTAACCAGATCTAAATAAATTGCATACAGTGTCTAGTTCTTTAATAATTAACACAAATTGAGATCTGCGTTATGAGGGGTCCGCTTCCTTGAGCAGTAAAAAACTGCTTCAATTCCCTGCTGGCGGCATAGTCCAGCGCCGACTTCCCCCCTGCGGTCCGGGCGTGGACGTCATCGACGCCCTGATGGACCACCCAGCGACACACCTCCAGGTCTCCGCCCTCGGCCGCGATGTGCAGCGAGCTTTCCCTCCCTCTCCCCAGTTCGTGGAAGACAGCTAGTGAGAAAATTGTCGCGCTACACTGCAAGTCAGGGGTGAGAAAATGACACTGCGCTGCAGTGAGAAAATATCACCCCGCCGCATGTCACTGCTGCTCGGTGCGAAAAACTCACCTTTGACACCCCAGGCATAGTGACATACGACGGGGTGAGATTTTCTCAATGCAGCGCAGTGACATTTTCTCACCCCTGACTTGCAGTGTAATTTTATCAAAAGTAAAAAAAGCAATCGATTGAATTGACGCGAGAGTGGCATCTCGGCATAACTATTTTAGACTCGAATTATTAATTAATAATAGATAATCTTTTTTTTTAATTGTAATATATTACTTGGCAAGAAATTTTCCAAATTAATTAGAACACTGTCAAAATTTCCATTATTGTTAATTGATCAAACTTAAAATGAAAGCACGTGTTCACCGTGAGGATTAAAGCCTGTTGCTGGGCGAAGGAGATCGAGGATCGTTCTGTTGAGCGCGGCCCAGCGACCGCGATCGGGCGCCGACTGATTGTGCGAGCAGATAGATTCGGCTAGGCCAATTCAGCCGCGGCTCCTAGATGCGCGGTCACCGGCGCCGTCGACCTTGACGTGTGAAGCGTGTTTCTCTCACTCTCACTCACTAGGCCCCTTTACGGTGTCTGCCTCATGCAATAAAAAGGAGCCAAAGATCACTTTGCACCTAAATAATCGCCTTTCTGCCGAGTAGGTTTGAGTCAACACGATAATGATAAAAATATATACGGCGCTCAATATATGTAATATCTAGGAGGCCTTTCAATAAAAGACCTCGGTGCGGCGTGCAGGCGAAAAGCTCTTCTGCGGCCCCATATGATATCCGCTCGGCGTTTTTATCGGGACCCAGTGAGTTCGTAGCCCACGGCAAGTACTGAGCAGAGGTTAACAAAAATCTGTTTATTTATTCATTTCGTATTCGTGTGCGGAGATGTGGTTACAAGGACCAAAAGTTTGGTAAAAATAGTGTGCGTTTTAGACAGTCAACTATTTTTTTCCATTTAAACCTCCATGACGTTTCAAATGAGCTCAAATCTCAAATATTGCAATTTTAAACGGCTTAAATGTCTGAAAGGGTTACAAAATCCAAGAAAATTCATAATAAATATTTTTGTGCCTCGCTAATTATTTACTAAAATCTGCTCAGAGACCGTCAATATTGAACACAAAAAATCTTATATAAAAACATCGTTTATTTTGAGATATTTATAAACTTTTAATTCGGATCTGCTATCTCATTCTGTCATATTTTAGAAAATAACGATCGTTTATTCAATACAAATGTATTATTTACACTTTAAAATTAACAACCGAGCAGCATGCCTAAGAAAATTGATTTTTATCTCGTAAGACACTAGATTTTGATTAAAAATAGGAACTTAATTAAATAAAGACAATTGTCTTGTTAAGTTGCGCGGTTTTAAATTTGGCTTTCCCTTATTCTTTGTGAATAGAGATTTTTAGAATATTTGCTGGAGGAATTTCTGGATTTGCTGCAGCTGGCGGTCGTAGAACCCACCGCGAGAAGAAAGGCTTTTGTGCGTTATAGGAATTATCGGCCTGAATTTAGAGAATTTTGAGAGATTTTTCGAATTCTTATTTATTTCCTTCTTTCTCGCAAATGAGATAGTAGAGTGTATTTATTCTAAATAAAGAAAAATAATTCGTTAATGGTCTTTTTATGAGTTATATTGACATTTTACTACAGAATATCAAATCGAAAATTATGAACAAGTATGATACAAATACAATGCTATATTTTAAGAAAGGAATGAGAATGAAAGCACATATTGAAATTCATGAATTTATAGCAAATGTTTCCTCAGTTTAGTAATAGCGATAATTTTCCACACATTTCAAATTTTCGTTTTTTTTTAAATGAGATGACTTGATATGGTGGCAAAGAGAACGTTTGGAAATGAACTTTTTTTTGCATGCATCACATTCAAATTCAAGCTCCAACAAATTGTGTTTCTTAGCGAGATGGTTAATCAAAGGAAAAGTGAAAACGAAACTCTGACGGCAATGGGCACAATGCTTCAAATTGGCCTCGTTGTGTATCCTGTTAATATGCAGTTTCAAAAGTTTCGCACTCTTGAAGTACATTTTGCAGGTTTCACATTTGAATCCGAGAGCTTTGTGCTCCAAACCACGCCATTCGCGATTTCCATGTTGTCTTTTCATGTGGTACACAAGCAGAGAAGATATTTGAAAGCTCTTTGGACACTTGGCACATTTGAACAAAGTTTTCCTGCACTTTTTCATGTGTGATTGGAACAAACCTGAACACTGGAATTCGTTTTTACAGCGAACACAGGTACACTTTTTAACGTGTTGAGCGAAATAACCGACCGACACATCTAATTTACAAAATCGGCAGCGTTTTAATGAGTGCACTCTTTGCACGTGCTGGGATAAATCAGAATTGATTGGGAACATTTTGCTGCATTTGTCGCACTTGAATTTCTTTCCTGTTCTGTGTTTCCTAGCAACATGATTTTGTAGACAAGATTTCTTTCTTGTTTTGTAATGGCAATATACACAATGGATCACTTTTGCATCGTGAATTTCGTGAACAGAGTCAAAGTGAGCCCTCATTTCGATATCAGATTTGAAAAACGAGACGCAGCCCATAAAAGCGCACTTGACTGGATATTCACGATGGACACGACGAACATGATGGTTGAAATTACCATTTCCAATAAATTCCTTGCTACAAAAATCACATTTGAATATTTTCTGTTCTCCCGACTTTTCATGGACTTCATCGTTGTGTTTTTCCCTTTCCTCGATTGTGTGAAAATATGTGGCACATTTATAGTATCCACATCTGATGGCCTCTTTGTGCGTTTTCTTTACATGCTCTGACAAATCGTACGAATATTTATATAGTTTACCACAATAGAGACATTTTTTCTTTTGTGAACAAATATTGGATTGTGTCTCAGATTCCAATTCCAACTCATCCTTTTCAATTTCATCTTCTTCACTTTCGGGCAGATCGATCTCATCCAATGGCACCCAACATTGCTCAACATTTCCCTCTGAAAACAACGGTATTATCAAAAATAAGAAAATAATAAATAAAAGATAAATTTTACCGAAGTAATATTTCCGCAGCTCCTTTGCTGCATCGTCCAAATCTACATTCCACCAAACCAAGGCTTCGTCTGTCATTCCGTTGAATTCCCAAAGAAACCTTAGGGAAAATTACTTAAATTCATGAAATTCCTTAATTCCTTTGAGAAACTCACTCGGCGTGCCAGAGGCAAAAGTAGCAAATTTCGTCCTCGTCCTCGATTTCCTCGGCCAACTCGTATCCGCAGACGTTCAAGAACCAATTCTGCAGTTTCTCCTTGTCCACTTGGACAGCGAGGACAGCGCCGTCCGCCGTCGGAAGCTCGCAAATCAAACACAGCGCCTTTTGACACGACATATCAGACAGACCACCTGAATCTGAATGGAAGGTTCCAGAAAGGTGGCTAGGCGATCGCAGCGCCGCTCCGAAGGTGGGTTAGTTTTAAGTTCATCGCGCCATCTATGGGAAGGAAAAAGGGCTATAAGTTGATTGATAAAGTATGCAACCTGCAGCGATTTTTGATTTATTTTAATTGAAAAGAGCAATGATTTTTGCATCATCTTATATGCTGTAAAAGTGTTAAACCTATTGATAAATAAAGTGAGAAGAATAATAGCAACAAATCTTTTACAAAATTCAAGGTTAAATAACAGAATATCTAAATTGGCTTTTATCAAAACACTGGGGTTTTTTTAAATGCGCTAATCAGCTTCAGCAGTTTAACAGTATGTTTAATCCATGCCGTTGGGTGTGTTTTTCCTTTTTCTCTCTCCGAGCAGGGCTCTAGCATGCATCAATATCAGAAGCGCATTGACAACTAAATAAGTGCCTTGAGATGCGGCGAGTTTTTTATTAAATATTTTTCGAACAAGAATTTTTTATTTTTTCTAGAGTATCTAAACTAAAAATCTTTGATTTTTACAGTGTGGTTATGCAACCTGCACCGTAGCGGAAGAGTCTGCATCGAGTGAAAAGACGTTAAAGTGACAAATAGGTTACATTTATTTTTGTGGATTTAACACTCAGGAAGAAATAAATCACTGCCACACATTTTATAAACGCTCGCCGCTGTTTGTTTTCCTTACGGGCGCTCACAAATCGTTCTTATCACCATTTTTGTCACGTGTTCAAATAGCTTTTGGGCAATTCCCGCCACTAAAAGCTAAAATATCAATTCCCTTGCTTGTAATAGGTGGCAGTGCGATGCTGAAACTACCCACTGCATAATTAGACTCGCACAGAAGCAGTCGCATCAAAATGTTGTCTCTCCGATCTGGATTGGAGAGGCTGCGAGATTAATCCAATTGGATTTGTGTAATTGACTCCAAATACTATCCAAATTCTTCAATTATTGCCAGGACTAGTCCCAATAAATGAGATGATTATATTTAAGCACGTTAAGCTTCCTTTTATTATTAACGGCTCCTCGATCGACTGGATTGGAGGTGCAATGGCGCCCACTCGCCACTTGCTACTTTTCGCACCTTTTCAGCGGTTTGTTTGGGGACAAATTTCTGGCGTTTGAACTAAAGGCCTCGTCGCGAGGAGGCAAATTGGGCCCAAGCTCCTTGTGGTCACTCGGGCCCCATGTAATCCGCTCGGCAGTGTTTTTGGGAGCTCAAGATGTGCTGAGCAGAGGATCAAAAACAAAACAAAAAGGCTGTTAATTTTATTTGCTTGTCGTGACCGGAGATATGGTTGCAAGAACTGACATTGCGGAAAAAATAATGTAATTTTTAGTCAGTCAACTAATTTTTTTCAATTCAAACCACCATGAAGTATCAAATAAGAAGAAATCATGAAATTTCAAGCTAAAACCGCAAAACGGCTCAATTGTCTGAATTGACTAAAAAATCCAACAAATTTTAAAGAAATGTATTTACTACGACGTCAATTATTTAGTAAAATCAGCAATTGCACAAAAATTATAACAATAATGAGAAAAAAAACTTTAATTTGGCTCTGCTGTCTTAATCGTTCCCATTTTGTAAAAGAATCAGTATTCATTTAATAAAAAGGTATTGTTTAAATTTTAACCTGAGTAAAAGAGCAGCAAAACCTATGACAAAAGCATTTTGTATCTATTTTTTTAAATTTGTTATCAAAAAGAGGAATTTGAAAAAAAATAGTGTTTTAAGGTTCAAAGTGTAATTTTGTTGTGAAAGTGCAGAGTAATCAAAATAAAGAAAAAGAATAAGTTTACGGTCTTAACAATGAAATGATTTTATTGGTTTAACACTGAAAGAGCAACATCAAAAATTTGGGAGCAACTTTAATTGTTGTCCATTAAAATGCGATAATTCAGAGAGGAACAAGAATGAGAGCACTTATTGATTTACATGAATTTGTTGCAAATACTTTCTCGGTTTGAGTGAGAGCATTGATTTTCCGCACATTTTAAATTTTTGTGTAACTTTAAATATGAGATGACTTGAGATGCGTGCAAAGATAACTTTTGGAAATGAACTGTTTTTTGCATGCATCACATTCAAATTCAAGCTCCAACAAATTGTGTTTCTTAGCGAGATGGCTAATCAAATTAGTAGTGAAAACGAAACTCTTTGGACAATGTGCACAGTGCTTCAATTTGGACTGGTTGTGCATCCTGTTAATATGCAGTTTCAAGTGAATCTCACTTTTGTAGTACCTTTTGCAGAGATCACACTTGAATCCGAGAGCTTTATGCTTTAAACCCCGCCATTCGCGATTTCCATGTTTTCTTTTCATGTGGTAAACAAGCAAAGAATAAATTTGAAAGCTCTTTGGACACTTGGAACATTTGATCAAAGTTTCTTTGCACTTTTGTAGGTGCGATTGGTACGAACCTGAACAATGGAACTCGTTTTTGCAGCGAACGCAGGACAACTTTCTAACGTGTCGAGCGAAATAACCGACTGACACATCTAATTTACAAATTCGGCAGCGCTTAAATGTGTGCACTTTTTTCACGTGGATGGATAAATCATAATTGGTTGGGAACATTTTGCTGCATTTGTCACACTTCAAATTATTTCCTGTTCTGTGTTTTCTGGCAACATGGTTTTGTAGATCAGATTTCTTTCTTGATTTGTAGTCGCAATATTCACAATCAATCATTTTTGCATCATTAATTTTGTGAAGAGAGTCAAAGTGTGCCCTCATTTCGATATCAGATTTGAAAAACGAGACGCAGCCACGAAAAGCGCACTTGACGGGAAATTCACGATGAACCTGACGAACATGCTGGTTGATGTTAACATTTCCATTGAATTGCTTGCTACAAAAATCACATTTGAATGTTTTCACTTCTCTCGATTTTTCATGGACTTCCTCGTTGTGTTTTTCCCTTTGCTCGATTCTGTGAAAATATGTAGCACATTTAATGTTTCCACACCTAACCGCATCTTTGTGTGTTCTCTTCACATGCTGTGACAAACTGTTCAATAATGTAAATAGTTTACCACAGTAGATGCATTTTTTCTTATCAGAAGGTTTTATGGAATGTTCCTCGAATTCCAGAATATCTTCACAATCCTCCTTTTCGCTCTCTGGATATTTTACCTTTTCCAATGGAATCCAGCATTGCTCAATTCCTCCAGCTGTCAAATAATATGTTTTATTATGTGTTCGCATATAATAAAACATGGTACATATTAGCAAATTTGGTTTAAAATTCCAGTAAAATAATTATTTAATTATGTTAAGATTAAAAATATGTATTTTGATTTTACCAAAGAAATATTTTCGCAGCCGTCGAGCTTCGTCATCCAAATCTATATTCCGTGGCCACCAAACCAGATTCTCGTCCGAAATTTCGTTGAATTTCCAAAGAAACCTGAGAAGAAACTTCCATAAATAAATACGATAAATTCCTGAGAGAATCTCACTCGGCTTGCCAGGCGCAAAAGTAGCAAATTTTGTCCTCATCCTCGATTTCCTCGGCCAACTCGTGTCCGCAGACGTTCAAGAACCAAGTCTGCAGTTTCTCCTTGTCCACGTCGAGAGCGAGGACAGCGCCGTCCGCCGTCGGAAGCTCGCAAATCAAGCACAGCGCCTTTTGAAACGACATTTCCGACAGACCACCGGAACCTGAATGGAAGGTTCCAGAAAGGTGGCTAGGCGATCGCAGCGCCGCTCCAAAGGTTGATTAGTTTTTTAAATTCAGCACGCCACCTATGGAAAGGGCTATAAGTTGATTGACTAGACAGCAATAGTAAGCGTTTAAATAAATTTAATTGTAAAATGCACACATTTGCATAATCCTATTTGCTCAAAAAGCGCCTTCGGTATATTAAATTATTCAAGAACAAAAAACATATTATCCAAATCGGCTTTAAGGAAAACTCAAGTGTTCGATAATGTTTCTTAAGAGACGCCTGTTTTGTGTATTTTAGACCTTTCTCCAGCGGGCAGCAATGTCAGGGGCACATCGACGACTGCAAAAGTGGCCTGAGACGCGGCAACATGTGTGCTCTGCACAGTAGGACATTAATTTTAAATTAATAAAACACGAACACACTTTTGTCATATTAATTATATTTTAAATATGCCAAAAAGCATCGATTTTCACTGAATGCAACCTGCACCGTAGCAATGATTGCCGGAACAGTCTGCCTATTGAGTGAAAATAAATTCAATTCACTTAAAAGTAACCAGTACGATTAACTGTGGGAAAATCCATTTTTGTCGATTTAACTCTCAGGAAAAATTTAATCACTGTCTGACATTTCATAAACGCTCGCCACTGTTTATTCTCCTCGGGCGCGCACGAATCGTTTTTCAAAATTCTCCTCGCGTGTTCAAATAGCTCAACGGGCTGGGAGGCGCACTGGCGCCGACTCGCAAGTTGCTGCTTTTCGCACCTTTCCAGCGGCTTCTTTGGGGACATACGTCTGGCGTTTCAATAAAAGGCCTTGGTGTCGAGAGGCAAATTGAGCCCAAGCTCCTTTATTGTGGTCACTCGGGCCCCATGTAATCCGCTCGGCAGTGTTATTGGTACCCCGTGAGTGAGCTCAATAGCCCTCAATATATGCTGAGCAGAGGATCAAAAACAAAACAAAAATGCTGTTAAGATTTTATTTACTAGTCTTGCGCAGAGATATAGTTGCAAGAACAAAGTGTGGAAAAAATAGGTCAACTATTTTTTTCAATTCAAACCTCTGTGGGTGTATCGACGAGCGAATGGAAAACGTCTTTTGACTATCATCGTCTTTTAATTATCTTCTGGTAGTGGTACAAGACTGTAATACAAATAATTAAAATCATGATATTACAAAAATAACATGAATATATCAATTTCAAACGTTTACTATTATTGCACGATTAAATAAATTCTATCCCCGTAAGGAGTGCGGGTCTTATTAATCGAAGATCATAGTTTCTAGAATATTCTTGCACCAAATCCGATCCTAGCCGGAAGAGAACGTGTTGTTTCGACTGCAGTCGTGCGAGGTTAAAGGTGCAGTGGGGGAGAAGGTGCAGAAAGGGTTATGTACCACTTCAATTATTAAATAAAATCAGCTATTGCACCAAAATTATAAAAGAAGTGAGAAAAAATTCTTTAATTTGGGCCTGCTGTCTTAATCATTCCTTGATTTATTTTTTTCTCGTTTTTAGAGACCGAAATATTTTGTATTAAAATTAGGATTTTTGAAACATCAAATTGCCTGTGATTTTGGGTTAAAAATGAAATTTTGTTGATAAAGTATAGTTTAATCTAAATAAAGAGAAAGAATTAGTTTACGGTCTTAACAATTTAATGATTTTATTCGCTTAGTACTAAAATATACATACACAATTTGTGAGTAACTTTTATTGTATTCCATTAAATTCAGATAGTTCAGAAGGGAATGAGAGGGAGATCACATATTGTCATATCGATTTACATGAATTTTTTGCACATGTTTTCTCATTTTGAGTGAAAGCGTTAATTTTAAATTTAATTCGTGTATTTCAAATGAGTTGACTTGATATGCTTGCGAAGAGAACTTTTGGAAATGAAAAATTTTTTGCATGTATCACATTCAAATTCAAGCTCCAACAAATTGTGTTTCTTAGCAAGATGATTTTGCAAATGAGAAGTGAAAAGGAAACTCTTGTTGCAGTGGGCACATTGCTTCAATTTGGATGGGATGTGCGACCTGTTAATATGCAGTTTCAAAAGTTTCGCACTCTTGTAGCACATTTTGCAGGGTTCACATTCGAATCCGAGAGCTTTGAGCTTCAAACCACGCCATTCGCGATTTCCATGTTGTCTTTTCATGTGGTATACAAGCAAATAAGGCTTTTGAAAGCTCTTTGGACACTTGGAACATTTGAACAAAGTTTCTCTGCACTTTTTCAGGTGCGATTGGTACAAACCTGAACATTCAAATTTGTTTTTACAGCGAACACATATCAACTTTCTAAAATGTTTAGTGTAATAACCGACAGAAACATCTAAAGCACAAAATCGGCAGCGCTTAAATGTGTGCACACTTTTCACGTGGAGGGATAAGTCAAAATTAGTTGAGAACACTTGGCCGCAATCATCACAATTTAGTGTTTTTTTCGTGTGTTTTCTGGTAATATGTATTTGTAAAACGTATTTGTTACAGGTTTTGTAATCGCAATATTCACAATCAATCATTTTTGCATTATCAGTTTCGTGAAGAGAGTCAAAATGAGCCCTCATTTCGATATCACTTTTGAAAAACGATACGCAGCCTTTGGAAGCGCACTTGACTGGAAATTCACGATGGACCTTACGAACATGATGGTTGAAATTTTCATTTCCACTGAATTCCTTGCTACAAAATTCGCATTTGAATATTTTCAGTTCTCTCGATTTTTCATGCACTTCCTCGTTGTGTTTTTCCCTTTCCTCGATTGTGTGAAAATATGTAGCACATTGATGGTTTTCACATCTAATAGCATTTTTGTGTGTTTTCTTTACATGCTGTGACAAATCGTACGAATATTTATATAGTTTACCACAGTAGAGACATTTTTTCTTTTGTGAACTAATATTGGATTGTGTCTCAGATTCCGATTCTTCCTCATCCTTTTCGTTTTCCTCTTCTTCACTTTCGGGCAGGTCGATCTCTTCCAATGGCACCCAACATTGCTCTATACTTCCCTCTGAAAACAATATTGATAAAAAATAAATTTATAAATAATTATCAATTTTTACCAAAGTAACATTTCCTCAGCTCCTTTGCTTTATCGTCCAGATCCAAATTCCACCAAACCAAAGCCTCGTCTGACATCCCATTGAATTTCCAGAGAAACCTGAGAGGATATTCCTCAAATAAAATGAAAATTCCTTGAATTTCTCTAAAAAAAACTCACTCGGCATGCCACAGACAAAAGTAGCAAATCAGGTTGTCGTCCTCGATTTCCTCGGCCAACTCGTGTCCGCAGACGTTCAAGAACCAAGTCTGCAGTTTCTCCTTGTCCACGTGGACGGCGAGGATGGCGCCGTCCGCGGTCGGAAGCTCGCAAATAAGCACAGCGCCTTTTGACACGACATTTCAGACGGACCACCTCAACCTGAATGGAAGGTTCCAGAAAGGTGGCTAGGCGATCGCAGCGCCGCTTCAGAGGTGGGTTAGTTTTTGAAAATCATCACGCCATCTGTGTGTCAGCAGCGCCCATTCCTCACTCGTATTCTCGTCAGGTAAAACCCTGACACTGTGGGATGGAAAAGAGCTTAATTTTGATTGATTAAGTATGCAACCTGCAGCAAAAACGTAATTTTTAAATTTATTACTTTTAAAAAGCACTCTATTTAGTACAATCTTATAATATGCTTTATACCCTTTTGATAAATTAAGTGAGTGTATAATAATATCAACAATCTTCTTCAAGGACAAATAAGTAAGAGCAGATTATCGAAATTGGTTTTATCAAAACTCAAGGGTTCCTTTAAAAGACGCAAGTCAGGAGCTTTCACAGTTCTTTGAAACCATGCCATTGTGTGTGTTGTTCCTTTCTCTCGCCGAACAAAAGGCTCCAGCAGGCAGCAATATCAGAGACACATTGACGACTACAAATGTGGCCTGAGACGTGGCGATCTTTTTATTAACAATTATATGAACACGATTTTTTAATTAATCCTAGCGATAAAAAGAAGCTAAAAACCGTCGATTTTCACTGTGTGGCTGGCTATGCAACCTGCATCGTAGAATTTACTGGCGGAACAGTCTGCATTGAGTGAAGAGACGTTAAAATCACTGAAAGGTTACCAGTACGATTAACATTTGTTCTTAAAATTAAAATAAAAAATTATTTAAACATGGATTCATCTCTTCGAGCCTGCTAGAGAGTCGTGGCCATGAAACCTGATGTAAATATTATTCAAAAATTATTTTTACAGAAAAGAAAGTTTAACGATATAATTATTTAAGACACAGTGTAATTTAATTATTATTTTAATATCACATATTATATCTACTGGAGCTCAAAACAGCTGTCGAAAGAAGTTGTGCAAAAATGAAATCATAAAGACTAATTTTATTTCTAAAAAAAGGTGAAAAAATGTTGTGAACTTTAGGCCATTGTGACCGGAATTCTGGGGAATCCGGTCACGTGATCAGTCATTACTTGGTGCCAGCAGGACGTTATGGCGTTCACGCCGCCGAGGCGTGAAGCGGTGAATTAAAAGCAATAGCTCAAAAATAGTAGACAAGGCATAAATCTGAACGAGCTGGCGAGAGCATAAAAATTAATGAGTTAGCTAGAAGTGTATAAAAGATTTGCTTGTGTGCGGATCCAAGTCGGGTAATTAGAACGGAATGGTTTGGATTAAGAAATAAGAAACAATGTATTAGTATTATGTCTATGATTGAGAAAATGTGCTTGCAATTAATAGAGGCGCAGAAGGAGAGAGAGAGGAAACGGGGCGACGTGGAAAAAAGAGAGACGCAAAGGACAGTTCGGCTGGGTGCGGCCGAGGGTGCAGTGGTGTGCAGTGAAGTGCTCCGCGGTTAAGGACAGAAACTGTTGGTGTCCGGAGGCGAGTGAGAAGTCATCCCCTGGAGATCTGACAGGAAGTTCATCCCGCGGTTCTCTCTCTCTTTCTTCTGACGACCTCGCAGTGTAGAGCCATCATGTTTGCCAGAATAAAGAAGGTACGTGGTTGTTCCTAATGTCTATCGTTTCCCTCCCTTACGGGTCTTCCCCTGCGACTTGTTAGGGCTTAGATTAAGGGTAGGTAGGTTAGAATGTTAGAGAAAAGCTTGCGGGGCAAAGGCGATTCGACCGAGTAGCGGAGCGTCCAGGCGGCGAAGAAGAAGGCTGATGACGGCAGAAGGCATCCGCCCACTCAGCGGGAAACGAAATGCAGCAGAAGCACGGCGACCAGTGAGGAAGTAAGTCAAGGGCGTTAGAAATTAATAATTACGACCTCACAACCATTGACAATTTATTTGTGAAAATATCTATGAGGTTTTCGAAGGAGCACAAATCATCAATTTTTATCTGTTTAAACCAGCCCGTTGGCTCGCATTGCTCAGCGGCATTCTCAGGAGTGTCAAAGCAATGTGAGATATTTTAGCAGTTCGGGGATCTAATACTGGCTACCATAATATGAGAAATGGAAAAGGGTGGTTAGTTGATTGACTCGAAATTCTCAAATAGTTCAGCCGTGTGGGTGCCGACTTGCCACTTGCTGGTTTATGCACCTTTCCAGTAGCTTTAGGGACAAATTTCTAGAAATTCAATTAAAGAGCTGGGTGCGGGGAAGCGAAAAGAAGGCCACTTTGGGCCGAATCACCTGCAAAAACTAGCTCAGCAACCGTCTATTTTGTATCAATTAACGAATATTTTGAGGAAAAGATAAAAGCCTTTTAAAATTCGCAGCTCTATTAATGTGACTGGCCTCTTGACTTTTGCTATCATATTTTGGCCGAGATTTAGCGTTCTGTGATTCTATTCTCTTATTTGCAGGTTTACTGTTTCCTGGTCAAATAGGAGACGTGGGTCAATTCCACGCGTTCGTCCCCCTCAGAAGAAATGAATATATATCTTTTCATATAGAGCAGATTTATTTATTTATTTAGCACAGAAAATTGCTGATTAGCAATTAATTTATAAAAAATGTATCATTGGGTTAACAAATGAATTTTTTTGATTTTGTATTTAGAGAGAAAGAATAATCACTCGAGACTCGAGAAGAATATAATAAAAACAAAAGCAGGGATTTGAGGGTCAAATTGTAATTTTGTTCATCCGGAGAAAAACAAAAACTAAGGATTATTAGTGTGTAAAGCTGTCAGACCGTGTCATACCGAGCAAAATTCAGGAATCACGTTGATTTCCACGCAAAGATTTTCGGAGCTGACGGTGTCGTTGGTAACTGCCGCGCAAGACAGCATGTTTTACAAAAAAAAAAAAAAAAAAAAAAAATTAGGTAGCCATTCAAACCAGAAAATAATCAAAAGTCAATCTTTCCTCCTTGGTTTTATTGTATAATATCAAATAAAAATTAAACAAGAACCATATCACGAGGCTGTTTCATTCACTAGGGATTTAATAGTCATTTTTAGCCTTTTTAAGTATTCCAATCCTGAAATTATATTTTCTATCAGATCAGAAGATGTAACCAGATCTAAATAAATTTCATGTTCTTTAATAATTGACACAAATTCAGATCTGCGTTATGAGGGGCCCGCTTCCCCAAGCAGTAAAAAACTGCTTCAATTCCCTGCTGGCGGCATAGTCGATCGCCGACTTCCCCCCTGCGGTCCGGGCGTGGACGTCATCGACGCCCTGCTGGACCACCCAGCGACACACCTCCAGATCTCCGCCCTCCGCCGCGATGTGAAGCGAACTTTCTCTCCCTCTCCCCAGTTCGTGGATCATCCGCTCGTCCTTTTCGTGCACGAATTTGGCGCTGTCCAGCCGCTTCTCGGCCACGCAGAAATGCAGCAGGTTGAACCCGCCGCCGATTTTCACCCTGAAATCAGCGCCGAGCTCGAGCAGCTCTGCGGCGGCTGCGATATTCCCACATTCAAGAGCAAAGTGAAGCGGAGTTTTCCCCGATTATTAGATTAGAAATGCAAAGCTATATATACTCTGACTCATTCACCGAGCACACGATCCGACTAGGAATAAGCTGTGCCGCAGAGCAGTCCTTTTATTTGTGCAGGTTGCATATGTTCAACGTAATGATTTTGACAGAGACCATATCACTGCGCGGTCATGCGAGCTGTAGTTTAGAGATTACAACGATGGGGATTATTATCTTACACCTCTGCTCATTGTCAGCACTTATTCCGTGGGCTATGAGGTCAGCGGGTCCCGAGTGGTCGCAGAGGAACTTTGACCCAATGTGGCCATCTGTTTGCTTCTCCGCATTGAGGTTTTTACTGAAACATAACGCACAACTTATCAACATCTGCTACCCACAAGCACGATTAAAAGTGCTGATATGTGAGCAGTTCTGTTGATAAGTCAGTTATTTTTACTTTCGACTCATAATCAATTTGTGACTTTTCTAGAGCCTGAACAAAGATATAAAGAAAAGAAACCCATATTTATATGATTAAATGCGTCAATCTCGAAATTTGTTGCCAAAAAAGCGATGATCGACCTTTAAATTCTTCAACATTTAAGTAAAAAGGTAGCTAGATGACACGGGCTTAAATATGACAACTTGTAAAATTAATAGATCATTTTAGCATTTGAGGCAATGCATAAATTATAGATTCTTACCTTTTTCACCTAAAGTTTTTATGTTAAAATTCATTCTTCAGTAGCCATGTGATAAAATAAACAAGGAAATGATCGAGTCCACTTTACTTCCTTGCTTGCTTGCTCCGTTACAGTGTAGCTTGAGCTCTCGGCCGAGCTGATTGGGAAATTACAACCATGTTTGGGCGTTTCGCTGCCCCGTTGATTGTTTTTCTTCTTCTAAGAGGTTTGTCATAAATTGGAGTGCTCATAAAGTGTGGTCGTTAATCTTCAAAATGACCAGAACTCAACGGCACGAACGGATACGAGTTTGAAATTTGGAAAGATGGTGAGTTGCAGTCATGCGTCACTGACAAAACATCGGGTGGCACAGCAGGAACACCTAATAATCACCATAAATGCAAGTATTTTTTTATTTTTGTTGTTGTTGTCATGATGTCCATAATTATTTGAGGTAGTAAAATATTCGATTTGTCTCTGAAGCAAAATTGTGCGCTTACTTTTGTGTTTGTGGTTAGACAACAAGCTGTATTGAAACCAAATATTTTATCGGTTTAAAGAGCCACTATGAAACCACATTTTTCATTCCAATTCTGAGAGTTGAGTTAGGTGGGTTTATTATTCTTTCGATCGAGAAAATTGGTTGTATCGTGCGAGCAGAGGTGTAAAACAAAACGCACTTTGCTTTTGCTCGCTGTTGCGCTAGTGCGTCACCCTTCCGACGTCACAGCTGCCAATGCCGTGATATATGCTTGGGGGGTGACGCATGCGCACTAGCGACTAAAAGGTTCAAGCATTGCGCGCGCCAAAGCAACGTGCGTTTTGCTTTACGCCTCTGCTCGCACGTCACATAAATAATTTTATTGGAAAAATTATATGTACCCAACAATTTTAACTATCAGTTTATTATTTGGAATATGCAAAAATTTGGTTTCAGTGTGTCTTTCAGAAATAAAATAAAATCTGTTAACAGGTCGCATGCACAATGAAAAGTGCGGAAAAGCAACAGAAATTTGTCTCACTTCTTTCTTATTTTAGCCGTACCTAAGCATGCGGCGAATAATTTTTCGGGACAGTCTATTTTTCTTCCACGGCAATGTTGGGTTCGGTTCGAAGGACCTTTTTGTCGCACAGGGAAATCCTCCCATAAATAAGCGTTATCTTGGCAGGCTCCAGTAATCCGGATTTCGTGGTTTTACTCTTTTAGATGGTTACACTCCCGCTACATACGATTGCAATCTGGTGATGGAAAATGGATGTTCCTATTGGTTCAAGAGTGTTAATGGCTGGAAATACGAATTTAATACAGAGAAATCATCAGATCCTTTCCCGTTAGTCCGTGATTACCGTTGGCATGGTAAATAGTCTGAAATTCTGTTCTCCGGCTGTGTCAGGATTGCAGTCTCTAAATTTCAGATCTGCCGGTCTTCCCAACCAATGGAAAATATCAGGAAAAAATCAAAATCACACGACCGCACAGCTTCAAAATGCATTTTTCAATTTTGGATCGCGACGCTGCGCAGTTCCTTTTCACGGCCGATGAAACCCTGAGAAAAGGATTTAACGCTGTCATTGACGGATGGGGAACACAACATCGTTCTGTTTTGAGATCCTGTGATTTCATTCCTGATGTTGGGAGCGGTGTTCAAAATTGTGGAGAACCCTACAAAGATATAATGGTTGGTATTTAAACTGGTTATGAGAAGCCCACAAGGATTCGATATACTACGACAGACTAAGGAATTTAGGATTTTCAAACTAAAAGATGTTTATTTTTAACGGAATCAAGTTTGTATTGATTTTTTTAAATCCCTCTCCCCATAATAATTTCGCTTGTTTATTAATTGAAATTTTCAGGGGTTTTGTTTATTTTTGATTTTAAAAAAACCACTTATCTAGTTAAAAAACAAAGTGCCTCTCTTAAAAAAATTAAATTTTTCGTTGTGAAATTAAGAAATAAAAGATAAGTCCATTAGCTATTCCGAATTGAGGTCCAGAATCTAAAGAAAAAGTTTCAGCTGAAATAGCTAAAAGATCAACACGAAATCACTATAAACCAAATTTACCCACTTAAAATTACTTACTATGAACAATCTTACATATATATTAACTGAGATAATGCTTCATTGCCGTTAGTAAAAACATCGTTCTGTTTTGAGATCCTGTGATTTCATTCCTGATTACCAGGGCAGTGGTCAAAAGTGTGAAGATTTTACAAAAATTGTATCGGTTGGCATTTAAAATTATAAAGATAGTAAGCCCAGAAAGAAAACTTGCGTAAAAGGTCTACGCGGACAAAAAACGATAAAATACTATTATGTTGTTCAAATAAATATGAAAGTGATCGATACCGTTTCTAAGCAAAATAATGATTATTTCAAATATTATCTTCGCAAATTCATATTTCAAACTAGAGTCTTGCTTTTATCGCCAGGAAAGAAATTCGACTGCCTTTAACCCCCAACTCTAATATATGCGTGACTTTTTTTAGAATGAAAATGTTTTCTACAAAGGGAAGAGATGGGCGCATGCCACATTTGAAATTTCGTTTGATGGTCACAATCGTGAAGATGTCCTAAACGTAACGGGAAACAAGATACAAATTCACCACTTTCCCAGGTTTGCTAGCAACTATTCAAAATTGCTTTTCAATGAGTGATTGGTTTTTCGATTTATTGTGAGCGTGATTGAATTAGTTTTTAAGATTTCACAGCGCATCGTGGTCATCGTTATCATAAAAAGGTAAATTAAGAGGTGTATGAGAAGGGTCATTCATTTTAATAATGATTGCAATCATTTATATATTCGAGGGGCAATATTCAATGCAATATATCACTGCAACAAAAAACTCATATATCATATTACAAAAAATAAATTACTGCACGGGAATCCAATGTTCCATGTTAAATCTCTATGGAAAAGTGTCGAAAATTCTTCGTGAAAAATTGTATTTCAAACCAAACTTCTGCGCTGATTCAGAATTTGAGGTTTGATTTTGTTCTTGCGTCTAGAATAGGGTGTTTTCGGTTGGCAGTGTTGCGGGAAAATTGTGGATATGTTATATTCAACTTATATTCCGATTTTAATAAATCAAACATTTTTTGAATCCGCATTAATTTACTTCTTTCGCAGCTCTTCACAAAGTTTACGGGACTACCATCTCTCATTCAGGACGTACAGGGAAGGTCAATTCAAAATTCACAAATGTACGCTATTTAGATTTCTCTTGTTACTACCCAACTTATTTTTGCGAATTTCTTTCATGAATTGCTTACTTAGATGGAGTGCTACGTTCTTTGCATGCCAAGAGCTACTTGGAATTGCAAATTTGGAATGATTTTCCAAATGCGTTTTGTGTCGACATCGTGTACCTTACAAAAGAAAGCTTGGGAAGCAATACAAAAGCACTAACCTTAGAAGTGTGGGATGGACGTTACAATCAAGAATTCCCAATAAAAACAAGTGGAAAAATGGAGTGGATTGAGCAGAGAATTACTTCAACATCACTCACACTGAAAAAGGGTATGATAGTCTGGCTGGTGGCTCACTTTGCAGATCTCGTCATTGGAGGGATTAAATTCTGCAAAGAAGGTGAGTAATATTTTTTGAGAAAGTCGATTTTATTCAAAATATCAAAATAGAACCTACGGCGCCAATCGTGTCGAACTGCTATGCTTTTGGTGAAGAAAAAACAACGCTAGGCACCAACAAGAATCACTTCACAAACCGTATTTTGAAGGCTTCAATTTTTACATTTTTTGAATTAACTTATAATTTGTCTTTTAGTTTTGAATACTCTCAGCGATTGCAGAAAATTTGGAGGAGATTGTGCTGGATACCAACTGTGTAGCAATCATGAGAATGGTCTAAACTGTTCCTGCTTTGCTGGGTTTTCCGGAAAAAATTGCAACACTAGTAATGCTGTGCGTAAATTAAAATTTTTAAAATACCCTTAATATTTTTCAGCTTGTCAAGGCAAAAACTTTGGCTTGAACTGCGCTAGCACATCCAATAAACATTGTTTAAATGACGAAATCGACCGTGCTTACGGAGACTGCATCCGTGGGTGTGCACTTGGCTACGAACCCCCAAATTGTGAAAGTGGTTCGTATCCCGACCTTAAGCTCTTTGGTTTTTGAATCACCGTCAATATTTTTTAACAAAAAATATTTTGCACTGATTTTTCATTTCCATCATTCTTTTTTTACACATGGAAATTCATAATTTACGAATTTGCAAGAATTTCTATCTAATTATTACTATTATTGTTGTTTTTAATATATACTAATATATTTTCACGTGAAAAAATAAAGGACTGATAGAATGCAATGGAAGGAAGTTCGGCAGAAACTGCTCCCAGACTCACAATCGATTTTGTTTTCTTGAAAAATTTGTGAACATTGCTAAATTATCGCAACACGAAAAATTTTCAATATAATTGTTAGACAGGCCTCGCCATTCAAAACGAGACAAGTAAATTCCAGATTAGGAACACACGTGTCATTATTAAGAAAGCGTAATAAAATTGAACTAACGTTCGGCCAAAGAGAGCCTAAACAAGCCACCGAGCGTGTTTGTATGCGATTGAGCTCCTTCTCGTGCGATGAGAAAGCAAAACGATTGATATTAATTTAATGCAAAAACTAGACAGAAAATTAATCTTTTTTATTAATCACACGCAGTAAAAAAGGGATGCTACAAGAACATTAAAATTAAATGTAGATAAATACAAAACTCAAATTGGGCAGATGCTAGAAAATTTAGTTTGAAATATACGCAAATAAAGAGAAATTAAATGGAGCATGTCTTAGCAAATTGCTCTACCTGTGACTAAACCCTCAAACCCTGAAAATATTAAAAACATTCTCCTATGCAAAGTGCTAATCAATTACTAAATTTGTTTCCAGATCCAGTTTGGATTTCTGTATGAAGCTGCCAAACACTACTTGTCCTCCTTCGCCACCTATGGAAACTTCAAATGAGTGAATTAATCTATAAACACAACATTTTACTACACTTAACCATCAAGTAAAACCTTAGTTTTTTAAGTTTAATTAAATAATGAAATGCGCATTTAAAAATTAAAATTACAAATGTAAAGCTGACTCCGAAAATTTAGACAGTAAAATTCAGCACTTATAAAAAAACAAGTTAAATTCAAGGATTCGTTAAGGATAGAAAAAATAATTACGGATGAAAAGTTTTAGTACTACGAATAATGGAAGATCTTAGAAAATACAATTTTAATTATAGACACAACAAAACTACGCGTGAGGGAGAGAAAATTCTCCCTCAAAATTACAATGTTATTTGTTTGTTCATTAAATCATGCAAAAAAACATTTAATAATAATAAAGGAATTATCAACTATCAAGGTGGTTGCTTTATTGATAAAATTACCCATAATTAATGTAGACTAAGCAGGAAAAAGTTTTCAATTTTTAAAATCAGTCGCGACAAGAAACAGAAACACAATATTTGCGGCCAATCCCCCTTTCACGCGAGAGTTGCCCGCTATCGATAAGCTACTTCCGGGCTGAGCAAGTAGGGCCAAACGCGCACTAAGGAAATTCACAAATAATTATCCTTCACCCGTATAGATGGCAGCCTAATGCACATTATTCACTGAACAAGCGCTTCGCACTAGAGTTCCGAGTTGGGGCCAACTCGGATTCGCCCCCGAACCCGGACGCGGGCGGCGACCGCCGGTCGGGGGCGCGCCGGCGCCTGCGGCGCCGGAAATGCCAGGAAAACCGCCCCTGGGAGAGATATCGGGGTGGCCACCCTGAGAAAGGTCGCCGGGGTGGTTGGGGGGTGCGCGCGCTGGCGAGACGCGTCCGGGGAGGGGTCGCGCGCGAAAATCGCTCCGCCGGTCCAGTCGTTGGACGGGAAACACCTAGGCGCTCTGTTCGAGGGTTTCAGGTCGGGGGACCCTGAGAAAGGTCGACCGGTCGCGGCAGGTTAAAGTCCTTGGCGGGCTATTTCGAATGAGGGTTCACGGTCGACGCTGCGGCGAATACTCGAATTTTAGGGAAAAAATGAATTAAAATGTGCGAAATGCGCCTGCAGTGCACGATGCGCCGCTCGCGCGAATTAAAAACTCACTTTTTTGCACTCTAAGTGAGACGAAGGAAGCGAAATGAATCGTTGCCGCCGCTAAAATCGCGTAGTGAAAGTGCTCAGGGTGGACGACCTGAGGAAGGTTGGTGGTTTGAAATGCGGCTAGTCAACGCAATGCAGCGTCAAACATGATGGAAAACGCTGAAAACGCAATTAAATTCGGCATAGGAATCGATCTCAGGTCGGGGGACCCTGATGAAGGTCGTTTGGGCACGCCAGGTTGAAGTGTTCGGTGGGCACTTTCGAATGAGGGATCGCGGTCGACGCTGCGGCGAATACTCGAATTTTGGCAAAAATGAAACTATTTCAGGCGCTGCGTGTGCGCTGCTGTGCACACGTTTTTGCACACCAAAAACCCTTATAAAATCAATTTGGGCAGAGTTAGACCGCTAAAAATTTGGTTCCAGACAGGCGCGCACAAAGTCGTTTGTGTCCGATGGTCATATTCGAAAATCAGCGCCCGGCGGCTCCGCGGCGGCGCCGCGCGTATTTTCAGCCTGGCCATTGGCTTGCACGGCAAAACGCGGATATTCAATGCGCCGCCGTAATTCGCCTATAGCCCGGATTTCCGCCAATTTCGGTTTGCAGGGACTGTTTTCCGAGCGGAAGAGTATAGTATTGCAGTCGTGGCCGAAAAGAATTTTTTGCTGCCCGAAATCCGAATTCGAAATTCCAATGTTAAGCTTATGGGATGCGAAAAACCATTCCGCGCCGCGCGCCAAACCTATCTCCTCCCAGGTTTTTCATCCGATCAGGTGGACTTTAGTCTTAAAATGTTCGCAGATAAATTTCGCATCGATGATGGAGCCATTTTATTTATATTTTGCTTATATCCGGAGATATACCTGCCGAAAGGTACTCAGTGAACAAATGAGCAAATTTGCCCGTTTAATAACTTTTTTGCTATGGGGCGGGAAAATGTTTCCCGCACACCGTTGGCTTTGTCTACTCGTCGCCTGTTCTAATCTCGAGTTTGGGGGCCCTGGGGCCCATAGGGCCCCCGCTGGCGGGTCGCGAATATCGAAAAATCGCGTTTTGTACCTTTGAAAGGTCACCGTTTACCCTGAGGAGGTCGCACGGGCCTAAAACTCGCTGGGAGGTCTTAGGATGGGCACAATTAGACAATTTATGACTTCTGACTACCTTCTGCTACGTTTTGTATGTTTTCTCAGCCTGTAAAAATTAGAGAGTTAAATTTTTAAAACTGGAAACACGGATGTCAAGAAAGAAAAAATATGTAACTTTTGTAACAAAAATTTAGCCTTATCAATACTTAGTTCGATAACAACTTACGAATTTCTATTTTAGTGTAACCTACGTCATACAACTTGATAAGTCGTGTTTTATTTTTTAATCTTTCACACCAGTTGATTAAATTTTAACTTTATTTCCCATGACTCGTTTATTTTCTAGCGATTTGGCTTCACGGGACGAATGTCTAGCGTTTCAATGCAGTCCTCGGTGCGGAGGCAAGTGGCCCTTCAGTGGGCGTCCCTGTGCGGCCTGGTGCGCCCATGTCATCCGTTCGCGGTGTTATTGGGACCCGGGTTTCAGCATTCGTGCTAGTGCAGTGCGCGCCGCCTTTCCCCATCCACGAACAGGGATAAAAAGAGCAAAAAAAGTAACTCACAAGTCCTGACATATCATATTGAGAGATACGCTGCGGCAGCTTTTTGAGTAAGCTATTACTCTCCTATAGAAAATAATAAAGACATTCTTCTGTCGAGAGCCTAGCAGAAGTTTCCCTACAGATTGTAATTATGAAAATATCATTTTGTAAATCTGAGCATACATAAATTTCCTTATTATTTTTCACTTTTGCTTTCTCGAGTAACTTTGAGATAAAATACACAAGGAAATGATCGAGTCCACTTTACTTCCTTGCTTGCTTGCTCGATTACAGTGTAGCTTGAGCTCTCGGTCGAGCTGATTGGGAAATTACAACCATGTTCGGGCGTTTCGCTGCCCCGTTAATCGCTTTTCTTCTTCTAAGAGGTTAGTGATAAATTGGAGTGCTCATAAAGTGTGGTCGTTAATCTTCAAAATGATCAGAACTCAACGGCACGAACGGATACGAGTTTGAAATTTGGAAAGATGGTAAGTTGCAGTCATGCGTCACTGACAAAACATCGGGTGGCACAGCAGGAACACCGAATAATCACCATAAATGCAAGTATTTTTTGATTTTTGTTGTTGTTGTCATGATGTCCATAATTCTTTGAGGTACATAGTAAAATATTCGATTTGTCTCTGAAGCCCAATTGTGCGCTTACTTTTGTGTGTGTGGTTAGACAACATGCGGTATTGAAACCAATTTTTCTCGGTTTAAAGACCCAAAGAAACCACATTTTTTATTCCAATCGATTCTGAGGGTTGAGGTAGAAGGGTTTATTATTATTTCGATCGAGAAAATTGGTTGTATCGTGCGAGCAGAGGTGTAAAACAAAACGCACTTTGCTTTTGCTCGCTGTTGCGCCAGTGCGTCACCCTTCCGACGTCACAGCTGCCAATGCCGTGATATATGCTTGGGGGTGACGCTTGCGCAGTAGCGACTAAAACGTTCAAGCATTGCGCGCGCCAAAGCAACGTGCGTTTTTCTTTACGCCTCTGCTCGCACGTCACAAAAATAATTTTTTTGGAAAAATTATGTACCCAACATTTTCAACTATCAGTATATTAATTGGAATATATGCAAAAATTTGGTTTCAGTGTGTCTTTCGGAAATATAAAATAAAATATGTTAAGAGGTCGCATGCAAAATGAAAACTGCGGACTAAACGGACATGAACGATATATAGCAGTCTATTAGAAAAAAATTGAAGCTACAGAAATTTGTCTCACTTCTTTCTTATTTTAGCCGTACCTAAGCATGCGGCGAATAATTTTTCGGGACAGTTTATTTTTCATCTACGGCATTTTTGGGTTCGGTTCGAAGGACCTTTTTGTCGCACAGGGAAATCCTCCCATAAATAAGCGTTATCATGGCAGGCTCCAGTAATCCGGACTTCGTGGTTTTACTCTTTTAGATGGTTATTACTCTTCCAACACTCCCGCTACATACGATTGCAATCTGGTGATAGAAAAAAGATGTTTGCATTGGTCCAGGATTGGCTGGAAATACGAATTAAATACAGAGGAATCATCAGATTCTTTCCCGTTAGTCCGTGATTACCGTTGGCATGGTATATATTCTGAAATTCTATTCTCCGGCTGTGTCAGGATTGCAGTCTCTAAATTTCAGATCTGCCGGTCTTCCCAACCAATGGAAAATATCAGGAAAAAATCAAAATCACACGACCGCACAACTTCAAGATGCATTTTTCAATTTTGGCTACCGACTCTGCGCAGTTCCTTTTCACGGATGATCCAACCCTGAGAAAAGGATTTAACGCTGTCATTGATGGATGGGGAAAAAAAGCACATCGTTCTGTTTTGAGATCCTGTGATTTCATTCCTGATTACCAGGGCAGTGGTCAAATGTGTGGAGATTTTACAAAAATTGTATCGGTTGGTATTTAAAATTATAAAGATAGTAAGCCCAGAAAGAAAACTTACGTAAAAGGTCTACACGGACAACAAACGATAAAAATCTATTAAGTTGTTCGAATAAATATGAAAGTGATCGATACCGTTTCTAAGCAAAATAATGATTATTTCAAATATTATCTTCGCAAATTCATATTTCAAACTAGAGTCTTGCTTTTATCGCCAGGAAAGAATTTCGACTGCCTTTAACCCCCAACTCTAATATATGCGTGACTTTTCTTAGAATGAAAATGTTTTCTACCAAGGGAAGAGATGGGCGCATGCCACATTTGAAATTTCGTTTGATGGTCACAATCGTGAAGATGTTCTAAGCGTAACGGGAAACCAGATACAAATTCACCACTTTCCGAGGTTTGCTAGCAACTATTCAAAATTGCTTTTCAATGAGTGATTGGTTTTTCAATTTATTGTGAGAGTGATTGAATTAGTTTTTAAGATTTCACAGCGCATCGTGGTCATAAAAAGGTAAATTAAGAGGTGTATGAGAAGGGTCATTTATTTTAATAATGATTGCAATCATTTATATATTCGAGGGGCAATATTCAATGCAATATATCACTGCACCCCAAAACTCATATACCATATTACAAAAAAAATACTGCACGGGAATCCAATGTTCCATGTTAAACCTCTATGGAAAAAGTTTCGAAAATTCATCGTGAAAAAGTGACCAAACTTTTGCGCTGATTCAGAATTTGAGGTTTGATTTTGTTCTGGCGTCTAGAATAGGGTGTTTTTGGGTGGCAGTGTTGCGGGAAAATGGTGGATATGTTATATTCAACTTATATTCCGAATTTAATAAATCAAACATTTATTGAATCCGCATTAATTTACTTCTTTTCAGCTTTTACAGCTTTTCACGAAGTTTATGGTACTACCATCTCTCATTCAGAACAAACAGCGAAGGTCAATTCAAAATTCACAAATGTACGCTATACTCAATCTATTTTTGCGAATTTCTTTCATGAATTGCTTACTTAGATGGAGTGCTACGTTCTTTGCATGACGATGCCAAGAGCTACTTGGAATTGCAAATTCGGAATGATTTTCCAAATGCGTTTTGTGTCGACATCGTGTACCTTTCAAAAGAAAGCTTGGGAATTTATACAAAAGCACTAACCTTAGAAGTGTGGTATGGACGTTACTATGAAGAATTCCCAATAAAAACAAGTGGAAAAATGGAGTGGATTGAGCAGAGAATTACTTCAACATCATTCACACTGAAAAAGGGTTTGAAAGTCAAGCTGGTGGCTCACTTTGCAGATCTCGTCCTTGGAGGGATTAAATTCTGCAAAGAAGGTGAGTTATATTTTTTGAGAAAGTCGATTTTATTGAACATCTCAAAATAGAACCTACGGCGCCAATCATGTCGAACTGCAATGCTTTGGGTGAAGAAAAAACAACGCTAGGCACCAACAAGAATCACTTCACAAACCGTATTTTGAAGGCTTCATTTTTTCCATTTTTTGAATTTACATATAATTTGTATTTTAGTCCTGTATACTCTCAGCGATTGCAGAGAATTTGGAGGAGATTGTGCTGGATACCAACTGTGTAGCAATCAGGAGAATCATCTAAATTGCTCCTGCTTTGCTGGGTTTTCCGGAGAAAATTGCAGGGATTGTTCCCTAGGATACAAGAACCCGCCGAGATGCGTAGAAGGTAATGAAAAGAGCACATCCTATTGAAGCCTGGTAGTTCAATAGATCTGATTTGCACCCATTTTGAGGATGTCTATAGTACTCTTAATAAAAAAATGCATGTATCACAAGTCAAAAAGATTGAATTTGGGAAACGGCAACACAACACACTGAGGAGGAAACTGTGCCGCCGGACAGTTATTCAGTGCGGGGTTTCACGTTTTTCGTGAATCATGAAAGCCAAACATCATTGAAAAACATAAATTCACAAAATAATTGAACAGTATTTTATGCGATTAAATCATCATATATTTTGTTTAAAAGTGTGAATTTGAACTCTCTAGCCTCCTGGCGGCCGCAACAATTCACAATTTCCGGCAAACTCTCCAGTGAGATTCTGAGTAAAAACTGCATTGCCTCTCCAATGGGACAGTTTTTAAATGTTCTTCTTTCTTCTGAAATGGGCAGTGCTTAAGCAAAATGATATTAAATGACTATTATTTGTGCAACTGGAGAGCTACAAAACACGTGCGCCTTGGATGATAATGATAAATGATAAGCTCAGGGCCGAGGTGCTGCTTGAGTTGCACAATAATTACTTGCTTTATTAATTATTTGCTCTCACCAAATCACAATATAGAGTGAAATATACGTTTTTAATTTTATTTAAATGACTAGCGTGCACTGGAAACAGTTTTGGCAAACACTATGCTCACAAATCTCCAATGGACACTGCAAATATAGAGGCAATTATAATAGAGTGAATGGGAAGTGTCTTGGAGGCTGCGCCGCGGGATACATGCCAGACCCTGATGATTTATTCATTTTTTATTAAGATGAGCAGGGAACCATTTCTTTGAAATTATTATTTTGCTGAAAGTTAATTATTACTTTAAAATATTGATTTAGACAAGAAATGCATATTATTTAGAAACAACAACTATCCTGCTAATTTTGCCATAAAAGTGGCATCAAGCACTTTGGTTTGTGAATCACCATCAATATTTTTTAACGCTGATTTTTCATTTCCATCATTCCTTTTCTTACACATGGAAATTCATATTTTTACGAATTTGCAAGAATTTCTATCTAATTATTACTACATATTATTGTTTTAATATACACTTCTATATTTTCACATGAAAAAATAACGGACTGATAGAATGCAATGGAAGGAAGTTCGGCATAAACTGCTCCGAGACCCACAATCGATTTTGTTTCAACGAAAATTATAATCAAAGTGACGGAAGATGTCAAGGTGATTGCGTTGCCGGATATACTTACCCCGAATGCACGAACAGTAAAATAAGTTACCGCACCTTTGGATTGTTTTGAATATAAAAATCGAACTCTAGAAATTCAAACGGAAGTTCCAAAAATCAAGGAAATTGAATTGAATGCGATCGTTCTGGACCTGGCTGCGAGTTTAAGGGGAAAAGCAAGAGTCGACCGAATCTTGATTCAATACAGGGAAGTACGTGAGACAAAAATTTAAAATAATTTGTGCATGTTAAAATATTCAATTTCTTTTAGAAAGCAGAACTTGAATGGAGAAATGCAAGCGGAGCAGAGTTGATTCAAAGCAACCAACAGGAGTTTACCCTTTCAAATTTGACGCCAAATACCGATTACAACATAAGATTTGTCCTTTTTGAGACAGGCGCAGAGAAATACCCTCAAAATCTTTTTCCTGGAAAAGCGCTTGATTTTACAACTGATTGCAGGCCTCTTGGAAAGATAGTTTTATCCCATTAAATTAATTAGACTAATTAAACGTAATGAAACACAGATGATGCATTTATTGTGGTAGAAGGAACCAAGAGCAACACGTTTTCCATCAGCTTGAATGTCGGCTCTGCCGCAAAAGAGGAACTGTGCCGACCAATGTGGCTGACGGTGTTCTACAATGACACTGTTAAAGTTTTGGACGAACCGTTGGACGAAATCGACTTTCAGAAATCTGTTACTAACTGCAAACGTGGAGAGCACAAAATAGTGCTAAAAATAACAGACTCGTTGACACTCTATAGCAATTACACTTGTCCCTCCCAACGTAAGCCTATTTCCTCGATTTTATTCGGAAAAACTAAAACTATAGATATTTCAGTAAAAGAAGAAAACCACTTACGATTAGTGATCACCTCAATCATAACAATATTGGGAATTTTAACCACGCTCGCCACTCTCGCAGAAGTGTGGTTTTATTTAAGGAAATTGCAGAAATCTCGGCCAATAAACCATCTACCCAGCGTCCGATTTGTCACAAATTCGGATAATCTGAGAACTGATCGACAGGCTTTGCCACTCATAGAAGATCATGCTGCTGTCGTAATAGGAAGCAGGCCAAAGGATTCCAACTCAACAGAGGTTGAACGGTACTTGCTATCGGCCTTTGCACGAGTAAACTTCCTCAAGGACCAGTTCGAGGCAAAGATTTAAAATTTGTACTCAAAAAATTATTTAATTTTTTCTAATTATTAAGAAATTCCCGCTTGGACAAACTCAGTCCTGGGAGTGCGGCTCCAAACTGGAAAATAAGAGCAAGAATCGTTTCGCGAATTTTGCCGCTTACGACTCTTCCCGAGTGAAACTGGAGCTTCTTCCTGGAGATGTTCACTCCGACTACATCAACGCCAACTACGTGGACGTAATTTTTATGATATATATACATTTAATCTATATAACTTGATTTATTTCTAAGGGTTATGAACGGCCAAAAGCTTATATTGCGGCCCAAGGACCAACGGCAGACACTCTCGATGACTTTTGGCGAATGGTTTGGCAGGAAAAAGTATCGTTGATTGTTATGGTAACCAATCTAGTTGAACGTGGAAAGGTAAAAAAATGTTAAGCAAGAATGATAAATTGTATCTAAAAACTACTTTAAATACCAGGAAAAATGTGAGAAATACTGGCCCGAAGTAAACCAGGAAAAGAGACACGGCCGCGTGTCTGTTCGCACCATTAATGAGGAAATCAACGCCGACTTTATCACGAGAACTTTATTGGTTTCACTCTATGATACTAACAGACTCGTAAATAAATAGGTTAGTTTTTACAAATTAATCAATAATTAATCTGCTGAAGGTTCAACAACTTCACTACACGAGTTGGCCTGACAACGGAGTGCCGCTTTATCCACAGTCAATGGCTATGTTTGTCAAGAAAATGTTTGAACACAAAGATAAAAACCACCCGATATTGGTTCACTCAAGGTATTTTTCCAAAAATCATTTGTGACGGAACTACATTTTTTCTTAAACATTTCAGTGCTGGAGCGAAAAGAACAGGAACGGTTATTTTGATCGATGCTTGCATTCGAATGGTTCGATCGCACGGCCGTATCGACATCGTCAATATTTTTTCCCGAATGCGGTCTCAGAGAGTTAATTTAGTCGACAATTTGGTATAAATACCATCGATTTTGTTAAAAAAATAAAATAAAAATAAAATCTTCACAGACGCAATACGAGTTTGCACATCTGGTGCTCTTGGAGATAATTGCAAATCCAACATTTGTAATCAGTTGCGAGCATTTCAGTGATGAATACAAGAAGCTCAAGGCAATAAAAATGATTGATTAAATTTTATATTTAAAATTCATTTGAACGTTCTTTTAGGCAAACAACAAGAAGAACCTGAAGGAGAGCTTTTCCAAACTGAAAGTGATTTCCGAGAGAGATTTTCAGAGGGTGGAAACGCCTGTCAAAAACGAAACAGACAAGTGCAGAAACCCAGACTTTATTTCCTGTGAGTTATAAGCTATGCTAATTAATTTGCACATTTTCATTAATTCAACTGCCAGCATCAAACGCCATCGTTCGACTCTTTCCTTACGAAAACGTAGTGACCACGAGTTTTATCAACGCCGTCACCGTTGACGGATATCAGAAAGCCAAACAATTTATCGCGACGCAAGTGCCGATGAAAAACACAGTTGAAGATTTTTGGAGGATGATCGACCAGAACAACGTCAAAGAAATCGTCGTCCTCAACGAGCCGCATATTTCAGAAGTTAATAAATTTGCTAGTTTTTATCTTCCAGATTTTTAATCTAATTTTTCAGGGCGAATATCTTCCGTCGAAAGAACGCCGGTTTACCTTTGGAAAACTCAGAATTATTTTGAATGATTTTGAAGATGGAAAGAAGTTCAAAACTCTGAATGTGCAACTTAATACGGTAACCATTTATGCGTAGTCTTTTTTCGTGATCAAAATTAATTATTTTTAGAGGGGAATACGCAAAAATGTGAGCGTGAAAATGGCCTACGACTGGAAGCCCGGGAAGGTCACCCCGCCAAACACGGAATTGCTCATTGAGCTCTGGGATAGTTTGAAAATGACCAATGATAAAGACGTCATCACCGTTGTTTGCCAGTAAGTGACGAATTTCCCTTAGCAAATTGAAGAAATAAGTAAATTAAAATCGCTCTCTGATTAGTGACGGAGTGACGGCGTGCGGCCTTTTCCTCGGCATTGGTTTCGTGATCGAAAAAATCAAGTTGGAGAACAAGGTCGACGTCGGACTGGCGGTTCGAACTCTGAGGAAATCCAGACCAGCGTTTCTTTCCTCAGAAGTGAGATATTTAAATAATTTATTTCATTTTATGTTGATAAATCGAAGTGTGTTTGGAATATCTGTTATCGGCCACCGCGGTAGGTCGTGTGCGCCTGCCAAACAGACTTCCGGCTTACAATTAACAATACTTTCAAAATGCAGTGATTACATAGGAAAAACTGCAGCTTAGAAAATGAGATTTTTGTGTGGTTCTTGAAAAATTGGTGAACATTGCTAAATTATCGCAACAAGAAAAATTTTCAATATAATTATTAGACAGGCGTCGCCATTCAAAACGAGACAAGTAAATTTCACATTAGGAACACTCGTGTCGTTATTAAGAAAGCGTAATAAAATTGAACTAACGTTCGGCCAAAGAGAGCCTAAATGAGCCACCGAGCGTGTTTATATGCGATTGAGCTTCTTCTCGTGCGATGAGAAAGTAAAACGATTGATATTATTAATTTAATGCAAAAACTAGACAGAAAATTAATCTTTTTTATTAATCTAGCCTATCACACGCAGTAAAAGAGAGATGCTACTAGAACATTAAAGATAAATGTAGATAAATACAAAACTCAAATTGGGCAGATGCTAGAAAATTGAGTTTGAAATTTACGCAAATAAAGATGGAGTAAAAAATAAAGGTGGAGCATGTCTTAGCAAATTGCCCTACCTGTGACTAAACCCTCAAACCCTGAAAATATTAAAAACATTCCCCTATGCAAAGTGCTAATCAATTACTAAATTTGTTTCCAGATCCAGTTTGGATTTCTGTATGAAGCTGCCAAACACTACTTGTCCTCCTTCGCCACCTATGGGAACTTCAAATGAGTGAATTAATCTATAAACACAACATTTTATTACCCTTCTTTACCTTAATCACATTTTTAACCCTAAACATCAAGTAAAACTTTAGTTTTTAAGTTTAATTAAATAATGAAATGCGCATTTAAAAATTAAAATTACAAATGTAAAGCTGACTCCGAATATTTAGACAGTAAAATTCAGCACTTTTAAAAAACAAGTTAAAGTCAAGGATTCGTTAAGGATAAAGAAAATAATTACGTATGAATAGTTTTAGTACTACAAATAATGGAAGATCTTATAAAATACAATTTTAATTATATAGACACAACTTAAGTACGCGTGAGGGACAGAAAATTCTCCCTCAAAATTACAATGTTATTTGTTTGTTCATGAAATCATGCAAAAAAACATTTATTAATACTAATAATAAAGGAATTATCAACTGTCAAGGTGGTTGCTTTATTGATAAAATTACCCATAATTAATTTAGACTAAGCAGGAAAAAGTTTTCAATTTTTAAAATCAGGCGCGACAAGAAACAGCAACACAATATTTGCGGCCAATCCCCCTTTCACGCGAGAGTTGCCCGCTATCGATAAGCTACTTCCGGGCTGAGTAAGTAAGGCCAAACGCGCACTACATAAGGAAATTCACAAATAATTATCCTTCACCCGTACAGATGGCAGCCTAATGCACATTATTCACTGAACAAGCGCTTCGCACTAGAGTTCCGAGTTGGGGTTAACTCGGGGGCGGGGGCCAACTCGGATACGCCCCCTAACCCGGACGCGGGCGGCGACCGCCGGGCGGGGGCGCGCCGGCGCATGCGGCGCCGGAAACGCCAGGAAAACCGCCTCTGGGAGAGATCTCGGGGTGGCCACCCTGAGAAAGGTCGCCGGGGTGGTTGGGGGGTGCGCGTGCTTGCGAGACGCTTCCGGGGAGGGGTCGCGCGCGAAAATCGCTCCGCCGGTCCAGTCTTTGGACGGGAAACACCTAGGCGCTCTGTTCGAGGGTTTCAGGTCGGGGGACCCTGAGAAAGGTCGACCGGTCGCGGCAGGTTAAAGTCCTTGGCGGGCTATTTCGAATGAGGGTTCACGGTCGACGCTGCGGCGAATACTCGAATTTTGGCAAAAAAATGAATTATAAAATGTGTCTTTGCGCTGGGCAAATTGCGCCGCTCGCGCGAATTCAAAACGCACTTTTATGCACTCTAAGTGAGACGAAGGATGTGATATGAATCGTTGCCGCCGCTAAAATCGCGTAGTGAAAGTGCTCAGGGTTGGCGACCTGTGGAGGTTGGTGGTTTGAAATGCGGCTAGTAGACGTAATGCAGCGTTAAACATGCTGGAAAACGCTGAAAAAGCAATTAAATTCGGCCTGGGAATCGATCTCAGGTCGGGGAACCCTGATGAAGGTCGTTTGGGCACGCCAGGTTGAAGTGCTCGGCGGGCACATTCGAATGAGGGGTCGCGGTTGACGCTGCGGCGAATACTCGAATTTTGGCAAAAATATAACTATTTCAGGCGCTGCGTGTGCGTTGCTGTGCACACGTTTTGCACACCAAAAACCGAAAAACCGTTATAAAATCAATTTGGGCAGAGTTAGACCGCTAAAAATTTGGTTCCGGACAGGCGCGCACGCAGTCGTTTGTGTCCGATGGTCAAATTCGAAATTGAGCGCACGGCGGCTCCGTGGCGCCGCCGCGCGTATTTTCAGCCTGCGGCCATTTGCGTGCACGGCAAAACGCGGATATTCAATGCACCGCCGTAATTCGCCTATGGCCCGAATTTCCGCCAAAATCGGTTTGCAGGGACTGTTTTCCGAGCGGAAGAGTATAGTATTGCAGTCGTGGCCGAAAAGCATTTTTTGCTGCCTGAAATCGGAATTCGAAATTCCCATGTTAAGCTTAGGGGATGCGAAAAACCCTTCCGCGCCGCGCGCTAAACCTATCTCCTCCCAAGTTTTTTCATCCGATCAGGTCGAATTTGGTCTTAAAATGTTTGCAGATAAATTGCACATCGATGATGGAGCCATTTTATTTACATTTTGCTTATATCCAGAGATATACCTGCCGAAGGGTACTCAGGTAACAAATGGGCAAATTTGCCCGGTTAATAGCTTTTTTGCTATGGGGCGGGAAAATGTTTCCCGCACACCGTTGGCTTTGTCTACTCGTCACCTGTTCTAATCTCGAGTTTGCCCTGGGGCCCATAGGGCCCCCGCTGGGGGAGCCGCGAATATCGAAAAATCGCGTTTTGCACTTTTGAAAGGTCACCGTTTACCCTGAGGAGGTTGCATAGACAATTTATGACTTCTGACTACCTTCTGCTACGTTTTGTATGTTTTCTCAGCCTGTAAAAAAATTAGAGAGTTAAATTTTTAAAAATGGAAACACGGATGTCAAGAAAGAAAAAATATGTAGCTTTTGTAACAAAAATTTAGCCTTATCAATACTTAGTTCGATAACAACTTACGAATTTATATTTTAGTGTAACCTACGTCATACAACTTGATAAGTCGTGTTTTATTTTTTAATCTTTCACACCAGTTGATTAAATTTAAACTTTATTTCCCATGGCTCGTTTATTTTCTAGCGATTTGGCTTCACGGGACGAATGTCTAGCGTTTCAATGCAGTCCTCGGTGCGGAGGCAAGTGGCCTTTGAGTGGGCTGGGTCCCTGTGCGGCCTGGTGCGCCCATGCTATCCGTTCGCGGTGTTATTCGCACCCGGGTTTCAGCATTCGTGCTAGTGCAGTGCGCGCCGCCTTTCCCCGTCCACGGACAGGGATAAAAAGAGCAAAAAAAAGTAACTCACAAGTCCTGACGATTCTTATTGAGAGATACGCTGCGGCAGCTTTTTGAGTAAAATCTATTACTCTCCTATAGAAAATAATTAATACATTCTTCTGTCGAGAGACAAACAGAAGTTTCCCTACAGATTGTAATTATGAAAATATCATTTTGTAATTCTGAGCATACATAAATTTCCTTATTATTTTTCACTTATTGCTTTTTTGTTAAAATTCATGCTCGAGTAACTTTGAGATAAAACACACAAGGAAATGATCGAGTCCACTTTACTTCCTTGCTTTTGCTTGCTCCGTTACAGTGTAGCTTGAGCTCTCGGCCGAGCTGATTGGGAAATTACAACCATGTTTGGGCGTTTCTCTGCCCAGTTGATTGTTTTTCTTCTTCTAAGAGGTTAGTGATAAATAGGAGTGTTCCTAAAGTGTGGTCGTTAATCTTCAAAATGATCAGAACTCAACGGCACGAACGGATACGAGTTTGAAATTTGGAAAGATGGTGAGTTGCAGTCATGCGTCACTGACAAAACATCGGGTGGCACAGCAGGAACACCGAATAATCACGATAAATGCAAGTATTTTTTGATTTTTGTTGTTGTTGTCATGATGTCCATAATTATTTGAGGTAGTAAAATATTCGATTTGTCTCTGAAGCCCAATTGTGCGCTTACTTTTGTGTGTGTGGTTAGACAACATGCGGTATTGAAACCAAATTTTCTCGGTTTACAGACCCACTGAAACCACATTTTTTTGTTCCAATCGATTCTGAAGGTTGAGGTAGAAGGGTTTATTATTATTTCGATCGAGAAAATTGGTTCTATTGTGCGAGCAGAGGTGTAAAACAAAACGCACTTTGCTTTTGCTCGCTGTTGCGCCAGTGCGTCACCCTTCCGACGTCACAGCTGCCAATGCCGTGATATATGCTTGGGGGTGACGCTTGCGCAGTAGCGACTAAAAGGTTCAAGCATTGCGCGCGCCAAAGCAACGTGCGTTTTGCTTTACGCCTCTGCTCGTACGTCACATAAATAATTTTATTGGAAAAATTTATGTACCCAACATTTTCAACTATCAGTATATTAATTGGAATATGCAAAAATTTGGTTCCAGTGTGTCTTTCGGAAATAAAATAAAATCTATTATCACATGCAATATGAAAACTGCGGACGCAACGGACAGGAACAATATATAGAAGTCTAATAGAAAAAAAATTGAAGCAACAGAAATTTGTCTCACTTCTTTCTTATTTTAGCCGCACCTAAGCACACGGCGAATAATTTTTCGGGACAGTTTATTTTTCTTCCACGGCAATGTTGGGTTCGGTTCGATGACCTTTTTGTCACACAGGGAAATCATCCCATACATAAGTGTTATCTTGGCAGGCTCCAGTAATCCGGATTTCGTGGTTTTACTCTTTTAGATGGTTATTACTCTTCCAACACTCCCGCTACATACGATTGCAATCTGGTGATAGAAAATGGGTGTGTCTATTGGTTCAAGAGTGTTAATGGCTGGAAATACGAATTTAATACAGATAAATCATCAGATCCTTTCCCGTTAGTCCGTGATTACCGTTGGCATGGTAAATAGTCTGAAATTCTGTTCTCCGGCTGTGTCAGGATTGCAGTCTCTAAATTTCAGATCTGCCGGTCGTCTCCACCAATGGAAAATATCAGGAAAAAATCGAAATCACACGACCGCACAGCTTCAAAATGCATTTTTCAATTTTGGCTAGCGACTCTGCGCAGTTCCTCTTCACGGATAATCCAACCCTGAGAAAAGGATTTAACGCTGTCATTGACGGATGGGAAACACAACATCGTTCTGTTTTGAGATCCTGTGATTTCATTCCTGATGTTGGGAGCGGTGTTCAAAGTTGTGGAGGTTTTACAAAAATTAAATCGGTTGGTATTTAAAATTATAAAGATAGTAAACCCAGAAAGAAAACTTGCGTAAAAGGTCTACACGGATTAAGTTGTTCAAATAAAAATGAAAGTGATCGTTTCTAAGCGCAATAATGATTATTTCAAATATTATTTTCGCAATTTCATATTTCAAACTAGAGTCTTGCTTTTATCGCCAGGAAAGAAATTCGACTGCCTTTAACCCCCAACTCTAATATATGCGTGACTTTTCTTAGAATGAAAATGTTTTCTACAAAGGGAAGAGATGGGCGCATGCCACATTTGAAATTTCGTTTGATGGTCACAATCGTGAAGATGTCCTAAACGTAACGGGAAACAAGATACAAATTCATCACTTTGCCAGGTTTGCTAGCAACTATTCAAAATTGCTTTTCAATGAGTGCTTGGTTTTTCAATTTATTGTGAGCGTGATTGAATTAGTTTTTAAGATTTCACAGCGCATCGTGGTCATCGTAATTAAATAGGTAAATTAAGAGGTGGATGAGAGAAGGGTTATTTATTTTAATAATGATTGCAATCATTTATATATATTCGAGGGGCAATATTCAATGTTCAAAAAGAAACGATGGATCGGTGGGATCGAAATTTCAATGGCAAGAGTCGTTCAGAAACTGACAGTTTTGTTGGTGAAATATTCAACCATTTTGGATGAGCGCCTTCATCACTGCACCCCAAAATCCATATTCCATATTAAAAAATGCCTGCACGGGAATCCAATGTTCCATGTTATATCTCTATGGAAAAGTTTCGAAAATTCATCGTGAAAAGTGTATTTTAGACCACACTTTTGCGCTGATTCAGAATTTGAGATTTGATTTTGTTCTGGCGTCTAGAATAGGGTGTGATCGGTGTGCAGTGTTGCGGGAAAATGGTTGATATGTTATATTCAACTTATATTCCAAATTTAATAAATCAAAAAATTTTTGAAACCGCATTAATTTACTTCTTTTGCAGCTCTTCACAAAGTTTATGGAACTACCATCTCTCATTCAGAACAAACAGCGAAGGTCAATTCAAAATTCACAAATGTACGCTATACTCAATCTATTTTTGCGAATTTCTTTCATGAATGCTTACTTAGATGGAGTGCTACGTTCTTTGCATGCCGATGCCAAGCGCTACTTGGAATTGCCAATTTGGAATGATTTTCCAAATGCGTTTTGTGTCGACATCGTGTACCTTACGAAAGAGAGCTTGGGAAGTAATAAAACAGCACTAACCTTAGTAGTGTGGGATGGACGTTACAATCGAGAATTCCCAATAAAAATAAGTGGAAAAATGGAGTGGATTGAGCAGAGAATTACTTCAACATCATTCACACTGAAAAAGGGTTGGAATGTCAGGCTGGTGGCTCACTTTGCAGATCTCGTCCTCGGAGGGATTAAATTCTGCAAAGAAGGTGAGTAATATATTTTGAGAAAGTCGATTTTATTCAAAATCTCAAAATAGTACCTACGGCGCCAATCATGTCGAATTGCAATGCTTTGGGTGAAGAAAAAACAACGCTAGGCACCAACAAGAATCACTTCACAAACCGTATTTTGAAGGCTTCAATTTTTCCATTTTTTGAATTTACATATAATTTGTATTTTAGTCCTGTATAATCTCAGCGATTGCAGAAAATTTGGAGGAGATTGTGCTGGATACCAACTGTGTAGCAATCAGGAGAATCGTCTAAACTGTTCCTGCTTTGCTGGGTTTTCCGGAAAAAATTGCTACACTAGTAATGCTGTGCGTAAATTAAAATTTTTAAAATACACTTAATATTTTTCAGCTTGTCAAGGCAAAATCTTTGGCTTGAACTGCGCTAGCAAATCCAATAAACATTGTTTAAATGACGAAATCGACCGTGCTTACGGAGACTGCATCCGTGGGTGCGCACTTGGCTACCAATCCCCAGATTGTGAAAGTGGTTTGTATCCCGACTTTTGGCTGGTCAAAAAATTGTTATATTGATTGCACGAATATTCTGATAATTTTCGTCGTACAATCTAAAACTTTAACATCAATTTTAGGTCCTTAAATCTTTTATTTGTTTGAATAATTATATAGAATGCACTGGAGGATTTTTCGGGCAGGACTGCGCTGAATTTTCTCCCTCCAAATGTTTAGATGGGACATTCGATCCAATAAATGGAAAATGTAAAGGGGGTTGTTCCCTAGGATACAAGAACCCACCGAGATGCGTAGAAGGTAATGAAAAGAGCACATCCTATTGAAGCTTGGTAGTTCAATAGATCTGATTTGCACCCATTTTGAGGATGTCTATAGTACTTTTAATAAAAAATGAATGTATCACAAGTAAAAAAGATTGAATTTGGGAAACGGCAACACTGAGGAGGAAACTGTGCCGCCGGACAGTTTTTCAGTGCGGGGTTCCACGTTTTTCGTGAATCATGAAAGCCAAACATCGTTGAAAAATATAAAGTCACAAAATAATGGAACAGTATTTTATGCGATTAAATCAACATATATTTTATTTAAAAGTGTGAATTTGAACTGGCGGAGTAGGAGTTATTTATAGATATTTCGTGGTCATTTATTGGACTAACAGTCCTCATAGATTTAATTTTGTGAAATTACAATGTAATTATTGAGGGACAGTTTCTGAATTAAGCATTAAATCAGCAAAAATAATAATAAATTTACTGATTTATATCACTCGTAGGCTGCCAGGGCAACACTTATGGAGTTAATTGCTCTCAAATTTCCACGAAAAAATGCATGTACTACGGAATCAACCCCGTTGATGGAAACTGTCTACATGGATGCGCAGAGGCAGTAATATTCCCCCAGTGTATCGAGGGTTTGTATCTCAATCATTCTCCTGTTCTAAGTTGATATGATTTGGTAATATGATTTATTCATTTTTTATTAAGATGAGCAGGGAACCATTTCTTTGAAATTATTATTTTGCTGAAAGTTAATTATTACTGTAAAATATTTATTTAGAACAGAAATGCATCTATTTAGAAACAACAACTAGCTGCTAATTTTACCATAAAAGTTGCCTCAAGCACTTTGGTTTTTGAATCACCATCAATATTTTTTAACACTGATTTTCCATTTCCATCATTCCTTTTTTTACACATGGAAATTCATAACTTACGAATTTGCAAGAATTTCTGTATAATTATTACTGTTATTGTTGTTTTTAATATATACTAATATATTTTCACGTGAAAAAAATAACGGACTGATAGAATGCAATGGAAGAAAGTTCGGCAGAAACTGCTCCCAGACCCACAATCGATTTTGTTTCAACGAAACTTATTATCAAAGTGACGGAAGATGTCGAGGTGATTGCGTTGCCGGATATACTTACCCCGAATGCACGAACAGTAAAATAAGTTACTGCACCTTTGGATTGTTTTGAATATCAAAATCAAACTCTAGAAATTCAAACGGAAGTTCCAAAAAGCAAGAAAATTGAATTGAATGCGATCGTTCTGGACCTGGCTGCGAGTTTAAGGGGAAAAGCAAGAGGGAACCAAATCTTGATTCAATACAAGAAAGTACGTGAGACCAAAATTTAAAATTAATTTGTGCACGTTAAAATAATCAATTGCTTTTAGAAAGCAGAACCACAATGGAGAAATGCAAGCGGAGAGTTGATTCAAAGCAACCAAAAGGAGTTTACCCTTTCAAATTTGAGGCCAAATACCGATTACAACATAAGATTTGTCCTTTTTGAGTCAGGCGCAGAGAAATACCCTCAAAATCTTTTTCCTGGACAAGCGCTCGATTTTACAACTAATTGCAGGCCTCTTGGAAAGATAGTTTTATCTTTTTAAATTAATTAGACTAATTAAACATAATGAAACACAGATGATGCATTTATTGTGGTAGAAGGAACCAAGAGCAACACGTTTTCCATCAGCTTGAATGTCAGCTCTGCCGCAAAAGAGGAACTGTGCCGACCAATGTGGCTGACGGTGTTCTACAATGACACTGTTAAAGTTTTGGACGAACCGTTAGACGAGATCGACTTTCAGAAATCTGTTACTAACTGCAAATGCGGAGAACACAAAATAAAGCTTAAAATGACAGAATCGTTGACATTTTATAGGAACTACACATGTGCTAACTGTCAATCCAAACGTGAGCCTATTAATTATGTATTTTATATGGGAAAAACTTAACCAAGATATTTCAGTAAAACAAGAAAACCAATCAAATTCTGTGCTCACCTCAGTTATAATAACATTGGTGATTTTGGCCGCGCTCGCAACTTTCGCAGTTTGGTTTTATTTACGGAAATGGAAGAAAACTCGGCCAATTAACGAACAACCCAGCGTCCACTTCAGCAATAACTCGGATAATCGGAGAAATGAAATACAGGCTTTGCCACCGTTAGAAGCTCAAGCTGTCGTAATAGGAGATAGGCCAAAAGATTCCAACTCAACCGAGATTGAACGGTACTTGCTATCAGCCTTTGCAGGAAACTTCCTCAAGGAGCAGTTCGAGGTAAATTCAAATTTCTGCATTCGGTTAAAATTTAATCTAAATATTAAGAAATTCCCGCGAGGTCAAACTCAGTCCTGGGATTGCGGATCCAGACCGGAAAATAAAAGCAAGAACCGTTACGCGAATTTGGCCGCTTACGACTCTTCCCGAGTGAAACTGGAGCTTCTTGCTGGAGATGTTCACTCCGACTACATCAACGCCAACTACGTGGACGTAATAATCAATGTTTTATCAATCTAATATTTAATTAATGTAACTGATTTCGAAGGGTAATGAGCGGCCAAAAGCTTATATTGCGAGCCAAGGACCAACGGCAAACACTCTCAATGATTTTTGGCGAATGGTTTGGCAGGAAAATGTGTCGTTGATTGTTATGGTAACCAATCTAGTTGAAGGAGGAAAGGTATAGTAATTCTTAAAGCTGAGAGAATTATTTTCTTAAGAATCCCTACCAGAAAAAGTGTGAAAAATACTGGCCCGACAACAACCAGGAAAAGAGACACGGTCGCATTTGTGTTCGCACCATTAATGAGGAAATCAACGCCGACTTTGTCACGAGAACTTTATCAGTTTCACGCGATAATACTAACAGACTCGTAAATAAATAGGTTAGTTATTACAAATTAATCAATAATTAATCTGCTCAAGGTTCAACAACTTCACTACACGAGTTGGCCTGACCACGGAGTGCCGCTGTATCCACAGTCAATGGCTTTATTTGTTGAGAAAATAATTCAACGTCAAGATAAAAACCACCCGATATTGGTTCACTGCAGGTATTTTCCTTAACATGTCCAGTAAGAGGGATGAACTAGAAAATATTATTCAAAACTTATTCAGTGCTGGAGTGGGAAGGACAGGAACGGTGATTTTGATCGATGCTTGCATTCGAATGGTTCAATCACACGGCCGCATGGACATCACCAGTATTTTCACTCGAATGCGGTCTCAGAGAGCTAACTTAGTCGACAATTTGGTAAAAAAAAAGAAAAATGTGCAAAGTTTAGAAGGGAAAAATTATAAAAAATAACTTCGCAGAAACAATACGAATTCGCACATCTGGTGCTCTTGGAGATTTTTGCAAATCCAAAGTTTGAAATCAGCTGTGACAAGTTCACTGAGGAGTACAACAATCTAAAGGTAATGTAATTAATTATATTTAATATTGAAATTAATTTGAACGTTCTTGTAGGGAAACAACAAGAAGGACCTGAAGGAGAGGTTTTCTAAACTGAAGGAAATCTGCGAGAGAGATTTTCAGAGGGTGGAAACGCCTGTAAAAAACGAAACAGACAAGTGCAGATACCCAGAATTTATTTCGTGTAAGAAAAAAGTTCTGCTTACCAATTAATTTGCACATTTTTAACAATTCAACTCCTATAGCGTCAAGCGCCATCGTTCGACTTTTTCCTTACGAAAACGTAGTGACTATGAGTTTTATCAACGCCGTCACCGTAGACGGATATCAGAAAGCCAAACAATTTATCGCGACGCAAGTGCCGATGAAAAATACAGTTGAGGATTTTTGGAGGATGATCGACCAGTTCAAAGTCAAAGAAATCGTCGTCCTCAACGAGCCGCATATTTCAGAAGTTAATAAATTTGCTAGTTTTTATCTTTCAGATTTTTAATGTTATTTTTAAGGGCGGATTTCTTCCGTCGAAAGAACGCCGATTTATCTTTGGCGAAATCGAAGTTATTTTGGATGATTTTAATGATGGAAAGAAGTTCAAAACTATGAATGTCCAACTTAATACGGTTACCTCTTTATGCATGGTCTATTTTATTGATAAAATAAAAAAAAATTTAGAGGGGAATATGCAAAAATGTGAGCGTGAAATGGGCCTACGACTGGAAGCCTGGGAAGGTCACCCCGCCAAACACGGAATTGCTCATTGAGCTCTGGGATAGTTTGAAAATGACCAATGATAAAGACGTCATCGCCGTTGTTTGCCAGTAAGTGACGAATTTCCCTTAGCAAATTGATCAAAAAATAAATTAAAATCCCTCTCTGATTAGTGACGGAGTGACGGCCTGCGGCCTTTTCCTCGGCATTGGTTTCGTGATCGAAAAAATCAAGTTGGAGAACAAGGTCGACGTCGGACTGGCGGTTCGGACTCTGAGGAAATCGAGACCGGCGTTTCTTTCCTCAGAAGTAAGTTTTTTAAATAATTTTTTTCATTTTCTGTTGATAAATCGAAGTGTGTTTGGAATTTCTTATTTTATCGCGGCAACCGCGATAAATCGCGTGCGCCGGCCATAGAGAGCTTCCGGCTTTCAATTTTTTATCCTATACATCGTTGAAAAATTCAATAATGATTTGTAAAAAAAAATTAAATTTTGTATGAAGCGTAAAAGGTCTTTTTAGCAAAGTTGAATTTAGCATAGTAGGTCATCTCTGAAAATTCGACGCTGCAGAAATTAAAATTGGCAGCTGGTACCCTGTTGTCGGTGCACGCTGATGCCGGAAATACAATTATCACGATGTATTTTATTATTTACCTCCTTTCTTTGTTTTTTTTTTAGATGCAGTACGAACTTGTGTACGAAACTGCCCAAAACTATTTGGTCTCATTTGATACCTACGGAAACTTCAAGTAGGATTCCTTTTACTTTTCCCATTTATGTATTTGCTTCAATATGGAACACCTTTTAGTGCAATAATATTTAGGATGTTAGCATAAAAAATGTATTAGATTATATAGAGGTTAACAAAATTTGAATCGCGAGACGCTGATAATTTTAATTAATTTTAATTGATGTTTAATTAAAGCATGAACACTCCTATCGTTTGTACACGCAGACATTATAATTACTGTGTTTCATATCTTTCTATTTATTAAGTGTATCCTTGAGCATTTAAATCAGTGTTCTGCATTTTATTAATCCACGAATAGTAATTAAATTTGTATTAATCAGTTTGAAACATAACCAGTCAAAAACCTTTAATGGCCCTGAAAATATGGTTTTGCACGATCTGTACGTAAAATTATTTGTTGAATCGCAGTTTTAACAGGGACAATCTTAATTGTATTATTGATATCAAAATAAATAGTATGTTTATTCGAGCATAATTAAGCTGGTTAATTTTTACTTTGATACCTAAGCAAAAAATTAAAATAAATTGCAAGTTCCAATCAGAGAAGTCTGTATCCTGTCTAGAAAAATATCTCCTTGGTGTTTTTCAATCAAAAGTGCTCTCTGGGTTAGGCTTTATATCAACAGTGTGAAGAGGATGTGCGTTATTTTAATTTTTGGAGAAGATTTATGAATATTTTCAGCCATGCGTGAATTACATTAATCCTGTCTTCTCATAATACACTCAGGCCTGCGTTTTTCACAAAGTGGAAACGATAAAAAAGACCGCATAAGGAAAGTGGCGCAATATAAATAAGTCATAACTTTGGTTGCTTTTGTCGCTTTTTTATAGCGCCAGCGCTCGCCTTTTGCTGATGTGGTTGAGAAAAATTCACAATGTTGGGCGTGTCGTTCATGTATTTAGAATCATTTGACACCTACGGGAACCTCAAATGAAGAAACCGTTTTATTTATGAAATAATTCCAGTGATGACTTTTAATTATAGTCATCCCATAACTGGCCGAGGGATTGATTTTTAAAATTAATCCCGATAATTTTTTATTGAATTCTCGGACAGAAATAAATTTACCGATGATTTCTTGCTTAACTTAATTCAGTAAAATTTATTATTTTAAAATAATCAAGGAAATTTCGGTAAAAAATATATGCCAGTCGAATACATTGTGAATTGTGAAATGTTTATGTGGTTTTATTATTAACATTGTACAATTTTTAAGTGGAATTATAAAAAACTGACTAGATTCTTTGCTTCCGTCTTGACACAAACACAACAGACCTTTTGCCTACATTCGTCTGGCAAGCAGGTGGAGGGAATGGCCATCAAGCTGCTCTTCTTCTGCTAGCCCTGACAGAGGAGTGACGAATTTGTTGCTTTTCTTCCTCCTCGCCTCCGTGGAACTGCGAGGAAAATTATATTTAGTTTTTTAAACGTTCGAGAGGCTTCGTTCTTTTTACCTGGCCCGGAGATTTACGATCCTCTCGAAGACTGGGCACACGACTCGAATTCAAATGCGACACTTCTGCACAGAGAGAAGAAAAACATGATTAAATTTGGCTAGGTAACATTTTTCTTCCACCTAGTATATTTTAATTTTAACTTATAAACCAATTCCTGTGTGTTTGTTAAATTTTAAATATTTGATCAAAATTTGCCCTTTATTTTAAAATTATTTCAGAAGTCAAAATTCTTCACACGATTCAAATTCTACACATCAAATTTGTACAAATCTGGCAACTGCAACGGACCCGTTTCTGATTTTTCCGAGAAAAAAATCGGCAAAGTGGCGAATTTTAGAGCCAAACCCAAGCAATCGTCGCGTGCCGTCCTGGGGAGGTGCAGCCATAAAATTAATTAATTAATTCATCAAATAAATAGTTAACAGCGGTGTAGCACGATTTGTTAGATCTAAAGCGCTATCGCTTCAACTGTAACATAAAGACGAGCTTGCAACGCAGCACCCTCCGAGGGTGTTTAGTCCGTGCATCAAAAGGGGGCGCGCTGCTTCACAATTAAAACAGTGTCTCTCGCAGATCAGAATTTTCCTTTGCAGCCGACCGCTTTTTGTGCTTGACAATAATGTATTGACTTCGGTGCGATGCTGGGCGTGCGTAAAAAATCACGCAAGAACCGCTCTTGGATTCTCATCCATATATTTTGTTTTAAGTTGTTTTGGTCCTAATTATCGCCGCGCAGAGATTCGGCAAGCAGCAATATCAGATGCACATCGAAGACTAAAAAGGGTCCTTGGGACGCGGCGAGCTGTGTTCTCTGCACAATAGGACACTGATTTTAATTCTTTTTTATTAAATATAACGTGATCAGGGTTTTTTGATAACTCTATAATGTAAGCTAAAAACTGGCGATTTTCGCTGTGTTGTTATGCCACCTGCGCCGTAGTAATGCTTGGCATAACAGTCTGCATCGAGTGAAAAGACGCCAAAAGGTAGCCAGTACGATTAAGCACTCAGGACATTTTGGACTAAATATTAAATAGCCGGTGCATTAAAGTTAAAAATTTTAATATCAGCGATGGATTCCTCTCTTCAAGCCTGATTCGCTAACCAAGCAATACCTGAAATCAAAGTTAATATATTAATTAGACAGAAAACAAATATTGATGGAGTTTAAATCATTTTTAATTATTTAGGAGACTGCGTAATTTATTTCATATTTTAATATGCAAAAGTTCACTGGAGTCCAAAACAGCTTTGTATTTTTATCAATTTTTTCAGGTGCGGTAAGCAGTGGGAACCGTGTTTCGGCGCCGACTCGCCAATTGGTGGTTTTCGCACCTATCAAGTGGCTTTAGGGACAAATGTCTGGCGTTTCAATAAAAGACCTCGGTGCGGGGAGGCGAAAAGATGGCCACATTAGGCTCAAGCTCTTTTGCGGCTCCATTAGTATCCGCTTGGCATTGTTATTGGGACCTGGTGAGCTCATAGCTCACGGAAAACGCTGAGTGAGCAGAGGTTCAAACAAAAAAAAATGCTGTTGAGATTTATTTTATAGTCGTGGATAGAGATTTATTTACAAGGACCAAGAGATTGGAAAAATATTGTGCGTTTTATACGGTCAACTATTTTGTTCGTTTCAAACCTCTTTGAGGTTTCAAATGAGCTCAAATCTCAAATATTGCAATTTTAAGCTAGAACTATTAAACGGCTTAAATATCTGAAATGGTTACAAAATCCATAATAAATATTTTTGTGCCACGCCAATTATTTAGTAAAATCAGCTCAGAGACCGTCAATATTGAACACAAAAAAATTTATATAAAAACTTCGTCTATTTGAAATATTTATAAACCTTTAATTCGGCTCTGGTGTCTTATTCTGTCATATTTTGGGAAAAAAGTAATCATTTATTCGATACAAATGTAATATTTACACTGTAAAGTGAACAACAGAGCAGCATTAAGCGTATTTAGAAAATTGCTTTTTGATCTCGTTTTTAGACACTTGAAACGTTTTTTGATCAAAAACAGGAATTGTTAAATACTGAAAAACCTGTGTTTTGAGGTATAGAGCGTAATTTTGTTGGGTTTGTTGAGATAGTAGAGTGTATTTATTCTAAATAAAGAAATAGATTTCGTTAATGATCTTTTATAAGTTTTATTGACTGTATACTACATAATATCAATTCAAATATTTGAAAGCAACTATGATACAATTACAATGCTATATACTAAGAAAGGAATGAGAATGAAAGGACAAATTGAAATTCATGAATTTGTAGCAAATGTTTCCTCAGTTTAGTAATAGCGATAATTTTCCACACATTTTAAATTTTCGTTTATTTGAAATGAATTGACATGATATGCTTGCGAAGAGAACGTTTGGAAATTAACTGTTTTTTGCATGCATCACATTCAAATTCAAGCTCCAACAAATTGTGTTTCATAGCGAGATGGTTAATCAAGTTAGTGGTGAAAACGAAACTTTGAGGGCAATGGGCACAGAGCTTCAAATTGGATTGGTTGTGCATCCTGTTAATATGCAGTTTTAAAAGTTTCGCACTCTTGAAGCACATTTTGCAGGGTTCACATTTGAATCCAATAGCTTTGTGCTCCAAACCACGCCATTCGCGATTTCCATGTTTTCTTTTGAAGTGGCAAGCAAGCTTAGAAGACCATTGAAACCTCTTTGGACACTTGGCACATTTGAACAAAGTTTCCCTGCACTTTTGTAGGTGCGATTGGTACGAACCTGAACACAGAAATTCATTTTTACAGCGAAAGCAGGACAACTTTCTAATGTGTTGAGCGAAATAACCGACTGACACAACTAATTTACAAAATCGGCAGCGCTTTAATGCGTGCACTCTTTGCACGTGCTGGGATAAATCAGAATTGGTTGGAAACATTTTGCTGCATTTGTCACACTTGAATTTCTTTCCTGTGTTGTGTTTCCTAGCAACATGTGCTTGTAGAGCTTTTTTATTTCTTGTTTTGAAATGACAATATTCACAATCAATCATTTTCGCATCATCGTGAAGAGAGTCAAAGTGAGTCCTCATTTCGATATCAGATTTGAAAAACGAGACGCAGCCACGAAAAGCGCACTTAACTGGAAATTCACGATGGACATTACGAACATGATTGTTGATTTTACGATATCCAATGAATTCCTTGCTACAAAATTCGCATTTGAATATTTTCAGTTCTCTCGGGTTTTCGTGTACTTCCTCGTTGTGTTTTTCCCTTTCCACGATTGTGTGAAAATATGTGGCACATTTATAGTATTCACATCTGATAGCATTTTTGTGTGTTTTCTTTACGTGCTTCGACAAACTGTGAGAGAATATAAATTGTTTACCACAGTATAGACATTTTTTCTTCTCTGAACAAATATTTGATTGTGTCTCAGATTCCATTTCTTTTCTGGTTGCATCTTCTCGACCTTCGGGCAGATCGACCTCTTCCAATTGCACCCAACATTGCTCAGTATTTCCCTCTGAAAACACAGATAATATTATAAAAAACGATAATAATAAATAAACATATTTTTTACCGAAGTAATTCTTCCGCAGCTCTCTTGCTGCATTGTCCAATTCAAAATTCCACCAAACCAAAGCCTCATCGGAAATTCCGTTGAAATTCCATAGAAACCTTAGGGAAAATTTCTTAAATTCAAGAAATTCCTGAAATTCCTGTGAGAAACTCACTCGGCTTGCCAGGCGCAAAAGTAGCAAATCAGGTCCTCGTCTTGGATTTCCTCGATCAACTCGTACTCACAGACGTTGAGAAACCAATTCTGCATTTTCTCCTTGTCCACGTGGACAGCGAGAACAGCGCCGTCCGCCGTTGGACGCTCGCAGATCATGCAGAGCGCCTTTTGACACGACATTTGAGAGAGACCACCTGAACCTGAATGGAAGGTTCCAGAAAGGTGGCTAGGCGATCGCAGCGCCGCTCCAAAGATGGGTTAGATATTAGTTCATCGCACCATCTATGGGAAGGAAAGGGCTACAAGTTTATTAATTAGATGCTATCGGCAGCATGATCCTCATTTTTTAATTTATTAATTTTAAAAAGCATAGTTTTCGCATAATATATTTTATGCTCTAAAACCTTTTGATAAAGTGAGTGGAATAACAGCAACAAATCTATTAAAATTTGAAGGACAAAAAATAACATATTATCTAAATTGGTTTTCATCAAATCTCAAGTTTTTGATACAGGTTCCTTTGAGAGACGCGAGCCAGGAGCTTTCGCAGTTCTTTGAATGCATACACCTTTGGGTGTGTTGTTCCTTTCTCTCGCCGAACAAAAGGCTCCAGCAGGCAGCAATATCAGAGGCGGCTACAAATTTGACCTCAGACGTGGAGAGCTTTTTATTAAACATTAAATGAACAATACCTTTTTTTTAATTAATTCTAGTATGAAGCTAAAAGCCGTCGATGTTCACTGTGTTGTTATGCAACCTGCACCGTAGCAATGATTGGCGGAACAGTCTGCTTTGAGTGAAGAGACGCTAAATTTACTAAAAAGTTATTCTTACGATTAACTAGTGGTACAATTTATTTTGTAGATTTTACACTCAGTACACGGGACATTTTTTAATGAATATTTAACATCCCTTGGTCCAATTTAAAAATTACGATGTTCAATTTAGAGCGTTCATCGGGAAAGCAAAGCTGCTCCCGCTCCTGTCTTGTCCCGCATTATTACTCCCGGTTTTGACCCGCCTCCCGAGATTTGGTGAATACTCGCTCCCCGTCTTGTCCCGGTTCTCAATTTCATGGGAGCACTCCCGGTGACTCCCGGTCTTTTAAAATAGCATTAATAAAATTGGGTGATTATTAGGTCAACAAAATTGTTATTTTACAAAATAGCAAGTTTCTTAAAAGAGGGTTTGCAGCTTGTTTTACAGGCTTGCTGCGTACATGTTAAATTTTTTAATTTTCAAATCGCTGCTATTATAATTACAAAATGGCTTGTAGCATGAAGCGCATGAAACCAAAATTTCAAAAGTCAGAAGATAATTCATATTTATGATAAAATAGGCCATTTTTTATCATATCATAAATATACACTATATACGGATTAAATTGGCGATGATTACTGATGATTTCCAAACTATTGTATACTTTGGTGAAATCCCTGGAAAATGCAAGTAGGTTTCCTTCTTTCCCTCCTGACAGAAGGACGCAAGGAACAACCTCCACCGCTCTGTGGAACATAACGCCCACGTAAGCGTGCCAAACATGGAGTGGCAAATTTTTTCATTTTGCTTTCGCAGCGAGAAATCATTCTAGCAAAACAGAACTATAAAAACAGTGATACAATAAATTCAATGAACATAAAATTAATTTGACATAAATCTAAAAAAAAAATCGATTTTGTAGCTCTCCCGTCAGTACCGATCGGGTTTAACTTTACACTCCCAGTACTTTCCTGTCCCGCTCCCGGTCAACGATGGAGGCTCCCGCGGTACCGGGAGAGACGGGAAAATCCTGGAGTCCCGTTAATTCCCGCTCCCGATGAACGCTCTAGTTCAATTGGTTTCTCTCTTCTTAGTCTGTCACAGAGAGTGTCATGGCCATAATACCTGATATAAAAATTAATCAATGATTTTTACAGAAAAGAAAGTTTAATGATATAATTATTTAAGAGACAGCGTTATTTAATTATTATTTTAATATCACATATTATATCTACTGGAGCTCAAAACAGCTTCGCATTTTTCAGGATCTATTTCCTTTGTCTGTAGAAATAAATCCAAGGATTTTATTTCTAAAAGCGTGAAAAAATGTTGTTAATTTTAGACGATTGACAATTTATTTGTGAAAGTACCTATGAGGTTTTCGAAGGAGCACAAATCATCAATTTTTAGCTGTTTAAACTAGCCCGTTGGCTCGCATTATTAAGGCATTCTCAGGCAACTTGTATACAAAATCTTAGATTAAGTGGCCATTCAAACCAGAAAATAATCAAAAGTCAATCGTTCCTCCTTGGTTTTATTGTACAATATCAAATAAACATTAAACAAGAACCATATCAGGAGGCTGTTTTAACATTCACTGTGGATTTAATAATCATTTTTTGCTTTTTAAAAGTATTCCAAGTTATATTTTCTATCAAATCAGAAGGTGTAGCAAGATCTAAAAAAATTGCATATATAAAGTTTATGTTCCTTAATAATTAACACAAATTCAGATCTGCGTGGAGCCCGCTTCACAAGCAGTTAAAAACTGCTTCAATTCCCTGCTGGCGGCATAGTCGATCGCCGACTTCCCCTCTTCGTTCCGGGCATGGACGTCATCGACACCCTGCTGGACCACCCAGCGACACACCTCCAGATCTCCGCCCTCGGCCGCGATGTGCAGCGAGCTTTCCCTCCCTCTCCCCAATTCGTGGATCATCCGCTCGTCCTTTTCGTGCACGAATTTGGCGCTGTCCAGCCGCTTCTCGGCCACGCAGAAATGCAGCAGGTTGAACCCGCCGCCGAATTTCACCCTGAAATCAGCGCCAAGTTCGAGCAGCTCTGCGGCGGCTGCGATATTCCCACATTCAAGAGCAAAGTGAAGCGGAGTTTTCCCCGAGGATGATTTCCCGTCAATATTCAATTTAAAAGAGGCAAAATGACGCACCAGTTGCTTTCCGTGCAGCTTGTTCAAGGCCGCGAGGTGCAGGACGCTCCTCCCTCCGCAAGAGGCGCTCACGTCGGCCCCTTTTTTCGTGATCAGCCACTGGCAAACGTCAGGGTCAGCGAACTGAGCGGCGACGTGAAGGGCTGTTTCTCCGTGCGGACCTTTTTGCGTGAAGAGGTCGCAGTTCTGCAGGTGCAGGAAGATCAGGCTGTGCAGTTGGTTCTGCTGGGCGCAAAAGTGGGCAAGATTTCTCCCCAACTGCTGCACCGTCCAACTGGCACCGAGTTCAATGAGCACTTGCGCAGCATCTACGTTTCCGCTGCCCAGCGCAAAGTGCAGCGACGTCATTTGGTGTGCGTTAAAAGCGTTCACGTAAATTCCGCACTGATTGAAATAACGCACCAGTACGCAGCCGTGACTTTTGTTCATGGCGGCGTAGTGCAAGACCGTGTTTTTTCTATTTTCTTCTAATGAGAGCACGCTGACGCCTAAATTCTTGATCAGCCACTCACTCATTTCCGGCGGGCCGAACTCTGCAGCGAGGTGAAGAGCGTTTTTTCCTCCTGACTTTCTTTTCACCTGCTCTCCGTCCTTTCCGTGCACGAATTTGGCACTCAGCAGCTTCCCTGATATGATGCAAAAGTGGAGCAGATTCTCATGTCCCTGAAAAAAATGTGTATGATTAATAAAATAATAGAAAAAAAATATACTTTTCGGCAAAGAATTAGGGTTTTGAAGCTCCCCAAATCACAAATATGATAATTATTTCGAGAAAAAAACTTAATTCCAACCTTCAAGTCTGCGCCGAGGTCCAGCAGCTGCTGCGCGGCCTGCAGGTTTTCCACCTTGAGAGCATGGTGCAGGGGCGTCAGGTCGCCTTTGTCCCTCGCATTCACGTCCAATCCGCAGACAGCAAAGAATTTTACCAAATCCGCTCCGTGCCTTTTGTTTTGGGCGGCGCAGTGCAGGACGGAGGCTCCGTTTTCCTGACTCAGGGCGTGCACGTCTACGCGCACCTCTTCAAGAAGCCACCTGCACATCCGCTCGTCGGCAAATGCGGCGCCGATGTGCACCACACTCTCTCCGAAATGCCCGATTTCACAAATCAAACTGGCATCATGTCTGTGCACGATTTGGGCGGATTCGAGGTTGTTTTCGGCCACGGAAAAGTGCAGCAGGTTGCTGTGCTTCCGCTTGTCACGCCGGTGCTGCAACAGCTCCTTGGCGGCCTCCAGGTTTTTCATTCTGAGGGCGTGGTGCAGCGGCAAAAGGCCTCTCCTATCCGTTTTCTCCACGCAGAGTCCTTTCGAGACGAACAGGTCCACGAGTTCTTTGCCGTGGACCGGGTTCAGCGCCGCGTAGTGCAGCGCCGTGGCGCCGAACCCGTCGGTCAGGGTGGTGACGTCGGCGCCGGCCTCTATCAGCCGACGACAGGTGTCGACGTCGTCCAACCAGGCGGATTTCAGGAGGTTTGTTTTCTCCGACATTTTGCCTTATCTGATATATTTGAAGCTCTGAAAAGTACTTTTCTGCAATCAGAAATTATTAGAAATGTCTGTCTATTCAACAGCTCTTGTTGCAAAGCGGTTCTGAAGACGAATGATGGACTGCTTCCTTCCGAAGCCAAGTAAAAACCGGTCCGACAATGAAACTTTTTCCAAATATATTCCAGATTTAAATAGAAATATTTGCTCTAGTTAAATGAATCACAATATTGTGTTATTCTTTCTATATCGAAATAAAGGCTATAAATAACACTAATAATAGTGATTTGTTAATAAAATATTAAAATTGAATGCTGTATATTAATTCTATAGTTTAAAGAAGACTGTAGATTTTCATTGTGTTTTTATGCAACCTTTACCGTAGCATTCATTGGCGGAACAGTCTGCATTGAGTGAAAAGTCGTTAAAGTCTCTAAACCGTATCCATTACGATTAACTGTGGTAAATATAAAAAGAGAAAAATAAGATTTGAACAACTAATTAATTTTATTGGCTTTATACCGGGGCATCAACATTGATTAAATTACAATATGGTTTATATATTCGGAAACAAATGAGAATTATAGTACTTATTGAACTCATTGAATTTCTCATTTCGAATGAAAGTGTTGATTTTGCACACAAATTAGTTTTTCGCATATTTCAAATGAGTTGACTTGATATGCTTGCAAACAAAACTTTTGGAAATAAACTGTTTTTTGCATGCATTACATTCAAATTCAAGCTCAAACAAATTGTGTTTCTTAGCGAGATGGTTAATCAAATTAGAAGTGAAATGGAAACTCTTTTGGCAATGGGCACAGTGCTTCAATTTGGCTTGGTTGTGCTTCCTGAACGAATGCTGTTTCAAGAGTTTCGCACTTTTGTAGTACCTTTTGCAGGGTTCACACTTGAATCCGAGAGCTTTGTCCTTCAAGCCACGCCATTCGCGATTGCCATGTTTCCTTTTCACGTGTTTAACGAGCAAACAATTATGAGTGAAGCTCTTAGGACACTTGGAACATTTCAACAAAGTTTCCCTGCACTTTTTTAGGTGCGATTGGTACAAACCTGAACACTGGAACTTGTTTTTACAGCGAACACAGATCAGATTTCTAACGTGTTGAGTGAAATAACCGACTGACACATCTAATTTACAAAATCGGCAGCTCTTTAATGAGTGCACTCTTTGCACGTGCTGGGATAAATCATAACTGGTTGGGAACATTTTGCTGCATTTTTCACACTTGAATTTCTTTCCTCTTCTGTGTTTTCTGGCAACATGTGTTTGTAGTGCTTGTTTATTTCTTGTTTTGAAATGGCAATATTCACAATCAATCATTTTTGTATCATCGTGAACATAGTCAAAGTGAGCCCTCATTTCAATATTAGTTTTGAAAAACGAGACGCAGCCTTTAAAAGCGCACTTGACTGGATATTCTCGATGGACATTACGAACATGTTTGACGTGCTTATCATTTCCAATCAATTCCTTGCTACAAAAATCACATTGAAATATTTTCTGTTCTGTCGGTTTTTCATGCACTTCTTCATTGTGTTTTTCCCTTTCCTCGATTGAGTAAAAATAAGTGGCACAATTACGGTTTTCACATCTGATAGCATTTTTGTGTGTTTTCTTTACATGCTTTTTCAAATTCTGCGAAAATTGATAGCGTTTACCACAGTAGAGACATTTTTTCTTTTGTGAACAAATATTGGATAGTAATGTCTCAGATTCCGATTCCACCTCATCCTCTTCGATTTCATCTCCTTCGCCTTCGGGCAGATTGACTTCTTCCAATTGCACCCAACATTGCTCAATATTCCCCTCTAAACACACAAGTTATTCGAACAAAGACTGAAAAAAAAATTTTTTACCGAAGTAATGCTTCCGTAGCTCTTTTGCCGCATCGTCCAAATCCAAATTCCACCAAACCAAAGACTCGTCTTTCATCCCATTGAATTTCCAGAGGAACCTGAGGAGAAAATGCCATAAATATATAAATAATAGAAATTCCTTAATTCCTGTGAGAAACTCACTCGGCTTGCCAGGCGCAAAAGTAGCAAATTTTGTCCTCGTCCTCGATTTCCTCGGCCAACTCGCGTCCGCAGACGTTCAAGAACCAAGTCTGCAATATCTCCTTGTCCACGTGGACAGCGAGGACAGCGCCGTCCGCCGTCGGAAGCTCGCAAATCAAACACAGCGCCTTTTGACACGACATTTGAGAGAGACCACCTGAACCTGAATGGAAGGTCCCAGAAAGGTGGCTAGGCGATCGCAGCGCCGTTTCAAAGGAGGGTTAGTTAGAAATTCATCGCGCCATCTATGAGAACGAAAAAGGGGTACAAGTTGATTGATTAGATGCAACCGGCAGAAATATTAAGCGTTTAAATGTATTTAATTGTAAAAAGCACAGATTTGCATAATTTTACATGCTATAAGACACCCCTTTGATCGATTAAATTATTCAAGGAAAAATAATAGAATATCTATTTTTTTCATTAATCAAAACTCAAGTGTTCGATAACGTTTCTTTTAAATAGACGCGATTCAGCAGTTTTACAATTTTCTGAAAACTCATCGGGTATGTCTGCCCTTTCTGCAGTGACCACGAATGTCAGAGGCACATCAACGACCACAAAAGTGTTCTGGGACGCGACAATTTGTGTTTTCTTCACAGAAGGACCTTAATTTTAATTTTTCAATAAATAAAATACGAACAAGATTTATTCACATTAATTCTATTTTAAAGAAGCTAAAAACCGTCAATTTTAACTGTGTTGTTATGCAACCTGCAGCGTAGCAATGATTTGCGGAACGGTCCGCATTGAGTTAAAAAAGAACGTCAATTTCTCTAAAAAATGGTAACCTACTATTCAAACAAAAATTATTTACTTAAATGGATTCATCTCTTCCAGCCTGCCAGAGAATCATGGCCACGAAACCTGATATTTTTACAGAAAAGTAAGATTTAACGAATTTAAATAATTTCATAATTATTTAAGAGACTGCGTAATTTAATTATTATGATGATCCAAGGACTAATACAATTTTGTTTCTAAAAGTGTGAAAAAATGTTGTGAATTTTAGACGATCGTAATTTTATTTGTGAAAATAGCTTTGAGCACAAATCATATATATTTTTAAGCTGTTTTTAAACCTGCCCGTTGGCTCGCATTGTTGAGGCATTCTCAGGAGTGTCAAAGCAATGTGAGATATTTGAGCAGTTGGGAGATCTAATACTGGCTACCCAATGTCAGAGATCACAAAAAGTGGTTAGTCAACCGGCAGCAATTTCGAGGTATTTTTAATTTAATATAATTTAAAAAAAGCAATCATATATGCACAATCTTATGTGCACGAAAACCTTATTTTGCAAAATTAATTGAGTGAAAAAATATAGCAAGAAATCTGTTACAAAATTCAAGGACAAACAAGAGAATATCCAGAAAATCTAAATTGGCTTTAATCAAAACTCAAGTGTTCGAAAAGGTCAACAGCTCTTTGAATCCATATATTTTGTTTTAGGTTGTTTTGGTTCTTATTCCTGGTGCCCAGAGCAGGCAGCAATATCAGATGCATATGAACGACTACAAAGGGTACTGGGAGACTGGGACCTGGGACGCGGCGAGGTGTGTTCTCTGCATAATAGGACACTTATTTTAATTTTTTTCATTTATACATAATACGAACAAAGTTTTTATTAATGAATATGGTGTAAGCTAAAAGCCGTCGATTTTCACTGTGTTGAGATGCAGCCTCCACATCAGCAATGATTGGCGAAAGAGTCTGCATTTGCATTGAGTAAAAATACGATAAATTCACTAAAAGAGGTTACCAGTACGATTTAACATTTGTTTTTTAAATTAAAAGTAGCAATGTTTTAATTATGGATTCATATTAGAGGAATCATGGCCATGAAACCTGATATAAAAACTAATGAACTATTATTTTTTTAGAAAAGAAAAAATTAACGAAATTAAATGATTATATAATTATTTAAGAGACTAGGTAATTTAACAATTATGTTAATGTTACTTATCAATAATGAAGAGATAAAAACGGCTACGGATTTATTCAGGATTTATAGTAAGAAGTAGTCGTGTTCAAAAATGAATTTATAAGGACAAAAGTAATTTTATTTTTTAAAAAAGGTGAAAAAATGTTATCAATTTGAGACTATCAACATTTTATTTGCGAATATCAAATCTCTGTGAGGTTTTCAAATGAGTGCATTCATTAATAAATTAAAAATAACGTTTTTGGCTGCCAGTTGCATACCTAACCAATCAACATTTAGCCCTTTTTCGTTCTCATAGATGGCGCGATGAATTTCTAACTAACCCTCCTTTGAGACGGCGCTGCTATCGCCTAGCCACCTTTCTAGAAGCTTCCATTCAGGTTCAGGTGGTCTGTCTGAAATGTCGTTTCAAAAGGCGCTGTGTTTGATATGTGAGCGTCCGACGGCGGACGGCGCTGTCCTCGCTGTCCACGTGGATAAGGAGAAACTTCAGGAGTGGTTTCTCAACGTCTGCGGATATGAATTGGCTGAGGAAATCGAGGACGAGGACGAAATTTGCTACTTTTGCGTCTGGCACGCCGAGTATGAGTTCTAAGGAATTCATGAATGTTCTCGTTTAATTTGAGGAATTTTTTAGGGTTCTTTGGAAATTCGACGGAATGTCAGACGAGGCATTGGTTTGGTGGAATTTGGAATTGGACGATACGGCAAAAGAGCTGCGGAAGAATTACTTCGGTAAAAACAATTTTATTTTTTAATCTTTTTTCTTTCAACTATATGTTTTCAGAGGGAAATATCGAGCAATGTTGGGTGCCATTGGAAGAGCTCGATCTGCCCGAAAGCGAAGAAGAAGAAGAAATTGAAGAGGATGAGGTGGAATTGGAAACTGAGACACGATCCAATATTTGTTCTCAAAAGAAAAAATGTCTCTATTGTGGTAAACTGTATAAATTATCGAAGATATTGTCGGAGCATATAAAGAGAGCACACAAATATGCTATCAGATGTGAAAACCATAAATGTGCCACATATTTTCACACAATCGTTGGAAGGGAAAAACACAACGTAGAAGTGCATGAAATACCGGGAGAAAGGAAATTATTCAAATGCGACTTTTGTAACAATGAATTCATTGGAAATGGTAAATACGTCAAACATGTTCGTTGCGTCCATCGTGAATTTCCAGTCAAGTGCGCTTTTATGGGCTGCGTCTCTTTTTTCAAAACTGATATCGAAATGAGGGCTCATTTGGACTCTGCTCACGATGATACAAAAATGATTGATTGTGAATATTGCCAATTCAAAACAAGAAATAAAAAAGCTCTACAAATACATGTTGCCAGAAAACACAGAAGAGGAAAGAAATTCAAGTGTGACAAATGCAGCAAAATGTTCCCAACCAATATTGATTTATCCCAGCACGTGCAAAAACTGCACACATTTAAGCGCTGCCGATTTTGTAAATTAGATGTGTCAGTCGGTTATTTCACTCAACACGTTAGAAAGGTGAACTGTGTTCGCTGTAAAAACAAATTTGAATGTTCAGGTTTGTACCAATCACACCTGAAAAAGTGCAGGGAAACTTTGTTCAAATGTTCCAAGTGTTTAAGGAGCTTTCAAAAGCATTCTTTGCTTGTATACCACATGAAAAGACAACATGGAAATCGCGAATGGCGTGGTTTGGAGCACAAAGCTCTTGGATTAACGTGTGAACTCTGCAAAAGGTACTACAAAAGTGCGACACTCTTGAAACAGCATTTTAACAGAAAGCACAACCAATCCAAAGTGAAGCACTGTGCCCATTGCCCTCAAAGTTTCCTTTTCACTTCTCATTTGACAAACCATCTCGCTAAGAAACACAATTTGTTCGAGCTTGAATTTGAATGTGATACATGCAAAAAACAGTTCATTTCCAAGCGTTCTCTTCGCAAGCATATCAGGTCAATCCATTTCAAATAAACGAGAAAATATATGGAGAGGATAATCAACGCTTTCACTCAAAGTGAGAAAACAGTCACAACATATTCATGTTAAACAATATGTGCTCTCTTTCTCATTCCTTTCAGAAGAATTGCTTTAAAATTTATTCAAAGTTGCTCACAAATGTTTTGTTGTTTGATTTTGTATAAAGCAAATAAATTTCACAATTATTGTTAATACCGTAAGTTAATTCTCTTTCTCTTTATTTAGATTATTCAATACTTTCTCAACAAACTCAACAAAATTCCACTTTGAACCTCAAATCACTGCATTTTTAATAATTTGAGACTCCAATTTGTTGCTCAAATAATGTTTTAGTCTTTAAAAACGAGATGAAAAGCAATTTTCTTAGACATATGCTTCTCTGTTATTCATTATAAAGTGTAAATAATGAAACATTTTATGAAATAGAAGCTATTGCTCCCCGGCAGTGGGATAATAATTCAACCAACGAATTAAAAAAGCTATATTTGAATAAAACATTTTATTCGCTAGAAATAATTTATTAGTTTCGATTTAAGCACGTTTCATGGTTATCGAATCTGGCTTTCAGAGAGTGCAAGGCACCTTTTGCTATACTTCCCCTAACTTTGTTTCATGTGCCCCTCCCTGCGCTCGAAGATTTAATTAAAACATTATTAGTTTTAAATTTAACCACACGGGCTGTTTAATATTGAGTGTGAATTCTACCAACAACAGTGGAAATTTAAAGACTCTTTATTTTCAATAAAATTGTTCGTTCAACAATATTTAATCGTACCACAAGGGATTACAATTAAAATTGCCAACGCTCTACTTTGAGGAACTATTATCACTTTGAGGAACAAAACATGTTTATTCTCGAAATTCCTCAATGTTCTTTGAGTCCAAATATTTTCAATAGAGGATATTATGCTGTTAAAGTGTAGTGAATCTATTGGTCACTCGCATACCCTCAGCCTTGTTTTCCATCGGACGAAACCCCGCTTGCCACTCTATTTAACCAAGGACCAAACAACCCTCGGATCACTTGAGAGTTATTTTTCCACTCGTTAACAACGGGAAAGTTTGGGAGACGTCCGCAGACTTTACTTCACTAATGAGTGGTGAGAGACAAGTTTTCAGTGATCTTAATTTCTTTTCTTGTCAAGTATTCATACCGAACAAAGTCCAATTCAATATTCGTTACTCCGCTCCCATTTGTATTTTAGGTATTTCAATAGTGTTTTTAAGATGGAGTCAAATTCATGGTGAAAAAACAATCAATAGTAAATATATACAAAGCATAAATTTACTGTATCGTTTAAGTACCAGTTTAAATAAAAACGTAATTTTTTCAGTACATAAACCGGCCTCTTTCACTGTTTTACCCTAGGTAATTAAAGAAACTACGCGACCATAAGCCGCTCGTCTACAATTATATATTTTAACACAATTAGTGAGGTTCTGACAATGAGAATTAATTCTTTTAACGTAAATTTAAAGTCTTTCATTTCCAACTTGGGAAACTACTTAAAGTTGGTGGTGTTAGAAATAATCCTGAAAGGCTCCACAGGGAGGGTAACTACCCTGCGGCCCGAATTATTGCCTGGGCACGCGCCGCGAAGGTTGCAACGTAATTTTAGATAAAATGCAAAATCCTGAATAATTACTCAGCTTAAGTACCCCTGATTACATCAGTCCAAAATATTCTGAGTGTAAAATCAAAAAAAAATGAATTTTACAGTCAATCGTACTGGTTTCTTTTTAGTGAATTTAAAGTCTTTTCACTCTAAGCAGACTGTTCCGCCAATCATTGCTGCTAAGGTTAGGTTGCATAAAAACACAGTGAAAATCGACGGTTGTTAGCTTCTTTAAAATAAAAATAATATACAACCCTCATTGTTCATATTTTATTAACAAGAGGCTAAAATTTAAGTTATTTATAGCCTATTTATCGACGAAGATAGAATAACATAATATTGCAATTCATTTAACTAGAGCCAATATTTTTAACAAAATCTAGAAAATATCTGGACAAAGTTCATATTGTCGGACCGGTTTATACTTGGCTGTCGAAGGAAAATGTTTCTAATTCTTCCTCAGAGCCACTAATTGCATCAAGAGCTGTTGAATAGAGAGACATTTATAATTATATATTTCTTTAGTTGCAGAAAAGTATTTTTCAAAGCTTCAAATATAACAAAGGTAGGAAAATGTCAGAGAAAAGCAACCTTCTGAAATCCGCCTGGTTGGACGACGTCGACACCTGTCGTCAGCTGATAGAGGACGGCGCCGACGTCACCACCCTGACCGACGGGTTCGGCGCCACGGCGCTGCACTACGCGGCGCTGAACCCGGTCTACGGCAAAGAACTCGTGGAATTGTTCGTCTCGAAAGGGCTCTGCGTGGAGAAAAGGGACAGGAGAGGCCTTTTGCCGCTGCACCACGCCCTCAGGGTGAAAAACCTGGAGGCCGCCAGGGAGCTGTTGCAGCACCGGTGCGACAAGCGGAAGGACCGCAACCTGCTGCACTTCTCCGTGGCCGAAAACAGCCTTGAATTCGCCCAATTCGTGCACAAACACGATGCCAGTTTGATCTGTGAAATCGGGCATTTCGGGGAGAGTGTGGTGCACATCGGCGCCGCATTTGCCGACGAGCGGATGTGCAGGTGGCTTCTTGAAGAGGCGCACGTAGACGTGCACGCCCTGAGTCAGGAAAACGGAGCCTCCGTCCTGCACTGCGCCGCCCAAAACAAAAGGCACGGAGCGGATTTGGTAAAATTCTTTGCTGTCTGTGGACTGGACGTGAATGCGAGGGACAAAGGCGATCTGACGCCTCTCCACCATACTCTCAAAGTGGAAAACCTGCACGCCGCGCAGCAGCTGATGGACCTCGGCGCAGAAATGAAGGTTGGAATTTAGTTTTTTTTTTCGAAATAATTCTCATATTTGCAATTTGGGGGGCTTCGAAACCCCAATTCTTTGCCGAAAATTATTTTTTTTTCTTTTTTCTAGTTAATCAAACATTTTTTTTCAGGGACATGAGAATCTGCTCCACTTTTGCATCATATCAGGGAAGCTGCTGAGTGCCAAATTTGTGCACGGAAAGGACGGAGAGTTGGTGAAAAGAAAGTCAGGAGGAAAAAACGCTCTTCACCTCGCTGCAGAGTTCGGCCCGCCGGAAATGAGCGAGTGGCTGATCAAGGATTTAGGAGTCAACGTGGTCTCGTTAGAAGAAAATAACAAAATCACGGCTTTGCACTACGCCGCCAGGAACAAAAGACACGGCTGCGAACTCGTGCGATATTTCAATCAGTGCGGAATTTACGTGAACGCTTTTAACGCACACCAAATGACGCCGCTGCACTTTGCGCTGGGCAGCGGTAACGTGGATGCTGCACAAGTGCTCATTGAACTCGGTGCCAGTTGGACGGTGGAGCAGTCGGGGAGAAATCTTGCCCACTTTTGCGCCCAGCAGAACCAACTGCACAGTCTCATCTTCCTGCACCTGCAGAACTTTGACCTTTTCACGCAAAAAGGTCCGCTCGGAGAAACAGCCCTTCACGTCGCCGCTCAGTTCGCCGACCCTGACGTTTGCCAGTGGCTGATCACGAAAAAAGGGGCCGACGTGAGCGCCTCTTGCGGAGGGAGGAGCGTCCTGCACCTCGCGGCCTTGAACAAGCCGCACGGAAAGCAACTAATTCGGCATTTTGCCTCTTTTGAATTGAATATTGACGGGAAATCATCCTCGGGGAAAACTCCGCTTCACTTTGCTCTTGAATGTGGGAATATCGCAGCAGCCGCAGAGCTGCTCGAACTTGGCGCTGATTTCAGGGTGAAAATCGGCGGCGGGTTCAACCTGCTGCATTTCTGCGTGGCCGAGAAGCGGCTGGACAGCGCCAAATTCGTGCACGAAAAGGACGAGCGGATGATCCACGAACTGGGGAGAGGGAGGGAAAGCTCGCTGCACATCGCGGCCGAGGGCGGAGACCTGGAGGTGTGTCGCTGGGTGGTCCAGCAGGGTGTCGATGAAGTCCACGCCCGGACCGCAGGGGGGAAGTCGGCGATCGACTATGCCGCCAGCAGGGAATTGAAGCAGTTTTTTTCTGCTATTAAGGAAGCGGACCCCTCATAGCGCAGGGCAGCATTGAATTTTAGTGTAATTATTATTGATTAAAAGTGAACTATTTTTTTTCAATTATTGAAGAGTGTAAGCTAAATAAAGAAAAATGACATAAGTTTACGATATTAACAATATTGATTTTATTCGCTTTATACAACATAACATCAACATCAAAAATTTGTGAGCAACTTTGAATAAATTTTAATGTGGTACTTCAGAGAGGAAAAAGAATGAGATCGTCACTTATTAAATTCCATGAATTTGTTGCAAATGTTCCCTCATTTTGAGTGAAAGCGATGATTTTCCACACATTTTAATTTCTCGTTTATTTAAAATGAGTTGACTTGATATGCTTGCGAAGAGTGCGTTTGGAAGTGAACAGTTTTTTGCATGTATCACATTCAAATTCAAGCTCCAACAAATTGTGTTGCTTTGCAAGATGGTTTGTCAAATGAGAAGTGAAATGGAAACTCTTTTGGCAATGGGCACAGTGATTCAATTCGGCTTGGTTGTGCATCCTGTTAAAATGCAGTTTCAAGAGTTTCGCACTTTTGTAGTACCTCTTGCAGGGATCACACTTGAGTCCGAGAGCTTTGTGCTTCAAGCCACGCCATTCGCGATTTCCATGTTTTCTTTTCATGTGGTAAACAAGCAAAGACGACTTTCGAAAGCTCTTTGGACACTTGGAACATTTCAACAAAGTTTCCCTGCACTTTTTCAGGTGTGAATGGTACAAACCAGGACATTCAAATTTGTTTTTAATGCGAACACAGTTCAGCTTTCTAATGTGTTGAGCGAAATAACCGACCGACACATCTAATTTACATATTCGGCAGCGCTTAAATGTGTGCACTTTTTGCACGTGCTGGGATAAATCATAATTGGTTGAGAACATTTTGCTGCATTTGTCACACTTGAATTTCTTTTCTGTTTTGTGTTTCCTAGCAACATGCGTTTGTACATAGTATTTGTTTCTTGTTTTGAATTGGCAATATTTACAATCAATCATGTTTGTACCATCAATTTTGTGAAGAGAGTCAAAGTGAGCCCTCATTTCGATATCAGATTTGAAAAACGAAACGCAGCCACGAAAAGCGCACTTGACTGGAAATTCACGATGCATGTGACGAACATGATTGTTGAAATTACCATTTCCAATGAATTCCTTGCTACAAAATTCGCATTTGAATATTTTCAGTTCTCTCGGGTTTTCGTGTACTTCCTCTTTGTGTTTTTCCCTTTCCTCGATTGTGTGAAAATATGTGGCACATTTCTGGTTTTCACATCTGACAGCTTCTTTGTGTGATTTCTTTACATGCCGTGACAAATTACGCGAAAATTCATATGGTTGACCACAATAGAGACATTTTATCGTTTCTGGACAAAAATTTGATTGTAATGTCTCAGATTCCAATTCCACCTCATCCTCTTCGATTTCATCTTCTTCACTTTCGGGCAGATCGACCTCTTCCAATAACACGCAACAGTGTTCTATATATCCCTCTAAAAACATAAATTATTAAAAAAAATAAAATAAAAAAATAAAATATTAATTTTACCGAAGTAATGTTTCCGCAGCTCTGTTGCCGCATCGTCCAATTCCAAATTCCACCAATCCAAAGCCTCGTCTGACATTCCATTGAATTTCCAAAGAAACCTTAGGGGAAAATTCCTTTGATATAAGAAATTCCTAAATTCTTGTGAAACACTCACTCAGCGTGCCAGATGCAAAAGTAGCAGATTTTGTCCTCGTCTTGGATTTCCTCGATCAACTCGTACTCGCAGACGTTGAGAAACCAATTCTGCAGTTTCTCCTTGTCCACGTGGACAGCGAGGACAGCGCCGTCCGCCGTCGGAAGCTCGCAAATCAAGCACAGCGCCTTTTGACACGACATTTCAGACAGACCACCTGAACCTGAATGGAAGGTTCCAGAAAGGTGGCTAGGCGATCGCAGCGCCGCTCTAAATGTGGGTTAGTTAGAAATTCATCGCGCCATCTATGATAACGAAAAAGGGCTAAAAGTTGATTGATTATAGGTATGCAACCCGCAGCAAAACATAATATTTTAATTAACGAATTGTAAAATGCATGTTTTTTGTATAATCGTATGTGCTCCAAAATTTATATTGATAAATTAAGAGAGTTGAAAAATAAACAAGAAATTTGTTACAAAATTAACTACAAAAATCAGGGAAAATCAAAATAAATTTGCTTTAAATAGCATGTGTCCGAAAAGGTTTCTTTAAGAGAGGTGATTCAGCAGTTTTAACAGTTTTTTGAAACTGCATATTTTTAATAAGTTAATATTTTAGCCCTTTCTCCAGCGGGCATCAATGTCAGAGGCACATCGATGGTTAAAAAAGTTTCCTGAGATGCGGTGAGATGTGTGCTCTGCATCTAATTAATTAATTTTAACTCTTTAATAAATAAAATTTGAACAAAATCGTCACTTAATAATTCTAGTTTAAAGAAGCTAAAAACTGTTGATTTTCACTGTGTTGTTATGCAACCTGCACCGTAGCAATGACTGGCGGAACAGTTTGCATTGAGTGAAAAGACGTTAAAGTCACTAGAAGGTTACGTTTATTTTTGTGGATTTTACACTCAGGAAGAAATAAATCACTGTCTGACATTTCATAAACGCTCGCCACTGTTTATTCTCCTCGGGCGCGCTCATCAAAATTTTCCTCGCGTGTTCAACTGTTCAAATAGCTCAACGGGCTGGGAGGCGCACCAGCGCCGACTCGCAAGTTGCTGTTTTTTGCACCTTTCCTACGGATTCTTCGGTGGCAAATGTCTGGCGTTTCAATAAAAGACCTCGGTGCGGAGAGGCGAATTGGGCCCAAGCCCCTTGTGGTCACTCGGGCCCCATGTAATCCGCTCGGCAGTGTTTTTGGGACCCAGTGAGCGAGCTCAATAGCCCTCAACATGCGCTGAACAGAGGTTAAAAAATGCTGTAAAGATTTTATTAACTAGTCGTTTGGTTGCAAGAAATGAGATTGAGGAAAAAATAGTGTGAGGTTTAGACGGTCAAGTATATATTTTTTCATTCTAAACCTCCATGAAATATCAAATGAACCCAAATTATACAATTTTAAGCTAGAACCGTAATTCAAATGTCTGAATTGGCTAAAAATCTGTCAAATTTTATAGAAAATATTTAGTAAAATCAGCTATTGCACAACAATTATAAAAATGCTGAAAAAAGAACCTGTAATTTGGCCCTGCTGTCTTAATCGTTCCTATGTTGTAAAAGAATCAGCGTTTATTTAATACAAAGAAGGTAATATTCGTAATATTACCTTCTTAACATGAACAACAGAGCAGCAAAGCCATAAAAATTGCTTTTATATCTCGTTTTTAGACTCTGAAATTTTTATCAAAATTAGGAATTTTGAAATATTATTAAATTACCCGTGAATTAAGGTTCAAAGAGTAATTTTGTTGAGTGTCAGCAGCGCCGATTCCTTACGAGTAATGAGCCTTGTTCTCTTAGCCATAATTACAGAGAGGGGTTGACGGCTTAATTAGCACGTCCAGAAAGGAAAGCGGGGTCGTTGGTTTGAAATCCATACCTATGGAGATTTATTGTAGTGGACTGCGATGCAAGGTCTACAAAGCAGGGGAAGAGAGAGCGAGAGGTGGCCCAAGTATTTTAAATGGATAACAATAATATTGATGGTATCGTCAAGTAAAAACCCTGACATTGAGAAAATAAAGTGTAAACTAAATAAAGAAAAAGAATTAGTTTCCGGCCATAATAATTTTATTGGTTTACATATATCAAAACATTTGTGAGCAACTTTCATTGAAGTCCATTAAAATGCAATAATTCAGAGAGGAATGAAAATGACAGCAAATTTTGATTTACATGAATTTGTTCAAATGTTTGCTCATTTTGAGAGAAATTGTTGATTTTAAATTTAATTCGCGTATTTGAAATGAGTTGACTTGATATGCTTACAAAGAGAACTTTTGGAAATGAACTGTTTTTTGCATGCATCACATTCAAATTCAAGCTCCAACAAATAGTGTTTTTTAGCGAGATGGTTTTTTAAATGAGAATTCAAGAAGAAACTCTTTGGGCAATGGGCACAGTGCTTCAATTTGGCTTCGTTGTGCATCCTGTTCATATGCAGTTTCAAGCGATTCACACTTTTGTAGTACCTTTTGCAGGGCTCACATCTGAATCCGAGAGCTTTGTACTCCAAACCACGCCATTCGCGATTTCCATGTTTTCTTTTCATGTGGTAAATAAGCAAATAAGACCATTGAAAGCTCTTTGGACACTTGGCACACTTGAACAAAGTTTCTCTGCACTTTTTCAGGTGCGATTGGCACAAACCTGAACATTCAAATTCCTCTTTACAGCGAACACAGGTAAACTTTCTAACGTGTTGAGCGAAATAACCGACCGACACATCTAATTTACAAAATCGGCAGCGCTTTAATGCGTGCAATCTTTTCACGTGCTGGGATAAATCATTATTGGTTGGGAACATTTTGCTGCATTTGTCACACTTGAATTTCTTTCCTGTGTTGTGTTTCCTAGCAACATGTGTTTGTAGAGCTTGTTTTTTTCTTGTTTTGAAATCGCAATATTCACAATCAATCATTTTTGTATCATCAGTTTTGTGAAGAGAGTCAAAGTGAGCCCTCATTTCGATATCAGATTTGAAAAACGAAACGCAGCCACGAAAAGCGCACTTGACTGGAAATTCACGATGGACATTACGGACATGATGATAATAACAATCGTTTCCTTTGAATTCCTTGCTACAAAAATCACATTTGAATATTTTCCGATCTCTTGGTTTTTCATGCACTTCCTCGTTGTGTTTCTCTCTTTCCTCGATTGTGTGAAAATATGTGACACATTTATGGTTTTCACATCTGATAGCATTTTTGTGTGTTTTCTTTAGATGCTCTGAAAAATCGTACGAGAATTTATATAGTTTACCACAGTAGAGACATTTTTTCTTTTGAGAACAATTATTGGATTGTGTCTCAGATTCCAATTCCACCTCATCCTTTTCGATTTCATCTTCCTCACTTTCGGGCAGGTCAATCTCTTCCAACGGAACCCAACATTTCTCAACATTTCCCTCTGAAAACACAGTTTTTAGAAAAAAAAATAAACAAGAAATATAATTTTTACCGAAGTAATGCTCCCGCAGCTCTTTTGCTGCATTGTCCAATTCAAAATTCCACCAAACCAAACCCTCGTCTGACATTCCATTGAATTTCCAAAGAAACCTGAGGAGAAAATTCCATAAATAAATAAATCCTAAATTCCTGAATTCTTGTGAAGCACTCACTCGGCTTGCCAGGCGCAAAAGTAGCAAATTTTGTCCTCATCCTCGATATCTTGGGCCAACTCGTATCTGCAGATGTTGAGGAACCAAGTCTGCAGTTTCTCCTTGTCCACGTGGGCAGCGAGGACAGCGCCGTCCGCCGTCGGGAGCTCGCAAATCAAGCACAGCGCCTTTTGACACGACATTACTGACAGACCACCTGAACCTGAATGGAAGGTTCCAGAAAGGTGGCCAGGCGATCGCAGCGCCGCTCCAAAGGTTGATTAGTTTTTGAAAATTATCACGCCATCTGTGGGATGGAAAAGAGCTTAATGTTGGTTGATTTATAATTATGCAACCGGCAGCAAAAACGTAATTTTTTAATTTGTTACTTTTACAAAGCACTCTATTTAGTAAAATCTTATAATATGCTTTATACCTTCTGATAAATTATGTGTGTGCATAATAATATCAACAATTCTCCTTCAAAATTCAAGGGCAAGTAAATAAGAGTAGAGATTAACTAAATTGGTTTTTATCAAAACTCAAGTTTTCGATAAGGGTTCCTTTAAGAGACGCGAGCCAGGAGCTTTCGCAGTTCTTTGAATCCATGCCTTTTGGTGTTTTGTTCCTTTTTCTCGCCGAACAAAAGGCTCCAGCAGGCAGCAATATCAGACGCACATCGACGAATTCAAAAGTAGCCTGAGACGCGACGAGCTTTTTATTAAATATTAAATGAACAATACCGTTTTATAATTAATTCTAGTATGAAGCTAAAAACCGTCGATGTTCACTGTGTTGTTATGCAACCTGCACCGTAGCAATGATTGGCGGAACAGTCTGCTTTGAGTGAACAAACGTTAAATTTACTAAAAATACGATTTACTGGGGATAAAATTTATTTTTGTTGTTTTTACACTCAGGACATTTTCGAATGAATATCTCGTGGTTCAAGAAAAATAACGATGTTCAATAGGATTCCTTTCTTCTATAGCCTGCTATAGAGTCATGGCCATAATAGCTAATATAAAAATTAATCAAAAACTTTTACAGAAAAAAAGAAATTAAATAATTTTATAATAATTTGAGAGATCGCGCACAACTTATTTATTATTTTAATTTTATATATCTACTGGAGCTCAAAACAGCTTTGCTCTTTTCAGGATGTATTTATAGTAGTCTTGTGCAAAAACAAAAATGAATCCAAGGACCAATTTAGTTTAATTTCTAAACGCGTTAAAAATATTGTGACTTTAGACGATCCATCATTCAATTCTGAAAATCAAAACTCTATGAGAGGTTTTTGAAATGAGTACATATCGTCCTATTTTAAGCTGTTTAATCCACAAATCTCAATCTATCTAAACACAGTCTAAAAAGCTTGAGAAAAGTACATAGCTGTGTGCGGCGTCAGGAAATTATTTTCGTTCAAATTTTAATTGTTATTTTCAGTCAGAAAAAAATATGATCGATAGTCTAGTCAAATGTCTTTCAAGTACAAAAACTAGCTCAGAAACGGTCCATATTGCACCAAAAAATCAATATTTTGAGGGAAAACCTTCTAAAATTTACAGCACAAATTATTGTGATTTGATTCTGCAGTCTTTTTCTATTTTATTTTGGCCAAGATTTAACGTTCTATGAACCTATCTTTTAATCGCGGGTTTAATGATTCCTGGTCGACTAGGATACACGGGTCAATTCCACGTGTTTTTTTAATTATTTGTGTTGAGCCCACAAAAACGGCTGAGTAGCAATAATAACTATCAAAAAGTCTCATTATCACTTAAATATTGATTACCAAATGGAAATGATTTTTATTTTGTAATTCATGAAAAAGAATAATCACTCGAGGAGATTGAAATAAAAACGAAAGAAGGAATTTGAGGGTCGAATTGAAATTTTATTCATCCAGAGACAGACGAAATCTAAGGATTCGCCACTCCGTCTGGGATTTCTGCGATTATAGTGTTAAGACTGAGTAAGATACTGGAGTAGAATCCGACTTCGTCGCTGGCGTTAGCGCTGTTGCAGCCGATTTTGGAGGAAGCGGTGTAAATCGCGTTCACCTGGCCAGCGATCACCACCGCTGGAGCTCTGACGTAAGTCGGCGTTGCTCCAAAGGCATCGGAAATATACTGCAAAAAGCAAAATTGTGGATATGTAAAGCTGTCATACTGTGTCAGACCGAGCAAAATTCAGGAGTCGAGTTCATGTCCACGCAAATACTTTCAGCGGCGACGGAGGCGTTGCTGGCGGTCGCGCAGGATGCCATGTCCAACACAGTCAAGTTGGTCACTCTTTTCAGCACGTTCTGGTTTTAATGGCCAATCAACAAAAGGAGCAAAACATTATTTTAAAAAAAATTACGTCGTCTTCCTTGAACAAGATAAATTCTGCGTCGGACACGTTAGCTGTGAGGTCATTGAAGTTCGGCCCCGACATCGAAATAAAGGGTCCAGGCAGTGGTTTGCATATTCTCAAGATGGCAAACCGTCCCGCGATTTCAGAACTCCTCGGTGTCGGATAGACCACGCCGAGCTGATCGGTAATTGTGATCAAGGCAGCACTAAAAATAAAAAAAAGTCGAAATGACACTTCCAAAAGAAAGCTAATTAAATTTAATTGCCTTTCACGAAATTGTCGAGTACACCAATCGATTCCTAAGGTTTGAATTAGGTTTGGCGACCGGAAGTTCAGCGTGACGTGCGTAATGTAAATCCAATGTTTTTTTGGCGCCTAAGCTGTACGAACCTGTGCACTACGCTCTGATTGTTCGATCCCGGCGCATGCGTCAAATCTAGGTAGGGTAGTAGAGCCGTCACAGACCGTCTGTGCGACGGCTGACTGGCCTGCCATCTATCCTAGATTTGGCTCATGCGCCAGGCTCAACCAATCAGAGCGAAGCACACAAGTTCGTACTGCTTGGGCGCCAAAAACACGTTGGATCTATTTTACGTACGGTCGCCTAACCTAATTCGATCGGTGTAAACGAAAATTTCGTCAAAGACGACCTTTAAATTTAAATCATTTCGAGAGTTAAAACAGAATCATACTCTTGACGGAAAGCCTGGCCAGAGGTGAGGATGTATTTCTGGCTCACCGCAAATCCGGGAAAAGTGGTTGGGTATCCCTGGTCTGACAGTTGCACCCTAAACTTTTTTAGAAAATGCAAAAATCATATTAATGCAATGAAATCCAAACATTTTAAAATTCTGACTGTCAGGGTTTTACTTGACAATATCACGATCAATAATATTGGTACCGATCATGCGAAAGAGGGGGTAATGCTCATCAGAGGTGAGGAAACCATCCGCTGGTCCGAGCCGGCGTCGTGGACGGTGAACATAGGATAAGGAGAGTAAAGCTTTACTCTCTTTACAGGGATGAGCGGGGGTTGGTCTGCATCAGCCGTCGGCGGGAGAGTCCTCTCTGGTGAGAGGGGAGGTTTTTTATACCTGAGACTCTCCCTCCTGTCTTCTTTTCGGGCGTTCAAATATTTTACATCGATGCCAATATAATTGATCGTAATGTCGTCAGGTAAAACCCAGACACTTTTGAACAGAAAAATTAATTCTGCGTGTTATTTTAAATTAAAACAGCTTAAAATGCGTACCACATATGGAAATTCCGTGGTATCAGTAATGTCAACAAGGACTGACTGTCCAACAACGGCTGAAGAAAAAATGGTCTTGTAACCAATGTAGAAAAAAATTAGTGCGATCACTTACCTGAAAATAACGTCAAGCTGAAGAACAAAGAGGAAATCATGTTGGCGGACAGAATGCGGCCTCAGAATCACGTCGTTTGCTCATTTTCCTCCTGCATTTATACCCGTGTATGACAATAATTGATATGAGCATTATCAGATATGTTACATGAAGTGCACCTCATTATCATTTCAGCAGATAACTATAATTAACGTATATTTTTAAATTTATTAATTTCATTTTCCTTCCCGCAGGGAGCACTAATTGGCATTTCTCTGGCTGCGGCGGTACTTTATCGGAGACGGTGCCAGCATGAGTCTCAAAATTAATTGCTCCGACTTTTTATCAAATTAATTTACCTTGGATGTCAGTCCACTTCTGACTCTGAGAAAAACATAATTGATGGAAATTTTTTCTTCCAATTAAATGAAAAATGCATTACTTGAGGTAAGCAGTTTGTGATTAAATTATTGAAAGAAAATAGTTCGACAGTTTTGCAATGCGCAAAAATGCACAACTGGTTTTTTGCGCAAAAAAAGCTGGAAAACCCACCTATTTGTAGACTCCCTATATTTGGTCATCCATCATGACAACATATTATCTTCAAATAAAATGCATCATTTGTTTCGCGCTAAATTGCAGAAAACCCCGCAAAGAAGCTTTTAGCAATGCACTGGGTTTTTCGAGAAAATGCGGGTTTTTGCGAACCTTTGATTTTAAAGGCTTACAGCGTTTTTTTTTATAAAACTAAAATTAATTCTCATAAACACCAGATCTGTTAAAATGTATTAATTTCTATCTATGGTAACATGCTGTCTGTTCGCAAAAAAACTGATTTTTTATTATTAAACGTTTTTGAAGAAAATAGGTCAACACCGAATTTTCTTTGTAGCGTTTGTCCCATTTTATTTTTAATTTATATTTCTTCAGCCTTAAAATCAAGCGAATGATTAACTTCAAATAAATTGTTCATTTTAGCCGGACATCAATTTAATTTTTTAAAGCAATATCTGTGCGACATATTCACGCAGCAGTCGTGACTCGCAACAGCCGCGCGGGCCGTGTTCGTTTATGCGCCGCCAACAAGAAAATATAAAAGCGCGCAGCATTGCACGTGAACCTGAACCTTTACAAACATTAACAAAAAAAAATATATTTTTTATTTATTATTTTTCTAATTTTTTTAGTGTACTTCCAACACAGCTTGACGGGACTTAAAATCAAAGTAGCAAAAACCCACTGCATTGCAAAAAAAAATATTTTTTGCGGAATTTTTTGTAAACACGTGCATTTTTATTGAGGATGAAAAATTGTCATGATGGATTTGTAAAATCCACTGGTAACTTATAGATCACAGCGGTCGTGACTTGCAACAGCCGCGCGGGCCGTGTTCGTTTACGCGCCGCCAACAAGAAAACTTAAAGGCGCGCAGCCTTGCACGTGAACCCTGCCAGTTTAAAAAAAATATACATTTTTTGTATTTTTCCGACTTTTTGATGGTATTTTGAACACAGCTCAACGGGATTTACAATCGGGGTACGCCAAAACCCCACTGCATTGCAAAAAACTTATTTTTGCTGGATTTTGTGCACTTTTACTGAGGATCAAAAATTATCACGATAAATTTTTAAAAGCAACTAGTTTCACTACAAGAACAAAAATTAAAGCACACGTCGCAATTTTCCATAATTTCTGACTTTTTGGTGAAAATGTGACCTTTTTGGGGTTAAATTCGGAAAAATGCGGAAAACCCCAAAACTGGTGGTATTTTCAAGCTTGGTGAATTCTGCTTAAAATAATGCTTCAATTAAAATATGACAATTATTATATTTAGTATTTCTCTACAGGTGTGTTGAACAGCGTTGTCGCTGGCCGCGACCTGAGCAAAAAAGGGGACGACAGAGGCGAGTCTATCCTGGCGCAGGTGAAATTCCACAGTAGGTGCCGCTTGGTTCCTGATATCAGACTTATGACTCATGTACATAATTGTGCATCCTAAGCATGCCTTCAAAAATAGCTGAGAATGAGGAATTAAACAAAATTAACTTCTTCATTGAGTGAATAGACGTTACATACACTAAAAGGTTACATTCGTTTTTGTGGATTTTACACTCAGGAAGAAATAAATCACAGCCACACATTTTATAAACGCTCGCCGCTGTTTATTCTCCTCGGGCGCGCACGAATCGTTTTATCAAAATTTTCCTCACATGCTCAACGGGCTGGGAGGCGCACCGGCGCCGACTCACTAGTTGCTGCTTTTCGCACCTTTCCAGCGGCCACTTTAGGGACAACTGTCTGGCGTTTCAATTAAAGGCCTCAGTGCGGAGAGGCGAATTGGGCCCAAGCCCCTTGTGGCCACTCGGGCCTCATGTTATCCGCTCGGCAGTGATATTGGGACCCCGTGAGCAAGCTCCATATAGCCCTCAATATATGCTGAGCAGAGGATAAAAAACAAAACAAAAATTATGTTAAGATTTTATTTACCAGTCGTGCACAGAGATATAGTTGCAAGAACAAAGTGTGGAAAAAAAATAGTGTGAGTTTTAGTCGGTCAACCATTTTTTTCAATTCATACCTCCATGAAGTATCAAATGAGCACAAATCATGCATTTTTTTAGCTACAACCGTAAAACGGCTTAAACTGTAAAATTTGCTAAAAATCCCACAAATTTTATAGAAATGTATGTACGACGACGTCAAGTATTTAGTAAAATCAGTAATTGCACATAAAGTATACCAATTTAAAAAAAAAACTGTAATTATAGGCCTGCTGTATTAATCGTTCCTATTTTCGAAAAGAATCAGCGTTTATTTAATAAAAATTTATTATTTACACTTTAACATGAGCAACAGAGCGATTTAAGGTTCAAAGTGTAATTATGTTGAGTTTATTGAGAAAGTAAAGTGTAATCTAATTAAAGATAACGAATTAGTTTACGGTCTTAACAATTAAATGATTTTATTGGCTTAATACTGGAACAGCAACATAAAAATCTGTGAGCAACTATCATTGTAGTCAATTTAAATGCAATAATTCAGAGAGGAACAAGAATGAGAGCACTTATTGATTTACATGAATTTGTTGCAAATGCTTCCTCATTTTGAGTGAAAGCATTGATTTTAAATTTAATTCATGTATTTCAAATGAGTTGACTTGATATGCTTGCGAAGAGAACTTTTGGAAATGTACAGTTTTTTGCATGCATCACATTCAAATTCAAGCTCCAACAAATTGTGTTTCTTAGCGAGATGGTTTTGCAAATGAGAAGTGTAAAGGAAACTCTGAGGGCAAAGGGCACAGTGCTTCAATTTGGGCTGGTGGTGCATCCTCTTAAAATGCAGTTTCAAGTGAATCGCACTTTTGTAGTACCTTTTGCAGGATTCACATTTGAATCCGAGAGCTTTGTACTCCAAACCACGCCATTCGCGATTTCCATGTTTACTTTTCATGTGGTTTACAAGCAAAGAAGGTATTTGAAAGCTCTTTGGACACTTGGAACATTTGACCAAAGTTTCTTTGCACTTTTTCCAGTGTGATTGGAACAAACCTGAACAATGGAATTTGTTTTTACAGCGAACACAGGCAAACTTTCTAACGTGTTGAACGAAATAACCGACCGACACATCTAATTTACAAAATCGGCAGCTCTTTAATGAGTGAACTCTTTGCACGTGCTTGGATAAATCAGAATTGGTTGGGAACATTTTTCTGCAATTTTCACACTTAAATTTCTTTCCTGTTCTGTGTTTCTTAGTAACATGCGTTTGTAGATAATGTTTGTTTCTTGTTTTGAATTGGCAATATTCACAATCAATCATTTTTACTTCACCGTGAAGAGAGTCAAAGTGAGCCCTCATTTCGATATCAGATTTGAAAAACGAGACGCAGCCTATAAAAGCGCACTTGATTGCAAATTCACGATGGACATTACGAACATGATGGTTGATATTACAATTTCCAATGAATTCCTGGCTACAAAAATCACATTTGAATATTTTCTGTTCTTTCGGTTTTTCATGCACTTCTTCGTTGTGTTTTTCTCTTAACTCGATTGTGTGAAAATATGTGGCACATTGGTGGTTTTCACACCTGATAGCGTCTTTGTGTGTTTTCTTTACATGCTTTGACAAATGGTACGAGTGTGAGTATTGTTTACCACAGTAGAGACAAACTTTCTTCTCTGGACAAATATTGGATTGTGTCTCAGATTCCAATTCTTCCCCATACTCTTTGATTTCATCTTCCTCACTTTCGGGCAGATCAATCTCTTCCAACGGAGCCCAGCATTGCTCAACATTTCCCTCTAATATCACAAGTTATTAGAAAAAAGATAAGAAATAAATTAATATCATTTTTACCGAAGTAATTCTTCCGTAGCTCTTTTGCCGCATCGTCCAAATACAAATTCCACCAAACCAAAGCCTCGTCTGACATTCCGTCGAATTTCCAAAGAAATCTATCAGGGAAAATAACTTCAATACTTGAAATTCCTGAATTATTGTGAAACACTCACTCGGCTTGCCAGACACAAAAGTAGCAAATCAGGTCGTCATCCTCGATTTCCTCGGCGAATTCATGGCCGCAGACGTTGAGAAACCAAGTCTGCAGTTTTTCTTGGTCCACGTGGACAGCGAGGACAGCACCGTCCGCCGTCGGACAGTCGCAAATCAAGCACAGCGCCTTTTGTAACGACATTTGAGAGAGACCACCTGAACCTGAATGGAAGGTTCCAGAAAGGTGGATAGGCGATCGCAGCGCTACCCCAAAGTTGGGTTAGTTAGAAATGCATCGCGCCATCTATGAGAAAGAGAGTGCTAAAAGTTTATTGATTAAGTATGCGACTGGCAGCATTTTTTAAATCTATTTATTTTAAAAAGCAGCACTCTATTTTGTACAATCTTTTTTGCGTGTAAACCCTTTTGATAAATTAAAAGAATGGAATAATATCAACAATTATCTTACAAATTTGAAGGACAATGAAATAAGAGCATGTCTTAATTGGTTTTTATCAAATCTCAAGTTTTCGATGCAGGTTCCTTTGAGAGACGCGAGCCAGGAGCTTTCGCAGTTCTTTGAAACCATGCCATTGTGTGTGTTGTTCCTTTCTCTCGCCGAACAAAAGGCTTCAGCAGGCAGCAATATCAAACGCACATTGACGAATTCAAAAGTAGCCTGAGACGCAACGAGCTTTTTAATAAATATTAGATGAACAATACCTTTTTTTAATTAATTCTAGCATAAAGCTAAAAACCGTCGATGCTCACTGTGTTGTTATGCAACCTGCACCGTAGCAATGATTGGCGGAACAGTCTGCATAGAGTGAAGAGACGTTAAATTTACTAAAAAAAGGATTTCGGTACGATTAACTGGTGGTACAATTTATTTTTGTAGATCTTACACTCAGGACTCAGGACATTTTGTAATGAATATTTAACATCCCTTGGTTCATTTTTAAAAATAATGATGTTCAATTAGATCCTCTCTTCTATAGCCTGCCATAGAGTCATGGCCATAATACCTGATATCAAAATTAACGAGAAGTTTTACAAAAAAATAAAGATTTACGAAATCAAATATTTTTTTAATTATTTGAGAGGCTGCGTATAATTTATTTTTTATTTTAAATATATGTTTCTACTGGAGCTCAAAACAGATTCGCTTTTTTCAGGAATATTTAGTAGGTGTGTGCAAAAACAGAAATTAATCCAAGGACCAATACAATTTTATTTCTAAAAGCGTGAAAAACTTTGTGAATTTATACGATCGATCAGTCAGTTTTGAAAATTAAAAGGTTTTCAAATGAATATAAAAGTCATCCAATTAAGCTGTTTAATCGACATAAAAAAACATCTCGATCTGCCTTATCACAGTCTAAAAGCTTGAGAAAAATTACATATTATAGCTATGTGCGGCGTCAGGATTTTTTTCGTTCAAATTTTAATTGGAATTTTTCAGTCCGAGAAAATTAGGATCGATTATCAATTCATGTCTTTCAAGTGCAAAAACTAGATCAGAAACCGTGTAACTAATATTTTGAGGAAAAACCTTCTAAAATTCACAGCACAATTATTGCGTTTTGGCTCTGCTGTCTCTTTCTGTTATACTTTGGCCGAGATGAATATATTCTCTTAATCGCGGGCTTAATGATTCCTGGTCATCTAGGAGAAGCGGGTTAGTTCCTCGCGTTCGTCCTCCTTAGAAAAATAGAGAAGGTTGTTTTTTTTTTAATTTTTACTGTTGAGCCCACAAAAACGGCTGATTAGCTAAAATTAATGATAAAAATTGTCTTATTGACACTTAAATATTGATTATCAATTGAAAATGCTTTTTATTTCGTACATATTTAGAGAGAGAGAGAGAGAGAGAGAGAGAGAGAGAGAGAGAGAGAGAGAGAGAGAGAGAGAGAGAGAGAGAGAGAGAGAGAGAATAATCACTTGAGAAGATTGAAATAAAACCAAAAGAAGGAATTTGAGGGTCGAATTGTAATTTTATTCATCCAGAGACAGACAAAATCTAAGGATTCGCCACTCCGTCTGGGATTTCTGCGATTATTTCGATACGATTGAATGACAAGCTGGAGTAGAACCCGACTTCGTCGTTGACGTTAGCGCTGTTGCAGCCGATTTTGGAGGAAGCGGTGTAAATCGCGTTCACCTGGCCACCGATCACCACCGCTGGAGCTCTGAAGAAAGTCGGCGTTGCTCCAAAGGCATCGGAAATATACTGCAAAAAGCAAAATTGTTGATATGTAAAGCTGTCATACCGTGTCAGACCGAGCAAAAGTCAGGAGTCACGTTGATTTGCACGCAAATACTTCCAGCGGTGACGGAGCTGCTGGTGACGGACGTGCAGGCTGCCGAGCTAAGCACAGTCAAGTTGGTCACTCTTTTCAGCATGTTCTGGATATAATGGCCAATCAACAAAAGGAGAAAAACATTATTTTAAAAAAATTACGTCGTCTTCCTTGAACAAGATAAATTCTGCGTCGGGCACGTTAGCTGTGAGGTCATTGAAACTGGGCTCCGACATCGAAATGTAAGGTCCGGGCAGTTGTTTGCATATTCTCAAGATGGCAAACCGTCCCGCGATTTCAGTACTCCTCGGTGTCGGATAGACCACGCCGAGCTGATCGGTAATTGTGATCAAGGTGGCACTAAAAATAAATATAGATCTTGGCTCATCAAAATGACACTTCCAAAAGAAAGCTATTAATCAAATTTTATAATGCATTCTTTGATGAAATTGTCGTGTACACCAATCGATTCCTAAGGACCGAATTTTCCGACCGGAAGTTCAGCGTGACGTGCGTAATGTAAGTCCAATGTTTGGCGCCTAAGCGGTACGAACCTGTGCACTACGCTCTGATTGTTCGATCCCGGCGCATGCGTCAAATCTAGGTAGGGTAGTAGCGCCGTCACAGACCGTCCGAGCGACGGCTGACTGGCCTGCCATCTATCCTAGATTTGGCTCATGCGCCAGGCTCGACCAATCAGAGCGAAGCACACAAGTTTGTACTGCTTGAGCGCCAAAAACACATTGGATCTATTTTACGTACGGTCGCCTAACCTGATTCGATCGGTGTGTAAACGAAAATTTCGTCAAAGACTGCCTTTAAATTTAAATCATTTCGAGAGTTAAAACTGAATCATACTCATCACGGAAAGCCTGGCCAGAGGTGAGGATGTATTTCTGGCTCACCGCAAAACCGGGAAAAGTGGTTGGGTATCCCTGGTCTGACAGTTGCACCCTAAACTTTTTTAGAAAATGCAAAAATTATATTGATGCAATGATATCCAAACATTTCAATATTCTGATAGTCAGGGTTTACCTGACGATATTACGATCAATAATATTGGTGCCGATGTAGCAAAAGAGGGGGTAATGCTCATCAGAGGTCAGGAAACCGCGTCTGCTGGTCCGAGCCGGCGTCGTGGACGGCAATGAACGTACAACGCGGAGCTACCCAAGGGATGACCAGGGGAAAGAGAGAGAGAGAGAGAGAGAGAGAGAGAGAGAGAGAGAGAGAGAGAGTGAGCGAGAGATCTTGCGTCCTCTCTGAGAGGGGTGGTTTTTTATACCTGAGGCTCTCCCTCCACTCTACCCTTCGGACACCCAAATATTTTATTACATTGGTGCCAATATTATTGATCGTAATGTCGTCAGGTAAAACCCTGACACTTTTGAACAGAAAAATTAATTCTGCGTGATATATTATATAAAAACAGCTTAAAATGCGTACCACATATGGAAATTCCGTGGTGTTAGTAATGTCAACAAGGAGTGACTGTCCAACAACGGCTGAAGAAAAAATTATCTTGTCAACCCAATGTAAAAAAAAAAATAGGGCGATCACTTACCTGAATATAACGTCAAGCTGAGGAACAGAGAGGAAAGCATGTTGGCGGAGAGAATGCGGCCCCAGAATTACGTCGTTTGCTCATTTTCCCCCTGCATTTATACCCGTATATGACAATAATTCATATATAGGCACTATCAAATGTTTTGAAGTGCACCTCATTATCAATGCAGCAGATATAGTTGACACATTCTCAAATTTATTAATTTCATTTTTCTTTCCCAGGGAGCACTAATTGCCCTTTTTTCTAACTGCGGCAGTTTTTTATCAGAGACGGTGGCAGCGCAAGGGCCTCAAAATTTATTGCGCCGACTCTATTTTATCAAATTTATTTTCCTTGGATGTCAGTCCACTCCTGACGGTTGGAAAGACATGATTGATGGGATTTTGCCTTCCGTTTTTTATGAAGAATGCATTGCTTCAGGTAAGCAGTGTGTGAATAATTTATTAAAATAATAATTTAATCACAAGGTTCGCGAATTTTGCAATGCGCAAAAATGCACCACTTGATTTTTATGCAAAAAAAAAACAGCTGAAAAACCCACGATTTTTGGGTTTTCTCGAATTTACGATGATAGGAAAGATTTTCGCTCTCTTGGCCAAACCTGTGTGGCTTTAATACTGATCCATGTCAAGAGAATTTTTTATCTTCCATAAGAATGCATGTGTTTCGGAAACAGCGCAAAATTGCAGAAAAACCGGGCAAAAATTAAAAAAAAAATTTTGCAATTCACTGGGTTTTCCAGTTTTGGCGAACCCTGGATTTTTTAGGCTTATGGCGTTTTTTTTAATAACACTTATATTAAATCCTTAGCTGAAATTTATTTAAAAAATATGTCAAAATAGATTTCCCTTGGAGCGTTTGTTCCTTTTCTTGATTTTGTATTCATTTTTCTTCGGCCTTAAAATCAAGCAAATGATGAACTTCAAATAAATTTTTCATTTTAGCCTGACATAAAATTATTTTTTTTTAAATAAAGCAATATCTGTGCGGCATATTCACGCAGCAGTCGTGACTCGCAACAGCCGCGCGGGCCGTGTTCGTTTATGCGCCGCCAACAAGAAAATATAAAAGCGCGCAGCCTCGCACTTGAACGTGAACCCTTCCAGTTTAACCTTTACAGACAATTAAAAAATATATATTTATTATTTGTATTATTGTTTAGTGTACTCCCAATACAGCTTGACGGGACCTAAAATCAGGATTCGCAATTCGCAAAAACCCCAATGCATTGGAAAAAAATGTTATTTGAGGGATTTTCTGAAATTTTGTGATTTTTTTCTTAAACATGCATTTTTATTGAAGATCAAAAATTCTCATGATGGATTTTAAAAGCCAATAGTAACATATTAACAGCAGTCGTGACTCGCAACAGCCGCGCGGGCCTTGTTCGGTTACGCGCCGCCAACAGGAAAACACAAAGGCGCGCAGCCTTGCCTGTGAACCCTGCCAGTTTAACCTTTACAAACATTAAGAAAAAGAGGTTTTTAGTTTTTTGCTATTTTTTATGGTACTCCTTGACGAGAGTAGCAAAAACCCACTGCATTGCACCGTAGCAATGATTGGCGGAACAGTCTGCATAGAGTGAAGAGACGTTAAATTTACTAAAAAAAGGATTTCGGTACGATTAACTGGTGGTACAATTTATTTTTGTAGATCTTAATACACTCAGGACTCAGGACATTTTGTAATGAATATTTAACATCTCTTGGTTCATTTTTAAAAATAATGATGTTCAATTAGATCCTCTCTTCTATAGCCTGCCATAGAGTCATGGCCATAATACCTGATATCAAAATTAATCGAGAATTTTTACAAAAAAAATAAAGATTTACGAAATTAAATATTTTTTTTATTATTTGAGAGGCTGCGTATAATTTATTTTTTATTTTAATTATATGTTTCTACTGGAGCTCAAAACAGCTTCGCTTTTTTAGGATCTATTTAGTAGGCGTGTGCAAAAACAGAAATTAATCCAAGGACCAATACAATTTTATTGCTTAAAAGCGTGAAAAACTTTGTTAATTTATACGATCGATCAGTCAGTTTTGAAAATCAAAAGGTTTTCAAATGAATACAAAAGTCATCCAATTAAGCTGTTTAATCGACATAAAAAACATCTCCATCTGCCTTAACACAGTCTAAAAGCTTGAGAAAAATTACATATTATAGCTATGTGCGGCGTCAGGATTTTTTCGTTCAAATTTTAATTGGAATTTTTCAGTCCGAGAAAATTAGGATCGATTATCAATTCATGTCTTTCAAGTGCAAAAACTAGATCAGAAGCCGTGTAACTAATATTTTGAGGAAAAACCTTCTAAAATTCACAGCACAATTATTGCTATTCGACTCTGCTGTCTCTTTCCGTTATACTTTGGCCGAGATGAATATATTCTCTTAATCGCGGGCTTAATGATTCCTGGTCAACTAGGTGACGCTTTCATCCTCCTTAGAAAAATAGAGAAGGTTGTTTTTTTAAATTTTTTCTGTTGAGCCCACAAAAACTGCTGAGTAGCAAATTTAACTATAAAAAATGTCTCATTAACACTTAAATATTGATTATCAATTGAAAATGCTTTTTATTTCGTATTTAGAGAAGGAGAGAGATAGAGAGAGAGAGATAGAGAGAGAGAGAGAGAGAGAGAGAGAGAGAGAGAGAGAGAGAGAGAGAGAGAGAGAGAGAGAGAGAGAGAGAATAATCACTTGAGAAGATTGAAATAAAACCAAAAGAAGGAATTTGAGGGTCGAATTGTAATTTTATTCATCCAGAGACAGACAAAATCTAAGGATTCGCCACTCCGTCTGGGATTTCTGCGATTATTTCGACACGATTGAATGACAAGCTGGAGTAGAACCCGACTTCGTCGTTGACGTTAGCGCTGTTGCAGCCGATTTTGGAGGAAGAGGTGTAAATCCCGTTCACCTGGCCATCGATCACCACCGCTGGAGCTCTGAAGAAGGTCGGCGTTGCTCCAAAGGCATCGGAAAAAAACTGCAAAAAGCAAAATTGTTGATATGTAAAGCTGTCATATCGTGTCAGACCGAGCAAAATTCAGGAGTCGAGTTGATGTCCACGCAAATACTTGTATCTGCGATGGAGCCGTTGGTGAAGGTCATGCAGGATCCATAGTTGAGCACAGTCAAGCTGGTCACTCTTTTCAGCATGTCCTGGATATTAAAATGGCCAATCAACAAAAGGAGCAAAACATTATTTTAAAAAAAAAATTACGTCGTCTTCATTGAACAAGATAAATTCTGCGTCGGGCACGGTAACTATGAGGTTATTGAAACTGGGCTCCGACATCGAAATGTAAGGTCCGGGCAGTGGTTTGCATATTCTCAAGATGGCAAAGTTTCCCGCGATTACAGTACTCTTCGGTGTCGGATAGACCACGCCGAGCTGATCGGTAATTTTGATCAAGGTGGCACTAAAAATAAATAAAGTCAAAATGACAATTCCAAAAAAAGCTAATTAGATTTAATTGCCTTTGACGAAATTGTCGTGTACACCAATCTATTCCTAAGGTTCGAATTAGGTTAGGCGAACGGAAGTTCAGCGTGACGTGCGTAATGTAAGTCCAATGTGTTTTTGGCGCCTAAGCAGTACAAACCTTTGTAATTTGCTCTGATTGGTCTGATTTGGCATGCGTCAAATCTAGGTAGGTTAGTAAAGCCATCTGTGCAACGGCTGACTGTCCGACCATCTGTCCTAGATTTGGCTCATGCGCCATGCTCGACCAATCAGAGCGAAGCACACAAGTTCGTACTGCTTGGGCGCCAAAAACACATTGAATCTATTTTACGTACGGTCGCCTAACCTAATTCGATCGGTGTAAACGAAAATTTCGTCAATGACTGCCTTTAAATTTAAATCATTTCGAGAGTTAAAACTGAATCATACTCATCACGGAAAGCCTGGCCAGAGGTGAGAATGTATTTCTGGCTCACCGCGAAACCGGGAAAAGTGGTTGGGTATCCCTGGGCTGACTGTACTTGCACCTTAAACTTTTCGAGCAAATGCAAAAATCATATTAATGAAATGATATCCAAACGTTTCAATATTCTGATAGTCAGGGTTTACCTGACGATATTACGATCAATAATATTGGTGCCGATGTAGCAAAAGAGGGGGTAATGCTCATCAGAGGTCAGGAAACCGCGTCTGCTGGTCCGAGCCGGCGTCGTGGACGGCAATGAACGTACAACGCGGAGATACCCAAGGGATGACCAGGGGCGAGAGAGAGAGAGAGAGAGAGAGAGAGAGAGAGAGAGAGAGAGAGCTTGCGTCCTCTCTGAGAGGGTGGTTTTTTATACCTGAGGCTCTCCCTACACTCTCCCTTTGGGGCGCCCAAATATTTTACATCGATTACAACGGTAAAAACAATATCGATCGTAATATCGTCAAGTAATACCCTGACACTTTTTTGAACGGAAAAATTAATTCAGCTTGATATTTTAAATTAAAACAGCTTAAAATGCGTACCACATATGGAAATTCCGTGGTGTTAGTAATGTTAACAAGGACTGACTGTCCAACAACGGCTGAAGAAAAAAATATCTTGTTAGCCCAATGTAAAAAAAATAGGGCGATCACTTACCTGAAAATAACGTCAAGCTGAAGAACAGAGAGGAAAGCATGTTGGCGGACAGAATGCGGCCTCAGAATTACGTCGTTTGCTCATTTTCCCCCTGCATTTATACGCGTATATGATAATAATTCATATATAGGCACTATCAAATGTTTGGAAGGGCACCTCATTATCAATGCAGCAGATAAGCATATAGTTGACATTTTCTCAAATTTATTAATTCCATTTTTCTTTCCCAGGGAGCACTAATTGCCCTTTTTTTCTAACCGCGGTAGTTTTTTATCAGAGACGGTGGCAGCGCAAGGGTCTCAAAATTTTTTGCGCCGACTATTTATCAAATTTATTTACCTTGGATGTCAGTCCACTCCTGACTGTTGGAAAAACATAGTTGATGGGAATCATTTCTTCCGTTTTTTTATGAAGAATGCATTGCTTGAGGTAAGCAGTGTGTGAATAATTTATTAAAATAGTAATATAATCACAAGAAGGTTCGCGAATTTTGTTATGCGTAAAAATGCACCACTTTATTTTTATGCAAAAAAAGCTGGAAAACCCACGATTTTTGGGTTTTTTCGAATTTACGATGAGAGTAAAGATTTTCGCTCTTTTGGCAAAACCAGTGTGGCTTTAATACTGATCCATGTCAAGAGAATTTTTTATCTTCCATAAGGATGCACGTGTTTCGGAAGCAGGCGTGAAATTGCAGAAAAATCATTCAAAAATTAAAAATAATTTTTTGCAATTCACTGGGTTTTCCAGTTTTGGCGAACCCTGGATTTTTCAGGCTTATGGCGTTTTTTTAATAAAACCTATATTAAATCCTTAGCTGAAATTTATTTCGAAAATAGGTCAAAAAAGATTTCCCTTGGAGCGTTTGTTCCTTTTCTTGATTTTGTATTCATTTTTCTTCGGCCTTAAAATCAAGCGAATGATGAACTTCGAATAATTTGTTCATTTTAGCCGGACATCAATTTAATTTTTTAAAGCAATATCTGTGCGACATATTTACAGCAGTAGTGTCAGCAGTCGTGACTCGCAACAGCCGCGCGGGCCGTGTTCTTTTACGCGCCGCCAACAAGAAAATATAAAAGCGCGCAGCCTTGCACTTGAACGTGAACCCTGCCAGTTTGACCTTTACAGACATAAAATACATTTTTTAATTTATTATTTTCCCCATTTTTTTATTGTAATCCCAACACAGCTTGACGGGACTTAAAATCAAAGTAGCAAAAACCCAATGCATTGGAAAAAAATGTTATTTGAGGGATTTTCTGATATTTTGCGATTTTTTCTTAAACATGCATTTTTATTGAAGATAAAAAATTCTCATGATGGATTTTAAAAGCCACTAGTAACATATTAACAGCAGTCGTGACTCGCAACAGCCGCGCGGGCCTTGTTCGGTTACGCGCCGCCAACAGGAAAACAAAGGCGCGCAGCCTTGCCTGTGAACCCTGCCAGTTTAACCTTTACAAACATTAAGAAAAAGAGGTTTTCAGTTTTTTGCTATTTTTTATGGTACTCCTTGACGAGACTTAAAATCAGAGTAGCAAAAACCTACTGCATTGCAAAAATCTGTTTTTTCGGGATTTTCTGCAATTTTGTGAATTTTTCTGATACACGTGCATTTTTATTGAGGATAAAAAATCTCATGATGGATTAGTAAAAGCCACTAGTTTCCCCACAAGACCGAAAATTTTAACACTCATCGCGAATTTTCCATAATTTCTGACTTTTTTGGCGCGAAATGTGACTTATTAATTTGGGGATAAATTCGTAAACATGCGGATAAACCCAAAAAATGTGTTTTATTCAAGCATGGTGGGTGATTTGGTGAATTCTGCTTAAAATAATTTTAATGCTTCAATAAAAAATATGAAAATTTTACTTGCAGTATTTTTCTACAGGTGTGTTGAACAGCGTTATCGCTGGTCGCGGCCTGAGCAAAAAAAAGGGGGGACGGCAGGCGACATCAGTCCTGATATCAGGGTCAAAGCGTCATTTATGAGTATGTTTTCACATCATTTTATAAAATAATTATGCAATTATTTATAAATTATTACTACTTACTGCGACAACACCGGCGTTTTCCCGCGTAAAATTCGCTTTGTGATCTTTCCTGTAGTGTTTATATGCTCATTTCCGCAGAATTTTACTTACTCAACTAAAAATTAAAATAGCTCTTATTTTGAACCTAACCATCCCTTCAAAAATAGTAATTAAACACATAAATAATGTCTTCATTGCTAGATTTAAATTAATTCGAATCTATAATAACTAAAAATTAAAACAATTCAAATAAATAAATTTTTAGTGTCAAATTCGGAATAATTTCCATGATGTTTTGCTGTTTTTATTTTTGTTTTAGATAGAAATCAAAGTTCAGGAACATTTAAGAAAGAGGAAAAAACACGACGAGACGTCGAGAGATAAAATCTGTACAAGTCAAAAGACGCCGCCGAGGAGGAAAAAAGAGTTGACCTTTACCAGTTAAAATAATAACCGCAATTTAAATAAATAAAAGGGCTGCGTGTGTGTATTTCTGTCTTAAAAAATTATTAATGCTTAAATTTATCCCAAACACCAAAGCAAGGTGTCCCTGTGAAATTACGTCACTTGCTGTTAGACGAGTTTAACATCATTTGGTCGGCGCTAAGGCCAGAGTGATCTCCAGATTTGTTGTTTGCTCGCGAGGCTGGCTGTGACCTTCGCGCCTGACCCGCGTGCCGCTCCGTTGCAATGTTATCCGTGGTCATCCAGTTAAATACACTATTTGAAATAAATCTCATCATCAGTACATTACAAAATTTAGCACCAAAATTTTTAAATTAATACTTATTATTATTTTTTGTTTTAAATAAAATTCAAAGCTTGAGGAAAGCATCAAAATTAAATAAATCACGCGGGAGATTAAAAACAAATTTGCATTTATACGAGTGTTCAATCTCTAATTGCGTAGCTAATTCCACTGAAATTAGATAAAATGTGATTAATGCTTAAAATTATAAAATATTTATTAAATTTGGCCAGGTTAAAATTAAGTCCCGGGGAATTTGGGCACGGAATGGTTTCGAATATTAACTCAAAAGCCAGAATGTAAACATTCCGTTTGCAATGATCGCCTCCTCTTGAATCTATTAACTCGGTTGGCAACGCTGTCGGCGCGAGAAAAGCTGACAGACCACTTTCCGCCTCGTTTTAGTGTGCGGTGAGCTGCAGGAGCCGCGAGATGAAGGTTGGCTCGCAGCCGGCGGCCGGCCAGCTGCAAAATTTCGCGAATTTTAATATTTTTACGAATTTGCTGCTCGCAGGCGCTGACTTTTCTGCTCGTTTTCCTGCTCTCTTGCCACGCATTTGCCGGGAGACGTGCCAAACGCTCCACAATCCCACGTAAGTTGTTTATTTTATTAATTGTAATTTGTCTACAGGGAAATTAAATTATCTGTCAGTTAATATGCAGACCAGAATTCTTTAAATTATTAATTTTTGAATTAAATTTTATTGCCTTCAAATAGTAAAGAAGGCATTTCTTTATTTACATAAATCTCTATTATTCTTGGCAATATTTGCCGTCCCCAGTATTTAAAAACACGAGTGATAACAAACTGAGCCACAACGAGTGCGGCCTGGTGCACGAAAACGATGACCGCGCGTGGCTGGCCAAGATCGAGATCGCCGACGACATCATCAGCAAACACTGCTTCGGCAGCGTCGTTTCCAACAGATACATCGTCACCTGTGAGTTCAACACAATTTAAATCATTATGCAAATTAATTAGAAAATAATCCAAAGAGAAAATAAAACATTTTGCCAATTAATTAAATTTAATTTACAGTAACACCGCTTGGCAAAAAATTAAAATATTGAACTGTTGGTTACATATTTAATCAAAAATGCCCCTAAATGAATTTTTTAATTAATTTTAATAATTACTTGAATTTCCTTGCCAATTTTTATAATTAAAAATTTTCTATCAGCTGCAATTTGCGTGGAAAGCGCCGACCTTAGCAACATCCGAGTCTCGTTCGCGAAAACAAACTACCAGGAGTTCGTCACAGTGCGTTTAATTAAAATTAAAAATTATTAGCAAATTTTCTTTCTCAATTTTTAATTTATTACTAGCCGACGGACAAGGTGGTGCACGAAGACTTCCGTCTGGACGACTTCAGGGCGAACCTTGCCATTCTCAGGTTCGCCAAAGACCTGCTGAAGAATGGTGTGCTGCCCATTTGCCTGTGGAATAAAGCCATCGAAAAGGAGGGATCGACCATCACGGAAAATGCCGGAATTGCCACCGTGCGAGATTTATTTATTTTTAAAATTTAAATGTTCTCATAAAAGGTGTACTCAAATTTTTACAGCTTGTGGGAAAGGATGTTTCATCGGACGACATTGTGGTCGGAAAATTCAAAATTCAACCGGCGTCCGCGTGCAAGGCGAAAGTCAGACTGCCTTTTCAGGCGTATTTCGAGAACTCCAATATTTGTCTTCTCTACGAAGGTATTTTTGTAGCGCATCAAACTAGAAATTTAACGTTATATGAAAGAACAAAAATAATTAAGTCTCATTGCAATTCAATAAAATTGTTTTTAAATGTACGAATATATTAATAATGTCAGAAATTCATTTAATTTGCAATATCAACATTAATCCCATTGCGAGACATTTTTTTATTAAATTAAATATCAATTAATATAATAATTTAATTATTTATATACTAGTTCCTTAAGAACAGAATTTAGAAATGAAATTGCTTTAATTTTTCGTCTTTGATGATTCTAAATATTAAACTATTTTAAAAAACAAAAAAATTAGAATTTTCAATTTAATAAGCGTGCGTACATTTTAAAATGGTATCAATTATAAGCATTTTTTTTTTATTAAAAATCCTATTTAATTTAAATTTTCTTTTAGATGGTTTGAGCAGCTGTCTGAGAGGATTCGGGGCGCCGATACAGTTCAAGATCGGCGAGCGGTGGTTCCTCAGAGGCCTGTACAACGTGGCGCTGAAGAAGGTGGCTGGAGAGGTGCCGGCGGAGCGGTCGGGCAGGCAGCAGCAGTGCCGCAAGTACCAAGTGATCAGCGTGACAGACGCGGCCCGCTATGTCGACTTCCTCACCAAGAACACAGACATCTCCTTGCAAAGCTCCGTCGCCACTTCCATTTTGGAGTCTAAAAGTACACAATTTACCATTTTTATTTATTATTTTAAAATAAAAAAAAGATAAAATTTATTTATTCTTTAAAAAAATTGCACAGACGGAAGAATTTCACTGCTAATTGTTTAACAATTTTCATTAATACAATAAAACAGTCAGAAAACTGAATGCCAAACTTAAAATTTTTCTGGCGAAATAATTTTAAACACATTTTAATAAAAAAAAATATTAATATACAGGTGAAGCTAGCAAATAAAATTAAAAAAATCCCGTCTTTACAGATTTCCGGAGCTATCTAAATTGCGGCGTGCGGAGCAAAGACCTGGGAACGAAGCTTGCGTTCGGCGGCGTGGACGCCACCCTGCGCGAGTTTCCCTGGTCGGCGGCCCTCTTTAAGGTCTACTACACGCAGCTCAAGTACTCGTGCGTCGGCTCCCTCATCTCCAAGAAATTCATCCTCACCGGTGAGCAAATAATAATAATTTTAATATTTAATGTTTAATTTAATTTTGGGGTAACAGCGGCGCACTGCGTCGACGAGAAGGGCAGCACGGCCGAGGCGGGCAGTCTGGTCGTCGCCCTGGGAAAGGAGCTGCTCAACTCGGGCTGGACCAAGGATGATGGCGTCTCCATACACTCGGTATTAAAGTGATTTTAATGCTGGAACTGCGGCTGATTTTTTTAAATGTTTTCTTGAAGGAATTAAAAAATAAAATTTGAATTAAATTTCCAGTTAGAGTAAAATTACTGTAATTTAAAAATTTGCAATTTTTGAGATATAAATTATGGACGTTAATTTTTTGCTTCAGGTGAGGAGCGTGATTAAACACGAAGAGTACGACCACAACTTGGTGAAAAATGACATTGCGTTGCTGCAGCTGACGAGGAGCGTCGAGACCACCATCACCGTGTCGCCTCTCTGCTTGTGGTACAAGTCCAGCAGTTTCGAACTCCTGAACAACGTCAACGGCACCGTGAGTGTCATTTGGTTAATAAAAATTAAAAAATAAAATAAATCAATTATTATAATGAAAAAACGTAAAAATCCTCAAGCGCTTTTAAATAATTCGTGTTAATGGAATTTCAATAAAATATTTATTTTGTGTCTAAATAGATCGCTGGCTGGGGCCTAATCCAGGACTACAATTTGGCGGACCAGCTGCAGAGGCTGGACTTGCCGATCTTGAATCCGAATCAGTGCAAGCTGATCGAGGGCAAGGAGACCTTCTACAGCACCAAAATGCGCGCCTCGCCCAAGTTCTGCGCCGGATATGTTAACAGTGAGAACAATTTGATTAATCTAAATTTTAAATCCATTTTTAAATTGAATCACAGAGAACAAGAGTCCTTGCAACGGTGACAGCGGCGCGGCGCTGGTCGTGGAGGAGAATGGCGTTTTTTACGCGCGCGGCATCGTCAGCGAGACCGTGGCCAGGAATATCGACGGCGGCAAGTTCTGCAACACCGACTACCCGGCCATCTTCACCGACGTCGCCGCCTACAGACGCTGGATCATCGAACACACCGACGACGAACTCAAATACTCCTACATCCCGTGAAACAAACAAAAATCATGTTTACACTGTTAGAATAATAAAAACACTACTGCGGCTCGTAAACAAACAAAAACAACTGTTATATTGGATATATTTAAATAAAAATAATATTTTAACAGCTGACCATTGGAGGCCTGGGAGGCCAAAATGCCAAAACTTTAGCTGCTAATAATAATGGTAGAATGCAATGAGTTTTCTCTGCTGGGTTTTACTTTTAATAACCAATTTGGTAAAAAAATCCACAAAATGTACAGCCAATTATTTTTTAACTCTTTTAATGCATGTTATTGATCTTAATTTTCTCTATTACTTTTTAAAATTACAGTTTAGCAATTATATTTAATGATTTTATCATACATTTTCCTATTCTAAATATTAATTTGTAAATTATTAAATTATTTTAAATTAAAAGGTTTATAAGTGTTGAAATAAAAGTTTGATTTAAATTTCAAAGATTGTTATTATATTTGGCGATGTGTTTACAACATTCATTGGCAAAATTATGCACATTTATTAACAGTTATTAATAATAGTTATAAATTCAGGATGTTCATTATCTACCCAAGTTTGATTTCAGTTATGAATTTAATACAGTTAACATTCAGAAGTAAAATAAATTCGATTTTACAACAACATAAACCAATCAATAAAACATTATTATTTCACTCCAAAAGCGCGGAAGTAAATTCCCTTTGTCATCCTTCAGTCCCACTGAACAAAACACAAAAAAAGTCCATAAAGTCATTCTCACGGCGTGCATTTCATCTCCTTTCATTTACTTGAGTTGGCCCGTGGTTTACGCTGACAGTGAAAGAGATCTTGCGAACGCCAACATTTCTCTTAAAATATCCGCATAACGGCACAACCTTGGTCACTGTGTTATCCATGAGCAAACAACCAGACTGACCCGTGCTCGTGATTTTGTTCAGCTCTCGAATCCCTTCATCGTCGAGGATCGCCTTCAATTCTGCTCCAGTTTGCAGCAATTCCCTGGCGAATCCGATGTTCTTCTCTAAAAGGGCAGGGTGGAGCGCTGTTTTTGACGCAAAGTTTTTCTCATTCCCATTTACACCCTTAGACACAAAAAACTGAGCTAAGCTGGCACCGTGATTCAAATTATGCGCAGCACAATGCAGGACAGTTTTGCCGTCTTCACCACTCTTGCCTGAGCTGGGGTTTACGAGCTTCAAATACCGAAATAAATAAACGGAATTATATAACATTAACAGGGTGATTTTATTTTAAAATTCACCTATACCTACAAGTGCACTGCTTTTTCGCCGTGGGCAGTTTGATCATGGCACTGGGAAAGGATAATTTCTGCATTTTAACTTTCAATATTCTAAAACCAGAGCGTTTCTTGAATTTTCGGGATCGACCAGTGATTCTGACAATGAGCGTGGCTGATGATTTATCACCGCTTTGTTGCGCGTTGCATACCCTTTAGGAGGCTCGCTGCAGCGAGTTCGGCCTGCCTTATCCAACTTTCATCTTTTTTTATCTCTAGCAGCAAGTTTGCATTAACAAAAACTTTGAAACTTATGTAAAAAGGAAGGATCAAATAATTTAAAATAAAAAATAACACGATGTATTTCGTACATGATTTTCAAAGTTGTCTCATCGCATGATAACGATGTGAACTATGAAGAAAATTCCATATTGATGATTTTGTTACCTACAAATTCCGCTTCAGAACTCGAGAAAAAAAGGAATTTTTCAAAATACGTTATAATTAAAATTCCTAGTCTCGGGTTCTAAGCAATAGATTTACAAAAACTACCCACTATTGGCTAAAAAATCCAAGAAAATTCATAATTTGTAGTTTTTTACACCGTCAATTATCTAGTTACCTAATATATTTGGCGTAGAGACCTTCTACAATGCAAGAGCAAAAAACCTAAAATAATTAACCAATTTCAGATAGAATTCACCGCTTTGCAATTTTTTCTGTCCTATTTCGAAATAGATTTAGCGTTCTGTGAAAATATCCACTTGTTTTCTGGCCAACTTAGGAGACGCGTGGGTCAATTTAACGCGTTCATCTATATAAGAAGAATATCGCATGAGGAAGCAGATTATTAGATAAATTATTGGTAATCCATAATTTCACCTTAATTATGGCACATTCTTTTTTTGTAATTAGCTTTTGTAGTTCGTTTGTTGAGATAATATCATATCCCAAAAAACTGCTGACGTTGTAATAGGTTATATTTATTACAAATTTATTATTTTCACTTTAAAATGAAAAAACAGAGCAGAATGCCTATTAGTCAAAATTGCTTTTTATCTCGTTTTTAAAAATAAAAATGGAAATATTGACAAATTTAAAACATCAGTGATTTGAAGTTTGTTTAGAAAGTAGAGTGTAATATATAGAAAAGTAAAAATAATATCGTTTACGGTTTTAACAATTAAATGATTTTATTGACTTTGTAGTATAACATCAACATCAAAAATATGTGAGCAAATTTCATTGTAATCCACTGAATTTCGATACTTCAGAGATGAATAAAAGAGAGAGCACATATGAATATTTTGTAAATATTTTCTCAATTTGAGTGAAAGCGTTGATTTTAAATTTAATTCAAATGTATTTCAAATGAGTAGACTTGATATGCTTGCGAAGATAACTCATGGAGATGAACAATTTTTTGCATTTATCACATTCAAATTCAAGCGCAAACAAATTGTGTTTCTTAGCGAGATGGTTAATCAAATTAGTAGTGAAAAGGAAACTCTTTGGGCAGTGGGCACAATGCTTCAATTTGGCTTGATTGTGCATTCTGTTAGAATGCTGTTTCAAGAGTTTCGCACTTTTGTAGTACCTTTTGCAGGATTCACATTTGAATCCGAGAGCTTTGTGCTCCAAACCACCCCACTCGCGATTTCCATGTTTTCTTTTCATGTGGTACACAAGCAAAGAATGCTTTTGAAAGCTCCTTAAACACTTGGAACATTTGACCATAGTTTCTCTGCACTTTTTCAGGTGCGACTGGTACAAACCTGAACATTCAAATTTGTTTTTACAGCGAATACATGTCAACTTTCTAATGTGTTTAGTGTAATAATCGGCCGAAACATCTAATTTACAAATTCGGCAGCGCTTAAGTGTGTGCACTCTTTTCACGTGCTTGGATAAATCTGAATTGCTTGAGAACATTTTGCCGCAATCATCACATTTTAGTGTTTTTTTCGTGTGTTTTCTGGCAATATGGCTATGTAAAACGTATTTATTACAGAACTTGTGTTCGCAATATTCACAATCAATCAGTTTTGCACCATCAGTTTTGTGAAGAGAGTCAAAGTGAGCCCTCATTTCGATATCAGTTTTGAAAAACGAGACGCATCCATGAAAAGCGCACTTGACTGGAAATTCACCATGGACACGACGAACATGATGGTTGAAATTACAATTTCCAATAAATTCCTTGCAGCAAAAATGACATTTGAATATTTTCTGTTCTTTCGGCGTTTCATGCAATTGTGCACTGTGTTTTTCCCTTTCCTCGATTGTGTGAAAATATGTGGCACAATTATGGTTTTCACATCTGATAGCTTCTTTGTGTGATTGCTTTACATGCTTTGACAAATCGCGCGAGTATGAATGTAGTTTACCACAGTAGAGACATTTTTTCTTTTCTGAAGGAATATTGCATTGTGTCTCAGATTCCAATTCTTCCCCATCCTCTTCGGTTTCATCTTCTTCACTTTCGGGCAGATCAACTTCTTCCAGTGGCACCCAGCATTGCTCAACATTTCCCTCTGTAAACATAGTTGTTGGAAAAAAAACAATAAATAAATATAATTTTTACCGAAGTAATGCTTCCGCAGCTCTTTTGCTGCGTCGTCCAAATCCAAATTCCACCAAACCAAACCCTCGTCTGACATTCCATTGAATTTCCAAAGAAACCTGAGGAGAAAATTCCATAAATAAATAAATAATAGAAATTCCTAAATTCCTGAGAGAATCTCACTCGGCTTGCCAGGCGCAAAAGTAGCAAATCAGGTCGTCATCCTCGATTTCCTCTGCCAACTCGTGTCCGCTGACGCTCAGAAACCAAGTTTCCAGTTTCTCCTTGTCCACGCGGGCAGCGAGGACAGCGCCGTCCGCCGTCGGAAGCTCGCAAATCAAGCACAGCGCCTTTTGAAACGACATCTCAGACAGACCACCTGAACCTGATTAGAAGGTTCAAGAATGGTGGCTAGGCGATCGCAGCGCTGCTCCAAAGGTGGGTTAGTTAGAAATTCATCGCGCCATCTATGAGAACGAAAAAAGGTTAAGAGTTGATTTATTAGGTATGCAACCAACCAGATATAACCGTAGTTTTAATATTATATTAACTTTAATTAACTATAAAAAGCTCTGTTTTTGCATAATCTAATAAATGCTTTAAATCCTTTTGATATATAGATCAAGTGAGTGGAATAAATAATCAAATCTGTTACACATAAAACATAATAATCTCAATTGGCTCGAGTCTCAAAGGGTTGTTTTAAGAGACCCTAATCAGCAGTTTGTACAGTTCTTTGAATCCGTACTTTTGGGTGCGTTTTTCCTTTTTCTCGCCGCCAAAGGCTCCAGCAGGAAGCAATGTCAAAGGCACATTTACGATTATAAAATTTCCCTGGGACGCGGCGAGCAAGTGTCGACCTATGAAGTTGCAGCCTTTGCGCGGTCCTTTTGCCTGGAAGTGACAACGAAGTCATTCGAATGGCGTCCGAAGCCATCGAAAAGGAGGGATCGACCATCACGGAAAATGCCGGAATTGCCACCGTGAGAGATTTATTTATTTTAAAATTTATGAATTGTTCTCATAAAAGGTTTACTCAAATTTTTACAGCTTGTGGGAAAGGATGTTGCATCGGACGACGTTGTGGTCGGAAAATTCAAAATTCAACCGGCGTCCGCGTGCAAGGCGAAAGTCAGACTGCCTTTTCAGGCGTATTTCGAGAACTCCAATATTTGTCTTTTCTACGAAGGTATTTTTGTAGGGCGTCAAACTAGAAATTTAACGTAACAAACGTTTAAAAAAATAATTAAGTCTCGTTGAAATTAAATATTTTTTTTTAAATGTACGAATAAATTAATAATTTCAGGTTTAGGTGAGGAGCGTGATTAAACACGAAGAGTACGACCACAACTTGGTGAAAAACGACATTGCGCTGCTGCAGCTGACGAGGAGCGTCGAGACCACCATCACCGTGTCGCCTCTCTGCTTGTGGTACAAGTCCAGCAGTTTCGATCTCCTCAACAACGTCAATGGCACCGTGAGTGTCAATTGGTTAATAAAAATTAAAACATAAAAATAAGTCAATTATTATAATGATAAAACGTAAAAATCCTCAAGCGCTTTTAAAGAATTCGTGTTAATGAAATTTTAATAAAATATATTATTCTTGTATATATAGATCGCTGGCTGGGGCCTGATCCAGGACTACAATTTGGCCGACCAGCTGCAGAGGCTGGACTTGCCAATCTTGAATCCGAATCAGTGCAAGCTGATCGAGGGCAAGGAGACCTTCTACAGCACCAAAATGCGCGCCTCGCCCAAGTTCTGCGCCGGATATGTTAACAGTGAGAACAATTTGATTAATCTAAATTTTAAATCCATTTTAAATTGAATCTCAGAGAACAAGAGTCCTTGCAACGGTGACAGCGGCGCAGCGCTGGTCGTGGAGGAGAATGGCGTTTTTTACGCGCGCGGCATCGTCAGCGAGACCGTGGCCAGGAATATCGACGGCGGCAAGTTCTGCAACACCGACTACCCGGCCATCTTCACCGACGTCGCCGCCTACAGACGCTGGATCATCGAACACACCGACGACGAACTCAAATACTCCTACATCCCGTGAAACAAACAAAAATCATGTTTACTCTGTTGGAATAATAAAAACACTACTGCGGCTCGTAAACAATCAAAAACAGCTGTTATATTGGATATATTTAAAATAAAAATAATATTTTAACTGCTGACCATTGGAGGCCTGGGAGGCCAAAATGCCAAAACTTAAGCTGCTAATAATAATGATAGAATGCAATGATTTTTCTCTGCTGTGTTTTACTTTTAACAACCAATTTGTTAAAAAAATCGGCAAACTGTACAGCCAATTATTTTTTAAACTTTTTTAATGCATGTTATTGTTCTTCATTTTCTCTATTACTATTTAAAACTACAGTTTATCAATTATATTTAATGATTTTATCATATATTTTCCTATTCTAAATATTAATTTGTAAATTATTAAATTATTTTAAATTAAAAGGTTTATAAGCGTTGAAATAAAAGTTTGATTTAAATTTCAAAGATTGTTATTATATTTGGCAATGTGTTTACAACATTCATTGGCAAAATTATGCACATATATTAACAGTTATTAATAATAGTTATAAATTCAGGATGTTCATTATCTGCTCAAGTTTAATTTCAGATATGAATTTGTTACTTAACATATTAAAAGTAAAATAAATTGGATTTTACAACAACGTAAACAAATCAGTAAAACATTATTATTTCACTCCAAAAGTGCGGAAGTAAATTCCCTTTGTCATCCTTCAGTCCCACTGAACAAAACACAAAAAACAAGTCCATAAAGCCATTCTCACGGCGTGAATTTCAACTCCTTTCATTTACTTGAGCCGGCCCGTGGTTTACGCTAACAGCGACAGAGATCTAGCGAACACCAACTTTTCTCTTAAGTTATCTGCGTAACGGAACAACCTTGGTCACTGTGTTATCCATCAGCAAACAACCAGACTGACCTGTGCTCGCGATTTTGGTCAGCTCTTGGACTCCTTCATCGTCGAGGATCGCCTTCAATTCTGCACCAGCTTGCAGCAATTCCCTGGCGAATCCGATGTTCTTTTCTAAAAGGGCAGGGTGGAGCGCTGTTTTCGACGCAAAGTTTTTCTCATTCACATTTACACCTTTAGACACAAAAAACTGAACTAAGCTGGCACCGTGATTCAAATTATACGCAGCACAATGCAGGACAGTATTGCCGTCTTCACCACTTTTGTCCTGTACGTCGAAATTGAGTCCTACGATCCACAAACACATGTTCAAATCCGCGTACGAGGCTGCGAGATGAAGCGAGGTCATTCCTCCCACACTGAGTTTCCGCACAAGTTCAGGGATCTTGGAATGCACGAATTTGGCGCCTTCCAGGTTGTTTTCATTGATACACAGGTGTAGCAAATTCACGTCTTCATTCTCTGAGTTTAAAGTGGCACCGTGGTTCAGCAACTCCTGCGCCACGTCCAGGTTTATCGCCCTCAGCGCGAATATAAGAGGCGTGTTTTGTCCCTCATCTTTGCAGTTGAGATCAACGCCAATGGAACTGAATAAACGGACGAGTTGCGGCCCAAACTGCCTGTTGAAAGCTATGTGGTGGAGAATCGAGCATTTCCACTGGTCAAGAAAACACTTAGATCCGATGTTGGTACTCAAAATCCACTTTAACATTTCAGCATCAGCGAACTCAGCAGCTAGGTGCAGAGCCGTGCGGCCGTCGAGATTCATTCTCATGATAAGTTCACCATTAAAATTGTGAATGAAATTGGCACACTCGTGGTTGTTCGCGGCAATTGACAAAAAGAGGTAATTATTCCAGTTTTTAGTGTCTAGAATTGCACCAAGTTTCAGCATTTCGTGTGCTATTTCGAGGTTCCCAGCGGCAAAGGCGGCATGGAGTGGCAGAAGCCCACTCTCTGACACTTCATTCAGGTTAAGCTTCAAACTTACAAAATATTTAATGATTTCGATGCCGTGGTTTTTGTTAAGTGGGGCGCGGTGCAAGGCCATCCCGAAATAAGAATTGGAAGCGGCATCGATTCCCATCTCGATTAACAACTGGCACACCCTGAGGTCGGCAAATTCGGCGGCAAGATGCAGGGCATTCCTCCCGTACCCATCCACCTCTCTAATGAGCAGGGGGTTCCACGCGTGGACCAAAAGTGCGACGTCGGACTGATTCAGCGAGATGAATAAATGGAAAAGGTTGATCGCCTCACATTCGCGCAAGCGGAACAACTCCTGGGCAAACCTGAAGTTTTCATTCCTGATTCCGTGAATAATGGCTTCATTTCCTTTGACGTCTCTCTTCGTGGCATCCAGTTTGTGTTTGTGAACCAGCAGCCACGCAATTTCATGTCCGTGTCGTTTGTTCTGCGCCGCAAAGTGCAGAATCGTCTCTCCGGACTCTGTCTCTGCATGGACATCGGCTCCTTGTTGCAGAAGGGCAATGCACGCCTCGAGGTTTTCGTCCCTGGCTGCGATCATCAAGGGGGTCAGGCCCTGCTCGTTCTTCTTGTTTGTAGCCATTTTACTTGCACTGGGTGGAATTGTAAGATCTCCGTAAAAAAAAAAAAAAACAGCAATAAAGATTGAGAGCTGTTCAAGGAGCTGTGGTATTGCGTTTCGGGTAAACCAGCGAGTCACAAGGCTATCGAATAACTAAAGAAAGAGAAGATCGACTGCCAGGAGATCGGACGCCTTGTTTGTGAACTTTGAAACTTGAATTAATAAACAAACACAGACTAAACAAAAGTTTTATAGAGTAACAAACAAATCAAAGGAGCGAAATGGCCACGGAGCTTGAAGCGGAAAAATTGTTTGTTTGTTTTGGTGGTGCTGCTTTTAAGCGCAAATATTTATTTTTTTACAACACTGGATATTTTGATAGCTCAACAAAATTAAAAAATTAACATATTGAACACTAATAAATTTAAATTATATGAGGACCAAGTTCTCTGCGCATAAAGCACATTTTAGGATTTTTTTAAAATGTCACTCTCCCAAGTGGCAGGAAATGCACGGCAGAGCATTTTTAAGATTTATATACAAATATCCCAACCATGCATTCAAATCTCAAAGTCAGCAATTATGCTCGAGCAGGCGTTTACGAGCTTCAAATACCGAAATAAATAAAAGAAGTTGTGACATTGACATGGTGATTTTATTTTAAAGATAATTTATTTATGGAACCTTCAAGCGCACTGCTTTTTCGCCGTGGGCAGTTTGAACATGGCACTGGGAAAGGATAATTTCTGCATTTTAACGATCAATATTCCAAATTCCAAGGCAGCGTTTCTGGATTTTTCGGGATCAACTGTGTCTGAGTCTGAGCGCGGCTGATGATTTATCACCGATTTGTTGCGCGTTGCATACCCTTGATGAGACCCGCTGCAGCGAACGCGGCCTGCCTTATCCGACTTTCATCTATTTCTATCTCTAGCAGCAAGTTTGCAGTAGCAAAAACTTTGAAAATTATGTCAAAAAGGAAGGATCAAATAATTTAAAATAAAAAAATAACATGGTGTAATTCGTACATGATTATCAAATTTAGAAAATGTGTCTCAAAATTGTCACATCCCATGATAAGTATGTGTACTATGAAGAAAATTCCAGATTGATGATTTTGTTACCTACAAATTCCACTTCAGAACTCGAGAAAAAAAGAATTTTTCCAATTCCGTTACATTTGCAATTCCTAATATCGGGTTCTAAGCATCAGATTAACAAAAACTACCCACTATTGGCTAAAAAATCCAAGAAAATTCATAATTTGTAGTTTTGTACACCGTACATTATCTCGTTACCTAATATAACTGGCGTAGAGACCTTTCTGCAAGAGAAAAAACCTAAAATAATTGACCAGTTCGTGATAGAATTCATCGCTCTGCAATTTTTTCTGTCCTATTTCGAAATAGATTTAGCGTTCTGTGAATCCATCCACTTGTTTGCTGGCCAACTTTGGAGACGCGTGGGTCAATTTAACGCGTTCATCTCCATAAGAAGAATATCGCATGAGGAAGCAGATTATTAGATAAATTATTGGTAATCCATAATTTCACCTTCTAGCAAGTTCATTGTTTTTTGTAATTAGTTTTTATAATTCGTTTGTTGAGCTAATATCATGTCCCAGAAAAACTGCTGACGTGGTAATAGGTTATATTTATTACAAATTTATTATTTTCACTTTAAAATGAATAATAGCGCAGAATGCCTATTTGTAAAAAAATGCTTTTTATCTCGTTTTTAAAAATAAAAATGGGAATATTGAAAATTTAAAATATCAGTGATTTGAGGTTTGTTCAGAAAGTAGAGTGTAATATCTAGAAAGAAAAAATATTTTAGTTTAAGATTTTACCAATTAAATAATTTTATTGACTTTGTAGTATAACATCAACATCAAAAATATGTAAGCAAATTTCATTGAAATCAGATAAATTGCGATACTTCAGAGAGGAATAAGAGTGAGAGCACATATTGATTTACATGAATTTGTTGAAAATGTTTTCTCACTTTGAGTAAAAGCGTTGATTTTCCACGAAATTTAATTTTTCATTTATTTCAGATGAATTGACCTGATATGCCTGCAAAGAGAACTTTTGGAAATGTACTGTTTTTTGCATGCATCACATTCAAATTCAAGCTCCAACAAATTGTGTTTCTCCGCGAGATGAGTTTTCAAATTAGAAGTGGAAAGGAAACTCTTTTGGCAATGGGCACAGTGATTCAATTTGGCTTGGTTGTGCATTCTGTAAGAATGCTGTTTCAAGACACTCGCACTTTTGTAGTACCTTTTGCAGGGTCCGCACTTGAATCCGAGAGCTTTGTGCTCCAAACCACGCCATTCACGATTTCCATGTTGTCTTTTCATGTGGTACACAAGCAAAGAATGCTTTTGAAAGCTCCTTAAACACTTGGAACATTTGAACAAAGTTTCCCTGCACTTTTTCAGGTGTGATTGGTACAAACCTGAACATTCAAATTTGTTTTTACAGCGAACACATGTCAACTTTCTAATGTGTTTAGTGTAATAATCGGCCGAAACATCTGATTTACAAATTCGGCAGCGCTTAAGTGTGTGCACTCTTTTCCCGTGCTTGGATAAATCACAATTGCTTGAGAACATTTCGCCGCATTTGTCACATTTTAGTGCTTTTTTCATGTGTTTTCTGACAATATGGCTTTGTAAAACGTATTTATTACAAAATTTGTGTTCGCAATATTCACAATCAATCATTTTTTCACCATCAGTTTTGTGAAGAGAGTCCAAGTGAGCCCTCATTTCGAAATCAGTTTTGAAAAACGAAACGCAGCCTATCAAAGCGCACTTGACTGGAAATTCACGATGGACCTGACGAACATGAGTGTTGATGTAACTATTTCCAGTGAATTCCTTGCAACAAAATTCGCATTTGAATATTTTCAGTTCTCTCGGTTTTTCGTGTACTTCCTCGTTGTGTTTTTCCCTTTCCTCGATTGTGTGAAAATATGTGGCACATTTATGGTTTTCACATCTGATAGCATCTCTGTGTGTTTTCTTTACATGATGTGACAAATGATGCGAAAATTTATATAGTTTACCACAGTAGAGACATTTTTTCTTTTCTGAAGGAATAATAATGGATTGTTTCTCAGATTCCAATTTTTCCCCAACCTCTTCGATTTCATCTTCTTCACTTTCGGGCAGATCAACTTCTTCCAACTGCACCCAGCATTGCTCAACATTTCTCTCTGAAAACACAGTTGTTAGAAAAAAAACATTAAATAAATATAATTTTTACCGAAGTAATGTTTCCGCAGCTCTTTTGCTGCATCGTCCAAATCCAAATTCCACCAAACCAAACCCTCGTCTGACATTCCATTGAATTTCCAGAGAAACCTGAGAAGAAAATTCCATAAATAAATAAATAATAGAAATTCCTAAATTCCTGAAATAATCTCACTCGGCTTGCCAGGCGCAAAAGTAGCAAATCAGGTCGTCATCCTCGATTTCCTCTGCTAACTCGTATCCGCAGACGCTCAAGAACCAAGTCTGCAGTTTCTCCTTGTCCACGTGGACAGCGAGGACAGCGCCGTCCGCCGTCGGGAGCTCGCAAATCAAGCACAACACCTTTTGACACGACATATCAGACAGACCACCTGAACCTGAATAGAAGGTTCCAGAAAGGTGGCTAGGCGATCGCAGCGCCGTTTCAAAGGTGGGTTAGTTAGAAATTCATCGCGCCATCTATGAGAACGAAAAAAGGCTAATAGTTGATTTAATAGGTATGCAACCAACCAGATATAATCATATTTTTAATATTATTTTAACTATAATTAACTATAAAAAGCTCTGTTTTTGCATATTCTAAAAATTGCTTTAAATCCTTTTGATATATAGATCAAGTGAGTGGAATAAATAATCAAATCTGTTACACATAAAACATATTAATCTCAATTGGCTCGAGTCTCAAAGGGTTCTTTTAAAAGACCCTAATCAGCAGTTTTTACAGTTCTTTGAATCCGTGCTTTTGGGTGAGTTTTTCCATTTCCTCTCCGCAAAAGGCTCTAATGGGCAGCAATGTCAAAGACACATTTACACATTTACTGTACGATTATAAAAGTGCCCTAAGACGCGGCGAGCAATTAGTGCCAATCTATGAAGTTGCAGCCTCTGCGCGGTCCTTCTGCCTGGAAGTGACAACGAAGTCGTTCGAATGGCGTCCGCAAGCGGACGGTGGCTTCTACGGTCAACAATGTTGTCTCAAATTACAACGAGTAACATTCAATTATATTTTATTTATAAGTAAGATCAAATTTTGTTAGAAGTTGCATAGTTACAAATATTTCAAATCATTTTCAAAAGAACATATAAAGACGGTTGAACTTTGACCACTAGCTATATATATTGTCCAGAATTAAATACAAATATTTTCTCTGTTAAAATTAGTTTAAAACAATTCATTATATATTATTTCTTTATCGATAAACTGCCAGCAATAGAAAATAATTTTAGCTCATTTTAATACAATATGGACTAGAATAATATTTTAAATTAAGTCTGGTGTAAATAAGCTGCAAACCTATCAATTTTCACTGCTCGCTTATGCAATCTGCTCTTTAGCAATGTTTGGCGGAACAGTCTGCATAAAGAGAAAAGTCCCTAAAAGATTACCAGGACGATTAACTGTGGTAAAATTCATTATTGTAGATTTAAAACAAATATCGGTTGTTGTGTGTGGATTCTTGCACCAAATCCGCAACCGCACAGAATTCTAACTCACAAGTGAAAAAGACAAAAGTATTACATTTGGATTACTCGCCTGTTAGGGAATCTGGTTTAAAGCGGAATAATGGTGGGCCTCGTCGCGACTGTTGAAAGATGTTATTTTCTCACTATTATTACAACAAAAGAATATAAAACGAAATTATATCGTTCAGAGCTCTAACGTCTACGCCTTGTTTGATAATACACTCACACATTTTCAGGTCCGCAAATTCAGCCGCAAGGTGGAGGGCATTATTACCTTTTGCGTCCTGGTGTTCGATCAATTCAGGATCGATTGCGTGCATAAGCTGAGCCATAGTTAAATTGTTTCGGGCAACAAAGAAGAGCAACAGGTTTGTTTCCCCATTCTGAAGCTTAAAAATATTCCTGGCGAGGCTAAAGTCTCCTGCCCTGATGGCGTAAAGGACTGGCCCCTCGCCGTCAACGTCTTTTGCTTCTGATAAATCGAGTCCTTTGCCCAGGAAGTGCGAAATAACTTCCAGTCCGTGCCTCTTATTCACGGCAGCGAAGTGAAGAAGCGATACGCCCAAATTTGTGGTTGTTTTGGGGTCTTGGCATTTTTCCACGAGCGCCAGGCGGCTTTTCAGGTCTTTGTTTTTGGCCGCGAACATTAATGGAGTGGCGCCCAATTTTATCTTCTCGGCGAAACGTTCCATGTCATTTTTACCCGTGAATGAATTCATTTTCTGCGAGAATTTTTTTTTTTGCTTAGTTGTAGAAAATTGTATATTATGACTTACAAGTTTTGAATATTTAATTTTATTCCGACAGTTGGCTCTCTCTCTCTCTCTCTCTCTCTCTCTCTCTCTCTCTCTCTCTCTCTCTCTCTCTCTCTCTTCGTTTCGGGTCAACCAGCTAGTCACAAAAAAGCTATCGATTTACTACAGGAAAGAGAACACGGACTGCAGTGGGCAGAGGGCATTATTTTTTTAACTTTAAATCTTGAATTTATTGACAAACACACATTAAACAAAAGTGTAAAAGTGGAACAAACAAATCAAAGGCTCACGGAGCATGTTATATAGAGGAAAATATTGTTCATGCTTTTAATTGCGGTGTTTGTATAATGCGCAAATATTTATTTTTTACTTCACCGCTGCATATTATGAGATACCTCAGATAAATTATAAAGTTAAATAAATATATCATCAAACCTGGAAGTGCCGTTCATCTATGTAGTGGAAGGAAATGCACGGCAGAGCATTTTTAAGATTTATGTAAAAGCATCCAAACCATGCATTCGAATCTCAAAGTCAGCAATGTGCCTGAGCAGGTGTTTACGAGCTTCAAATACCGAAATAAATAAACGGAGTTATATAACGTTAACAGGGTGATTTTATTTTAAAATTAATCTATTTAAGGATCCTACAAGCGCACTGCTTTTTTCAGTGGGCAGTTAAAAAAAATTAAAAAATAAGCTAAAATTTGTGTTATTTCTTACCCATTTTTTATCAAGAAGGAATCACATAATATTCATATTGCTCGAGTCAATCTTTTTTATTTAAATCTCGATAACATAGGAAATGGACAAAGTTCATACTGTCTCGGACCGGTCTTTAATTGGCTGCCGAAAGAAAATGTTCCTCATTCGTCTTCATATCCGCTATGCAGCAAGAGTTGTTGAATACAAGACCATTTATAATTTTTTAATTAACTTTGGATAGCAGGAAATAGAAATGTTGGTTTTAATTAATACCATTAGCGTAATAAAGCTAAATTCAATCGATTTTTACTGTATCGTTTATATGCAATCTGCAGCATCGCAATGATTGGCTGAACAGCATATAGAATGAAAGGACGTTATAGTCATTAAGAGATGTTGTTTGTTTATTCTCACTCTAGGTCAAAATACATTCATGCTTTTTAAAAAAGTCGTCAACAATTTTATAAAAATGATAGCCAGTGCGAGAGTACACGATTAACTGTAGTGAAATTCGTTTTTGTGGATTTTACACTCAGTCAGGTCGTTTTGAAATGCATACAAAAACGTCAGTGGTTCAAATTAAAATTACTTAATGTTTGAATTTCAAGCCTGATTCGCTAACCATCAGACTGATCAGACCTGCTACTTGATGAAATAGAAATTAATAAACGGTTTTGACGGAAAAGATCGATTTTTCTAAATGATCTAAATCAAATAATTTTCACTGATTCTAGAGGCTGCGTGATTTATTCAATATTTTGTTTACACCATCTAAATATTTTAGTTACAAGCACCCATTTCGTACATAGTTCGACTAGTAAAGCCAATATTTAACCTTTTTAATAAATATGCTAGTTATAATACCTTCTTCATTGTTAGAAACAGCCCGTTAGCTCGCATTTTTAAGGCATTCTCAGGAGTTTCTGATATTTCAGCTGTTCTATTACTATGATACCCCGCTGCGCGCCGCGCGGACGAAGCTTCCACCGCCAGCTGACCGATCGACCATCGGTTTTCACGGCCACTTTTGCCGCGGCTGATATTATGATACATCCAGCGTTAAACGGGGAGGTGGCAGCCTACCGATGGGATCAGTGATCAAATCCTTCGGGTAGTACCACGTCAGATAAAAGCTTTAGTTTTAATCTCCAAAAATAATTTTTATAATAATCTTTAAAATCTAAATTTAAAAATATTTTTTAATTTTTAATAATGTTTTATATAATTGGGTTTTAGGGATTAAAATTAAATTCAGATTTATGATTTAAACATTCTAGTATCGATTTATTCACATCATCCATCAGCAAAACTATTTAAACATTTAAGAGAATTAAAAATTATAAAGCAACATGTTGTCTTCATAATAACAAAACAAAATTAAATCATTATTTTCAATTTTTAAGCAAGGATTAATATTTAGCTTCTGTCACGACCCATCAAAACAAATTCAAACAAAAAACAGTTCAATGAAGCCACTCACGGCGTGGATTTCAACTACTTTCTTTTAGTACAAAAATAAGCCCGTGGTTTTCGCGTACAGCTTTTACGAACACCACCCCTTCTCTGAGTTTGTCGAGACTGCTTTTTCACTGCATTGTCCACAACCAAAGCACCAGACTGACCATTGGTTAGGATTTTCTTCAGCTCTTCAATGCTAACAGAATCGAAAATCGCCTTGAACTGACAAGCACCAGCACACAGCAATTCCTCGGCGAACCTGTGATTCTTTTGCAGAAGGGCAGCCTGAAGCGCTGTCTGCGAGGCACAGTTTCTTTCATGCACATTCACGCCCATTGAAATAAAAAATCTAACTAAACTCGCACCATGGTTTAAATTAAATGCAGCGAAGTGAAGCACAGTGTTGCCATCTGCTTCACTCTTGCCCCTTGCGTCGAAATTCAGTCCTACGATCCAGTGACACATTTTCAAATCCGCGAACGAGGCTGCGAGATGGAGCGAGTTTTTGCCTCCCACACTGAGTTTCCGCACAAGTTCTGGGTCTTTGGAGTGCACGAATTTGGCGCCTTCGAGATAATTGTTCATAACGCACAGCTGGAGCAGATTAAAATCTTGTTTTTCATGGTTTAAAGAGGCGCCGTGGTTCAGCAACTCCTGCGCCACGTCCAGGTTTTTCGCCCTCAGCGCGTAAAAAAGTGGCGTTTTATTATCATTATTTGTGCAGTTCAGGTCAACTCCAATGGTGCTAAATAGCCGCACGAGTTGCGACCCGAACTGCCTGTTAAAAGCTACGTGGTGGAGAATCGAGAATTTCCACTTGTCGAGAAAACACTGTGAGCCAATTCCGGTACTCAAAATCCACTTAAACATTTCCGCATCGGCAAATTCTGCTGCTATGTGCAGAGCTGTGCGGCCGTCGCGATCCATGCGCATTACAAGTTGGTCGTTCTGATCGTGAATAAACTGGGAACTTGTCAGATTGTTCACGGAAATCGTATAGAAGAGATAGTTGTTTGAATTATTGTCCAAACGAGCACCAAGTTTCAGCATTTCTTTTGCAATTTCGAGATGACCGGCGGCAAAGGCGGAATGGAGTGGCAAAAATTTACCCGGTGAATTTCCGTTGAGGTCGAGCTTCATGCAGACTAAATACCGAATTATGTCAATGCCGTGGTTTTTATTCAGGGGGGCGCGGTGCAAGGCTGTCCCGAAATAAGAATTGGAAGCGGCATCGATCCCCATCCCAACCATCAATTGGCACACTCTGAGGTCAGCAAATTCGGCGGCAAGATGTAGGGCATTCCTCCCGTACCCATCCACCTCTCTAATGAGCAGGGGGTTCCACGCGTGGACCAAAAGTGCGACGTCGGACCGATTCAGCGATATAAATAAATGGAAAAGGTTGATCGCCTCACATTTGCGCAAGCGGAACAATTCGTGGGCAAACCTGAAGTTTTCATTCCTGATTCCGTAAATGATGGCTTCATTTCCTTTGACGTCTTTCTTCGTGGCATCCAGTTTGTGTTTGTGAACCAGCAGCCACGCAATTTCATGTCCGTGTCGTTTGTTCTGCGCCGCAAAGTGCAGAATCGTCTCGCCGGACTCTGTCTCTGCATGGACATCGGCTCCTTGTTGCAGAAGGGCAATGCACGCCTCGAGGTTTTCGTCCCTGGCTGCGATCATCAAGGGGGTTAGACCCTGCTCGTTCTTCTTGTTTGTAGCCATTTTACTTGCACTGGGTGGAATTGTAAGATCTCCGTAACAAAAAAAAAAAAAAAAAAAACAGCAATAAATATTGAGAGAGCTGTTCGAGTAGCTGTGGTATATTGCGTGTCGGGACAACCAGCTAATCACAAGGCTATCGAATAACTAAAGAAAGAAAATACCGACTGCCAGGAGGACGGACGCCTTGTTTGTGAACTTTGAAACTTGAATTAAACAAACACACACTAAAGAAAAGTGTTATAGAGTAACAAACAAATCAAAGCAGCGAAATTGCCACGGAGCTTGAAGCGGAAAAAATGTTTGTTTGTTTTTGTGGTGCTGCTTTTAAGCGCAAATATTTATTTTTTACAACACTGGATATTTAGATATCTCATCAAAATTAAAAAAATAACTTATATTGAACACTAATAAATTTAAATTACATGAGGACCAAGACCTCTGCGCATAAAGCACATTTTAGGATTTTTTAAAAGTGTCACTCTCCCAAGTGGCAGGAAATGCACGGTAGAGCATTTTTAAGATTTGTATAAAAATATCCCAACCATGCATTCAAATCTCAAAGTCAGCAATTGTGCCTGAGTATGGGGTTACGAGCTTCAAATACCGAAACAAATAAACAGAGTTGTAACGTTAACAGGGTAATTTTATTTTAAAATTAATCTATTAAAGGAGCCTTCAAAAGCACTTCTTTTTCGCCGTCGGCAGTTTGATCATGGCACTGGGAAAGGATAATTTCTGCATTTTTACTTTCAATATTCTAAAACCAGAGCGTTTCTGGAATTTTCGGGATCGACCAGTGTGTGTGACAATGAGCGTGGCTGATGATTTATCACCGCCTCGATGCGTGTTGCATACCCTTAAGGATGAGACAAGCTGCAGCGAGCGCAACCTGCCTTATCCGACTTTCATCTATTTCTATTTCCAGCAGCAAGTTTGCAGTAGCAAAAACTTTTAAAATTATGTCAAAAAGGAAAGATCAGATAATTTAAAATAAAAAAACATGATGTATTTCGTACATGATGTTCAAAGTTGTCTCATCGCATGATAAGTATGTGAACCATGAAGAAAATTCAATAATGATGATTTTGGTACCTACAAATTCCGCAAATTCCACTTCAGAGCTCGAGAAAAAAGGAATTTTTCAAATTCCGATACATTTGCAATTCCTAGTCTCGGGTTCTAAGCATCAGATTTACAAAAACTACCCACTATCGGCTAAAAAAATCAAAGAGAATTCATAATTTGTAGTTTTACACACCGTCAATTATCTAGTTACCTAATATATTTGGCGTAGAGACCTTCTACAATGCAAGGGCAAAAAACCTAAAATAATTGACCAATTTGAGATAGAATTCACCGCTCTGCAATTTTTTCTGTCCTATTTCGAAAAAGATTTTGCGTCCTGTGAATCTATCCACTTGTTGGCTGGCCAACTTAGGAGACGCGTGGGTCAATTTAACGCGTTCATCTACGTAAGAAGAATATCGCATGAGGAAGAAGATATTTAGATAAATTATTGGTGATCCATAATTCCACCTTCTCGCAAATTCTTTGTTCTTTTGTAATTAGCTTCTATAATTCGTTTGTTGAGCTAATATCATGTCCCACAAAAACTACTGACGTGGAAATAGGTCATATTTATTACAAATTTATTATTTTCACTTTAAAATGAATAACAGAGAAGAATGTCTATTAGTAAAAATTACTTTTTATCTCATTTTTATAAATAAAAATGGGAATATCAGTGATTTGAGGTTTGTTCAGAAAGTAGAGTGTAATCTAGAGAGTAAAAATAATTTAGTTTACGGTTTTAACAATTAAATGATTTTATTGACTTTGTAGTATAACATCAACATCAAAAAATATGTGAGCAAATTTCATTGTAATTTACTGAATTTCGATACTTCAGAGATGAATAAAAGAGAGAGCACATATGAATATTTTGTAAATATTTTCTCAATTTGAGTGAAAGCGTTGATTTAAAATTTAATTCAAATGTATTTCAAATGAGTAGACTTGATATGCTTGCGAAGATAACTCATGGAGATGAACAATTTTTTGCATTTATCACATTCAAATTCAAGCGCAAACAAATTGTGTTTCTTAGCGAGATGGTTAATCAAATTAGTAGTGAAAAGGAAACTCTTTGGGCAGTGGGCACAATGCTTCAATTTGGCTTGATTGTGCATTCTGTTAGAATGCTGTTTCAAGAGTTTCGCACTTTTGTAGTACCTTTTGCAGGGTTCACACTTGAATCCGAGGGCTTTGTGCTTCAAGCCACGCCATTCGCGACTTCCGTGTTTTCTTTTCATGTGGTAAACAAGCAAGGAAGACTTTTGAAAGCTCTTTGGACACTTGGAACATTTGAACAAAGTTTCTCTGCACTTTTTCAGGTGCGATTGGTACAAACCTGAACATTCAAATTTGTTTTTACAGCGAATACATGTCAACTTTCTAATGTGTTTAGTGTAATAATCGGCCGAAACATCTAATTTACAAATTCGGCAGCGCTTAAGTGTGTGCACTCTTTTCACGTGCTTGGATAAATCTGAATTGCTTGAGAACATTTTGCCGCAATCATCACATTTTAGTGTTTTTTTCGTGTGTTTTCTGGCAATATGGCTATGTAAAACGTATTTATTACAGAACTTGTGTTCGCAATATTCACAATCAATCAGTTTTGCACCATCAGTTTTGTGAAGAGAGTCAAAGTGAGCCCTCATTTCGATATCAGTTTTGAAAAACGAGACGCATCCACGAAAAGTGCACTTGACTGGAAATTCACCATGGACACGACGAACATGATGGTTGAAATTACAATTTCCAATAAATTCCTTGCAGCAAAAATGACATTTGAATATTTTCTGTTCTTTCGGCGTTTCATGCAATTGTGCACTGTGTTTTTCCCTTTCCTCGATTGTGTGAAAATATGTGGCACAATTATGGTTTTCACATCTGATAGCTTCTTTGTGTGATTGCTTTACATGCTTTGACAAATCGCGCGAGTATGAATGTAGTTTACCACAGTAGAGACATTTTTTCTTTTCTGAAGGAATATTGCATTGTGTCTCAGATTCCAATTCTTCCCCATCCTCTTCGGTTTCATCTTCTTCACTTTCGGGCAGATCAACTTCTTCCAGTGGCACCCAGCATTGCTCAACATTTCCCTCTGTAAACATAGTTGTTGGAAAAAAAAACATTAAATAAATTTAATTTTTACCGAAGTAATGCTTCCGCAGCTCTTTTGCTGCGTCGTCCAAATCCAAATTCCACCAAACCAAACCCTCGTCTGACATTCCATTGAATTTCCAAAGAAACCTGAGGAGAAAATTCCATAAATAAATAAATAATAGAAATTCCTAAATTCGTGAGAGAATCTCACTCGGCTTGCCAGGCGCAAAAGTAGCAAATTTTGTCCTCGTCCTCGATTTCCTCTGCCAACTCGTGTCCGCTGACGTTCAGAAACCAAGTTTGCAGTTTTTCCTTGTCAACGTGGACAGCGAGGACAGCGCCGTCCGCCGTCGGAAGCTCGCAAATCAAGCACAGCGCCTTTTGAAACGACATCTCAGACAGACCACCTGAACCTGATTAGAAGGTTCAAGAAAGGTGGCTAGGCGATCGCAGCGCCGCTCCAAAGGTGGGTTAGTTAGAAATTAATTGCGCCATCTATGTGAAGGAAAGTAGATTGACTAGATATGCAACCAACCAGATTTAACCGTATTTTTAATAGTATATTAACTATAATTAGCTATAAAAAGCACTGTTTTTGCATAATCTAATAAATTCTTTAAATCCTTTTGAATATGTAGATCAAGTGAGTGGAATAAATAATCAAATCTGTTACACTGAAAACAAAATAATCTCAATTGGCTCGAGTCATTTGAGGATTCTTTTAAAAGACCCTATAATCAGCAGTTTTTCCTTTTTCTCGCCGCCCAAGGCTCTAGCGGGCAGCAATGTCAAAGGAACATTTAAGATTATAAAAGTTCCCTTGGACGCGGCGAGCAAATTAGTGCCGATCTATGAAGATGCAGCCTCTGCGCGGTCCTTCTGCCTGGAAGTGACAACGAAGTCGTTCGAATGGCGTCCGCAAGCGGACGGTGGCTTCTACGGTCAACCACGTGGTCTCAAATTACAACGAGTGACATTCAATTATATTTTATTTATAAGTAAGATCAAATTTTGTTAGAAGTTGCACAATTACAAACATTTCAAATCATTTTGAAAAGAACATATTAAGACTTGAACTTTGACCAGTTGGTATATATATTGTCCAGATTTAAATACAAATATTTTCTCTGTTTAAATTAGTTTAGAAAAATTCATGATATTCTTTCTTTATTGATAAACAGTCCAGAAATAGAAAATAATTTTAGCTTCTTTTTAATGCAATATGTGCTAGAATAATATTTTAAATTAAATCTGATGTAAATAAGCTACAAACCCATCAATTTTCACTGCACGCTTATGCAATCTGCTCTTTAGCAATGTTTAGCGGAACAGTCTGCATAAAGAGAAAAGTCCCTAAAAGATTACAAGGACGATTTACTGTGGTAAAATTCATTATTGTAGACTTAAAACAAACATCGGTTGTTGTGTGTGGTTTCTTGCACCAAATCCGCAACCGCACAGAATTCTAACTCACAAGTGAAAAAGACAAAAGTATTATAATTAGAATACCACTGTTGGGGAAACTAAATTAAAGCTTAATAATGGTGGGCCTCGTCGCGACTGTTGAAAGACGTTATTTTATCACTGTCAGTCAGTTTACAATAAAAGCTTTCCAATATTTTTTCCAATAAAATCATTTCTATTTTGCTACAACACCATATTAAAAATTTAAATGAGCAGTTATTTGCGAGATTGGAGGTCAATTGGACGCGATTTTTCAGCGTAGAAATTTTTAGGTGGCAGTTATATTTGCTTAAAGTACTTGTTAATAGATGGTGAAATTCCAAATTTGAAGCTCGGGAATGGGGGCGTTCCCTATTTTTTCGGTATCTAAAAAATTCCCGAAAAACGAATTGTGTTAATGAATTGTAAACTGCAACTCTTGACTGCATTGTGGTATCACCTTGAAATTTTCACTGCCCAACCTAGTTTTTGATCCTGAACAACTTTTGCATTTACAAAAAATTCGCAGGTCAAAGGTCAAGGTCACCTTTTGCGACCTTTTTTTGAAAATTCAAAATTAAGGGATGATAGCCCCCTACGATTTTTTTGGGGTTCAGGGCTGAAATGTAGCCCGTGAAATTCTGCACAAGCACATCAAGTTTCATAGGTGCAATCGCGATACTTTTGCTGCAATTCGAATTTGAAGTTTGAAAACCTGCTCGAGGCCGCTTTACCGCGCGTGGACTTTGAGCAGCGAGTTCACCTCTCGTTCTTCAAGTTGATTTTTTTCGCATTTAACTTGCTTAGAAACACCAATGGGGCCTAGGGTAGACCAAGGAAGGTCAAAATCGACCTTCAGGGTCTGTCCCTGACGTGACCCTGAGATCCGAAATATCGAAAATTTCCAATTTCATCGAACTTGGTGTCCTTTAATAGGTTTTCACCACCGTAGAGCTCAAATATACAGCCAGAACTGCCGAATGACAATCCTGAAACCGGTTCTTGAAATAATTGTGGTATTAGCCATAATTCCATATATGTTAAAAATGGTCAAATTTTGAAATCTGAAATTTATGAAAAGATTCTTCTGTTTTGTACACACGAAGTTTATATTGAGTTTTAAAAAAACCGATCGTTTTTTTTACAAAGTTAACAAATCTATTTAGAGCAATAACAAATAAATTACATGTTTAAAATTTTTACTTGAAAAGTAAGGAAACAATTTTTTTTAGTTTTTAAAAGTAGATTATTTGTTATTGCATTTAATAACATTTTTTCATAGCATTAAGCATAAGATCCTTTATTATCAGCACATATTATACTTCATATGTGCAAAATAGAACTATCTTTTCATAAATTAAAAATTTCAAAATTTTGGCCATTTCACACCGTCTGGATTAATGGCTACCACAATTATTTCAAGACCCGGTTTCAGGATTGTCATTCGGCAGTTTTGGCTGTATATTTGAGCTCTACGGTGGTGAAAACCTATTAAAGGACACCAAGTTCGATGAAATTGGAAATTTTCGATATTTCGGATCTCAGGGTCACGTCAGGGACAGACCCTGAAGGTCGATTTTGACCTTCCTTGGTCTACCCTAGGCCCCATTGGTGTTTCTAAGCAAGTGAAATGCGAAAAAAATCAACTTGAAGAACGAGAGGCGATCTCGCCGCTCTGAGTGCACGCGCGTTCAAGCGGCCTCGAGCAGGTTTTCAAACTTCAAATTCGAATTGCAGCAAAAGTATCGCGATTGCACCTATGAAACTTGGTGTGCTTGTGCAGAATTTCACGGGCTACATTTCAGCCCTGAACCCCAAAAAAATCGTAGGGGGCTATCATCCCTTAATTTTGAATTTTCAAAAAAGGTCGCAAAAGGTGACCTTGACCTTTGACCTGCGAATTTTTTGTAAATGCAAAAGTTGTTCAGGATCAAAAACTAGGTTGGGCAGTGAAAATTTCAAGGTGATACCACAATTCAGTCAAGAGTTGCAGTTTACACTTCATTAACACAATTCGTTTTTCGAGAATTTTTTAGATACCGAAAAAATAGGGAACGCCCCCATTCCCGAGCTTCAAATTTGGAATTTCACCATCTATTAACAAGTACTTTAAGCAAATATAACTGCCACCTAAAAATTTCTACGCTGAAAAATCGCGTCCAATTGACCTCCAATCTCGCGAATAACTGCTCAAATATAATTTAAGAACTTTTTCAATACATTATAACTACAAAAGAAAATGAAACGAAATTATAACGTTCAGATCTCTTATTACGTCGACGCCTTGTTTGATGATCCACCCACACATTTTCAGGTCCGCAAATTTGGCCGCAAGGTGGAGGGCATTATTGACTTTTGCGTCCGTTGTTTGATCAATTCAGGATCGATTGCTTGCATGAGCTGACCCATAGATAAATTGTTTCGGGCAACAAAGAAGAGCAACAGGTTTGCTTCCCCATTCTGAAGCCTCAAAATATTCCTGGCGAGGCTAAAATCTCCTGCCCTGATGGCGTAAAGGACTGGCTCCTCGCCGTCTACGTCCTTTGCTTCTGATAAATCGAGTCCTTGGCCCAGGAAGTGCGAAATAACTTCCAGTCCGTGCCTCTTATTCACGGCAGCGAAGTGAAGAAGCGATGATAGGCCCAAATCTGTGGTTTTTTTGGGGTCTTGGCATTTTTCCACGAGCGCCAGGCGGCTTTTCAGGTCTTTGTTTTTGGCCGCGAGCATCAATGGAGTGGCGCCCAACTTTATATCTTCTCGGCGAAACGTTCCATGTCATTTTTACCAGTGAATGAATTCATTTTCTGCGAGAGTTGTAGAAAAGTGTATATTATGACTTACATAGGTTTTGAATATTTAATTTTATTGCTACCAATGGCTCCGACAGCTCTCTCTCTCTCTCTTTCTCTCTCTCTCTCTCTCTCTCTCTCTCTCTCTCTCTCTCTCTCTCTCTCTCTCTTCGTTTCGGGTCAACCAGCTAGTCACAAAAAAGCTATCGATTTACTAAAGGAAAGAGAAGCCCGACTGCAGGGAGCAGAGGTCATATTTTTTAACTTTCAATCTTGAATTTATTGACAAACACCCATTCAACAAAAGTGTAAAAGAGGAATAAACAAATCAAAGGTTCACGGAGCATGTTATATAGAGGAAAATATCGATAATATTGTTTATGCTTTTAATTGCGGTGTTTGTATAATGCGGGAATATTTATTTGTTACTTCACCGCTGCATATTATGAGATACCTAAAATATTAAGTTAAAAAAGTATATCATCAAACCTGGATTCTATATGTAGACCAAGACCTCATGAGTACACATTTTAGATTTTTTTAAAGTGCCTTTCTTCTATGTAGTGGAAGGAAATGCACGGCAGAGCATTTTTAAGATTTATGTAAAAATATCCGAACCATGCATTCAAATCTCAAAGTCAGCAATTGTGCCTGAGCAGGCGTTTACGAGCTTCAAATACCGAAATAAATAAACGGAGTTGTAACATTGACAGAGTGATTTTATTTTAAAATTAATCTATTAAAGGAGCCTTCAAGCGCACTGTTTTTTCGCCGTGGGCTGTTTGATCATGGCACTGGGAAAGGAAAATTTCTTACCAAGTTTGTTTTTATCAAGAAGGAATAACATAATATTCATATAGCTCGAGTCAATCTTTTTTATTAAAATCTCGATAACGTAGGATATGGACAAAGTTCATACCGTCTCGGACCAGTCTTTAATTGGCTGCCGAAAGAAAATGTTCCTCATTCGTCTTCATAGCCGCTATGCAGCAAGAATTGTTGAATACAAGGCCATTTATAATTTTTTTTAATTAACTTTGGATAGAAGGAACTAGAAATGTTGGTTTTAATTAAAACCATTAGCGTGATGAAACTAAATTCAATCGATTTTTACTGTATAGTTTATATACAATCCGCAGCATCGCAATGATTGGCGAAACAACATATAGAATGAAAGGACGTTATAGTCATTAAGAGATGTTGTTTGTTTATTCTCACTCTAGGTCAAAATCCATTCATGTTATTCAAAAACGTCGTCAACAATTATATAAAAATGATAACCAGTGCGAGAGTACACGATTAACTGTAGTGAAATTCGTTTTTGTGGATTTTACACTCATTCAGGCCATTTTGGAATGCATACAAAAAGTCCGTGGTTCAAATTAAAATTACTAAATGTTTGAATTTCAAGAGCCTGATTCGCTAACCATCATACTGATCAGACCTGCTACTTGATGAAATAGAAATTAATGAACGGTTTTGACAGAAAAGATTGATTTATCTAAATGATCTAAATCAAATAATTTTCACTGATTGAGAGGCCGCGTAATTTTTTCAATATTTTGTTTACACCATCTAAATATTTTAGTTACAAGCATCCATTTCGTTAAAAGTTCACCGAGTAAAGCAAATATTCAACTTTATTAATAAAAATAAATATGCTGGTTATAATACTTCTTCATTGTTAGAAACAGCCCGTTAGCTCGCTTTTTTAAGGCATTTTCAGGAGTTTCTGATATTTCAGCTGTTTTATTACTATGATACCCTGCTGCGCGCCGCGCGGACGAAGCTTCCACCGCCAGCTGACCGATCGACCATCGGTTTTCACGGGCACTTTTGCCGCGGCTGATATATTATATTCAGCGATAAACGGGGAGGAGGCAGCATGCGGATGAGATCAGTAATCAAATCCTTTGGGTACTACCATGTCAGATAAAAGCTTTAGTTTTAATCTCCAGAAATAATTTTTATAATAATCTTTAAATTTTAAAATATTTTTTCATTTTTAAATAATATTTTATATAAACGGGGTTTAGGGAATAAAATTAAATTCAGATTTATGATTTAAACATTCTAGCATCGTATTTATTCACATCCTCCATTAGTAAAACTATTTAAACATTATTGAGAATTCAAAATTATAAAGCTACTTGTTGTCTTCAAAATAACTACTTTGATTTCAAATTAAAATTTGATTTATCTTTTAATTAACAGTTCAATGAAGCCACTCACGGCGTGGATTTCAACTACTTTCTTTTGGTAGAAAAATAGGCCTGTGGTTTTCGCGTACAGCTTTTACAAACAGCACCCCTCCTCTGAGTTTGTAAGGACTGCTTCTTCACTGCGTTTTGTCCACAACCAAAGCATCAGACTGGCCATTGCTTAGGATATTCTTCAGCTCTTGAATGCTGACAGAATCGAGGATCGCCTTGAACTCACAAGCACCGGCACACAGCAATTCCTCGGCGAACCTGTGATTCTTTTGCAGAAGGGCAGCCTGAAGCGCTGTCTTCGAGGCACAGTTTTTTTCATGCACATTCACGCCCATTGAAATAAACAATCTGACTAAACTACACCATTTAAGGCAGCGAAGTGAAGAATTTTTAAGATTTTTGTAAAAACATCCCAATCATGCATTCGAATCTCAAAGTCAGCAATTGTGCCTGAGCAGAGGTTTACGAGCTTCAAATACCGTTAATTTATTTAAGGAGCCTTCAAGCGCACTGCTTTTTCGCCGTGGGCAGTTTGAACATTGCACTGGAAAAGGATAATTTCTGAATTTTAACGATCAATTATACCAGCCCGTTGGCTCGCATTGTTAAGGCACTCAGGAGTGTCAAAGCAATGAGAGGTATTTGAGCAGTTGGGAGATCTAATACTGGCTACCCAATGTCAGACATGGCAAAAAGTGGTTAGTTTAGTGACTCGAATTGCTCAAATTGCTCAACGGGCTGGTTTGCACCTTTCCAGCATGCGTGATTTGGCTTCACGGGACGAATGTCTAGCGTTTCAATGCAGTCCTCGGTGCGGAGGCAAGTGGCCCTTGAGTGGGCTGGGTTTCTGTGCGGCCTGGTGCGCCCATGTTATCCGTTCGCGATGTCATTGGGACCCGGGTTTCAGCATTCGTGCTAGTGCAGTGCGCGCCCTTCCCGGTCCTCCGGTCCTCGGACAGGGATAAAAAGAGCGAAAAAAAAAAATTTCTAAAACCAGAGCGTTTCTGAAATTTTCGGCATCGACCAGTGTGTCTGATTGTGAGCGCGGCTGATGATTTATCAACGCTTGGTTGCGTGTTGCATACCCTTAAGGATGAGACAAGCTGCAGCGAGCGCAACCTGCCCTATCCAACTTTCATCTATTTCTATCTCGAGCAGCAAGTTTTCAGTGACAAAAACTTGGAAAATCATGTCAAAAAGGAGGGATCAAATAATTTAAAATAAAAAATAACATGATGTATTTCGTGTTTCGTCGTCGGATGTTTTTCAAATGTGTCTCAAAGTTGTCTCATCGCGTGATAAGTATGTGAACTATGAAGAAAATTCCAGATTGATGATTTTGTTACCTACAAATTCCGATTCTGAACTCGAGAAAAAAGGAATTTTTCAAATTCCGTTACATTTGAAATTCCTAGTCTCGAGTTCTAAGCATCAGATTTACAAAAACTACCCATTATTGGCTAAAAAATTACAAGAAAATTCATAATTTGTAGTTTTAAACACCGTCAATTATCTAGTTACCTAATATATTTGGCGTAGAGACCTTCTACAATGCAAGAGCAAAAAACCAAAAATAATTGACCAATTTGAGATAGAATTCACCGCTCTGCAGTTTTTTCTGTCCTATTTCGAAACAGATTTAGCGTTCTGTGAATCTATCCACTTGTTTGCTAGCCAACTTATTGTTAGGAGACGCGTGGGTCAATTTAACGCGTTCATCTACATAAGAAGAATATCGAATGAGGAAGCAGATTATTAGATAAATTATTGGTAATCCATAGTTTCACCTTCTCGCAAGTTCATTGTTTTTGGTAATTAGTTTTTATAATTCGTTTGTTGAGATAAAATCATGTCCAACAAAAACTACTGACGTGGTAATGGGTTATATTTAATACAAATTTATTATTTTCACTTTAAAATGAATAACAGCGCAGAATGCCTATTAGTCAAAATTGCTTTTTATCTCGTTTTTATAAATAAAAATGGGAATATTGAAAATTTAAAACATCAGTGATTTGAGGTTTGTTCAGAAAGTATAGAGTGTAACAACTAGAAAGAAAAAATATTTTAGTTTACGGTTTTAACAATTAAATGATTTTATTGACTTTGTACTAAAACATGAACATCAAAAATATGTGAGCAAATTTCATTGTAATCCACTAAATTGCGATACTGCAGAGAGGAATAAGAGTGAGAGCACATATTGATTTACATGAATTTGTTGAAAATATTTTCTCACTTTGAGTAAAAGCGTTGATTTTCCACAAAATTTAATTTTTCATTTATTTCAGATGAATTGACCTGATATGCGAGCAAAGAGAACTTTTAGAAATGTACTGTTTTTTGCATTCATCACATTCAAATTCAAGCTCCAACAAATTGTGTTTCTCCGCGAGATGAGTTTTCAAATTAGAAGTGAAATGGAAACTCTTTTGGCAATGGGCACAGTGCTTCAATTTGGCTTGGTTGTGCATTCTGTAAGAATGCTGTTTCAAGACGCTCGCACTTTTGTAGTACCTTTTGCAGGGTTCACACTTGAATCCGAGAGCTTTGTGCTTCAAACCACGCCATTCGCGATTTCCATGTTTTCTTTTCATGTGGTAAACAAGCAAAGAAGGCTTTTGAAAACTCTTTGGACACTTGGAACATTTCAACAAAGTTTCCCTGCACTTTTGTAGGTGCAATTGGTACAAACCTGAACATTCAAATTTGTTTTTACAGCGAACACATGTCAACTTTCTAATGTGTTTTGTGTAATAATAGGCCGACATATCTAATTTACAAATTCGGCAGCGCTTAAGTGTGTGCACTCTTTTCACGTGAGAAGATAAATCACAATTGCTTGACAACATTTCGCCGCATTTGTCACATTTTAGTGTTTTTTTCATGTGTTTTCTGACAATATGGCTTTGTAAAACGTATTTATTACAGAATTTGTGTTCGCAATATTCACAATCAATCATTTTTGCACCATCAGTTTTGTGAAGAGAGTCCAAGTGAGCCCTCATTTCGAAATCAGTTTTGAAAAACGAAACGCAGCCTATCAAAGCGCACTTGACTGGAAATTCACGATGGACCTGACGAACATGAGTGTTGATATAACTATTTCCAGCGAATTCCTTGCAACAAAATTCGCATTTGAATATTTTCAGTTCTCTCGGTTTTTCGTGTACTTCCTCTTTGTGTTTTTCCCTTTCCTCGATTGTGTGAAAATATGTGGCACATTTATGGTTTTCACATCTGATAGCATCTTTGTGTGTTTTCTTTACGTGCTGTGACAAATTGTTCAATAATGTAAATAATTTACCACAGTAGAGACATTTTTTCTTTTCTGAAGGAATAATAATGGATTGTTTCTCAGATTCCAATTCTTCCCCATCCTCTTCGATTTCATCTTCTTCACTTTCGGGCAGATCAACTTCTTCCAGTGGCACCCAGCATTGCTCAACATTTCCCTCTGAACACACAGTTTGTAGAAAAAAAATAAAGAAGAAATATAATTTTTACCGAAGTAATGTTTCCGCAGCTCTTTTGCTGCATCGTCCAAATCCAAATTCCACCAAACCAAACCCTCGTCTGACATTCCATTGAATTTCCAAAGAAACCTGAGAAGAAAATTCCATAAATAAATAAATAATAGAAATTCCTAAATTCCTGAAATAATCTCACTCGGCTTGCCAGGCGCAAAAGTAGCAAATCAGGTCGTCATCCTCGATTTCCTCTGCTAACTCGTATCCGCATACGCTCAAGAACCAAGTCTGCAGTTTCTCCTTGTCCACGTGGACAGCGAGGACAGCGCCGTCCGCCGTCGGAAGCTCACAAATCAAGCACAGCGCCTTTTGAAACGACATCTCAGACGGACAACCTGAACCTGAATGGAAGGTTCAAGAAAGGTGGCTGGCGATCGCAGCGCCGTTTCAAAGTTGGGTTAGTTATAAATTCATCGCGCCATCTATGAGAACGAAAAAAGGCTAATATAGTTGATTTATTAGGTATGCAACCAACCAGATATAACCGTATTTTTAAAAGCTTTGTTTTTTCATAATCTTATAAATGCTTTAAATCCTTTTGATATGTAGATCAAGTGAGTGGAATAAATAATTAAATCTGTTACACATAAAACAAAATAATCTCAATTGGCTCGAGTCTCAAAGGGTTCTTTTAAAAGACCCTTATCAGCAGTTTTTCCTTTTTCTCGCCGCCAAAGGCTCCAGCAGGAAGCAATGTCAGAGGAACATTTAAGATTATAAAAGTGCCCTGGGACGCGGCGAGCAATTAGTGCCAACCTATGAAGATGCAGCCTCTGTGCGGTCCTTCTGCCTGGAAGTGACAACGAAGTCGTTCGAATGGCGTCCGCAAGCGGACGATGGCTTCTTCGGTCAACCATGTTGTCTCAAATGACAACGATTATATCATTCAATTATATTTTATTTATAAGTAAGATCAAATTTTGTTAGAAGTTGCATAATAATTACAAATATTTCAAATCATTTTGAAAAGTTAATATTAAGACGGTTGAACTTTGACCACTTGCTATATATATTGTCCAGAATTAAATACAAATATTTTCTCTGTTTAAACTAGTTTAGAAAAATTTATTATATTTTTTTCTTTATCGATAAACAGTCCATGAATAGAAACTAATTTTAGCTTCATCTTTTTTATACAATATGGACTAGAATAATATTTTAAATTAAATCTGATGTAAATAAGCTGCAAACCCATCAATTTTCACTGCACGCTTATGCAATCTGCTCTTTAGCAATGTTAGGCGGAACAGTCTGCATAGAGCAAAAAAGTGACTAAAAGGCTACCAGTAGGACGATTAACTGTGGTAAAATTCATTATTGTAGATTTGTAATAAACAGCAGTTGTTGTGTGTGGTTTCTTGTATCAAAACCGCAACCGCACAGAAATCTAACTCACAAGTGAAAAAGACAAGTATTATAATTAGAATACCACTGTTGGGGAAATTGGATTAAAGCGGAATAATGTGTTGGGCCTCGTCGCGACTGTTGAAAGATGTTATTTTCTCACTGTCAGTCAGTTTACAATAAAAGTTATCCATTTTTTTTCAATGCAATCATTTGTATTTTGCTACAACACCATATTTAAAATTTAAATATAATTTAAGAACTTTTTAAATACATTTTATTACAACAAAAGAAAATGAAACAAAATTACTTGTTATACACTTATTATATTTGAGACGTAAATCTTATCACTATATCTATAACTTTTATGAACTTCAAACAATTATTTATTTGTTATATTTATAAACCAAACAGCATTGAAAATAAAATTGGGACTTTGAACTGCATTGAAATAGCTCCCCTCCTTGTGTCCACAACTCGCAACTTGGTTTGATACTATAAGAGAGCGTCACAGAACGATCAAGAATTCGAAGGCAATCGGTTTTGGAAACGATGGCTGAAAAATACGGGACGAGTTCAACTTCCCTGCAGGTCACCTCTGCACACAGTTTATTGGAGGCGCTCGAGCTGGACAGAATCATCGCCCGCCTGAGGCCCTGCTCCTTCGAACGGCCCTTGAATGTGTCTTCACTGGCAGGATTGTCTCGTTCCAAGCGGGAAAATTTAATAAGAAGACTTGCACGCGTCAACAGCAACGTGGAACATGAACAAAAAATCCCGAGGTCGAGGCTAATCGAAGTAATGATGGCTTTGGTGCAGCAGCCGATCGATCGCATCGACTTCATGACCCCAACAGCGGGCGTCACTGACCCCACATTTCAGGCTTTCATCGAAAAAGCTGCGGCCAGCAGCAGCCACTGCCTCAAAACGCTGAATTTCAATTTGATCGACACGAAATCCTGGTTCAGTCGCGTACAAGACTCTAGGCGATTCGCAAATCTGCAGGAACTGCGAGTGCCGAGCTTTTTATTAAAAAGAGAAGATTTCAACATTGTGACAACGGAATTTTCCAATTTGGTCGTCCTCCAATGCAACCTGCACGAAACCCTGACCCCAGGGTCGGTGGAAAGAATGCTGCGGCGACTGGATAAAATCAGAAATTTCATCTTCGACGTGGTCAAAGAGGGCGAATATTTTTGGATTCCGAATTCTCGCAGCGATGACGAACGTTGCTTCCCTTACAGCCGGCTTTTGGCGCAAAACCTGCCTTTTTTATCCATCATCGGTTGTGATCTGACGAATTCCGCTCAACAACAGCGATTTTATCCAGAACGAGAATCGAGAATGTGCCACGTCCTGGACGAGCAAATCGCAGAGTCGCTGAAGGGCGCGAGCGGGCTGAAGCACGTGGTGGTCCAGCGTCGGATGCACCCCAGACAGGCCGAGTGGCACTCTGAAAGCGCCGAATCTCTCTGCGTCGTCGGCCTGCTCAGCGAAGACGAGTGGAAGCCGCTTAACAGAATGAGAAAAATCAAATTTCTCTACACGATCGACTGCTGCCCTGCTGGCAAAATGGCGACCAGGGTGCTGGCCACCCTGCAACATTGCGAACACATTCAAAAGTATTTGATAAGAGAAGACGCTGCGCCGGATATTCGTCTTTTCATGACAGTCAACCCTCTTCCTCTTGTTTTGGACGGAATAATAGAATTACACTTCTTCGACTTGCCAGAGAATCTGAACAGAATTGTCGAAGTGATGACTGCGCCGAATTTGGAAAGAATCCACATCACGTTTAAAAACCTGCAAGAGTCCAGTTTTAAATGCTTGAAGGACGCCACGAGAGCGCTGGAATTGAGACACGATGTTGCTCCACGGCTCAAGATATTTTTAGGTATAAATTAAATGATAGGAATGTAAAGAAAAAATTTAATTCGTTTATTGTAGGTCAGATATTTGGTCAATTTGAACCTGCTGAAGAAGATGTGTTGACTGAGTTTTTTGGAGTCATCCTCAATAAAGGGAGGGCCCTTAAAAGGTTCCAGGTCTTGGACTTGAATTCCCCGAAGCCACTGCCAGCAACAGATCATCGGTACTAAATTAATTATTTTCTTATATTATGTCTGTTTTTACGCTGGTTTTTGCTTATTATAATGCCATTTTTTGCAGTTTAAGTCCAAGGCAAATTTGAGAGATAACTTCAAGAAATGCGCTGGCTGACTTTATGATGGGCTTCAACCATAAACAATTTAGAATCTGTTTGCTGAAAAAACGTTAGTTCAAGGAAACAACATATAGACCATTTGATGTAAAAACAAAATTAATAAAATTCGTTTCTGGTTAATTTCAATGTTTTTACTTAAGGCGTTTTAATTAAATTTATTTCAACAATACGCGTAATAAAACAAGCTATGATTTTATATTCCATTTAATAGAGTATATATATGAAATTAAAAAATGAATTAAATACCGAGGGCGGTGCTTGGAAGAGTAGGTTAAAGTTGTAGAGCTTGTTATTTTAATCGTGTTTTTGTTTTAAAATCGAAATGAATGAACTGGATAATAAGATATATTTAACAAATTTACATTAGGATACGTATTTTAATCTAAATTAATTCTACACGAGAGATTTATAAATTTAACCAACGTATATTGATTAAAATGTGTTTAATTATATAAATATTTTGTCTTCAAATAATTAAATAAATAAGCAGCAAAAGTATAGTAATTAAATTAAAATCATTTTTAATTATTAAAATTGTATTTTAACAATATTGAATTTATTGTTTATTAAAAGAGCTTACTGATTAAAGGGTATAGTATTATTTAACAAAGAAAAGCAAACAAAAATGCAGAACAAAGCATAAATGTTTTATTTAAACAAACAAAAACCGACAACATATATATTTACCGTAATGAATAATTCCTATTATGAACGGAAGAAAGACCGAAGTTTCCATTTTTCATAACATAGGACTGCGCCGTGCGATTAAAATAATCTTTAGCGATGAAGTCGATTCCCTGCTAGACCAAAAACTTGCAAAACTCGAGAGCCCCCAAATTGCCGCGACGTGCAATGCGGTCATTCCGTAACTGCCCAATGCGTTGATCATGTCTTTATTCTTCTCGAGGACAAACCTGGCGCTTTGCAGTTTTTTTTTCGAGTGGCGCAAAAGTGCAGGAGGCTGTTCTGTGTCAACTTGACATTTATGTCGGCGCCGGCCCGCAGCAACTCCTCAGCGCCAACCAGATTTTTAAATTTTAAGCGAAATTATCACAATTAATGTCCATTCAAAACTCACAGTAGGCAATTGTTCCCAAGCAGGGCATTCCGAGCTTCAAATAAGTAAACAGAGAGTAAATGGGGTGATTTTATTTAAAATTTATCTCTTTTGAGGAGTAGCAGTTAACGCACTACGTTTTTGACGAGAGCAGCTCTGCCGAAGCGGGGATACAGTTTGATAATGGAGATGATGTGTATTAAGTCGAATGATAATTTTTTTACCACGAGGGCTTTCTCTGTTAATAGTTGGTTTTTTGTTATCAATTTCCTCGGCAACCCACGCCTACAATTTTTTTCCCTGTGAACGCGAACGAAGAGGAAAGCGCCGTCTGCCGTCAGACACTCAAACTGCCCCCTTTCCAACGACACCTATGCCAGATGACCTGAACCTGAGTGGGAGGTAATAAGGTTCCAGGTTGCACAGTGACCTCAGCGCCACTCTCAAGGGGAGCAGTTGAAGCACTACGCCACCTTCTCGGTGTGATAACTGGGAAATTAAAAATAAAATAGTTACATTTATTTTTTAATAATAAATTTTTCTTCATTAATGATATTTGTATTTTTACAGTTTAATTTAAGCTGATTTAATTGATTAAAAAAATAATCGTACTTTACAATAACAATTGTCGAAAGCTGATTTTGCATAGTTCAAAAATATTGACCAAATCTCTATAATCAGGCGAAAACATATTTTTAATCTGTACGAATGGCTTTAATAATAAACCAGTTAAAGCGCTAATTTTCCCCATTCCGGTGTAGCATTTCAAGCATGAGCGACCTACAGAGACTCAATTTGGCCAAATCTAGGTTGAAAAACCTAAGGAAGAACAAAAGTTTGATCGATCTCACGGCCAAAAGGATCGTCAGGAGCTTTGAAGCCTTCATTTCAGAACGAGAGGATGGCATGGATAGAATCCAACGACTGCCAAAACTTCGTGAGTAGTTTAATTTTTAACATAATTTAGATTTTTGTTATATCTGTATTTTAGCTAGTTTTCTGCGTCAAAAACTGTTGGACGGCCTTTGTGAACTCAGGAGCACAAATAATGATGACGTAGACAAACAGATGCAGGAACTAAATAGAGTTTTGTTTATTTTTACTCACTTGCTTTGCCCGCAAATAAAGGAAATCGCTTTAAATGGCATGCTGACGTTCAGCCCGAAAAAATACAGAGAAACAGCGCTTTCACAGGTAATATACGCATAATATATCAATACGCATGTTTACATGTTGAGAAAATAAAACTGTTGGAGTTTTTAGAATCGTCGGAACTGTCAAGCGCGACACAAAATTGACGTATTTTGTCGTAGTCGCTGATCAGAATGGCAAAATTAATGATTCGATTTGTATTGTTGTTTTTGAGCTGATTGTTTAGTTTAAACAATCTCCATAACCAGTAAAAGTGGCTGAATTAATATGAATAGCCGCTCTCTTTGCCCAGCGTTTGTCGGCTTAAAGTAAAATAGCTTATTATTATTGAACAAAATTTTTTACAAGCTGTTGATAACTTTCACAAACAATACACTAAATTTTCTACTCGCTAATGTCAACAAATCTAATTGTTATTGGTTTGTAAAACTTAAAAACGCAAAGGCCGATTTCAAAAATTCCAACGCTGTCCCGATTTTGTTTTCTATGTGTCTTTCATTAAACTAACTTTAAAATTGAACCGCAGATACTTGACCTGATAGCAACCCACGCACCAAATATCCTGTCCCTGACTCTGAACGTCAAAAAATCATGCGTGAAATTCGAGCATTGGAGACAAAGAGCGCGGGTTGAAGCCATCGCAAGACTGCAAAAATTAAGAAAACTGAAATTGGACACCCACAAGGTGAAATACGCCGAAGCGAAGGAAATCTGCAAACAGCTTCCGGATTTAAAATATTTCTACGTCCGTCTTGACATGAGCGACAAGAGCATTGCTCAAGACAACATTGAAGATTTCAAAGAGGCCTTTTCCCAGTTGAAAGTGTTGCTCTTTCCTGCAGAATGGTGGTGCGAAACGACCAGATATTTGTTCAAGCAATGTTTGCAGCACTTGCCGCAACTGGAGGTCGTGCAGGGCTGCATTTGCACCTGCCTTTATGCGCCGACCCTTGCCTCACCTGATAATTTTGGCCATTTTCTGCAACCTTCCGCCTTGAGCTATTTGAAGGTGGACTGGCTAACAATCTCCAGGCCGTGGCATTTGAAGTTTCCAAACGTCAGGCATCTGGTTTTGGAGGTAATTAATTATTCAATTAAAAAATGGGTCTTTCGATAAACTATTACCATGATCATCGATTTAATGAAATATATTTAAAAGAACAATTTTTAGGGCAACTCGGATGTTTCCATGGAATATATTAGACCAGTCCTGAAGTTTAAAAAAATTGAGAGTCTTAAATTAAATGATTTTGGAGGAAAGGAGGTGGTGCAGATGCTGCTGAAGACTTACGGGCACAATTTGCACACTCTGAAACTCGCGTTTCAGAGCTTTCCACTAACAATTGAACTCAAAACGATTTTCTCCAACTGCCCGAAACTGCAGACAATTATTTTGGATCACGTGAACATCTCAGACAGTTCGGCGCCTATTAAATTTTTTCCGCCTCTCAAGCAATTCACGTGGGTTACTTCAGACAGGTATTGGACTGTTTTTTTTTAATATTTATTTTTATTTCTTAAAATTTCAGGGCCAAGAATGCATTTCTGTCCAACATTTTACAAGCGCCCACGCTGGAGACGATTTCCATTTACTACGAAAACTATGACGTAGAAGATTTGAAAGCAGTCTCAGCTTTAATTGCAGAAAAGAAAATCCTGAGACAGCTCAGGAATTTCCGATACACTTCGTCCTTGATAGAAATGGAAAACGTCAACTTGGAATTTTTCAGAGCAATCAGTGACGTCGTAAAAAACGCGTCGGCATTTTTACCAAAATTATCGAGTGTCAAATTGGCTCTGTATTACAAGAATGTTAATTTAATTTCAACGAAAGAAAAAATCGTGCAACTTGGTGAATCCAGCCTTAACGATTTTCTTGATATTTTCAATGATGAATGATTTTGTCCAAAAGAAATCAGAACAAATTAGATTTTAGAGATCTGCTTCAGGTTGTACAAAATAGCATTTTCCCCTTAGGCAAAATAATAATAATAATTAATTAATGATAAAATGTTTCATTTAAAAATAAAAACAGACTCTTTTACATTGAAGCTTTTAATTAAGAATTTTAAACAAATTAAAATTAAATCTAAATGCCAGTGAAATATTTTATAATGCAAACAAATAAAATCAATCACCTTTGCTCTCGGGTTTTGCTTCTTCTAATTTATCTAGTAATTATGTTTAATTCTTGTCACCAATTATGGAATTCAATTAATATCGCGGATAGAAAAAAATTTCAAATAATTTGAGCCCCTTTTTCAAAATCAAACTGTCTTATGTGAAGTGACAACAGAAAATACTCAAACGGTCATTGGTTTGAATTCAACCACGCGAAGTAAAATTACTATAGCTTTACCTCTTTGGGGGGCGCTTTGATCGCCCTGTCTCACCTGGAACCTTCCATCTTTCATTCAGTTTCAGGTGGTCTTTCTAAAATGTCGTTTCAGAAGGCACTGTGCCTAATTTGTGAGTGTCCAACGGCGGACGGAGCTGTCCTCGCTATCCACGTGGACAAGGAGAAACTGCAGTATTGGTTTCTCAACGTCTGCGGACACGAGTTGGCCGAGGAAATCGAGGATCACGACCTGATTTGCTACTTTTGCCTCTGGCACGCCGAGTGAGTTATTACTAGGAATTCAAGGAATCTTTTTTTTAAATGAGGAATTTTCCCTGAATAAGGTTTCAATGGAAATTCGACGAAATGGCGGACGAGGCATTGGTTTGGTGGAATTTGGATTTGGACGATGCAGCAAAAGAGCTGCGGAAAAACTATTTTGGTAAATAGATAACAAAATTTAGAATTTTTAAATTATAATTATTTTATGCACTTTTATAGAGGGTAAATTGGAGCAGTGTTGGGTGCAGTTGGAGAAAATTGAATTGCCGCAAAGTGACAGCGAAGAGAGACGAATTGATGAGGCTGAAATACAGCCGAGGCGTTTGAAATGCATCTACTGCGGGAAAAGATTTAAATATACTCATCATTTGTCAGGACATGTGAAGAAAGTGCACAAAGAAGCCATCAGATGTGGAAATCACAGATGTGCTACATATTTCCACTTTCTTGAAGAAAAAGAAGAGCACACAAAGACTGTTCACGAAAGCTCAAGACAACTTGACAAAGTCGAGTGCAGCTTTTGTGGAAAGGAATTCGAGGGATCAAAAAGCTACAAGCAACATGTTCGCTTTGTCCACAAAGAGTTTCCTGTAAAATGCTCTTGGATTGGTTGCATTTCACACTTCAAAACAAAAATTGAAATGAAAACACACTCTGATTCTGCTCACAAAAGTGAAAACGAGGCCAAGAGATTTCAATGCAATGACTGTGGCTATAGAGCAAGGCTTAAATCTAATTTGATAAAGCACATCATTAGCAAACATATACCAAAATCAAGGGAGTGCCATCTTTGCGGAACTTCTTTCTCCTCTGCGTGTTCGTTGAGATCTCATATTAGGCGTTTGCACACTTTCAAAGTTTGTTCTTTGTGCAAATTGAATGTCTCAGTGGGGAATTTCCAAAGACGCCACTTAAAAGTAAAAAATTGCTATCGCTGCAAAAACAAATTCCAATGTTCAGGACTCTATCAGTCACATTTGAAATCCTGCAAGAAAACTCTGTTTAAGTGTGACAAGTGCCAGAAATCATTCATCACTAGATCTTTGTTGAATTACCACGCGAAAAGAGAACACTTGACGCGCGGGATTCATTACAAACAGCTTGGTTTCAAGTGCGATCCCTGCAAAAGGTTCTACAAAAGTGCAAAAATCTTGAAACAACATTTGAATAGATTCCACAACAAAGCCCACTTAAAGTGCTGTGCTCACTGCTCCAAAAGTTTCTACGATTTCTCTAATTTGAAATGCCATCTCTCTTCAAAGCATAATTTGATTGCAGGCCAGTGGCCATGCCCGGACTGCAATAGGACTTTCATCTCATTGAGTTATCGAAATCAACACCAAAAAATGGTTCATGCAAAAGATAAAGTACGAGAAACTTGTCACATTTGTGGAAAATCGATGTACTCTCGTTGCATGCGAAAGCATTTGCTTCTAATTCACGGAGAAACGTCTGTCCGTCAGTAATTTCATTCTCTTTTGCTATTTTTGTGCAAATGTGATAATATAAGGTTAAAAAATTGTCACGTATAAACCATTCTGAGAAAATTTTGAAAACACTGTTTCAAATAAAATAAAACACGCTAATGGTGAGCCTATTCCCATTTTATCAGATGCATAAATTTCATTATTCTGAGACTGTTCCGCTAAGCACATCGTTACAGCCGCGGTTGCATGATTTTGGTGAAAATGGAAAGATAAGTTTAATAAATATCATTTCGATTCTTGTATTTCATATAAAAAAAATATCTCAATAAATTTACTGGTTTAAAAATGAACAGCTTTTTCTTGACCTTTTTCGCCTACATATGACTTTATTCCAGAGAAAAAGAAGTTATCTAATTCTCAAAAGCTAGTCCAGAAAGTAATAAACAAAATTTATGTCGAAATCAATTTCGAGTTGGAGAGAGCAGGTTTTCTATTATGCGCGTGCAAGAGGCGAAATCAATATTTTTTGCTAGCACGGAAGCCTCTCTCTCTCTCTCGTGCGTCAAGAAGAAACCCATCGCTACTCATTGTCAGCCCGTGCAATGAAGAGGTAATTTTCATCCTTGATCCTCCTATAATATGGACGCCGGTAACAAATTTATCGCACTAATTGAGCCACAAAATGTATGCTTGTAATCTTGGTGTAGCGGATAGGAGAGCTGAATTCTTCGCTTTTTATTACACTATATTACATTGCGGTGAGTTAAAAATTGAGATATCTGCAATAAAAAGAAAATTCTTGTATTGTTGGAATTTAAAAAAAAGTATATTGTATTCAGGTTCAAACTAACAGTAGGATTTGAAGAAAATATGGAAAATATTTATTTAGGTTTATTTTTATTCTGATAATCGCACAGATTTCTAATGATATTTCTTTCGGGAAATTCATTAATGACTGTTATACTGATTGCATTGCATTCCATTCAATCCTTTCAACTTTCAGTGCAACAAAGGCAAGCAGTACAAATCCTCCTCGGAAGACCATGACACCACCGCGAAGACGACCGAATCTACAACAATCAGCAGTAAAGCTACGACGACAGCAAAGAGTGAACCAACATCTTCCCAAATGGTACACCCCATAACAACATCAGGTAAATGTTGAAAATTTTTAAACTCTTTTCCAAATTTTGTACGGCGAATGGCTTAACTGATTTTGATTTACAATAAATCAAAAGAAAATTCAAATTAAATCTGAAATCATAGCAGAAATTACTTAAAAATTAATTTATCACGAAGGTATACAGTGGCACCATCTGTTGGCAGCATTAAACACTAAAAGGGTTTATGCAACTGGTGAATTTAATGAATTATAAACTTCCAGCAGAGCCGGAACCACTTACTCTGACTGGAAACTTGCACTCAAACAAATAAACCTCGCGTCGGCGGAATTAGGAATTTAGGTAATTTCTCACTTCTTAATGAATTTTCAAATAATACTCAGCTTGAAATTGTTTAAAATGACATTGATGTCTAAAAATATTAATTTTGGAGCTATATATAAGACTTGTGTGCAGATTCAAAATTTGATTTAATTTATTTTTGTCGATTTTTAATACTGAGTTATTTTTAGTCTCCAAAAAAGGATATTAGTGTAGCTTTACAATTATTATTTTCCCCTTATAACTTCTCCCTCCCTTAGACAATTACCTGAAGCGAGGGGGCTGCGTTGCTGCCGGTGCAACCTGCTACCTGACGTCAGTTCACGTTTGAGCCTGCGGAGAAGGAGAGCACAAAATTGAACAAACGTGCCGCACCGCACAGACCGGACAGACCAAAAATCACCGTTTTACTACAACTTTTTACAATACAGTGAGTGCTATATTTAAATTTGTATGCATATTTTTGTTGCAGCCTTTTTATTAATTATTTGAATTGTTTTTCTTAATTTATGTGCTGATGCTACAAAAAATTAAGACTGCCATCTTATTTATTCACATCCATGATTACGAGAATTTATTTTTAAAATATCTCAAATTCCTTTGCACCTTACAGGAAACAATTTGAGGCATTTGTAGAAACTCTTCTCAAGTACAGTGTTCTCTCATTGCCTGATTCCTCGAATTTTTGTTAAAGGAAATGAGGGGGTCAGTTCTCCATTTACTCGGGTTAAGAGTAAAAAAAGGAGAGGCCGCCGCTCTGCTCCTGCTCCGGGTAGAAAAATAAACAACCAGGTGTTTGACGAGAGATTTCATACCGTCGGCCGTTTTCCGCGACTCTTGGATTAACACAAAATTTAAAGTTAGCCTCTCGGAGCTGACAAAATTGAGATTCTAATTAAAAAAAAAGATGTCTATTTATTATACTTATTTTTCCAATTGACCAGTTGCATAAACCCTTAGTTATTGAAGCCGCCAACAGATGGCGCAACTACAGACTTTCTTAAAATTTGTGTTTTAAACGGTTTTAAGGCATTTCCGCTGCGATTTCAGACTCTATTTAGCTATTTTGCTTTTATAATTAATTTGCTTTTTTTGACGTGCTGAAAACCAAAATCGGTTCAGCCATTCGCCGTTGAAACGTTGGAAAATATTTTTTTATTTCAAAAAATAGTTTTTCACGATTCTACGGCGATTGGCTGAACCAATTTTTGTTTTCAGCACGTCAAAAAATAGCAAATTAATTGAAGAATGCACAGTAGCTAGATTGAGTCTGAAATCGCAGCGGAAGTGCCTTAAAATCGAAAGTCTACGGTGGCACCATCTGTTGGCGGCTTCAAACACTTAGGGTTTATGCAACTGGAGAATTCCACAAAAAAATAGTTCCGTAAATAAAAGCATCGCTTTGCTAACAAGGTTTCTATATAATATAAAATCTGTAAAAAAATAACATTAAATATTTTCCCAGAGTGTGCTAGATCGCAGAGGATATGCATAAGAGAGCATTGAAAAAGCGGAGGAAGCTAGAAAAAAAGGAAAGGGAGGAGGAAAAGATGAAATGCTGGACCATTAAGGAGAAAATTGACTTGCAGGCAGTCGTTGCACGACTGTCTATCATTGGTACGGAACGAATTAAAAAAAATTGTGTGCGAGAGAAATGAAAATTGATTGGTATAATTATTCCAGACGAACAATTGGTTCAACTTCGCCATATTATGTCCTCAGACGCGAGGTGTCCTGTCAAGGCTGACTGCATCGACATAATTGACCTAAGTGACCGGACGCTCAACCTGCTGCGACTTTATGTCGAATCCCAAAGGATTGGTGACTTCCATAAATTATATGTGGATATAATTCAATTGAGAGAGCAACTCGAAATCCTTGTTCACACCTTTTATACGTCTTTTTAATTAATTTTAACCGTTTTAATGTTGTTTTTATTTTAAATAAGGTGTATTTTTAAATTTTTAGAGCCTGCTTCAACCTCATCAAGCTCTTTGATGCCTCTCGAAAAACAGGCAGCGCCGGAGGACACTCCGGACACTCCAAATCTGGTCCACCCCAGCAGTGCTGCAGGTAAGAACAAATACGGCCCTTTTTAAACGCGTTAACAGCTTGAAAATAAAATGGAAAGTACAAGTGTAGGCAATTTCAACCTGCACAGAGGAAAGGTGCAATTAAAAACTGCATATTAATTAGTGGTGATCAATTTTCGTCACCAACTGAACATTACAAATAAATCATTCAATTTTATAGAAATCAAGGCTGAAGAGGCTGTGCATGATCAAAGTACCAGCTCTTCGGTAATGGAGATCAGCCAGTGTGAGAATAAAGAATTTGCTGAGGAAGCCGCATCGCCAGAATCTTCTCCGGAACAGTATACAATAGAAGCAATTTCTTTCAAGACACCATCAGCGTCTCCGGAGGAAATTCTCCCTCTAAACCTGTCAATGCCTGTCGATCCTCAAGCTTCCCAACCCTACTCCGGTTTGTTGACTTAATTGTATTTTTTATTGTTACCCTGACGAAATTATAATATCATCATCAACAGGTCATAATCAATAGACGGTGCACGTTCTTCGTGGAACTCTGCAGATCTGATCTCTTATTGGAACTGTTCAATACGGCGGAGAACAAACCTATATAGACTATATACCGCTATATACTGAATATTAGAAACAGTTCTCACACCCGCACTAATTTGGAAATTTATTGCAGATTTTATTGGATGATCTTTCAAAGGTAATTCGACCTATTTTAAAAAATTGTGAAATAATCTGTAAAATATTTTATCCATTTTAAAGCAACAAGTATTAATAAATTCAATTCGTGTGGGAATTATTCTTTTTTAATTATTTTCAAACCCTAAAAAGGACACTTACATGACTAAAATCACCTTTTTTAATTAAATTTTAGAATAAAAATCATGAAAGCGGCGATAAACATTGTAAATTAACAGTTATTTATTTTTTTTAAATAAAACGTTACTTCTTTAACATTGAGGGTTGACCGTGAGTTGAGGGTCAACTGTAGGAAATTGTCACCCTTTCAACCTTTCGCTTACCTGCTATTTTACGACGGAAAAATTAAGTTCATCTCTGAGGCTATTTAAACTATTTAAAATTAAAATATTTATTTCATAAAATTAATTTCTCTAAAAAAAATTATTTACTCGTAGAGTAAATAATTCGCTTCCGTGGAGTGTGTAGAGCGCTTTCGTCAGTGCACCCGTTTCGCTCGCAGACTTATAAACGAGGAGAGCGGCCGCCGGGAAAAAGTTCACTCAACCATAAATTTTGAAAAAAAACTAACTCACACAGTTGGATTTAAAAAAAATGAACTCAGCTTGTTCTTTATTGGCTTTTCTGGAAAAGTTAATACAAATTATATTTAATTTTTATAAATGAAGAGAAAATATTTAATGTAACGGTCACTGGTTTGAACTAAAGCACGCAAACTAGAAGTTTTATACCTTTCCCTTTGAGGGGCGCTTTGATCGCCCTCTTACACCTGGAACCTTCCATTTTTCATTCAGGTTCAGGTGGTCTTACTGAAATGTCGATTCAAAAGGCGCTGTGTTTGGTTTGCGAACGTCCGACTGCGGACGGCGCTGTCCTCGCTGTCCACGTGGACAAGGAGAAACTGCAGGAGTGGTTTCTCAACGTCTGTGGACACGAGTTGGCCGAGGAAATCGAGAACGACGACCTGATTTGCTACTTTTGCATCTGGCACGCCGAGTGAGTTCAAAAGAATTCAGATTTTTTTATTATTTGAAGAATATTCCCTAAGGTTTCAATGGAAATTCGACCAAATGGTGGACGAGTCTTTGATTTGGTGGCCCAGAAATTCAGAACATGTGGACGATGCGGCAATGGAGCTGCGGAAGAACTATTTTGGTGAAAAATGCAGCTCGCACTTTTATAAATTGTATTTGAAATTTATACATTTTCAGAGGGTAAATTAGAGCAGTGTTGGGTACAGTTGGAGAAACGAGATTTGCCGCAAAGTGAAAGCAGCGAAGAGAGACGAATTGATGAAGCTGAAATACGGCCGTGCCGATGGAAATGCATCTGCTGCGGGAAAAGATTTAAAAATACTGGAAATTTATCAGAACATATGAAGAAAATGCACAAGGAAGCCATCAGATGTGGATATTACAAATGTCCCACTTATTTCCACACTCTTGAAGAAAAAGAAGAGCACACAAAGACTGTTCACGAAAGCTCAAGACAAAGTGACAAAATCAAATGCAGCTTTTGTGGAAAGGAATTCGAGGGGTCAAAAAGCTACAAGCAACATGTTCGCAACGTTCACAAGGAGTTTCCTGTAAAATGCTCTTTTAAGGGTTGCATGTCGTTCTTCAAAACTCAAATTGAAATGAAAACACACTTTGATTCTGCTCACAAACGTGAAAATGAGGCAAAGAGATTTCAATGCAATGATTGTGGCTATAGGGCAAGGTTTAAATCTAATTTGAAAGAGCACATCATTAGCAAACACATACCAAAATCAAGTGTGTGCCATATTTGCGGGAATTCTTTCTCCTCTGAGTGTTTATTGAGAACTCATATAAGGCGTTCACACACTTTCAAAGTTTGTTCTTTGTGCAAATTGAGTGTCTCCGTGGGGAATTTCCAAAGACGCCACTTGAAAGTAAAATATTGCTCTCGCTGCAAAAACAAATTCCAATGTTCAGGACTCTATCAGTCACATTTGAAATCATGCAAGAAAACTCTGTTCAAGTGTGACAAGTGTCAAAAAACATTCATCCGTCGATCGATATTGAATTACCACACGAAAAGAAAACACATTACGCTTGGGATTCAGCACAAATAGTTTGGTTTCAAGTGTGAACCCTACAAACAACGGTACTATAAAAGTGATAAAATCTTGAAAGAACATTTGAATAGAATCCACAACAAAGCCAACTTGAAGTTTTGCGCTAACTGCACCAAACTTTTCTCCGATTTCTCTGCTTTGAAACGTCATCTCGCAGTAAAGCATAATTTGATTGTGGGCCATTTGCCTTGCCCGGACTGCAAAAGACATCCGTGTCATTGCAATTTCTAAATAATCATCAATCAAATGTTCATGTAAAAAACAAAGTCCGGGTAAGCTGTGACAATTGTGGCAAAACGGTGTACTCTCGTTGCATGCGAAAACATTTACTGTTTATTCATGGTGCAACGACAGTCCGTCAGTAATTGCTTTCTCTTTTGCCATATTTTTGTAGAAATGCGATAATATAAAGTTACATAATTTGAAAAAAACACGCTAATCGTGAGCCTCAACCTATTTCATAAGATGTATAAATTTCATTATCGTGAGACTGTTCCGCTAAGCACATCATTTCCGCCGGTTGCATGATTTTGATGAAAAATTAATAAAAATCGTTTCAATCTTTGTTTTTTATATAAAAATGTCACTAAATAAATTTCATGCTTTAAAAATGAACAGCCTTTTCATGAGTATTTTTCTCCTTACACGCCAAACAGACATCCGAATTTAAATTATTATCCGTGTTAAATTTTTTGCTCATTTAGTTTGATTTTTAGTTGCTGACCGAACAACGGGTTTTATTTCAGAAATTGAAAATAAAAATAATCAAACATCAAAACAGAACGAATAACACGTAAGTATGAGTACAATTTTCATTTCTCGAAACCGCGCCCGTCGTCAGATTAGAATATTTATACTCTTACTCTTGCTGCTGCTGGGGATTGGCTGAACCTTAATTGCGTCTAAATTAGAGGTTTTGATGAAACTTTTGAGAAAAGTAGGTCAGTTAAATATTTCAGCTGCATCGCAAATTGAAGAAAGAAATATTCAATCATTCATGTGTTGAGATTTGAAATATTTTCGACGTAAAAAGTCGTTCCCGCAGGTTTTGAATTTGAAGGAAATTGTCGCCTCTCTCCTTCAGAGCAGCGCTGCGTTCGCCGAGTATTCTGGATATTTGAGGAAAAATTCCTTTTTCAAGATTATCGAATTCAAATACATTGATCTGTACTTTTATCCTTATGGACCATTACTATCTTCATTATAAATTACATCATAATCAATTAATCAGGTAATATATAATTTTGATGCCGTTTAAGGTTTTGGCTTTGCAACACGTTCTGTTATTTTTTAATTTAATGAAATTCAGGAAGCACAAAAACTTTGATTGAAAATTTAGTTATATCAAATCAATTAAACACGTGTACGCTGGTGTCATATTACATATTGTAAAAATTTAAAATTAATTTTTTTAAATCAATTTGACAGTTTTTATTAATGGAACTTATTTTCATCACCAGTAAAAGCTGAAACATGCGTCGAAAAACGACAACAATTCCTTCGACAACAAGTCTGGTATTCATCATTCCTCGAGTGAAAATTCAAGCCACTTTCTCGCAATTGTTTTCACCAACAAAAAAATTATCTATAGAAATGAACAAATAAGAATATGATTTAAACTATTTTCGATTATCAATTAAAAAAATAAAAAATGATTTTGGAACAAATTAACGAAATTTATTTTTCATTGGTAAATAAAAATACACCAACTGCGGTTTTGTTGAAACAACACAAACTTGTAAATAAATTTCAGCAGTATATTCCTCCGTTTATACATTATGAAGAGAACAAACTCCAAATGTTGATATTTATTTGATCTTTCCATTTCCATTTGGAATACCGCAAAAGTGTCTGACTGAGCCCACAGTATACGTCCAGCACTCGCAGCTACCAGTCTTTGAAGCCATACGATGATGCGCCAGACGATCTTCCTTTTTTGCCGTCGTACTTGGTGGCATCAGTCTTACTCCGCCTTCATCGACTATAGAAGGACTATGTACATTGATAATATAAAACATTGACATAACAAAAGTAAGTTCATCCTCGTTGATTCAATTATATTATAACAACCATTGATATTTTATTGATTTTTTTTAATAAAAAACAAATTTGGATGCTATTAAAATATAGTGATAATTTAAAATGACATTTGATTTTTTTATTGGGTTTTAAATTAGAAATTGAAAAATATAATTAATTAGTTGAAAATTCTTAAATAATGCTTATTTAGATAACTATTATTATTTTTCTACAAAAGTTTTGTTGGTCACAACATTTTTTTTCTGAAAACCCCCTCAATTCCTACGGAGCATCTTAATGGATCAGCAGTTTGATTATTTTTACATATTTTTCAGGTTGGAGACCATGGCCAAGATCGGCGGCAAGTTCTGCAACACCGACTACCCGGCCATCCATCGACGTCGCCATCTATTTGTTCATCACAAGACTGAAGACCAACTTTAACGATAGTTTCTTTTTATCTTCTCACAAAAGTGAAAACGAGGTTAAGAGATTTCAATGCAACGACTGTGACTACAGAGCAAGGTTGAAATCTAATTTGATAAAGCACTTCATTAGAAAACATTTTCCAAAATCAAGTGAGTGCCCTATTTGCGGACATTCTTTCGCCTCTGAGTGTTCACTGAGATCTCATATAAGGTAATCGCACACTTTCAAAGTTTGTTCTTTGTGCAAATTGAGTGTTGCCCTGGCGAACTTCAAACAGAGATTCCACTTTAGTGTGAAAAATTTCATTCGCTGCAAAAATAAATTCCAATGTCCAGGACTCTATCAGTCACATTTGAAATCATGCAAAAATAAACTCTGCTCAAGTGTGGAAAATGTAAAAAAACTTTCATGAAAAGATTTCTGTTGAATTACCACACGAACGGAAATCACATAACGCGCGGGATTGAGCACAAACAGCTTGGTTTCAAGTGTAAACCCTGCAAAAGGTATTACAAAAGTGAAAAAAATCTTCAAAGAACATTTATATAGAATCCACAAAAAAGCCAATTTGAAGTTTTGCGCTCACTGCTCCAAACATTTCTATGATTTCTCTAATTTGAAACGCCATCTCTCTGTAAGACATAATTTGATTGTAGGCCAATTTTATCAGATGTATAAATTTCATTATTGTGAGACTGTTCCGCCAAGCACATCATTACCGCCGGTTGCATGATTTCAGTGAAAATGGAAATAAATTTAATAAAAATAGTTTCAATCCTCCTTTTTTTAAAATAAACAGCGTTTTCATGAGTAAACTTCCCCTCACAACCCACACAGACATCCGAATTAAATCTCAGAAGAAAAAGAACTACTCGCAAAAGCTGAATCCCAAAAATTCTCCTCTACAAATAGGTCTATTTTTAACAGCAGCTTAAATTTTTTATGTATGTTCATTGTTCTTTGTTAGAAACAGCCAGTTCTTGGCTCGCAATGTTAAAGTCATTTTCAGGAATATCAAAGCAGTGGGAGTTATTTGAGCAATTTGGGAATCTATAAGACTGGCTGTTTAGTGTCAGAGATGCCAAAAGGTGATTGATTGATTGATTTGGTGACTAGAAAATGCTCAAATAGCTCCAACGGATTGGGAGGCGCACAGGCGCCGATCCGCCACTTGCTGGTTTTCGCACGGTGTTTTTCCTCTGGCGTTTCAATAAAAGACACTCGGTTCATGGAAGCAAACAGATGGCTTTATAGTAATGTGTATCGGGAATCGGGACATCCAGCGAGTCACTCTTGATTTACTTAAGCAAAAGAGTGTAGGAGAAAGGAGGCATTACTTTTTCTACCTTTAAAATTGAATTTTTAAACACACATTAAATAAAAATGTATTAATGGAACAAAGAAATAAATAGAGCGAAGAGTTCACGGAGCTTAGAGGATAGAATTGTTTGTTTGCATAATTTTGTGTTGCTGCTTAATCACAAATATTAATTTTTTTACTAGGACCGCCGGAAATTGTGATGCCTCAACAAATTTTTGTAATTCAAATTTTATGGGAACCAAATTCTGAGCTGAAAGTATGTTTTAGATTTTTAGAACAGTTTCATTCTCCTAGTGAAAGGAAATGCACAGCATTTTTAAGATTCAAGTAAAAATATCTCACCATTAATGTCTATTCAAATAATCAGCAATTATTGTTCCTGAGCAGGGTTTTACGTGCTTCAAATAAATAAACAGATTTATAGTAATGGAGTGGTTTTATTTAAAACATATCTTTTTTAGAAGCAATTAACGCACTGCGTCTTTGACCAGAACAGCTCTGCCCAAGAGGGCAATTTTATTATGGCTCCCTGGGAAAGGAGAGAGCTTTTCTGGCCACATTAAATTACGAGCCAAAGAGAGTAGCTGATGATTTATCACCGCTGGGTTGCGTGTTGCTTACAATAAAGGAGGCTCGCTGCAGCCTGCGCTGCCTGCCATCCGACTTTTAATAATTTTTATTTCTTGCGGCAGGTGTGTAGTAAATAACGACGGAGAGATCGTTTTGGAAAGCTCAGAAAATTATTTTTCAAGGATTTTATTCAAAACATAAACGCTATCGCGGGGAGAGGGAGATATTATTTTGAGGCCAAAATATTTGCGCTATAGACTCTCACAAGTAAAAGACGCTAGATTTTGTATATTGCTAATAAGAGAACTGGAGAGTGCCTGATGAAGCTAATTAAAATATCTGTGGGGCAGGCTGAGTGCCACGCTTCTCGCCGCTTCCATCAGCTTGCAGGGGCGTAGAGTGTAGAGCGCTATCGTCATTGCACACGTTTCGCTCGCAGACAAAAAACCGAGGAGAGCGGCCGCCGGAAAAGAGTTCACTCAACTATAAATTTTGAAAAATAAACTAACTCACACGGTTGGATTTAAAAAAATAATGAACTCAGCTTGTTCTTTATTAACTTTTTCTGGAAAGAGTTAATAGACGTATATTTCATTTTTATTAATGAAGAAAAAAATATTTAATGTAACGGTCACTGGTTTGAACTTAAGCACGCAAACTAGTAGTTTCATACCTTTCCCTTTGAGGGGCGCTTCGATCGCCCTCTTTCACCTGCAACCTTCAATCTTCCATTCAGGTTCAGGTGGTCTGTCAGAAATGTCGTTCCAAAAGGCACTGTGCTTGATCTGCGAGCGTCCGACTGCGGACGGCGCTGTCCTCGCTGTCAACGTGGACAAAAAGAAACTGCAGACTTGGTTCCTCAACGTTTGCGGACACGAGTTGGCCGAAGATATCGAGGACCACGACCTGATTTGCTATTTTTGCCTTTGGCACGCTGAGTGAGTTCTAAAAAGGTATTCAAGGAATCTCTTTTTAAAAAAAGGAATTTCCAAAAAATAGATTTCAATGGAAACTTGAAGAGATAGCGGACGAGAATTTGGTTTGGTGGAATTTGGATTTGGACGATGCAGCAAAAGAGCTGCGGAAAAACTATTTTGGTAAATATATATCAAACTCTGGAGTTTTTAAATTTTAATAATTTTATGCACTTTCAGAGGGCAAATTAGAGCAGTGTTGGGTGCAGTTGGAGAAAAAAGATTTGCCGCAAAGTGAAAGCAGCGAAGAGAGAAGAAATGATGAAGCTGAAATACGGCTGAGCCGATGGAAATGCATCTACTGCGGGAAAAGATTTAAACATTCTTACGATTTGTCAGGACATTCGAAGAAAATGCACAAAGAAGCTATCAGATGTGGAAATCACAGATGTGCTACCTATTTCCACACTCTTGAAGAAAAAGAAGAGCACACAAAGACTGTTCACGAAAGCTCAAGACAGCGAGAAAAAGTCGAGTGCAGCTTTTGTGGGAAGGAATTCGAGGGATCAAAAAGCTACAAGCAACATATTCGCAAAGTTCACAAAGAGTTTCATGTAAAATGTTCTCACTTTGGTTGCCTTTCATACTTCAAAACAAAAATGGAAATGAAAACACACTTTGATTCTGCTCACAAAAGTGAAAACGAGGCTAAGCGATTTCATTGCCATGATTGTGGATACAGAGCAAGGGTTAAATTTAGTTTGAAAGAGCACATCATTAACATACATATACCAACATCAAGTCAGTGCCACATTTGCGGAAACTCTTTCTCCTCTGAGTGTTTATTAAGATTTCATATTAGGCGTTCGCACATTTTCAAAGTTTGTTCTTTGTGCAAATTGAGTGTATCCGTGGGGAATTTCCAAAGATGCCACTTAAAAGTAAAAAATTGCTCTCGCTGCAAGGATAAATTCCAATGTTCAGGACTCTATCAGACACATTTGAAATCCTGCAAGGAAACTCTGTTCAAGTGTGAAAAGTGCCAAAAAACATTCATTAACCGATCTTTGTTGAATTACCACACGAAAAGAAAACACATTACGCGTGGGATTCAGCACAAACAGTTCGTTTTCAAGTGTGAACCCTGCAAGAAGTACTACAAATGTGAAAAATTTTTGAAACAACATTTGAATAGATTCCACAACAAATCGAACTTGAAGTACTGTGCTCACTGCTCCAAGAGTTTCTATTATTTCTTTAATTTGAAACGCCATCTCTCTGTAAGGCATAATTTGATTGTGGGCCATTTGCCGTGTCCGGACTGCAACAAGACTTTCGTCTCATTGCAATGTCGAAACAAACATCAAAAAGAGGTCCACGGAAAAAGCAAAGTCCGGGAAGCTTGTCACATTTGTGGAAAATTGATGTATTCACGTTGCATGCGAAAACATTTGCTTCTAATTCACGGAGAAACGTCAGTCCGTCGGTAATTTCTTTCTCTTTTTGCAATTTTTGTTAAAACGCAATAATATGAGGTTAAATATTTGTCATTTTTAATCCATTCTGAGCAAATTTTCGTCGTGCAATGTCCCAATAGGAATAAACACGCTAATCGTGAGCCTAATCCTATTTTACCATGTGTATATTATGTGTTTCTTTATTATCAGACTGTTTTGCTTATTGTAAAAACATCATCACTGCTAGTTGAATGATTTTGATGAAATTCAATAAAAATCGTTTCCATATCTCAGTTAACAGTCATGTTCTTCGGTGTTTTTCATATAAAAATTTTCTCAATAAATTTCTTGATTTAAAACTTTTCATCTTTTTCCTTTTCGTAATTTTGACCCCACACGCGAAGGCGTCTGAATTAAAAATCGCAGAGAAATTAAGGGGTGCGTATCTCATTCTGAAAAGGCAATCCCCAAATTAATACACAGAATTCGAGTAAAAAATTCCGGGAGAGAGCAGATGATTTTCTTTTATGCGCGTGCAAGAGGCAAAATTTAAGTTGAATTTGATGCCAGGTGCCATCAGGGTAACCAAAACAACGTGTCGTGTTTCTCGCGAGAAGCAATTCAGAAATGGACCGAAATACTTCGCTTCATCGCGTCAAACAGTTAAGAAAGGCAGTGTTTAATATTTTATTTGACAAAACCATTGTTCAATAAAGACACGGAAATTGGAAATTTCGATGAATCTGTTTCACATCTGAGGCAAACTAGAGTCACTCTCTTTTGTGGTGAGTAGCATTCAAACCACTTTCTCGCAATTGTTTTCACCAACAGAAAAATTATGTATAGGAATAAACAAAAGAGAATATAATTGAAACTTTTTTCGATGATCGATTTAAAAGAAAAATTTAAGGATTTTGGAGCAAATTAACGAAATTTATTTTTTGTTGGTAAATAAAAATTCAGCAACTGCGGTTTTGTTGAAACAACACAAACTTGTAAATAAAATTTCAGCATAATATATATTATATTCCCCCGTTTATACATTATGAAGAGAACAAACTCCGAATGTTGATATTTATTTGATCTTTCCATTTCCATTTGGACCACCGCAAGAGCGTCTGACTGAGCCCACAGTTTACGTCAAGCAGCACTCGCAGCTATACTAGTTTTTCGAGCCATACGATGAAGCGACAGACGATCTTCCTTTTTTGCCGCTGGACATGGTGGCATCAAAGCTACGCCGCTTTTATTGATTTTAAAAAGACTACAATAACTGTATAACGTGAGTATTGATCCCCTTTAATTCAAAAGTATTCAATCGTTGATTGTTTTTTATTCAATCTATTTAATCAAATATAAATCTAAATGCTATGAAAGTATCGAAATTATAGCAATTTAAAACGACATTTAAATTTTTTTGTTGTTTTGAAATTAAAAATTGAAAAAATTATATAATAAATTGAAAATTTATATATAATGGTAAAAAATTTGATTGACTGATTTAAAAAATTATTATTTTTACGTTTTACAACACTTTTGTTGTACAACTCTCTTTTTCTGAAAAACCAACTCAATTCCTACCGAGCTTCTTAATGGATCATCAGTTTGAATATTTTTACATATTTTTCAGGTTGGAACAACAGCGGAAAATTCGAGCAAAAAGACATGAATCAACACAATAGGTGTGGATAGAAATTCACTCGACTAAAATTGGGCTTACGTTGTTTAATTTCTTTTTTATACGATCAACAGACAGCGCGCGGAAACTCTTACAGTGAGCCTAAAGACAAGAACACACAAGGAAACAGACAAACACCAATGGAAATTCAACAACTTTGGTGAGTTTGTTTTCTTTTTTATTGTGACTCTTTTTAATGTATTTTTCGTATTTTTCACGGCAATAGGAAAACTATGGCATAGACAGAAGAGCTGCAACAGACAGCACCAATATTTATCCCAGACATCCTGTGTTTACGCGAGCTTGTTCTATTTTGTATTTGTTAATTTTTTGTTTGATTTGTTTGTTGTTGACTATCGCCTTTTTTTATTTCATGTCTATTCTTGTTCTCTCAACCAAAATTTGTTAAATTTTTAATTGGACAAATTTTGCTGATTGTGAACACATATATATTTTGATTTTTCGTATGGCTTTGACAACGATCGATGTTCTTATCAGAGAAATTAACTGAGTGTTTTAAATGAATATGTGATAAGCAAAAAATAAAATTCACTAGTCCAATTGCAAAAAGCAGTCCTTGTTTTTATTTCAATCGCACATATTTAATAACAAATAATGTTTTATTTTTTTAATAAAAATTGTGTCCGAATTTAAAATATTACTATATTTTTAGTAAGCAAACACGATAAATTTTCATTTTAAATAAAGTTCAATTTTAATGGGGGAGTTTGATTCCACACTAAAAACACAATTCAGCAGTCAACAAGACATTAATAATATTCTAAAATATCTGGCGTTTCAATTAAAAGACCTCGGTGCGTGGAGGCGAAAAGATGGCCACATTGGGCCCATGCTCCTTTGCGGCCACTCGGGCCACTCGTTAGGCATCATTCAGCTCATTGAAATTTCGCGAAATATATAATGCTGTGACATGTTTTGAAAACGATGTACTCACATTTCATGCGAAAACATTTACTGCCATTTCACAGTGAAGTGTGAGTCCGTCAGTAATTTTCTCTCGATATTTTGTTAACAGTCTACATTTTTAAACATTTTTCACAACAACAAAAATATCAATCAATTAATTTCACAGTTAAAAAACATCTTATTCATGTGTATTTTTCATCTCACACAAAGACATCTAAAAACTCAATCCCAGAGCCTTTTTTCATTTGAGTATATCCTGATCCATGCATTTAATTTGTTTATTGACTTGGATGAAAAATAAACAAATATGACAAAATGCGAGGGAATTTCACTTTCAAAAGTAGAATTTGAGTCGAACGCTATTCTGTGGGAGAGAAGGTTTTCTATTATGCGCGTGCAGGAAGCGAAATCAATTTCTCTTATGGTTTGCACTTTGAGTGAATTGGAAAAATTGTCAAGCCAAATTGCAAAAATTGGGATCCTAATAATTTTCAAGTGTCTAATAAACCGTATCAAAATATGCAGAAACCGTCACAAAATAATTATTTCTGTTTGTGAATGCGAGAGTGCATCCAGAAACAAATAAATCATTGTGGGACTGGCTGTACGCCGCGCTTCTCGCCGCTGCAAGGGTGTCGAGCGTTGTCACACATTTCGCTTGCAGAGTAAAATAATCAAGGAAAGCGGCCGCAGAAAAAAAGACCATAAATTTAAAAAAAATTGAACTCGGATTGTTCTTTTTGCTTTTTGGTAGAAAAAAGGAAAGTTACAAATAATATTATTTACTAAAACGGTCACTGGTTTGAACTAAGCCACGCCAAGTGGAATTACTTTATCCTTCCCTCTTTGGGGGGCGCTTCGATCCGCTAGCAACCTGCAACCTTCTTTCTATCTTACTTCACTCAGATTCAGGTGGTCTGTCAAAATGTCGTTCCAAAAGGCGCTGTGCTTGATCTGCGAGCATCCGGTGGCGGACGGCGCGGTCCTCGCTGTCCACGTGGACAAAGAGAAACTTAAAAATTGGTTTCTCAATGTCTGCGGACACGATTTGGCCGAGGAAATCGAGGATCACGACCTGATTTGCTACTTCTGCCTCTGGCACGCAGAGTGAGTTATAAGGAATTTAGGAATTTCTCGTTTCTATTTTGGGTATTTTCATAAAGATTTCAATGGAAATTCAACGAGATGTCGGACGAGGATTTGGTTTGGTGGAATTTAAATTTGGACGATGCAGCAAGAGAGCTGCGGAAAAACTATTTTGGTAAAAAAACAAATTCCGGGATTTTTAAATTGGTTTTATTATCAATGTATTTTTAGAAGGTAAATCTGAGCAGTGTTGGGTGCAGTTGGAGAAAATTGAATTGCAGGAGAGTGTTGACGGAGAAGAGAGACGAACTGATGGAGATGAAATACGGCCGAGCCGATGGAAATGCATCTACTGCGGGAAAAGATTTAAATATTCTTATGATTTGTCAAGACATATGAAGAAAATGCACAAGGAAGCAATCAGATGTGGATATAACAAATGTCCCACTTATTTCCACACTCTTGAAGAAAAAGAAGAGCACACAAAGACTGTTCATGAAATCTCAAGACAACGTGACAAAATGAGTGCAGCTTTTGTGGAAAGGAATTCGAGGGATCACAAAACTACAAGCAACATGTTCGCCACGTTCACAAAGAGTTTCATATAAAATGTTCTCACTTTGGTTGCCTTTCATACTTCAAAACACAAATTGAAATGAAAGCACACTATGAATCTGCTCACAAAAGGGAAAATGAGGCCAAGAGATTTCAATGCAATGAATGTGGCTATGGAGCAAGGTTTAAATATAAATTGAAAGAGCACATCATTAGCAAACATATACCAAGATCAAGTCAGTGCCACATTTGCGGACAATCTTTCTCCTCTGAGTATTTATTGAGATCTCATATAAGGCGTTTGCACACTTTCAAAATATGTTCATTGTGCAAATTGAGAGTTGCCCTGATTAAATTCAATCAGAGTTTCCACTTAAGTGTGAAAAATTGCCTTCGCTGCAAAAACAAATTCCAATGTTCTGGACTCTATCAGTCACATTTGAAATCATGCAAGAAAACTCAGTTCAGGTGTGACAAGTGCCAGAAAACATTCATCAAAAGATCCAAGTTGAATTACCACACGAAAAGAAAACACATTACGCTTGGGATTCAGCACAAATAGTTTGGTTTCAAGTGTGAACCCTGCAAAAGCTACTACAAAAGTGAAAAAATATTTGATCATTTATATAGAATCCACAACAAATTCAACTTGAAGTTTTGCGCTCACTGCTCCAAAAGTTTCTATGATTTCTTTAATTTGAAACGTCATCTCGCTGTAAAGCATAATTCGATTGTGGGCCATTTGCCTTGTCCGGACTGCAAAAAGACTCACCTCATTTGAATCTCGAAATAAACATCATTAACAGGTTCACGCAAAAAGCAAATACCGGGTAAGCTGTGATGTTTGTGGAAAAACGGTGTGCTCTCGTTGCATGCGAAAACATTTACTGTTTATTCACGGTGCAACGTCAGTCCGTCAGTAATTGCTTTCTCTTTTGCCATATTTTTTGTAGAAATGCGATAATATAAGGTTACATATTTGAAAAAACGCGCTAATCGTAAAAGCCTCAGCCTATTTCATCAGATGTATAAATTTCATTATTGTGAGACTGTTCCGCCAAGCACATCATTATTGCCGGTTGCATGATTTCAGTGAAAATGGAAAGAAATTTAATAAAAATCGTTTCAGTCTTTGTTTTTTATGTAGAAATTTCACGCAATACATTTCTTGCTTTAAAAATAAACAGCGTTTTCATTTGTATTTTTCACCTGACACACCACACAGATGTCTGAATCAAATTCCTGAGGAAAAAAGGAGAAGTTATCTCCTTTTGCTGGCAAACACGAATTTGGAATGAAAGCAGTACCGGAGAGGAGCAGGTTTCCTTTTATGCGCGTTCAAAAGGCGAAATCAATTTGTCATGCGAAGGAAAATAACTATTTTTGCACTTGTCACATCTCTCTCTCTCTCCCTTCAGTGCCCGTGAATACTTTATTTAAATTATTTGACCTCGCACGTGCCTATTTCCCCGTCTTAATTTTGTCCTGCTGTCCGATTTTATAAATATCTGACCCGGAAATTCCACTCTGCAGACACGCAAGAAGCAACGCCGCGCCAACAGAAACAGAGAAAATAGCGCAAATAAAGGGTTTCTTGGAAATTTACTAAACTAGATTTTGGATAAAGTTAATACAACATGGTTCGGAGGAAATTGACGGAAAATTACTTTAGCTGGTCGTTTTGTACGCGCGCGGCATCGTCAGCGAGACCGTGGCCGCAACAACATCGACGGCGGCAAGTACTGCAACACCCGGCCATCGGCACCGACGTTGACGCCTACAGTCGCTGGATCAACACCGACGACAATCTCAATTACTCCTACGTCCCACGAATCAAATAAAATTCGATTTTCCATTGTTTTTATTCGAGAACAGTAACAACAGCATCTTATTAAGAAACAAAAACAGTTCTGTTTGGGTAATTCTGCTAGAATTCAAAATGATTTTTCTCCTCTACATGGTTTACTTTTAGCTGCCGGTTAAAAATACGAAAAGAGTAGAACCAGATATTTTTTCAAATTTTTTCAAACTCTTCATTGTTAGAAACAGCCCGTTGTTGGCTCGCATTGTTAAAGGAATTCTCAGGAATTTCCAAGCAGTGGGAGATATTTGAGCAATGCGGAAATATATACTGGCTTTATAATGTCAGAGATGCCAAAAGGTGATTGATTATTTTGGTGACTAGAAAATGCTCAAATAGCTCAACGGCCTGGGAGAAGCACCGGCGCCGACCCGCAACTTGCTGGTTTCCGTACGCTTTCCTCTGGCGATTCAATAAAAGACCTCGGTTCATGGAAGCAAAGAGATGGCTTTATTTAAATTCACATCGGGACAACCAGCGAGTCACAAGACTCTCGGTTTACTAAAGCAAAAGAGTGTAGTAGGGATGGGGATGAGGCTTAATTTTTCTACTTTTAAACTTGCATTTTTTAACGCAAACAACTAAACAATCGTGTAATAATGGAACAAACAAATAAAAAGAGCGAAAGGTTCACGGAGCTTAGAGGATAGAATTGTTTGCTTGCATAATTTTGTGGTGCTGCTTCATCACAAATATTTATTTTTTTACTAGACCACTGCAAATTTTGATGCTTTAACAAAATTTTAATTCGAAATCTATAGGGACCAAATTCTCAACATTCTAGATTTTTTAAATGGTATTCTCCTAGTGACAGGAAATGCAGAGCACTGCATTTTTGAGATTCAAGTAAATATATCACAGTTAATGTCTATTCAAATAATCAGAATTATTGTTCCAGAGCAGGGTTTTACGACCTTCAAATAAATAAACAGTTTTATAGTAATGGAGTGGTTTAATTTAAACATATCTTTTTTAGAAGCAATTAACGCACTGCGTCTTTGACCAGAACAGCTCTGCCCAAGAGGGCAATTTTATTATGGCTCCCTGGGAAAGGAGAGAGCATTTCTGGCCACATTGAATTACGAGCCGAAGAGAGTATCTGATGATTTATCACCGCTTGGTTGCGTGTTGTTTACCTTAAAGGAGGCTCGCTGCAGCCTGCGCGGCCTGCCATCCAACTTTTAAAAATTTTTATTTCTTGCAGCAGGTTTGCAGTAGCGATCGATGGATATATATTTGAGAGATCGTTTTGGAAAGCTCAGAAAATTATTTTTCAAGGATTTTATTCAAAACATAAATGCAATCGCGTGGAGAGGGAGATATTATTTTGAGGCCAAAACTTTTGCTAGACTCTCACAAGTAAAAGACGCTTGATTTTGTATATATTCCTGATAAGAGAACTGGAGAGTGCCTGCAGAAGCTAATTAAAATATCTCTGGGGCAGGCTGTGCGCCGCGCTTATTGCCGCTTCCATCAGCTTGCAGGGGCGTAGAGTGTAGAGCGCACTTTCGTCATTGCACACGTTTCGCTCGCAGACTAAAAACCGAGTAGAGCGGCCGCCGGAAAAGAGTTAACTCAACAATAAATTTTGAAATATAAACTAACTCACACAGCTGAAAAAATAATGAACTCAGCTTGTTCTTTGTTAATTTTTTTCTGGAAAGAGTTAATATAAGTATATTTAATTGTTATTAATGAAGAATAAATATATTTAATGTAACGGTCACTGGTTTGAACTAAAGCACGCAAACTAGAAGTTTTATACCTTTCCCTTTGAGGGGCGCTTCGATCGCCCTCTTTCACCTGCAACCTTCAATCTTCCATTCAGGTTCAGGTGGTCTGTCAGAAATGTCGTTCCAAAAGGCACTGTGCTTGATCTGCGAGCGTCCGGTGGCGGACGGCGCTGTCCTCGCTGTCCACGTGGACAAGGAAAAACTAGGGGATTGGTTTCTCAACATCTGTGGACACGAGTTGTATGAGGAAATCGAGGACGAGGACAAAATTTGCTACTTTTGCCTCTGCCACGCCGAGTGAGTTATAAGAAAAATTATGAATTTCTCGTTTCGATTTTAGGTATTTTAATACAGATTTCAATGGAAATTCGACGAGATGGTGGACGAGTCTTTGGTTTGGTGGCTCAGGAATTCAGAATATTTGGACGATGCGGCAAAGGAGCTGCGGAGGAACTATTTCGGTGAAAATGAACTTTGAAATTTATTAAATTCGTTTATTATTTATGCATTTTCAGAGGGCAAATTAGAGCAGTGTTGGGTGCAGTTAGAGAAAATTGAATTGCCGCAAAGGGACAGCAGCGAAGAGAGACGAATTGTTGATGCTAAAATACGGCCGCGGCGATGGAAATGCATCTACTGCGGGAAAAGATTTAAATACACTCATCATTTGTCAGGACATATGAAGAAAATGCACAAGAAAGCCATTAGATGTGAAAAGCACAAATGCGCTACTTATTTCCAAACTCTTGAAGAAAAAGAAGAGCACACAAAGACTGTTCACGAACGCTCAAGACAGCGAGAAAAAGTCGAGTGCAGCTTTTGTGGAAAGAAATTCGAGGGACCGAAAAACCTCAAAAAGCATATTCGCACAGTTCACAAAGATTTTCCAGTAAAATGCTCTCGGATTGGATGCCTTTCCTACTTCAAAACACAAATTGAAATGGAAACACACTTTGAATCTGCGCACAAACGCGAACACATGGCAAAGAGATTTCAATGCAATGACTGTGGCCACAGAGCAAGGTTTAAATCTGATTTGAAAGAGCACATCATTAGAAAACACATACCAACCTCAAGTGAGTGCCTCATTTGCGGAAATTCTTTCTCCTCTGAGTGTTTATTGAGAAAACATAAAAGGCAATCGCACACTTTCAAAGTTTGTTCATGGTGCAAATTGAGTGTCTCCGTGAAGAATTTCAATCAGAGTTATCACTTTAGTGTGAAAAATTGCCTTCGCTGCAAAAACAAATTCCAATGTTCGGGACTCTATAAGTTACATTTGAAATCATGCAAGAAAACTCTGTTCAAGTGTGACAAGTGCCAAAAAACATTCATGAATAGATCATTGTTGAATTATCACACGAAAAGAAACCACATGACGCGCGGGATCCAGTACGAAGAGCTTGGTTTCAAGTGTGAACCCTGCAAAAGCTACTACAAAAGTGTTAAAATATTGAAAGAACATTTATATAAAATCCACAACAAAGCCAATTTTAAGTTTTGCGCTCACTGCCCCAAAAGTTTCTATGATTTCTCTGCTTTGAAACGTCATCTCGCTTCAAAGCATAATTTGATTGTTGGCCATTTTCCGTGTCCGGACTGCAACAAGACTTTCGTCTCATTCGTATATCGAAATAAACATCAAAAAACGATCCACGGAAAAAGCACAGTCCGGGAAATTTGTCACATTTGTGGAAAATCGATGTACTCACGTTTCGTGCGAGAACATTTGCTTCTAATTCACGGAGAAACGTCTGTCCGTCAGTAAATGCTTTCTCTTTTGCTATTTTTGTACGAACGCGATAATATAAGGTTCAAAAAATGTCACGTATAAATCATTCTGAGCAAATTTCGAAAACACCGTTTTCAATAAAATATCCTAATCCTATTTTAACAGATTTATAAATTTCATTATTGTGAGACTGTTTCGCTAGCACATCTCATTACTGCCGATTGCCTGATTTAGATGAAATTGGAAAGATAAATTTAACAAATAATAATTTCGCTTCTTGTAATTCATGTATAAAAAAATCTCAATAAATTTATTGGTTTAAAATACAACTTTTTCTTGAGCATTTTTCACCTCACGAAGACTTATGAATTGAATCCCAGAGATAAAAGAAGTTATCTGTTATCTAATTCTCAAAAGCTGATCCAGAAAATAAACGCAAAATTTAAGTCGAAATCAATTCTTGATTAGGCGGGGAGAGCGGGTTTTCTAATATGCGCGTGCATGAGCCGAAATCAATATTCGCTTGCATGGGAAAATATTTATGACACCTGCCTATTTCGCTTTTGTAGACTCTTTTTGACGAGAACAATCGATCGCAATGCTACAATCTCGTTGATTTTTAAGCGAGGCCTACAATGAAAATATATAATTTTTTTAACTCAGCAAACACAGGCTGAAAATCAGTTTTCTGTCAAAGAGGCACTACCGCTGGTTAAAAATTTGATTATTGCAATTATGAAAAGGCGCTGTCTTGCCAGATTTGACACATTCAAAATTTTGTTTCATTTTTTAATACAATTTTATGATACAAATGTGTCTTGAAGCAGACTCGAATTTGAGTTTATTTTAATAATTCCCTGTTTTTTGTGGCTCATTGCTAGCGTAGCCACATATTTTTAGCCGGATTAACAGTAAAGTTCTAAACTCGATATAAAGTCGTAAATCCAATTGCGACGAAATTTACGTGTGTGGTGCAACCGCGGCCGACGCCAAGATAATGCAGACGAATGGGCTGACGAAGTTTGTTCGCGTCCAAATTGCGAGACAGAGAGCCAGAACGTGGTCTTCACGCTGAGTGGCCGGCTGTGCAGCCCGAATTGACCGGCGGCCGCGGCTTTCTGCCTCGGCAACAACAAACTTCGCAGCTGTTGACGCTCCAGATAAGAAGCCGAGCTTGCGAATCCGCTCTGCCGACGTACCGACACGCAAGAAGCTTGCCAAACTCGCCGTGTAAACAGAAATAAGAGAGAAAATGGTTCAAATAGGCTTTTCTTGGAATTTTAATAAAATGAAAAATTGGAATTTCAAATAGAGCTAACGCAATGGTAAGAGGGGAAATTGACATTAAAATTATTGTATCAGACAAGAGAATATTAAAGGTGGAGATCGCAAACTCCAAAATGTTGATAAATATTTGAACTTCAATTAAAATATAGTCTACCGCAAAAGCGACTAACAGAGCCAATAGCAATCGCGGCTATACCACATTAAATTTATAAGGTTTTCAAGCAATTTTCTTTACAAGGACATATATTGGCATCAAACGATATGGCAGCATTCATCTGTTATAAAAATCTTCCATTACAAAACAACTTGGTGAATATCCTCGTTAATAAATTAATAAACCATCAACCCCGCCGACGACCAACTTAAATACTCCTTCATCCCGTGAATCAAATGAAATCCGCGTTTCCACTGTTTTTGTTTTTAAAAACTTCCCACAAACAAACAACAAGAGCAAACAGCAGCTGCGTTATTTAAATTTTTAATGTCTGTTATTCCTCGTCATTGTTAGAGCCGCAGCCAGTTGGGTCGCATTGTTAAAGGCATTTTCAGGAATTTCAAAGCAGTGGGAGATATTTGAGCAATTTGGGAATCTATAAAACTGGCTTTTTAGTGTCAGAGATGCCAAAAGGTGATTGATTGATTTGGTGACTCGAAAATTCTCAAATAGCTCCAACGGACTGGGAGGTGCACAGGCCACATGTTGGTTTCTCTACGCTTTTTTCTGGCGTTTCAATAAAAGACCTCGGTTCATGGAAGCAAACAGATGGCTTTATTTTAATGCGTACAGGGACAACCAGCAGCGAGTCACTAGGCTCTCGATTTACTAAAGAAAAAGAGTGTAGGAGGCATTACTTTTTCTACCTTTAAAATATAATTTTTAAACACACACTAAATAAAATTGTATGAGTGAAACAAAGAAATCAATAGAGCGAAAGGTTCACGGAGCTTAGAGGATAGAATTATAATCTTGCATAATTTTGGGGTGCTACTTAAGCACAAATATATTTTTTGCTAGACAACCTGGAAATTGTGATGCCTTAACAAATATTTTTACTTCAAATTCTATAGGACCAAATTCTAAGCATAAAGTATATTTTAGATTTTTTTAGAACAGTGTGTCATCCTCCTAATGGCAGGAAATGCAGAGCACAGCATTTTTAAGATTCAAGTAAAAATATCATAATTAATGTCCATTCAAATAATCAGCAATTATTATTGTTCCTGAGCAGGGTTTTACGAGCTTCATATAAATAAACAGAGAGTAATGGAGTAGTAATTTTAATTTAATTTTTATTTTTAATGAGAAATTAGCCACTGTGTTTTTTACAATAGCAGCTCTGCCCAAGAGGGCAGTTTTATTTATTGCTCGCTGGGAAAGGAGATGTATCGACTATCAAGTCGTCGAAAGATATTATCTTAATTTTTTCTATGAATATTCTAAAATCCGGAGCTTTTTTGGCCACATTGAAATACGAGCCGAAGAGAGTGGCTGATGATTTATCACCGCTTGATTGCGTGTGCTTACAATAAAGGAGGCTCGCTGCAGCCTGCGCGGCCTGCCATCCGAATTTTAATAATTTTTATTTCTCGCATCAGGTTTGCAGTAACGAACGATGCATATATGATTGAGAAATCATTTTGGAAAACTCTACTACTTTTTTTTGAGCCCACAACTTTTGCCAGACTTTCTCACAAGTAAAAGAAGCCAGATTTTGTATATTGCCACTGAGAGAACTGGAGAGAAAAAGCTAATAAAAATATCTCTGGGGCAGAATGTGCGCCGCGCTTCTCGCCGCTTCCGTCGGCTTGCAAGGGTGTCGGGCATTGTGAAGAGACGTTTCACTCGCAGACTTATAATCGAGGATAGCGGTCGCCGGGAAAAGTTCACTCAACCATAAATTTTGAGAAACAAATTAATTCACTGGGCTGAATTTAAAAAAATATATATGAACTCGGCTTGTTTTTTATTGACTTATTCTAGAAAAAAGTTAATAAACATTATATTTAATTTTTATTAATGAAGAAACAAAAAATATTTAATAAAACGGTCACTGTTTTGAACTAAAGCGCGCAAACTAGAAGTTTTATACCTTTCCATTTGAGGGGCGCTTTGATCGCCCTCTTTCACCTGCAACCTTCCATCTTTCATTCAGGTTCAGGTGGTCCTACTGAAATGTCGTTACAAAAGGCACTGTGCTTGATCTGCGAGCGTCCGGTGGCGGACGGCGCTGTCCTCGTTGTCCACGTTGACAAGGAGAAACTGCAGACTTGGTTTCTCAACGTCTGCGGACACGAGTTGGCCGAGGAAATCGAGGACGATGACCTGATTTGCTACTTTTGCCTCTGGCACGCCGAGTGAGTTATAAAAGGAATTCATTTAATTCATTTTAGGAATTTTCCCCAAGGTTTCAATGGAAACTCGACGAAATGGCGGATGAAGCTTTAGTTTGGTGGAATTTGGATTTGGACGATGCAGCAAAAGAGCTGCGGAAAAACTATTTTGGTAAAAAAAAAATTCTTGAATTTTTAAATTGGTTTTAATATCAACGTATTTTCAGAGGGTAAATCAGAGCAGTGTTGGGTGCAGTTGGAGAAAATTGAATTGCAGGTGAGTGTTGACGGAGAAGAGAGACGAATAGTTGAAGATGAAACGCAGCCGAACCGATGGAAATGCATCTACTGCGGGAAAAGATTTAACTATTCTTATGATTTGTCAAGACATATGAAGAAAATGCACAAAGAAGCCATTAGATGTGGAAATCGCAATTGTCCTACTTATTTCCACACTCTTAAGGAAAAAGAAGAGCACACAAAGACTGTTCATGAAATCTCAAGACAACGTGACAAAGTCGAGTGCAGCTTTTGTGGAAAGGAATTCGAGGGGTCAAAATGCTACAAAAGTCATGTTCGCCAAGTTCACAAAGAGTTTCCTGTAAAATGTTCTCACTTTGGTTGCCTTTCATTTTTCAAAACAAAAATGGAAATGGATGCACACTTTGATTCTGCTCACGAAAGTGAAAGCGAGGCTAAGCGATTTCATTGCCATGATTGTGGATACAGAGCAAGGGTTAAATTTAGTTTGAAAGAGCACATCATTAGCAAACATATACCAAGATCAAGTGAGTGCCATATTTGCGGAAATTCTTTCTCCTCTGATTGTTTACTGAGAAAACATAAAAGGCAATCGCACACTTTCAAAGTTTGTTCTTTGTGCAAATTGAGTGTCTCCGTGGGAAATTTCAAACAGAGTGGTCACTTTAGTGTGATAAATTGCACACGGTGCAAGAATCGATTGCAATGTTCTGGACTTTATCAATTACATTTGAAATCATGCAAGAAAACTCTGTTCAAGTGTGACACGTGCCAAAAATCATTCATTCACCGATCTAAGTTGAATTACCACAAGCAAAGAAACCACATGACGTGCGGGATTCAGCACAAACACCTTGGTTTCAAGTGTGAAACCTGCAAAACATACTACAAAAGTGAAAAAATCTTGAAACAACATTTGAATAGAACCCACAACAAAGCCAACTTGAAGTATTGTGCTCACTGCTCCAAAAATTTCTATAATTTCTCTAATTTGAAACAGCATCTCTCTGTAAATCATAAAATTTGATTTTTGGTCATTTGCCTTGTCCGGACTGCAAAAAGACTTTCGTCTCATTGAAACATCGAAATGAACATCAGAAAAATGTTCATGGAAAAAACAAAGTCCGGGAAACTTGTCACATTGTCCGGTCGCATGATTATAGTGAAAATGGAAAGAAATTTAACTTAAATCGTTTCGATCTTTGTTTTTTATGTAGAAATTTCACTCAATAAATTATTTGCTTTAAAAATAAACAGCGTTTTCATGAGTATATTTTCCCTTGCGCACCACACAGACATCTTAATCAAATTCCTGAGGAAAAAAGGAGAGTTGAAATCTCCATCTGCTGGCGAATTCGAATTGAAAGCAGTGTTGGAGAAGAGCAGGTTTTATTTTATGCGCGTGCAAGAGGCAAAATCAATTTTTCTTACGTTGGAGAAAGCTTTTTTCGCTCGTGCACGTCTCTCTCCCCTCGCTTTCTCACTCAAATATTATCCCGCACTAGCTTATTTCGTTGTTTTCATTGTCCAGCTGTCATTTAGATAGGATTACTATCAAAAAAACTACTCAAGAATCTTATTTATGCGTCGAGATGAATGGCCAAAATATTTATCTTTTCGCATTTCTCGCTCTCTTGTCTCTTACTACAGACAATTCTTTATAAAAAGCAGTCCAACAGCGCCGCTTGAACACGCCTGCAAAAGTTTAAAATTTGCATTTTGCCTTGCATGAACGTCCTGCGTGTTGGCAAACCTAATTATTAAACAAAACGCAATCCCTTTAGTTACCATTCAAATAAAACTTTTTTACATTTAAAAAAAAATATTTGAAATACCATAAAAACACGAGGAAAAATATAAAAATGTCCCAGGCTGGTTTTTTATTTTTTTTTTTTTTTAGGAAATCAGCTCCAAAGTTTTCAAACTACTCAATTGTCTCCATCCCTATCATAACACAACCATGTATTTAACAATTTAGGGAATTATTCCCTAAAATTATAGGGATCAAAATTAAACGAAAAATTAATTATCCCTCCAAAAAAACTCCAAAACCGACCGGTCAACGCGGGGCGGTGCGGAATGAAGCGTCCGATGGTCGAAATCACCATCCGGCCCATTGGAGAGTAAAGAAAAAAATCAGAAGAAAGTGTCACTCTTTGCGTGGATTTTTCGGGGGTTTGGGGGCAAGGGGGGACGGTGATTGTCCCATCATACGCAAAATTTTAGCACGAGTTCAACCTACATTAGTTTCTTACTGTAAGACCCATATAGGAGTGAAGCAATTAATTTTTAAGTTGCAAGAACGTGGCTTTGGACATTGCCAAATTTTGGTTTCCGGGGCCGGGCGGTTGCCCCGTGGGCCCGAGGGCGATGATTCCAGCACCAGTCGATGCGCCTTAGTGGGCCACGACTGCCAGTATGCGGGTTTTCAAAATCAGAGCATTACTCAAAATACCACGATTTTTTTCGCAGGAAATTTCAAAAGAGGAACAGTTTTCAGAATGTTTTGCACCTTGACACAGATTTTTGCCGGATTAATTTTGTTTCCCTATAGATATCTCGGCTTGGAACCAAATGAAGAAAATTTTGTGAAAGTTTTATCAACCTTTTGTAAACTCTAAATATTCTCTCTGGGGTAATGGAAGTTTTACTTTTTTGCTAAAACTCGCGACCGGTGGACGCCATAAATCGCGACTGGGGTTAAAAATTGACAAATCAAGCCACGAAAAGTCGTCAAATTTGTCTGGCTATCTTTTGAGACCAATTACTAGCCGATCTGACCAGAATCCAAGGACGCATAATATGTTTCAACATGTCCCACCTTACGCAAAGGACCAATGCACGTCTGCAAACCGATTTTGAGAATTTTAGAGCCCGCAGAAAAATTAAATTTGATTTTTTTTCATTGTTTTTCGTCTTCCTACTCGACAAGTGCGCATCGGAAAATGGTTTTATTTTTATTAGAATTCGACCGCTCTTCCTATCCTCGACCACGAACCCTCCTCAGACAGGTATTTTGACCGGCTTTAAAGGGCAATACCCTGGCGCCCGTTATCAGGGTACCCCGACCTGAAATCGCGTCAGCAGAGTGTTTTTGTTGCAATTTCTGCACTTTTTAGTACATTAATTTGGTAATACTTGGCATAGATTTTTCACCCTTCCTCAGGGTGCATTACCTGAGGACATTATTTATTTGTATTTGCCGGTGCCGTCGCTTCTTTCCGGCTGCTCCAAGTTCCGAAATGCTCATGTATGCGCTGAAATCAGCAACTTGCACTTGCACGCAGGTACGCGTCGACTTTTTTCAGTTCTTGCGTTTTTTCTGAACGACTTTAATGAAGGCTTCCTAATTATCACGCATTTTGGACCCGCGGGCTACTGATTTCTCCCATATGTTGTCCTTATGGGGAGTTTTGCACGTAGCTTGCGAAAATGGGTGCACTAGCGCCGCCGACCCCCTGTGCAATTTCATTTCGTTTGAGACTGCGCACCACACCGGGGGCGACGAAACAAACTCAAATCTCGAGATTCATCACTGTGGCTTTGCTAAAATTAAATTTTAAATGGCATTTATGTTTCGCACTCGCCGACATGTGAAATGCATAATAGCTGACACGATGATGAATAATTTTGTCCAATAGAAATCATGCCACAAATTAAATTTTAGAGAACTGCTTCTGGTTGTACCAAATAGCATTCTGCATTAATTTAAGTTTCTCTGACGAAAAAACGTCTCTTTTGACCCTTTGCAATAAAATACACACATGAAATTAAAATAATGATGAGAACTGTGTTTCATTTAAAAAGAAAATAGACTCTTCCACATTGAAGTTTTTAACTTGGAATTTTCAACCAATTAAGATTGAATCTCAATGCCAGTGAAATATTTTATAATGCAAACAAATAAAATCAATCACGTTTCCTCTGGGGTTTTGCTTCTTCTAATTTACCTAGTAATTATGTTTAATTCTGGTCACCAATTTTGGAATTCAATTGATATCGCGGGTTGAAAAAAAAGCGAATATTTTGAGCCTCATTTTCAAAGTCAAATTATCTTATTTTGCTGCTAAAAATAATCCATTTAGTTTCCAAAATGGCATATTGAAATTTGAAAATCTTTTGCAGCTTTTTCGCATTTGAATCCTCTAACAATAAGATCCTTGGCAATAGCAGCTGCGACGCTCGCGAGAGGCGAGCTATTAATTAAGAAGAAAACCGCCCGAACTACGTAGGGCTGCCACTCTCCGGGTTTCGACCGGAGACCTCCGGATTTGAGACTGAAATATTTAACACGGGAGTATAGGGATCTCCGGGATGTGGAGTCCAAAAAATCTCCGGGGTTTAGCTTAGGAAGTCTGGCACCCCTAGCCCGAACTCTCCTTTTGCCGCGCGTGAATAATTATTTGTGTGCGTGAAAGCGAGAGTGCTTGCAGAAGCTAATAAATAAAAAATATCTCTTCTCGTCAGCTTGCAAGGGGAGTGTAGAGTGCTTTAGTCATTATTGCACACGTTTCGCTCGCAGACTAAAAACAAAGGAGAGCGGCCGCCAGGAAAAAAGCTCACTCGCCCATATTTAAAAAAATAGCTCACAGAGAAGAAATTAAAAAATCATACACTCGTCTTATTGTTTTTCATTGTATTTTGCTAGAAAATAGTTAGTATAATTAATTTTTGTGAGTGAAGTGACAAAAAAATACTAAAACGGTCATCAATTTGAATTGAACCACGCGAAGTAAAGTTACAATATTTTTTCCTCTTTGGGGGGCGCTTCGATCGCCCTGATTGACCTGCAACCTTCCATCTTTCATTCAGGTTCAGGTAGTCTTGTCTGAGATGTCGTTGCAAAAGGCGCTGTGCTTGATTTGCGAACGTCCGACTGCGGACGGCGCTGTCCTCGCTTTCCACGTGGACAAAGAGAAACTGCAGATTTGGTTACTCAACGTTTGCGGACACGAGTTGGCCGAGGATATCGAGGACGATGACCTGATTTGCTACTTTTGCCTCTGGCACGCTGAGTGAGTTATAAGGAAAATTTAGGAATATCTCGTTTCTATTTTAGGTATTTTCCAAAAGATTTCAATGCAAATTCGACGAGATGGTGGAAGAGTCTTTGGTTTGGTGGCCCAGAAATTCAGAATATTTGGACGATGCGGCAAAAGAGCTGCGGAAGAACTATTTCGGTGAAGATACACTTTGAAGTTTTTTAAATTCGATTTAATAATTATGCGTTTTCAGAGGGCAAATTGGAGCAGTGTTGGGTAGAGTTGGAGAACATTGAACTGCCGCAAAGGGACAGCAGCGAAGAGACACGAATTGATGAAGTTGAAATACCGGTGAACCGATGGAAATGCATCTACTGCGGGAAAAGATTTAAATATTCTTATAATTTGTCTAGACATACGAAGAAAATGCACAAAAAAGCCATCAGATGTGGATATTACAAATGTCCCACTTATTTTTACACTCTTGAAGAAAAAGAAGAGCACACAAAGACTGTTCATGAAATCTCAAGACAACGAGAAAAAGTCGAGTGCACCTTTTGTAGAAAGGAATTCGAGGGACCAGGAAACCTCAAAGATCATATTCGTACAGTTCACAAAGATTTTCCAGTAAAATGCTTACTTGGTGGCTGCTTTTCCTACTTCGAAACACAAATTGAAATGAAAACACACTTTGACTCTGCTCACAAAAGTGAAAACGAGGCTAAGAGATTTCAATGCAATGATTGTCACTATAGAACAAAGGTTAAATCTAATTTGAAAAATCATATCATTAGCAAACATATACCAACATCAAGTGAGTGCCACATTTGCGGAAATTCTTTCTCCTCTGAGTGTTCACTGAGATATCATATAAGGCAATCGCACACTTTCAAAGTTTGTTCATTGTGCAAATTGAGTGTCTCCGTGGGGAATTTCCAAAGACACCACTTAAATGTGAAATATTGCCTTCGCTGCAAGAATAAATTCCAATGTTCTGGACTCTATCAGTCACATTTGAAATCATGCAAGAAAACTCTGTTCAAGTGTGACAAGTGCAACAAAACATTCATCAAAAGATCTTTGTTGAATTACCACACGAAAAGACAGCACATGACGCGTGGGATTGAGCACAAACACCTTGGTCTCAAGTGTGAACCCTGCAAAAGGTACTACAAGAGCAGCAAACTGTTGGAAAAACACTTGAACAGAATCCACAACAAAGCCAACTTGAAGTTTTGCGCTCACTGCTCCAAAAGTTTCTATAATTTCTCTAAATTGAAACACCATCTCGCTTCAAAGCATAATTTGATTGTGGGCCATTTGCCTTGTCCGGACTGCAAAAAGACTTTTGTCTAATTGGAATATCAAAATTGTCATCAAAAAGAGGTCCACGGAAAAAGCAAAGTCCGGGAAATATGTAACATTTGTGGAAAATCGGTGTACTCGCGTTGGATGCGAGAACATTTGCTTCTAATTCACGGTGATTTGTCAGTCCGTCAGTAATTGCATTGTTTTTTGCTATATTATTTTGTAAAACGCGATATTATAAGGTTAAATATTTGAAATGTAAAATCCATTAATTCAGAGAAAATGGCGCAAATAAAGGGTTTCTTGGAAATTTACTAAAATAGATTTTGGATTTCGAAATAAAGTTAATACAACATGGTTCGGAGAAAATTGTCGGAAAATTACTTTAGCTGGTCGTTTTGTACGCGCGCGGCATCGTCAGCGAGACCGTGGCCGTAAGATCATCGACGGCGGCAAGTTCTGCAACACCCGGCGGCCATCGGCACCGACGTTGCCGCCTGCAGACGCTGTTCATCGACTACATCGACGACAACCACAACATACTCCTACGTCCCACGAATCAAAAAAAATTTGATTTTCCGCTGTCTTTATTTGAATAGAAAAAAGCTACTTCTGATTAATAAACAAAAACAGCTATTATTAGATAATTCTGCAAGAATTCAAGATGATTTTTCTCCTCTTTATGGTTTACTTTTATCTGCCGGTTAAAAGTACAAAAAGTGAAGAACCGGATATTTTTTTATGTATGTTATTCCTCTTCATTGTTAGAAACAGCCCGTTGTTGGCTCGCATTGTTAAAGGAATTCTCAGGAATTTCAAAGCAGTGGGAGATATTTGAGCAATTCGGAAATCTATAATACTGGCTGTTTAGTGTCAGAGATGTTAAAAGTTGATTGATTGATTTGGTGACTAGAAAATGCTCAAATAGCTCCAACGGACTGGGAGGCGCACAGGCGCCGACCCGCTACATGTTGGTTTCTGTACTCTTTTTTCTGGCGTTTCAATAAAAGACCTCGGTTCCACGCGTGAATTATCTAAGCGATGTCTGATCTGTAATGAATTATAAAAAAATGCAAGAGATTTTTGTTTTCCCCTTCTCGCAGTTCGAGCAGGACCTGCGCCACCCTGAAGTTTCCCTTCCTGACTGCGTAGAAAATCGGTTCCTCGCCGTTCACGTCCTTTTCCTTCAAATCTAGTTTCTTCTGATTTATTAGGTGCCAGACGATTTTGATTCCGATCTCCTTGTTCAAGGCCGCGAAGTGAAGTGGCGTCACGTTGAATTTTGTCCTCGCTTCAGCACAATCTCCGCTTTCCAAGAGAAAGAGGCAGCTTTCCAGGTTCTCATCCCTGGCTGCGAGCATCAGAAGGGTCAGATCTGTCGTCGTCTTTTCTATAAAGCGGTCTGCATCCCGCATGCCCATAAATAAGTCCATTTTTCACAACCTGCCAACAATCAACATTTTTTAAAAAACCAAACTATGAAATGAAATGCGTACTACCCTTCAGGGAAATTAAAATTTCTTAAGCTGTTGCGTCTTTAACGGATAAAGATTTCATGTCAACTAAACGCAGCCACTGTTAGAACTACAAAGTGTGTAGTTTGTCGAGTTCAAATATTTACTTATCAGTTCGAATGAAGATGTTTTTGTTATTTAAATAATAAGTTTTTAAATTTACATTAATAAAGTTCAATAAGAAGTCAATCTAGAATGATATTTCACAATGGGATTTTGTGTAGATTTTTCTCGCTTAAATCCTCTATGGTCCTTGGCAATTACTGCAACTGCGATGATTGCGAGAGGCGAGCTTTAGACACGATCTTGTCAACGAGCTGCTGTGCCACGGTCATGGCGTCAACGTGTGCCACGGCGGCTGCTTCCGGCCAATACGCGGTCACCGGCACCTACCCTGTCAGCCCACGTGTTGCAATTTGGAGGAGACAACGATGAAACAAAGGTAGACGAATTCATCCGCAGCGTGGAGCGACTTCGCCACTTCTGGCCGAATTACTAAAATTAAGAAAAGAAACGCCCGAACTATCCTTTTGCCACACGTGAATAATTATTTATGTTTGTGAATGTGAGTGTGCCTCCAGAAACGAATAAATCACTCTGGGACTGGCTGTGCGCCGCGCTTCTCGCCGCTTCCGGCGCCTTCCAAGGGTGTCGAGCGTTGTCATACGTTTCGCTTGCAGACTATAATAATCAACAGAAAAAACTAGTTAAACCATAAATTTTGAAAAAATTTGAAACAAATTATCTCACGAAGCTGTACTAAAAAAAAATTAGGCACTCGGCTTGTTCTTTATTGTCTTTTGCTGAAAAATAAAAGTATAATTAATTTTTGTCAATGAAAAAACAAAAAATAGTTAATAAAACGGCCACTGGTTTGAATAAAAACACGCAAACTAGGAGTTGTATACCTTTCCCTTTCAGAGGCGCTTCGATCACCCTGTTGCACCTGCAACCTTCCATCTTTCATTCGGGTTCAGGTGGTCTTACTGAAATGTCCTTTCAAAAGACGCTGTGCATAGTTTGCGAGCTTCCGACGGCGGACGGCTCTGTCCTCGCTGTCCACGTGGACAGGGAAAAACTGGAAACTTGGTTTCTCAACGTCTGTGGACATGAATTGGCCGAGGAAATCGAAGACAAGGACAAAATTTGCTACTTTTGCCTCTGGCACGCCGAGTGAGTTCTTAATAGCAATTCAAAGAACCTTCTGTTTTCAATGAGAATTTTTATCACAGATTTCAATGGAATCTCGACGAGATGGCGGACGAGAATTTGGTTTGGTGGCCCAAAAATTCAGAATATTTGGACGATGCAGCAAAAGAGTTGCGGAAAAAATATTTTGGTACATATAATCAAACTTTTGAATTTTTAAATTTTAATAATTTCATACATTTTCAGAAGGTAAATTGGAGCAGTGTTGGGTGCAGTTGGAGAAAATTGAGCTTCCGAAAAGTGCTGCCGAAGAAGATGGACGAATTGATAAAGCTGAAATGCGACCGAGGCAATGGATATGCATCTACTGCGGGAAAAGATTTAAATATTCTTATCAATTGTCTAGACATATGAAGAAAATGCACAAAAATGCCATCAGATGTGGAAATTACAAATGTCCCACTTATTTCCACACTCTTGAAGAAAAAGAAGAGCACACAAAGACTGTTCACGAAAGCTCAAGACAACGAGAAAAAGTCGAGTGCAGGTTTTGTGGTAAGAAATTCGAGGGATCAAAAAGCTACAATCAACATGTTCGCCAAGTTCACAAAGAGTTTCCTGTAAAATGCTCTCGGTTTGGTTGCAATTCATTCTTCAAAACTGAAATTGAAATGAAAACACACATTGATTCTGCTCACAAAAGTGAAAACGAGGCAAAGAGATTTCAATGCAATGACTGTGACTACAGAGCAAGGTTGAAATCTAATTTGATAAAGCACTTTATTAGAAAACATTTTCCAATATCAAGTGAGTGCCATATTTGCGGACATTCTTTCTCCTCTGAGTGTTCACTGAGATATCATATAAGGCAATCGCACACTTTTAAAGTTTGTTCCTTGTGCAAATTGAGTGTCTCCGAGGGGAATTTCAATCAGAATTATCACTTAAGTGTGAAAAATTGCATTCACTGCAAGAATAAATTCCAATGTTCTGGACTCTATAGGTTACACTTGAAATCATGCAAGAAAACTCTGTTCAAGTGTGACAAGTGCCAAAAGACATTCATTCACCGATCTTTGTTGAATTACCACAAGCAAAGAAACCACATGACGCGCGGGATTCAGCACAAACACCTTGGTTTCAAGTGTGAACCCTGCAAGAAGTACTTCAAATGTTTAAGATTTTTGAAAGACCATTCATATAGAATCCACAACAAATCCAACTTGAAGTTTTGCGCTCACTGCTCCAAAAGTTTCTACGATTCGTCTAATTTGAAACGCCATCTCGCTTCAAAGCATAATTTGATCGTGGGCCATTTGCCTTGTCCGGAATGCAAAAAGACCTTTGTCTCACTGGAATTTCGAAATAAACATCAAAAAGAGGTCCACGGAAAAAGCAAAGTCCGGGAAACTTGTCACATTTGTGGAAAATCGATGTACTTACGTTTCGTGCGAGAACATTTGCTTCTAATTCACGGACAAACGTTTGTCCGTCAGTAATTTCCTTCTCTCTTGCTATTTTTGTACGAACGTGATAATATAAGGTTCAAAAATTGTCACGTGTAAACCATTCTGAGCAAATTTTGAAAACACCGTTTTTAATAAAATATCCTAATCCTATTTTATCAGATTTATAAATTTCATTATTGTGAGACTGTTTCGCTAAGCACATCTCATTACTGCCGGCTGCATGATTTTGATGAAAAAATAAATAGATAAATTTAATCAATAATCAATTCGCTTCATGTATTTCATGTACAAAAATTATCTCAATAAATTTATTGGTTTAAAATACAACTAGTTCTTGAGCATTTTTCTCCTCACGAAGACATATGAATTAAATCCCAGAGAAAAAAGAAGTTACCTAATTCTCAAAAGCTGATCCAGCAAATAAACGCAAAATTTAAGTCGAAAACAATTCTTGATTAGGCGGGGAGAGCAGGTTTTCTATTATGCATGAGCCGAAATCAATATTCGCTTGCATGGAAGTCTCTCTCTCTCTCTCTCTCTCTCTCTCTCTCTCTCTCTCTCTCTCTCTCTCTCTCTCTCTCTCTCTCTCTCTCTCTCTCTCTCTCTCTCTCTCTCTCTCTCTCTCTCTCTCTCTCTCTCTCTGAGTCCGTGAATACTTGGGACGAAGCAAAAAAAGCTTGCCAAACTCGCCGTGTAAACAGAAATAACAGAGAAAATGGGTCACGTAATGCTTTTCTTGGAATTTTAATAAAATGAAAAATTGGAATTTCAAATAGAGCTAACGCAATGGTAATAGGGGAAATTGACATAAAAATTATTGTATCAGACAAGAGAATATTAAAGGTAGAGATCGCAAACTCCAAAATGTTGATAAATATTTGAACTTTCCTTTTCCATATGGTCTACCGCAAAAGCGACTAACAGAGACAATAGCAGTCGCGGCTATACCACATTAAATTTATTCAAGCAATTTTCTTGAGAAGGACATATTGGCATCAAACGATGGCAGCACTTATCTGTTATAAAAATCTTCCTTTCTAAAACAACTAGGTGAGTATATCCTCATTAATAAATTAAAGGACCATCAACCCCACCGACGACCAACTCAAATACTCCTTCATCCTGTGAATCAAATAAAATCCGCGTTTCCACTGTTTTTGTTTTTAAAAACTTCTTAAAAACAAACAACAACAGCATGCTGCATTATTTAAGGTATTAATGTTTGTTATTCGTCGTCATTGTTAGAGCCGCAACCCGTTGATGGCTCGCATTGTTAAAGGCATTTTCAGGAATTTCAAAGCAGCGGGAGATATTTGAGCAATTCGGGTATCTATAATACTGGTTGTTTCGTGTCAGAGATGACAAAAGGTGATTCATTGATTTGGTGACTCGAAAATGGTCAAATAACTCCAACGGATTAGAAAGGCGCACAGGCGCCGACCCGCCACTTGTTGGTTTTCACACTGCTTTTTTCTTCTGTCGTTTCAATAAAAGACCTCGGTTTATGGAAGCAAACAGATGGTTTTATTTTAATGCGTATTGGGACAACCAGCGAGTCACAAGATTCTCAACTTACTAAATCAAAAGAGCGTAGCAGGAAGGATGCATTACTTTTTCAACCTTTAAAATTGAATTTTTAAACACACTAAACAAAAATGTATTAATAGAACAAAGAAATCAATAGAGCGAAAGGTTCACGGAGCTTATAGGATCAAATTGTTTGCTTGAATAATTTTGTGGTGCTGCTTAATCACAAATATTTATTTTTTGATTTTTTACTAGAGAAGCTGGAAATTAAGATGCCTCGACAAACTATTTTAAATTTAAATTTTATGGGGATCAAGTTCTCAGCATACATTACATTTTAGATTTTTATAAACGTGTCATTCTCCTATAGAGGCAAGAAATGCACGGCAGAGAGCATTATCAAGATTTTATGTGAAAATATCACAATTAAATTAATGTCCATTCAAATCACACCGTCAACAATTTTTGTTCCTGAGCAGGGTTTTATGAGCTTAAAAAAAACAGAGTTAGTAATGGAGTATTTTAAATTTAATTTTTCTTTTTAATTAGAAATTAGCCACTGCGTTTTTGACCAGGGCAGCCTTGCCCAAGAAGGCAGTTTTATTTATGGCTCGCTGGGAAAGGAGATGAATCAAGTCGAAAGTGATTATCTTATTTTTTTCCATGAATATTCTAAAATCTGGAGCTTTTTTGGCCACATTGAATTACGAGCCGAAGAGAGTGGCTGATAATTTTTCACCGCTTGGTTCCAGCGTGCACGGCCTGCCATCAGACTTTTAATAATTTTTATTTCTTGCAGCAGGTTTGCAGTAAAGAACGATGCATATATGATTGAGAAATCATTTTGGAAAGCTCAGAAAATTATTTTTCAATGGTGCTATTGAAAACATAAATGCAATCGCGGAGAAATGAGAGATTTTATTTTGAGCCCAAAACTTTTGCTAGATTATCTCACAAGTAACAGACGCCAGATTTTGTATATTGCTAATAAGAGAACTGGAGAGTGCCTATGCAAAAACTAATAAAAATCCCTCTGGGGCTGGCTGTGCGCCGCAATTCTCGCCGCTTCCACCAGCGTGCAGGGGTGTAGAGTGAAGAGCACTTTCGTCATTGCACAGACTAAAAACCGAGGAGAGCGGCCGCCGGAAAAGATCTAACTCAACTATAAATTTTTAAAAAGAAACTAACTCACAAAGCGGAATTTAAAAAAAAAATGATGAACTTAGCTTGTTCTTTATTGACTTTTTCTGGAAAAAGTAATTGGAAGTATATTTAATTTTTATTAATGAAGAAAAAAATATTTAATGCAACGGTAACTGGTTTGAATTAAAGCACGCAAACTAGAAGTTTTATACTTTTCCCTTTGAGGGGCGCTTCGATCGCCCTTTTTCAATTGCAACCTTCCATCTTTCATTCAGGTTCAGGTGGTCTTACTGAAATGTCGATTCAAAAGGCGCTGTGCTTGGTTTGCGAGCGTCCGACGGCGGACGGCGCTATCCTCGCTGTCCACGTGGTCAAGGACAAACTGGAGGCTTGGTTTCTCAACGTCTGCGGACATGAGTTGGCTGAGGAAATCGAGGATGACGATTTAATTTGCTACTTTTGCGCATGTCAAGCAGAGTGAGTTTCTCGCAGGAATTTCTGGAAATTTGTATTATTTAATCTTAGAATTTCCCTAAGGTTTCACTTGGAATTTGACGAGATGTCAGACGAGGATTTGGTTTGGTGGAATTTGGATTGGGACGATGCAGCAAAAGAGCTGCGGAGAAACTATTTCGGTAAATACATAATAAACTCTGGAATTTTTAAATTTTAATAATTTTATGCATTTCAGAGGGTAAATTAGAGCAGTGTTGGGTGCAGTTGGAGAAAATCGAATGGCCGAAAAGTACTGACGGAAAAGAAAAACTAATTGACGAAGCTGAAAAAGAGCCGAGGCGATGGAAATGCATCTACTGCGCGAAAAAATATAAATATGCTCGAAATTTGACTCACCATTTGAAGAAAATGCACAAAGAAGCCATCAGATGTGGATATCACAGTTGTGCTACTTATTTCCACACTCTTGAAGAAAAAGAAGAGCACACGAAGACTGTTCACGAAAGCTCAAAACAACGAGAAAAAGTCGAGTGCAGTTTTTGTGGAAAGGAATTCGAGGGATCAAAAAGCTGCAAGCAACATGTCGTTTAGTTCACAAAGAGTTTACTGTAAAATACTCTCTTAACGGTTGCTTGTCATACTTCAAAACACAAATTGAGATGAAAACACACTTTGATACTGCTCACAAAATTGAAAATGAGGCTAAGAGATTCCAATGCAATGACTGTGGCTACAGAGCAAGGGTTAAATTTAGTTTGAAAAATCATATCATTAGAAAACATATACCAAGATCAAGTGAGTGCCATATTTGCGGACATTCTTTCTCCTCTGCGTGTTCATTGAGATCTCATATAAGGTGCTCGCACACTTTCAAAGCTTGTGCATTATGCAAATTGAGCGTCTCCTTGGGGAATTTCCAAAGACGCCACTTAAAAGCAAAAAATTGCTCTCGCTGCAAAAACAAATTCAAATGTTCAGGACTATATCAGTTACATTTGAAATCATGCAAGAAAACTCTGTTCAAGTGTGACAAGTGCAACAAAACATTCATCACTAGATCTTTGTTAAATTACCACACGAAAAGAAACCACATGACGCGTGGGATTCAGCACATATAGCTTGGTTTCAAGTGTTAACCCTGCAAAAGGTACTACACAAGAGCAGCAAACTATTTGAAGCAGCATCTAGCTTCAAAGCATAACTTGATTGTGGGCCATTTGCCGTGTCCTGACTGTAAAATGACTTTCGTTTCATTGAATTCTCGAAATATTCATCAAAATAAGGCTCATGGAAAAAACAAAGTCCGGGAAAGCTGTGGCATATGTGGAAAAATGATGTACTCCATTTGCTTAAGGAACAATTTCTGTTTATTCACGGTGCAACGTCTGTCCGTCAGTAATTGCTTTCTCTTTTGCTGTGTTTTTTGTAGAAACGCGGTAATATAAGGTTACATAATTGACATGCATAGACTATCAATTCTGACCAAATATACATCGGCAATTTGGAAAAAACACTAATCGTGAGCCTCATCCCATTTTAATAGATGCATAAATTTCATTATTGTGAGACTGTTCCGCTAAGCACATCATTTCCGCCGGTCACATGATTTGAGTGAAAATGGAAAGAAATTTAATAAAAATCATTTCAATCCTTGTTTTTTATGTAGGAATTTCACTCAATAAATTTCCTGCTTTAAAAATAAACAGCGTTTTCATGAGTATTTTTCACCTAACACACAGCCAACTGAATCAAATTCCTGAGGAAAAAAGGAGAGGTTATCTCCTGTGCTGGCGATCTCGAATTTGAATTGAAAGCAGCTCCGGAAAGGAGCAGGTTTTCTTTTATGCGCGTGCAAGAGGCCAAATAAATTTCTCATATGCGACGGAAAATAACTATTTTTGCACGTGTCGCATCTCTCTCTCTCTCTCTCTCTCTCTCTCTCTCTCTCTCTCTCTCTCTCTCTCTCTCTCTCTCTCTCTCTCTCTCTCTCTCTCTCTCTCTCTTCAGTGCTCGTGAATACTTTATTTAAATTATTTGCCTCACACGTGCCTCTTTCACCGTCTTTATTTTGTCCTGCTGTCCGATTTTGTAATCATCCGACCCGGAAATTTCACTTTGTCAACACGCAAGAAGCAACGCCGTGACAACAGAAACAGAGAAAATGGTGCAAATGAAGGGTTTCTTAGAACTTTATTAAAATAGATATTAGATTTTTATATAAAGTTAATACAAAATGATTCGGAGGAAAATTGACGGAAAATTACTATAGCTGGTCGTTTTGTACGCGCGCCATCGTCAGCGAGACCGTGACCGCAACAACATCGACGGCGGCAAGTTCTGCAACACCCGGCGGCCATCGGCACCGACGTTGCCGCCTGCAGACGCTGGATCATCGACACACCGACGACAACCTCAAATACTCCTGCATCCCACGAATCAAATAAAATTCGCGTTTCCGCTGTCTTTATTTGAACAGAAAAAATCTACTTCTGAATAATAAAAATAACAGCTGATATGGGATAATTCTGCTAGAATTCAAGATGATTTTTCTCCTCTTTATGGTTTACTTTTATCTGCCGGTTAAAAGTACAAAAAGAGAAGAACCGGATATTTTTTTATTTTTTTTATGTATGTTATTCCTCTTCATTGTTAGAACCAGCCCGTTGTTGGCTCGCATTGTTAAAGGCATTCTCAGGAATTTCAAAGCAGCGGGAGATATTTGAGCAATTCGGGAATCTATAATACTGGCTGTTAAATGTCAGAGATGGCAAAAGGTGATTGATGAATTTGGTGACTCGAAAATGCTCGAATAGCTCAACGGATTGGAAGGCGCACAGGCGCCGATCCGCCACTTGCTGGTTTCCGTTCGCTTTTTTCTGGCGTTTCAATAAAAGACCTCGGTTCATGGAAGCAAACAGATGGCTTTATTTTAATGCGCATTATTGGGACAATCAGCGAGTCACAAGGCTCTCGATTTACCAAATCAGAAGAGTGTAGTATAGGGATGAGGCTTAATTTTTCTTCTTTTAAACTTGCATATTTTAACACGAACAACTAAACAGTCGTTTATTAGTGAATTAAACAAACAAATCAACAGAGCGAAAGGTTCACGGAGCTTAGAGGATATAATTGTATTCTTGCATATTTTGCGTTGCTGCTTAATCACAAATATTTATTTTTTTACTAGACCACTGGAAATTGTGATGCTTTAACAAAATTTTTGTAATTCGAATTCTATAGGGACCAAATTCTCAGCAAAAAGGACATTTTAGATTTTTTAAATGTTATACTCCTAGTGACAGGAAATGCAGAGCACTGCATTTTTGATATTCAAGTAAATATATATCACAGTTAATGTCTATTCAAATATTCAGCAATTATTGTTCCTGAGCAGGGTTTTACGACATTCAAATAAATAAACAGTTCTATAGTAATGGAGGGGTTTTATTTAAAACAAATCTCTTTTAGTAGCAATTAACGCACTGCGTTTTTTACCAGAACAGCTCTGCCCAAGAGGGCAATTTTATTATGGCTCCCTGGGAAAGGAGAGAGCATTTCTGGCCACGTTAAATTACGAGCCGAAGAGAGTGGCTGATGATTTATCACCGCTTGGTTGCAGGCGTTGCAGCGTGCGCAGCCTGCCATCCGACTTTTATTAAGTTTTATTTCTTGCAGCCAGTTTGAAGTAACGAAGAATGTAAATTAATATGATTGAGAAATCGTTTTGGAAAGCTCAGAGAATTATTTTTCAAGCGAGCTATTGAAAACATAAATGCAATCGCGGGGAAAGGGAGATTTTATTTTGAGCCCAAAACAAAGCTAGACTCTCACAAGTAAAAGACGCCAGATTTTGTATATTGCTAATAAGAGAACTGGAAAGTGCTTGCAGAATACCTAATTAAAATATCTGTGGGGCAGGCTGAGCGCCGCATATCTCGCCGCATCCGTCGGCTTGCAAGGGTGTCGGGCATTGTGACACGACGTTTCACTCGCGGACTTATAATCGAGGATAGCGGCCGCCGGGAAAAAATTCACTTAACCATAAATTTTGAGAAACAAATTAACTCACAAGGCTGAATTTAAAAAAAATATATATGAACTCGACTTGTTTTTTATTGACTTATTCTGGAAAAAGTTAATAAACTTTATATTTCATTTTTATTAATGAAGAAACAAAAAATATATAATAAAACGGTTACTGGTTTGAATTAAAGTACGCAAACTAGAAGTTTCATACCTTTTCATTTGAGGGGCGCTTCAATCGCCCTCTTTCACCTGGAACCTTCCATCTTTCATTAAGGTGCAGGCTGCAGGTGGTCTGTCAGAGATGTCGTTCCAAAAGGCACTGTGCATGGTTTGCGAGCGTCCGACAGCGGACGGCGCACTCCCCGCTGTCCACGTGGACAAAGAGAAACTGCAGCTTTGGTTCCTCAACGTCTGCGGACACGAGTTGGCCGAGGAGATCGAGGACGATGACCTGATTTGCTACTTTTGTCTCTGGCACGCCGAGTGAGTTATGAGGAAAATTCAGGAATTTCTCGTTTCTATTTTAGGTATTTTCATAAAGATTTCAATGGAAACTCGACGATATGGCGGACGAGGCTTTGGTTTGGTGGCCCAGGAATTCAGAATATTTGGACGATGCAGCAAAGGAGCTTCGGAAGAACTATTTTGGTAAAGATAAACTTTGAAGTTTTTTAAATTCGATTGAATAATTAATCATTTTCAGAGGGTAAATTAGAGCAGTGTTGGGTTCAGTTGGAGAGAATTGAATTGCCGCAAAGGGACAGCAGCGAAGAGAGACGAAATGATGAGGCTGAAATACAGCCGAGGCGTTTGAAATGCATCTACTGCGGGAAAAGATTTAAATATTCTTCTAATTTGTCTAAACATATGAAGAAAATTCACAAAGAAGCCATCAGATGTGGATATCACAGATGTGCTACTTATTTCCACACTCTTGAAGAAAAAGAAAAGCACACAAAGACTGTTCACGAAAGCTCAAAACAACGTGACAAAATCAAGTGCAGTTTTTGTGAAAAGGAATTCGAGGGATCAAAAAGCTACAAGCAACATGTTCGTTTAGTTCACAAAGTGTTTCTTGTAAAATGCTCTCACTTAGGGTGCCTTTCACACTTCAAAACTCAAATTGAAATGAAAACACACTATGATTCTGCTCACAAATGTGAAAACGAGACAAAGAGATTTCAATGCAATGACTGTCACTATAGGGCAAGGTTTAAATCTGATTTGAAAAAGCATATCATTAGAAAACACATACCAAAATCAAGTGAGTGCCACATTTGCGGACATTCTTTCTCCTCTGAGTGTTTATTGAGAAAACATAAAAAGCAATCGCACACTTTCAAAGTTTGTTCTTTGTGCAAATTGAGTGTTGCCCTTACGAAATTCAATCAGAGTTTCCACTTTAGTGTGAAAAATTGCTCTCGCTGCAAAAACAAATTCCAATGTTCTGGACTCTATCAGTCACATTTGAAAACCTGCAAAAAAACTCCGTTTAAGTGTGACAAGTGCAACAAAACATTCATCAAAAGATCTTTGTTAAATTACCACACGAAAAGAAACCACATGACGCGTGGGATTCAGCACAAATAGCTTGGTTTCAAGTGTTAACCCTGCAAAAGGTACTACAAGAGCAGCAAACTGTTGAAAAAACACTTAAACAGAATCCACAACAAAGCCAACTTGAAGATTTGCGCTCACTGCTCCAAAAATTTCTATAATATCTCCAATTTGAAACACCATCTCGCTTCAAAGCATAATTTGATTGAGGGTTGATGTCTGGTTTGCAATAAGACTTTCGTCTCAATGAAAAATCGAAGAAATCATCAAAAAGAGGTTAATTGAGAGAGAAAAGTCCGGGAAACTTGTCACATTTGTGGAAAAACGATGTACTCACGTTGCGTAAGAAAACATTTACTGCTAATTCACGGAGAAACGTCAGTCCGTCTGTAATTTCTTTCACTTTTTGCCATTTTTGTATATACGCGTTGATATAAGGTTCAATATTTGTCATTTTTAAACCATTTTTCTGAGCAAATTTTCGACATGCACCGTTTCGATTAAAAATAATTCATTTCTGCTCTGACTGCTCCGGCTGGATAGGGTCTCAAATAACTCTTTTAATAAGAATCTCGTTGCTCGTTAAATCTGTGCAACAAGCTAAGTGAATACATACTTATTCAAATAAAAACAAATAAAAGTTTAAACAAATTGCGTTTATTTGTTTAATTTCCAAGGAGAAAAAGTATTTCCTCTTTTCTTTGTTCTTTTCCGGAACATAAACCAAAACCGAACGGTTAAGAAAGTCTTTGGCATGAATATCGGCCCCTTTTTCGACCAAAAATTTGCAAAAATCCAAATCCGCCGTTTGCGCCGCCATGTGAAGGGCAGTGATTCCTCCGAAGGCCGGCTCCCTGACCAGCCCTTCATTTAATCCTATCAAGAATTTGGCACTCAGCAGTTTATTGTTACGAACGCAGGAGTGCAGGAAATTGTCGCCGTTCTCCTGTTTCATGTTCAGGTCTGCGCCAACCTTCAGCAATTCCTCAGCCACGGCAATGTTTTCCATTTTAAGAGGAGCCCAGCCAGCCCGTTGGCTCGCATTGTTAAGGCACTCTCAGGAGTGTCAAAGCAATGAGAGGTATTTGAGCAGTTCGGAGATCTAATACTGGCTACCCAATGTCAGAAATGGCAAAAGGTGGTTAGTTAAGTGACTCGAATTGCTCAAATTGCTCAACGGGCTGGGAGGCGCATCGGCGCCAAGCCCTGCTCACTTGCTGGTTTTCACACGGCGTTTTTCTTCTGGCGTTTCAAAAAAAGACCTCGGTTCATGGAAGAAAACAGATGGCTTTATTTTAATGCGAATTGGGACAACCGCAGCGAGTCACTAGGCTCTCGATTTACTAAAGCAAATGAGTACGTAGGAGAAAGGAGGCAAAAAATTGTTCTACTTGTAAAGTTGGATGTTTAAACAATAAACAAAAGTTTATTAATGGAAAAAAATCAAAAGTGTGAAAGGATCGCGGAGATTAGAGGATAGAATTGTTTGCTTGAATGACTTTGTGGTACTGCTTAAGCACAAATATGTATTTTTTACTAGATTGTGATACATCAACAAGTTTTTTTTTAAATTTAATTATATGGGGATCAAATTCTCGGCATAAAGCACATTTTAGATTTCTTTAAAAATTACATTCTCCTAGTGGCAGGAAATGCACAGCACAGCATTTTTAAGATTCAAGTAAAAATATCAGAATAAACGTCCATACAAATACATTCTAATTCAGCATTTTTGCTATACATATTATAAAATTCGTGGGACCGTTTCTGGAATTTTCGGGATCAACCAGCACCTTAAATTACAATCCAAAGAAAAATTCAATCAAAATCATGGATAGAAAAAATAACAATTTGAGCTCCTTTGCCTGAGTGAAATTATCTTATTTTGTTGCTAAAAATATCCATTTTGACTCCAGATCGAGTTCTTCAGACTTTAAATTTGAATTTTATGGGTGGCTTTCTCCTTTAAATCCTCATTGGTCCTTTTAAATTATTGCAAGTGCAATGATTGCGAGAGGCGAGCTACAAATTAAGAAAAGAACCGCTCGAACTCTCCGTTTGCCGCAAGTGAATAATTATTTATGTGTGTGAATGCGAGAGTGCCTCCAGAAACAAATAAATCACTCTGGGACTGGCTGTGCTCCGCGACTCTCGCCGCTGCCGGCGCCTTACAAGGGTGTCGAGCGTTGTCACACGTTTTGCTCGCAGACTAAAAACCGAGGAAAGCGGTTGCAGGAAAAACGATCGCTCGACCATAAATTTAAAAATAAAATTTTGAACTTTGATTGTTCTTTACTGACTTTTAGTGGAAACAAGGATAGATTTAAAAAAAATAAATAATTTTTGTTAGTGAAGTGACAAAAACGTTCACTGGTTAAATTTAAAATACGCAAACTAATATTTATTTCATTTCACTATGAGGGGCGCTTCGATCGCCCTGTTTCACCTGGAACCTTCCATCTTACATTCAGGTTCAGGTGGTCTGTCCAAAATGTCGATTCAAAACGCGCTTTGCTTAATTTGCGAGCGTCCAACAGCGGATGGCGCTATCCTCGCTGTCCACGTGGACAAGGAAAAACTGGAGGCTTGGTTTCTCAACGTCTGCGGACACGAGTTGGCCGAGGAAATCGAGGATAACGATTTAATTTGCTACTTTTGCGCATGGCAAGCTGAGTGAGTTGTTCGCAGAAAATTCTGGAATTTTATATTTATTCTAAGATTTTCCATTAAGGTTTCAATGGAAATTCGAAGAGTTGACGGACGAGAATTTGGTTTGGTGGATTTTGGATTTCGACGAAGCAGCGAAGGAGCTGCGGAAAAACTATTTTGGTAAAAACAAATAAATTCTGGAATTTTTAAATTGGTTTTAATATCAACGTATTTTCAGAGGGTAAATTAGAGCAGTGTTGGGTGCAGTTGGAGAAAATTGAATTGCAGGAGAGTGTTGACGGAGAAGAGAGACGAACTGATGCAGATGAAATACGGCCGAGCCGATGGAAATGCATCTACTGCGGGAAAAGATTTAAATATTCATATCATTTGTCTAAACATATGAAGAAAATGCACAAAAAGGCCATCAGATGTGGAAATCGCAGTTGTGCTACTTATTTCCACACTCTTGAAGACAAAGAAGAGCACACAAAGACTGTTCACGAAAGCTCAAGACAACGAGGAAAAGTCGTGTGCAGCTTTTGTGGAAAGAAATTCGAGGGTTCAAATAGCTGCAAGCAACATGTTCGTTTAGTTCACAAAGCGTTTCCTGTAAAATGCTCGCGGATTGGATGCCTTTCATACTTCAAAACACAAATTGAAATGAAAACACACTTTGTCTCTGCTCACAAAAGTGAAAACGAGGCAAAGAGATTTCAATGCAATGACTGTGACTACAGAGCAAGGCTTAAATTTGATTTAAAAAATCATATCATTAGAAAACACATACCAAGATCAAGTGAGTGCCATATTTGCGGAAAATCTTTCTCCTCTGATTGTTCACTGAGATATCATATTAGGCGTTTGCACACTATCAAAGTTTGTTCTTTGTGCAAATTGAGTGTCTCTGTGGGGAGCTTTCAAAGTCACCACTTAAAAGTAAAAATTTGCATTCGCTGCAAGAATAAATTACAATGTTCAGGACTATATCAGTCACATTTGAAATCATGCAAGAAAACTCTGTTCAAGTGTGGCAAGTGCCAAAAATCATTCATAAATAGATATTTGTTGAATTACCACGCGAAAAGAGTACACATGTTATGACGCGCGAGATTCAGCACAAACATCTTGGTTTCAAGTGTAAACCCATCAAAAGGTATTACAAAATGAGAAAATCTTGAAATAACGTTTATAAAAACCACAACAAAGCCAACTGCAAGTATTAACTGTCACTGCGCCGAAAATTTGTCTAATTTCACCAATTTGAAACACCATCTCGCTGTAAAGCATAATTTGATTGCAGGAAAATTGCCATTCCCGGACTGCAAAAAGGACTTTCATCTCATTGAAATCTCGCGAAATAAATAATGCTTTGACATTTGTGGAAAAACGACGTGCTCATATTGCATGCGAAAACATTTACTGCCAATTCACAGTGAAGTGTGAGTCCGTCAGTAATTTTCTCTTGATATTTTGTTAACAGTCTACATTTTTGAACATTTTTCACATCAAAATAAATTTCACTCAATAAATTTCACAGTTAAAAAACAGCATTTTCTTGTGTATTTTTCATCTCACACAAAGACATCTAAAAATTCAATCCCAGAGCCTTTTTTCATTTCTTTTTATCCTGATCAATGCATTTAATTTTTTTATTGACTTGGATGAAAAATAAACAAATATGACAAAATGAGAGGGAATTTCACTTTCAAAAGCAGAATTTGAGTCGAACGCTATTCTGTGGGAGAGCTGATTTTCTATTATGCGCGTGCAGGAGGCGAAATCAATTTCTCTTATGGTTTGCACTTATGGAGTGAATTGGAAAAATTGGCAAGCCAAATTGCAAAAATTGGGATCCCAATAATTTTCAAGTGCCCAATAAACCGTGTCAAAATATGCATAAACCGTCACAAAATAATTATTTGTGTGCGTGAATGCGAGAGTGCATCCAGAAACAAATAAATCACTCTGGGACTGGCTGAGCGCCGCGCTTCTCGCCGCCGCCGCCGCCGCCTTGCATGGGGTTTTGAGCATTTTCTCACGTTTCGCTTGCAGACTATAATAATCGAGAAAAGCGGCCGCAGGAAAAAAACAATAAATTTAACAAAAAAAAATGAACTCGGATTTCTTATTGCTTTTTGGTAGAAAAAAGGAGAGTTACAAATAATATTATTTACTAAAACGGTTACTGCTTTGAACTAAGCCACGCAAATTAGAATTACTTTATCCTTCCCTCTTTGGGGGGCGCTTCGATCCGCTAGCAACCTGCAACCTTCTATCTTACTTCACTCAGGTTCAGGTGGTCTGTCAGAAATGTCGTTGCAAAAGCCGCTGTGTTTGGTTTGCGAGCGTCCCACGGCTGACGGCGCTGTCCTCGCTGTCCACGTGGACAAAGAGAAACTGAACAACTGGTTTCTCAACGTCTGCGGACACGAGTTGAATGAGGAAGTCGAGGACGACGACCTGATTTGCTATTTTTGCCTCTGGCACGCCGAGTGAGTTATAAGGAAAATTTAGGAATTTCTCGTTTCTATTTTAGGTATTTTCACACAGATTTCAATGGAAATTCGACGAGATGGCGGACGAGGCTTTGGTTTGGTGGAATTTGGATTTGGACGATGCAGCTAAAGAGCTGCGGAAAAACTATTTTGGTAAAAAAAAATAAATTCTGGGATTTTTAAATTGGTTTTAATATCAACGTAGTTTCAGAGGGTAAATTAGAACAGTGTTGGGTGCAGTTTGAGATCCCGAAAAGTGCTGACGGTGAAGAGAGAAGAATTGACGAAACTGAAATACGGCCGAAACGATGGAAATGCATCTACTGCGGGAAAAAATTTAAATATTCTCACGATTTGTCAGGACATATGAAGAAAATGCACAAAGAATCCATCAGATGTGGAAATAATAAATGTCCCATTTATTTCCACACTCTTGAAGAAAAAGAAAAGCACACAAAGACTGTTCACGAAAGCTCAAGACAACGAGAAAAAGTCAAGTGCAGCTTTTGTGGAAAGGAATTCGAGGGGTCAAAAAGCTGCAAGCAACATGTTCGTTTAGTTCACAAAGAGTTTCCTGTAAAATGCTTTTATAACGGTTGCATGTCGTTCTACAAAACACAAATTGAAATGAAAACACACTATGACTTTGTTCACAAAAGTGAAAACGAGGCAAAGAGATTTCAATGCAATGACTGTGGCTACAGAGCAAGGGTTAAATTTTGTTTGAAAGAACACATCATTAGCAAACATATACCAAGATCAAGTGAGTGCCACATTTGCGGAAAATCTCTCTCCTCTGAGTATGTATTGAAATCTCATGTAAGGAAATCGCACACTTTGTTCCTTGTGCAAATTGAATGTCCCCGAGGGGAATTTCAATCAGAGTGGTCACTTTAGTGTGAAAAATTGCTCTCGCTGCAAAAACAAATTCCAATGTTCAGGACTCTATCAGTCACATTTGAAATCATGCAAGAAAACTCTGTTCAAGTGTGACAAGTGCAAAAAAACATTTATTCACATGTCTTTGTTGAATTACCACACGAAAAGAAAACACATGACGCGTGGGATTCAGCACAAATAGCTTGGTTTCAAGTGTGAACCCTCCTAAAGGTACTACAAGAGGAGCAAACTGTTGGAAAAACACTTGAACAGAATCCACAACAAAGCCAACTTGAAGTTTTGCGCTCGTCAAAATTTCTATAATATCTCCAATTTGAATCACCATCTCGCTTCAAAGCATGATTTGATTGTGGGCCATTTGCCGTGTCCGAACTGCAAAAAGACTTTCGTCTCATTGAAACTTCGAAATCAACATCAGAAAAATGTTCATGGAAAAAACAAAGTCCGGGTAAGCTCTGAGGTTTGTGGAAAAACGATGTACGCACGCTTCATAAGAAAACTTTTACTGCTAATTCACGGAGAAACGTCAGTCCGTCAGTAATTTCTTTCTCTTGTTGCAATTTTTGTATAAACGCGATATTATAAGGTTCAATATTTGTCATTTTTAAACCATTATTCTGAGCAAATTTTCGACATGCAGCGTTTCGATTAAAAATAAACACACTCTGATCGTGAGCCTTATCCTATTTTATGAGATGTATAATTTTTTATGAGACTGTTTTGATAGCTGTAAACACATCAACACTGCTATAAATAAATGATTTTGATGAAAATGAAAAAAATCATTAAAACCGTTTCCATATCTTTGTTAACAGTCCTAGTTCTTAGATGTTTTCATATAAAAAAAACTCAATAAATTTCTTCGTTTAATACTTTTCATATTTTTATTTCATTTTAGTAAATTTTACTTCACACGCGAAGAGATCTGAATTAAATCGCAGAGAAAAAGGTGCGAGCATCTCATTCACTAAAGGCGATCCCAAAAATAATACGACAAAATTTGAGCAAATATTCCGGGGGAGATAGCAGATGATTTTCTTTTATGCGCTTACAAGTGGCAAAATCTAATTCGTATTTGAGTTAGATGCCAGCTGAGTGCAGCCACCAGGTTCTATCAGGGTAGCCAAAAATGGCGAATAACATACACTTGTCGTGTTTGTCCTGAGAGGCAATTCAGAAATCGACTGCGATTGACCAAACTTCGCCTCAACGCATCAAACAGTTAAGAAAAGCAGTGTTTAAAATTTTATTTGACAAAATAAATTGTGCAATCAAGACACGGAATTTGGAAATTTCGATGAATCTGTCTCTCTTCAGAGGCAATTAATCTTCTGTGGTGAAATAGTGGAATGGTATGCAACCCGTGCCGGAAGACTGCTTGGCAGACGGATTCCATCTCTCTGCAAGGCATACAAGTGATAGAAAATGATTACGTGAGATGTTTTGAATTGATTTATGCATTTCTGCTCTCACTGCTCCGGCTGGATAGGGTCTCAAATAACTTTTTTAATAAGAATTTCGTTCCTCGTTAAATCTGTCCAACAATCTAAGAGAAGACATATAAATGCCACTTATTCAAATAAAAACAAATATAATTTTAAACGAATGCTTTTATTTGTTTAATTCCCAAGGAGAAAAAGTATTTTTTCCTCTTTTCTTTGTTCTTTTCCGGAACATAAACCAAAACCGAACGGTTCAGAAAGTCTTTGGCACGAACATGTGAGGTATTTGAGCAGTTCGAAGATCTAATACTGGCTACCCAATGTCAGAAATGGCAAAAAGTGGTTAGTTTAGTGACTCGAATTGCTCAAATTGTTCAACGGGCTGGGAGGCGCATCGGCGCCAAGCCCTGCGCCACTTGCTGGTTTTCACACGGCTTTTTATCTTCTGGCTTTTCAAAAAAAGACCTTGGTTCATGCAAGCAAACATATGGCTTTATTTTAATGCGTATTGGGACAACCAGCGAGTCACTAGGCTCTCGATTTACTAAAGCAAAAAAGTACGTAGGAGAAAGGAGGCAAAAATTGTTCTACTTGTAAAATTGGATGTTTAAACAATAAACAAAAGTTTATTAGTGGAAAAAAATCAAAAGTGTGAAAGGATCGCGGAGCTTAGAGGATAGAATTGTTTGCTTGAATGATTTTGTGGCACTGCTTAAGCACAAATATGTATTTTTTACTAGATTGTGATACATCAACAAGTTTTATTTTAATTTAATTATATGCGGATCAAATTCTCAGCATAAAGCACATTTTAGAATTCTTTAAAAATTACATTCTCCTAGTGGCAGGAAATGCACAGCACAGCATTTTTAAGATTCAAATAAAAATATCAGAATAAACGTCCATACAAATCCTTTCAAATTCAGCATTTTTGCTATACATATTATAAAATTCGTGTGACCGTTTCTGGAATTTTCGGGATCGACCGGCACCTTAAATTACAATCCAAAGAAAAATTCAATCAAAATCATGGATAGAAAAAAATAACAATTTGAGCTCCTTTGCCTGAGTGAAATTATCTTATTTTGTTGCTAAAAATATCCATTTTGACTCCAGATCGAGTTCTTCAGACTTTAAATTTGAATTTTATGGGTGGCTTTCTCCTTTAAATCCTGATTGGTCCTTGGAAATTATTGCAAGTGCTATGATTGCGAGAGGCGAGCTACAAATTAAGAAAAGAACCGCTCGAACTCTCCGTTTGCCGCAAATGAATAATTATGTGTGTGAATGCGAGAGTGCCTCCAGAAACAAATAAATCACTCTGGGACTGGCTGTGCTCCGCGACTCTCGCCGCTGCCGGCGCCTTGCAAGGGTGTTGAGCGTTGTCAAACGTTTCGCTCGCAGACTAAAAATCGAGGAAAGCGGTTGCAGGAAAAACGATCGCTCGACCATAATTTTAAAAATAAAATTTTGAGCTTGGATTGTTTTTTACTGACTTTTAGTGGAAAAAAGGATAGATTTAAAAACAAAATAAATAATTTTTGTTAGTGAAGTGGCAAAAACGTTAACTGGTTAAATTTAAACCACGCAAACTAATATTTTTTTCATTTCACTATGAGGGGCGCTTCAATCGCCCTGTTTCACCTGGAACCTTCCATCTTACATTCAGGTTCAGGTGGTCTTACTGAAATGTCGATTCAAAAGGCGCTATGCTTGATCTGCGAACGTCCGACTGCGGACGGCGCTGTCCTCGCTGTCCACGTGGACAAAGAGAAACTGCAGATTTGGTTCCTCAACGTCTGCGGACACGAGTTGGCCGACGAAATTGAGGACGACGACCTGATTTGCTACTTTTGTCTCTGGCACGCCGAGTGAGTTCTAAAGGAATTCAGGAATTAATTTATTTTATTTGAGGAATTTTTCCTAAGGTTTCTTTGGGAATTTGATGAGATGGCGGACGAGGCTTTGGTTTGGTGTCCCCTGAATTCAGAATATTTGGACGATGCGGCAAAGGAGTTGCGGAACAACTATTTCAGTGAAAAAATAAAAGATGGAATTTTTTATTTTATTAAATATTTATCTATTTTTAGAGGGGAAATTGGAGCAGTGTTGGGTGCAGTTGGAGAAAATTGAGATTCCGCAAAGGGCTGACGGTGAAGAGAGACGAATTGTTGAAATGCTGCCAACGGGATGGAAATGCATCTACTGCCGGAAAAGTTATAAATATACTCGACATCTTTCAAGACATATGAAGAAAATGCACAAGGGAGCCATCAGATGTGGAAATCACAATTGTGCTACTTATTTCCACTCTCTTGAAGAAAAAGAAGAGCACACAAAGACTGTTCACGAAATCTCAAGACAAAGAGAAACAGTCGAGTGCAGCTTTTGTGGAAAGGAATTCGTGGGACTGAAAAACCTCAAAAAGCATATTCGCAAAGTTCACAAAGAATTTCCAGTAAAATGCTCTCATATTGGTTGCTTGTCGTTCTTCAAAACACAAATTGAAATGAAAACACACTCTGAATCTGCTCACAAAAGTGAATGCGAGGCTAAGAGATTTCAATGCAATGACTGTGACTATAGGGCAAGGTTTAAATCTGATTTGATAAAGCACTTCATTAGAAAACATTTTCCAATATCAAGTGTGTGCCACATTTGCGGAAATTCTTTCTCCTCTGAGTGTTCATTGAGATATCATATAAGGCAATCGCACACTTTCAAACTTTGTTCTTTGTGCAAATTGAGTGTCTCCGTGGGGAATATCCAAATACGCCACTTAAATGTGAAAAATTGCATTCGCTGCAAGAACAAATTCCAATGTTCTGGACTCTATCAGTCACATTTGAAATCCTGCAAGAAAACTCTGTTCCAGTGTGACAAGTGCCAAAAATCGTTCATTCACCGATCTAAGTTGAATTACCACACGAAAAGAGAACACGTGACGCACGGGATGCAGCACAAACAGCTTGGTTTCAAGTGTAAACCCTGCAAGAAGTATTACAAATGTGAAAATTTTTGGAAAGAACATTTACATAGATTCCACAACAAAGCCAAATTGAAGTACTGTGCTCACTGCTCCAAAAGTTTCTATGATTTCTCTAATTTGAAACACCATCTCGCTTCAAAGCATAATTTGATTGTGGGCCATTTGCCTTGTCCGGACTGCAACAAGACTTTCGTCTCATTGGAATTTCGGAATAAACATCAAAAAGAGGTCCACGGAAAAACCAAAGTCCGGGAAACTTGTCACATTTGTGGGAAATCGATGTACTCTCGCTGCATGCGAAAACATTTGCTTCTAATTCACGGAGAAACGTCAGTCCGTCAGTAATTTCTTTCCCTTTTTGCAATTTTTGTTAAAGTCAATAATATCAGGTTCATTTATTCACCATTCTGAGCAAATTTTCGACAAGCACCTTTCCGATTGAAAATACTTGCACGCAAATCGTGAGCCATATCCTATTTTATTTAATGTATAAATTTCGTTTTTATGAGACTGTTTCGCGAATTGTAAACACATCATCACTGCTATAGTTGAATGATTTGGATAAAAATGAAAAGAAAACTCAATAGAAATTGTTTCCATCTTAGATGTTTTTCATATCAACTATTTTCTCAATAAATTTGTAGGTTAAAAACTTAATAATCTCAGTATTATTGACCCCACACGAAGACATCTGAATTAAATCGCAGAGAACAAAAGGAGTTTTGATCCCGAAAATAATAAACAAAAATTTAGTCAACAAAATTCCTGAGGAGAGCAGATTATCCATTATGCGCGTGAATGAGGCGACATCTATCTTCATGCAAAGGAAAAATGGTAATTTTGAACGTGTCTCGTCCCTCTCTTAGTGTACTGACTTCTTGGGAAAATATTTGTCCTGCTGTCTTTTTTCCGTCCGATTGGATATTTATCCATTGTTTGCTTTTTTTACCTGCTCAGCGGGGGACAAATTCGTGCGACGCGCAGTTATGGCGTCCAGTGGAGTATGGCTCGAAGAAATGTTCACGTGAAAATGTGCGAAAAGAAGCATTTTTTTTCGTCAATAATGTGAACTAATTTGCATTACTTGTGCTAATTGTGTCTTTTGGATCGTAAAAACATCTCTTGACACTTGTACGGCAATCCAAAGAGAGCTTTTTGCTTCCCACAATCTGACGCCATCTTGCATCTGCGCAGTGGGAACCAATTTTATCGCACATCTGGCCCCCGCTATACCTACATACTATTAATTTTTTATTGAAGAAACCCGAGGTAAAATTTTACTTTCCATTTTGTAATATAGCTAGGACTAAAAATAAAAGTGATTTTATGGAAACAAACTTCAGTTATTGCATAATCCTGGATTTTGTTTCATTTTAATTAATTTCATATGTGTAGCGATGCAGATTCAAATTTAAATTAATTTGAATCATTTGATTCCGATATTTTTAGGATCGGTTTAGCTATATTTTTAGCCAAATTTACATAGTTAATCTGCTCGATCAAAAAGACGTTAAATCCAATTGCGCCAATATTGACGTGCGTTTCGATCGCGGCCAACGCGAAGGCAATGCAGACAAATCGGCCGATTAATTAAGTTTGTTCGCATCCAAGTTGGCAGCCAGATAGTCAGGAGCGAGGTCATCGGGCTGACAATGAGTGGCCGGCCGTGAACGTGAAGCCACCAGGGGCGCATCAAACAGTTAAGAAAAGCAGTGTTTAATATTTTATTAGACAAAACCATTGAGCAAACAAGACACGGAAATAAGAAATTTCGATGAATCTGTCTCACTCCCGAGGCAAACAAAGGTCTCTTTTGTGGTCAAATAGTGGAATGGTATGCAACCCGTGCCAGAAGCCTGCTTGGCGGCACGGATTCCATCTCTTTGCAAGGATTACAAGTGATAGAAAAAGACTACGCGTGATGTTTTGAATGAATTTATGCAATTCTGCTCTCACTGCTCCGATTCGAGAATGCTATTGATTCGACTAAAAGTAAATTTAATATAAAAAAATTATTTGTCAAACGAATGCACAGCTGTCAGCTTATCAAAGGATTCTTTAATTTCTAATTCCCAAGGAGAAAAAGTATTTTCTCTTTTCTCTGTCCTTTCGCGGAACATAAACCAAAACCGAACGACCAAGAGAGTCTTTGGCATGAATATCGGCACCTTTTTTTTACCAAAAAATTGCAAAACTCCAAATCCGCCGTTTGCGCGGCCAAGTGAAGGGCAGTAACTCCTCCAAAGCCCGGCTCCTTGATCAGCCCTTTTTTTAATCTAACCACGATTTTTGAGAAACAAAAAATCAATCACTTTTTGCTCCTTCTATTTTACCTGTTAATTATGTTTACTTCAAGTCACAGATTTAGACATTAAATCAATTAAAATCACGGATGGTTTCTAGAAAAAAAAGCAAAATAAATTGAGCTCCAGCGTTGTCTAAGTCAAGGGCAGTCTTCACAACACTAAAAATATTTACAACAACGATCACTGGTTTGAATTAAAACACGCAAACTAGAATTTATTTCATTTCACCATGAGGGGCGCTTCGATCGCCCTGTTTCACCTGGCACCTTCCATCTTTCATTCAGGTTCAGGTGCTCTTACTGGAATGACGTTTCAAAAAGCGCTGTGCTTGATCTGCGAGCTTCCAACGGCGGACGGCGCCATCTCCGCTGTCTACGTGGACAAGGAGAAACTGCAGGAGTGGTTTCTCAATGTCAGTGGACATGAATTACTGGAGGAAATAGAGGACGACGACCTGATTTGCTACTTTTGCCTCTGGCACGCCGAGTGAGTTATGAGGAAAATTCAGGAATTTCTCGTTTCTATTTTTGTTATTTTCACACAGATTTCAATGGAAATTCACCGAGATGGCGGACGAGTCTTTGGTTTGGTGGAATTTGGATTTGGACGATGCAGCAAAAGAGCTGCGGAAAAGCTATTTTGGTAAATAGATAACAAACTCTGGAATTTTTAAGTTTTAATAATTTTATGCATTTTCAGAGGGTAAATTAGAGCAGTGTTGGGTGCAGTTGGAGAAAATTGAGCTTCCGAAAAGTGCTGAGGGAGAAGAGAGACGAATTGATGAGGTTGAAATACGTCCGAGGCGATGGAAATGCATCTACTGCGGGAAAAGATATCAATATTCCCGCGATTTGTCAGGACATATGAAGAAAATTCACAAAGAAGCCATCAGATGTGGAAATCGCAACTGCGCTAATTATTTCCACAATCTTGAAGAAAGAGAAAAGCACACAAAGACTGTTCACGAAAGCTCAAGACAGCGAGAAAAAGCAAAGTGCAGCTTTTGTGGAAAGAAATTCGAGGGACAAGGAAACCTCAAAAAACATGTTCGCCGAGTTCACAAAGATTTTCCTGTAAAATGCTTACTTGGTCGCTGCTTTTCCTACTTCAAAACACAAAATGAAATGAAAACACACTATGAATTTGCTCACAAAAGGGAAAATGAGGCTAAGAGATTTCAATGCAATGACTGTGGCTATATGGCAAGGTTTAAAAGTGGATTAAAAGAGCACATCATCAGCAAACATATACCAAGATCAAGTGAGTGCAACATTTGCGGAAATTCTTTCTCCTCTGAGTGTTTATTGAGAAAACATAAAAGGCAATCGCACACTTTAAAAGTTTGTTCATTGTGCAAATTGAGTGTCTCCGTGGGAAATTTCCAAACACGACACTTGAAAGTGAAAAATTGCCTTCGCTGCAAGAATAAATTCCAATGTTCAGGACTCTTTCAGTTACATTTGAAATCATGTAAGAAAACTCTGTTCAAGTGTGACAAGTGCCACAAGACATTCATGAATAGATATTTGTTGAATTACCACACGAAAAGAGAACAAATCACGCGCGGGATTCATTACAAAGAGTTCGGTTTCAAATGTGAACCCTGCAAAAGGTACTACAAAGGTGAAAAAATCTTGAAACAACATTTGAATAGATTCCACAACAAAGCCAATTTGAAGTACTGCGCTCACTGCCCCAAAAGTTTCTATGATTTCTCTACTTTGAAACACCATCTCGCTTCAAAGCATAATTTGATTGTGGGCCATTTGCCGTGTCCGGACTGCAACAAGACTTTCGTCTCATTGGAATGTCGAAATAATCATCAAAAACATGTCCACGGAAAAAGCAAAGTCCGGGAAACTTGTCACATTTGTGGAAAATCGATGTACTCAAGTAGCATGCGAGAACATTTGCTTCTAATTCACGGTGATTTTTCTGTCCGTCAGTAATTGCTTTCTCTTTGGCTTATTTTGTACAAACGTGTTAATAAAATGTTCAAAAATTGTCACGAATAAACCATTCTGAGCAAATTTTTAAAAAACCGTTTTAAATAAAATAACAAACTAATTTTGAGCAAAATCCCATTTTATCAGATGGATAAATTTCATCAATGTGAGACTGTTTCGCTAAGCACATCTCATTACTGCCAGCTGCATGATTTAAATAAAATTGGAAAGATAAATTTAATAAATCATCATTTCGCTTCTTGTATTTCATGTATAAAAATTTTCTCGATAAATTTATTTGTTTAAAATACAACTTTTTCTTGAGCATTTTTCACCTTACAGAGATATATGAATGAAATCCCAGAGAAAAAAAGAAGTTATCTGTTATCTAATTCTCAAAAGCTGATCCAGAAAATAAACGCAAAATTTAAGTCGAAAACAATTCTTGATTACGGGAGAGCAGGTTTTCTATTATGCGCGTGAATGAGCCAAAATCAATATTTGCTTGCATGGAAGTCTCTCTCTCTCTCTCTCTCTCTCTCTCTCTCTCTCTCTCTCTCTCTCTCTCTCTCTCTCTCTCTCTCTCTCTCTCTCTCTCTCTCTCTCTCTCTCTCTCTCTCTTTCTCTCAGATTCCGTGACTTCTTGGGAAAATATTTATGACACCTGCCTATTTCGCTTTTGTAGACTCTTTTTGACGAGAAGAATCGATCGCAATGCTACAATCTCGTTGATTTTTAAGCGAGGCCTATGATGAAAATGTATATTTTTTAATCCAGCAAACACAGGCTGAAAATCAGTTTGCTTTTGCTGTCAAAGAGGCACTCCCACTGGTTAAAAATTTGATTTTTTACAATTATGAACAGGCTGTCTTACCAGATTTGACAAATTCAAAATTTTATTTTATTTTTTATTACATTTTTATGATAAAAATGTGTCTTGAAGTCTTGATGCAGACTCGAATTTGAGTTTATTTTAATAATTCCCTGTTATTTGTGGCTCATTGCTTGTGCAGCCACATATTTTAGCCGGATTAACAGTAAAGTTCTAAACTCGATATAAAGTTGTAAATCCAATTGCGACGAAATTTACGTGTGTGGTGCAACCGCGGCCGACGCCAAGATAATGCAGACGAATGGGCCGACGAAGTTTGTTCGCGTCCAAGTTGCGAGACAGAGAGCCAGAACGTGGTCATCACGCTGAGTGGCCGGCTGTGTGACCGGCAGCCGCGGCTTTTTGCCTCGGCAACAACAAACTTCGCAGCTGTTGACGCTCCAAATAAAAAGCCGAGCTGGCGAATCCGCTCTGCCGACGTACCGACACGCAAAAAGCTTGCCAAACTCGCCGTAAAAACAGAAATAACAGAGAAAATGATTCAAAAGAGGATTTTCTTGGAATTTTAATAAAATGAAAAATTGGAATTTAAAATAGAGCTAACGCAATGGTAAGAGGGGAAATCGACATAAAAATTATTGTTATAGACGAGAGAATATTAAAGGTAGAGATCGCAAACTCCAAAATGTTGATAAATATTTGAACTTCCATTAAAATATGGGCTGCCAATAGCAGTCGCGGCAATACCACATTCAATTTATATGTTATTCAAGCAATTTTCTTTAGAAGGACAAATTGGCATCAAACGATGGCAGCATTCATCTGTTATAAAAATCTTCCATTACAAAACAACTAGGTGAATATCCTCGTTAATAAATTAATGGACCATCAACCCCGCCGACGACCAACTCAAATACTCCTTCATCCCGTGAGTCAAATAAAATCCACGTTTCCACTGTTTTTGTTTTTATAAACTTCTCACAAACAAACAACAACAGCAAACATCAGCTGCGTTATTTAAATTTTTAATGTCTGTTATTCCTCGTCATTGTTAGAACCAGCCCGTTGTTGGCTCGCATTGTTAAAGGCATTCTCAGGAATTTCAAAGCAGTGGGAGATATTTGAGCAATTCGGGAATCTATAATACTGGCTTTATAATGTCAGAGATGCCAAAAAGTGATTGATTATTTTGGTGACTCGAAAATTCTCAAATAGCTCCAACGGACTGGGAGAAGCACCGGCGCCGATCCGCTACTTCCTGGTTTTCGTACGATTTTTTCTGGCGATTCAATAAAAGACCTCGGTTCATGGAAGCAAACAGATGGCTTTACAGTAATTAATGCGTATCGGGATATCCAGCGAGTCACGAGAGTGTAATAGGAAGGAGGCATTACTTTTTCTACCTTTAAAATTGAATTTTTAATCGCACTCTAAATAAAAGTGTAAAAATGGAACAAAGAAATCAATAGAGCGAAAGGTTCACGGAGCTTAGAGGATAAAATTGTTAGCTTGTATATAATTTTCTGGTGCTACTTAAGCACAAATATTTATTTGTTAATAGACAAGCTGGAAATTGTGATGCCTCGACAAATATTTTTACTTCAAATTCTATAGAGCCCAAATACTCTGCATAAAGTATATTTTAGTTTTTAGAACATTTTCATTCTCCTAGTGGCAGGAAATGCACAGCATTTTTAAGATTCAAGTAAAAATATCACCATTAATGTCCATTCAAATAATCATCAATTATTATTGTTCTTGATCAGGGTTTTACGAGTTTCATATAAATAAACAAAGAGTAATGGAGTAATAATTTTAATTTAATTTTTATTTTTAATGAGAAATTAGCCGCTGTGTTTTTGACAAGAGCAGCTCTGCCCAACAGGGCAGTTTTTTATGGCTCGCTGGGAAAGGAGATGTCAGAGATGTGTCAAGTCGTCGAAAGAGATTATCTGAATTTTTGCTATAAATATTCTAAAATCCGGAGCTTTTCTGGCCACATTGAAGGAGAGCGGCCGCCGGAAAAGTGTTCACTCAACTATAAATTTTGAAAAATAAACTAACTCACACAGTTGGATTTAAAAAAAAAAATAATAATGAACTCAGCTTGTTCTTTATTAAGTTTTTCTGGAAAGAGTTAATGAAAGCATAATTAATTTTTATTAATGAAGGAAAAAATAATTAATAAAACGGTCACTGGTTTGAACTAAAGCACGCAAACTAGAAGTTTTATACCTTTCCCTTTGAGGGGCGCTTTGATCGCCCTCTTTCACCTGCAACCTTCAATCTTTCATTCAGGTTCAGGTGGTCTGTCAGAAATGTCGTTCCAAAAGGCACTGTGCTTGATCTGCGACCGTCCGGTGGCGGACGGCGCTGTCCTCGCTGTCCACGTGGACAAGGAAAAATTGCAGACTTGGATTCTCAACGTCTGCGGACATGAGTTGGCAGAGGAAATCGAGGACGATGACCTGATTTGCTACTTTTGTCTCTGGCACGCCGAGTGAGTTATAAGGAAAATTCAGGAATTTCTCGTTTCTATTTTTGTTATTTTTATACAGATTTCAATGGAAATTTGACGAGATTGCGGTCGAATCTTTGGTTTGGTGGCCCAGGAATACAGAATATTTGGACGATGCGGCAAAGGAGCTGCGGAAGAACTATTTTGGTGAAGATTAACTTTGAAGTTTTTTAAATTCTATTTAATAATTATGCATTTTTAGAGGGCAAATTAGAGCAGTGTTGGGTGCAGTTGGAGAAAATTGAATCGCCACAAAGTGACAGCAGAGAAGTGAGACGAATTGTTAAAGCTGAAATAGAGCCGAGGCGATTGAAATGCATCTACTGCGGGAAAATAATTAAATGCACTCAACATTTGTCACGACATGTGAAGAAAATGCACAAGAGGAAGCCATTAGATGTGAAAATTACAAATGCGCTACTTATTTCCATACTCTTGAAGAAAAAGAAGAGCACAAAAAGATTGTCCACAAGCAACGAAAAATAATCGGATGCAGTTTTTGTGGAAAGGAATTCGAGGGGTCAAAAAGTTACAAAAATCATGTTCGCCAAGTTCACAAAGAGTTTCCTGTAAAATGCTCTTTAAACGGTTGCCTGTCATACTTCAAAACCCAAATTGAGATGAAAAAACACTTTGATACTGCTCACAAAAGGGAAAATGAGGCAAAGTCATTTCAATGCAATGATTGTCACTATAGAGCAAATGTTAAATCTAGTTTGAAAGAGCACATCGTTAGAAAACACTTACCAAAATCAAGTGTGTGCCATATTTGCGGAAATTCATTCTCCTCTGAGCGGTGTTTGAGATCTCATATAAGGCAATCGCACACTTTCAAAGTTTGTTCATTGTGCAAATTGAGTGTCTCCGTGGGGAATTTCAATCAGAGTAATCACTTTAGTGTGAAAAATTGCATGCGCTGCAAGAATAAATTCCAATGTTCAGGACTCTATCAGTCACATTTGAAATCATGCAAGAAAACTCTGTTCAAGTGTGACAAGTGCAAAAAAACATTCATCCGTCGATCGATGTTGAATTACCACAAGCAAAGAAACCACATGACGCGCGGGATTCAGCACAAACACCTTGGTTTCAAGTGTGAAACCTGCAAAAGGTACTACAAAAGTGAAAAAATCTTGAAAGAACATTTGAATAGAATCCACAACAAAGCGAACATGAAGTTTGGCGCTCACTGCTCCAAAAGTTTCTATGATTTGTCTAAATTGAAACACCATCTCGCTTCAAAGCATAATTTGATTGTGGGCCATTTGTCATGTCCGGACAGCAACAAGACTTTTTTCTCATTGCAATATCGAAATAATCATCAATAAGAGGTCCACGGAAAAGCAAAGTCCGGGAAACTTGTCACATTTGTGGAAAATCGATGTACTCTCGTTGCATGCGAAAACATTTACTGCTAATCCACGGTGATTCGTGAGTCCGTCAGTAATTTTTTTCTCTTTTGCCATTTTTGTTAAAACGTGATAATATAAGTACAATATTTGTCATTTTTAAACCTTTATTTTGAGCAAATTTTCGACACGCACCGTATTCCAATGTGGGGAAAACACGCTAATCGTGAGCCAAATCATTCGTTATTATGAGACTGTTTCGCTCGCTGTAAGCACGTCATCACTGCTATATTTGCATGATTTTGATGTAAACTAAAAGAAAATTCAAAAAAATCGTCGTCCAAGTTCTTAGATTTTTTTCATATCAAAAATGTTTCTCAATAAATATCTAGGTTAAAAACTTAAACATAATATCTTAGTATTTTTGACCTCACACGAAGACATCTGAATTAAATCGCAAAGAAAAATAGGATTCTAAAAAGTTTTGATCCTGAAAATACATAATACAGAAAATTTGAGTCAAAAATTCCGGGGGAGAGCAGATTTTCTATTGTGCACGGGAAAGAGGTGAAATCTATTATTCATGCGAAGGAAAAACGCTATTTTTGTTAGTGTCGCGTCGCTCTTTTAGTGCAATGACTTCTTGGGAAAATATTTCCCCGTGCGATTTTATTTGTCCTGCTGTCATTTGTTTGCTTTAACTGCCTGCTTTCACTTTTACTGAAGAATCCCAAACAAATTTACAAAAGAAATTTAGTATAATATCAAGGACTAAAAATAAGTGATTTTAAGGAAACAAACTGCAGGTTGTTGCATGATTCAAAAATTTGTTTCTTTTATAATATTTTTAATTTCTAATGTGTTGTGATGCAGATTGGAATTTGAGTTAATTTGTATCTTTGTAGCCAGATTAGCATATTATGTTAAACTGTTTGATAAAAAGAAATAAATCCAATTGCGACAGTATTATCGTGCGTAGCGATCGCGGCCGCCGCGAAGATAATGGAATTATCGGCCGAATAATTAAATTTGTTTGCATTCAAGTTGGCAGCCAGATAGCCAGAGCGAGGTCATCGGGCTGAGTGGCCGGCCGTGCAGCCACCAGGTGTCACCAGGGTAGAAAAAACAAATGGCGAGTAACATACGAGCGAGGCAATTGAGAAATCGACTGCGATTGACCAAACTTCGCCTCATCGCATCAAACAGTTAAGAAAGGCAGTGTTTAATATTTTAGTAGACAAAACCATTGTGCAAACAAGACACGGAAATAAGAAATTTCGATGAATCTGTCTCACTCCCGAGGCAAACAAAGGTCTCTTTTGTGGTCAAATAGTGGAATGGTATGCAACCCGTGCCGGGAGCCTGCTTGGCGGCACGGTTTCCATCTCTGCAAGGCTTACAAGTGATAGAAAATGATTACGTGAGGTGTTTTGAATTGATTTATGCAATTCTGCTCTCACTGCTCCGGCTGGATAGGGTCTCAAATAACTTTTTTAATAAGAATCTCGTTGCTCGTTAAATCTGTGCGACAAGCTAAGTGAGTACATACTTGTTCAAATAAAAACAAACATAATTTTAAACAAATTGCGTTTATTTGTCAAACGAATACACATCTGCCAGCTCATCAAAGGCTTCTTTAATTTCTAACTCCCAAGGAGAAAAAGTATTTCCTCTTTTCTTTGTTCTTTTCCGGAACATAAACCAAAACCGAACGGTCAAGAAAGTCTTTGGCACAAATATCGGCCCCTTTTTCGACCAAAAATTTGCAAAAATCCAAATCCGCCGTTTGCGCCGCCATGTGAAGGGCAGTGATTCCTCCGAAGGCCGGCTCCCTGACCAGCCCTTCATTTAATCCAATCAAGAATTTGGCACTCAAAAGTTTATTATTACGAGCGCAGGAGTGCAGGAAATTGTCGCCGTTCTCCTCTTTCATATTCAGGTCTGCGTCAGCCTTCAGCAATTCCTCAACCACGGCGATATTTTCCATTTTAAGAACAACGACCAAGGGTGAGAGAGACTCTCCTTTTGCCTCACGTGAATATTTATTTTGTGCGTGAATGCGAGAGTGCATCCGGAAACAAATAAATCACTCTGGGACTGGCTGTGCGCCGCACTTCTCGCCGCTGCCGGTGCCTTGCAAGGGTGTTGAGCGTTGTCACACGTTTCGCTTGCAGACTATAATAATCGCCAGAAAAAGGTAATTAAACCATAAATTTTGATTAAATTTGAAGCAAATTAACTCACGAAGCTGTACTTTAAAAATTAGGCTCTCGGCTTGTTCTTTATTGTCTCTTGCTAAAAAAAGCATAATTAATTTTTTGAAATTGTGACAAAAAATATTTACTCAAACGGTCACTGGTTTGAATTAAACCACGCAAAGTAGAATTACAATATTCTTTGGAGGGCGCTTCGATCGCCCTGTTTCACCTGGAACCTTTCATCTTTCATTCAGGTTCAGGTGCTCTTACTGAAATGTCGATTCAAAAGGCGCTGTGCATGGTTTGCGAGCGTCCGACGGCGGACGGCTCTGTCCTCGCTGTCCACGTGGACAGGGAAAAACTGGAAACTTGGTTTCTCAACGTCTGCGGACATGAGTTGGCTGAGGAAATAGAGGATCACGACCTGATTTGCTACTTTTGCCTCTGGCACGCAGAGTGAGTTATAAGGAAAATTCAGGAATTTCTCGTTTCTATTTTAGGTATTTTCATAAAGATTTCAATGGAAATTCGACGAGATGGTGGACGAGTCTTTGGTTTGGTGGCCCAGGAATTCAGAATATTTGGACGTTGCGGCAAAGGAGCTGCGGGAGAACTATTTTGGTGAAGATTAACTTTGAAGTTTTTTAAATTCGATTTAATAATTTATCATTTTCAGAGGGCAAATTTGAGCAGTGTTGGGTGCAGTTGGAGAAAATTGAATTGCCGAAAAGTTACTGCAGCGAAGACAGACGAATAGTTGAAGATAAAATGCAGCCGACGCGATGGAAATGCATCTATTGCAAGAAAAGATTTAAATATTCTTATGATTTGTCAAGACATATGAAGAAAATGCACAAAGAGGCCATCAGATGTGGATATAACAAATGTCCCACTTATTTCCACACTCACGAAGGAAAAGAAGAGCACACAAAGATTGTTCACGAAAGCTCAAGACAACGGGACAAAGTCGAGTGCAGCTTTTGTGGAAAGGAATTCGAGGGATCAAAAAGCTGCAAGCAACATGTTCGTTTAGTTCACAAAGAGTTTACCGTAAAATGCTCTCGGATTGGTTGCATTTCATACTTCAAAACACAAATTGAAATGAAAACACACTTTGACTCTGTTCACAAATGTGAAAACGAGGCTAAGAGATTTCAATGCAATGACTTTGGCTACAAAGCAAGGTTTAAATTTAATTTGAAAGGGCACATCATTAGCAAACATATCCCAATTTCAAGTGAGTGCCACATTTGCGGAAATTCTTTCTCCTCTGATTGTTCACTGAGATATCATTTAAGGCAATCGCACACTTTCAAAGTTTGTTCATGGTGCAAATTGAGTGTCTCCGTGGGGAATTTCAATCAGAGTTATCACTTTAGTGTGAAAAATTGCTCTCGCTGCAAGAACAAATTCCAATGTTCAGGACTCTATCAGTTACATTTGAAATCATGCAAGAAAGCTCTGTTCAAGTGTGACAAGTGCCAAAAATCATTCATGAATAGATCTAAGTTGAATTACCACGTGAAACGAGAACACATGTCATGACGCGCGAGATTCAGCACAAACAGCTTGATTTTTGTGTGAACCCTGCAAAAGGTACTACAAAAGGTACTAGAAAACCTTGAAATAACGTTAAAAAACCCACAACAAAGCGAACTGCTGTAAAACATAATTTGATAGCAGGAAAATTGCCATTGCCGGACTGCAAAAAAGAACTTTCATCTCATTGAAATTTCGCGAAATAAATAATGCTGTGACATGTGTGGAAAAACGACGTGCTCACATTGCATGCGAAAACATTTACTGCCAATTCACAGTGAAGTGTGAGTGCGTCAGTAATTGTCACTCTATCTTTTGTTTCATTTTTGAACATTTTTCACATCAACGAAAATATCACTCAATAAATTTCACAGTTAAAAAACATCTTTTTCTTGTGTATTTTTCATCTCACACAAAGACATCTAAAAATTCAATCCCAGAGCCTTTTTTCATTTGTTTTTATCCTGATCCATGCATTTAATTTGTTTATTGACTTGGATGAAAAATAAACAAATATGATAAAAATGCGAGGCAATCTCACTTTCAAAAGTAGAATTTGAGTCGAACGCTATTCTGTTGGAGAGAAGGTTTTCTATTATGCGCGTGCAGGAAGCGAAATCAATTTCTCTTATGGTTTGCACTTATGGAGTGAATTGGAAAAATTGGCAAGCCAAATTGCAAAAATTGGGATCCCAATAAGTTTCAAGTGCCCAATAAACCGTCACAAAATAATTATTTGTGTGCGTGAATGCGAGAGTGCATCCAGAAACAAATAAATCACTCTGGGACTGGCTGTGCGCTGCGCTTCTCGCCGCTGCCGGCGCCTTGCAAGGGTGTCGAGCGGTGTCACATGTTTCGCTCGCAGACTATAATAATCGAGGAAAGCGGCCGCAGGAAAAAAGACCATAAATTAAAAAAAAAAAAAAACTCGGACTGTTCTTTTTGCTTTTTGGTAGAAAAAAGAAAAGTTACAAATAATGTTATTTACTAAAACGGTCACTGGTTTGAACTAAGCCGCGCAGAGTAGAATTGCTTTATCCTTCCCTCTTTGGGGGGCGCTTCACTCCGCTAGCAACCTGAACCTTCTATCTTATTTCACTCAGGTTCAGGTGATCTGTCAGAAATGTCGTTCCAAAAGGCGCTGTGCTTGGTTTGCGAGCGTCCCACGGCTGACGGCGCTGTCCTCGCTGTCCACGCGGACAAGGAGAAACTGAACAATTGGTTTCTCAACGTCTGCGGACACGAGTTGGCTGAGGATATCGAGGACGATGACCTGATTTGCTACTTTTGTCTCTGGCACGCCGAGTGAGTTATAAGGAAAATTTAGGAATTTCTCGTTTCTATTTTTGGTATTTTTGTACAGATTTCAATGGAAATTCGACGAAATTGCGGATGAGGCTTTGGTTTGGTGGAATTTGGATTTGGACGATGCAGCAAAAGAGCTGCGCAAAAACTACTTTGGTAAATAGATAATAAACTCGATAACTTTTGAATTTTAAAAATTTATGCACTTTCAGAGGGTAAATTAGAGCAGTGTTGGGTGCAGTTGGAGAAAATTGAATTGCCTCAATATGAAAGCAGCGAAAAGAGACGAATTGTTGATGCTAAAATACGGCCGCGGCGATGGAAATGCATCTACTGCGGGAAAAAATATCAATATTCCCGCGATTTGTCAGGACATATGAAGAAAATTCACAAAGAAGCCATCAGATGTGGAAATCACGCTTGTCCTACTTATTTCCACACTCTTAAAGGAAAAGAAGAGCACACAAAGACTGTTCACGAAAGTTCAAGACAACGTGACAAAGTCGAGTGCAGTTTTTGTGGAAAGGAATTCGAGGGTTCAAATAGCTGCAAGCAACATATTCGCAACGTTCACAAAGAGTTTCCTGTAAAATGCTCTCATATTGGTTGCCTTTCATACTTCAAAACTCAAATTGAAATGAAAACACACTTTTACTCTGCTCACAACAGTGAAAACGAGGCTAAGAGACTTCAATGCAATGACTGTGGCTATAGGGCAAGGTTTAAATATAGTTTGAAAGAGCACATCATTAACATACATATACCAAAATCAAGTGTGTGCCACATTTGCGGAAAGTCTTTCTCCTCTGAGTGTTTATTAAGATTTCATATAAGGCGTTCGCACATTTTCAAAGTTTGTTCTTTGTGCAAATTGAGTGTCTCCGTGGGGAATTTCCAAAGACGCCACTTGAAAGTAAAAAATTGCTCTCGCTGCAAAAACAAATTCCAATGTTCAGGACTCTATCAGTCACACTTGAAATCATGCAAGAAAACTCTGTTCAAGTGCGACAAGTGCAACAAAACATTCATCAAAAGATCTTTGTTGAATTACCACACGAAAGGAAAACACATTACGCTTGGGATTCAGCACAAATAGTTTGGTTTCAAGAGTGAACCTTGCAAATGGTACTACAAAAGTACAAAAATATTGAAAGAACATTATATACAGTCCACAACAAAGCCAATGATTTCTTTAATTTGAAACGTTATCTCGCTGTAAAGCATAATTTGATTTTGGGCCATTTGCCCTGTTCAGACTGCAAAAAGACTCACCTCATTTGAATCTCGAAATAAACATCATTAACAGGTTCACGCAAAAAGCAAATTCCGGGTATGCTGTGATATTTGTGGAAAAACGATGTACTCAAGTGGCATGCGAAAACATTTACTGCTAATTCACGGAGAATCGTCTGTCCGTCAGTAATTTGTTTCTCTTTTTGCAATATTTGTTAAAACGCAATAATATGAGGTTCAATATTTGTCATTTTTAAAGCATTCTGAGCAAATTTTCTTCATGCAATGTTCCAATAGGAATAAACACGCTAATCGTGAGCCTAATCGTATTTTACCAAAAGTATATTATGTATTTCTTTATTATCAGACTGTTTCGCTCATTGTAAAAACATCATCACTGCTAGTTGAATGATTTTGATGACATTCAATAAAAATCCTTTCCATATCTCAGTTAACAGTCATGTTCTTCGATGTTTTTCATATAAATTTTTCTCAATACATTTCTTGATTTAAAACTTTTCAGCTTTTTCCTTTTCGTAATTTTGACCCCACACGCGAAGGCGTCAGAATTAAAAATCGCAGAGAAATTAAGGGGTGCGTATCTCATTTTCAAAAGGCAATCCCGAAACTAATACACAGAATTTGAGAAAAAAATTCCGGGAGAGAGCAGATGATTTTCTTTTATGCGAGTGCAAGTGGCAAAATTAAATTTGAGTTAGATGCTAGAGAGCCAGAGCGAGGTGATAACGCTGAGTGGCCGGCCGTGCAGTCACCTGGTGCAATCAGGGTAGCCTAAACAACGTGTCGTGTTTCTCGCGAGAAGCAATTCAGAAATGGACCGAAATATTTCGCTTCATCGCGTCAAACAGTTAAGAAAGGCAGTGTTTAATATTTTATTTGACAAAACCATTGTGCATTAAAGACACGGAAATTGGAAATTTCGATGAATCTGTTTCACTTCTGAGGCAAACAAGGGTGCACTCTCTTTTATTGTGGTGAGTAGCAGACGACAAAATATTTGAGGTCTTTTATTTGCACGAAATAATTTTGCAATAAATATCAAATTGCAGACAAATTTAAATTAAATTATTTGAATTTTAGTTATTTGGCTCAAATGTGTCTCTGTACTTTGATTTTTTAGTTGCAAAATAGAAATTGATAATTATAATAAATCAACCCTTCTAAAATTATAATAAAAAACTGAAAGAATTTATTATAATTAACACTTCAACATGAGTAAAATTTAAATTTGTGCAAACCGCGCACGTCAGATTAGAATAATCTGAAGTTTAAGTGCTCTTGCTGCTGCGGGGAAGGGCTGAAGATAATATAAATATTGGAGGTTATGATGTAACTTTCGAAGAATAGGGTCAACTAAATATTTAAGCTGCATCGCAAAATGGAGAAAGAAATATTCAATCACTTATGTGTTGAGATCCATTTACAACGTAAAAAGCAGTTTCCAGCCTTTGAATTTGAAGGAAAATGCGTCCGGCGAGTATTCTGGATATTTGAGGAAAAATTCCTTTTTCAAGATTATTGAATTTGAATACATACATTGATGTGTCCTGCTTTTTATCCCCATGGGCCATTACTATCGTAATTATAAATTACATCATAATCAGTTAATCAGGTAAATATAATTTTGATACCGTTTAAGGTTTTGGCTTTGCATCTCGTTCCGCTATTTTTTAATTTAATAATTCAGGAAGCACCACAAACTGTGATTGCATATTTCGTTTTATAACATTAATTAAAAACGTGTACGCTGCTGTCATATTATATATTGTAAAAATTTAAAATTAGCTTTTTTATTAAATTTAAATGTTTTTTTTAATGAAACTTATTTTCATTTCACAGTAAAAGCTGACACTTGCGCCGAAAAACGATAAATATTTCATCAGATGTATAAATTTCATTATTGTGAGACTGTTCCGCCAAGCCCATCATTATTGCCGGTTGCATGATTTCAGTGAAAATGGAAAGAAATTTAATAAAAATCGTTTCAATCCTTCTTTTTTTAAAATAAACAGCGTTTTCATGAGTATATTTTACCTTACGCACCACACAGACATCCGAATTAAATCTCAGAGAAGAAAAAGAAATACTCGCAAAAGCTGGATCCCAAAAATTCTCCTCTACATACGGTCTATTTTTAACTGCAGGTTAAATTTTTAATGTATGTTCATTGTTAGAAACAGCTCGATGTTGGCTCGCATTATTAAAGGCATTTTCAGGAATTTCAAAGAAGCGGGAGATATTTGAGCAATTTGGGAATCTATAATACTGGCTGTTTAGTGTCAGAGATGCCAAAAAGTGATTGATTGATTTGGTGACTCGAAAATGCTCAAATAGCTCAATGGACTGGGAGAAGCACCGGCGCCGATCCGCCACTTGTTGGTTTCCGTACGCTTTTTTCTGGCGTTTCAATAAAAGACCTCGGTTCATGGAAGCAAAAAGATGACTATATTTTAATGCGTATTGGGACAACCAGCGAGTCACTACGCTCTCGATTTACTAAAGCGAAAGAGTGCGTAGGAGGAAGGAGGCATATTTTTCTACTTTTAAACTTGAATGTTTAAACACACACTTAAACAATCGTGTATTAGTGTAACAAAGAAATCAATAGAGCGAAAAGTTCACGGAGCTTAGAGGATAGAATTGTTTGCTTGTATAATTTATATATTTATTTTTTTACTAGGACCGCCGGAAATTGTGATGCCTCAACAAATTTTTGTAATTCAAATTTTATGGGAACCAAATTCTCAGCTGAAAGTCTATTTTAGATTTTTAGAACAGTGTTAATCTCCTAGTGAAAGGAAATGCACAGCATTTTTAAGATTCAAGTAAAAATACCCCAATTAATGTCCATACAAATCCATTCAAATTCAGCATTTTTGCTATAAATAATCTAAAATCCACTGCGGAGCGTTACCGGAGTTTTCGGGGTCGTCCAGCGCGTTAAATTGCGATCCTAAGAGGAACTCAATTCAATTACTGGAGAAAAAATATAGAGAAAACAATTTGAGCTTCTTGGTTTAAGTCTAATTATCTTATTTTGATGCTAAATATTTCCATTTTGATTTCAAAATGGGATTTTAAATTTGAATATTGTGTGTAGATTTTTCACGCTTAAATCCTCTTTGGTCCTTCGCGATGATTGCAACTGAGATGAGTGCGAGAGGCGAGCTACAAATTGAGAAAAGAACGGCTCGAACTCTCCGTATGCCGCACGTGAATAATTATTTGTGTGCGTGAATGCGAGAGTGCATCCAGAAACAAATAAATCATTGTGGGACTGGCTGTGCGCCGCGATTCTCGCCGCTGCCGGCGCCTTGCAAAGGTGTCGAGCGTTTTCACACGTTTCACTCGGAGACTATAATAATCGAAGAAAGCGGCCGCAGGAAAAAAGACCATAAATTTAAAAGATAAAATTGAACTCTGATTGTTCTTTGTTGCTTTTGGTGGAAAAAAGGAAAGATATTAAAAAAATAATTAATTTTTGTTAACGAAGTGATAATAAATATTAACTAAAACGGTCATTGGTTTTAATAAAGCCACGCAAAGTAAAATAACTTTATCTTTCCCTCTTTGGGGGGCGCTTCGATCGCCCTGTTTCACCTGCAACCTTCCATCTTTCATTCAGGTTCAGGTGGTCTTTCTAAAATGTCGTTTCAGAAGGCACTGTGCCTAATTTGTGAGTGTCCAACGGCGGACGGCGCTGTCCTCGCTGTCCACGTGGACAAGGAGAAACTGCAACAGTGGGAGATATTTGAGCAATTCGGGGATGTGTAAAACTGGCTGTTTAGTGTCAGAGATGCCAAAAGGTGATTGATTAAGTTGGTGACTAGAAAATGCTCAAATAGCTCCAACGGAATGGGATCGCACAGGAGCGAACTCGCCACAGGTTGGTTTCCGTACGCTTTTTTCTGGCGTTTCAATAAAAGACCTCGGTTCATGGAAGCAAACAGATGGCTTTATTTTAATGCGTACAGGGACAACCAGCAGCGCGTCACTAGACTCTCGATTTACTAAAGAAAAAGAGTGTAGGAGAATGTAGGCATAATTTCTCTACGTTTATAAACTTGAATGTTTAAACACACTAAATAAAAGTGTATTAGTGGAACAAAGAAATCAATAGAGCGAAAGATTCACGGAGCTTAGAGGATAGAATTATAATCTTGCATAATTTTGGGGGGCTGCTTAAGCACAAATTTATTTTTTTTTACTAGACAAGCTGGAAATTGTGATGACTCGACAAATATTTTTACTTCAAATTCTATACGGACCAAATTCTAACCAAAAAGTATATTTTAGATTTTTAGAACAGTGCCATTCTCCTAGTGGCAGGAAATGCACAGAATTTTTAAGATTCAAGTAAAAATATCACCATTAATGTCCATTCCAATAATCATCAATTATTGTTGTTCCTGATCAGGGTTTTACGAGCTTCATATAAATAAACAGAGAGTAATGGAGTAACAATTTTAATTTAATTTTTCTTTTTAATGAGAAATTAGCCACTGCGTTTTTGACCAGAGCAGCTCTGCCCAAGAGGGCAGTTTTATTATGGCTCCCTGGGAAAGGAGATGAATCAAGTCATCGAAAGGGATTATCTAAATTTTTGCTATAAATATTCTAAAATCCGGAGCTATTTTGGCCACATTGAATTACGAGCCGAAGAGAGATAATTTATCACCGCTTGATTTCGTGTGCTTACCATAAAGGGTGCTCGCTGCAGCCTGCGCGGCCTGCCATCCGAATTTTAATAATTTTTATTTCTCGCATCAGGTTTGCAGCAACGATGTATATGTGATTGAGAAATAATTTTGGAAAGCTCAGAAAATTATTTTTCAAGGATTTTATTGAAAACATAAATGCAATCGCGGGGAAAGGGAGATATTATTTTGAGCCAAAAACGTTTGCTAGACTCTCACAAGTAAAAGACGCCAGGTTTTGTAAATTGCTAATAAGAGAACTGGATTTTGCCTATGCAAAAACTAATAAAAATATTTCTGGGGCTGGCTGAGCGCCGCGACTCTCGTCTCTTCCGTCGGCTTGCAAGGTGTCGAGCATTGTCAAACGTTTCGCTCGCAGACTAAAAACCGAGGAGAGCGGCCGCCGGGAAAAAGTTCACTCAACCATAAATTTTGCAAAACAAATTAACTCACAAAGCTGAATTTAAAAAAAGAATGAATTCGGCTTATTTTTTCAATTTTTTGAACTTTTTCTGGAAAGAGTTAAAAAAAGCATAATTAATTTTTATTAATGAAGGAAAAAATATTTAATAAAACGGTCACTGGTTTGAACTAAAGCACGCAAACTAGAAGTTTCATACCTTTCCCTTTGAGGAGCGCTTCAATCGCCCTCTTTCACCTGCAACCTTCCATCTTTCATTCAGGTTCAGGTGGTCTAATAGAAATGTCGATTCAAAAGGCGCTATGCTTGGTCTGCGAACGTCCGACTGCGGACGGTGCTGTCCTCGCTGTCCACGTGGACAAGGAGAAACTGCAGATTTGGTTCTTGAACGTCTGCGGACACGAGTTGGCCGAGGAAATTGAGGACGATGACCTGATTTGCTACTTTTGTCTCTGGCACGCCGAGTGAGATATAAAAGGAATTCATTTATTTCATTTAAGGAATTTTCCCCAAGGTTTCAATGGAAATTCAACGAGATGGCGGATGAGTCTTTGGTTTGGTGGCCCCGGAGTTCAGAATATTTTGACGATGCGGCAAAAGAGCTGCGGAAAAACTATTTTGGTGAAGATGAACTTTGACATTTTTTAAATTCATTATTATATTCAATCATTTTCAGAGGGCAAATTAGAGCAATGTTGGGTGCAATTGGAGAAAATTGAGCTTACGCAAAGGGCTGACGGTGAAGAGAGACGAATTGTTGAAATACTGCCAACGGGATGGAAATGCATCTACTGCCGGAAAAGATATAAATATACTCGACATCTTTCAAGACATATGAAGAAAATACACAAGGGAGCCATCAGATGTGGAAGTCGCAAATGTGCTACTTATTTCCACTCTCTTGAAGAAAAAGAAGAGCACACAAAGACTGTTCACGAAAGCTCAAAACAACGAGACAAAGTCGAGTGCAGCTTTTGTGGAAAGGAATTCGAGGGATCAAAAAGCTACAAGCAACATGTTCGTTTAGTTCACAAAGATTTTCCAGTAAAATGCTCTCTTCGTGGTTGCATGGTATGCTTCAAAACTCAAATTGAAATGAAAACACACTTTGATTCTGCTCACAAAAGTGAACACGAGGCTAAGAGATTTCAATGCAATGACTGTGGCTATAGAGCAAGGTTTAAATCTAGTTTGAAAGAGCACATTGTTAGAAAACATATTCCAACAGCAAGTGAGTGCCACATTTGCGGAAATTCTTTCTCCTCTGAGTGTTTATTGAGAAAACATAAAAGGCAATCGCACACTTTCAAAGTTTGTTCTTTGTGCAAATTGAGTGTCTCCGTGGGGAATTTCCAAACACGACACTTAAATGTGAAAAATTGCCTTCGGTGCAAGAACAAATTTAAATGTTCTGGACTCTATCAGTCACATTTGAAATCATGCAAGAAAACTCTGTTCAAGTGTGACAAGTGCCAAAAGCCATTCATTTACAGGTCTTTGTTGAATTATCACGTGAAAAGAGAACACATGTCATGACGCGCGAGATTCAGCACAAACAGCTTGATTTTTGTGTGAACCCTGCAAAAGGAACTACAAAAGTGAGAAAATCTTGAAATAACGTTTAAAAAGAACCCACAACAAAGCCAACTGCGCCAAAAATTTCTATAATTTCACTAATTTGAAATAAATCTCGCTGTAAAGCACAATTTTGTAGCAGGAAAATTGCCATTCCCTGACTGCAAAAAGGACTTTCATCTCATTGAAATCTCGCGAAATATATAATGCTGTGCCATTTGTGGGAAAACGATGTACTCACATTGCATGCGAAAATATTTATTGCTAATTCACAGTGAAGTGTGAGTCCGTCAGTAATTGTCTCTCGATATTTTGTTAACAGTCAACATTTTTGAACATTTTCACATCAACAAAAATTTCACTCAATAAATTTCACAGTTAAAAAACAGCATTTTCTTGTGTATTTTTCATGTCACACAAACACATCTAAAAACTCAATCCCAGAGCCTTTTTTCATTCGTTTATATCCTGATCTATGCATTTAATTTGTTTATTGACTTAGATGAAAAATAAACAAATATGATAAAAATACTCTGATTTTTCATTTAACTTTAGGTTCTTTGAGACGAAAAACCGAACTAATTGTATTCCGTGGTTTTTATTTAACGGCGCACGGTGCAAAACCGTCCCGAAACAGCTCTTTGACGCCACGTCGATGCCCTGGGCGATGATCCACCTGCAGACTCTCAGGTCGGCGTATTGGGCTGTCAGGTGGAGGGCATTTCTCCCAACTGAATCAACCTCTTTAATTAAATTCGGGTTCCACGCGTGAATTATCAGAGCGACGTCAGATCTGTTTTGAGTTATAAAAAAATGCAAGAGATTATTGTTAATCTTTTCTCGCAGCTCTAGCAGGGTCCGCGCCATCCTGAAGTTTCCCTTCCTGACCGCGTAGAAAATGGCTTCCTCGCCGTCCTCGTCCTTTTGCTTCAAATCTAGTTTCTCTTGGTTTGCGAGATGCCAGACGATTTCGACTCCGTTCTCCTTGTTCAAGGCCGCGAAGTGAAGTGGCGTCACGCCGAATTTTGTCCTTGCCACAGCACTTTCTCCACTTTTCAAAAGGTATAGAGGCAGCTTTCCAGGTTCTCATCCCTGGCTGCGAGCATCAGAAGGGTCAGATCTGTCGTCGTCTTTTCTATAAAGCGGTCTGCATCCCGCACGCCCATAAATAAGTCCATTTTTCACAACCTGCCAACAATCAACATTTTTTAAAAGACCAAAGTATTAAAATAAATGCGTACTTCTCTCGTCAGGAAAATTAAAATTTCTCAAGCTGTTGCGTCTTTAACGGACAAAGATCTCGAGTCAACTAAACGCAACCACTGTTAAAACAAATAAAATTAAACTGTGCAGTTAGTCGAGTTCAAATATTTATTTATCAGTTGAAATTAAGATGTTTTTGTTATGTAAATATTAATTTTTTAAATTTACATTATTAAGGTTCATTAAGAATTCAATCTAAAATGATTTTAAATTGTTCACTTTAATATAAATGTAGAAAAAATTTATTATTTTAAAAAATAAATTAATTATATAATAGCTGACACGACGATGAACAATTTTTTCCAATAGAAATCATGCCACAAATTAAATTTTAGAGAACTGCTTCCGGTTGTACCAAATAGCATTCTGCATTAATTTACAGTTTCTCTGACGAAAAAACGTCTCTCTCGACCCTTTGCAATAAAATACACACATGAAATTAAAATAATGATGAGAACTGTGTTTCATTTAAAAAGAAAATACTCTTCTACATTGAAGTTTTTAACTTTGAATTTTCAACCAATTAAGATTGAATCTCAATGCCAGTGAAATATTTTATAATGCAAACAAATAAAATCAATCACGTTTCCTCTGGGGTTTTGCTTCTTCTAATTTACCTAGTAATTATGTTTAATTATGGTCACCAATTTTGGAATTCAATTGATATCGCGGGTTGAAAAAATAGCGAATATTTTGATCCCCTTTTTCAAAGTCAAATTATCTTATTTGGCTGCTAAAAATAATCCATTTAGTTTCCAAAATGGCATATTGAAATTTGAAAATCTTGCAGCTTTTTCGCATTTGAATCCTCTAACAATAAGATCCTTGGCAAGAGCAGCTGCGACGCTCGCGAGAGGCGAGCTATTAAATAAGAAGAAAACCGCCCGAACTCTCCTTTTGCCGCGCGTGAATAATTATTTGTGTGCGTGAAAGCGAGAGTGCTTGCAGAAGCTAATAAATATCTCTTCTCGTCGGCTTGCAAGGGGAATGTAGAGTGCTTTAGTCATTATTGCACACGTTTCGCTCGCAGACTAAAAACAAAGGAGAGCGGCCGCCAGGAAAAAAGCTCACTCGCCCATATTAAAAAAAAATAGCTCACAGAGAAGAAATTAAAAAATTATACAATCGTCTTATTGTTCTTCATTGTATTTTGCTAGAAAATAGTTAGTATAATTAATTTTTGTGAGTGAAGTGACAAAAAAAATACTCAAACGGTCATTGGTTTGAATTGAACCACGCGAAGTAAAGTTACAATATTTTTTCCTCTTTGGGGGGCGCTTCGATCGCCCTGTTTCACCTGCAACCTTCCATCTTTCATTCAGGTTCAGGTTCTCTTACTGGAATGTCGTTGCAAAAGGCGCTGTGCATGGTTTGCGAGCGTCCGACAGCGGACGGCGCTGTCCTCGCTGTCCACGTGGACAGGGAAATACTGGAAACTTGGTTTCACAACGTCTGCGGACACGAATTGGCCGAGGATATCGAGGACGATGACCTGATTTGCTACTTTTGCCTCTGGCACGCCGAGTGAGTTATAAGAAAAAAATAGGAATTTCTCGTTTCTATTTTAGGTATTTTCATAAAGATTTCAATGAAAATTCGACGATATGGCGGACGAGGCTTTGGTTTGGTGGCCCAGAAATTCAGAATATTTGGACGATACGGCAAAGGAGCTGCGGAAGAACTATTTTGGTGAAGATTAACTTTGAAATTTTTTTAATTCGATTTAATAATTATGCGTTTTCAGAGGGCAAATTGGAGCAGTGTTGGGTAGAGTTGGAGAACATTGAACTGCCGCAAAGTGACAGCAACGACGAGACACGAATTGATGAAACTGAAATACTGCTGAACCGATGGAAATGCATCTGCTGCGGGAAAATATTTAAATATTCTCGATATTTGACTCAACACATGAAGAAAATGCACAAAAAAGCCATCAGATGTGGATATTACAAATGTCCCACTTATTTCCACAATCTTGAAGAAAAAGAAGAACACACCAAGACTGTTCATGAAATCTCAAGACAACGAGAAAAAGTCGAGTGCACCTTTTGTAGAAAGGAATTCGAGGGACCAGGAAACCTCAAAGATCATATTCGCACAGTTCACAAAGAGTTTCCTGTAAAATGCTCTCTTAACGGTTGCTTTTCCTACTTCAAAACACAAATTGAAATGAAAACACACTTTGATTCTGTTCACAAAAGGGAAAACGAGGCAAAGAGATTTCAATGCAATGATTGTGGCTACAGAACAAGGCTTAAATCTAATTTGATAGAGCACTTCATTAGAAAACATTTTCCAATATCAAGTGAGTGCAGCATTTGCGGACATTCTTTCTCCTCTGAGTTTTTTTTTAAATCTCATATAAGGCTATTGCACACTTTCAAAGTTTGTTCCTTGTGCAAATTGAGCGTCTCCGTGGGGAATTTCCAAAGACGCCACTTAAAAGCAAAAAATTGCTATCGCTGCAAGAATAAATTCCAATGTTCAGGACTATATCAGTCACATTTGAAATCATGCAAGAAAACTTTGTTCAAGTGTGACAAGTGCCAAAAATCATTCATGCATAGATCTAAGTTGAATTACCACATGAAAAGAGTACATAACACACGCGGGATTCAATAGAAACAACTTGGTTTGAAGTGCGAAACCTGCAAAAGGTACTTCAAAGGTGATAAAATCTTGAAAGAACATTTATATAGAACCCACAAGAAAGCCAACTTGAATTTTTGTGCTCATTGCTCCAAACATTTCCATGATTTCTCTTACTTGAAGCAGCATCTAGCTTCAAAGCATATCTTGATTGTGGGCCATTTGCCGTGTCCGGACTGTAAAATGACTTTCGTCTCATTGGAATTTCGGAATAAACATCAAAAAGAGGTCCACGGAAAAAGCAAAGTCCGGGAAACTTGTCACATTTGTGGGAAATCGATGTACTCTCGCTGCATGCGAGAACATTTACTTCTAATTCACGGAGAAACGTCAGTCCGTCAGTAATTTCTTTCCCTTTTTGCAATTTTTGTTAAAGTCAATAATATCAGGTTCATTTATTCACCATTCTGAGCAAATTTTCGACAAGCACCTTTCCGATTGAAAATACTTGCACGCAAATCGTGAGGCATATCCTATTTTATTTAATGTATAAATTTTGTTTTTATGAGACTGTTTCGCAAATTGTAAACACATCATCACTGCTATAGTTGAATGATTTTGATAAAAATGAAAAGAAAACTCAATAGAAATTGTTTCCATCTTAGATGTTTTTCATATATTTTCTCAATAAATTTGTAGGTTAAAAACTTAATAATCTTAGTATTTTTGACCTCGCACGAAGACATCTGAATTAAATCGCAGAGAAAAAAAGGAGTTTTGATCCCGAAAATAGTAAACAAAAATTGAGTCAACAAAATTCCTAAGGAGAGCAGATTATCCATTATGCGCGTGAATGAGGCGACATCTATCTTCATGCAAAGGAAAAATGGTAATTTTGAACGTGTCTCGTCCCTCTCTTAGTGTACTGACTTCTTGGGAAAATATTTGTCCTGCTGTCTTTTTTCCGTCCGATTGGATATTTATCCGTTGTTTGCTTTTTTTACCTGCTCAGCGGGGGACAAATTCGTGCGACGCAGTATGGCTCGAAGAAATGTTCACGTGAAAATGTGCGAAAAGAAGCAATTTTTCGTCAATATTGTGAACTAATTTGCATTACTTGTGCTAATTGTGTCTTTTGGATCGTAAAAACATCTCTTGACACTCGTACGGCAATCCAAAGAGAGCTTTTTGCTTCCCACAATCTGACGCCATCTTGCATCTGCGCAGTGGGAACCAATTTTATCGCACATCTGGCCCCCGCTATACCTACTCTTAATTTTTTATTGAAGAAACCCGGGGTACAGTAAAATTTTACTTTCCATTTGTAATATATCTAGGACTAAAAATAAAAGTGATTTTATGGAAACAAACTTCAGTTATTGCATAATCCAGGATTTTGTTACATTTTAATTAATTTCATATGTGTAGCGATGCAGATTCAAATTTAAATTAATTTGAATCATTTGATTCCGATATTTTTAGGCTCAGTGTAGCTATATTTTTAGCCAAATTTACATAGTTAATCTGCTCGATCAAAAAGACGTTAAATCCAATTGCGCCAATATTGACGTGCGTTGCGGTCGTGGCCAACGCGAAGTCAATGCAGACAAATCGGCCGATTAATTAAGTTTGTTCGTATCCAAGTTGGCAGCCAGATAGTCAGGAGCGAGGTCATCGGGCTGAGCGCCGGCCGTGAACGTGAAGCCACCAGGGGCGCATCAAACAGTTAAGAAAAGCAGTGTTTAATATTTTATTAGACAAAACCATTGTGCAAACAAGACACGGAAGTAAGAAATTTCGATGAATCTGTCTCACTCCCGGGGCAAACAAAGGTCTCTTCTGTGGTGAAAATAGTGGAATGGTATGCAACCCGTGCCAGAAGCCTGCTTGGCGGCACGGTTTCCATCTCTCTGCAAGGCTTACAAGTGATAGAAAAAGACTACGCGTGATTTTTTGAATGAATTTATGCAATTCTGCTCTCACTGCTCCGATTCGAGAATGCTATATTGATTCGACTAAAAGTAAATTAATTTAAAAAAAATTTATTTGTCAAACGAATACACAGCTGTCAGCTTATCAAAGGATTCTTTAATTTCTAATTCCCAAGAAGAAAAAAAAGTATTTTCTCTTTTCTCTGTCCTTTCGCGGAACATAAACCAAAACCGAACGACTAAGAGAGTCTTTGGCATGAATATCGTACCCTTTTTTTACCAAAAATTTGCAAAACTCCAAATCCGCCGTTTGCGCGGCCAAGTGAAGGGCAGTAACTCCTCCAAAGCCCGGCTCCTTGATCAGCCCTTTTTTTAATCTAACCACGATTTTTGAGAAACAAAAAAATCAATCACTTTTTGCTCCTTCTATTTTACCTGTTAATTATGTTTACTTCAAGTCACAGATTTAGACATTAATTCAATTAAAATCACGGGAACGTTTCTAGAAAAAAAAAGCAAAATAAATTGAGCTCCAGCGTTGTCTAAGTCAAGGGCAGTCTTCACAACACTAAAAATATTTACAACAACGATCACTGGTTTAAATTAAAACACGCAAACTAGAATTTATTTCATTTCACCATGAGGGGCGCTTCGATCGCCCTGTTTCACCTGGAACCTTCCATCTTTCATTCAGGTTCAGGTGCTCTTACTGGAATGTCGTTTCAAAAAGCGCTGTGCTTGATCTGCGAGCTTCCAACGGCGGACGGCGCCATCTCCGCTGTCCACGTGGACAAGGAGAAAATGCAGGAGTGGTTTCTCAATGTCAGTGGACATGAATTGGCGGAGGAAATAGAGGACGACGACCTGATTTGCTACTTTTGCCTCTGGCACGCCGAGTGAGTTATAAGGAAAATTGAGGAATTTCTCGTTTCTATTTTAGGTTTTTTCGGTATTTTCATACAGATTTCAATGGAAATTCGACGAGATGGCGGACGAGGCTTTGGTTTGGTGGCCCCGGAATTCAGAATATTTGGACGATGCGGCAAAGGAGCTGCGGAAGAACTATTTCGGTGAAGATGAACTTTGAAATTTTTTAAATTCAATTTAATATTTAATCATTTTCAGAAGGTAAATTAGAGCAGTGTTGGGTGCAGTTGGAGAGAATTGAATTGCCGCAAAGTGACAGCAGCGAAGAGGGACGAAATGATGCAGATGAAATTCGGAAGAGGCGATGGAAATGCATCTACTGCGGGAAGAGATTTAAATATTCTTCTAATTTGTCAGGACATATGAAGAAAAATCACAAAGAAGCCATCAGATGTGGAAAACGCAACTGTCCCATTTATTTCCAAACTCATGAAGAAAAAGAAGAGCACACAAAGACTGTTCACGAAAGCTCAAAACAACGAGAAAAAGTCGAGTGCAGCTTTTGTGGAAAGGAATTCGAGGGGTCAAATAGCTACAAGAAACATGTTCGCAACGTTCACAAAGAGTTTCCTGTAAAATGCTCTTATAACGGTTGCATTTCATTTTTCAAAACAAAAATTGAAATGAAAACGCACTTTGATTCTGCTCACAAAAGTGAAAACGAGGCTAAGAGATTTCAATGCAATGATTGTTGCTATAGAGCGAGGTTTAAATCTGATTTGAAAAAGCACATCATTAGAAAACATATACTAAGATCAAGTGAGTGCCACATTTGCGGAAATTCTTTCTCCTCTGAGTGTTTATTGAGAAAACATAAAAGGCAATCGCACACTTTCAAAGTTTGTTCTTTGTGCAAATTGAGTGTCTCCGTGGGAAATTTCAATCAGAGTTGTCACTTGAGTGTGACAAATTGCATTCGCTGCAAGAGTAAATTCCAATGTTCTGGAATCTATCAATTACATTTGAAATCTTGCAAAGGAACTCTGTTCAAGTGTGGCAAGTGCCAAAAGACATTCATCCTTAAATCGTTGTTGAATTACCACATGAAAAGAAAACACATGACGAGCAGGATCCAGTACGAACAGCTTGGTTTCAAGTGTGAATCCTGCAAAAGGTACTACAAAAGTGAAAAAATCTTGAAAGATCATTTATATAGAATCCACAACAAAGCCAACTTGAAGTTTTGCGCTCACTGCTCCAAACGTTTCTCCTATTTCTCTGCTTTGAAAAACCATCTCGCTGTAAATCATAATTTGATTGTGGGTCATTTGCCTTGTCCGGACTGCAACAAGACTTTTGTCTCATTAGTATTTCGAAATAAACATCAAAAGAAGATCCACGGAAAAAGCAAAGTCCGGGAAACTTGTCACATTTGTGGAAAAACGATGTACTCACGTTGCATGCGAGAACATTTGCTTCTAATTCACGGTGATTTTTCTGTCCGTCAGTAATGGCTTTCTCTTTGGCTAATTTTGTACAAACGAGATAATATAAGGTTCAATATTTGTCACGTATATAAACTATTCTGAGCAAATTTTGAAAACACCGTTTCAAATAAAATAAAACACGCTAATTTTGAGCAAAATCCCATTTTATCAGATGTGTAAATTTCATTATTGTGAGATTGTTTCGTTAAGCACATCTCATTGCTGTCGGCTGCATGATTTTGATGAAAGAGAAACAGATAAATTTAATAAATCATCATTTCGCTTCTTGTATTTCATGTATAAAAATTTTCTCAATAAATTTATTGGTTTAAAATACAACTTTTTCTTGAGCATTTTTCGTTTTCAGAGATATATGAATTTAAGCCCAGAGAAAAAAGAAGTTATCCGTTTTCTAATTCTCAAAAGCTTATCCAGAAAATAAACGCAAAATTTAAGTCGAAAACAATTCTTGATAAGGCGGGGAGAGCAGGTTTTCTATTATGTATGCGCGTGCAAGAGCCGAAATCAATATTCGCTTGCATGGAAGTCTCTCTCTCTCTCTCTCTCTCTCTCTCTCTCTCTCTTGAATACTTGGGAAAATATTTATGACACCTGCCTATTTCGCTTTTGTAGACTCTTTTTGACGAGAAGAATCGATCGCAATGCTACAATCTCGTTGATTTTTAAGAGAGGCCTATGATAAAAATATTTATTTTTTAACTCAGCAAACACAGGCTGAAAATCAGTTTTCTGTCAAAGAGGCACTACCGCTTGTTAAAAATTTGATTTTTGCAATAATGAAAAGGCTGTCTTACCTGATTTGACAAACTCAAAATTTTGTTTCATTTTTTCTTACATTTTTATGATAAAATTGTGTCTTGAAGGTGACTCGAATTTTAGTTTATTTTAATAATTCCCTTTTAAATTTGGCTCATTGTTAGTGTAGCCAATTTTTTTAGCCGGATTGACAGTAAAGTTTTAAACTTGATATAAAGTCGTAAATCCAAATGCGACGAAATTTACGTGTGTGGTGCAACCGCGGCCGACGCCAAGATAATGCAGTCGAATGGGCCGACGAAGTTTGTTCGCGTCCAAGTTGCGAGACAGAGAGCCAGAACGTGGTCATCACGCTGAGTGGCCGGCTGGGCAGCCCGAATTGACCGGCGGCCTCGGCTTTCTGCCTCGGCAACAACAAACTTCGCAGCTGTTGACGCTCCAGATAAAAAGCCGAGCTGGCGATTCCGCTCTGCCGACGTGCCGACACGCAAAAAGCTTGCCAAACTCGCCGTGTAAACAGAAATAACAGAGAAAACGGATCACATAATGCTTTTCTTGGAATTTCAATAAAATAAAAAAGAAAAATAAAAAGAAATGGTAAGAGGGGAAATTGACATAAAAAATTGTTGTATCAGACAAGAGAATATTAAAGGTAGAGATTGCTAACTCCAAAATGTTGATAAATATTTGAACTTTCCTTTTCCATATGGTCTACCGCAAAAGCGACTAACAGAGCCAATAGCAGTCGCGGCTATACCACATTAAATTTATTCAAGCAATTTTCTTGAGATGGACATATTGGCATCAAACGATGGCAGCATTTATCTGTTATAAAAATCTTCCATTACAAAACAACTAGGCGAATATCCTCAGTAATAAATTAATGGACCATCAACCCCGCCGACGACCAACTCAAATACTCCTTCATCCCGTGAGTCAAATAAAATCCGCGTTTCCACTGTTATTGTTTTTAAAAACTTCTCACAAACAAAGAACAGCAGCAGCCGCGTTATTTAAGGTTTTAATGTTTGTTATTCCTCTTTATTGTTAGAGCCGCAGCCCGTTGGCTCGCATTGTTAAAGGCATTCTCAGGAATTTCAAGCAGGTGGATATATTTGAGCAATTCGAGTAATTTTCATTTCTAGCATCAAGTTTGCAGTAAAGAGCGATGTATATATGATAGAGAAATAATTTTGGAAGCTCAGAAAATTATTTTTCAAGGATTCTATTGAAAACATAAATGCAATCGCGGGGAAAAGGAGATTTTATTTTGAGCCCACAACTTTTGCTAGACTATCTCACAAGTAACAGACGCCAGATTTTGTATATTGCTATTAAGAGAACTCGAGAGTGCCTACGCAAAAACTAATAAAAATCCCTCTGGGGCTGGCTGTGCGCCGCAATTCTCGCCGCTTCCATCAGCTTGCAGGGGCGTAGAGTGTAGAGTGCTTTCGTTAATGCACACGTTTCGCTCGCAGACTAAAAACCGAGGAGAGCGGCCGCCGGAAAAAAGCTAACTCATTTATAAATTTTTAAAAAGAAACTAACTCACAAAGCTGAATTTAAAAAAAAAAATAATGAACTCAGCTTGTTCTTTATTGACTTTTTCTGGAAAAAGTTAATGGAAGTATATTTAATTTTTATTAATGAAGAAAAAAATATTTAATGCAACGGCCAGTGGCCATTCCACGTGGACTCCACGGGAATCCTACGTGGATGATCCACGGATCCCACGTGGAAACCACGTGGATGGTCCACGTGGATTCCCCGTAGAAATTGTCCGCCCGAAATACGTGGTATCCACGTGGATGATCTATGAAGATTCCACGGGGATGATCTATGAAGATTCCACGGGGATGATCTATGGAGATTCCCCGTGGAACGGCTACGTGGAATCGCTGGGGATTTTTCGTGGATCGTGTTTCATTTTTCCGGGTAATAATATCGCAAATGAAATTCATTCATTTGAATTTTAAAATTTTTGTTTATTACTTACAATTTCGATTACAAAAAGATGACACATGCACAGTAACAATAGATCAATACAGAGAATTTTATCAATTTACAGAAGTGTCCATAAAGGTTATGAGAAACAAGAGAAGACAATTAATTAAGGAAGCTAAAAAATTATAACATTCACAAGCTTCGGAAACCCCTTACAATTAGTGTAATAATGCTCCCGAAAAAATGGTGCCAGCTGTTACTTTTGATTTTAAGCACTTCCACTGAGAAAATAAAGACACACGATCTTACCGCTCTTCATTCAAAACCCTTTAATTGATTTTATTTGATGTACTAAAAGCAAAAATCAGTCTAGCCAATCACCTTCGAAACGTCAGATTTGATAAAAATATTATTTCCATGTTTCTACAGAGATTGACTGAATTGATTTTGGTTCTCAGAATCAAAATAAATCATTTAAAACCCAGAAAATACATCAGCAGGATTAAATCCTTTACCTCAGTCGATGGGAATTTAAATTGGAAGTATACGGCTACGCCGACTTCGAAAGGCTTACACAAAAAATAGCCAATTTAAAACCTATAATGGCTATCAAAAATATTTAATATAAAATTTTCAGCTGCCAAAACGTTTCTGGCAAGAAAATTCAATGATTGAATGTCAGCTCAAACATAAATTTATTGTACACATACCTGTATTCACTAAATTAATGTTTGGAATTTAATTGAAGTTTAATACCAACATTATTACAGTGAATACAAGTATGTGTATGCCAAAGATATTAGCCTTAAAATGAATGCTCTATATAAAATACAACAATTTCGCTCAAAAATAGCCTCACTTAAAAACAAAAATACACATGAATCCCTCAATCTTCCTCAAAGGTGTGGTCCAGCAATTCCAAATCCTGTCACACAATTATGTAGCTTTTCGTCTTGAGCTCCGGAGTCGCTTCTATTCCATCCAAGTAATAATTAGCACCAGCAGACTCCAGACTGAAAAATAAATTAAAATTGTTAATATTTGTTCATTATTGCGCCAAAAATTTAACTGCTTACCTGGAAAATGCGGCATAAGTTGAGTGCAGGCTGGAATCCATCTTGCTGGCAGCTTTTCCCATCTATGATTGTCTTGGCATCCTCGGCTTGATCTGTCCCAGCCAGAGCATATCCACAAGCCTACAGTCGTGGAGAGGATGATTATAAATATATAAGTAAAATGACAATTTTGATGTCGGTGTACCTGCTAGCTTGTTTTGATCTTGAACCCCAGCTGCAAACCAGACATCCTTTCAATAATTTACATAGTGCCGCGGGTCGCAAAGCTTCAGAACGCAGCTTGAACGAGTTGCATTGATGTCACACAAGCAAGCCGCGGGCACAGATCTGTAAAAACAATGGGTCAAATAATTAATAACAAATTGGCGTAACAGACTGCAGCGGCGAGAACAAATCAAATAAAATGCATTTCAAGTCCTTATGTATGCATGTACATACCTTTGATTTGTAGCATCTTTGCTGGGATGGTTGAACATGATTCGGATTTCACAGCAATCACTAACTTAGGAATATTATTGGTCGACTTCGTGGCGAATTTGCGGCCGAAAACTGACATTCATTACGCGGTAGCGTCGTCCAACGGCTTTTTTTCTGTTGCGCTCGGCTCGCGCGTCCGCGCGCTCGCGGTCGTCTGTCAACAAACAGCAACAGGCAAGCGGCAGCGCTCATTGGCTCGCGGCGGCCAGTGAGAGTGCGCGCGCTTTTTTAAAAGTTTGAATCACGACCACGGCTATTCTGGCGAGGTGGCGAGTGTAGATTTCGGAATATATTTGGAAATATTGAGTTTTCTGAGCTCGTAATTAACTTTGACGATGGTTTATTAATTAATACTTAAAAATTTATTAACCTAAGAAATACCAAAGAACCAAAAATGTTTTTAGTGTCCGGGGATTCATACACGAAAACTCCACGGACGCACTTAAACCAATTTATAAAATTTAGAAATTATTTAAACAAGAACGACATGACTAATGAATTTAAAAAAGTGATAAAGGATAGCTCATAAGCTGTCCAATTTGCTTCAAACATGCTCTATTTTTCATTTTTGCGTTAAGAGAGTTCCGTGGATCATTCGCGAATCATCCACGGGGCATCCACGGAGACCTTTCCACGAAGTGAATTTACACACAATTTTAAAGAAAAATCAAATAAAATAGTTTTGGAGGAGCACTTAATTTATTTACCGATAATTTAGACACAAAAAGAGCTTTAAAAACTCGATTTGGGGAAATTGGGGATCATCCACGTGAGTTCCACGGAGCATCCACGGTAACTTTTCCACGAAGTAAAATTTTAAAAAATAATAACAAAATTAAATAAACTAGCTTTGGAGGAGCACTTAATTCATTTACCGATAGTTTTTAGACACAAAAAGTGTTTTAAAAACACGATTTAGAAAATTGGGGATCATCCACGTGAGTTCCACGGAGCATCCACGAAAAAATTTCCACGATGGGAAATTTTACAATATTTAAAAAAAAAACAGAACTAGTTTTGGATGAGCACTTAAAATTCATTTACTGATAATTTAGACACAAAAGAGTAATGAAAAACACGATTTGGGGAAATTGGGGATCATCCACGTAAGTTCCACGGAGCATCCACGGAGTTCCGTGGATCGTCCGCGGAACATCCACGGAGCATCCACAGAGACCCTTCCACGAAGTAAAATTTACAAAAAATTAAATGAAATAGCTTTAGAGGAGCACTTAATTCATTTACCGATAATTTGGGCACAAAAAGAGCTTCAAAAACTCAATTTGGGAAATTGGGGATCATCCACGTGAGTTCCACGGTCGTTAATTTTACACTAAAAAACCCAAAAATTCAAACTAAATCTGCTCAAAAATGGTCAAATATCGAAAGGGAAAGTATTTCCAAATGAGTGCACTAGAAAAAATGGCAAAATAGGTTCGTGGAACTCATCCACGTAAAATCCACGGACGAGGTTTCGTGGTGGCAACGTGGATGGCCACTGGGGGGTCACTGGTTTGAATTAAAGCACGCAAACTATAGGAGTTGTATACCTTTCCCTTTGAGGGGCGCTTTGATCGCCCTGTTTCACCTGGTAAATTCCATCTTTCATTCACGTTCAGGTGGACTTACTGAAATGTCGTTGCAAAAGGCACTGTGCTTGGTTTGCGAGCGTCCGACGGCGGACGGCGCTGCCCTCCCTGTCCACGTGGACAAAGAGAAACTGCAGATTTGGTTCCTCAACATCTGCGGACACGAGTTGGCCGAGGAAATTGAGGACGATGACCTGATTTGCTACTTTTGTCTCTGGCACGCCGAGTGAGTTATAAGAAAAATTTAGGAATTTCTCGTTTCTATTTTCGGTATTTTTGTACAGATTTCAATGGAAATTCAACGAGATGTCGGACGAGGCTTTGGTTTGGTGGCCCCGGAATTCAGAACATTTGGACGATGCGGCAAAGGAGCTTCGGAAGAACTATTTCGGTGAAAAAATAAAAGATGGAATTTTTTTAATTTTATAAAATATTTATCTATTTTTAGAGGGAAAATTGGAGCAGTGTTGGGTGCAGTTTGAGAAAATTGAATTGCCTCAAAGTGAAAGCAGCGAAGAGAGAAGAATTGATGAAGCTGAAATACGGCCGAGCCGATGGAAATGCATCTGCTGCGGGAAAAGATTTAAATATTCTTATCAATTGTCTGGACATGTGAAGAAAATGCACAAGGAAGCCATTAGATGTGGATATCACAGTTGTGCTACTTATTTCTACATTCTTGAAGAAAAAGAAGAACACACAAAGACTGTTCACGAAAGCTCAAGACAACGTGACAAAGTCAAGTGCGGCTTTTGTGGAAAGGAATTCGAGGGGTCAAAAAGCTGCAAGCAACATGTTCGTTTAGTTCACAAAGAGTTTCCTGTAAAATGCTCTCACTTTGGTTGCCTTTCATACTTCAAAACAAAAATTGAAATGAAAACACACTTCGATTCTGCTCACAAGAGTGAAAACGAGGCTAAGAGATTTCAATGCAATGATTGTTGCTATAGAGCAAGGTTGAAATCTAATTTGATAAAGCACTTCATTAGAAAACATTTTCCAATATCAAGTGAGTGCCATATTTGCGGAAAATCTTTCTCCTCTGAGTATTTATTGAGATATCATATAAGGCATTCGCACATTTTCAAGGTTTGTTCATTGTGCAAATTGAGTGTCTCCGTGGGGAATTTTCAAAGACGCCACTTAAATGTGAAGAATTGCCTTCGCTGCAAAAACAAATTCCAATGTTCAGGACTCTATCAGTCACATTTGAAATCTTGTAAGAAAACTCTGTTCAAGTGTGACAAGTGCCAAAAATCATTCATGAATAGATCATTGTTGAATTACCACACGAAAAGAAAACACATTACGCGTGGAATTCAGCACAAATAGCTCGGTTTCAAGTGTGAGCCCTGCATAAAGTGCTATAAAAGTGATAAAGTATTGAAAGAGTATATAGAACCCACAACAAAGCCAACTTGAAGTTTTGTGCTCACTGCTCCAAAAGTTTCTTTGATTTCTTTAATTTGAAACGTCATCTCGCTGTGAAGCATAATTTGATTGTGGGCCTTTTGCCCTGTTCAGACTGCAAAAAGACTTTCACCTCATTTGAATCTCGAAATAAACATCATTAACGGGTTCACGCAAAAAGCAAATGCCGGGTAAGCTGTGATGTTTGTGGAAAAACGGTGTGCTCTCGTTGCATGCGAAAACATTTACTGTTTATTCGCGGTGCAACGTCACTCCGTCAGTAATTGCTTTCCCTTTTGCCATATTTTTTGTAAAAATGCGATAATATAAGGTAACATATTTGAAAAAAAAACACGCTAATCGTGAGCCTCAGCCTATTTCATCAGATGTATAAATTTCATTATTGTGAGACTGTTCCGCCAAGCACATCATTTCCGCCGGTTGCATGATTTTGATGAAAATTTAATAAAAATCGTTTCAATCCTTGTTTTTCATATAAAAATGTCACTCAATAAATTTCTTGCTATAAAAAACAGCCTTTTCATGAGTATTTTTCTCCTTACACGCCAAACAGACATTCGAATTTAAATTATTTTCAGTATTAAATTTTTTGCTCATTTAGTTTGATTTTTAGTTGCTGACCGAGCAACGGGTTTTATTTCAGAAATTGAAAAAAAATAATCAAACATCGAAAATAATAAATAAACAGAACGAATGACACGTAAGTACGTAAAGTACGAGTAAAATTTTCATTTCTCGAAACCGCGCCCGTCGTCAGATTAGAATATTCATACTCTTGCTGCTGCTGGGGAATGGCTGAACTTTAATTGCGTCTAAATTAGAGGTTTTGATGAAACTTTTGAGAAAAGTAGGTCAGTTAAATATTTCAGCTGCATCGCAAATTGAAGAAAGAAATATTCAATCATTCATGTGTTGAGATTTGAAATATTTTCGACGTAAAAAGTCGTTTCCAGGTTCTGAATCTGTAGGAATTTGTTGCCTCTCTCCTTCGGAGCAGCGAACATTTGCCGAGTATTCTGGATATTTGAGAAAAAATTCCTTTTTCAAGATTATTGAATTCAGATACATTTATCTATACTTTTATCCTTATGGACCATTACTATCTTCATTATAAATTACATCATAATCAGTTAATCAGGTAAATATAATTTTGATATCGTTTAAGGTTTTGGCTTTGCATCTCGTTCAGTTATTTTTTTAATTTAATGACATTCATTAAGCACAAAAACTCTAATTGAAAATTTCGTTATATCACATTTTTTAAAAACGTGTAAGCTGCTGTCATATTACATGTTGTAAAAATTAAAAATCAGGTCGTTTTATAAATTTAAAAGTTTTTTTTTAATGAAACGTAATTTCATCACCAGTAAAAGCTGAAACATGCGTCGAAAAACGACAACAATTCCTACGAGAACAAGTCTGGTATTCATCATTCCTCGAGTGAAAATTCAAAAGCCACTTTTTCGCAATTGTTTTCACCAACAGAAAAATTCTCTATATAAGAATATAAACAAAAATGACAATTTGGAACAAATTAACGAAATTTATTTATCATCGGTAAATAAAAATACAGCAACTGCGGTTTTGTTGAAACAACACAAACTTGTAAATAAAATTTCAGCAGTATATTCCCCCGTTTATACAATATGAAGAGAAGAAACTCCAAAGTGTTGATATATATTTGATCTTTCCATTTCCATTTGGACTACCGCAAAAGTGTCTGACTGAGCCCACAGTATACGTCCAGCACTCGCAGCTACCAATCTTTGAAGCAATACGATGATGCGCCAGACGATCTTCCTTTTTTGCTGCCGTACTTGGTGGCATCAGTGTTACACCGCCTTCATCGACTACAAAAGGACAACATTGACAATATAAATTGTTGACGCAATAACAAAAGTAAGTTCATCCTCGTTGATTCAATTATATTATAACAACCATTGATTTTTTATTGAATTTTTTTAATAAAAAACAAATTTGGATGCTATTAAAATATAGCAATAATTTAAAATGACATTTGATTTTTTATTGGGTTTTAAATTAGAAATTGAAAAAAATAATTAATTAGTTGAAAACTCTTGAATAATGGTAAAACATTACATATGCTTATTTAGATAACTATTATTATTTTTCTACAATAGTTTTGTTGGTCAGAACATTTTTTTTCTGAAAACCCCCTCAATTCCTACCGAGCATCTTAATGGATCAGCAGTTTGATTATTTTTACATATTTTTCAGGTTGGAGACCGTGGCCAAGATCGGCGGCAAGTTCTGCAACACCGACTACCCGGCCATCCATCGACGTCGCCATCTATTTTTTCATCACCAGACTGACGCCCACCTTTAACGATAGTTTCTTTTTATCTTCTCACAAAAGTGAAAACGAGGTTAAGAGATTTCAATGCAACGACTGTGACTACAGAGCAAGGTTGAAATCTAATTTGATAAAGCACTTCATTAGAAAACATTTTCCATATCAAGTGTATGCCACATTTGCGGACATTCATTCTCCTCTGAGGGCTCATTGAGAACTCATAAAGGGCAATCGCACACTTTCAAAGTTTATTCCTTGTGCAAATTGAGTGTTGCTCTAACGGAGTTCAAGCGCAGTTCCCACTTGAGTGTAAAAAATTGCACTCGCTGCAAAAATAAATTTAAATGTTCAGGACTCTATCAGTTACATTTGAAATCATGCAAGAAAACTCTTTTCAAGTGTAACAAGTGCAGCAAAACATTCATCAAAAGATCTTTGTTGAATTACCACACGAAAAGAGAGCACATGACGCGTGGGATTGAGCAGAAACGCCTTGGTTATAAGTGTGAACCGTGCAAAAAGTACTACAAAAGTGAAAAATTCTTGAAAGAACATTTGAATAGAACCCACAACAAAGCCAACTTGAAGTTTTGCGCTCACTGCTCCAAAAGTTTCTACGATTTCTCTAATTTGAAAAACCATCTCGCTTCGAAGCATAATTTGATTGTGGGCCATTTGCCCTGTTCAGACTGCAACAAGACTTTCGTCTCATTGCAATGTCGAAACAAACATCAAAAAGAGGTCCACGGAAAAAGCAAAGTCCGGGAAACTTGTCACATTTGTGGGAAATCGATGTACTCTCGCTGCATGCGAAATCATTTGCTTCTAATTCACGGAGAAACGTCAGTCCGTCAGTAACTTCTTTCCCTTTTTGCAATTTTTGTTAAAGTCAATAATATCAGGTTCATTTATTCACCATTCTGAGCAAATTTTCGACAAGCACCTTTCCGATTGAAAATACTTGCACGCAAATCGTGAGCCATATCCTATTTTATTTAATGTATAAATTTCGTTTTTATGAGACTGTTTCGCGAATTGTAAACACATCATCACTGCTATAGTTGAATGATTTTGATAAAAATGAAAAGAAAACTCAATAGAAATTGTTTCCATCTTAGATGTTTTTCATATCAACTATTTTCTCAATAAATTTGTAGGTTAAAAACTTAATAATCTCAGTATTATTGACCCCACACGAAGACATCTGAATTAAATCGCAGAGAAAAAAAGGAAAATAATAAACAAAAATTGAGTCAACAAAATTCCTAAGGAGAGCAGATTATCCATTTTGTGCGTGAATGAGGCGACATCTATCTTCATGCAAAGGAAAAATGGTAATTTTGAACGTGTCTCGTCCCTCTCTTAGTGTACTGACTTCTTGGGAAAATATTTGTCCTGCTGTCTTTTTTCCGTCCGATTGGATATTTATCCGTTGTTTGCTTTTTTTACCTGCTCAGCGGGGGACAAATTCGTGCGACGCGCAGTTATGGCATCCAGTGGAGTATGGCTCGAAGAAATGTTCACGTGAAAATGTGCGAAAAGAAGCAATTTTTCGTCAATATTGTGAACTAATTTGCATTACTTGTGCTAATTGTGTCTTTTGGATCGTAAAAACATCTCTTGACACTCGTACGGCAATCCAAAGAGAGCTTTTTGCTTCCCACAATCTGACGCCATCTTGCATCTGCACAGTGGGAACCAATTTTATCGCACATCTGGCCCCCGCTATACCGACTCTTAATTTTTTATTGAAGAAACCCGAGGTACAATTTTACTTTCCATTTGTAATATATCTAGGACTAAGAATAAAAGTGATTTTATGGAAACAAACTTCAGTTATTGCATAATCCAGGATTTTGTTTCATTTTAATTAATTTCATATGTGTAGCGATGCAGATTCAAATTTAAATTAATTTTAATCAATCGATCCCGATATTTTTAGGCTCAGTGTAGCTATATTTTTAGCCAAATTTACATAGTTAATTTGCTCGATCAAAAGACGTTAAATCCAATTGCGCCAATATTGACGTGCGTTGCGATCGCGGCCAACGCGAAGGCAATGCAGACAAATCGGTCGATTAATTAAGTTTGTTCGCATCCAAGATAGTCAGGAGCGAGGTCATCGGGCTGAGCGCCGGCCGTGAACGTGAAGCCACCAGGGGCGCATCAAACAGTTAAGAAAGGCAGTGTTTAATATTTTATTAGACAAAACCATTGTGCAAACAAGACACGGAAATTAGAAATTTCGATGAATCTGTCTCACTTCCGAGGCAAACAAAGGTCTCTTTTGTGGTCAAATAGTGGAATGGTATGCAACCCGTGCCGGAAGCCTGCTTGGCAGCACGGTTTCCATCTCTTTGCAAGGATTACAAGTGATAGAAAAAGACTAAGCGTGATGTTTTGAATGAATTTATGCAATTCTGCTCTCACTGCTCCGATTCCAGAATGCTATTGATTCGACTAAAAGTAAATTTAATTTAAAAAAAAATTTTATTTGTCAAACGAATACACAGCTGTCAGCTTATCAAAGGATTCTTTAATTTCTAATTCCCAAGGAGAAAAAGTATTTTCTCTTTTCTCTGTCCTTTCGCGGAACATAAACCAAAACCGAACGACCAAGAGAGTCTTTGGCCTGAACATCGGCTCTTTTTTCGACCAAAAATTTGCAAAACTCCAAATCCGCCGTTTGCGCGGCCATATGAAGGGCAGTAACTCCTCCAAAGCCCGGCTCCTTGATCAGCCCTTTTTTTAATCTAACCACGATTTTGAGAAACAAAAAAATCAATCACTTTTTGCTCCTTCTATTTTACTTGTTAATTATTATGTCACAGATTTAGACATTAATTCAATTAAAATCACGGAACGTTTCTACTGTAGAAAAAAAGCAAAATAAATTGAGCTCCAGCTTTGTCTAAGTCAAAGGCAGTCTTCACAATAAAAATATTTAAAACAACGATCACTGGTTTAAATTAAAACACGCAAACTAGAATTTATTCCATTTCACCATGAGGGGCGCTTCGATCGCCCTCTTTCACCTGGCACCTTCCGTCTTCCATTCAGGTTCAGGTGGTCTTACTGGAATGTCGTTTCAAAAAGCGCTGTGCTTGGTCTGCGAGCTTCCAACGGCGGACGGCGCCATCTCCGCTGTCCACGTGGACAAGGAGAAACTGCAGGAGTGGTTTCTCAATGTCAGTGGACATGAATTAGCGGAGGAAATAGAGGACGACGACCTGATTTGCTACTTTTGTCTCTGGCACGCCGAGTGAGTTATAAGGAAAATTGAGGAATTTCTCGTTTCTATTTAAGGTATTTTCACACAGATTTCAATGGAAATTCACCGAGATGGCGGACGAGTCTTTGGTTTGGTGGAATTTGGATTTGGACGATGCAGCAAAAGAGCTGCGGAAAAGCTATTTTGGTAAATAGATAACAAACTCTGGAATTTTTAAGTTTTAATAATTTTATGCATTTTCAGAGGGTAAATTAGAGCAGTGTTGGGTGCAGTTGGAGAAAATTGAGCTTCCGAAAAGTGCTGAGGGAGAAGAGAGACGAATTGATGAGGTTGAAATACGTCCGAGGCGATGGAAATGCATCTACTGCGGGAAAAGATATCAATATTCCCGCGATTTGTCAGGACATATGAAGAAAATTCACAAAGAAGCCATCAGATGTGGAAATCGCAACTGCGCTAATTATTTCCACAATCTTGAAGAAAGAGAAAAGCACACAAAGACTGTTCACGAAAGCTCAAGACAGCGAGAAAAAGTAAAGTGCAGCTTTTGTGGAAAGAAATTCGAGGGACAAGGAAACCTCAAAAAACATGTTCACCGAGTTCACAAAGATTTTCCTGTAAAATGCTTACTTGGTCGCTGCTTTTCCTACTTCAAAACACAAAATGAAATGAAAACACACTATGAATTTGCTCACAAAAGGGAAAATGAGGCTAAGAGATTTCAATGCAATGACTGTGGCTATATGGCAAGGTTTAAAAGTGGATTAAAAGAGCACATCATCAGCAAACATATACCAAGATCAAGTGAGTGCAACATTTGCGGAAATTCTTTCTCCTCTGAGTGTTTATTGAGAAAACATAAAAGGCAATCGCACACTTTCAAAGTTTGTTATTTGTGCAAATTGAGTGTCTCCGTGGGAAATTTCCAAACACGACACTTGAATGTGAAAAATTGCCTTCGCTGCAAGAATAAATTCCAATGTTCAGGACTCTTTCAGTTACATTTGAAATCATGTAAGAAAACTCTGTTCAAGTGTGACATGTGCCAGAAGACATTCATGAATAGATATTTGTTGAATTACCACACGAAAAGAGAACATATCACGCGCGGGATTCATTACAAACAGCTTGGTTTTAAGTGCGATCCCTGCAAAAGCTACTACAAAAGTGAAAAAATCTTGAAACAACATTTGAATAGATTCCACAACAAAGCCAATTTGAAGTACTGCGCTCACTGCTCCAAAAGTTTCTACGATTTCTCTAAATTGAAACACCATCTCGCTTCAAAGCATAATTTGATTGTGGGCCATTTGCCGTGTCCGGACTGCAACAAGACTTTCGTCTCATTGGAATATCGAAATAATCATCAAAAACATGTCCACGGAAAAAGCAAAGTCCGGGAAACTTGTCACATTTGTGGAAAATCGATGTACTCAAGTAGCATGCGAGAACATTTGCTTCTAATTCACGGTGATTTTTCTGTCCGTCAGTAATTGCTTTCTCTTTGGCTTATTTTGTACAAACGTGATAACAAAATGTTCAAAAATTGTCACGTATAAACCATTCTGAGCAAATTTTTAAAAAACCGTTTTAAATAAAATAACAAACTAATTTTGAGCAAAATCCCATTTTATCAGATGGATAAATTTCATCAATGTGAGACTGTTTCGCTAAGCACATCTCATTACTGCCAGCTGCATGATTTAAATAAAATTGGAAAGATAAATTTAATAAATAATCATTTGGCTTCTTGTATTTCATGTATAAAAATTATCTCGATAAATTTATTGGTTTAAAATACAACTTTTTCTTGAGCATTTTTCTCCTCACAAAGACTTATGAATTAAATCCCAGAGAAAAAAGAAGTTATCTAATTCTCAAAAGCTAGTCCAGAAAATAAACGCAAAATTTAAGTCGAAATCAATTCTTTATTAGGCGGGGAGAGCAGTTTTGCTATTATGCGCGTGAATGAGCCGAAATCAATATTCGCTTGCATGGAAGTCTCTCTCTCTCTCTCTCTCTCTCTCTTTCTCTCAGATTCCGTGACTTCTTGGGAAAATATTTATGACACCTGCCTATTTCGCTTTTGTAGACTCTTTTTGACGAGAAGAATCGATAGCAATGCTACAATCTCGTTGATTTTTAAGCGAGGCCTATGATGAAAATGTATATTTTTTAATCCAGCAAACAGGCTTAAAATCGGTTTTCTGTCAAAGAGGCACCACTGCTGGTTAAAAATTTGATTTTTGCAATAATGAAAAGGCTGTCTTACCAGATTTGACAAATTCAAAATTTTATTTCATTTTTTATTACATTTTTATGATAAAAATGTGTCTTGAAGTCTTGATGCAGACTCGAATTTGAGTTTATTTTAATAATTCCCTGTTATTTGTGGCTCCACATTTGTGCAGCCACATATTTTAGCCGGATTAACAGTAAAGTTCTAAACTCGATATAAAGTTGTAAATCCAATTGCGACGAAATTTACGTGTGAGGTGCAACCGCGGCCGACGCCAAGATAATGCAGACGAAACGGCCGACGAAGTTGGTTCGCGTCCAAGTTGCGAGACAGAGAGCCAGAACGTGGTCATCACGCTGAGTGGCCGGCTGTGTGACCGGCGGCCGCGGCTTTTTGCCTCGGCAACAACAAACTTCGCAGCTGTTGACGCTCCAAATAAAAAGCCGAGCTGGCGATTCCGCTCTGCCGACGTGCCGACACGCAAAAAGCTTGCCAAACTCGCCGTGTAAACAGAAATAACAGAGAAAATGGTTCAAATAGGCTTTTCTTGGAATTTTAATCAAATGAAAAATTGGGATTTCAAATAGAGCTAACGCTTGAGGGGAAATTGACATAAAAATTATTGTATCAGACAAGAGAATATTAAAGGTAGAGATCGCAAACTCCAAAATGTTGATAAATATTTGAACTTCCATTAAAATATGGGCTGCCGCAAAAACGACTAACAGAGCCAATAGCAGTCGCGGCTATACCACATTAAATTTATAAGGTTTTCAAGCAATTTTCTTTAGAAGGAGATATTGGCATCAAACGATGGCAGCATTCATCTGTTATAAAAATCTTCCATTACAAAACAACTAGGCGAGTATATCCTCATTAATAAATTAATGGACCATCAACCTCGCCGACGACCAACTCAAACACTCCTTCATCCCGTGAGTCAAATAAAATCCGCGTTTCCACTGTTTTTGTTTTTAAAAGCTTCTCACAAACAAACAACCGCAGCAGCTGCGTTATTTAAGGTAAATTAATGTTTGTTATTCATCGTCATTGTTAGAACCAGCCCGTTGTTGGTTCCCATTGTTAAAGGCATTTTCAGGATTTTCAAAGCAGCGGGAGTTATTTGAGCAATTCGGGAATCTATAATACTGGCTGTTTAGTGTCAGAGATGCCAAAAAGTGATTGATTGATTAGGTGACTCGAGAAAAAAAAATGCTCAAATAGCTCCAACGGACTGGAAGGCGCACAGGCGCCGACCCCCGCGCCACTTACTGGTTTCCGTACGATTTTTTCTGGCGTTTCAATTAAAGACCTCGGTTCATGGAAGCAAACAGATGGCTTTATAGTAATGCGTTTCGGGACAACCAGCGAGTCACGAGAGTGTAATAGGAAGGAGGCATTACTTTTTCTACCTTTAAAATTGAATTTTTAAACACACTCTAAATAAAAGTGTAAAAATGGAACAAAGAAATCAATAGAGCGAAAGGTTCACGGAGCTTAGAGGATAAAATTGTTAGCTTGTATAATTTTGAAGTGCTGCTTAAGCACAAATATTTATTTGTTAATAGACAAGCTGGAAATTGTGATGCCTCAACTAATATTTTTACTTAAAATTCTATAGAGGCCAAATTCTAAGCATAAAGTATATTTTAGATTTTTTTAGAATAGTGTCATTCTCCTAGTGGCAGGAAATGCAGAGCATTTTTAAGATTCAAGTAAATATATCACCATTAATGTCCATTCAAATAATCATCAATTATTATTGTTCTTGATCAGGGTTTTACGAGTTTCATATAAATAAACAAAGAGTAATGGATTAATAATTTTAATTTAATTTTATCTTTTTAATGAGAAATTTGCCACTGCGTTTTTGACCAGAGCAGCTCTGCCCAAGAGGTCAGTTTTTTATGGCTCGCTGGGAAAGGAGATGTGTCAAGTCGTCGAAAGAGATTATCTGAATTTTTGCTATAAATATTCTAAAATCCGGAGCTTTTCTGGCCACATTGAATTACGAGCCGAAGAGAGTAGCTGATGATTTATCACCGCTTGGTTGCGTGTTGCTTACCATAAAGGAGGCTCGCTGCAGTGTGCGCGGCCTGCCATCCGACTTTTATTAATTTTTATTTCTCGCAGCAGGTTTGCAGTAACGAACGATGGATATATATATATATATATATATATATATATATATATATATATATATATATATATATATATATATATATATATATATATATATATTTGAGAGATCGTTTTGGAAAGCTCAGAAAATTATTTTTCAATAGAGCTATTGAAAACATAAATGTAATCGCGTGGAGAGGGAGATATTATTTTGAGCCCAAAACTTTTGCTAGACTATCTCACAAGTAAAAGACGCCAGATTTTGTATATTCCTGATAAGAGAACTGGAGAGTGCCTGATGAAGCTAATTAAAATATCTCTGGGGCAGGCTGTGCGCCGCAATTCTCGCCGCTTCCATCAGCTTGCAGGGGTGTAAAGTGTAGAGCGCTATCGTCATTGCACACATTTCGCTCGCAGACTAAAAACCGAGGAGAGCGGCCGCCGGATAAGTGTTCACTCAACTATAAATTTTGAAAAATAAACTAACTCACACAGTTGGATTTAAAAAAAATAATAATGAACTCAGCTTGTTCTTTATTAAGTTTTTCTGGAAAGAGTTAATAAAAGCATAATTAATTTTTATTAATGAAGGAAAAAATAATTAATAAAACGGTCACTGGTTTGAACTAAAGCACGCAAACTAGAAGTTTTATACCTTTCCCTTTGAGGGGCGCTTTGATCGCCCTCTTTCACCTGCAACCTTCAATCTTTCATTCAGGTTCAGGTGGTCTGTCAGAAATGTCGTTCCAAAAGGCACTGTGCTTGATATGCGAGCGTCCGACTGCGGACGGCGCTGTCCTCGCTGTCCACGTGGACAGGGAAAAACTGGAAACTTGGTTTCTCAACGTCTGCGGACATGAGTTGGCAGAGGAAATCGAGGACGATGACCTGATTTGCTACTTTTGTCTCTGGCACGCCGAGTGAGTTATAAGGAAAATTTAGGAATTTCTCGTTTCTATTTTTGTTATTTTTATACAGATTTCAATGGAAATTTGACGAGATTGCGGTCGAATCTTTGGTTTGGTGGCCCAGGAATACAGAATATTTGGACGATGCGGCAAAGGAGCTGCGGAAGAACTATTTTGGTGAAGATTAACTTTGAAGTTTTTTAAATTCTATTTAATAATTATGCATTTTTAGAGGGAAAATTAGAGCAGTGTTGGGTGCAGTTGGAGAAAATTGAATCGCCACAAAGTGACAGCAGAGAAGTGAGACGAATTGTTAAAGCTGAAATAGAGCCGAGGCGATTGAAATGCATCTACTGCGGGAAAATATTTAAATATTCATATCATTTGTCTAAACATATGAAGAAAATGCACAAAAAGGCCATCAGATGTGGAAATCGCAGTTGTGCGACCTATTTCCACACTCTTGAAGAAAAAGAAGAGCACACAAAGAATGTCCACAAGGAAAGAAAAATAATCGGATGCAGTTTTTGTGGAAAGGAATTCGAGGGATCAAAAAGTTACAAAAATCATGTTCGCCAAGTTCACAAAGAGTTTCCTGTAAAATGCTCTTTAAACGGTTGCCTGTCATACTTCAAAACCCAAATTGAGATGAAAAAACACTTTGATACTGCTCACAAAAGGGAAAATGAGGCAAAGACATTTCAATGCAATGATTGTCACTATAGAGCAAATGTTAAATATAGTTTGAAAGAGCACATCATTAGAAAACACATACCAAAATCAAGTGTGTGCCATATTTGCGGAAATTCTTTCTCCTCTGAGCGGTGTTTGAGATCTCATATAAGGCAATCGCACACTTTCAAAGTTTGTTCATTGTGCAAATTGAGTGTCTCCGTGGGGAATTTCAATCAGAGTAATCACTTTAGTGTGAAAAATTGCCTTCGCTGCAAAAACAAATTCCAATGTTCAGGACTCTATCAGTCACATTTGAAATCATGCAAGAAAACTCTGTTCAAGTGTGACAAGTGCCAGAAGACATTCATCCGTCGATCGATATTGAATTACCACAAGCAAAGAAACCACATGACGCGCGGGATTCAGCACAAATAGCTTGGTTTTAAGTGTGAACCCTGCAAAAGGTACTACAAGAGCAGCAAACTGTTGGAAAAACACTTAAATAGAATCCACAACAAAGCCAACTTGAACTGCGCTCACTGCTCCAAAAATTTCTACAATATCTCCAATATATCGCCATTTTTGTTAAAACGTGATAATATAAGGTACAATATTTGTCATTTTTAAACCTTTATTCTGAGCAAATTTTCGACACGCACCGTATTCCAATGTGGGGAAAACACGCTAATCGTGAGCCAAATCATTCGTTATTATGAGACTGTTTCGCTCACTGTAAGCACGTCATCACTGCTATATTTGCATGATTTTGATGAGAACTAAAAGAAAATTCAAAAAAATCGTCGTCCAAGTTCTTAGAGTTTTTAATATCAAAAATGTTTCTCAATAAATTTCTAGGTTAAAAACTTAAACATAATATCTTAGTATTTTTGACCTCACACGAAGACATCTGAATTAAATCGCAAAGAAAAATAGGATTCTAAAAAGTTTTGATCCTGAAAATACATAATACAGAAAATTTGAGTCAAAAATTCCGGGGGAGAGCAGAATTTCTATTGTGCACGTGAAAGAGGTGAAATCTATTATTCATGCGAAGGAAAAACGCTATTTTTGTTAGTGTCGCGTCTCTCTTTTAGTGCAATGACTTCTTGGGAAAATATTTCCCCGCGCGATTTTATTTGTCCTGCTGTCATTTGTTTGCTTTGTCTGCCTGCTTTCACTTTTACTGAAGAATCCCAAGGTAAAAGTTTACAAAAGAAATTTAGTATAATATCAAGGACTAAAAATAAGTGATTTTACGGAAACAAACTGCAGGCTGTTGCATGATTCAAAAATTTGTTTCTTTTATAATATTTTTAATTTCTAATGTGTTGTGATGCAGATTCGAATTTGAGTTAATTTGCAGCCATCTTTGTAGCCAGATTAGCATATTATGTTAAACTGTTTGATAAAAAGAAATAAATCCAATTGCGACAGTATTATCGTGCGTAGCGATCGCGGCCGACGCGAAGATAATGGAATTATCGGCCGACTAATTAAATTTGTTCGCATTCAAGTAGGCAGCCAGATAGCCAGAGTGAGGTCATCGGGCTGAGTGGCCAGTCGAGCACCCACCAGGTGTCACCAGGGTAGAAAAAACAAATGGCGAGTAACATACGAAAGAGGCAATTTAGAAATCGACTTTGACTGACCAAACTTCGCTTCATCGCATCAAACAGTAAAGAAAAGCAGTGTTTAATATTGTATTTGACAAATCCATTTTGTAATAAAGACACGGAAATTAGAAATTTCGATGAATCTGTCTCACTTCCGAAACAAACAAAGGTCTCTTTTGTGGTCAAATAGTGGAATGGTATGCAACCCGTGCCGGGAGCCTGCTTGGCGGCACGGTTTCCATCTCTTTGCAAGGATTACAAGTGATAGAAAAAGACTACGCGTGATGTTTTGAATTGATTTATGCGATTCTGCTCTCACTGCTCCGGCTGGATAGGGTCTCAAATAACTTTTTTAATAAGAATTTCATTGCTCGTTAAATCTGTTCGACAAGCTAAGTGAATACATACTTCAAATAAAAATAAATATAATTTTAAACAAAATGCGTTTATTTATCAAACGAATACACATCTGCCAGCTCATCAAAGGCTTCTTTAATTTCTAATTCCCAAGGAGAAAAAGTATTTCCTCTTTTCTTTGTTCTTTTCCGGAACATAAACCAAAACCGAACGGTCAAGAAAGTCTTTGGCATGAACATCGGCTCCTTTTTCGACCAAAAATTTGCAAAAATCCAAATCCGCCGTTTGTGCCGCCATGTGAAGGGCAGTGATTCCTCCGAAGGCCGGCTCCCTGACCAGCCCCTCATTTAATCCAACCACGAATTTGGCACTCAGCAGTTTATTATTACGAGCGCAGGAGTGCAGGAAATTGTCGCCGTTCTCCTGTTTCGTATTCAGGTCTGCGCCAGCCTTCAGCAATTCCTCAGCCACGGCAATGTTTTTCATTTTAAGAGGATCCCAGCCAGCTCGTTGGCTCGCATTGTTAAGGCACTCTCAGGAGTGTCAAAGCAATGGGAGGTATTTGAGCAGTTGGGAGATCTAATACTGGCTACCCAATGTCAGAAATGGCAAAAAGTGGTTAGTTTAGTGACTCGAAATGCTCAACGGACTGGGAGGCGCATTGTCGCCAAGCCCTGCGCCACTTGCTGGTTTTCACACAGCTTTTTTTCTTCTGGCGTTTCAAAAAAAGACCTCGGTTCATGGAAGCAAACTAATGGCTTTATTTCAATGCGTATTGGGACAACCAGCGAGTCACTAGGCTCTCCATTAAATTAAGCAAAAGAGTACGTAGGAGAAAGGAGGCAAAAATTTTTCTACTTGTAAAGTTGTTTGGGGAATTGAAAGGGTTGAAATGATGAAGACCGATGAATTCAGATGAAGAATTTGGTTGGTGTATTGGTTACAGTTGGAAATCCGATCGGATGCTTAATCAAATACCAGAACTGAAATGATTTACAGTAATAAGTGATAAATTCTTTTTCTAACTGACTGTTGGACTCACCCCTTTGAATCGGGTTCTGCACTATTAAACGAATCACGTCAGCACCGTGTGGCTGACGGACGAAAACTGAATTCTTATTTTAAAATCATCTTTCTGCTGTTAAACAATAATGCAAAATTACAATAATTCAAACCGCCGACAATTGTTGGCTTCCAACAAAAAGCAAGACCGCGTTGTTATACCGCTACAGTTGGATGTTTAAACAATAAACAAAAGTTTATTAGTGGAAAAAATCAAAAGTGTGAAGGGATCGCGGAGCTTAGAGGATAGAATTGTTTGCTTGAATGAATTTGTGGCACTGCTTAAGCACAAATATGTATTTTTTACTAGATTGTGATACATCTACAAGTTTTATTTTAATTTAATTATATGCGGATCAAATTCTCAGCATAAAGCACATTTTAGAATTCTTTAAAAATTACATTCTCCTAGTGGCAGGAAATACACAGCACAGCATTTTTAAGATTCAAGTAAAAATATCAGAATAAAACGTCCATACAAATCCATTCAAATTCAGCATTTTTGCTATACATATTATAAAATTCGTGTGACCGTTTCTGGAATTTTCGGGATCGACCGGCACCTTAAATTACAATCCAAAGAAAAATTCAATCAAAATCATGGATAGAAAAAAATAACAATTTGAGCTCCTTTGTCTGATTGTGAGTGAAATTATCTTATTTTGTTGCTAAAAATATCCATTTTGACTCCAGATCAAGTTCTTCAGACTTTAAATTTGAATTTTATGGGTGGCTTTCTCCTTTAAATCCTCATTGGTCCTTAGAAATTATTGCAAGTGCAATGATTGCGAGAGGCGAGCTACAAATTAAGAAAAAAACCGCTCGAACTCTCCGTTTTTGCCGCACGTGAATAATTATTTGTGTGCGTGAAAGCGAGAGTGCCTACAGAAACAAATAAATCATTGTGGGACTGGCTGTGCGCCGCGCCTCTCGCCGCTGCCGGCGCCTTGCAAGGGTGTCGAGCGTTGTCACACGTTTCGCTTGAAGACTATAATAATCGCCAGAAAAAACTAATTAAACTATAAATTTTGATTAAATTTGAAACAAATTAACTCACAAAGCTTTACTTAAAAAATTGGCACTCGGCTTGTTCTTTATTGTATTTTGCTGAAAAATAAAAGGAGAATTATTTTTTGGAAATTAAATTGTAGTGACAAAAAATATTTACTCAAACGGTCACTGGTTTGAATTAAACCACGCAAAGTAGAATTACAATATTCTTTGGAGGGCGCTTCGATCGCCCTGTTTCACCTGCAACCTTCCATCTTTCATTCAGGTTCAGGTGCTCTTACTGAAATGTCGTGTCAAAAGGCGCTATGTTTGGTTTGCGAGTGCCCAACGCCGGACGGCGCAATTCTCGCTGTCCACGTTGACAAGGAGAAATTGCAGACTTGGTTCCTCAACGTCTGCGGATACGAGTTGGCCGAGGAAATCGAGGACGAGGACAAAATTTGCTACTTTTGCCTCTGGCACGCCGAGTGAGTTCTATTGGAATTCAGGAATTATTTTATTTTATTTGAAGAATTTTTCCTAAGGTTTCTTTGGAAATTTGACCGAATGGCGGACGAGGCTTTGGTTTGGTGGCCCAGGAATTCAGAATATTTGGACGATGCGGCAAAGGAGCTGCGGAAGAACTATTTTGGTAAAAAAAATTCTTGAATTTTTAAATTGGTTTTAATATCAATGTATTTTTAGAAGGTAAATCTGAGCAGTGTTGGGTGCAGTTGGAGAAAATTGAATTGCAGGAGAGTGTTGACGGAGGCGAGAGACGAATAGTTGAAGATGAAACGCAGCCGAACCGATGGAAATGCATCTACTGCGGGAAAATATTTAACTATTCTTATGATTTGTCAAGACATATGAAGAAAATGCACAAGGAAGCCATTAGATGTGGAAATCGCAATTGTCCTACTTATTTCCACACTCTTGAGGAAAAAGAAAAGCACACAAAGAATGTTCACGAAAACTCAAGACAACGTGACAAAGTCGAGTGCAGCTTTTGTGGAAAGGAATTCGAGGGGTCAAATAGCTACAAGCAACATGTTCGTTTAGTTCACAGAGAGTTTCCTGTAAAATGCTTTTATAACGGTTGCCTTTCATTTTTCAAAACTCAAATTGAAATGAGAACACACTTTGACTCTGCTCACAAAAGTGAAAACGAGGCTAAGAGATTTCAATGCAATGATTGTTGCTATAGGGCAAGGTTTAAATTTAATTTGAAAGAGCACATCATTAGCAAACACATACCAAAATCAAGTGAGTGCCATATTTGCGGAAATTCTTTCTCCTCTGAGTGTTTATTGAGAACTCATATAAGGCGTTCGCACACTTTCAAAATATGTTCATTGTGCAAATTGAGAGTTGCCCTGATTAAATTCAATCACGGTTACCACTTATCTGTGAAAAATTGCCTTCGCTGCAAAAACAAATTCAGGACTCTATCAGTTTCATTTGAAATCCTGCAAGAAAAATCTGTTCAAGTGTGACAAGTGCAACAAAACATTCATTTACAGATCCAAGTTGAATTACCACACGAAAAGAAAACACATTACGCTTGGGATTCAGCACAAATAGTTTGGTTTCAAGTGTGAACCCTGCAAAAGCTACTACAAAAGTGACAAAATAGTGAAAGAACATTTGAATAGATTCCACTACAAAGTCAACTTGAAGTTTTGCGCTAACTGCTCCAAAAGTTTCTACGATTTGTCTAATTTGAAACGCCATCTCGCTTCAAAGCATAACTTGATTGTTGGTCATTTGCCATGTCCAGACTGCAACAAGACTTTCGTCTCATTGGAATATCGAAACAAACATCAAAAAGAGGTCCACGGAAAAAGCAAAGTCCGGAAAACTTGTCACATTTGTGGGAAATCGATGTTCTCAAGTGGCATGCGAAAACATTTGCTTCTAATTTACGAACAATCGTATGTCCGTCAGTAATTTCCTTCTCTCTTGCTATTTCTGTACGAACGTGATTATATAAGGTTCAAAAATTGTCATGTATAAACCATTCTGAGCAAATTTTGAAAACACCATTTCAAATAAAATAAAACACGCTAATTTTGAGCAAAATCAAATTTTATCAGATGCATAAATTTCATTATTGTGAGACTGTTTCGGTATGCACATCTCATTACATCTGGCTGCATGATTTTGATGAAAATAGAAATAGATAAATTTAAATAATCATCATTTCGCTTCTTATATTTCATGTATAAAAATTTTCTCAATAAATTTATTGGTTTAAAATACAACTTTTTCTTGAGCATTTTTCACCTCACAAAGACATATGAATTAAATCCCAGAGAAAAATAAGTTATCTGTTATCTAATTCTCAAAAGCTGATCCCGAAAATAAAAGCAAAATTTAAGTCGAAATCAATTCTTGATTAGGGGAGAGCAGGTTTTCTATAATGCGAGTGCATGAGCCGAAATCAATATTCGCTTGCATGGGAAAATATTTATGACACCTGCTTATTTCGCTTTTGTAGACTCTTTTTGACGAGAAGAATCGATCGCAATGCTACAATCTCGTTGATTTTTAAGCGAGGCCTACAATGAAAATATATTTTTTTAATCCAGCAAACACAGGCTGAAAATCAGTTTGCTGTCAAAGAGGCACTACCGCTGGTTAAAAATGTGATTTTTGAAATTATGAAAAGGCTGTCTTACCAGATTTGACAAATTCAAAATTTTATTTCATTTTTTATTACATTTTTATGATAAAAATGTGTCTTGAAGTCTTGATGCAGACTCGAATTTGAGTTTATTTTAATAATTCCCTGTTATTTGTGGCTCATTGCTTGTGCAGCCACATATTTTAGCCGGATTAACTGTACAGTTTTAAACTTGATATAAAGTCGTAAATCCAAATGCGACGAAATTTACGTGTGTGGTGCAACCGCGGCCGACGCCAAGATAATGCAGACGAATGGGCCGACGAAGTTTGTTCGCGTCCAAGTTGCGAGACAAAGAGCCAGAACGTGGTCATCTCGCTGTGCAGCCCGAATTGACCGGCGGTCGCGGCTTTCTGCCTCGGCAACAACAAACTTCGCAGCTGTTGGCGCTGCAGATAAAAAGCCGAGCTGGCGAATCCGCTCTGCCGACGTGCCGACTCGCAAAAAGCTTGATAACTCGCCGTGTAAACAGAAACAACAGAGAAAATGGTTCAAAAGAGGCTTTTCTCGGAATTTTAGTAAATTAAAAAATTGGAATTTGAAATAGAGCTAACGCAATGGTAAGAGGGGAAATTGACATAAAGATTATTGTATCAGACAAGAGAATTTTAAAGGTAGAGATCGCAAACTCCAAAATGTTGATAAATATTTGAACTTCCGTTAAAATATGGTCTACCGCAAAAGCGACTAACAGAGACAATAGCAGTCGCGGCAATACCACATTAAATTTATAAGTTATTCAAGCAATTTTCTTTAGAAGGACAAATTGGTATCAAACGATGGCAGCATTCATCTGTTATAAAAATCTTCCATTACAAAACAACTAGGTGAATATGTCCTCATTAATAAATTAATGGACCATCAACCCCACCGACGACCAACTCAAATACTCCTTCATCCCGTGAATCAAATAAAATCCGCGTTTCCACTGTTTTTGTTTTTAAAAACTTCTTAAAAACAAACAACAACAGCATGCTGCGTTATTTAAGGTATTAATGTTTGTTATTCGTCGTCATTGTTAGAGCCGCAGCTCGTTGGGTCGCATTGTTAAAGGCATTTTCAGGAATTTCAAAGCAGCGGGAGATATTTGAGCAATTCGGGAATCTATAATACTGGCTGTTGTCAGAGATGGCAAAAGGTGATTCATTGATTTGGTGACTCGAAAATGGTCAAATAACTCCAACGGATTAGAGAAGCGCACAGGCGCCGACCCGCCACTTGTTGGTTTCCACACTGCTTTTTTCTTCTGTCGTTTCAATAAAAGACCTCGGTTTATGGAAGCAAACAGATGGTTTTATTTTAATGCGCATCGGGACAACCAGCTAGTCACAAGATTCTCGATTTAAAAGCAAAAGAGTGCAGGAGGAAGGAGGCATTACTTTTTCTACCTTTAAAATTGAATTTTAAAACACACTAAACAAAAATGTATTAATAGAACAAAGAAATCAATAGAGCGAAAGGTTCACGGAGCTTATAGGATCAAAATGTTTGCTTGTATAATTTTGTGGTGCTGCTTAATCACAAATATTTATTTTTTACTAGACAAGCTGGAAATTGTGATGCCTCGAAAAACTATTTTAAATTTAAATTTTATGGGGATCAAGTTCTCAGCATAAATCACATTTTAGATTTTTATAAACGTGTCATTCTCCTATAGTGGCAAGAAATGCACAGCAGAGAGCATTCTCAAGATTTTAAGTAAAAATATCACAATTAAATTAATGTCCATTCAAATCACACCGTCAACAATTGTTGTTCCTGAGCAGGGTTTTACGAGCTTCATTTAAATAAACAGAGTAATGGAGTGATAATTTTAATTTAATTTTATCTTTTTAATGAGAAATTAGCCACTGTGTTTTTGACTAGAGCAGCTCTGCCCAAGACCAAAAGGGCAGTTTTATTTATGGCTCGCTGGAAAAGGAGATGTGACGAAAGGGATTATCTGAATTTTTTTATGAATATTCTAAAATCCGGAGCTTTTTTGGCCACATTGAATTACGAGCCGAAGAGAGTAGCTGATGATTTATCACCGCTTGGTTGCGTGTTACTTACCATAAAAGAGGCGCGCTGCAGCCTGCACGGCCTGCCATCGGACATTTAATAATTTTTATTTCTTGCAGACGGTTTGCAGTAACAAACGATACATATATGATTGAGAAATCATTTTGGAAAACTCAGAAAATTATCAAGGATTCTATTGAAAACATAAATGTAATCGCGGAGAAATGGAGATTTTATTTTGAGCCCACAACTTTTGCTAGACTATCTCACAAGTAACAGACGCCAGATTTTGTATATTCCTGATAAGACAACTGGAGAGTGCCTGCAGAAGCTAATTAAAATATCTGTGGGGCAGGCTGTGCGCCGCGCTTCTCGCCGCTTCCATCAGCTTGCAGGGGTGTAGAGTGTAGAGCGCTTTCGTCATTGCACACGTTTCGCTCGAAGGCTAAAAACCGAAAAGAGTTCGCTCAACTATAAATTTTGAAAAATAAACTAACTCACAAAGCGGAATTTAAGAAAAAAATATGAAATCGGCTTGTTCTTTATTGAGTTTTTCTGGAAAAGTTAATGAAAGTACAATTAATTTTTAATAATGAAGGAAAAAATATTTAATGTAACGGTCACTGGTTTGAACTAAACCACGCAAACTAGAAGTTTTATACTTTTCCCTTTGAGGGGCGCTTTGATCGCCCTTTTTCACCTGCAACCTTCCATCTTTCATTCAGGTTCAGGTGATCGTTCTGAAATGTCGTGTCAAAAGGCGCTGTGCTTGATTTGTGAGCGTCCGACAGTGGACGGCGCTATCCTCGCTGACCACGTGGACAAAGAGAAACTGCAGACTTGGTTCCTCAACGTCTGCGGACAAGAATTGGCTGAGGAAATCGAGGACGACGACAAAATTTGCTATTTTTGCCTCTGGCACGCCGAGTGAGTTCAAAAGAATTCAAAATTTTCTTTATTATTTGAAGAATATTCCCTAAGGTTTCAATGGAAATTCGACGAGATGGCGGACGAGTCTTTGGTTTGGTGGAATTTGGATTTGGACGATGCAGCAAAAGAGCTGCGGAAGAACTATTTTGGTGAATATGAACTTTGAAATTTTTTAAATTCGATTTAATAATTATGTATTTTTAGAGGGCAAATTAGAGCAGTGTTGGGTGCAGTTGGAGAAAATTGAATTGCCGCAAAGTGACAGCAGCGAAGAGAGACAAATCGATGAAGCTGAAATACAGCTGAGCCGTTTGAAATGCATCTACTGCGGGAAAAGATTTAAATACACTCATCATTTGTCAGGACATGTGAAGAAAATGCACAAGGAAGCCATCAGATGTGGACATCGCAGTTGTGCTTCTTATTTCCACACTCTTGAAGAACAAGAAGAACACATCAAGAATGTCCACAAGGAACGAAAAATAATCGGATGCAGTTTTTGTGGAAAGGAATTCGAGGAATCCAAAAGCTACAAAAACCATGTTCGCCAAGTTCACAAAGAGTTTCCTGTAAAGTGCTCTTTTAACGGTTGCCTGTCATACTTCAAAACACAAATTGAGATGAAAACACACTTTGATACTGCTCACAAAAGGGAAAATGAGGCCAAGAGATTTCAATGCAATGATTGTGGCTACAGAACAAAGGTTAAATCTAATTTGAAAAATCATATCATTAGCAAACATATACCAACATCAAGTGAGTGCCATATTTGCGGAAATTCTTTCTCCTCTGAGTATTTATTGAGAAAACATAAAAGGCAATCGCACACTTTCAAAGTTTGTTCCTTTTGCAAATTGAGAGTTGCCCTGATTAAATTTAATCAGAGTTGCCACTTTAGAGTGAAAAATTGCTCTCGCTGCAAAAACAAATTCCAATGTTCAGGACTCTATCAGACACATTTTAAATCATGCAAGAAAACTTTGTTCAAGTGTGACAAGTGCCAAAAATCATTCATTCTCCGATCTAAGTTGAATTACCACACGAAAAGAAACCACTTGACGCGTGGGATTCAGCACAAGCAGCTTGGTTTCAAATGTGAACCCTGCAAGAAGTACTACAAAAGTGACAAACTTTTGAAATCACATTTGAATAGATTCCACAACAAATCCAACTTGAAGTACTGCGCTCACTGCTTCAAAAGTTTCTATGATATATCTAATTTGAAACACCATCTCTCTGTAAAGCATAACTTGATTGTTGGTCATTTGCTATGTCCAGACTGCAACAAGACTTTCGTCTCATTGGAATATCGAAATAATCATCACAAACAGGTTCACGGAAAAAGCAAAGTCCGGGAAACTTGTCACATTTGTGGGAAATCGATGTACTCACGTTGCATGCGAAAACATTTGCTTCTAATTCACGGAGAAACGTCAGTCTGTCGGTAATTTCTTTCTCTTTTTGCAATATTTGTTAAAACGCATTAATATGAGGTTCAATATTTGTCATTTTTAAACCATTCTGAGCAAATTTTCTTCGTGCAATGTTCCAATAGGAATAAACACGCTAATCGTGAGCCTAATCCTATTTTACAAAATGTATATTATGTATTTCTTTATTATGAGACTGTTTTGCTTATTGTAAAAACATCATCACTGCTAGTTGAATGATTTTGATGAAATTCAATAAAAATCGTTTCCATATCTCAGTTAACAGTCATGTTCTTCGATGTTTTTCATATAGAAATTTTCTCAATAAATTTCTTGGTTTAAAACTTTTCAGCTTTTTCCTTTTCGTAATTTCGACCCCACACGCGAAGACGTCTGAATTAAAAATCGCAGAGAAATTAAGGGGTGCGTATCTCATTCTCAAAAGGCAATCCTGAAATTAATGCACAGAATTTGAGTAAAAAATTCCGGGAGAAAGCAGGATGATTTTCTTTTATCCGAGTGCAAGAGACAAAATTAAATTTGAGTTAGATGCTAGAGAGTCATCACGCCACCAGGTGTCATCAGGGTAGCCAAAACAACTGGCGAGTAACACATGACACGTGTCGTGTTTCTCGCGAGAAGCAATTGAGAAATGGACCGAAATATATTTCGCTTCATCGCGTCAAACAGTTAAGAAAGGCAGTGTTTAATATTTTATTTGACAAAACCATTGTGCAACAAAGATAAATTGGAAATTTCGATGAATCTGCTTCACTTCTGAGGAAAACAAGGGTCACTCTCTTTTTTGGTCAGTAGCAGACGAGAAAATATTTAAGGTCTTTTTATTGACAAGTAATAATTTTGTAATAAACATCAAATTGCAGACAAATTTAAATTAAATTATTCTCATTTGTTGGCAATTTGGCTCAAATTTTTCTTTTTATTTTGATTTTTTAGTTGCTGACCGAGAAAAATAGCTTTATTTTAGAAATTGAAAATATGCATAAATCAACCCATCGGAAATAATAATAAATAAACTGAAAGAATATATTATAATTAACTAAACATGGGTAAAATTTAAACCGCGCACGTCAGATTAGAATAATCCTAAGTTTAAGTGCTCTTGCTGCTGCGGGGAAGGGCTGAAGATAAAATAAATATTGGAGGTTATGATGTAACTTTCGAAAAAAGGGGTCAACTAAATATTTAAGCTGCATCGCAAAATGGAGAAAAAAATATTCAATCACTTGTGTGTTGAGATCCATTTTCAACGTAAAAAGCAGTTTCCAGCCTTTGAATTTTAAGGATATGGTCGCCTCTCTCCTTCAGAGTAGCGCTGCGTTCGTCGAGTATTCTGGATATTTGAGGAAAAATTCATTTTTCAAGATAAATGAAGTTAGATACATTGATGTGTGCTTTTATCCCCATGGGTCAATACAATGCGCATCGGGACAACCAGCAGCGAGTCACTAGGCTCTCGATTTAATAAAGAAAAAGAGTGTAGGAGGAACGAAGAAGGTGGCATCAGTTTTTCTACCGTTAAAATTGAATTTTTAAAGACACCAAATAAAAGTGTAATAATGGAACAAAGAAATCAATAGAGCGAAAGGTTCACGGAGCTTCGAGAATTAAATTGTTTGCTTGTATAATATTGTGGTGCTGCTTAAGACCAAATAATTATTTCTTACTAGACAAGCTGGATATTGTGATGTCTCGACAAATTATTTTAAATTTAAATTTTATGGGGATCAAGTAGTTCTCAGCATAAATCACATTTTAGATTTTTATAAACGTGTCATTCTCCTATAGTGGCAAGAAATGCACAGCAGAGAGCATTCTCAAGATTTTAAGTAAAAATATCACATTTAAATTAATGTCCATTCAAATCACACCGTCAACAATTGTTGTTCCAGAGCAGGATTTTACGAGCTTCATATAAATAAACAGAGAGTAATGGAGTGATAATTTTAATTTAATTTTATCTTTTTAAGGAGAAATTAACGCACTGCGTTTTTGACCAGAGCAGCTCTGCCCAAGAGAGAGCAGTTTTATTTATGGCTCGCTGGGAAAGGAGATGTATCAAGTCGTCGAAAGGGATTATCTGAATTTTTGCTATCAATATTCTATAATCCGGAGCTTTTTTGGCCACATTGAATTAATAGCCAAAGAGAGATAATTTATCACCGCTTGGTTCCAGCGTGCGCGGCCTGCCATCCGAATTTTACTAATTTTTATTTCTAGCAGCAAGTTTGCATTAAAGAACGATGTATATAATATGATTGAGAAATCATTTTGGAAAGCTCAGAAAATTATTTTTCAAGAATTCTATTGAAAACATAAATGCAATCGCGGGGAGAGGGAGATAATATTTTGAGCCCAAAACTTTTGCTAGACTCTCACAAGTAAAAGACGCCAGCTTTTGTATATTGCCACTGAGAGAACTGGAGAGTGCCTGAAAAAGCTAATTAAAATATTTGTGGGGCAGGCTGTGCGCCGCGCTTCTCGCCACATCCGTCGGCTTGCAAGGGTGTCGAGTGTTGTCACACATTTCGCTCGCAGACTAAAAACCAAGGAGAGCGGCCGCCGGAAAAGATTCCCAACGATCATAAAGTTTGAAAAACCAACTAACTCACAGAGTTGAATAATGGACTCGGCTTGTTCTTGATAGTATTTTGCTGGAAAAGGAAAGTTAAATAAAAGTATAATTAATTTTTGTTCAAAAGGACACTTGTTTGAATTAAGCCACGCAAAGTAGAATTACTTTATCCTTCCCTCATTGGGGGGCGCTTTGATCGCCCTGTTTCACCTGGAACCTTCCATCTTTTATTCAAGTTCAGGTGGTCTGGCTGAAATGTCGTTTCAAAAGGCGCTGTGCATGGTTTGCGAGCGTCCGACAGCGGACGGCGCTATCCTCGCTGTTCACGTGGACAAGGAGAAACTGCAGGAGTGGTTTCTCAACGTCTGTGGACACGAGTTGGCCGAGGAAATCCCGGACGAGGACAAAATTTGTTACTTTTGCCTCTGGCACGCCGAGTGAGTTCTTAATAGCAATTCAAAGAACCTTCCGTTTTAAATGATAATTTTTAGATTTCAATGGAAACTCGACGAGATTGCGGACGAGTCTTTGGTTTGGTGGCCCCGGAATTCAGAATATTTGGACGATGTGGCAAAGGAGCTGCGGAATAACTATTTTGGTGAATATGAACTTTGAAATTTTTTAATTTGATTTAATATTTAACCATTTTTAGAGGGCAAATTAGAGCAGTGTTGGGTGCAGTTGGAGAAAATTGAATTGCCGCAAAGTGACAGCAGCGAAGAGAGACAAATCGATGAAGCTGAAATACAGCTGAGCCGTTTGAAATGCATCTACTGCGGGAAAAGATTTAAATATTCATATCATTTGTCAAAACACGTGAAGAAAATGCACAAGGAAGCCATTAGATGTGAAAATCGCAATTGTGTTACTTATTTCCAAAATCTTGGAGAAAAAGAAGAGCACACAAAGACTGTTCATGAAATCTCAAGACAACGAGAAAAAGTCGAGTGCTGCTTTTGTGGAAAGGAATTCGAGGGATCAAAAAGCTACAAGCAACATGTTCGCTTTGTCCACAAAGAGTTTCCTGTAAAATGCTCTCGGATTGGTTGCCTTTCATATTTCAAATCAAAAATTGAAATGAAAACACACTTTGACTCTGCTCACAAGAGTGAAAACGAGGCAAAGAGACTTCAATGCAACGACTGTGACTATAGAGCAAAGGATAAATCTATCTTAAAAAAGCACATCATCAGCAATCATATACCAAGATCAAGTGTATGCCACATTTGCGGACATTTTTTCTCCTCTGAGGGCTCATTGAGAACTCATGTAAGGCAATCGCACACCTTCAAAGTTTGTTCCTTGTGCAAATTGAGTGTTGCTCTGACGGAGTTCAAGCGCAGTTCCCACTTGAGTGTAAAAAATTGCACTCGCTGCAAAAATAAATTTAAATGTTCAGGACTCTATCAGTTACATTTGAAATCATGTAAGAACACTCTGTTCAAATGTGACAAGTGCAGCAAAACATTCATCAAAAGATCTTTGTTGAATTACCACACGAAAAGAGAGCACATGACGCGTGGGATTGAGCAGAAACACCTTGGTTATAAGTGTGAACCCTGCAAAAAGTACTACAAAAGTGAAAAATTCTTGAAAGGTCATTTGAAAAGAACTCACAACAAAGCCAACTTGAAGTTTTGCGCTCACTGCTCCAAAAGTTTCTACGATTTCTCTAATTTGAAAAACCATCTCGCTTCAAAGCATAATTTGATTGTGGGCCATTTGCCCTGTTCAGACTGCAACAAGACTTTCGTCTCATTGCAATATCGAAATAAGCATCAAAAAGAGGTCCACGGAAAAAGAAAAGTACGGGAAACTTGTGACATTTGTGGAAAGACGATGTACTCTCGCTGCATGCGAAATCATTTGCTTCTAATTCACGGTGCAACGTCAGTCCGTCAGTAATTGCTTTCTCTTTTGGCAATATTTTTGTAGAAATGCGATAGTATAAGGTTAAATATTTGGCATGTAAAATCTATTAATTCTGAGCAAACATACATCGTCAACTTGGAAAAAACACGCTAAACGTGAGCCTCATCCCATATTTCATCAGATGTAAGAATTTCGATTCAATCCTTGTTCTTTATGTAGAAATTTCCCTCAATAAATTTCTTGCTTTAAAAATAAACAGCGTTTTCATTAGTATTTTTCACCTTACATGCCACACAGACATCTGAATGAAATTCCTTAGGAAAAAAGGAGAGGTAATCTCCTTCTGCTGGCGATCTCGAATTTGAATTGAAAGCAGTACCGGCGAGGAGCAGGTTTTCTTTTAGGCGCGTGCAAGAGGCGAAATAAATTTCTCATATGCGATGGAAAATAACTATTTTGTGCACGTGTCGCGTCTCTCTCTTCAGTGCCCGTGAATACTTTATTTAAATTATTTGCCCTCGCACTTGCCAGTTTCGTCGTCTTTAATTTTGCCCGGCTTTCCGATAGGATAAGTATCCGACTCGGAAATTCCACTCTGCTGACACGCAAGAAGCAACGCCGTGCCAACAGAAACAGAGAAAATGGCGCAAATAAAGGGTTTCTTAGAACTTTATTAAAATAGGTATTGGATTTTGAAATAAAGTTAATACATAATGGTTCAGAGGAAAATTGACGGAAAATTACTGTAGCTGGTTTTCTACGCGCGCGGCATCGTCAGCGAACCGTGGCCGCAACAACAACGACGGCGGCAAGTTCTGCAACACCCGGCGGCCATCGGCACCGACGTTGCCGCCTGCAGACGCTGTTCATCGACTACACAGACGAGAACCTCAAATACTCTTACGTCCCACTAATCAAATAAAATTTGATTTTCCATTGGTTTTATTTCAAAATTAAAAACAGCAACTTATTAATAAACAAAAACAGTTGTTATTGGGTAATTCTGCTAGAATGCAAGATGATTTTTCTCCTCTGCATGGTTTACTTTTAGCTACGGGTCAAAAGTATGAAAAGAGAAACGGATTTTTTGTAAATATTTAAAGTCTGTTATTTTTTTTTTGCTCTGTTTATCCCTGTCCGAGGACCGGAGGACCGGGAAGGGCGCGCACTGCACTAGCACGAATGCTGAATTCCGAGTGCGAATAACACCGCGAACGGATTGAATGGGCGCACCAGGCCGCACAGGGACCCAGCCCACTCAAGGGCCACTTGCCTCTGCACCGAGGACTGCATTGAAACGCTAGACATTTGTCCCGTGAAGCAAAATCACGCATGCTGGAAAGGTGCAAACCAGCAAGTAGCGAGTCGGCGCCGGTGCGCCTCCCAGCCCGTTGAGCAATTTGAGCAATTCGAGTCACTAAACTAACCACTTTTTGCCATCTCTGACATTGGGTAGCCAGTATTAGATCTCCCAACTGCTCAAATACCTCTCATTGCTTTGACACTCCTGAGAGTGCCTTAACAATGCGAGCCAACGGGCTGGTGAAAAAAGCGGGAGATATTTGAGCAATTCGGGAATCTATAATACTATGCGGCAGTTTAATGTCAGAGATGCCAAAAGGTGATTGATTGGTTTGGTGACTCGAAAACGCTCAAATAGCTCAACGGACTAAGAGGCGAACAGGCATCAATCCGCCACTTGCTGGTTTCCGTACGCTTTCTTCTGGCGGTCAATAAAAGACCTCGGTTCATGGAAGCAAACAGATGGCTTTATTTTAATGCACATTGGGGCAACCATAGCGAGTCACAAGACTCTCGACTTACTAAAGCAAAAGAGCGTAGGAGGAAGGAGGCAAAAATTTTCTGCTTTTAAACTTGGATGTTTAATCACACACTTAAACAATGTATTAGTGGAAGAGAGAAATCAATAGAGCGAAAAGTTCCCGGAGCTTAGAGGTTAGAATTGTTTCCTTGCATAATTTTGTGTTGCTGCGTAAGCACAAATATTTATTTTTTACAACGACCGCAGGGAATTGTGATGCCTCAACAAAATTTTTGTATGTTATTCAAATTCTATGGGGATCAAACTCTCAGCAAAAAAGACATTTTAGATTTTTTGAACAGTTTCATTCTCCTAGTGGCAGGAAATGCAGAGCAATATTAAGATTCAAGTAAAAATATCACCATTAATGTCCATTCCAATAATCAGCAATTATTATTGTTCCTGAGCAGGGTTTTACGAGCTTCATATAAATAAACAGAGAGTAATGGAGTAACAATTTTAATTTAATGTTTCTGTTTAATGAGAAATTAGCCACTGCGTTTTTGACCAGAACAGCTCTGCCCAAGAGGGCAGTTTTATTATAGCTCGCTGGGAAAGGAGATGAATCAAGTCGAAAGAGATTATCTGCATTTTTGCTATAAATATTATAAAATCCGTGGGAGCGTTTCTGGAATTTTCGGGATTTACCAGCGCGTTAAATTACAATCCAAAGAGGAATTCAATTCAAATCGCGGATAAAAAAAAACAATTTGAGCAGTTGAGCTCCTTTGCCTGAGTGAATTTATCTTATTTTGTTGCTAAAAAATATCCATTTTGATTCCAGAACAAGTTTTTGAGATTTTAAATTTGAATTTTATGTATGGCTTTCTCCTTTAAATCCTCTTTGGTCCTTCGCGGTGATTGCAACTGAGATGATTGCGAGAGGCGAGCCACAAATTAAGAAAAGAACCGCTCGAACTCTCCGTTTGCCGCACGTGAATAATTATTTGTGTGCGTGAATGCGAGAGTGCCTCCAGAAACAAATAAGTCATTGTGGGACTGGCTTCTCGCCGCTTCCGTCGGCTTGCAAGGGTGTCGAGCGTTGTCATACGTTTCGCGTGCAGACTTATAAGCGCGGTGAGCGGCAACCGGAAAAGAGTTAACTCAACTATAAATTTTGAAAAAACAAATTAACTCACATGGCTGAATTTAAAAAATGACATTGGCTTTATTGACTTATTCTGGAAAAAAATTAATAAACATTAAACATTATATATTTAATTTTTATTAATGAAGAAACAAAAAATATTTAATGGAACGGTTACTGGTTTGAAAAAAACCACGCAAACTAGGAGTAGTATACCTTTCCCTTTGAGAGGCGCTTCGATCGCCCTGTCTCACCTGTAACCTTCCATCTTTCATTCAGGTTCAGGTGGACTTACTGAAATGTCGTTTCAAAAGGCGCTGTGCTTGGTTTGCGAACGTCCGACTGCGGATGGCGCTGTCCTCGCTGTCCACGTGGACAAGGAAAAACTGGAGGCTTGGTTTCTCAACATCTGTGGACACGAGTTGTATGAGGAAATCGAGGACGAGGACAAAATTGGCTACTTTTGCCTCTGCCACGCCGAGTGAGTTATAAGGAAAATTTAGGAATTTCTCGTTTCTATTTTCGGTATTTTTATACAGATTTCAATGGAAATTCGACGAGATGGCGGACGAGGCTTTGGTTTGGTGGCCCAGGAATTCAGAATATTTGGACGATGCGGCAAAGGAGCTGCGGAAGAACTATTTTGGTGAAGATACACTTTGAAATGTTATAAATTCGATTTAATATTTGTGCATTTTCAGAGGGCAAATTAGAGCAGTGTTGGGTGCAGTTGGAAAAAATTGAATTGCCGCAAAGTGACAGCAGCGAGGAGAGACGAATTGTTGATGCTAAAATACGGCCGCGGCGATGGAAATGCATCTACTGTTGGAAAAGATTTAAATACACTCATCATTTGTCAGGACATATGAAGAAAGTGCACAAGAAAGCCATTAGATGTGAAAACTACAAATGTGCTACTTATTTCCACACTCTTGAAGAAAAAGAAGAGCACACAAAGACTGTGCATGAAAGCTCAAGACATCGAGAAAAAGTCGAGTGCAGCTTTTGTGGAAAGAAATTCGAGGGACCGAAAAACCTCAAAAACCATATTCGCACAGTTCACAAAGATTTTCCAGTAAAATGCTCACTTCGTGGCTGCTTTTCCTACTTCAAAACACAAATTGAAATGGAAACACACTTTGAATCTGCGCACAAACGCGAACACGAGGCAAAGAGATTTCAATGCAATGACTGTGGCCATATGGCAAGGTTTAAATCTGATTTGAAAAAGCACATCATTAGCAAACATATACCAAGATCAAGTGAGTGCCATATTTGCGGAAAATCTTTCTCCTCTGATTGTTTATTGAGAAAACATAAAAGGCAATCGCACACTTTCAAAGTTTGTTCATTGTGCAAATTGAGTGTCTCCGTGGTGAATTTCAATCAGAGTTTTCACTTTAGAGTGAAAAATTGCTATCGCTGCAAAAACAAATTCCAATGTTCGGGACTCTATAAGTTACATTTGATATCATGCAAGAAAACTCTGTTCAAGTGTGACAAGTGCCAAAAAACATTCATGAATAGATCATTGTTGAATTATCACACGAAAAGAAACCACATGACGCGCGGGATCCAGTACGAAGAGCTTGGTTTCAAGTGTGAACCCTGCAAGAAGTACTACAAATGTGACAAAATCTTGAAACAACATTTGAATAGAATCCACAACAAAGCCAATTTGAAGTTTTGCGCTCACTGCCCCAAAGGTTTCTATGATTTCTCTACTTTGAAGCACCATCTCGCTTCAAAGCATAATTTGATTGTTGGTCATTTGCCGTGTCCGGACTGCAAAAAGACTTTCGTCTCATTCGTATATCGAAATAAACATCAAAAAACGATCCACGGAAAAACCAAAGTCCGGGAAACTTGCAACATTTGTGGAAAATCGATGTACTCACGTTTCGTGCGAGAACATTTGCTTCTAATTCACGGACAAACGTCTGTTCGTCAGTAAATGCTTTCTCTTTTGCTATTTTTGTACGAACGCGATAATATAAGGTTAAAAAAATGTCACGTATAAACCATCCTGAGCAAATTTCGAAAACTCCGTTTTCAATAAAATATCCTAATCCTATTTTATCAGATGGATAAATTTCATTATTGTGAGACTGTTCCGCTAGCACATCTCATTACTGCCGATTGCCTGATTTAGATGAAATTGGAAACATAAATTTAATAAATAATCATTTCGCTTCTTGTAATTCATGTATAAAAATTATCTCAATAAATTTATTGGTTTAAAATACAACTTTTTCTTGAGCATTTTTCACCTCACAAAGACTTATGAATTGAATCCCAGAGAAAAAAGAAGTTATCTGTTATCTAATTCTCAAAAGCTTATCCAGAAAATAAACGCAAAATTTAAGTCTAAAACAATTCTTGATTAGGGGAGAGCAGTTTTTCTATTATGCGCATGCAAGAGCCGAAATCAATATTCGCTTGCATGGGACAATATTTATGACACCTGCCTAATTTCGCTTTTGTAGACTCTTTTTGACGAGAACAATCGATCGCAATGCTACAATCTCGTTGATTTTTAAGCGAGGCCTGCGATGAATTTTTTTTAATCCAGCAAACACAGGCTGAAAATCAGTTTTCTGTCAAAGAGGCACTACCACTGGTTAAAAATTTAATTTTTGCAATTATGAAAAGGCTGTCTTGCCAGATTTGACACATTCAAAATTTTGTTTCATTTTTTAATTCATTTTTATGATAAAATTGTGACTCGAATTTGAGTTTATTTTAATAATTCCCTGTTATTTGTGGCTCATTGCTAGTGTAGCCACATATTTTTAGCCGGATTAACAGTAAAGTTCTAAACTCGATGTAAAGTCGTAAATCCGAATGCGACGAAATTTACGTGTGTGGTGCAACCGCGGCCGACGCCAAGATAATGCAGACGAATGGGCCGACGAAGTTTGTTCGCGTCCAAGTTGCGAGACAGAGAGCCAGAACGAGGTCATCTCGCTGAGTGGCCGGCTGTGCAGCCCGAATTGACCGGCGGCCGCGGCTTTCTGCCTCGGCAACAACAAACTTCGCAGCTGTGGACGCTCCAAATAAAAAGCCGAGCTTGTGATTCCGCTCTGCCGACGGGCCGACACGCAAAAAGCTTGCCAAACTCGCCGTGTAAACAGAAACAACAGAGAAAATGGGTCACATAATGCTTTTCTTGGAATTTTAATAAAATAAAAAATTGGAATTTAAAATAGAGCTAACGCAATGGTAAGAGGGGAAACTTGCAAAAAATTATTTTATTAGACAAGAGAATATTAAAGGTAGAGATCGCAAACTCCAAAATGTTGATAAATATTAGAACTTTCCTTTTCCTTGTGGTCTACCGCAAAAGTGACTAACAGATACAATAGCAATCGCGGCTAAACCACATTAAATTTATAAGATTTTCAAGCAATTTTCTTTAGAAGGACATATTGGCATCAAACAATGGCAGCATTCATCTGTTATAAAAATCTTCCTTTACAAAACAACTTAGGTGAGTATATCCTCGTTAATAAATTAATGAACCATCAACCCCGCTGACGACCAACTCAAATACTCCTTCATCCCGTGAATCAAATAAAATCCGCGTTTCCACTGTTTTTGTTTTTAAAAACTTCTCACAAACAAACAACAGCAGTAGCTGCGTTATTTAAGGTATTATAATGTTTGCTATTCGTCGTCATTGTTAGAAACAGCCCTTTGTTGGCTCGCATTGTTTAAGGCTTTCTCAGGAATTTCAAATCAACGGGAGATATTTGAGAAATTTGGGAATCTATAATACTGGCTGTTTAATGTCAGAGATGCCAAAAGATGATTGATTGATTTGGTGACTCGAAAATTCTCAAATAGCTCAACGGACTGGGAGGCGCACAGGCGCCGACCCGCCATTTGTTGGTTACCATACGCTTCTTTATGGCATTTCAATTAAAGGGCTCGGTTCATGGAAGCAAACATATGGCTTTATTTTAATGCATATTGGGACAACCAGCGAGTCACGAGAGTGTAATAGGAAGGAGGCATTACTTTTTCTACCTTTAAAATTGAATTTTTAAACACACACTAAATAAAAGTGTAAGAATGGAACAAACAATATAAATAGAGTGAAAGGTTCACGGAGCTTAGAGGATAGAATTGTAATCTTGTATAATTTTGTGGTGCTGCTTAAGCACAAATATTTATTTTTTACTAGACAAGCTGGAAATTGTGATGCCTCGACAAACTATTTTAAATTTTAATTTTATGGGGAACAATTTCTCAGCATAAATAACATTTTAGATTTTTATAAACGTGTCATTCTCCTATAGTGGCAAGAAATGCACAGCAGAGAGCATTCTCAAGATTTTGTGTGAAAATATCGCAATTAAATTAATGTCCATTCAAATCACACCGTCAACAATTTTTGTTCCTGAGCTGGATTTTACGAGCTTCATATAAATAAACAGAGAGTAATGGAGTGATAATTTTAATTTAATTTTATATTTTAAGGAGAAATTAACGCACTGCGTTTTTGACCAGAGCAGCTCTCTGCCCAAGAGGGCAGTTTTATTTATGGCTCGCTGGGAAAGGAGATGTGTCAAGTCGAAAGGGATTATCTGAATTTTTTCTATAAATACTCTACAATCCGGAGCTTTTCTGGCCACATTGAATTACGAGCTGAAGAGAGTGGCTGATGATTTATCACCGCTTGGTTCCAGCGTGCGCGGCCTGCCATCCGAATTTTAATAATTTCTATTTCTCGCATCAGGTTTGCAGTAACGAACGATGTATATATGATTGAGAAATCATTTTGGAAAACTCTACTACTTTTTTTGAGCCCACAACTTTGCCAGACTTTCTCACAAGTAAAAGAAGCCAGATTTTGTATATTGCCACTGAGAGAAATGGAGAGAAAAAGCTAATAAAAATATCTCTGGGGCAGAATGTGCGCCGCGCTTCTCGCCGCTTCCGTCGGCTTGCAAAGGTGTCGAGCATTGTGACACGACGTTTCACTCGCCGACTTATAATCGAGGATAGCGGCCGCCGGGAAAAAGTTCACTTAACCATAAATTTTGAAAAAGAAATTAACACCCAAGGTTGAATTATAAAAATATGAACTCGGCTTTATTGACTTATTCTGGAAAAAAGTTAATAAACATTATATTTAATTTTTATTAATGAAGAAACAAAAAATATTAATAAAACGGTTACTGGTTTGAGTTAAACCTCGCAAACTAGTAGTTTTATACCATTCCCTTTGAGGGGCGCTTCAATCGCCCTATTTCACCTGCAACCTTCCATCTTTCATTCAGGTTCAGGTGGTCTTACTGTAATGTCGATTCAAAAGGCGCTATGCTTGGTTTGCGAGCGTCCGACGGCGGACGGCGCTATCCTCGCTGTCCACGTGGTCAAGGACAAACTGGAGGCTTGGTTTTTAAACGTCTGTGGACACGAGTTGGCCGAGGATATCGAGGACGATGACCTGATTTGCTACTTTTGTCTATGGCACGCCGAGTGAGTTATAAGAAAAATTAAGGAATGTCTTGTTTTTATTTTTGGTATTTTTGTACAGATTTCAATGGAAATTCGACGAAATTGCGGACGAGGCTTTGGTTTGGTGGAATTTGGATTTGGACGATGTAGCAAAAGAGCTGCGGAAAAACTGTTTTGGTAAATAGATAACAAACTAGATTTTTTAAGTTTTAATAATTTTATGCATTTTCAGAGGGTAAATTGGAGCAGTGTTGGGTGCAGTTGGAGAAAATCGAATTGCCGAAAAGTGACAGCAGCGAAGACAGACGAATTGATGAGGCTGAAATACAGCAGAAGCGATGGAAATGCAACTGCTGCAGGAAAAGATTTAAATATTCTTATAATTTGTCAAGACATATGAAGAAAGTGCACAAAGTAGCCATCAGATGTGGAAAACGCAATTGTCCCATTTATTTCCAAACTCTTGAAGAAAAAGAAGAGCACACAAAGACTGTTCACGAAATCTCAAGACAACGAGAAAAAGTCGAGTGCGGCTTTTGTGGAAAGAATTTCGAGGGACCAAAAAGCTACAAGCAACATGTTCGTTTAGTTCACAAAGAGTTTCCTGTAAAATGCGCTCGGATTGGTTGCCTGTCATACTTCAAAACAAAAATTGAAATGAAAACACACTTTGATTCTGCTCACAAAATTGAAAACGAGGCTAAGAGATTTCAATGCAATGACTGTGGCTATAGAGCAAGGTTTAAATCTAGTTTGATAAAGCACTTCATTAGAAAACACATACCAAAATCAAGTGTGTGCCATATTTGCGGAAATTCATTCTCCTCTGAGCGGTGTTTGAGATCTCATATAAGGCAATTGCACACTTTCAAACTTTGTTCTTTGTGCAAATTGAGTGTCCCTGTAGGGAATTTCAATCAGAGTTTGCACTTTAGTGTGAAAAATTGCATTCGCTGCAAGAGTAAATTCCAATGTTCTGGACTCTATCAGTCACATTTGAAATCATGCAAGAAAACTCTGTTCAAGTGTGACAAGTGCCAGAAATCATTCATTCACAGATCTTTGTTGAATTCCCACTCGAAAAGAGAGCACAGGACGCGCGGGATTCTGTACAAACAGCATGGTTTTAAGTGTGAACCCTGCAAAAGCTACTACAAAAGTGAAAAATTGTTGAAACAACATTTAAATAGAATCCACAACAAAGCCAACTTGAAGTATTGTGCTCACTGCTCCAAACATTTCTTTGATATCACTAATTTGAAACACCATCTCTCTGTAAAGCATAACTTGATTGTTGGCCATTTGCCATGTCCGGACTGCAAAAAGACTTTCGTTTCATTGAAACATCGAAATGAACATAAAAAAAATGTTCATGGAAAAAACAAAATCCGGGTAAGCTGTGATGTTTGTGGAAAAACGATGTACTCTCTTTGCATGCGAACACATTTACTGATTATTCACGGTAAAACGTCTGTCCGCCAGTAATTGCTTTCACTTTTGCTATATTTTCTGTGGAAATTCGATATTAAGAGGTTCAATATTTGACATGTATAATCCATTAATTCTGAACAAAAACAAACCGTTTAAATTTGAAAAAAAATGCTAATCGTGAGCCTCATCCCATTTCATCAGAAGTATAAATTTCGTTATTGTGAGACTGTTCCGCCAAGCACTTCATTATTGCCGGTTGCATGATTTCAGTGAAAATGGAAAGAAATTTAATAAAAATCGTTTCAATCCTTCTCTTTCATGTAGAAGTTTCACTCTCAATAAATATCTTGGTTTAAAAATAAACAGCGTTTTCATTTGTATTTTTACCTTGCACGCCACACAGATGTATGAATCAAATTCCTGAGGAAAAAAGGAGACGTAATCTCCTTCTGCTGGCGAACTCGAATTTGAATTGAAAGCAGCTCCGGGGAAGAGCAGGTTTTATTTTATGCGCGTGCAAGAGGCCAAATAAATTTTGCATGCGATGGAAATGAGCTTTTTTGCACGTGTCGCGCCTCTCTCTTCAGTGCCCGTGAATACTTGTGAAATTATCTGCCCTCGCACTTGCCAATTTCTTCGTCTTTATTTTGTCCTGCTGTCCGATTTTGTAAATATCCAACCCAGCAATTCCACTCTAGAACAGTAAAAACTACTTCAGTTATTAATAAACAAAAACAACTGGGGTTGGATATTTATGCTAGAATGCAAGATGATATTTCTCCTCTACATAGTTTACTCTTAGCTTCCGGTTAACAGTATGAAAAGAGTAGAACCGGTAATTCTTTGAATTTTTAATTAATGTTATTCCTCTTCATTGTTAGAAACAGCCTGTTGTTGGCTCGCATTTTGTTAAAGGTGTAGGGTACCTACATTCCGTCAAACAATGACCATTCTGCAACACACAAATTCACACAACAGACTAATCACATTGTTTGACGAGCATATATAAACCGACGCGACGCAATTCAAAGAGAGAGAATTCCTGCAGCAGCCTAGACGACCGGACCAACCCTGATTGTGAGGACAAACTGGACGAGGACCCTGTAAGACGTAAAGATCGCCATCGCAGCAGGACGATGTAGCTTCCGTCCCCGATGTTGTCGATCGCACGCCTGGGCTTAAGCGGTACCATACTTCGGATGCTGCGCCACGCTTCACCGAAGTCCCTGATGAACCCACTCGGACGCGTCCCGAGTCTTTATTCCGTCCCACTCTCCGAGCCTCACAATTCCACACATATTCAGCCACGCAGCCCAGTCTACACTTTTCCGATGTCGTCCCATCTACCACAAGTCGCAGTCCACACACGCAGCCCACTACAACAGCTTTAATAAAATTCTTAATATAGGAAACCACTGCGCATCGTTATTCCTTCCTATATATTTGGTGACCCCCGACGATAGACGCTGGATGAAGACAGCCAATACTCAAGAATTTTTCAAACTGGAAGAGGCCGCTCAACAATTAACAAGAATCAACAATGAATTCAAAATGCATCACGGCCCTCAACAATCAGGTTATTCAAATTCATCCAGATAAGAACACGCAGAATTCTTCGATCAAGACCTGGCAAGTGAGATTCAAAATTTTCCACCTGCATACGACTTCCAGTCTCAGTAAGGGGCGTATGTAGGGTACCTACATTCCGTCAAACAATGACCATTCTGCAACACACAAATTCACACAACAGACTAATCACATTGTTTGACGAGCATATATAAACCGACGCGACGCAATTCAAAGAGAGAGAATTCCTGCAGCAGCCTAGACGACCGGACCAACCCTGATTGTGAGGACAAACTGGACGAGGACCCTGTAAGACGTAAAGATCGCCATCGCAGCAGGACGATGTAGCTTCCGTCCCCGATGTTGTCGATCGCACGCCTGGGCTTAAGCGGTACCATACTTCGGATGCTGCGCCACGCTTCACCGAAGTCCCTGATGAACCCACTCGGACGCGTCCCGAGTCTTTATTCCGTCCCACTCTCCGAGCCTCACAATTCCACACATATTCAGCCACGCAGCCCAGTCTACACTTTTCCGATGTCGTCCCATCTACCACAAGTCGCAGTCCACACACGCAGCCCACTACAACAGCTTTAATAAAATTCTTAATATAGGAAACCACTGCGCATCGTTATTCCTTCCTATAAAGGAATTCTCAGGCATTTCAAAGCAGTGGGAGATATTTGAGCAATTCGGGAATCTATAATACTGGTTGTTTAGTGTCAGAGATGCCAAAAGGTGATTGATTGATTGATTTGGTGACTCGAAAAAGCTCAAATAGCTCAACGGACTGGGAGGCGCACAGGCGCCGACCCGCCACTTGCTGGATTCCGTACGCTTTTTTCTGGCGTTTCAATAAAAGACCTCGGTTCATGGAAGCAAATATATATGGCTTTATAGTAATGCGTACAGGGAAAACCAGCAGCGAGTCACTAGGCTCTCGATTTACTAAAGAAAAAGAGTGTAGGAAGGAGGAATTGTAGTTCCCGTCTGATTGAATAATTATCCTAATTGGCAATGCCGCTCTGCCAATACGCACAAAGCATGCAAACTCGCAGTGCAATAAGCAGAAACAGAGAAATAAGCGGCGCAAAAGAGGCCTCACTCGGAATTTTATTAAAATAAATATTAGGAATATAAAATTGAGTGAATACAAAATTGCATTGATGCAAATTGATGGAAAAATTATTGTAGCAGACGAGAGAATGTGAAAGGCGTTTGTATTGACAAGATATTTTACGAAAAATATCAATTTGCAGAGAAAAAATAGCCAGTTATTTTATTTGGGTTGAAATTTGCTTTAATTTGATTTGTTATAGATACTATGATTGTATATTTCGTTTCATCACATTTATTAAACACGTGTACGCTGTCATATTATGTTGTTAAAAACTATAATTACTTTTTTAATTTACAATTGTTCTAATATTATTAATGAAACGTCATCCATTGGCCAGGAGAAGATGAAAAATGTGAAAAAACAATTAAAATTTAAGTCATAAACAAACGATAAAGAGTCCGGTTATTCATCATTCCTCGGAATTTATTAATCATTGGTAAATATATACATCAACTGTGGTTTTCTTGAAGCAACACAAATTTGTAATTAAGAAATCAGCAGTATATTCCCTCGTTAATATATTTTGTGAAGAGATCAAAGTCCAAAATGTTGATATATGTTTGATCTTTCCATTTCCATGTGGCTTTTTACACAACTAACTCGTCAGCTTTCATTCTCAGTACCAACCTCGCGACCGACGCAAGCAAAAATGTCCTCTGCCATCCAAAGAAGACTTGATCGCCTAGAGAAATTCAGAGCTTGGTGGCACCAAAGCACTTGCGCCTTTACTTCTAACAAAAATCTCTGCACTATATAACAAAATAAGGTGAGTTCAACCTCCTTAATTTAGTGTAAATGTAATCGTGGTTTTATTTAATAATTTTAAAAATTTTATGTAGATCTAAAAGCAACCTTTTAGTTTTATTTCAAAATAATTTTTAATCTTTTTAATAATAAAAAAAATCAAAAATATAAAGATTACAATTTATTTATTAGGATCTTTATTAAACATTAAGTTTATTCTAAAAATTAATTAAAAACACTGTTTTCAGCCACTGTTTCTTTCTTCTCTCAAAACAACTCAATTATAATTACATGATGTTTTCTGACGATCTTCTGAACACCCTCTGGATCGCTACTTATATTTTGTTCGCCCCCGTTGTTGCCCTCATAGTTGTGATCGTCGGGCTGATTTTCTGTGGTTTGACCACCTACGGGCGAACTACGGAAAATGAAATGAATCGACGCTATATAGGTGAGATTGATTTCACTCCTTTCGAAAGAAATTCACATTACTTTCGTTTTTTATTGTTCAGAAAAGAATGGATGCTCTTCGTGTGGACGCTAAAATATGAAAAACGGCCAACAAATGGGCGGATTCAGACTCTGAATCAACTCTTTTGGTGAGTTAGTCTATTTTTTTATTTAATTTTTTTTAAATTAATTTTCACAGTAAGACGAAAACTATGACAAGGAAGATGAAGGAGACCTGAACAGGAAAGAACCCATGGATAAATCCCTTACATATTTTTGCTTTGGCGTGGCCTTTTTTGTATTTGGTGTTGTTTTTTTATCTGCTTTTAGTTGGCGTGACGATATATCGATGTTCAAATATGAGAAAAAAAGATTGTTTAAATAAAAATTGTGATTGAAGACGTTTAAAATTCTTGGTTTTATTTTCAGAGCTGTCCTTGTTTAATTTCATTTGTTCTCAACAAATTTATTTTATTCATTTATATTTTTTGTAAAATTTGTGTCAGCTTTTTCAATATTGACCTATTTTCTATAAAGCAACGCGATGTATATTTATTTAAAATATCATTATATTATGCCAAAGTTCAAGTCTGCTGGCCGGGAGAGAGGCTTGACACATTTATTTTCTGATGATCAACACGAGTTACAATAATTAGTTTGTCCTTCTAATCGAGAACAAATTTATTTCAGGAGAGAACTGAGATGCATTTATAAAAACGGATTGGCCTTTAAGCAGGAGTTAGTTAGTTTTGGCTATAGAATAACAATCGCATAATGCGGATAGATTCATAATAAGTATTATTTATTCTACTAGTGCGCAAATTAACAGAGTTTCTCCGACGAAAGCATTTCTATCCCTCGCGTCCCTCAGCAGCAAAATGTGTCTGTCAAGGGTAAAAAGGTCAACACGTTTCGACGCAAAGTGTCACGATTCTGCACATTCTGGCCTCAACGCGACAAAAAAGACGAAGGAAAAACATCAATTTAAAAGAAACGCATTCAATGGCCGCCCTGCACACGTGCATCCTCTAACAGAATTGATGGCCTATAATTATCACCCACTTTTTTATTTCCTTGGGCAACGACGTCAACTACAAAACGTCGACGGGCAGACGCCATGCCCTGGCTGAAGGAAACCAAGACGCCGTGCATTGTAAAACTCGGAAGTGACAGTTTGCTACATTTCTGTACTCGTTCAACCATCAGGATTGTGCCAAACAGATTTTAGAGCACAATAAAAACTGTAAAACTTAAACCAATTAAAAACTAGAAAAATAAATTTGAATCCAATCAAAATATTTTTATTTTCACATTACATAATTTGCTGTTTGAAATAAAGAAAATGATACAAATTTCAAAAATATTGATTATAAATGTGTTCAATATTATTGAAAAACCTACATCTAATTAGGCGCAAACATATTTGTAATCTGTACGAATGGCTTATAATAATAAACCAGTTAAAGCGTTAAATTTCCCCTTTCCGGTGTAGCATTTCAAGCATGAGCGACCTACAGAGACTCAATTTGGCCAAATCTAGGTTGCATAACCTAAGCAGGAGGAACAAAAGTTTGTTCGACCTTACGGCCAAAAAGATCGTCAAGAGCTTTGAAGCCTTCATTTCTGATGAACGAGAGGATGGCATGGATAGAATCCAAAGACTGCTAACACTTCGTGAGTTATCATTGTAAATATTAACATTAATTTTTATTTTTATTTTACATTCATTTTAGCTCGTTGCCTGCGTCAAAAACTGTTGGACGGCCTTTGTGAACTCACGTGCAAAAACAATGATGACGTAGACAAACAGAAGCAGGAACTAAAGAGAATTTTATTTATTTTTACTCACTTGCTTTGCCCGAAAATAAAGGAAATCACTTTAAATGGCATGCTGACGTTCAGCCCGAAAAACTACAGAGAAACAGCGCTTTCACAGGTAATATGATTTAAGGACGCATAATTACGTGATCAGAAAATAAAATCGGAAAATTAAAACGTTGGAATTTTTAGAATCGTTGCAGCCGTCAAGCGCTGGACAAAAAAAGGACGATTTAACGTAGTCAGTGATCTGAATAACAAAAGAAATAATGATTCTTTTTATGGTGGATTTTGGTTTGCTTACATTAAACATCAGACAAGACACAGTTAAAGTGGCATGTCCTAAGCATCAGCCGTTCTCTTTTTGCCCAGCGTTTGTCGGCTTAAAGAAAAATAGCTTATTATTGAACAAAATTTGTTAGAAACTGTTGATAACTTGCACAAACAGTTACAGTCAACAATACTATTAATTGTTCTTCAGTGTTATGTGCTTGTAAAACTCTTCTTCCGTTGCAATTATCTTTAATTAAACTAAGTTTAAAATTGGACCAGATACTTCTCCTGATTGCAATCCACGCACCGAATGTCCAGTCCTTGACTCTGAGCGTCGACAAATCATGCGAGGAATTCGAGCATTCCAAACGAGCGTGGGTGGAAACCCTAGGAAGACTGCAAAAATTAAGAAAACTGAAACTGGACACCCACAAGGTGAAATACGCCGAAGCGAAGGAAATCTGCAAACAGCTTCCGGATTTAAAATATTTCGACGTCCGTCTTGACATGAGCGACAAGAGCATTTGTCAAGAAAATAACATTGAAGATTTCAAATTGGCCTTTTCCCAGCTGAAAGTGTTCCTCTTTCCGTCAGACTCGTGGCGTTGCGAAAGGGCCAGTTTTTTGTTCAAGCAATGTTTGAAGCACTTGCCGCAACTGGAGCTCGTGCATAAGCAGGAAGGCTTCGATTTCAGCAGCCATTATGCGCCGACCATTGCCTCGCCTGATAATTTTAGAAATTCACAAAAACCTTCCGCCTTTTGCTATTTAAAGGTGGACTATCTAACAATCTCCAGGCCGTGGCATTTGAAGTTTCCAAACGTCAGGCATCTTGTTTTGGAGGTAATTTATTATTCGATTAAAAAATGGGTCTTTTGATAAATCATTACTATGACGATCGAGTGATTACTTCAATGAAATATATTTATAAGAACGATTTTCAGGGCAACTCGGATGTTTCCGTGGAACATATCGACCCAGTCCTGCAGTTTAAAAAAATTGAGAGTCTCAAGTTGAAAGATTTTGGGGGAAAGGAGGTGGTGGAGACACTGCTGAAGACTTACGGGCACAATTTGCACACTCTGGAACTCGCGGTTCAGAGCTCTCCCCCGGAAGTTGAACTCAAAACGATTTTCTCCAACTGCCCGAAACTGCAGACAATTATTTTGGATCACGTGCAAATCTCTGACAGTTCGGAGCCTATTAAATTTTTTCCGCCTCTCAAGCAATTCACGTGGGTTACTTCAGACAGGTATTCGATTGTATTTTTAAATTATAATTTTTTAATTTATTCTTGAAATTTCAGGGCAAAGGAAGCGTTTCTGTCCAACATATTACAGGCGCCCACACTGGAGACCATTTCCATTTCTCACGAAAACTATGACGTAAAAGATTTGAAAGCAGTCTCAGCTTTAATTGCTGAAAAGAAAATCCTGAGAGAGCTCAGAAAATTTCAATACACTTCGTCCTGGATAGAAATGGAAAACGTCAACTTGGAATTTTTCAGAGCTTTGAGTGATGTCGTCAAAAACGCATCGGCATTTTTGCCGCAATTATCGAGTGTCAAAATGGCTTTGCATTACACGGATATTCCTGTAAATATGTATGAAATTTCAACGGAAAAAACAATCGTGCTACTTGGCGAATCAAGCCTTAACGATTTTCTTGACATATACAACTCTCTTGACAAATAATTTTGCCCAGAAGAAATCAGAAAAAATGGATTTAAGAGATGTTGTCATATTCGTTTTTTAGAGTTTCTCCGACTTCTCCCTCAACCCTTATAGCAAAAGGAATAAATAAAAATAAATTAATTTAAAAATGATATACTGTTTGATTTAAAAAATATTCCCAGTTTGGACCACTTGAAATTGAATGTCTATGCCAATGTTTTTCTTTTAGCAGATTTTGCACTTCTTACAATGAGAGTAAATATTTTTGATAGACAATCAAACAAAATCAATCACCTTTGCTCTGGGGCTTTGCTCCTTTCTATTTTACCTTTTATTTCTGTTTAATTAAGTCACATTTTAGAAATTCAATTAAAATCACGAAACATTTGTAGAAAAATATCAAACAAATTTGAGCTCTTTTTTGTCTAAGTCAAGGAATCTCTTCACGACACTAAAAATCATTACAATAACGGTCACTGGTTTAAATTAAAACACGCAAACTAGAATTTATTCCATTTCACCATGAGGGGCGCTTCGATCGCCCTGTTTCACCTGGCACCTTCCATCTTTCATTCAGGTTCAGGTGGTCTAATGGAAATGTCGATTCAAAAGGCGCTGTGCTTGGTTTGCGAGCGTCCGACGGCGGACAGCGCTGTCCTCGCTGTCCACGTGAACAAGGACAAATTGGAGACCTGGTTTCTCAACATTTGCGGCCACGAAATGTATGAAGATATCGAGGACGATGACCTGATTTGCTACTTTTGTCTCTGGCACGCCGAGTGAGTTATAAGGAAAATTTAGGAATTTCTCGTTTCTATTTTTGGTATTTTTATAAAGATTTCAATGGAAATTCGACGGAATTGAGGACGAGTCTTTGGTTTGGTGGCCCAGGAATTCAGAATATTTGGACGATGCAGCAAAGGAGCTTCGGAAGAACTATTTCGGTGAAGATGAACTTTGAAATTTATTAAATTATATTTAATATTTATGCATTTACAGAGGGCAAATTAGAGCAGTGTTGGGTGCAGTTGGAGAAAATTGAATTGCCGCAAAGGGACAGGAGCGACGAGAGACGAATTGACAAAGCTGAAATGCGGCCGAAACGATGGAAATGCATCTACTGCGGGAAAAGATTTAAATATTCCCGCGATTTGTCTAAACATATGAAGAAAATGCACAAAGAGGCCATCAGATGTGGAAATCGCAGCTGTCCTACTTATTTCCACACTCTTGAAGAAAAAGAAGAGCACACAAAGACTAATCACGAAAGCTCAAGACAACGAGAAAAAGTAAAGTGCACCTTTTGTGGAAAGGAATTGGAGGGACCATCCAACTACAACACTCATGTTCGTCATCTTCACAAAGATTTTCCTGTAAAATGCTCTCATATTGGTTGCTTGTCGTTCTTCAAAACTCAAATTGAAATGAAAACACACTTTGATTCTGCTCACAAAAGTGAAAACGAGGCTAAGAGATTTCAATGCAATGACTGTGGCTATAGGGCCAGGCTTAAATCTAGTTTGAAAGAACACTTCATTAGAAAACATTTACCGAAATCAAGTGAGTGTCATATTTGTGGAAAATCTCTCTCCTCTGAGTACGTATTGAAATCTCATATAAGGCAATCGCACACTTTCAAAGTTTGTTCTTTGTGCAAATTGAGTGTCTCCGTGGGGAATTTCCAAAGACGACACTTAAATGTGAAAAATTGCCTTCGCTGCAAGAACAAATTCCAATGTTCTGGACTCTATCAGTCACATTTGAAATCATGCAAGAAAACTCTGTTCAAGTGTGACAAGTGCCAAAAGACATTCATGAATAGATATTTGTTGAATTACCACATGAAGCGAAACCACTTGACGCGTGGGATTCAGCACAAACACCTTGGTTTCAAGTGTGAAACCTGCAAAAGCTACTACAAAAGTGAGAAATTCTTGAAACAACATTTGAATAGATTCCACAACAAAGCCAACTTGAAGTTTTGCGCTCACTGCTCCAAAAGTTTCTACGATTTCTCTAAATTGAAAAACCATCTCGCTTCAAAGCATAATTTGATTGCAGGCAAATTGCCATGTCCAGACTGCAACAAGATTTTCGTCTCAATGAAAAATCGAAGAAATCATCAAAAAGAGGTTCACGGAATGAGCAAAGTTCGGGAAACTTGTCACATTTGTGGAAAAACGATGTATTCACGTTGGATGCGAGAACATTTGCTCCTAATTCACGAACAAACGTCTGTCCGTCAGTAATTTCCTTCTCTCTTGCTATTTTTGTGAAAAACGTGATAATATAAGGCACAAAAATTGTCATTTTTAAACCATTTCGAGCAAATTTTCGACATGCACCGTTTCGATTAAAAATAAAAACACTCTGATCGTGAGCCTTATCCTATTTTATTATATGTATAATTTTTTGTGAGACTGTTTTGATAGCTGTAAACACATCAACACTGCAATAGTTAAATGATTTTGATGAAAATGAAAAAAAAACTTAAAAATCGTTTCCATATCTTTGTTAACAGTCCTAGTTCTTAGATGTTTTCAGATAAAAAAATTCTCAATAAATTTCTTCGTTTAAAACTTTTCATTTTTTATTTTATTATTTCATTTTAGTAAATTCACACGCGAAGATATCTGAATTAAATCGCAGAGAAAAAAGTTGCAAGCATCTCATTCACTAAAGGCGATCCAAAATTTGAGCAAAAAATTCTGGGGGAGATAGCAGATGATTTTCTTTTATGCGCTTACAAGAGGCAAAATCTAATTCGTATTTGAGTTAAATGCCAGCCGAGTGCAGCCACCAGGTTCCATCAGGGTAGCCAAAAATGGCGAATAACATACACGTGTCGTGTTTCTCCTGAGAGGCAATTCAGAAATCGACTGCGATTTACCAAACTTCGCCTCATCGCATCAAACAGTAAAGAAAAGCAGTGTTTCATATTTTATTTGACAAAATAAATTGTGCATTTAAAACACGGAAATTGGAAATTTCGATAGATCTAATTAGCTACCGAGGCAATTAATCTTCTGTGTTGAAATAGTGGAATGGTATGCAACCCGTGCCGGAAGACTGCTTGGCGGCACGGATTCCATCTCTTTGCAAGGCTTACAAGAGATAGAAAAAGATTAGGTGAGATGTTTTGAATTGATTTATCTAATTCTGCTCTCACTGCTCCGGCTGGATAGGGTCTCAAAAAACTCTTTTAATAAGAATCTCGTTGCTCGTTAAATCTGTTCGACAAGCTAAGTGAATGCATACTTAATCAAATAAAAATAAATTTAATTTTAAACAAATGCGTTTATTTGTCAAACGAATACACATCTGCGTGCTCTTCAAAGGCTTCTTTAATTTCTAATTCCCAAGGACAGGAAGTATTTCCTCTTTTCTTTGTTCTTTTCCGGAACATAAACCAAAACCGAACGGTTCAGAAAGTCTTTGGCACGAACATCGGCTCCTTTTTCGACCAAAAATTTGCAAAACTCCAAATCCGCCGTTTGCGCCGCCATGTGAAGGGCAGTGATTCCTCCGTAAGCAGGCTCCCTGACCAGCCCTTCATTTAATCCAACCACGAATTTGGCACTCAGCAGTTTATTATTACGAGCGCAGGAGTGCAGGAAATTGTCGCCGTTCTCCTGTTTCATATTCAGGTCTGCACCAGCCTTCAGCAATTCCTCAGCCACGGCGATATTTTCCATTTTAAGAGCAACGAACAAGGGTGAGAGAGAGAAAAAGTTATTCTCATTCACATCCACCCCCTTGAAAACGAAAAAAGGGACGAGCGATTTTCCAAATTTTTTGTTCATTGAGGCAAAGTGGAGAACAGTGTTTCCCCAGTCCTCACTCAGGGACAGCACGTCGAAGTTCTTTCCGCACAGCCACTGGCACATTTCTAAATCTGCGAAAGCCGCTGCGATGTGAAGGGCATTCGTCCCTTCACTCCCGAGAGAATTTATTATTTCTGGCACCTTCGAGAGCACGAATTGGACGCCTTCTAAATTGTTCTCCAGTATGCAGGTGTGGAAAGTGTTCATGCCATCGTTCTTCGCGTAGAAATTGGCTCCAAGTTTCAGCATTTCCTCTGCCACGTCAAAATTTTTGTCTCCCAAAGCGTAATTTAAAGGCGTGAATTCCAAGTGGTCCCTCTTGTCGATGTCAAGCCCCAAATCGGAAAAATATTGAACTAGTTGAGTTCCATGCTTCGAATTGTAGCCGACGCGATGCAAAATTGAGGTTTGACTTTTTCCATTCAAAGAATCGACTGGGACGCCGTTTTCCACGAGCCATTGGCACATTTCTAGATCAGCATCCTCCGCCGCTATGTGAAGTGCGTCTCGCCCTTTCGCGTCTTCGCCTCTAATCAGTGTTTTATCTAATTCGTGAAGGAATTTCACGCAATTCAGCTTGTTAACTAATACGCAATTCAGCAAGAAATTGTGGTCCTTTATGTTCAAAGTGGCGCCGAGTCTGAGCAACTCGCGAGCAATGTCAATATTTTCCGCTGCAAGAGCTGCGTCCAAAGGCACGAATCCGAACTCTGATTTTTCATTTAACTTTAGGTTCTTTGAGACGAAAAACCGAACTAATTCTATTCCGTGGTTTTTATTTAACGGTGCGCGGTGCAAGGCAGTCCCAAAAATGCTTGTTGACGCAACGTCGACGCCCTCGGCAATGATCCACTTGCAGGCACTCAGGTCGGCGAACTGGGCTGCCAGGTGAAGGGCGTTTCTCCTAACTGAATCGACCTCCTTAATTAAATTCGGGCTCCACGCGTGAATTATCTGAGCGATGTCAGATCTGTTTTGAATTATAAAAAAATGCAAGAGATTTTTGTTTTCCTCTTCTCGCAGTTCAAGCAGGATCTGCGCCATCCTGAAGTTTCCCTTCCTGACTGCGTAGAAAATGGCTTCCTCGCCGTCCTCGTCCTTTTGCTTCACGTCTAGTTTCTCTTGGTTTGCGAGATGCCAGACGATTTCGAATCCGTTCTCTTTGTTCAAGGCCGCAAAGTGAAGGGGCGTCACGCCGAATTGAGTCCTTGCCTCAGCCCTTTCTCCAATTTTCAGGAGTGCGAGGCAATTTTCCAGGTTCTCATCCCTGGCTGCGAGCATCAGCGGGGTCAGACCTGTCATCGTCTTTTCGATGAAGCGGTCTGTATCACGCACGCTCAGAAATGAATCCATTTTTCACAACCTGCCAACAATAAATATTTTTTAAAAAAACAAAGTATTAAAATAAAAGCATACTTCAGGAAAATTAAAATAAAAAATTTGTAAGCTGTGCGTCTTTAACGGACAAAGATCTCGAGTCAACTAAACGCAACCACTGTTAGGACAAATAAAATCAAAGTGTGTAGTTTGTCGAGTTCAAATATTTATTTATCAGTTCGAACAAAGATGTTTTTGTTATGTAAATATTAATTTACTTTGTTAAGAATTGAATCTAAAATGATTTTAAATTGTTCACTTAAATATATAACTGTAAAAAATTGATCAAATAATGAAAGATAAATTATTTAATAGCTGGTAAATTAGACAAAACGTGTCTTGACTTAAGAAATTTCCTCGTGTGGTGAAATAGTGGAATGGTATACTAATACAGCCCCCGCGTCGCAAAGCTGCTTGGCAGCACGGTTTTTTCACCTCCCTGCAAGGCGAACGAGGAAGCAAAAATGATTAACGCGTGATGTTATGAATTAATTTATGCATTTCTGCTCTCACTGCTCCGACTGGCCCGGCTGGAGAGGGCCTCAATAACTTTTTTAATAAGAAACATTGACCATCTAATACATATGTTAAAAATATTGAGGGAATGAAGAATTAATTTTCAAATGCATTATTGATGCGCGTACTCCTCTTTATTATATTTCAACTACTCGATTATTTAAGAGAGAATAAAAGTACACATTAATTTGAAAAATATGCATTTATTGTCAAACGTAATGAGAAAACAAAAAATCATACAGCTTTTTTAATTTCTAACTCCCAAGGACAGGAAGTATTTCCTCTTTTCTTTGTTCTTTTCCGGAACATAAACCAAAACCGAACGGTTCAGAAAGTCTTTGGCACGAACATCGGCTCCTTTTTCGACCAAAAATTTGCAAAACTCCAAATCCGCCGTTTGCGCCGCCATGTGAAGGGCAGTGATTCCTCCGAAGGCCGGCTCCCTGACCAGACCTTCATTTAATCCAACCACGAATTTGGCACTCAACATTTTATTATTACGAGCGCAGTATTGCAGAACATTGTCCCTGAGATAAGGTTTGATATCCATATCTGCACCGGCCTTCAACAATTCCTCAGCCACGGCAATGTTTTCCATTTTAAGAGCAAAGTAAAAGGGTGAGTGTGAGGTAATGTTTTTCTTATTCACATCCACCCCCTTGGAAACGAAAAAAGGGACGAGCGATTTTCCAAATTCTTTGTTCATTGCGGCAAAGTGGAGAACCGTATTTTTGCACCCCTTACTCTGGGCCAGCACGTCGAAATTCTTTCCGCACAGCCACTCGCACATTTTCAAATCGGCGTGATTCGCAGCGATGTGAAGGGCATTTGTCTCGAGAGAATTTATAATAATTCCTGCTGGCTCCTTTGAGAGCACGAATAGGACGCCTTCTAAATTGTTCTCCAGTATGCAGGTGTGGAAAGTGTTCATGCCATCGTTCTTCGCGTAGAAATTGGCTCCAAGTTTCAGCATTTCCTCTGCCACGTCAAAATTTTTGTCTCCCAAAGCGTAATTTAAAGGCGTGAATTCCAAGTGGTCCCTCTTGTCGATGTCAAGCCCCAAATCGGAAAAATATTGAACTAGTTGAGTTCCGTGCTTCGAATTGTATCCGACGCGATGCAAAATTGAGGTTTGACTTTTTCCATTCAAAGAATCCACTGGGACGCCGATTTCCACGAGCCACCGGCACATTTCTAAATCAGCAACCTCCGCCGCTAAGTGAAGTGCATCTCGCTCGCTCGCGTCTTTGACTCTGATCAGCTTTTTATCTAATTCATGAATGAACCTGGCGCTTTTAAGCTTGTTGAGAAATACGCAATAATGCAACAAATTGTGGTCTTTTATGTTCAAAGTGGCGCCGAGTCTGAGCAACTCGCGAGCAATGTCAATATTTTCCTGTGCAAGAGCTGCGTCCAAAGGCAAAAATCCACCTTCTGATTTTTCGTTCAACTTTAGGTTTTTTGAGACGAAAACCGAACTAATTGTATTCCGTGGTTTTTATTTAACGGAGCGCGGTGCAAGGCCGTCCCTAAACAGCTCGTTGACGCCACGTCGATGCCCTCGGCGATGATCCACCTGCAGACACTCAGGTTGGCGTACTGGGCTGCCAGGTGGAGGGCATTTCTCCTATCGGAATCGACCTCTTTAATTAAATTCGAGTTCCACGCGTGAATTATCTTAGCGACGTCTGATCTATTTTGAGTTATAAAAAAATGCAAGAGATTTTTGTTAATCTTTTCTCGCAGCTCTAGCAGGGTCCGCGCCATCCTGAAGTTTCCCTTCCTGACCGCGTAGAAAATAGCTTCCTCGCCGTCCTCGTCCTTTTCCTTCACGTCTAGTTTCTCTTGGTTTGCGAGGTGCCACGCGATTTCAATTCCGTTTTCTATGTTCAAGGCCGCGAAGTGAAGTGGCGTCACGCCGAATTGTGTCCTCGCCTCAGCACTTTCTCCGCTTTTCAAGAGGTAGAGGCAGCTTTCCAGGTTCTCATCCCTGGCTGCGAGCATCAGAAGGGTCAGATCTTCAGTTGTCTTATCTATAAAGCGGTCTGTATCCCGCACGCCCATAAATAAGTCCATTTTTCACAACCTGCCAACAATCAACATTTTTTAAAAAAACCAAAGCATAAAAATAATTGCGTACTTCTCTTCAGGAAAGTTAAAATTTCTCAAGCTGTTGCGTCTTTAACGGACAAAGATTTCGAGTCAACTAAATGCAACTACTGTTAGAACAAATAAAATCAAACTGTGTAGTTTGTCGATCTCAAATATTTATTTATCGTCAGTTCAAATGAAGATGTTTTTGTTATTTACATATTAATATTTAAAATTTACATTGTTAAGGTTTAATAAGAAGTCAATCTAAAATGATTTTAAATTGTTCACTTTAATATAATTGTAGAATAAATTTATCATTTGAAAGATAAATTAATTTTATAATAGCTGACACGATGATGAATAATTTTTTCCAATAGAAATCAGGCCACAAATTAAATTTTAGAGAACTGCTTCCGGTTGTACCAAATAGCATTGTGCATTAATTTACAGTTTCTCTGTCGAAAAAACGTCTCTCTCGACCCTTTGCAATAAAACACACACATGAAATTAAAATAATGATGAGAACTGTGTTTCATTTAAAAAGAAAATAGACTCTTCCACATTGAAGTTTTTAACTTGGAATTTTAAACCAATTAAAATTGAATCTCAATGCCAGTGGCATATTTGATGATGCAAACAAATAAAATCAATCACCTTTGCTTCTTCTAATTTACCTAGTAATTATGTTTAATTCTGGTCACCAATGTTGGAATTCAATTAATATCGCGGATTGGAAAAAATAGCGAATATTTTGAGCCCCTTTTTCAAAGTCAAATTATCTTATTTTGCAGCTAAAAATAATCCATTTAATTTCCAAATTGGCATATTGAAATTTGAAAATCTTTTGCAGCTTTTTCGCATTTGAATCCTCTAACAATAAGATCCTTGGCAATAGCAGCTGCGACGCTCGCGAGAGGCGAGCTATTAATTAAGAAGAAAACCGCCCGAACTACGTAGGGCTGCCACTCTCCGGGTTTCGACCGGAGACCTCCGGATTTGAGACTGAAATATTTAACACGGGAGCATAGGGATCTCCGGGACGTGGAGTCCAAAAAATCTCCGGGGTTTAGCTTAGGAAGTTTGGCACCCCTAGCCCGAACTCTCCTTTTGCCGCGCGTGAATAATTATTTGTGTGCGTGAAAGCGAGAGTGCTTGCAGAAGCTAATAAATAAATATCTCTTCTCGTCGGCTTGCAAGGGGAATGCATGTAGAGTGCTTTAGTCATTATTGCACACGTTTCGCTCGCAGACTAAAAACAAAGGAGAGCGGCCGCCAGGAAAAAAGCTCACTCGCCCATATTTAAAAAAATAGCTCACAGAGAAGAAATTAAAAAATTATACAATCGTCTTATTGTTCTTCATTGTATTTTGCTAGAAAAAAGTTAGTATTATTAATTTTTGTGAGAGAAGTGACAAAAAAAATACTAAAACGGTCATTAATTTGAATTGAACCACGCGAAGTAAAGTTACAATATTTTTTCCTCTTTGGGGGGCGCTTCGATCGCCCTGTTTCACCTGCAACCTTCCATCTTTCATTCAGGTTCAGGTGGTCTTACTGAAATGTCGTTGCAAAAGGCGCTGTGTTTGGTTTGCGAGCGTCCGACAGCGGACGGCGCTGTCCTCTTTGTCCACGTGGACAAAGAGAAACTGCAGATTTGGTTCCTCAACGTCTGCGGACACGAGTTGGCCGAGGATATCGAGGACGATGACCTGATTTGCTACTTTTGTCTCTGGCACGCCGAGTGAGTTATAAGAAAAATTTAGGAATTTCTCGTTTCTATTTTTGGTATTTTCTTACAGATTTCAATGGAAATTCGACGAGATGGCAGACGAGGCTTTGGTTTGGTGGCCCCGGAATTCAGAATATTTGGACGATGCGGCAAAAGAGCTGCGGAAGAACTATTTCGGTGAAGATACACTTTGAAGTTTTTTAAATTCGATTTAATAATTATGCGTTTTCAGAGGGCAAATTGGAGCAGTGTTGGGTAGAGTTGGAGAACATTGAACTGCCGCAAAGTGACAGCAGCGACGAGACACGAATTGATGAAGCTGAAATACTGCTGAACCGATCGAAATGCATCTACTGCGGGAAAAGATTTAAATATTCTCGATATTTGACTCAACATATGAAGATAATGCACAAAAAAGCCATCAGATGTGGATATCACACATGTGCTACTTATTTCCACAATCTTGAAGAAAAAGAAGAGCACACAAAGACTGTTCACGAAAGCTCAAGACAACGAGAAAAAGTCGAGTGCAGCTTTTGTGGAAAGGAATTCGAGGGATCAAAAAGCTACAAGCAACATGTTCGTTTAGTTCACAAAGAGTTTACTGTAAAATGCGCTTTGATTGGTTGCCTGTCATACTTCAAAACAAAAATTGAAATGAAAACACACTTTGATTCTGCTCACAAAATTGAAAACGAGGCTAAGAGATTTCAATGCAATGACTGTTGCTATAGAGCAAGGTTTAAATCTAGTTTGATAAAGCACATCATTAGAAAACACATACCAAAATCAAGTGAGTGCCATATTTGCGGAAATTCATTCTCCTCTCAGTGTTCATTGAGATCTCATGTAAGGCTATTGCACACTTTCAAAGTTTGTTCATTGTGTAAATTGAGTGTGTCAGTGAAGAATTTCAATCAGAGTTGTCATTCTAGTGTGAAAAATTGCATTCGCTGCAAGAAAAAATTCCAATGTTCTGGACTCTATCAGTTACATTTGAAATCATGCAAGAAAACTCTTTTCAAGTGTGACAAGTGCCAAAAATCATTCATTCACCGATCTTTCTTGAATTACCACTCGAAAAGAGAGCACAGGACGCGCGGGATTCTGTACAAACAGCATGGTTTCAAGTGTGAACCCTGCAAAAGCTACTACAAAAGTGAAAAATTGTTGAAACAACATTTAAATAGAATCCACAACAAAGCCAACTTGAAGTTTTGTGCTGACTGCTCCAAACATTTCTTTGATATCACCAATTTGAAACACCATCTCTCTGTAAAGCATAACTTGATTGTTGGCCATTTGCCGTGTCCGGACTGCAACAAGACTTTCGTCTCATTGAAACATCGAAATGAACATAAAAAAAATGTTCATGGAAAAAACAAAGTCCGGGTAAGCTGTGATGTTTGTGGAAAAACGATGTACTCAAGTGGCATGCGAAATCATTTACTGTTCATTCACGGAGAAACGTCAGTCCGTCGGTAATTGCTTTTTCTTTTTCTATAATGTTGTAAAACCCCGATAGTATAGGGTTCAATATTTGACATGCATTAACCATTAATTCTCAATAAAAATACATCGTCAATATGGAAAAAACTCGCTAATCGTGAGCCTCATCCCATTTTATACGGTGCATTAATGAAATTCAATATTGTGAGACTGCTACGTTTGCTGGTTGCATGATTTTAGTGAAAATGGAAAGAAATTTAACTAAAAGCTTTTCGATCCTTGTTTTTTATGTAGAAATTTCACTAAATAAATTCCTTGCTTTAAAAATAAACAGCGTTTTCATGAGTATATTTGACCTTACGCACCACACAGACATCTTAATTAAATTCCTGAGGAAAAAAGAGTTAAAATCTCCATTTTCCGGCGAATTCGAATAGAAAGCAGTGTTCCGGGGAGGAGCAGGTTTTATTTTATGCGCGTGCAAGAGGCAAAATCAATTTTTCTTACGTTGGAGAAAGCTTTTTTCGCTCGTGCGCGTCTCTCTCCCCTCGCTTTCTCACTCAAATATTTTCCCGCACTTGCTTATTTCGTTGTTTTTATTGTCCAGCTGTCATTTTCCGTCCGCTTGGATTAATATCAAAAAAATACCAAAGAATCTTATTTATGCGTCGAGATGAATGGCCAAAATATTTACCTTTTCACATTTCTCGCTCTCTTGTCTCTTACTAAAGAAAATTCTTTATAAATAGAAGTCCTACAGCGCAAATCAGCTCCCAAGTTTTCATACTACTCAATTGTCTCGGTCCCTACCATAACACAACCATGTATTTAACAATTTAGGGAATTTTTCCCCAAAATTCGTGACAATAGGGATCGAAATTAAACGAAAATTTAATTATTCCTCTGAGAAAACTCAAAAACCGACCGGTCAACGCGGGGCGGTGCGGAATGAAGCGTCCGATGGTCGAAAACACCATCCGGCGCATTGGAAAGTAAAGAAAAAAATCAGAAGAAAGTGTCGCTCTTTGCGTGGATTTTTCGGGGGTTTGGGGGCAAGCAGGGGTAGCGATTGGGCCCATATCATACGCAGAATGTTGGCAAGATAGTCCAACCAACATTATTTGCTTACTGTAAGACCCATATAGGAGTGGAGCAATTAATTTTTAAGGTTCAGAAACGTGGCTTTGGACATTCCAAAATTTTGGTTTCCGGGGCCGGGCGGTTGCCCCGTGGGCCCGAGGGCGATGATTCCAACACCAGTCGATGCGCCTTGGTGGGCCACGACTGCCAGTGTGCGGTTTTTAAAAATCAGAGCATTACTCAAAATACCACGATTTTTTTCGCAGGAAATTTCAAAAGAGGCTCAATTTTCAGAATGTTTTGCACCTTGAAATAGATTTTTGCCGGATTAATTTTTTCCCTAGATATCTCAGCTCGGAACCAAATGAAGCAAATTTTGTGAAAGTTGTAGCAACCTTTTGCATACTCTAAAAATTCTCTCTGAGGTAATGGAAATTTTACGTTTTTGCTAAAACTCGCGACCGGTGGACGCCATAAATCGCGACTGGAGATAAAAATTGAAAAATCAAACCACGAAAAGTCGTCAAATTTGTCTGACTATCTTTTGAGACCAATTACTAGTCGATCTAACCAGAATCCAAGGACGCATAATGTGTTTCAACCTGTCCCACCTTACGCAAAGGACCAACGCGCGTCTGCAAACCGATTTTGAGATTTTTAGAGCCCGCAGAAAAATTTAATTTAATTTTTTCATTGTTTTCCGTCCCCCTACTCGACAAATGCACATCGGAAAATGGTTTTAATTTTATTAGAATTCGACCGCTCTTCCTAACCTCGATCACGAACCCTCCTCAGATAGGCATTTTGACCGGCTTTAAAGGGCAATACCCTGGCGCCCGTTATCAGGGTACCCCGACCTGAGATCGCGTCAGCAGAGTGTTTTTGTTGCAATTTCTGCACTTTTTAGTACATTAACTTGGCATCGATTTTTCACCCTTCCTCAGGGTGCATTACCTGAGGACATTATTTATTTGTATTTGTCGGTGCCGTCGCTTCTTCCCGGCTACTCCAAGTTCCAAAATGCTCATGTATGCGCTGAAATCAGCAACTTGCACTTGCACGCAGGTACGCGTCAACTTTTTCCAGTTCTCGCGTTTTTTCTGAACGACTTTGATGAAGGCTTCCTAAATATAACGCATTTTGGACCCGCGGGCTACTGATTTCTCCCATGTTGTCCTTATGGGGAGTTTTGAACGTAACTTGCGAAAATGGGTCACTAGAGCCGCCAAATTCCTGTGCAATTTCATTTCGTTTGAGACAGCGCACGACACCGTGGGCGACGAAACAAACTCAAATCTCGAGATTCATCACTGTGGCTTTGCTAAAATTATATTTTAAATCATATTTCTGTTTCGCACTCGCCAACATGTGAAATGCAACAGGTGCACTGCGCGCCACTTGGTTGATTTTTGCTCAAATTCGACCGTCCGCCCAATCCTAATTATCCTCAACCACAAACCCTCATCAAACAGGTCTCTTTTTCCAATTTTAAGTAGCATAGTCAAACGACAATATTCAGGGTAACGTAACCTGAGATCCTTTCAACGGCGCGTTTTCAATGCTTTTTTGCGATGTCTCTCACATTAAATTTGACGATACTGAGCGACGATTTTTTACCAGAACTTTCTCAGTTCGCGCGACCTGATACGTGGTTTTGGCAACACGATGGAGAAATGTCACTAGAACATAATTAAAAATGAGTTCGGCATTTTTTTAATAACTTTTGCTGGAAGAACGGACAGTTTGTAAAGTATAATTAATTTCTGTCAATGAAGAAACAAAAAATAATTAATAAAACGGTTACTGGTTTGAATAAAACCTCGCAAACTAGAAGTTTTATACCTTTCTCTTTGAGGGGCGCTTCGATCGCCCTGTTTCACCTGGAACCTTCCATCTTTCATTCAGGTTCAGGTAGTCTCACTGAAATGTCGTTGCAAAAGGCGCTGTGCATGGTTTGCGAGCGTCCGACAGCGGACGGCGCTGTCCTCGCTGTCCACGTGGACAGGGAAAAACTGGAAACTTGGTTTCTCAACGTCTGTGGACACGAGTTGGCCGAGGAAATTGAGGACGAGGACCTGATTTGCTACTTTTGCGTGTGGCACGCCGAGTGAGTTATAAGGAAAATTGAGGAATTTCTCGTTTCTATTTTAGGTATTTTCATAAAGATTTCAATGGAAATTCGACCGAATGGTGGACGAGTCTTTGATTTGGTGGCCCAGAAATTCAGAACATGTGGACGATGCGGCAAAGGAGCTGCGGAATAACTATTTTGGTACAGATAATGCACTTTGGAATTTTGAAATTCGATTTTATTATTTAAATATTTTCAGAGGGCAAATTGGAGCAGTGTTGGGTGCAGTTGGAGAAAACTGAACTGCCGCAAAATGAAAGCAGCGAAGAGAGAAGAATTGACGAAGCTGAAATAGAGCCGAGGCGATGGAAATGCATCTACTGCGGGAAAAAATTTAAGTACACTCAACATTTGTCACGACATGTGAAGAAAATGCACAAGGAAGCCATCAGATGTGGATATTACAAATGTCCCACTTATTTCCACACTCTTGAAGAAAAAGAAGAGCACACAAAGACTGTTCACGAAAGCTCAAGACAGCGAGACAAAGTAAAGTGCAGCTTTTGTGGAAAGGAATTCGTGGGACTGAAAAACCTCAAAAAGCATATTCGCAAAGTTCACAAAGATTTTCCAGTAAACTGCTCATTTCGTAGCTGCTTTTCCTACTTCAAAACACAAATTGAGATGAAAACACACTTTGACTCTGCTCACAAATGTGAAAACGAGGCTAAGAGATTTCAATGCAACGACTGTGGCTACAGAGCAAGGTTTAAATGTGGATTAAAAGAGCACATCATTAGAAAACATATACCAAGATCAAGTGAGTGTCATATTTGCGGAAAATCTTTCACCTCTGCGTGTTCATTGAGATCTCACATAAGGCAATTACATACTTTCAAAGTTTGCTCATTGTGCAAATTGAGTGTCTCCGTGGGGAATTTCCAAAGACGACACTTGAAAGTAAAAAATTGCTATCGCTGCAAAAACAAATTCCAATGTTCTGGACTCTTTCAGTTACATTTGAAATCATGTAAGAAAACTCTGTTCAAGTGTGAAAAGTGCCAAAAATCATTCATTCACCGATCTAAGTTGAATTACCACACGAAAAGAAACCACAGGACGCGTGGGATTCAGCACAAGCAGCTTGGTTTCAAGTGTGAACCCTGCAAAAAGTGCTACAAAAGTGAAAAATTGTTGAAAAGGCATTTAAAAAGAATCCACAACAAAGCCAACTTGAAGTACTGTGCTCACTGCTCCAAACATTTCTACGATTTCTCTGATTTGAAACACCACCTCGCTTCAAAGCATAACTTGATTGTTGGCCATTTGCCGTGTCCGAACTGCAACCAGACTTTTGTTTCATTGGAATATCGAAATAATCATCACAAACAGGTTCACGGAAAAAGCAAAGTCCGGGAAACTTGCAACATTTGTGGAAAAACGATGTATTCACGTTGGATGCGAGAACATTTGCTCCTAATTCACGAACAAACGTCTGTCCGTCAGTAATTTCCTTCTCTTTGGCTATTTTTGTAAAAAACGTTATAATATAAGGCACAAAAATTGTCACTTATAAACCATTGCGAGCAAATTTGGAAAACACCGTTTCAAATAAAATAAAACACGTTAATTTTGAGCAAAATCCCATTTTATCAGATGCATAAATTTCATTATTGTGAGACTGTTCCGCTAGCACATCTCATTACATCTGGCTGCATGATTTTGATGAAAATAGAAATAGATAAATTTAATAAATAATCATTTCGCTTCTTGTATTTCATGTATAAAAATTTTCTCAATAAATTTATTGGTTTAAAATACAACTTTTTCTTGAGCATTTTCAACTCACAAAGAATTAAATCCCAGAGAAAAAAGAAGTTATCTGTTATCTAATTCTCAAAAGCTGGTCCAGAAAATAAACGGAAAATTTAAGTCAAAAACAATTCTTGATTAGGGGAGAGCAGTTTTTCTATTATGCGCGTGCATGAGCCGAAATCAATATCCGCTTGCATGGAAGTCTCTCTCTCTCTCTCTCTCTCTCAGAGTCCGTGACTACTTGGGAAAATATTTATGACACCTGCCTAATTTCGCTTTTGTAGACTCTTTTTGACGAGAAGAATCGATCGCAATGCTACAATCTCGTTGATTTTTAAGCGAAGCCTGCGATGAAAAAAAATTTTTTAATCCAGCAAACACAGGCTGAAAATCAGTTTGCTGTCAAAGAGGCACCACCGCTGATTAAAAATTTGATTTTTGAAATTATGAAAAGGCTTTCTTACCAGATTTGACAAATTCAAAATTTTATTTCATTTTTTATTACATTTTTATGATACAAATGTGTCTTGAAGCAGACTCGAATTTGAGTCTATTTGATCATTCCCTGTAATTTGAGGCCCAATTGTCAGAGTGACCATATTTTTAGCCGTATCAACAGTTACCTGCTCGAAATAAAGTCGTGATCCAAATGCGACAAAATTTAGGTGTGTGGTGCAACCGCGGCCGACGCGAAGATAATGCAGACGAATGGGCCGAAAAATTCGCCGGCCGTGTAGCCCGAATGGACAGACGGCCAACTTTTGCCTCGGCAACTACAAGCTTCACAGCTGTTGATGCATCAGATTAAAAGCCGAGCTGGCAATTTTGCTCTGCCCACATCCAAAAAGCATGCCGTGAAAACAAAAACAGAGAAAATGGCGCAAATAAAGGGTCTTCTGGAACTTTTGTCAAATAAATGTTTGGAATGTATATAATTGAGTTAACAAAATGGCATGGAGGAAAATTGACGGGAAAATTATTGCAGCAGATGAGAGAATATTGAAGGTATTTTTATTGACAGGAAATATTTCAAACTGCAGAGAAATTTAAAAGAAAGTAAACTTTAATTTATTTTTTTTGGATCCAATTTTGCTCTTTAGTTTGATTTTTTTCGTTGCTCACCGGGCAAATAATCAACCCTCTTAAATTATACAATATGAAGAAGTAAATCAATTTAGGTAAGGAGTAAATTCACTCCTCGCGCGCTCGAATAAAACTCACATTGTTTATATTTTTAGTTTTCAGAAGACAGCGGATACTTTCCCTGCCAATCCTCAAACATGAACATATGAACAATCAGCAGACAGATAAAAATTCAACACAACTGGTGAAGTTTGTCAAATATTGATTTTATTTCAAACTATGAAATAACCAGCAAAATGCCCCATTTTAAATCTTTAATAATTTTTATATTGATCCGCAGAGAGCATGAGCCCTGCTTGCAACGGTGGTGCTGCGGTTGGTCGTGGAGGAGAATGGCGTTTACTACGCGCGCGGTATCATCAAGGGAGACCGTGGCCGCAACAACATCGACGGCGGCAGCAGCGGCCATCTCCACCGACGGCGGCGCCTACAGACGATGGACCACCAACCACACCGACGATCAACTCGAGCACTCCTTCATCCCGTGAATCAAATAAAATTTGCTTTTCCATACTGAGTTTTGTTTAAAATATAAAAATTTCTCACAAACAAACAACAACAGCTGTTATTTAAGGTTTTAATATTTGTAATTCTTCCTCAGTGTTAGAACCGCAGCCCGTTGGCTCGCACTGGTACAGGCATTCTCAGGAATTTCAAAGCAGTGGGAGATATTTGAGCAATTCGGGAAACTATAATAGTGTTTTGAATTAAATTTTATCATTTACTGAGCGCCGCGCTTCTTGCCGCTTTCATCAGCTTGCAGGGGCGTAGAGTGTAGAGCGCTTTCGTCATTGCACGCACGTTTCGCTCGCAGACAAAAAACCGAGGAGTGCGCCCGCCGGAAAAGAGCTCACTCAACCAGAAATTTTGAAAAATACACTACCTCACATAGCTGAATTTAAAAAAAAAAATATTAAATCGGCTTGTTCTTTATTGACCCATTCTGGAAAAAGTAAATAAAAATTATATTTAATTTTTATAAATGAAGAAAAATATATAATGTAACGGTCACTGGTTTGAACTAAAGCACGCAAACTAGAAGTTTTATACCTTTCCCTTTGAGGGGCGCTTTGATCGCCCTCTTTCACCTGCAACCTTCCGTCTTTCATTCAGGTTGAGGTGATCGTTCTGAAATGTCGTTGCAAAAGCCGCTGTGCTTGGTTTGCGAGCGTCCGACAGCGGACGGCGCTGTTCTCGCTGTCCACGTGGACAAAGAGAAACTGAACAATTGGTTTCTCAACGTCTGCGGACACGAATTGGCCGAGGAAATTGAGGACGACGACCTGATTTGCTACTTTTGCCTCTGGCACGCCAAGTGAGTTATAAGGAAAATTGAGGAATTTCTCGTTTCAATTTTAGGTATTTTCATAAAGATTTCAATGGAAATTCGACGAGATGGCGGACGAGGATTTGGTTTGGTGGAATTTGGATTTGGACGATGCAGCAAAAGAGCTGCGGAAAAACTATTTTGGTAAAAAAAATAAATTCCGGGATTTTTAAATTGGTTTTAATATCAACGTATTTTCAGAGGGTAAATTAGAGCAGTGTTGGGTGCAGTTGGAGAAAATTGAGCTTCCGAAAAGTGCTGACGGTGAAGAGAGACGAAATGACGAAGTTGAAACTCTGCCGAGGCGATGGAAATGCATCTACTGCGGCAAAAGATTTAAATATTCTCATCTATCGTTTAGACATATGAAGAAAATGCACAAAGAGGCCATCAGATGTGGATATAACAAATGTCCCACTTTTTTCCACACTCTTGAAGAAAAAGAAAACCACACAAAGACTGTTCACGAAAGCTCAAGACAACGAGAAAAAGTCTTGTGCAGCTTTTGTGGAAAGGAATTCGAGGGATCACAAAACTACAAGCAACATGTTTGCCACGTTCACAAAGAGTTTCCTGTAAAATGCTCTCACTTTGGTTGCCTTTCATACTTCAAAACACAAATTGAAATGAAAACACACTTTGAATCTGCTCACAAGAGGGAAAACGAGGCTAAGCGATTTCATTGCCATGACTGTGGCTACAGAACAAGGCTTAAATCTGATTTAAAAAAGCACATCATTAACATACATATACCAAAATCAAGTGTGTGCCACATTTGCAGACATTCTTTCTCCTCTGAGTGTTCATTGAGATCTCATATATGGCAATTGCACACTTTCAAAGTTTGTGCATTGTGCAAATTGAATGTCTCTGTGGGGAATTTCCAAAGACGCCACTTAAAAGCAAAAAATTGCCTTCGCTGCAAGAATAAATTCCAATGTTCAGGACTCTATCAGTCACATTTGAAATCCTGCAAGGAAACTCTGTTTAAGTGTGACAAGTGCCAGAAAACATTCATCAAAAGATCTTTGTTGAATTACCACATGAAAAGAAAACACATGACGCGTGGTATTCAGCACAAATAGCTTGTTTTCAAGTGTAAACCCTGCAAATGGTACTACAAAAGTGATAAAATATTGAAAGAGCATTTATATAGAATCCACAACAAAGCCAACTTGAAGATTTGCGCTCACTGCTACAAGATTTTCTATAATTTCTCTAATTTGAAACACCATCTCTCTTTAAAGCATAATTTGATTGTAGGCCATTTGCCGTGTCCGGACTGCAAAAAGATTTTCATCTCATTGAAACATCGAAATCAACATGAGAAAAATATTCATGGAAAAAACACAGTCCGGGAAAGCTGTGGCATATGTGGAAAAATGATGTACTCCATTTGCTTAAGAAACAATTACTGTTCATTCACGGTGCAACATCTGTCCGTCAGTAATTGCATTCTTTTTTGCTATATTTTGCAGAAACTCGATATTACAAGGTTAAATATTTGACATGTAAAATTCATTAATTCTGAGCAAACATTCACCGTCAATTTGGAAAAAATACGCTAATCGTGAGCCTCACCCCATTTCATCAGATGTATAAATTTTAATATTGTGAGACTGTTCCGCCAAGCACATCATTTCCGCCGGTTGCATGATTTCAGTGAAAATGGAAATAAATTTAATAAAAATCGATTCAATACTTCTTTTTTAAAACAAACAGCGTTTCCATGAGTAAACTTCCCCTCACAACCCACACAGACATCCGAATTAAAACTCAGAAAAGAAAAAGGAGAGACAATCTCACTCTCGAAAGCTGAATCCATAAAATAAACACACAATTTGAATTGAAAGCAGTTCCGGGGAGGAGCAGGTTTTCTTTTAGGCGCGTGCAAGAGACCAAATAAATTTTGCATGAGATGGAAATGTGCTTTTTTGCACGTGTTGCGTCTCTCTCTCCCTTCAGTGCCCGTAAATACTTTATTTAAATTATTTGCCCTCGCTTTTGCCAGTTTTGTCGTCTTTATTTTGTCCTGCTGTCCGATTTTATAAATATCCGACCCGGAAATTCAACTCTGCAGACACGCAAGAAGCAACGCCGCGCCAACAGAAACAGAGAAAATGGCGAAAATAAAGGGTTTCTTGGATATTTATTAAAATAGATATTGCTTTTTGAAATAAAGTTAATACAAAATGGTTCGGAGGAAAATTGACGGAAAATTACTTTAGCTGGTCGTTTTGTACGCGCGCGGCATTGTCAGCGAGACCGTGGCCGCAACAACATCGACGGCGGCAAGTTCAGCAACACCCGGCGGCCATCGGCACCAACGTCGCCGCCTGCAGACGCTGTTCATCGACTACACCGACGACAATCTCAACATACGTCCCAGGAATTAAATAAAATTCGCGTTCCCGCTGTCTTTATTTGAACAGGAAAAAGCTAGTTCTGATTAATAAAAAAACAGCTGTTATTGGATAATTCTGCTAGAATGCAAGATGATTTTTCTCCTCTACTTGGTTTACTTTTAGCTACCGGTCAAAAGTATGAAAATAGAAACGGATTTTTTATAAATATTTAAAGTCTGTTATTCTTCTTTAGTATTAAAACCAGCCCGTTGGCTCGCATTGTTAAAGGCATTTTCAGGAATTTCAAAAAAGCGGGAGATATTTGAGCAATTCGGGAATCTATAAAACTGGCTGTTTAGTGTCAGAGATGCCAAAAGGTGATTGATTGATTGATTTAGTGACTAGAAAATGCTCGAATAGCTCCAACGGATTGGAAGGCGCACAGGCGCCGATCCGCCACTTGCTGGTTTCGCACGGCGTTTTTCTTCTGGCGTTTCAATAAAAGACCTCAGTTCATGGAAGCAAACAGATGGCTTTATAGCAATGCGTATCGGGACAACCAACGAGTCACAAGGCTCTCGATTTACCAAATCAGAAGAGTGAGATGCAGGAGGAAGGAGGCATTACTTTTTCTACCTTTAAAATTGAATATTTAAAAACACTCTAAATAAAAGTGTGAAATGATCACGGAGCTAGAGGATAGAATTGTTATTTGTATAATTTTGTGGTGCTGCTTAAGCGCAATTATTTTTTTATTAGATCTCTGGAAATTGTGATGCCTAAACACACTTATTTTAATTTAAATTCTATGGATACCAAATTCTCTGAATAATGTATATTTTACATTTTTTTAAAAGTGTCATTCTCCTAGCGGCAGGAAATGCACAGAACAGCATTTTTAAGATAAAAATATCACAATGAATGACCATGACCGCATTCAAATCACAATGTCAGCAATTATTGTTCCTAAGCAGGGTTTTCCGAGCTTCAAAAAAACCAACAGAGTAATGGAGTAATAATTTTAAATTAAATTTTTTAATTTTAAGGAAAATTAACGCACTTTGATTTTGACAATAGCAGCTCTGCCCAAGAGGGCAGTTTTATTATAGCTCGCTGGGAAAGGAGATGAATCAAGTCGAAAGAGATTATCTGCATTTTTGGTATGAAAATTCCAAAATCCGCTGGGGAGCGTTTATGGAGTTTTCGGGGTTTTCCGCCCAGCGCGTTAAATTACGATCCAAAGAGGAATTCAATTCAAATCGCGGATAAAAAAAAACAATTTGAGCTCCTTTGCCTCAGTGAATTTATCTTATTTTGTTGCTTAAAAAATATCCATTTTGATTCCAGAACCAGTTTTTGAGATTTCATTTTTGAATTTTTCGTATGGCTTCCTCCTTTAAATCCTCTTTGGTCCTTCGCGATGATTGCAACTGCAATGATTGCGAGAGGCGAGCTACAAATTAAGAAAAGAACCGCACTCGAACTCTCCGTTTGCCGCACGTGAATAATATTTTGTGTGCGTGAATGCGAGAGATGCATCCAGAAACAAATAAATCATTGTGGGACTGGCTGTGCGCCGCGCTTCTCGCCGCTGCCGGCGCCTAGCAAGGGTGTCGAGCGTTGTCACACGTTTCGCTTGCAGACTATAATAATCGAGGAAAGCAGCCGTAGGAAAATAGGTCACTCGACCATAAATTTAAAAATAAAAATTGAACCCGGGTTGTTTCTTTATTGCTTTTGGTGGAAAAAACGAAACTGACACAAAATATTTACTAAACGGTCACTGGTTTGAACTAAGCCACGCAAAGTAGAAATACTTTATCTTTCCCTCTTTAGGGGGCGCTTCAATCACCCTATTTCACCTGCAACCTTCCATCTTTCATTTAGGTTCAGGTGCTCTATCTGAAATGTCGTTACAAAAGGCGCTGTGTTTGGTTTGCGAGCGTCCGACTGCGGACGGCGCTGTCCTCGCTGTCCACGTGGACAAGGACAAACTGGAGGCTTGGTTTCTCAACGTCTGCGGACATGAGTTGGCAGAAGAAATCGAGGATGACGATTTAATTTGCTACTTTTGCGCATGGCAAGCTGAGTGAGTTTCCCGCAGGAATTTCTGGAATTTTATATTTATTCTAAGATTTTCCATTAAGGTTTCAATTGCAATTTGACGAGATGGCGGACGAGGATTTGGTATGGTGGAATTTGGATTTGGACGAAGCAGCAAAGGAGCTGCGGAAAAACTATTTTGGTAACAAAAATATATTCTGGAATTTTTAAATTGGTTTTAATATCAACGTATTTTCAGAGGGTAAATTAGAGCAGTGTTGGGTGCAGTTGGAGAAAAAAGATTTGACGCAAAGTGAAAGCAGCGAAGAGAGACGAATTGACGAAGCTGAAAGAGAGCCGAGGCGATGGAAATGCATCTACTGCGGGAAAAGATTTAAATACACTCAACATTTGTCAGGACATATGAAGAAAGTTCACAAAGAGGCCATCAGATGTGGAAATCGCAATTGTGTTACTTATTTCCACAATCTTAAAGAAAAAGAAGAGCACAACAAGACTGTTCACGAAAGCTCAAGACAACGTGAAAAAGTCGAGTGCAGCTTTTGTGGAAAGGAATTCGTGGGACCGAAAAATCTCAAAAAGCATATTCGCAAAGTTCACAAAGATTTTCGTGTAAAATGCCCTCATTTTGGTTGCTTGTCGTTCTTCAAAACTCAAATTGACATGAAAACACACTTTGACTCTGCTCACAAAAGTGAAAACGAGGCAAAGAAATTTCAATGCAATGACTGTGGCTACAGAGCAAGGCTTAAATCTAATTTGAAAGAGCACTTCATTAGAAAACATTTTCCAATATCAAGTGAGTGCCATATTTGCGCAAAATCTTTCTCCTCTGAGTGTTCACTGAGATCTCATATAATGCAATCGCACACTTTCAAAGTTTGTTCCTTGTGCAAATTGAGTGTCCCCGTGGGGAATTTCAATCAGAGTGGTCACTTAAGTGTGATAAATTGCCTTCGCTGCAAGAACAAATTCCAATGTTCAGGACTCTATCAGTCACATTTGAAATCTTGTAAGAAAACTCTGTTCAAGTGTGACAAGTGCCAAAAATCATTCATGAATAGATCTAAGTTGAATTATCACGCGAAAAGAGTACACATGTCATGACGCGCGAGATTCAGCACAAACAGCTTGGTTTCAAGTGTGAACCCTGCAAATGGTACTACAAAATTGAGAAAATCTTGAAAGAACGTTTAAAAAAACCACAACAAAGCTAACAGCAAGTATTAACTGTCACTGCGCCGAAAATTTCTATATAATTTCATTAATTTGAATCACCATCTCGCTGTAAAGCATAATTTGATAGCAGGAAAATTGCCATTCCCGGACTGCAAAAAGGACTTTCATCTCATTCAAATCTTGCGAAATATATAATGCTGTGACATGTGTGGAAAAACGATGTACTCACATTGCACGCGAAAATATTTACTGCCAATGTGAAGTGTGAGTCCGTCAGTAATTGTCTCTCGATATTTTGTTAACAGTCAACATTTTTGAACATTTTTCACATCAACAAAAATTTCACTTAATAAATTTCACAGTTAAAAAACAGCTTTTTCATGTGCATTTTTCACCTGACACAAAGACATTTAAAAACTCAATCCCAGAGCCTTTTTTCATTTGTTTTTATCCTGATCTAAGCATTTAATTTGTTTATTGACCTAGATGAAAAATAAACAAATATGATAAAAATGCGAGGGAATCTCACTCTCAGAAAGTAGAATTTGAGTCGAACGCTATTCTGTGGGAGAGAAGGTTTTCTATTATGCGCGTGCAGGAGGCGAAATCAATTTCTCGTGCGTTAAAGAATAGCTCACACACGTCCCTCTTCAGTGGCTGTAAAATTATTTGCCCGCACGTGCCTATTTCGTCATATTTATTTTGTCCTTGCTGTCATTTTCACGTCTGATTGAATAATTATCGATCCCAATGGGCAATTCCGCTCTGCCAACACGCACAAAGCATGCAAACTCGCAATGCAATAAGCAGAAACAGAGAAATAAGCGGCGCAAAAGAGGCCTCACTTGGAATTTTATTAAAATAAATATTAGGAATATAAAATTGAGTGAATACAAAATTGCATTGATGAAAATTGATGGAAAAATTATTGTAGCAGACGAGATAATGTGAAAGGCGTTTGTATTGACAAGATATTTTGCGAAAAATATCAATTTGCAGAGAAAAAAAGCAATTATTTTATTTGGGTCAAATTTTGCTTTAGTTTGATTTGTTATAGCTGCAATGATTGCATTTTTCGTTTCATCACATTAATTAAACACGTGTACGCTGTCATATTATATTGTTAAACACTATAATTACTTTTTTAATTTACAATTACAATTACAAACGTCATCCAATGGCCAGGAGAAGATGAAAAATGTGAAAAAACAATTAAAATTTATGTCTTAAACAAACGATAAAGGGTCCGGTTATTCATCATTCCTCGGAATTTATTAATCAATGGTAAATATATACATCAACTGTGGTTTTCTTGAAGCAACACAAATTTGTAAACAATAAATCAGCAGTATATTCGCCCGATAATAAATGTTGTGAAGAGATCAAAGTCCAAAATGTTGATATTTGTTTGATCTTTCCATTTCCATGTGGCTTTATACACAACTAACTCGTCAGCTTTCATTCTCAGCACCAACCTCGCGACCGACGTAAGCAACGATGTCCTCTGCCATCCAAAAACGACTAGATCGCCTAGTGAAATTTATCGCTTTTTGGCATCAAAGCACTTGCGCCTTTACTCAAACAAAGAAACCAGTAATCGTTTAAAAAGGTGAGTTTACCTCCAATATTATGTTTAAATGGAATCGTGGTTTAATTTAATAATTTTAAAAATTTTATTTAGTTATAAATGCAACCTTTTAGTTCAATTTCAAAATAATTTTTAATCATTTAATTATTAAAAAAAATCAAAAATATAAAGATTACAATTTATTTATTTGGAAATTTACTAAAAATTTTAGTTTACTCTAAAAATTAATTAAAAACACAGTTTGTTCCAGCCTGTATTTCCTTTCTTCTCTCGCAACAACTCGATTCAAATTTCCAAGATGTTTCGGACGAGCTGCTGAAAAACCTCTGGACCGCCAGCTATATTTTGTTCCCACCCATTGCTCTCCTCATAGTTGTGTTCGTCGGGCTGATTTTCTGTGTTTTCTGGTTTGGTCACCTGCGGGCGAAGTACGGAAGATGTCACGTGTCGACGCTATAGGTGAGATTGATTTCACTCATATGAATGAAATTCACATTGCGTTCATTTTTTTATTCAGAGAGGAATTGAAACTTTTCCTGTCGACGCTCAAACATAAAAAACGGCTATTAAATTGAAATGATTCAGACTCTGATTCAACTCTTTCGGTAAGTTAGTCTATTTTTTTATTTAATTTTTTTTTAAATTAATTTTCACAGTAAGACGAAAACTATGACAAGGAAGATGAAGAAGACCTGAACAGGAAAGAACCCATGGATAAATCCATCACATGTTTTTGCTTTGGCCTTTTTTGTATTTGGTGTTGTTTTTTTTTTATCTGCTTGTAGCTGGCGTGACGTTATCGATGTTCAAATATTAGAAAAAAAATTGTTTAAATAAAAGTTGTGATTGAAGACGTTTAAAATTCTTGGTTTTATTTTCAGAGCTGTCCTTGTTTAATTTCATTTGTTCTCAACAAATTTATTTTATTTATTTATATTTTTTGTAAAATTTGTGACAGCTTTTTCAATATTGACCTATTTTCTATAAAGCAACGCGACGTATATTTATTTAAAATATCATTATATTATGCCAAAGTTCAAGTCTGCTGGCCGGGAGAGGCTTGACACATTTATTTTCTGATGATCAACACGAGTAACAAAATAATTAGTTTGTCCTTCTAATCGAGAACAAATTTATTTCAGGAGAGAACTGAGATGCATTTATAAAAACGGATTGGCCTTTAAGCAGGAGTTAGTTAGTTTTGGCTATAGAATAACAATCGCATAATGCGGATAGATTCATAATAAGTATTATTTATTCTACTAGTGCGCAAATTAACAGAGTTTCTCCGACGAAAGCATTTCTATCCCTCGCGTCCCTCAGCAGCAAAATGTGTCTGTCAAGGGTAAAAAGGTCAAGACGTTTCGACGCAAAGTGTGACGATTCTGCACATTTCTGGCCTCAACGCGACAAAAAAGCCGAAGGAAAACACGTCAATTTAAGAAACAAATTCAATGGCCGCCCTGCACACGTTGCATCCTCTAACAGAATCGATGGCCCATAATTATCACCCACTTTTTTATTTTCTTGGGAACGACGTCAACTGCAAAACGTCGACGGGCAGACGCCATGCCCTGGCTGAAGGAAACCTAGACGCCGTGCATTGTTGCTCCATTTCTGTACTCGTTTAACCATCTGGATTGTGCCAAATAGATTTTAGAGCACAATAAAAACTGTTCAACTTAAAAATTAATACCAATTAAAAAGGAGAAAAACAAATTTTTATCCGGACAATAAAAATATTTCTATTTTGACACTACATAATTTGCTGTTTGAAATAAAGAAAATGATGCATATTTCAATAATATTGATTATAAATGTGTTCAATATTATTGAAAAACCTACATCTAATTAGGCGCAAACATATTTTTAATCTGTACGAATGGCTTATAATTAAAAGCCAGTTAAAGCGTTAATTTTCCCCATTCCGGTTGAGCATTTCAAGCATGAGCGACCTTCAGAGACTCAATTTGGCCAAATCTAGGTTGCATAACCTAAGCAGGAGGAACAAAAGTTTGTTCGACCTCACGGCCAAAAAGATCGTCAAGAGCTTTGAAGCCTTCATTTCTGATGAACGAGAGGATGGCATGGAAAGAATCCAAAGACTGCTAACACTTCGTGAGTTATCATTATAAATATTAACATTAATTTAAATTATTTTTATTTTACATTCATTTTAGCTCGTTGCCTGCGTCAAAAACTGTTGGACGGCCTTTGTGAACTCACGTGCAAAAACAATGATGACGTAGACAAACAGAAGCAGGAACTAAAGAGAATTTTATTTATTTTTACTCACTTGCTTTGCCCGAAAATAAAGGAAATCACTTTAAATGGCATGCTGACGTTCAGCCCGAAAGACTACAGAGAAACAGCGCTTTCACAGGTAACATTATATAAGGACGCATGTTTACGTGATCAGAAAAGAAAATCGGAAAATAAAATGTTGGAATTTTTAGAATCGTTGCAGCCGTCAAGCGCTGGACAAAAAAAGGACGTTTTTACGAAGTCAGTGATTTGAATAACAAAAGAAATAATGATTCTTTTTATGGTGGATTTTGGGTTGCTTATATTAAACATCAGACAAGACACAGTTAAAGTGGCGTGTCCTAAACATCAGCCGCTCTCTTTGCCCAGCGTTTTGTCGGCTTAAAGAAAAAGAGCTTATTATTGAACAAAATTTGTTAGAAACTGTTGAAAACATTCACAAACAGTAAAAGTCAACAATACTATTAATTGTTCTTCAGTGTTATTGGCTTGAAAAACTCATCCATTCCAATTTTCGTTAATTAAACTAACTTTAAAATTGGACCAGATACTTCTCCTGATTGCGATCCACGCACCGAATGTCCAGTCCTTGACTCTGAGCGTCGACAAATCATGCGAGGAATTCGAGCATTCCAAACGAGCGTGGGTGGAAACCCTAGGAAGACTGCAAAAATTAAGAAAACTGAAACTGGACACCCACAAGGTGAAATACGCCGAAGCGAAGGAAATCTGCAAACAGCTTCCGGATTTAAAATATTTCGACGTCCGTCTTGACATGAGCGACAAGAGCATTTGTCAAGAAAATAACATTGAAGATTTCAAATTGGCCTTTTCCCAGCTGAAAGTGTTCCTCTTTCCGTCAGACTCATGGCGTTGCGAAAGGGCCAGTTTTTTGTTCAAGCAATGTTTGAAGCACTTGCCGCAACTGGAGGTCGTGCATAAGCAGCAAGGCTTCGATTTCAGCAGCCATTATGCGCCGACCATTGCCTCGCCTGATAATTTTAGAAATTTACAAAAACCTTCCGCCTTTTGCTATTTGAAGGTGGACTATCTAACAATCTCCAGGCCGTGGCATTTGAAGTTTCCAAACGTCAAGCATCTTGTTTTGGAGGTGATTTATTATTCAATTAAAAAATGGGTCTTTTGATAAATTATCACCATGATGATCGATTCAATGAAATATATTTATATCAGAACGATTTTCAGGCCAACTCGGATGTTTCCGTGGAACATATCGACCCAGTCCTGCAGTTTAAAAAAATTGAGAGTCTCAAGTTGAAAGATTTTGGGGGAAAGGAGGTGGTGGAGACACTGCTGAAGACTTACGGGCACAATTTGCACACTCTGGAACTCGCGTTTCAGAGCTCTCCCCCAGAAATTGAACTCAAAACGATTTTCTCCAACTGCCCGAAACTGCAGACAATTATTTTGGGTCGTGTAAACATCACAGACAGTTCGGCGCCTATTAAATTTTTTCCGCCTCTCAAGCAATTCACGTGGGTTACTTCAGACAGGTATTCGATTGTATATTTTTAAATTATAATTTTTTTAATTTATTCTTGAAATTTCAGGGCAAAGGAAGCGTGTCTGTCCAACATATTACAAGCGCCCACGCTGGAGACGATTTCCATTTCTCACGAAAACTATGACGTAAAAGATTTGGAAGAAGTCTCAGCTTTAATTGCTAAAAAGAAAATCCTGAGAGAGCTCAGAAAATTTCAATACACTTCGTCCTGGATAGAAATGGAAAACGTCAACTTGGAATTTTTCAGAGCTTTGAGTGATGTCGTCAAAAACGCATCGGCATTTTTGCCGCAATTATCGAGTGTCAAAATGGCTTTGCATTACAATATTCCTGTAAATATGTATGAAATTTCAACGAAAAAAACAATCGTGCTACTTGGCGAATCAAGCCTTAACGATTTTCTTGACATATACAACTCTCTTGACAAATAATTTTGCCCAGAAGAAATCGGAAAAAATGGATTTAAGAGATCTGCTTCTTGTTGTCATTTATTCGGTTTTCAGATTTTCTCCGACGTCTGCCTCAACCCTTAGCAAAAGGAATAAATAAAAATAAATTAATTTAAAAATGATATACTGTTTGATTTAATATATATATATATCAGTTTGAACCTTTTACAATTGAATGTCTATGCTAATGTTTTTCTTTTAGCAGATTTTGCACATACAATAAGAGTCAATATTTTCGATAGACAATCAAACAAAATCAATCACCTTTGCTCTGAGGCTGTGCTCCTTTCTATTTTACCTTTGACTTTTGTTAAATCAAGTCACAATTTAGAAATTCAATTAAAATCCCGAAACATTTGTAGAAAATTATCAAACAAATTTGAGCTCTTTTTTGTCTAAGTCAAGGGTTATCTTCACAACACTAAACATGATTGCAATAACGGTCACTGGTTTAAATGAATACACGCAAACTAGAATATATTCCATTTCACCATGAGGGGCGCTTCAATCGCCCTGTTTCACCTGGAACCTTCCACCTTTCATTCAGGTACAGGTGGTCTAATGGAAATGTCGATTCAAAAAGCGCTGTGCTTGGTTTGCGAGCGTCCGACAGCGGACGGCGCTATCCTCGCTGTCAACGTGGACAAGGACAAACTGGAGGCTTGGTTTCTCAACATTTGCGGACACGAGATGTATGAGGATATCGAGGACGATGACCTGATTTGCTATTTTTGTCTGTGGCACGCCGAGTGAGTTATAAAGAAAATTTAGGAATTTCTCGTTTCTATTTTTGGTATTTGTATAAAGATTTCAACGGAAATTCGACGAGATTGCGGACGAGTCTTTGGTTTGGTGGCCCAGGAATTCAGAATATTTGGACGATGCGGCAAAAGAGCTGCGGAAGAACTATTTCGGTGAAAATGAACTTTGAAATTTATTAAATTCGATTTATTATTTATGCATTTTCAGAGGGCAAATTAGAGCAGTGTTGGGTGCAGTTGGAGAAAATTGAATTGCCGCAAAGTGACAGCAGCGAAGAGAGCCGAATTGCTGAAGCTGAAATACGGCCGCGGCGATGGAAATGCATCTACTGCGGGAAAAGATTTAAATACACTCATCATTTGTCAGGACATATGAAGAAAATGCACAAGGAAGCCATTAGATGTGGAAATCGCAATTGTGCTACTTATTTTCACACTCTTGAAGAAAAAGAAGAGCACACAAAGACTGTTCACGAAATCTCAAGACAACGTGACAAAATCGAGTGCAGCTTTTGTGGAAAGGAATTCGAGGGATCACAAAACTACAAGCAACATGTTCGCAAAGTTCACAAAGTGTTTCTTGTAAAATGCTCTCACTTAGGGTGCCTTTCACACTTCAAAACTCAAATTGAAATGAAAACACACTTTGACTCTGCTCACAAAAGTGAAAACGAGGCTGAGAGATTTCAATGCAATGACTGTGGCTACAGAGCAAGGCTTAAATCTAATTTGAAAGAGCACTTCATTAGAAAACATATACCAATATCAAGTGAGTGCCATATTTGCGGAAAATCTTTCTCCTCTGATTATTCATTGAGATCTCATATTAGGCGTTTGCACATTTTCAAAGTTTGTTCCTTGTGCAAATTGAGTGTCCCCGAGGGAAATTTCAATCAGAGTGGTCACATTAGTGTGAAAAATTGCTCTCGCTGCAAAAACAAATTCCAATGTTCAGGACTCTATCAGTCACATTTGAAATCCTGCAAGAAAACTCTGTTCAAGTGTGACAAGTGCAACAAAACATTCATCAAAAGATATTTGTTGAATTACCACACGAAAAGAAAACACATTACGCGTGGGATTCAGCACAAATAGCTTGGTTTCAAGTGTGAACCCTGCAAAAGGTATTACAAAAGTGACAAAATCTTGAAACAACATTTGAATAGAATCCACAACAAAGCCAACTTGAAGTTTTGCGCTCACTCCTCCAAAAATTTCTATAATATCCCAAGTTTGAAACACCATCTCGCTTCAAAGCATAATTTGATTGTGGGCCATTTGCCTTGTCTGGCTTGCAATAAAAATTTCATCTTAATGAAAAATCGCAGAAATTATCAAAAAGAGGTTCATTGATAGAGAAAAGTCCGGGAAACTTGTCACATTTGTGGAAAAACAATGTACTCGACTTGCATGCGAAATCATTTGCTTCTAATTCACGGCGAAACGTCAGTCCGTCAGTAATTTCTTTCACTTTTTGCAATTTTTGTACAAACGCGATGATATAATTAAGGTTCAATATTTTTCAATTTTAAACCATTATTCTGAGCAAATTTTTGACATGCATCATTTCGATTAAAAATAAACACACACTGATCATGACTCGTGAGCCTTATCCTATTTTATTAGATGTGTAATTTTTATGAGACTTTTTTGATAGCTGTAAACACATCAACACTGCTATAATTAAATGATTTTGATGAAAATGAATAAAAACTTAAAAACCGTTTCCATATCTTTGTTAACAGTCCTAGTTCTTAGATGTTTTCATATAAAAAAAACTCAATAAATTTCTTCGTTTAATACTTTTCATTTTTTTTATTTCATTTTAGTAAATTTGACTGCACACGCGAAGAGATCGAATTAAATAGCAGAGAAAAAAGGGATGAGCATCTCATTCCCAAAAATAATACAAAATTTGAGCAAAAAATACCGGGGGAGAGCAGATGATTTTCTTTTATGCGCGTACAAGAGACAAAATCTAATTCGTATTTGAGTTAGATGCCAGCTGAGTGCAGCCACCAGGTTCTATCAGAGGGTAGCCAAAAATGGCGAATAACATACACATGTCGTGTTTCTCCTGAGAGGCAATAATTCAGAAATCGACTGCAATTGACCAAACTTCACTTCATCGCAACAAACAGTTAAGAAAAGCAGTGTTTCATATTTTATTTGACAAAACCATTGTGCAATAAAGACACGGTTCAAATTAGAAACTTCGATGAATATGTCTCATTTCCGAGGCAAACAAAGGGGGACTTTCCTCTTTGGTGAAAATAGTGGAATGGTATGCAACCCGTGCTGGAAGACTGCTTGGCGGCACGGTTTCCATCTCTCTGCAAGGCATACAAGAGATAGAAAATGATTACGTGAGATGTTTTGAATTGATTCATGCGATTCTGCTCTCACTGCTCCATCTGGATAGGGTCTCAAATAACTTTTTTAATAAGAATCTCGTTGCTCGTTAAATCTGTGCGACAAGCTAAGTGAATACATACTTATTCAAATAAAAATAATTTTAATTTTAAACAAAATGCGTTTATTTGTCAAACGAATGCACATCTGTCAGCTCATCAAAGGCTTCTTTAATTTCTAACTCCCAAGGACAGGAAGTATTTTCTCTTTTCTTTGTTCTTTTCCGGAACATAAACCAAAACCGAACGGTTAAGAAAGTCTTTGGCACGAACATCGGCTCCTTTTTCGACCAAATATTTGCAAAAATCCAAATCCGCCGTTTGCGCCGCCATGTGAAGGGCAGTGATTCCTCCGAAGGCCGGCTCCCTGACCAGCCCCTCATTTAATCCAACCACGAATTTGGCACTCAGCAGTTTATTATTACGAGCGCAGGAGTGCAGGAAATTGTCGCCGTTCTCCTGTTTTGTATTCAGGTCTGCGCCAGCCTTTAGCAATTCCTCAGCCACGGCGATATTTTCCATTTTAAGAGCAACGAACAAGGGTGAGAGTGAGAAAAAGTTTTTCTCATTCACATCCACCCCCTTGGAAACGAAAAAAGGGACGAGCGATTTTCCAAATTTTTTGTTCATTGAGGCAAAGTGGAGAACAGTGTTTCCCCAGTCCTCACTCAGGGACAGCACGTCGAAGCTCTTTCTGCACAACCACTGGCACATTTCTAAATTTGCGAAAGCCGCTGCGATGTGAAGGGCATTCGTCCCTTCACTCCCGAGAGAATTTATTATTTCCGGCACTTTTGAGAGCACGAATTGGACTCCTTCTAAATTGTTCTCCAGTATGCAGGTGTGGAAAGTGTTCATGCCATCGTTCTTCGCGTAGAAATTGGCTCCAAGTTTCAGCATTTCCTCTGCCACGTCAAAATTTTTGTCTCCCAAAGCGTAATTTAAAGGCGTGAATTCCAAGTGGTCCCTCTTGTCGATGTCAAGCCCCAAATCGATAAAATATTGAACTAGCTGAGTTCCGTGCTTCGAATTGTAGCCGACGCGATGCAAAACTGAGGTTTGACTTTTTCCATTCAAAGAATCCACTGGGACGCCGTTTTCCACGAGCCATTGGCACATTTCTATATCAGCAACCTCCGCCGCTATATGAAGTGCATCTCGCTCGTTTGCGTCTCTGCCTCTGATCAGCTTTTTATCTAATTCGTGAATGAACTTGGCGCTTTTAAGCTTGTTGAGAAATACGCAATGCAGCAAAAAATTGTGGTCCTTTATGTTCAAAGTGGCGCCGAGTCTCAGCAACTCGCGAGCAATGTCAATATTTTCCGCTGCAAGAGCTGCATCCAATGGCACGAGTCCACCCTCTGATTTTTCATTCAACTTTAGGTTCTTTGAGACGAAAAACCGAACTAATTCTATTCCGTGGTTTTTATTTAACGGTGTGCGGTGCAAGCCAGTCCCGAAACAGCTCTTTGACTCTACGTCGACGCCCTGGGCGATGATCCACCTGCAGACACTCAGGTCGGCGAACTGGGCTGCCAGGTGTAGGGCGTTTCTCCTATCGGAATCGACCTCTTTAATTAAATTCGGGTTCCACGCGTGAATTATCTGAGCGACGTCTGATCTGTTTTGAGTTATAAAAAAATGCAAGAGATTTTTGCTTGTCTCCTCTCGCAGTTCGAGCAGGACCTGCGCCACCCTGAAGTTTCCCTTCCTGACTGCGTAGAAAATAGCTTCCTCGCCGTCCACGTCCTTTTCCTTCAAAATTAGTTTCTTCTGGATTGTGAGATGCCAGACGAATTCGAATCCGTTCTCCTTGTTCAAGGCCGCAAAGTGAAGGGGCGTCACGCCGAATTTTGTCCTCGCCTCAGCACTTTCTCCTTTTTCCAAGAGAAAGAGGCAGCTTTCCAGGTTCTCATCCCTAGCTGCGAGCATCAGAAGGGTCAGATCTGTCGTCGTCTTTTCAATAAAACGGTCTGTTTCCCGCACGCCCATAAATAAGTCCATTTTTCACAACCTGCCAACAATCAACATTTTTTAAAAAAACCAAAGCATAAAAATAATTGCGTACTTCTCTTCAGGAAAATTAAAATTTCTCAAGCTGTTGCGTCTTTAACGGACAAAGATTTCGAGTCAACTAAATGCAACCTCTGTTAGAACAAATAAAATCAAACTGTGTAGTTTAGTGGAGTTCAAATATTTACTTATCAGTTGGAATTAAGATGTTTTGTTATTTACATATTAATATTTAAAATTTACATTGTTAAGGTTCAATAAGAAGTCAATCTAAAATGATTTTAAATTGTTCACTTTTATATAATTGTAGAAAAAATTTATTATTTGAAAGATAAATTAATTATATAACAGCTGACACGATGATGAATAATTTTGTCCGATAGAAATCATGCCACAAATTGGATTTTAGAGAACTGCTTCCGGTTGTACCAAATAGCATTCTGCATTAATTTACCGTTACTCTGACGAAAAAACGTCTCTTTTGACCCTTTGCAATAAAATACACACACGAAATTAAAATAATGACGAGAACTGTGTTTTATTTAAAAAGAAAATAGACTCTTCCACATTGAACTTTTTAACTTGGAATTTTAAACCAATTAAATTTGAATCACAATGCGAATGTGAAATATTTTATGATGCAAACAAATAAAATCAATCACAATTCCTCTGAAGTTTTGCTTCTTCTAATTTACCTAGTAATTATGTTTAATTCTAGTCACCAATTATGGAATTCAATTAATATCGCGGATTGGAAAAAAGCGAATAATTTGAGCCCCTTTTTCAAAGTCAAGTTATCTTATTTGGCTGCTAAAAATAATCCATTTAGTTTCCAAAATGGCATATTGAAATTTGAAAATTTTGCACCTTTTTCGCATTTGAATCCTCTAACAATAAGATCCTTGGAAAGAGCAGCTGTGATGCTTGCGAGAGGCGAGCCACAAATTAAGAAGAAAACCGCCCGAACTATCCTTTTGCCGCGCGTGAATATTTATTTTTGTGCGTGAAAGCTGGAGTGCCTGCAGAAGCTAATAAATATCTCTTCTCGCCGCTTCCGTCAGCTCTCAAGGGGAGTGTAGAGCGCTTTCGTCATTGCACACGTTTCGCTCGCAAACTAAAAACAGAGGAGAGCGGCCGACGGAAAAAAGCTCACTCGACCATATTTAAAAAAAATCCTCACAGAGAAGAAATTAAAAAATTATGCACTCGGCTTATTGTTCTTTATTGTCTTTTGCTGGAAAATAGATAGTATAATTAATTTTTGTGAGTGAAGTGACAAAAAAATACTAAAACGGTCATTAATTTGAATTGAACCACGCGAAGTAAAGTTACTATATTTTTTCCTCTTTGGGGGGCGCTTCGATCGCCCTGTTTCACCTGCAACCTTCCATCTTTCATTCAGGTTCAGGTGCTCTTACTGAAATGTCGATTCAAAAGGCGCTGTGCATGGTTTGCGAGCGTCCGACAGCGGACGGCGCTGTCCTCGCTGTCCACGTGGAGAGGGAAAAACTGGAAACTTGGTTTCTAAACGTCTGTGGACACGAGTTAGCTGAGCAAATCGATGACGATGACCTGATTTGCTACTTTTGCCTCTGGCACGCTGAGTGAGTTATAAGGAAAATTGAGGAATTTCTCGTTTCTATTTTAGGTATTTTCATAAAGATTTAAATGGAAATTCGACGAGATGGCGGAAGAGTCTTTGGTTTGGTGGCCCAGAAATTCAGAATATTTGGACGATGCGGCAAAAGAGCTGCGGAAGAACTATTTCGGTGAAAATACACTTTGAAGTTTTTTAAATTCGATTTAATAATTATGCGTTTTCAGAGGGCAAATTGGAGCAGTGTTGGGTAGAGTTGGAGAAAATTGAACTGCCGCAAAGTGACAGCAGCGACGAGACACGAATTGATGAAGCTGAAATACTGCTGAACCGATGGGCATGCATCTACTGCGGGAAAAGATTTAAATATTCTTATAATTTGTCTAGACATATGAAGAATATGCACAAAAAAGCCATCAGATGTGGATATTACAAATGTCCCACTTATTTCCACACTCTTGAAGAAAAAGAAGAGCACACAAAGACTGTTCACGAAATCTCAAGACAACGAGAAAAAGTCGAGTGCAGCTTTTGTAGAAAGGAATTCGAGGGACCAGGAAACCTCAAACATCATATTCGCACAGTTCACAAAGATTTTCCAGTAAAATGCTTACTTGGTGGCTGCTTTTCCTACTTCCAAACACAAATTGAAATGAAAACACACTTTGACTCTGCTCACAAAAGTGAAAACGAGGCTAAGAGATTTCAATGCAATGATTGTCACTATAGAACAAAGGTTAAATCTAATTTGAAAAATCATATCATTAGCAACCATATACCAAGATCAAGTGAGTGCCACATTTGCGGAAATTCTTTCTCCTCTGAGTGTTCACTGAGATATCATATAAGGCAGTCGCACACTTTCAAAGTTTGTTCATTGTGCAAATTGAGCGTCTCTGTGGGGAATTTCCAAAGACACCACTTAAATGTGAAATATTGCCTTCGCTGTAAGAATAAATTCCAATGTTCAGGACTCTTTCAGTTACATTTGAAATCATGCAAGAAAACTCTGTTCAAGTGTTACAAGTGCCAAAAAACATTCATCAAAAGATCTTTGTTGAATTACCACACGAAAAGAGACCATATCACGCGCGGGATTCATTACAAACAGTTCGGTTTCAAGTGTGAACCCTGCAAAAGGTACTACAAGAGCAGCAAACTGTTGGAAAAACACTTGAACAGAATCCACAACAAAGCCAACTTGAAGTACTGTGCTCACTGCTCCAAAAGATTCTACGATTTCTCTAATTTGAAACACCATCTCGCTTCAAAGCATAATTTGATTGTGGGCCATTTGCCTTGTCCGGACTGCAACAAGACTTTCGTCTCATTGCAATGTCGAAATAAGCATCAAAAAGAGGTCCACGGAAAAAGCAAAGTCCTGGAAACTTGTCACATTTGTGGAAAATCGGTGTACTCGCGTTGGATGCGAGAACATTTGCTTCTAATTCACGGTGATTTGTCAGTCCGTCAGTAATTGCATTGTTTTTTGCTCTATTTTTTTGTAAAACGCGATATTATAAGGTTAAAGATTTGAAATGTAAAATCCATTAATTCTGAGCAAACATACATCGTCAATTTGGAAAATAATACGCTAATCGTGAACCTCTTCCCATTTCATCAAATAAAAAATTTCGTTTCAATTCTTGTTTTTTATATAAATTTTTCATTCAATAAATTTCTTGCTTTAAAAATAAACAGCGTAGTCATGAGTATTTTTCACCTAACACAGACAACTGAATCAAATTCCTGAGGAAAAAAGGAGAGTTGAAATCTCCATCTGCTGGCGGTCTCGAATTTGAATGCAAAGCAGTTCCGGAAAGGAGCAGGTTTTCTTTTATGCGCGTTCAAGAGGCCTAATCAATTTCTCATATGCGATGGAAGAGAACTATTTTTGCACGTGTCGCGTCTCTCTCTCTCTCTCTCTCTTCAGTGCCCGTGATTACTTTTTTTAAATTATTTTCCCTCGCACGTGCCTCATTCACCGTCTTTATTTTGTCCTGCTGTCCGATTTTATAAACATCCAACCCGGAAATTCCACTCTGAAGACACGCTAGAAGCAACGCCGCGCCAACAGAAATAGAGAAAATAGTGAAAATAAATGGTTTCTTGGAACTTTATTAAAATAGATATTGGATTTTGAAATAAAGTTAATGCAACATGGTTTGGAGGAAAATTGACGGAAAATTACTGTAGCTGGTCATTTTGTACGCGCGCGCCATCGTCAGCGAGACCGTGGCTGCAACAACATCGACGGCGGCAAGTTCTGCAACACCCGGCGGCCATCGGCCTGCAGACGCTGTTCATCGACTACATCGACGACAACCTCAAATACTCCTATGTCCCACGAATCAAATAAAATTCGCGTTTCCGCTGTCTTTATTTGAACAGAAAAAAGGTACTTCTGATTAATAAACAAAAACAGCTGTTATTGGATAATTCTGCTAGAATGCAAGATGATTTTTCTCCTCTACGTGATTTACTTTTAGCTACGGGTCAAACGTATGAAAAGAGAAACGGATTTTTTATAAATTTATAAAGTCTGTTATTCTTCTTTAGTTTTAAAACCAGCCCGTTGGCTCGCAATGTTAACGGCATTTTCAGGAATTTCAAAGAAGCGGGAGATATTCAGCAATTCGGGAATCTATAATACTGGCTGTTTAGTGTCAGAGATGACAAAAGGTGATTGATTGATTTGGTGACTCGAAAATGCTCAAATAGCTCCAAAGACTCGGAGGCGCACAGGCGCCGATCCGCCACTTTCTAGATTCTGTACGCTTTCTTCTGGCGGTCAATAAAAGACCTCGGATCATGGAAGCAAACAGATGGCTTTATTTTAATGCTCATTGGGGCAACCAGCGAGTCACAAGGCTCTCGATTTACCAAATCAGAAGAGTGAGATGCAGGAGGAAGGAGGCATTATTTTTTCTATCTTTAAAATTGAATTTTTAAACACAAACTAAACAAAAGTGTGAAATGATCACGGAGCTAGAGGATAGAATAGTTTTTTCTTTAATTTTGTGGTGCTGCTTAAGCGCAATTAATTTTATATTAGATCTCTGGAAATTGTGATGCGTAAACACACTTATTTTAATTTAAATTCTATGGATACCAAATTATCAGCATAAATCAAATTTTATATTTTTAGAACAGTGTCATTCTCCTAGCGGAAGGAAATGCACAGAACAGCATTTTTAAGATATCAGTAAAAATATCACAATGAATGACCATGACTTCATTCAAATCATAATGTCAGCAATTATTGTTCCTAAAAGCAGGGCTTTCCGAGCTTCAAAAAAACCAACAGAGTAATGGAGTAATAATTTTAAATTAAATTTGTTAATTTTAAGGAAAAATTCACGCACTGCTTTTTGACCAGAGCAGCTCTGCCCAAGAGGGCAGTTTTATTATAGCTCGCTGGGAAAGGAGATGAATCAAGTCGAAAGAGATTATCTGAATTTTTGCTCAAATATTCTAAAATCCGCTGGAGCGTTTATGGAGTTTTCGGGGTCGTCCAGCGCGTTAAATTACGATCCAAAGAGGAATTCAATAAAAATCGCGGATAAAAAAACAATTTGAGCTCCTTTGCCTGAGTAAAATTATCCTATTTTGTTGCTAAAAATATCCATTTTTATTCCGGAACAACTTCTTGATATTTTAAATTTGAATTTTATACGTATATGGCTTTCTCCTTTAAATCCTCATTGGTCCTTGGAAATTATTGCAAGTGCAATGATTGCGAGAGGCGAGCTACAAATTAAGAAAAGAACCGCTCAAACTCTCCGTTTACCGCACGTGAATAATTATTTGTGTGTGGGGGGAATGCGAGAGTGCCTCCAGAAACAAATAAATCATTCTGGGACTGGCTGTGCGCCGCGCCTCTCGCCGCTGCCGGCGCCTTGCAAGGGTGTCGAGCGTTGTCACACGTTTCGCTTGCAGACTATAATAATCGCCAGAAAAAACTAATTAAACTATAAATTTTGATTAAATTTGAAACAAATTAACTCACAAAGCTTTACTTAAAAAATGGGCACTCGGCTTGTTCTTTATTGTATTTTGCTGAAAAATAAAAGGAGAACTATTTTTTGGAAATTAAATTGTAGTGACAAAAAATATTTACTCAAACGGTCACTGGTTTGAATTAAACCACGCAAAGTAGAATTACAATATTCTTTGGAGGGCGCTTCGATCGCCCTGTTTCACCTGCAACCTTCCATCTTTCATTCAGGTTCAGGTGGTCTGTCAGAAATGTCGTTCCAAAAGGCGCTGTGCTTAATTTGCGGGTGTCCAACGGCAGACGGCGCTGTCATCGCTGTCCACGTGGACAAGGAAAAACTGCAGACTTGGTTTCTCAACGTCTGCGGACATGAGTTGGCAGAGGAAATCGAGGACGATGACCTGATTTGCTACTTTTGCCTCTGGCACGCCGAGTGAGTTATAAAAGGAATTCATTTATTTCATTTAAGGAATTTTCCCCAAGGTTTCAATGGAAACTCGACGAAATGGCGGATGAAGCTTTGGTTTGGTGGAATTTGGATTTGGATGATGCAGCAAAAGAGCTGCGGAAAAACTATTTTGGTAAAAAAAAATTCTTGAATTTTTTAAATTGGTTTTAATATCAACGTATTTTCAGAGGGTAAATCAGAGCAGTGTTGGGTGCAGTTGGAGAAAATTGAATTGCAGGAGAGTGTTGACGGAGAAGAGAGACGAATAGTTGAAACTGAAGCACGTCCGAGACAGTGGAAATGCATCTACTGCGGGAAAAGATTTAACTATTCTTATGATTTATCAAGACATATGAAGAAAATGCACAAAGAGGCCATCAGATGTGGATATAACAAATGTCCCACTTATTTCCACACTCTTGAAGAAAAAGAGGAGCACACAAAGACTGTTCACGAAAGCTCAAGACAACGTGACAAAGTCGAGTGCACCTTTTGTGGAAAGGAATTCGAGGGGTCAAATAGCTACAAGCAACATGTTCGCCATATTCACAAAAAGTTTCCTGTAAAATGCTCTCGGATTGGTTGCCTTTCATTTTTCAAAACTCAAATTGAAATGAAAACACACTTTGACTCTGCTCACAAAAGTGAAAACGAGGCTAAGAGATTTCAATGCAATGATTGTCACTATAGAACAAAGGTTAAATCTAGTTTGAAAGAGCACATCATTAGCAAACATATACCAAGATCAAGTGAGTGCCATATTTGCGGAAATTCTTTCTCCTCTGAGTGTTTATTGAGAAAACATAAAAGGCAATCGCACACTTTTAAAGTTTGTTTTTTGTGCAAATTGAGTGTCTCCGTGGGGAATTTCGAAAGACGCCACTTAAATGTGAAAATTTGCATTCGCTGCAAGAATAAATTCCAATGTTCAGGACTCTATCAGTCACATTTGAAATCATGCAAGAAAACTCTGTTCAAATGTGACAAGTGCAGCAAAACATTCATCAAAAGATCTTTGTTGAATTACCACACGAAAAGAGAGCACATGACGCGTGGGATTGAGCAGAAACACCTTGGTTATAAGTGTGAACCCTGCAAAAGGTACTACAAGAGCAGCAAACTGATGGAAAAACACTTGAACAGAATCCACTACAAAGCCAACTTGAAGTTTTGCGCTCACTGCTCCAAACGTTTCTCCAATTTCTCTGCTTTGAAAAATCATCTCGGTGTAATTCATAATTTGATTGTGGGTCATTTGCCTTGTCCGGAATGCAAAAAGACCTTTGTCTCACTGGAATTTCGAAACAAACATCAAAAAGAGGTCCACGGAAAAAGCAAAGTACGGGAAACTTGTCACATTTGTGGAAAATCGATGTACTCTCGTTGCATGCGAGAACATTTGCTTCTAATTCACGGACAAACGTTTGTCCGTCAGTAATTTCCTTCTCTCTTGCTATTTTTGTACGAACTTGATAATATAAGTTTCAAAAAATGTCACGTATAAACCATTCTGAGCAAATTTTGAAAACACCGCCGTTTCTAATAAAACAAGACACGTTAATTTTGAGTAAAATCAAATTTTATCAGATGTATAAATTCCATTATTGTGAGACTGTTCCGCTAAGCACATCTCATTACTGCTGGCTGCATGATTTTGATGAAAAAAGAAATAGATAAATTTAATAAATAATAATTTCGCTTCTTGTATTTCATGTATAAAAAAGATCTCAATAAATTTATTGGTTTAAAATACAACTTTTTCTTGAGCATTTTTCTCCTCACGAAGACATATGAATTAAATCCCAGAGAAAAAAGAAGTTATCTGTGACACCTCCTGCCTTTTTCGCTTTTGTAGACTCCTTTTGATGAGAAGAATCGATCGCAATGCTACAATCTCGTTGATTTTTAAGCGAGGCCTACGACGAAAATTTATTTTTTAATCCAGCAAACACAGGCTGAAAACCATTTTGATGTCAAAGAGGCACTACTGCTGGTTAAAAATTTGATTTTTGCAATGATGAAAAGGCTGTCTTACCAGATTTGACAAATTCAAATTTTTATTTCATTTTTTATTACATTTTTATGATACAAATGTGTCTTGAAGCAGACTAGAATTTGAGTTTATTTAAATTGTAATTTGAGGCCCAATTGTCAGAGTGACCATATTTTTAGCCGTATTAACAGTTACCTGCTCAAAATAAAGTCGTAATCCAAATGCGACGAAATTTACGTGTGTGCTGCAACCGTGGCCTACGCGAAGATAATGCAAACGAATGGGCCGAAAAATTCGCCGGCCGTGCAGCCCGAATGGACAGACGGCCAACTTTTGCCTCGGCAACAAACTTCACAGCTGTTGACAGATTAAAAGCCGAGCTGGCAATTTTGATCTGCCCACATCCAAAAAGCATGCCGTGAAAACAAAAACAGAGAAAATGGCGCAAATGAGGGGTCTTCTGGAACTTTTGTCAAATAAATGTTTGGAATGTATATAATTGAGTTAACAAAATGGCATGGAGGAAAATTGACGGGAAAATTATTGCAGCAGATGAGAGAATATTGAAGGTATTTTTATTGACAGGTAATATTTCAAACTGCAGAGAAATTAAAAAAAATAAAATTTAATAATTATATTTTATTTTGATCCAATTTTGCTCTTTAGTTTGATTTTTTCGTTGCTCACCGGGCATATAATCAACCCTCTTAAATTATACAATATAAAGGAGAAAATCAATTTAGGTAAGGAGTAAATTCACTCCTCGTGCGCTCGAATAAAACTCACATTGTTTATATTTTTAGTTTTCAGGAGACAGCGGATACTTTCCCTGCCAATCCTCAAACATGAACATATGAACAATCAGCAGACAGATAAAAATTCAACACAATTGGTGAAGTTTGTCAAATATTGATTTTATTTCAAACCATCAAATTAACAGCAAAAATGCCCCATTTTAAATCTTTAATAATTTTTATATTGATCCGCAGGGAACATGAGCCCTGCTTGCAGCGGTGGTGCTGCGGTTGGTCGTGGAGGAGAATGGCGTTTACTACGCGCGCGGTATCATCAAGCGAGACCGTGGCCGCACCAACATCGACGGCGGCAGCAGCGGCCATCTCCACCGACGCCGGCGCCTACAGACGATGGACCATGAACCACACCGACGATCAACTCGAACACTCCTTCATCCCGTGAATCAAATAAAATTTGCTTTTCCATACTGTTTTTGTTTGAAATATAAAAACTTCTCACAAGCAAACAACAACAGCTGTTATTTAAGGTTTTAATATTTGTAATTCTTCCTCAGTGTTAGAACCGCAGCCCGTTGGCTCTTACTGGTACAGGCATTCTCAGGAATTTCAAAGCGGTGGGAGATATTTGAGCAATTCGGGAAACTATAATAGTGTTTTAAATTAAATTTTATCATTTACTGAGCGCCGCGCTTCTCGCCGCTTCCATCAGCTTGCAGGGACGTAGAGTGTAGAGCGCTTTCGTCATTGCACACGTTTCGCTCGAAGACTAAAAACTGAGGAGAGCGGCCGCCGGAAAAGAGTTAACTCAACTATAAATTTTGAAAAATAAACTAACTCACACAGTTGAATTTAAAAAAATAATGAACTCAGCTTGTTCTTTTTCTGGAAAAGTTAATGAAAGTATAATTAATGAAGGAAAAAATATTTAATGTAACGGTCACTGGTTTGAACTAAAGCACGCAAACTAGAAGTTTTATACTTTTCCCTTTGAGGGGCGCTTCGATCGCACTTTTTCATCTGCAACCTTCCATCTTTCATTCAGGTTCAGGTGATCGTTCTAAAATGTCGTGTCAAAAGGCGCTGTGCTTGATTTGTGAGCGTTCGACAGCGGACGGCGCTATCCTCGCTGACCACGTGGACAAGGAGAAATTGCAGACTTGGTTCCTCAACGTCTGCGGACAAGAATTGGCCGAGGAAATCGAGGACCACGACCTGATTTGCTATTTTTGCCTCTGGCACGCCGAGTGAGTTCAAAAGAATTCAAAATTTTCTTTATTATTTGAAGAATATTCCCTAAGGTTTCAATGGAAATTCGTCGAGATGGCGGACGAGTCTTTGAATTGGTGGCCCCGGAATTCAGAATATTTGGACGATGCGGCAAAAGAGCTGCGGAAGAACTATTTCGGTGAAGATTAACTTTGAAGTTTTTTAAATTCGATTTAATAATTTATCATTTTCAGAGGGCAAATTAGAGCAGTGTTGGGTGCAGTTGGAGAAAATTGAATTGCCGCAAAGTGACAGCAGCGAAGAGAGACGAATTGATGAAGCTGAAATACGGCCGAGGCGATGGAAATGCATCTGCTGCGGGAAAAGATTTAAATATTCATATCATTTGTCAAAACACGTGAAGAAAATGCACAAGGAAGCCATTAGATGTGGATATCACACATGTGCTTCTTATTTCCACACTCTTGAAGAAAAAGAAGAGCACACGAAGATTGTTCATGAAATCTCAAGACAACGTGACATAGTCGAGTGCGGCTGTTGTGGAAAGGAATTCGAGGGGTCAAAAAGCTACAAGCAACATGTTCGTTTAGTTCACAAAGAGTTTCCTGTAAAATGCTCTCATATTGGTTGCTTGTCGTTCTTCAAAACTGAAATTGAAATGAAAACACACTTTGATTCCGCTCACAAAAGTGAACACGAGGCTAATAGATTTCAATGCAATGACTGTGGCTATAGGGCAAGGTTTAAATCTGATTTGAAAAAGCACATCATTAGAAAACATATTCCAAAATCTAGTGTGTGCCGCATTTGCGGAAACTCTTTCTCCTCTGAGTGTTCATTGAGATCTCATGTAAGGCAATCGCACACTTTCAAAGTTTGTTCTTTGTGCAAATTGAGTGTCTCCGTGAAGAATTTCAATCAGAGTGGTCACTTTAGTGTGATAAATTGCATTATCTGCAAGAATAAATTTCAATGTTCAGGACTTTATCAGTTACATTTTAAATCATGCAAGAAAACTCTGTTCAAGTGTGACAAGTGCAACAAAACATTCATCAAAAGATCTTTGTTGAATTACCACACGAAAAGAAACCACATGACGCTTGGGATTTTGTACAAACAGCATGGTTTCAAGTGCGATTCCTGCAAAAGGTACTTCAAAAGTGAAAAAATCTTGAAGCAACATTTGAATAGATTCCACAACAAAGCCAACTTGAAGTTTTGCGCTCACTGCTCAAAAAGTTTCTATAATTTCTCTAAATTGAAACACCATCTCGCTTCAAAGCATAATTTGATTGTGGGCCATTTGCCTTGTCCGGAATGCAAAAAGACCTTTGTCTTACTGGAATTTCGAAACAAACATCAAAAAGAGGTCCACGGAAAAAGCACAGTCCGGGAAATTTGTCACATTTGTGGAAAATCGATGTACTCACGTTTCGTGCGAGAACATTTGCTTCTAATTCACAGAGAAACGTCTGTCCGTCAGTAAATGCTTTCTGTTTGGCTAATTATGTACAAACTTGGTAATAGTAGGTTAAAAAATTGTCACGTATAACCCATTGTGAGCAAATTTTGAAAACGCCGTTTCAAATAAAATAAAACACGCTAATTTTGAGCAAAATCCCATTTTTTCAGATGGATAAATTTCATTATTGTGAGACTGTTTCGGTAACCACATCTCATTACTGCCGACTGCATGATTCAAATAAAATTGGAAAGATAAATTTAATAAATAATCATTTCGCTTCTTGTATTTCATGCATAAAAATTTTATCAATAAATTTATTGGTTTAAAATACAACTTTTTCTTGAGCATTTTTCACCTCACGAAGACATATGAATTAAATCCCAGAGAAAAAAGAAGTTATCTGGTAATTCTCAAAAGCTGATCCAGAAAATAAACGCAAAATTTAAGTCGAAAACAATTCTTGATTAGGGGAGAGCAGGTTTTCTATAATGCGAGTGCATGAGCCGAAATCAATATTCGCTTGCGTGAGAAAATATTTATGGCACCTGTCTATTTCGCTTTTGTAGACTCTTTTTGACGAGAAGAATCGATCGCAATGCTACAATCTCGTTGATTTTTAAGAGAGGCCTATGATAAAAATATATATTTTTTAATCCAGCAAACACAGGCTGAAAAACAGTTTTCTGTCAAAAAGGCACTCCCACTGGTTAAAAATTTGATTATTGCAATAATGAAAAGGCTGTCTTGCCAGTCTTGACACATTCAAAATTTTGTTTCATTTTTTAATACATTTTTTATGATACAAATGTGTCTTGAAGCAGACTCGAATTTGAGTTTATTTTAATAATTCCCTGTTATTTGTGGCTGATTGCTATAGTGTAGCCACATATTTTTAGCCGGATTAACAGTAAAATTCTAAACTCGATTTAAAGTCGTAAATCCGAATGCGACGAAATTTACGTGTGTGGTGCAACCGCGGCCGACGCCAAGATAATGCAGACGAATGGGCCGACGAAGTTTGTTCGCGTCCAAGTTGCGAGACAGAGAGCCAGAACGTGGTCATCTCGCTGAGTGGCCGGCTGTGCAGCCCGAATTGACCGGCGGCCGCGGCTTTTTGCCTCGCGGCAACAACAAACTTCGCAGCTGTAGACGCTCCAGATAAGAAGCCGAGCTGGCGATTCTGCTCTGCCGACGTGCCGACACGCAAAAAGCTTGCCAAACTCGCCGTGTAAACAGAAACAACAGAGAAAATGGGTCACGTAATGCTTTTCTTGGAATTTTAATAAAATAAAAATTGGAATTTCCAATAGAGCTAACGCAATGGTAAGAGGGGAAATTGACATAAAAATTATTGTATCAGACAAGAGAATTTTAAAGGTAGAGATCGCAAACTCCAAAATGTTGATAAATATTTGAACTTTCCTTTTCCATATGGTCTGCCGCAAAAGTGACTATTAGAGCCAATAGCAATCGCAAATATACCACATTAAATTTATTCAAGCAATTTTCTTTATAAGGACGATAAGGACATTGGCATCAAACGATGGCAGCATTCATCTGTTATAAAAATCTTCCATTACAAAACAACTAGGTGAATATCCTCAGTAATAAATTAATGGACCATCAACCCCGCCGACGACCAACTCAAATACTCCTTCATCCCGTGAATCAAATGAAATCCGCGTTTCCACTGTTTTTGTTTTTAAAAACTTCTCACAAACAAACAAACAACAACAACAGCTGCGTCATTTAAGGTATTAATGTTTGTTATTCGTCGTCATTGTTAGAACCAGCCCGTTGTTGGTTCGCATTGTTAAAGGCATTTTCAGGAATTTCAAAGCAGCGGGAGATATTTGAGCAATTCGGGAATCTATAAAACTGGCTGTTGTCAGAGATGGCAAAAGGTTATTGATTGATTTGGTGACTCGAAAATGCTAAAATAAGCTCCAACAGACTTGGAGGCGCACCGGCGCCGATCCGCCACTTGTTGGTTTCCGTACTCTTTCTTCTGGCGTTTCAATAAAAGACCTCGGTTCATGGAAGCAAACATATGGCTTTATAGTCATGCGCATCGGGACAACCAGCGAGTCACAAGAGTGTAATAGGAAGGAGGCATTACTTTTTCTACCTTTAAATTTGAATTTTTAAACACACACTAAATAAAAGCGTAAGAATGGAACAAACAAAATAAATAGAGCGAAAGGTTCACGGAGCTTAGAGGATAAAATTGTTTGCTTGTATAATTTTGTGGTGCTGCTTAATCACAAATATTTATTTCTTAGATTTTTTAGTAGACAAGCTGGAAATCGTGATGCCTCGACAAACTATTTTAAATTTAAATTTTATGGGGATCGAGTTCTCAGCATAAATTACATTTTAGGTTTTTATAAACGTGTCATTCTCCTATAGAGGCAAGAAATGCAGAGCACAGCATTTTTAAGATTCTATTAAAAATATCACCATTAATGTCCATTCCAATAATCAGCAATTATTATTGTTCCTGAGCAGGGTTTTACGAGCTTCATTTAAATAAACAGAGAAATGTAGTGAAAATTTTAATTTATTTTATCTTTTAAATGAGAAATTAGCCACTGCGTTTTTGACCAGAGCAGCCTTGCCCAAGAGGGCAGTTTTATTTATGGCTCGCTGGGAAAGGAGATGAATCAAGTCGAAAGGGATTATCTTATTTTTTTCCATGAATATTCTAAAATGTGGAGCTTTTTTGGCTAAAGTATAAGACGCCAGATTTTGTATATTGCTGATAAGAGAACTGGAGAGTGCCTAAAAAAGATAATAAAAATATCTCTGGGGCAGAATGTGCGCCGCGCTTCTGTCGGCTTGCAAAGGTGTCGAGCATTGTGACACGACGTTTCACTCGCAAACTTATAATCAAGGATAGCGGCCGTCGGGAAAAAGTTCAATTAACCATGAATGATAGAAAAACAAACTAACTCAAGGCTGAATTTAAAAAAAAATGACTTTGGCTTTATTGACTTATTCTAGAAAAAAGTTAATAAACATTATATTTAATTTTTATTAATGAAGAATCAAAAAATATTTAATAAAACGGTTACTGGTTTGAATTAAAGTACGCAAACTAGAAGTTTCAAGTCTTTTCATTTGAGGGGCGCTTCAATCGCCCTCTTTCACCTAGATCCTCCCATCTTTCATTCAGGTGCAGGTGGTCTGTCAAAAATGTCAATTCAAAAGGCGCTTTGCTTAATTTGCGAGCGTCCAACGGCGGACGGCGCTATTCTCGCTATCTACGTAGACAAAGAGAAACTGCAGACTTGGTTCCTCAACGTCTGCGGACATGAGTTGGAGAAGGAAATCCAGGACGACGACCAGATTTGCTACTTTTGCCTCTGGCACGCCGAGTGAGTTATAATAAAAATTTAGGAATTTCTCGTTTCTATTTTAGGTATTTTCATAAAGATTTGAATGGAAATTCGACGAGATGGCGGAAGAGTCTTTGGTTTGGTGGCCCCGGAATTCAGAATGTTTGGACGATGCGGCAAAGGAGCTGCGGAAGAACTATTTTGGTGAAAACATGCAGCTAGTACTTTTATAAATTTAAAATGTATGCATTTTCAGAGGGTAAATCAGAGCAGTGTTGGGTACAGTTGGAGAAAATTGAATTGCCTCAATGTGAAAGCAGCGAAAAGAGACAAATTTTTGATTCTAAAATACGGCCGCGGCGATGGAAATGCATCTACTGCGGGAAAAAATTTAAATACACACAACATTTGTCACGACATGTGAAGAAAATGCACAAGGAAGCCATCAAATGTGGATATTACAAATGTCCCACTTATTTCCACAATCTTGAAGAAAAAGAAGAGCACAACAAGAATGTTCACGAAAGCTCAAGGCAACGAGAAAAAATCGAGTGCAGCTTTTGTGGAAAGGAATTCGAGGGACCGGAAAAACTCAAAAAGCATATTCGCAAAGTTCACAAAGATTTTCCAGTAAAATGCTTACTTGGTGGCTGCTTTTCCTACTTCAAAACACAAAATGAAATGAAAGCACACTTTCATTCTGCTCACAAAAGTGAAAACGAGGCAAAGAGATTTCAATGCAATGACTGTAGCTACAGAGCAAGGCTTAAATCTGGTTTGAGGGATCACATCATTAACAAACATATACCAAGATCAAGTCAGTGCCACATTTGCGGAAACTCTTTCTCCTCTGAGTGTTTATTAAGATTTCATATAAGGCGTTCGCACATTTTCAAAATATGTTCTTTGTGCAAATTGAGAGTTGCCCTGATTAAATTCAATCAGAGTTGCCACTTTAGTGTGAAAAATTGCTCTCGCTGCAAAAACAAATTCCAATGTTCAGGACTGTATCAGTTACATTTGAAATCCTGCAAGAAAACTCTGTTCAAGTGTGACAAGTGCCAAAAATCATTCATTCTCCGATCTAAGTTGAATTACCACACGAAAAGAAAACACATTACGCGTGGGATTCAGCACAAATAGTTTGGTTTCAAGTGTGAACCCTGCATAAAGTGCTATAAAAGTGATAAAATATTGAAAGAACATTTGAATAGAATTCACAACAAAGCCTACTTGAAGTTTTGCGCTCACTGCTCCAAAAGTTTCTTTGATTTCTTTAATTTGAAACGTCATCTCGCTGTAAAGCATAATTTGATTTTGGGCCATTTGCCCTGTTCAGACTGCAAAAAGACTCACGTAATTTGAATCTCGAAATAAACATCATTAACAGGTTCACGCAAAAAGCAAATTCCGGGTATGCTGTAATGTTTGTGGAAAAACGATGTACTCAAGTGGCATGCGAAAACATTTTACTGTTTATTCACGGTGAAACGTCAGTCCGTCAGTAATTGCTTTCCCTTTTGCCATATTTTTTGTAGAAATGCGATTGTATAAGGTAACATATTTGAAAAAAAAACACGCTAATCGTGAGCCTCAGCCCATTTCATCAGATGAATAAATTTCATTATTGTGAGACTGTTCCGCCAAGCACGTCATTCTTGCCGGTTGCATTATTTTGATGAAAATTGAATAAAAATCGTTTCAATCCTTGTTCTTTATATAAAAATGTCACTCAATAAATTGCTTTAAAAATAAACAGCCTTTTCATGAGTATTTTTCTCCTTACACGCCAAACAGACATCCGAATTTAAATTATTATCCGTATTAAATTTTTTTCTCATTTAGTAAACATCGAAAATAATAAATAAACAGAACGAATGACACGAAAGTATGAGTACAATTTTAATTTCTCGAAACCGCGCCCGTCGTCAGATTAGAATATTCATACTCTTGCTGCTGCTGGGGAATGGCTGAACTTTAATTGCGTCTAAATTAGAGGTGTTAATGAAACTTTTGAGAAAAGTAGGTCAGTTAAATATTTCAGCTGCATCGCAAATTGAAGAAAGAAATATTCAATAATTCATGTGTTGAGATTTGAAATATTTTCGACGTAAAAGTCGTTTCCAGGTTTTGAATTTGAAGGAAATTGGCGCCTTTCTCCTTCAGAGCAGCGCTGCGTTCGCCGAGTATTCTGGATATTTGAGGAAAAATTCCTTTTTCAAGATTATTGAATTTAGATACATTGATGTGTCCTGCTTTTTATCCCCATGGGCCATTACTATCGTAATAATAAATTACATCATAATCAGTTCACAAAGGTATTTTTAATTTTAATGTCGTTTAAGGTTTTGGCTTTGCAACTCGCTCAGTTATTTTTTAATTTAATAATTCAGGAAGCACCACAAACCGTGATTGCATATTTCGTTTTATCACATTAATTAAAAACGTGTACGCTGCTGTCATATTTTATATTGCAAAAATTTAAAATTAATTTTTTTATAAATTTAAAAGTTCTTTTAACGAAACTTATTTTCATCACCAGTAAAAGCTGAAACATGCGTCGAAAAACGACAACAATTCCTACGAGAACAAGTCTGGTATTTCATCATTCCTCGAGTGAAAATTCAAACCACTTTTCCCAATTGTTTTCACCAACAGAAAAATTCTCTATAGGAATATGTAAACAAAAAAGGTAATTTGGAACAAATAAACGAAATTTATTTTTCATCGGTAAATAAAAATACAGCAACTGCGGTTTTGTTGAAACAACACAAACTTATAAATAATATTTCAGCAGTATATTCCTCCGTTTATACATTATGAAGAGAACAAACTCCAAATGTTGATATTTATTTGATCTTTCCATTTCCATTTCGAATACCGTAAAAGTGTCTGACTGAGCCCATAGTTTATGTCCAGCAGCACACTTTGAAGCAATGCTACAGACGATGATTCCATTTTACCGCCGCACTTGGTGGCACCAGACTAACACCGCCTTCATCGATTATAAAAAGACTACCATAATAGAATAAATGCAAGTAAGTTCATCCTCATTAATTCAAAATTATTATAACGTTGATTGCTTTTTATTCAATCTTTAAAATCAAACATAAATCTGAATACAATTTAACAATAGGAATGCACAAAGACATTTGAATTTGAATTTTTATTTGTTTTTAAATTAAAAATTGAAAAAATTAATACATTAAATGAAAGTTATTATAAAATGGTAAAACACTCCATGCTGATTTAGTTGATTATTATTATTACGTTTTGCAACAGTGGTCAAGTCGTCCCTTTTCTGAAAACCTCCTCAATTCCTATAGATAATCTTAATGGATCAGCAGTTTGATTATTTTTACATATTTTTCAGGTTGGAGACCGTGGCCAAGATCGGCGGCAAGTTCTGCAACACCGACTGCCCGGCCATCCATCGACGTCGCCATCTATTTGTTCATCACAAGACTGACGACCAACTTTAACGATAGTTTCTTTTTATCTTCTCACAAAAGTGAAAACGAGGTTAAGAGATTTCAATGCAACGACTGTGACTACAGAGCAAGGTTGAAATCTAATTTGAAAGAGCACATCATTAGAAAACATTTTCCAATATCAAGTGAGTGCCACATTTGCGGACATTCTTTCTCCTCTGAGTGTTCACTGAGATATCATATAAGGCAATCGCACACTTTCAAAGTTTGTTCTTTGTGCAAATTGAGTGTTGCCCTGGCGAACTTCAAACAGAGTTTCCACTTGAGTGTGAAAAATTTCATTCGCTGCAAAAATAAATTCCAATGTCCAGGACTCTATCAGTCACATTTGAAATCATGCAAAAAGAAACTCTGCTCAAGTGTGGCAAATGCAAAAAAACTTTCATGAATAGATTTTTGTTGAATTACCACACGAACAGAATTCACATAACGCGCGGGATTGAGCACAAACAGCTTGGTTTCAAGTGTAAACCCTGCAAACGGTATTACAAAAGTGAAAAAATCTTGAAAGGACATTTACATAGAATCCACAAAAAAGCCAATTTGAAGTTTTGCGCTCACTGCTCCAAACATTTCTATGATTTCTCTAATTTGAAACGCCATCTTTCTGTAAGACATAATTTGATTGTAGGCCAATTTTATCAGATGTATAAATTTCGTTATTGTGAGACTGTTCGGCCAAGCGCATCATTTCCGCCGGTCGCATGATTTCAGTGAAAATGGAAATAAATTTAATAAAGATTGTTTCAATCCTTCTTTTTTAAAATAAACAGCGTTTTCATGAGTGAACTTCCCCTCACAACCCATACAGACATCCGAATTAAATCTCAGATCGAGAAGAAAAAGAACTACTCGCAAAAGCTGAATCCCAAAAATTCTCCTATACATATAGGTCTATTTTTAACTGCAGGTTAAATTTTTAATGTATGTTCCTTGTTAGAAACAGCCCGTTGTTGGCTCGCATTATTAAAGGCATTCTCAGGAATTTCAAAGCAGTGGGAGATATTTGAGCAATTCGGGAATCTATAAGACTGGCTGTTTAGTGTCAGAGATGACAAAAGGTGATTGATTAATTTGGTGACTAGAAAATGCACAAATAGCTCGACGGACTGGGAGAAGCACAGGCGCCGATCCGCCACTTGCTGGTTTTCGCACGGCGTTTTTCCTCTGGCGTTTCAATAAAAGACCTCGGTTCATGGAAGCAAACAGATGGCTTTATAGCATTGTGTATCGGGAATCGGGACATCCAGCGAGTCACTCTTGATTTACTTAAGCAAAAGAGTGTAGGAGAAAGGAGGCATTACTTTTTCTACTCGTATAATTGAATTTTTAAACACACACTAAACAAAAGTGTATTAGTGGAACAAACAAATAGATAGAGCGAAAGGTTCACGGAGCTTAGAGGATAGAATTGTTTGCTTGTATAATTTTGTGGTGCTGCTTAAGCACAAAGATTTAAATTTTACTAGACAAGCTGGAAATTGTGATGCCTCAACTAATTTTTGTAATTCAAATTATATAGGGACCAAATTCTCAGCAAAAAGGACATTTTAGATATTTTGAACAGGGGCAGGAAATGCAAAGCACTGTATTTTTAAGATTCAAGTAAATATATCACCATTAATGTCCATTCAAATAATCAGCAATTATTATTGTTCCTGACCAGGGTTTTACGAGCTTCAAATAAATAAACAGAGTTATAGTAATGGAGTGGTTTTATTTAAAACATATCTTTTTTAGAAGCAATTAACACACTGCGTTTTTTACCAGAACAGCTCTGCCCAAGAGGGCAGTTTTATTATGGCTCCCTGGGAAAGGAGAGAGCTTTTCTGGCCACATTATATTACGAGCCGAAGAGAGTGGATGATGATTTATCACCGCTTGGTTGCGTGTTGCTTACAATAAAGGAGGCTCGCTGCAGCCTGCGCTGCCTGCCATCCGACTTTTAATAATTTTTATTTCTTGCGGCAGGTGTGTAGTAAATAACGACGGAGAGATCGTTTTGGAAAGCTCAGAAAATTATTTTTCAAGGATTTTATTCAAAACATAAACGCAATCGCGGGGAGAGGGAGATATTATTTTGAGGCCAAAATATTTGCGCTATAGACTCTCACAAGTAAAAGACGCTAGATTTTGTATATTGCTAATAAGAGAACTCGAGAGTGCCTGCAGAAGCTAATTAAAATATCTGTGGGGCAGGCTGAGTGCCACGCTTCTCGCCGCTTCCATCAGCTTGCAGGGGCGTAGAGTGTAGAGCGCTATCGTCATTGCACGCACATTTCGCTCGCAGACTAAAAACCGAGGAGAGCGACCGCCGGAGAAGAGTTAACTCAACTATAAATTTTGAAAAATAAACTAACTCACACGGTTGGATTTAAAAAAATAATGAACTCAGCTTGTTCTTTATTGAGTTTTTCTGGAGAAAGTAAATAGACGTATATTTAATTTTTATTAATGAAGGAAAAAAATATTTAATGCAACGGTCACTGGTTTGAACTTAAGCACGCAAACTAGTAGTTTTATACCTTTCCCTTTGAGGGGCGCTTCGATCGCCCTCTTTCACCTGCAACCTTCCGTCTTCCATTCAGGTTCAGGTGGTCTGTCAGTAATGTCGTTCCAAAAGGAACTGTGCTTGATCTGCGAGCGTCCGGTGGCGGACGGCGCTGTCCTCGCTGTCCACGTGGACAAAGAGAAACTGCAGAATTGGTTTCTCAACGTCTGCGGGCACGAGTTGGCTGAGGATATCGAGGACGATGACCTGATTTGCTACTTTTGTCTCTGGCACGCTGAGTGAGTTCTAAAAAGGTATTCAAGGAATCTCTTTTTAAAAAAAGGAATTTCCAAAAAATAGATTTCAATGGAAACTTGAAGAGATAGCGGACGAGAATTTGGTTTGGTGGAATTTGGATTTGGACGATGCAGCAAAAGAGCTGCGGAAAAACTATTTTGGTAAATAGATAAAAACACTGGAATTTTTAAATGTTATGTATTTTATGTATTTTCAGAGGGCAATTTAGAGCAGTGTTGGGTGCAGTTGGACAAAAAAGATTTGCCGCAAAGTGAAAGCAGCGAAGAGAGAAGAAATGATGAAGCTGAAATACGGCCGAGCCGATGGAAATGCATCTACTGCGGGAAAAGATTTAAACATTCTTACGATTTGTCAGGACATATGAAGAAAGTGCACAAAGAAGCCATCAGATGTGGAAATTACAAATGTCCCACTTATTTCCACAGTCTTGAAGAAAAAGAAGAGCACACAAAGAGTGTTCACGAATGCTCAAAACAACGAGACAAAGTCGAGTGCACCTTTTGTGGAAAGGAATTCGAGGGATCAAAAAGCTACAAGCAACATGTTCGCAAAGTTCACAAAGAGTTTCCTGTAAAATGTTCTCACTTTGGTTGCCTTTCATTTTTCAAAACAAAAATGGAAATGGATGCACACTTTGATTCTGCTCACGAAAACGAGGCTAAGCGATTTCATTGCCATGATTGTGGCTACAGAGCAAGGTTTAAATTTAGTTTGAAAGAGCACATCATTAGAAAACATATACCAACATCAAGTCAGTGCCACATTTGCGGAAACTCTTTCTCCTCTGAGTGTTTATTAAGATTTCATATTAGGCGTTCGCACATTTTCAAAGTTTGTTCTTTGTGCAAATTGAGTGTATCCATGGGGAATTTCCAAAGATGCCACTTAAAAGTAAAAAATTGCTCTCGCTGCAAGAATAAATTCCAATGTTCAGGACTCTATCAGACACATTTGAAATCCTGCAAGGAAACTCTGTTCAAGTGTGAAAAGTGCCAAAAAACATTCATTAACCGATCTTTGTTGAATTACCACGCGAAAAGAGAACACATTACGCGTGGGATGCAGCACAAACAGTTCGGTTTCAAGTGTAAACCCTGCAAGAAGTACTACAAATGTGAAAAATTTTTGTAACAACATTTGAATAGATTCCACAACAAATCGAACTTGAAGTACTGTGCTCACTGCTCCAAAAGTTTCTATGATTTCTTTAATTTGAAACGCCATCTCTCTGTAAGGCATAATTTGATTGTAGGCCATTTGCCGTGTCCGGACTGCAACAAGACTTTCGTCTCATTGCAATGTCGAAACAAACATCAAAAAGAGGTCCACGGAAAAAGCAAAGTCCGGGAAACTTGTCACATTTGTGGGAAAACGATGTACTCAAGTGGCATGCGAAAACATTTGCTTCTAATTCACGGTGCAACGTCTGTCCGTCAGTAATTTCTTTCTCTTTTTGCAATATTTGTTAAAACGCAATAATATGAGGTTCAATATTTGTCATTTTTAATCCATTCTGAGCAAATTTTCTTCGTGCAATGTTCCAACAGGAATAAACACGCTAATCGTGAGCCGAATCCTCTTTTACCAAATGTATATTATGTATTTCTTGATTATCAGACTGTTTCGCTCATTGTAAACACGTCATCACTGCTAGTTGAATGATTTTGATGAAATTCAATAAAAATCGTTTCCATATCTCAGTTAACAGTCATGTTCTTCGATGCTTTTCATATAAAAACTTTCTCAATAAATTTCTTGAATAATTAAAACTTTTCAGCTCTTTCCTTTTCGTAATTTTCACCCCACACGTGAAGACGTCTAAATTAAAAATCGCAGAGAAATTAAGGGGTGCGAATCTCATTCTCAAAAGGCAATCCCGAAATTATTACACAGAATTCGAGTAAAAAATTCCGGGAGAGAGCAGATGATTTTCTTTTATGCGAGTGCAAGTGGCAAAATTAAATTTGAGTTAGATGCTAGAGAGCCAGAGCGAGGTCATTACGCTGAGTGGCCGGCCGTGGAGTCACCTGGTGCAATTAGGCAATCAGGGTAGCCAAAACAACTGGCGAGTAACACATGACACGTGTCGTGTTTCTCGCGAGAAGCAATTCAGAAATGGACCGAAATATTTCGCTTCATCGCGTCAAACAGTTAAGAAAGGCAGTGTTTAACATTTTATTTGACAATACCATTGTGCAATAAAGACACGGAAATTGGAAATTTCGATGAATCTGTTTCACTTCTGAGGCAAACAAGGGTCACTCTCTTTTGTGGTGAGTAGCAGACGAGAAAATATTTAAGGTCTCTTTATTGACAAGTAATAATTTTGTAATAAATAGCAGACAAATTTAAATTAAATTATTCGCATTTGTTTTATTTGGCTCAAATTTTCCTCTTTACTTTGATTTTTTAGTTGCTGTCCGAGCATAATAGCTTTATTTTAGAAATCGATAACTATAATAAACCAACCCTTCTAAAATTATAATAAATAAACTGAAAGAATATATTATAATTAACTAAGCATGAGTGAAATTTAAACCGCGCACGTCAGATTAGAATAATCTGAAGTTTAAGTGCTCTTGCTGCTGCGGGGAAGGGCTGAAGATAAAATAAACATTGGAGGTTATGATGTAACTTTCGAAGAATAGGGTCAACTAAATATTTAAGCTGCATCGCAAAATGGAGAAAAAAATATTCAATCACTTGTGTGTTGAGATCCATTTTCAACGTAAAAAGCAGTTTCTGGAATTTGAATTTGAAGGAAAATGCGTTCGGCGATTATTCTGGATATTTGAGGAAAAATTCCTTTTTCAAGATTATTGAATTTAGATACATACATTGATGTGTCCTGCTTTTTATCCCCATGGGCCATTACTATCTTCAGTATAAATTACATCATAATCAGTTAATCAGGTAAATATAATTTTGATACCGTTTAAGGTTTTGGCTTTGCATCTCGTTCTGCTATTTTTTAATTTAATAATTCAGGAAGCACCACAAACTGTGATTGCATATTTCGTTTTATCACATTAATTAAAAACGTGTGTGTACGCTGCTGTCATATTATATATTGTAAAAATTTAAAATTAGCTTCTTTATTAAATTTAAATGTTTTTTTAATGAAACTTATTTTCATTTCACAGTAAAAGCTGACACTTGCGCCGAAAAACGATAAATATTTTAAGCTTCAACGAACGAGAACAAGTCTGGTATTTCATCATTCCTCGAGTGAAAATTCAAACCACTTTTCCCAATTGTTTTCACCAACAGAAAAATATCTATAGGAAATAGGAATAGACAAAAAAGAATATAAATTAAACTTTTTTGCTGCTCATTCTCGGAGAAACAATCTTAGTCCACCAGTTATTCCTTTCTCTTTTTGCAATATTTTTGTAGAAATGCGATAGTATAAGGTTCAATATTTGACATGTAAAATCCATCAATTCTGAGAAATTGCCAATTTGGAAAAATACGCTAATCGTGAGCCTCATCCCATTTCATCAGATGTATAAATTTCGTTATTGTGAGACTGTTCCGCCAAGCACCTCATTTCCGCCGGTTGTATGATTTCAGTGAAAATGGAAATAAATTTAATAAAAATCTTTTCGATCCTTCTTTTTTAAAATAAACAGCGTTTTCATGAGTAAACTTCCCCTCACAACCCACACAGACATCCGAATTAAATCTCAGATCGAGAAGAAAAAGAACTTCTCGCAAAAGCTGAATCCCAAAAATTCTCCTCTACATATAGGTCTATTTTTAACAGCCGGTTAAATTTTTAATGTATGTTATTCCTCTTCATTGTTAGAAACAGCCCGTTGTTGGCTCGCATTGTTAAAGGAATTCTAAGGAATTTCAAAGAAGCCGCAGATATTTGAGCAATTCGGAAATCTATAAAACTGGCTGTTTAGTGTCAGAGATGACAAAAAGTGATTGATTGATTGATTTGGTGACTAGAAAATGCTCGAATAGCTCCAAAGGACTGGGAAGGCGCACAGGCGCCGACCCGCCACTTGTTGGTTTCCGTACGCTTTCTTCTGGCGTTTCAATAAAAGACCTCGGTTCATTGAAGCAAACAGATGGCTTTATTTTAATGCGCAACGGGACAACCAGCGAGTCACAAGGCTCTCGATTTACTAAAGCGAAAGAGTGCGTAGGAGGAAGGAGGCATATTTTTCTACTTTTAAACTTGAATGTTTAAACACACACTTAAACAATCGTGTATTAGTGTAACAAAGAAATCAATAGAGCGAAAAGTTCACGGAGCTTAGAGGATAGAATTGTTTGCTTGTATAATTTATATATTTATTTTTTTACTAGGAACGCCGGAAATTGTGATGCCTCAACAAATTTTTGTAATTCAAATTTTATGGGAACCAAATTCTCAGCTGAAAGTATATTTTAGATTTTTAGAACAGTGTTAATCTCCTAGTGAAAGGCAATGCACAGCATTTTTAAGATTCAAGTAAAAATATCACAATTAATGTCCATACAAATCCATTCAAATTCAGCATTTTTGCTATAAATATTCTAAAATCCACTGCGGAGCGTTACTGGAGTTTTCGGGGTCGACAAGCGCGTTAAATTGCGATCCTAAGAGGAACTCAATTCAAATACTGGAGAAAAAATATAGAGAAAACAATTTGAGCTTCTTGGTTTAAGTCTAACTATCTTATTTTGATGATAAAAATTTCCATTTTTATTTCAAAATGGGATTTTAAATTTGAATATTGTGTGTAGATTTTTCACGCTTAAATCCTCTTTGGTCCTTCGCGATGATTGCAACTGAGATGAGTGCGAGAAGCGAGCTAAATATTAAGAAAAGAACCGCTTGAACTCTCCGTTTGCCGCGCGTGAATAATTATTTGTGTGCGTGAAAGCAAGAGTGCCTGCAGAAGCTAATAAATATCTCTTCTCGCCGCTTCCGTCGGCTTGCAGAAGTGTAGAGCGCTTTCGTCATTATTGCACACAATTCGCTCGCAAACTAAAAACAGAGAAGAGCGGCCGCCGGAAAAAAGTTTACTCGCCCATATTTTGAAAAAAAAATCCTCACAGATAAGAATTTAAAAATTATGCACTCGGCTTATTGTTCTTTATTGTCTTTTGCTGGAAAATAGATAGTATAATTAATTTTTGTGAGTGAAGTGACAAAAAAAAATACTAAAACGGTCATTAATTTGAATTGAACCACGCGAAGTAAAGTTACTATATTTTTCCCTCTTTGAGGGGCGCTTCGATCGCCATGTTTCACCTGGAACCTTCCACCTTCCATTCAGGTTCAGGTGGTCTTACTGTAATGTCGATTCAAAAGGCGCTATGCTTGGTTTGCGAACGTCCGACTGTGGACGGCGCTGTTCTCGCTGTCCAAGTGGACAAGGAAAAACTGCAGGAGTGGTTTCTCAATGTCAGTGGACAAGAATTAGCGGAGGAAATAGAGGACGATGACCTGATTTGCTACTTTTGCCTCTGGCAAGCTGAGTAAGTTATGAGGAAAATTGAGGAATTTCTCGTTTCTATTTTAGGTATTTTCATAAAGATTTCAATGGAAATTCGACGATATGGCGGACGAGGCTTTGGTTTGGTGGCCCAGGAATTCAGAATATTTGGACGATGCGGCAAAGGATCTGCGGAAGAACTATTTCGGTGAAGATGAACTTTGAAATATTTTAAATTCGATTTAATAATTATGCGTTTTCAGAGGGCAAATTGGAGCAGTGTTGGGTGCAGTTGAAGAAAATTGAATTGCCGCAAAAGGACAGCAGCGAAGAGAGACAAACTGATGGAGATGAAATACGGCCGCGGCGATGGAAATGCATCTACTGCGGGAAAAGTTTTAAATATTCTTATCAATTGTCTAGACATATGAAGAAAATGCACAAAAAAGCCATCAGATGTGTATATTACAAATGTCCCACTTATTTCCATACTCTTGAAGAAAAAGAAAATCACACAAAGAATGTTCACGAAAGCTCAAGACAACGAGAAAAAGTCAAGTGCAGCTTTTGTGGAAAGGAATTCGAGAGAGTGAAAAACCTCAAAAAACATGTTCGCACAGTTCACAAAGATTTTCCAGTAAAATGCTCATTTCGTAGCTGCTTTTCCTACTTCAAAACACAAATTGAAATGAAAACACACTATGAATTTGCTCACAAAAGGGAAAACGAGGCTAAGAGATTTCAATGCAATGACTGTGGCTACAGAGCAAGGCTTAAATCTAATTTGAAAGTGCACATTATTAGAAAACACATACCAACCTCAAGTGAGTGCAACATTTGCGGACATTCTTTCTCCTCTGAGTGTTTATTGAGAAAACATAAAACACTATTGCACACTTTCAAAGTTTGTTCCTTGTGCAAATTGAGTGTCTCCGTGGGGAATTTCCAAATACGCCACTTAAAAGTAAAAAATTGCTATCGATGCAAAAACAAATTCCAATGTTCGGGACTCTATCAGTTACATTTGAAATCATGCAAGAAAACACAGTTCAGGTGTGACAAGTGCCAGAAAACATTCATCAAAAGATCTTTGTTGAATTACCACATGAAAAGAAACCACATGACGCGTGGGATTCAGCACAAACACCTTGGTTTCAAGTGTGAACCCTGCAAAAGGTACTTCAAAAGTGATAAAATCTTGAAAGAACATTTGAATAGAACCCACAACAAAGCCAACTTGAAGTACTGTGCTCACTGCTCCAAAAGTTTCCATGATTTCTCTAATTTGAAACACCATCTCGCTTCAAAGCATAATTTGATTGTTGGTCATTTGCCTTGTCCGAACTGCAAAAAGACTTTCGTTCTCATTGAGTTAACGAAATCAACATCAAAAAGAGGTCCACGGAAAAAGCAAAGTCCGGAAAACTTGCAAAATTTGTGGAAAAACGATGTATTCACGTTTCATGCGAGAACATTTGCTCCTAATTCACGAACAAACGTCTGTCCGTCAGTAATTTCCTTCTCTCTTGTTATTTTTGTGAAAAACGTGATAATATAAGGCACAAAAATTGTCACTTATAAACCATTCTGAGCAAATTTTGAAAACACCGTTTCAAATAAAATAAAACACGTTAATTTTGAGCAAAATCCCATTTTATCAGATGCATAAATTTCATTATTGTGAGACTGTTTCGCTAAGCACATTACTGCTGGCTGCATGATTTTGATGAAAAAAGAAATAGATAAATTTAAATAATCATCATTTCGCTTCTTGTATTTCTTGTTTAAAAATTTTCTCAATAAATTTATTGGTTTAAAATACAACTTTTTCTTGAGCATTTTCAACTCACAAAGAATTAAATCCCAGAGAAAAAAGAAGTTATCTGTTATCTAATTCTCAAAAGCTTATCCAGAAAATCAACGCAAAATTTAAGTCGAAATCAATTCTTGATTAGGCGGGGAGAACAGGTTTTCTATTATGCGCGTGCAAGAGCCGAAATCAATATTCGCTTGCATGGACGTCTCTCTCTCTCTCTCTCTCTCTCTCTCTCTCTCTCTCTCTCTCTCTCTCTCTCTCTCTCTCTCTCTCTCTCTCTCTCTCTCTCTCTCTCTCTCTCTCTCTCTCTCTCTCTCTCTCTCTCTGAGTCCGTGACTACTTGGGAAAATATTTATGACACCTGCCTAATTTCGCTTTTGTAGACTCTTTTTGACGAGAAAAATCGATCGCAATGCTACAATCTCATTGATTTTTAAGCGAAGCCTGCAATGAAAAAAATTTTTTTTAATCCAGCAAACACAGGCTGAAAATCAGTTTGCTGTCAAAGAGGCACTACCGCTGGTTAAAAATTTGATTTTTGCAATAATGAAAAGGCGCTGTCTTGCCAGATTTGACACATTCAAATTTTGTTTCATTTTTTATTACATTTTTACTATACAAATGTGTCTTGAAGCAGACTCGAATTTGAGTCTATTTGATCATTCCCTGTAATTTGAGGCCCAATTGTCAGAGTGACCATATTTTTAGCCGTATTAACAGTTACCTGCTCAAAATAAAGTCGTAATCCAAATGCGACGAAATTTACGTGAGTGGTGCAACCGCGGCCAACGCGGAGATAATGCAGACGAATGGGCCGAAAAATGCGCCGGCCGTGCAGCCCGAATGGACAGACGGCCAACTTTTGCCTCGGCAACAAACTTCACAGCTGTTGATGCATCAGATTAAAAGCCGAGCTGGCAATTTTGCTCTGCCCACATCCAAAAAAGCATGCCGTGTAAACAAAAACAGAGAAAATGGCGCAAATGAGGGGTCTTCTGGAACTTTTGTCAAATAACTGTTTGGAATGTATATAATTGAGTTAACAAAATGGCATGGAGGAAAATTGACGGGAAATTATTGCAGCAGATGAAAGAATATTAAAGGTATTTTTATTGACAGGAATTATTTCAAAATGTAGAGAAATGTAAAAGAAAGTAAACTTTAATTTATTTTTTTTGGATCCAATTTTGCTCTTTAGTTTGATTTTTTTCGTTGCTCACCGGGCAAATAATCAACCCTCTTAAATTATACAATATGAAGAAGTAAATCAATTTAGGTAAGGAGTAAATTCACTCCTCGTGCGCTCGAATAAAACTCACATTGTTTATATTTTTAGTTTTCAGAAGACAGCGGATACTTTCCCTGCCAATCCTCAAACATGAACATATGAACAATCAGCAGACAGATAAAAATTCAACAGAATTGGTGAAGTTTGTCAAATATTGATTTTATTTCAAACTATAAAATAACCAGCAAAATGCCCCATTTTAAATCTTAAATAATTTTTATATTGATCCGCAGAGAACAAGAGCCCTGCTTGCAACGGTGTTGCTGCGGTTGGTCGTGGGGGAGAATGGCGTTTACTACGCGCGCGGTATCATCAAGCGAGACCGTGGCCGCACCAACATCGACGGCGGCAGCAGCGGCCATCTCCACCGACGGCGGCGCCTACAGACGATGGACCACCAACCACACCGACGATCAACTCGAACACTCCTTCATCCCGTGAATCGAATAAAATTTGCTTTTCCATACTGTTTTTGTTTAAAATATAAAAACCTCTCACAAACAAACAACAACAGCTGTTATATAAGGTTTTAATATTTGTAATTCTTCTTCAGTGTTAGAACCAGCCCGTTGTTGGCTCGCATTGGTACAGGCATTCTCAGGAATTTCAAAGCGGTGGGAGATATTTGAGCAATTCGGGAAACTATAATAGTGTTTTAAATTAAATTTTATCATTTACTGAGCGCCGCGCTTCTCGCCGCTTCCATCAGCTTGCAGGGGCGTAGAGTGTAGAGCGCTTTCATCACTGCACACGTTTCGCTCGCAGACTAAAAACTGAGGAGAGCGGCCGCCGGAAAAGAGTTAACTCAACTATAAATTTTGAAAAATAAACTAACTCACACAGTTGAATTTAAAAAAATTATGAACTCAGCTTGTTCTTTTTCTGAAAAAGTTAATGAAAGTATAATTAATGAAGGAAAAAATATTTAATGTAACGGTCACTGGTTTGAACTAAAGCACGCAAACTAGAAGTTTTATACTTTTCCCTTTGAGGGGCGCTTCGATCGCACTTTTTCATCTGCAACCTTCCATCTTTCATTCAGGTTCAGGTGATCGTTCTAAAATGTCGTGTCAAAAGGCGCTGTGTTTGGTTTGCGAGTGCCCAACGCCAAACGGCGCTATCCTCGCTGTCCACGTGGACAAAGAGAAACTTCAGATTTGGTTCCTCAACGTCTGCGGACAAGAATTGGCTGAGGAAATCGAGGACGACGACAAAATTTGCTATTTTTGCCTCTGGCAAGCCGAGTGAGTTTAAAAGAATTGGGAATTTTTTATTATATGAAGAATATCCCCTAAGGTTTCAATGGAAATTCGAAGATATGGCGGACGAGTCTTTGGTTTGGTGGAATTTGGATTTGGACGATGCAGCAAAAGAGCTGCGGAAGAACTATTTCGGTGAATATGAACTTTGAAATTTTTTAAATTCGATTTAATAATTATGTATTTTTAGAGGGCAAATTAGAGCAGTGTTGGGTGCAGTTGGAGCAAATTGAATTGCCGCAAAGTGACAGCAGCGAAGACAGACGAATTGATGCAGATGAAATACGGCCGAGCCGATGGAAATGCATCTGCTGTGGGAAAAGATTTAAATATTCTTACAATTTGCCAGGACATATGAAGAAAATGCACAAAGAAGCCATCAGATGTGGAAATAAAAAATGTGTCACTAATTTCCACACTCTTGAAGAAAAAGAAGAGCACACAAAGACTGTTCACGAAAGCTCAAGACAGCGAGAGAAAGTCAAGTGCGGCTTTTGTGGAAAGGAATTCGAGGGATCAAAAAGCTACAAGCAACATGTTCGTTTAGTTCACAAAGAGTTTCCTGTAAAATGCTCTCACTTTGGGTGCCTTTCATACTTCAAAACACAAAATGAAATGAAAACACACTTTGATTCTGCTCACAAAAGTGAAAACGAGGCAAAGAGATTTCAATGCAATGATTGTTGCTATAGAGCAAGGTTGAAATCTAATTTGAAAAAGCACTTCATTAGAAAACATTTTCCAATATCCAGTGAGTGCCACATTTGCGGAAATTCTTTCGCCTCTGAATGTTCACTGAGATCTCATATAAGGCAATCGCACATTTTCAAGGTTTGTTCCTTGTGCAAATTGAATGTCTCCGTGGGGAATTTTCAAAGACGACACTTAAATGTGAAAAATTGCCTTCGCTGCAAAAACAAATTCCAATGTTCAGGACTCTATCAGTTACATTTGAAATCATGCAAGAAAACTCTGTTCAAGTGTGACAAGTGCAACAAAACATTCATCAAAAGATCTTTGTTGAATTACCACACGAAAAGAAAACACATGTCATGACGCGCGAGACTCAGCACAAACAGCTTGATTTTTGTGTGAACCCTGCAAAAGGTACTACGAAAGGTACTAGAAAACCTAGAAATAACTTTAAAAAAAAACCACAAAAAAGCCAACTGCTGTAAAGCATAATTTGATAGCAGAAAAATTGCCATTCCCGGACTGCAAAAACTTTCATCTCATTGAAATCTCGCGAAATATAATGCTTTGGCATTTGTGGAAAACGATGTACTCACATTGCATGCGAAAACATTTACTGCCAATTCACAGTGAAGTGTGAGTCCGTCAGTAATTGTCTCTCGATCTTTTGTTAACAGTCTACATTTTTGAACATTTTTCACATCAACGAAAATTTCACTCAATAAATTTCATAGTTAAAAAACAACTTTTTCTTGTGTAATTTTCACCTCACACAAAGACATCTAAAAATTCAATCCCAGAGCCTTTTTTCATTTGTTTATATCGTGATCCATGCATTTAATTTGTTTATTAACTTAGATGAAAAATAAACAAATATGATAAAAATACTCTGATTTTTCATTTAACTTTAGGTTCTTTGAGACGAAAAACCGAACTAATTCCATTCCATGGTTTTTATTTAACGGAGCGCGGTGCAAGGCAGTCCCAAAACAGCTCTTCGACGCCACGTCGATGCCCTGAGCGATGAGCCACCTGCAGACACTCAGGTCGGCGTACTGGGCTGCCAGGTGGAGGGCATTTCTCCTATCGGAATCGACCTCCTTAATTAAATTCGGGTTCCACGCGTGAATTATCAGAGCGATGTCTGATCTGTTTTGAGTTATAAAAAAATGCAAGAGATTTTTGCTGGTCTCCTCTCGCAGTTCGAGCAGGACCTGCGCCACCCTGAAGTTTCCCTTCCTGACTGCGTAGAAAATGGCTTCCTCGCCGTCCACGTCCTTTTCCTTCAAGTCTAGTTTTTTTCTGGTTGATGATGTGCCAGACAATTTCGAATCCGTTCTCCTTGTTCAAGGCCGCAAAGTGAAGTGGCGTCACGTTGAATTTTGTCCTCGCCTCAGCACTTTCTCCTTTTTCCAAGAGAAAGAGAAAGCTTTCCGGGTTCTCATCCCTGGCTGCGAGCATCAGAAGGGTCAGATCTTCAGTTGTCTTTTCTATAAAGCGGTCTGCATCCCGCATGCCCATAAACAAGTCCATTTTTCACAACCTGCCAACAATCAACATTTTTTAAAAAACCAAAGTATTAAAATAAATGCGTACTTCTCTCGTCAGGAAAATTAAAATTTCTCAAGCTGTTGCATCTTTAACGGACAAAGATCTCGAGTCAACTAAACGCAGCCACTGTTAGAACAAATAAAATTAAACTGTGCAGTTAGTCGAGTTCAAATATTTACTTATCAGTTGGAATTAAGATGTTTTTGTTATTTACATATTAATATTTAAAATTTACATTGTTAAGTTTTAATAAGAAGTTAATCTAAAATGATTTTAAATTGTTCACTTTAATATAAATGTAGAAAAAATTTATTTTTTTAAAAAATAAATTAATTATATAATAGCTGACACGACGATGAATAATTTTTTCCAATAGAAATCATGCCACAAATTAAATTTTAGAGAACTGCTTCCGGTTGTACCAAATAGCATTCTGCATTAATTTACAGTTTCTCTGTCGAAAAAACGTCTCTCTCGACCGTTTGTAATAAAACACACACATGAAATTAAAATAATGATGAGAACTGTGTTACATTTAAAAAGAAAATACTCTTCTACATTGAAGTTTTTAACTTTGAATTTTAAACCAATTAAAATTGAATCAAAATGCCAGTGAAATATTTAATAATGCAAACAAATAAAATCAATCACGTTTCCTCTGGGGTTTTGCTTCTTCTAATTTACCTAGTAATTATGTTTAATTATGGTCACCAATTTTGGAATTCAATTGATATCGCGGGTTGAAAAAAGCGAATATTTTGAGCCCCTTTTTCAAAGTCAAATTATCTTATTTGGCTGCTAAAAATATTCCATTTAATTTCCAAATTGGCATATTGAAATTTGAAAATCTTGCAACTTTTTCGCATTTTAATCCTCTAACAATAAGATCCTTGGCAACAGCAGCTGCGATGCTTGCGAGAGGCGAGCTATAAATTAAGAAGAAAACCGCCCGAACTCTCCTTTTGCCGCGCGTGAATATTTAGTTTTGTGCGTGAAAGCGAGAGTGCTTGCAGAAGCTAATAAATATCTCTTCTCGTCGGCTTGCAAGGGGAATGCATGTAGAGTGCTTTAGAAATTATTGCACACGTTTCGCTCGCAGACTAAAAACAAAGGAGAGCGGCCGCCAGGAAAAAAGCTCACTCGCCCATATTTTTTTAAAAAAAAATAGCTCACAGTGAAGAAATTAAAAAATTATACAATCGTCTTATTGTTCTTCATTGTATTTTGCTAGAAAATAGTTAGTATAATTAATTTTTGTGAGTGAAGTGACAAAAAAAATACTCAAACGGTCATTGGTTTGAATTGAACCACGCGAAGTAAAGTACAATATTTTTTCCTCTTTGGAGGGCGCTTCGATCACCCTGTTTCACCTGCAACCTTCCATCTTTCATTCAGGTTCAGGTGCTCTTACTGAAATGTCGTTGCAAAAGGCGCTGTGCTTAATTTGCGAGCGTCCGACAGCGGACGGCGCTGTCCTCGCTGTCCACGTGGACAAAGAGAAACTGCAGATTTGGTTCCTCAACGTCTGCGGACACGAGTTGGCCGAGGATATCGAGGACGATGACCTGATTTGCTACTTTTGTCTCTGGCACGCCGAGTGAGTTATAAGAAAAATTTAGGAATTTCTCGTTTCTATTTTTGGTATTTTCTTACAGATTTCAATGGAAATTCGACGAGATGGCAGACGAGGCTTTGGTTTGGTGGCCCCGGAATTCAGAATATTTGGACGATGCGGCAAAAGAGCTGCGGAAGAACTATTTCGGTGAAGATACACTTTGAAGTTTTTTAAATTCGATTTAATAATTATGCGTTTTCAGAGGGCAAATTGGAGCAGTGTTGGGTAGAGTTGGAGAACATTGAACTGCCGCAAAGTGACAGCAGCGACGAGACACGAATTGATGGAGCTGAAATACTGCTGAACCGATCGAAATGCATCTACTGCGGGAAAAGATTTAAATATTCTCGATATTTGACTCAACATATGAAGATAATGCACAAAAAAGCCATCAGATGTGGATATCACACATGTGCTACTTATTTCCACAATCTTGAAGAAAAAGAAGAGCACACAAAGACTGTTCACGAAAGCTCAAGACAACGAGAAAAAGTCGAGTGCAGCTTTTGTGGAAAGGAATTCGAGGGATCAAAAAGCTACAAGCAACATGTTCGTTTAGTTCACAAAGAGTTTCCTGTAAAATGCGCTCGGATTGGTTGCCTGTCATACTTCAAAACAAAAATTGAAATGAAAACGCACTTTGATTCTGCTCACAAAAGTGAAAACGAGGCCAAGAGATTTCAATGCAATGACTGTTGCTATAGAGCAATGTTTAAATCTAGTTTGATAAAGCACATCAATAGAAAACACATACCAAAATCAAGTGAGTGCCATATTTGCGGAAATTCATTCTCCTCTCAGTGTTCATTGAGATCTCATGTAAGGCTATTGCACACTTTCAAAGTTTGTTCATTGTGTAAATTGAGTGTGTCCGTGAAGAATTTCAATCAGAGTTGTCATTCTAGTGTGAAAAATTGCATTCGCTGCAAGAATAAATTCCAATGTTCTGGACTCTATCAGTTACATTTGAAATCATGCAAGAAAACTCTTTTCAAGTGTGACAAGTGCCAAAAATCATTCATTCACCGATCTTTCTTGAATTACCACTCGAAAAGAGAGCACAGGACGCGCGGGATTCTGTACAAACAGCATGGTTTCAAGTGTGAACCCTGCAAAAGCTACTACAAAAGTGAAAAATTGTTGAAACAACATTTAAATAGAATCCACAACAAAGCCAACTTGAAGTATTGTGCTGACTGCTCCAAACATTTCTTTGATATCACCAATTTGAAACACCATCTCTCTGTAAAGCATAACTTGATTGTTGGCCATTTGCCGTGTCCGGACTGCAACAAGACTTTCGTCTCATTGAAACATCGAAATGAACATAAAAAAAATGTTCATGGAAAAAACAAAGTCCGGGTAAGCTGTGATGTTTGTGGAAAAACGATGTACTCAAGTGGCATGCGAAATCATTTACTGTTCATTCACGGAGAAACGTCAGTCCGTCAGTAATTGCTTTCTCTTTTGCTATATTGTTGTAAAACCCCGATAGTATAGGGTTCAATATTTGAAATGCATTAACCATTAATTCTGAATAAAAATACATCATCAATATGGAAAAAACACGCTAATCGTGAGCCTCATCCGTTTTATATGGTGCATTAATGAAATTCAATATTGTGAGACTGCTACGTTTGCTGGTTGCATGATTTTAGTGAAAATGGAAAGAAATTTAACTAAAAGCTTTTCGATCCTTGTTTTTTATGTAGAAATTTCACTAAATAAATTCCTTGCTTTAAAAATAAACAGCGTTTTCATGAGTATATTTGACCTTACGCACCACACAGACATCTTAATTAAATTCCTGAGGAAAAAAGAGTTAAAATCTCCATTTTCCGGCGAATTCGAATAGAAAGCAGTGTTCCGGGGAGGAGCAGGTTTTATTTTATGCGCGTGCAAGAGGCAAAATCAATTTTTCTTACGTTGGAGAAAGCTTTTTTCGCTCGTGCGCGTCTCTCTCCCCTCGCTTTCTCACTCAAATATTTTCCCGCACTTGCTTATTTCGTTGTTTTTATTGTCCAGCTGTCATTTTCCGTCCGCTTGGATTAATATCAAAAAAATACCAAAGAATCTTATTTATGCGTCGAGATGAATGGCCAAAATATTTACCTTTTCACATTTCTCGCTCTCTTGTCTCTTACTAAAGAAAATTCTTTATAAATAGAAGTCCTACAGCGCAAATCAGCTCCCAAGTTTTCATACTACTCAATTGTCTCGGTCCCTACCATAACACAACCATGTATTTAACAATTTAGGGAATTTTTCCCCAAAATTCGTGACAATAGGGATCGAAATTAAACGAAAATTTAATTATTCCTCTGAGAAAACTCAAAAACCGACCGGTCAACGCGGGGCGGTGCGGAATGAAGCGTCCGATGGTCGAAAACACCATCCGGCGCATTGGAAAGTAAAGAAAAAAATCAGAAGAAAGTGTCGCTCTTTGCGTGGATTTTTCGGGGGTTTGGGGGCAAGCAGGGGTAGCGATTGGGCCCATATCATACGCAGAATGTTGGCAAGATAGTCCAACCAACATTATTTGCTTACTGTAAGACCCATATAGGAGTGGAGCAATTAATTTTTAAGGTTCAGAAACGTGGCTTTGGACATTCCAAAATTTTGGTTTCCGGGGCCGGGCGGTTGCCCCGTGGGCCCGAGGGCGATGATTCCAACACCAGTCGATGCGCCTTGGTGGGCCACGACTGCCAGTGTGCGGTTTTTAAAAATCAGAGCATTACTCAAAATACCACGATTTTTTTCGCAGGAAATTTCAAAAGAGGCTCAATTTTCAGAATGTTTTGCACCTTGAAATAGATTTTTGCCGGATTAATTTTTTCCCTAGATATCTCAGCTCGGAACCAAATGAAGCAAATTTTGTGAAAGTTGTAGCAACCTTTTGCATACTCTAAAAATTCTCTCTGAGGTAATGGAAATTTTACGTTTTTGCTAAAACTCGCGACCGGTGGACGCCATAAATCGCGACTGGAGATAAAAATTGAAAAATCAAACCACGAAAAGTCGTCAAATTTGTCTGACTATCTTTTGAGACCAATTACTAGTCGATCTAACCAGAATCCAAGGACGCATAATGTGTTTCAACCTGTCCCACCTTACGCAAAGGACCAACGCGCGTCTGCAAACCGATTTTGAGATTTTTAGAGCCCGCAGAAAAATTTAATTTAATTTTTTTCATTGTTTTCCGTCCCCCTACTCGACAAATGCACATCGGAAAATGGTTTTAATTTTATTAGAATTCGACCGCTCTTCCTAACCTCGATCACGAACCCTCCTCAGATAGGCATTTTGACCGGCTTTAAAGGGCAATACCCTGGCGCCCGTTATCAGGGTACCCCGACCTGAGATCGCGTCAGCAGAGTGTTTTTGTTGCAATTTCTGCACTTTTTAGTACATTAACTTGGCATCGATTTTTCACCCTTCCTCAGGGTGCATTACCTGAGGACATTATTTATTTGTATTTGTCGGTGCCGTCGCTTCTTCCCGGCTACTCCAAGTTCCAAAATGCTCATGTATGCGCTGAAATCAGCAACTTGCACTTGCACGCAGGTACGCGTCAACTTTTTCCAGTTCTCGCGTTTTTTCTGAACGACTTTGATGAAGGCTTCCTAAATATAACGCATTTTGGACCCGCGGGCTACTGATTTCTCCCATGTTGTCCTTATGGGGAGTTTTGAACGTAACTTGCGAAAATGGGTCACTAGAGCCGCCAAATTCCTGTGCAATTTCATTTCGTTTGAGACAGCGCACGACACCGTGGGCGACGAAACAAACTCAAATCTCGAGATTCATCACTGTGGCTTTGCTAAAATTATATTTTAAATCATATTTCTGTTTCGCACTCGCCAACATGTGAAATGCAACAGGTGCACTGCGCGCCACTTGGTTGATTTTTGCTCAAATTCGACCGTCCGCCCAATCCTAATTATCCTCAACCACAAACCCTCATCAAACAGGTCTCTTTTTCCAATTTTAAGTAGCATAGTCAAACGACAATATTCAGGGTAACGTAACCTGAGATCCTTTCAACGGCGCGTTTTCAATGCTTTTTTGCGATGTCTCTCACATTAAATTTGACGATACTGAGCGACGATTTTTTACCAGAACTTTCTCAGTTCGCGCGACCTGATACGTGGTTTTGGCAACACGATGGAGAAATGTCACTAGAACATAATTAAAAATGAGTTCGGCATTTTTTTAATAACTTTTGCTGGAAGAACGGACAGTTTGTAAAGTATAATTAATTTCTGTCAATGAAGAAACAAAAAATAATTAATAAAACGGTTACTGGTTTGAATAAAACCTCGCAAACTAGAAGTTTTATACCTTTCTCTTTGAGGGGCGCTTCGATCGCCCTGTTTCACCTGGAACCTTCCATCTTTCATTCAGGTTCAGGTAGTCTCACTGAAATGTCGTTGCAAAAGGCGCTGTGCATGGTTTGCGAGCGTCCGACAGCGGACGGCGCTGTCCTCGCTGTCCACGTGGACAGGGAAAAACTGGAAACTTGGTTTCTCAACGTCTGTGGACACGAGTTGGCCGAGGAAATTGAGGACGAGGACCTGATTTGCTACTTTTGCGTGTGGCACGCCGAGTGAGTTATAAGGAAAATTGAGGAATTTCTCGTTTCTATTTTAGGTATTTTCATAAAGATTTCAATGGAAATTCGACCGAATGGTGGACGAGTCTTTGATTTGGTGGCCCAGAAATTCAGAACATGTGGACGATGCGGCAAAGGAGCTGCGGAATAACTATTTTGGTACAGATAATGCACTTTGGAATTTTGAAATTCGATTTTATTATTTAAATATTTTCAGAGGGCAAATTGGAGCAGTGTTGGGTGCAGTTGGAGAAAACTGAACTGCCGCAAAATGAAAGCAGCGAAGAGAGAAGAATTGACGAAGCTGAAATAGAGCCGAGGCGATGGAAATGCATCTACTGCGGGAAAAAATTTAAGTACACTCAACATTTGTCACGACATGTGAAGAAAATGCACAAGGAAGCCATCAGATGTGGATATTACAAATGTCCCACTTATTTCCACACTCTTGAAGAAAAAGAAGAGCACACAAAGACTGTTCACGAAAGCTCAAGACAGCGAGACAAAGTAAAGTGCAGCTTTTGTGGAAAGGAATTCGTGGGACTGAAAAACCTCAAAAAGCATATTCGCAAAGTTCACAAAGATTTTCCAGTAAACTGCTCATTTCGTAGCTGCTTTTCCTACTTCAAAACACAAATTGAGATGAAAACACACTTTGACTCTGCTCACAAATGTGAAAACGAGGCTAAGAGATTTCAATGCAACGACTGTGGCTACAGAGCAAGGTTTAAATGTGGATTAAAAGAGCACATCATTAGAAAACATATACCAAGATCAAGTGAGTGTCATATTTGCGGAAAATCTTTCACCTCTGCGTGTTCATTGAGATCTCACATAAGGCAATTACATACTTTCAAAGTTTGCTCATTGTGCAAATTGAGTGTCTCCGTGGGGAATTTCCAAAGACGACACTTGAAAGTAAAAAATTGCTATCGCTGCAAAAACAAATTCCAATGTTCTGGACTCTTTCAGTTACATTTGAAATCATGTAAGAAAACTCTGTTCAAGTGTGAAAAGTGCCAAAAATCATTCATTCACCGATCTAAGTTGAATTACCACACGAAAAGAAACCACAGGACGCGTGGGATTCAGCACAAACAGCTTGGTTTCAAGTGTGAACCCTGCAAAAAGTGCTACAAAAGTGAAAAATTGTTGAAAAGGCATTTAAAAAGAATCCACAACAAAGCCAACTTGAAGTACTGTGCTCACTGCTCCAAACATTTCTACGATTTCTCTGATTTGAAACACCACCTCGCTTCAAAGCATAACTTGATTGTTGGCCATTTGCCGTGTCCGAACTGCAACCAGACTTTTGTTTCATTGGAATATCGAAATAATCATCACAAACAGGTTCACGGAAAAAGCAAAGTCCGGGAAACTTGCAACATTTGTGGAAAAACGATGTATTCACGTTGGATGCGAGAACATTTGCTCCTAATTCACGAACAAACGTCTGTCCGTCAGTAATTTCCTTCTCTTTGGCTATTTTTGTAAAAAACGTTATAATATAAGGCACAAAAATTGTCACTTATAAACCATTGCGAGCAAATTTGGAAAACACCGTTTCAAATAAAATAAAACACGTTAATTTTGAGCAAAATCCCATTTTATCAGATGCATAAATTTCATTATTGTGAGACTGTTCCGCTAGCACATCTCATTACATCTGGCTGCATGATTTTGATGAAAATAGAAATAGATAAATTTAATAAATAATCATTTCGCTTCTTGTATTTCATGTATAAAAATTTTCTCAATAAATTTATTGGTTTAAAATACAACTTTTTCTTGAGCATTTTCAACTCACAAAGAATTAAATCCCAGAGAAAAAAGAAGTTATCTGTTATCTAATTCTCAAAAGCTGGTCCAGAAAATAAACGGAAAATTTAAGTCAAAAACAATTCTTGATTAGGGGAGAGCAGTTTTTCTATTATGCGCGTGCATGAGCCGAAATCAATATCCGCTTGCATGGAAGTCTCTCTCTCTCTCTCTCTCTCTCAGAGTCCGTGACTACTTGGGAAAATATTTATGACACCTGCCTAATTTCGCTTTTGTAGACTCTTTTTGACGAGAAGAATCGATCGCAATGCTACAATCTCGTTGATTTTTAAGCGAAGCCTGCGATGAAAAAAAATTTTTTAATCCAGCAAACACAGGCTGAAAATCAGTTTGCTGTCAAAGAGGCACCACCGCTGATTAAAAATTTGATTTTTGAAATTATGAAAAGGCTTTCTTACCAGATTTGACAAATTCAAAATTTTATTTCATTTTTTATTACATTTTTATGATACAAATGTGTCTTGAAGCAGACTCGAATTTGAGTCTATTTGATCATTCCCTGTAATTTGAGGCCCAATTGTCAGAGTGACCATATTTTTAGCCGTATCAACAGTTACCTGCTCAAAATAAAGTCGTGATCCAAATGCGACAAAATTTAGGTGTGTGGTGCAACCGCGGCCGACGCGAAGATAATGCAGACGAATGGGCCGAAAAATGCGCCGGCCGTGCAGCCCGAATGGACAGACGGCCAACTTTTGCCTCGGCAACTACAAGCTTCACAGCTGTTGATGCATCAGATTAAAAGCCGAGCTGGCAATTTTGCTCTGCCCACATCCAAAAAGCATGCCGTGAAAACAAAAACAGAGAAAATGGCGCAAATAAAGGGTCTTCTGGAACTTTTGTCAAATAAATGTTTGGAATGTATATAATTGAGTTAACAAAATGGCATGGAGGAAAATTGACGGGAAAATTATTGCAGCAGATGAGAGAATATTGAAGGTATTTTTATTGACAGGAAATATTTCAAACTGCAGAGAAATTTAAAAGAAAGTAAACTTTAATTTATTTTTTTTGGATCCAATTTTGCTCTTTAGTTTGATTTTTTTCGTTGCTCACCGGGCAAATAATCAACCCTCTTAAATTATACAATATGAAGAAGTAAATCAATTTAGGTAAGGAGTAAATTCACTCCTCGCGCGCTCGAATAAAACTCACATTGTTTATATTTTTAGTTTTCAGAAGACAGCGGATACTTTCCCTGCCAATCCTCAAACATGAACATATGAACAATCAGCAGACAGATAAAAATTCAACAGAATTGGTGAAGTTTGTCAAATATTGATTTTATTTCAAACTATAAAATAACCAGCAAAATGCCCCATTTTAAATCTTTAATAATTTTTATATTGATCCGCAGAGAGCATGAGCCCTGCTTGCAACGGTGGTGCTGCGGTTGGTCGTGGAGGAGAATGGCGTTTACTACGCGCGCGGTATCATCAAGGGAGACCGTGGCCGCAACAACATCGACGGCGGCAGCAGCGGCCATCTCCACCGACGGCGGCGCCTACAGACGATGGACCACCAACCACATCGACGATCAACTCGAGCACTCCTTCATCCCGTGAATCAAATAAAATTTGCTTTTCCATACTGTTTTTGTTTAAAATATAAAAACCTCTCACAAACAAACAACAACAGCTGTTATATAAGGTTTTAATATTTGTAATTCTTCCTCAGTGTTAGAACCGCAGCCCGTTGGCTCTTACTGGTACAGGCATTCTCAGGAATTTCAAAGCGGTGGGAGATATTTGAGCAATTCGGGAAACTATAATAGTGTTTTGAATTAAATTTTATCATTTACTGAGCGCCGCGCTTCTTGCCGCTTTCATCAGCTTGCAGGGGCGTAGAGTGTAGAGCGCTTTCGTCATTGCACGCACGTTTCGCTCGCAGACAAAAAACCGAGGAGTGCGCCCGCCGGAAAAGAGCTCACTCAACCAGAAATTTTGAAAAATACACTACCTCACATAGCTGAATTTAAAAAAAAAAATATTAAATCGGCTTGTTCTTTATTGACCCATTCTGGAAAAAGTAAATAAAAATTATATTTAATTTTTATAAATGAAGAAAAATATATAATGTAACGGTCACTGGTTTGAACTAAAGCACGCAAACTAGAAGTTTTATACCTTTCCCTTTGAGGGGCGCTTTGATCGCCCTCTTTCACCTGCAACCTTCCGTCTTTCATTCAGGTTGAGGTGATCGTTCTGAAATGTCGTTGCAAAAGCCGCTGTGCTTGGTTTGCGAGCGTCCGACAGCGGACGGCGCTGTTCTCGCTGTCCACGTGGACAAAGAGAAACTGAACAATTGGTTTCTCAACGTCTGCGGACACGAATTGGCCGAGGAAATTGAGGACGACGACCTGATTTGCTACTTTTGCCTCTGGCACGCCAAGTGAGTTATAAGGAAAATTGAGGAATTTCTCGTTTCAATTTTAGGTATTTTCATAAAGATTTCAATGGAAATTCGACGAGATGGCGGACGAGGATTTGGTTTGGTGGAATTTGGATTTGGACGATGCAGCAAAAGAGCTGCGGAAAAACTATTTTGGTAAAAAAAATAAATTCCGGGATTTTTAAATTGGTTTTAATATCAACGTATTTTCAGAGGGTAAATTAGAGCAGTGTTGGGTGCAGTTGGAGAAAATTGAGCTTCCGAAAAGTGCTGACGGTGAAGAGAGACGAAATGACGAAGTTGAAACTCTGCCGAGGCGATGGAAATGCATCTACTGCGGCAAAAGATTTAAATATTCTCATCTATCGTTTAGACATATGAAGAAAATGCACAAAGAGGCCATCAGATGTGGATATTACAAATGTCCCACTTTTTTCCACACTCTTGAAGAAAAAGAAAACCACACAAAGACTGTTCACGAAAGCTCAAGACAACGAGAAAAAGTCTTGTGCAGCTTTTGTGGAAAGGAATTCGAGGGATCACAAAACTACAAGCAACATGTTTGCCACGTTCACAAAGAGTTTCCTGTAAAATGCTCTCACTTTGGTTGCCTTTCATACTTCAAAACACAAATTGAAATGAAAACACACTTTGAATCTGCTCACAAGAGGGAAAACGAGGCTAAGCGATTTCATTGCCATGACTGTGGCTACAGAACAAGGCTTAAATCTGATTTAAAAAAGCACATCATTAACATACATATACCAAAATCAAGTGTGTGCCACATTTGCAGACATTCTTTCTCCTCTGAGTGTTCATTGAGATCTCATATATGGCAATTGCACACTTTCAAAGTTTGTGCATTGTGCAAATTGAATGTCTCTGTGGGGAATTTCCAAAGACGCCACTTAAAAGCAAAAAATTGCCTTCGCTGCAAGAATAAATTCCAATGTTCAGGACTCTATCAGTCACATTTGAAATCCTGCAAGGAAACTCTGTTTAAGTGTGACAAGTGCCAGAAAACATTCATCAAAAGATCTTTGTTGAATTACCACATGAAAAGAAAACACATGACGCGTGGTATTCAGCACAAATAGCTTGTTTTCAAGTGTAAACCCTGCAAATGGTACTACAAAAGTGATAAAATATTGAAAGAGCATTTATATAGAATCCACAACAAAGCCAACTTGAAGATTTGCGCTCACTGCTACAAGATTTTCTATAATTTCTCTAATTTGAAACACCATCTCTCTTTAAAGCATAATTTGATTGTAGGCCATTTGCCGTGTCCGGACTGCAAAAAGATTTTCATCTCATTGAAACATCGAAATCAACATGAGAAAAATATTCATGGAAAAAACACAGTCCGGGAAAGCTGTGGCATATGTGGAAAAATGATGTACTCCATTTGCTTAAGAAACAATTACTGTTCATTCACGGTGCAACATCTGTCCGTCAGTAATTGCATTCTTTTTTGCTATATTTTGCAGAAACTCGATATTACAAGGTTAAATATTTGACATGTAAAATTCATTAATTCTGAGCAAACATTCACCGTCAATTTGGAAAAAATACGCTAATCGTGAGCCTCACCCCATTTCATCAGATGTATAAATTTTAATATTGTGAGACTGTTCCGCCAAGCGCATCATTTCCGCCGGTTGCATGATTTCAGTGAAAATGGAAATAAATTTAATAAAAATCGATTCAATACTTCTTTTTTAAAACAAACAGCGTTTCCATGAGTAAACTTCCCCTCACAACCCACACAGACATCCGAATTAAAACTCAGAAAAGAAAAAGGAGAGACAATCTCACTCTCGAAAGCTGAATCCATAAAATAAACACACAATTTGAATTGAAAGCAGTTCCGGGGAGGAGCAGGTTTTCTTTTAGGCGCGTGCAAGAGACCAAATAAATTTTGCATGAGATGGAAATGTGCTTTTTTGCACGTGTTGCGTCTCTCTCTCCCTTCAGTGCCCGTAAATACTTTATTTAAATTATTTGCCCTCGCTTTTGCCAGTTTTGTCGTCTTTATTTTGTCCTGCTGTCCGATTTTATAAATATCCGACCCGGAAATTCAACTCTGCAGACACGCAAGAAGCAACGCCGCGCCAACAGAAACAGAGAAAATGGCGAAAATAAAGGGTTTCTTGGATATTTATTAAAATAGATATTGCTTTTTGAAATAAAGTTAATACAAAATGGTTCGGAGGAAAATTGACGGAAAATTACTTTAGCTGGTCGTTTTGTACGCGCGCGGCATTGTCAGCGAGACCGTGGCCGCAACAACATCGACGGCGGCAAGTTCAGCAACACCCGGCGGCCATCGGCACCAACGTCGCCGCCTGCAGACGCTGTTCATCGACTACACCGACGACAATCTCAACATACGTCCCAGGAATTAAATAAAATTCGCGTTCCCGCTGTCTTTATTTGAACAGGAAAAAGCTAGTTCTGATTAATAAAAAAACAGCTGTTATTGGATAATTCTGCTAGAATGCAAGATGATTTTTCTCCTCTACTTGGTTTACTTTTAGCTACCGGTCAAAAGTATGAAAAGAGAAACGGATTTTTTATAAATATTTAAAGTCTGTTATTCTTCTTTAGTATTAAAACCAGCCCGTTGGCTCGCATTGTTAAAGGCATTTTCAGGAATTTCAAAGAAGCGGGAGATATTCAGCAATTCGGGAATCTATAATACTGGCTGTTTAGTGTCAGAGATGACAAAAGGTGATTGATTGATTTGGTGACTCGAAAATGCTCAAATAGCTCCAAAGACTCGGAGGCGCACAGGCGCCGATCCGCCACTTTCTAGATTCTGTACGCTTTCTTCTGGCGGTCAATAAAAGACCTCGGATCATGGAAGCAAACAGATGGCTTTATTTTAATGCTCATTGGGGCAACCAGCGAGTCACAAGGCTCTCGATTTACCAAATCAGAAGAGTGAGATGCAGGAGGAAGGAGGCATTACTTTTTCTACCTTTAAAATTGAATATTTAAAAACACTCTAAATAAAAGTGTGAAATGATCACGGAGCTAGAGGATAGAATTGTTATTTGTATAATTTTGTGGTGCTGCTTAAGCGCAATTATTTTTTTATTAGATCTCTGGAAATTGTGATGCCTAAACACACTTATTTTAATTTAAATTCTATGGATACCAAATTCTCTGAATAATGTATATTTTACATTTTTTTAAAAGTGTCATTCTCCTAGCGGCAGGAAATGCACAGAACAGCATTTTTAAGATAAAAATATCACAATGAATGACCATGACCGCATTCAAATCACAATGTCAGCAATTATTGTTCCTAAGCAGGGTTTTCCGAGCTTCAAAAAAACCAACAGAGTAATGGAGTAATAATTTTAAATTAAATTTTTTAATTTTAAGGAAAATTAACGCACTTTGATTTTGACAATAGCAGCTCTGCCCAAGAGGGCAGTTTTATTATAGCTCGCTGGGAAAGGAGATGAATCAAGTCGAAAGAGATTATCTGCATTTTTGGTATGAAAATTCCAAAATCCGCTGGGGAGCGTTTATGGAGTTTTCGGGGTTTTCCGCCCAGCGCGTTAAATTACGATCCAAAGAGGAATTCAATTCAAATCGCGGATAAAAAAAAACAATTTGAGCTCCTTTGCCTCAGTGAATTTATCTTATTTTGTTGCTAAAAAAATATCCATTTTGATTCCAGAACCAGTTTTTGAGATTTCATTTTTGAATTTTTCGTATGGCTTCCTCCTTTAAATCCTCTTTGGTCCTTCGCGATGATTGCAACTGCAATGATTGCGAGAGGCGAGCTACAAATTAAGAAAAGAACCGCACTCGAACTCTCCGTTTGCCGCACGTGAATAATATTTTGTGTGCGTGAATGCGAGAGTGCATCCAGAAACAAATAAATCATTGTGGGACTGGCTGTGCGCCGCGCTTCTCGCCGCTACCGGCGCCTAGCAAGGGTGTCGAGCGTTGTCACACGTTTCGCTTGCAGACTATAATAATCGAGGAAAGCAGCCGTAGGAAAATAGGTCACTCGACCATAAATTTAAAAATAAAAATTGAACCCGGGTTGTTTCTTTATTGCTTTTGGTGGAAAAAACGAAACTGACACAAAATATTTACTAAACGGTCACTGGTTTGAACTAAGCCACGCAAAGTAGAAATACTTTATCTTTCCCTCTTTAGGGGGCGCTTCAATCACCCTATTTCACCTGCAACCTTCCATCTTTCATTTAGGTTCAGGTGCTCTATCTGAAATGTCGTTACAAAAGGCGCTGTGTTTGGTTTGCGAGCGTCCGACTGCGGACGGCGCTGTCCTCGCTGTCCACGTGGACAAGGACAAACTGGAGGCTTGGTTTCTCAACGTCTGCGGACATGAGTTGGCAGAAGAAATCGAGGATGACGATTTAATTTGCTACTTTTGCGCATGGCAAGCTGAGTGAGTTTCCCGCAGGAATTTCTGGAATTTTATATTTATTCTAAGATTTTCCATTAAGGTTTCAATTGCAATTTGACGAGATGGCGGACGAGGATTTGGTATGGTGGAATTTGGATTTGGACGAAGCAGCAAAGGAGCTGCGGAAAAACTATTTTGGTAACAAAAATATATTCTGGAATTTTTAAATTGGTTTTAATATCAACGTATTTTCAGAGGGTAAATTAGAGCAGTGTTGGGTGCAGTTGGAGAAAAAAGATTTGACGCAAAGTGAAAGCAGCGAAGAGAGACGAATTGACGAAGCTGAAAGAGAGCCGAGGCGATGGAAATGCATCTACTGCGGGAAAAGATTTAAATACACTCAACATTTGTCAGGACATATGAAGAAAGTTCACAAAGAGGCCATCAGATGTGGAAATCGCAATTGTGTTACTTATTTCCACAATCTTAAAGAAAAAGAAGAGCACAACAAGACTGTTCACGAAAGCTCAAGACAACGTGAAAAAGTCGAGTGCAGCTTTTGTGGAAAGGAATTCGTGGGACCGAAAAATCTCAAAAAGCATATTCGCAAAGTTCACAAAGATTTTCGTGTAAAATGCCCTCATTTTGGTTGCTTGTCGTTCTTCAAAACTCAAATTGACATGAAAACACACTTTGACTCTGCTCACAAAAGTGAAAACGAGGCAAAGAAATTTCAATGCAATGACTGTGGCTACAGAGCAAGGCTTAAATCTAATTTGAAAGAGCACTTCATTAGAAAACATTTTCCAATATCAAGTGAGTGCCATATTTGCGCAAAATCTTTCTCCTCTGAGTGTTCACTGAGATCTCATATAATGCAATCGCACACTTTCAAAGTTTGTTCCTTGTGCAAATTGAGTGTCCCCGTGGGGAATTTCAATCAGAGTGGTCACTTAAGTGTGATAAATTGCCTTCGCTGCAAGAACAAATTCCAATGTTCAGGACTCTATCAGTCACATTTGAAATCTTGTAAGAAAACTCTGTTCAAGTGTGACAAGTGCCAAAAATCATTCATGAATAGATCTAAGTTGAATTATCACGCGAAAAGAGTACACATGTCATGACGCGCGAGATTCAGCACAAACAGCTTGGTTTCAAGTGTGAACCCTGCAAATGGTACTACAAAATTGAGAAAATCTTGAAAGAACGTTTAAAAAAACCACAACAAAGCTAACAGCAAGTATTAACTGTCACTGCGCCGAAAATTTCTATATAATTTCATTAATTTGAATCACCATCTCGCTGTAAAGCATAATTTGATAGCAGGAAAATTGCCATTCCCGGACTGCAAAAAGGACTTTCATCTCATTCAAATCTTGCGAAATATATAATGCTGTGACATGTGTGGAAAAACGATGTACTCACATTGCACGCGAAAATATTTACTGCCAATGTGAAGTGTGAGTCCGTCAGTAATTGTCTCTCGATATTTTGTTAACAGTCAACATTTTTGAACATTTTTCACATCAACAAAAATTTCACTTAATAAATTTCACAGTTAAAAAACAGCTTTTTCATGTGCATTTTTCACCTGACACAAAGACATTTAAAAACTCAATCCCAGAGCCTTTTTTCATTTGTTTTTATCCTGATCTAAGCATTTAATTTGTTTATTGACCTAGATGAAAAATAAACAAATATGATAAAAATGCGAGGGAATCTCACTCTCAGAAAGTAGAATTTGAGTCGAACGCTATTCTGTGGGAGAGAAGGTTTTCTATTATGCGCGTGCAGGAGGCGAAATCAATTTCTCGTGCGTTAAAGAATAGCTCACACACGTCCCTCTTCAGTGGCTGTAAAATTATTTGCCCGCACGTGCCTATTTCGTCATATTTATTTTGTCCTTGCTGTCATTTTCACGTCTGATTGAATAATTATCGATCCCAATGGGCAATTCCGCTCTGCCAACACGCACAAAGCATGCAAACTCGCAATGCAATAAGCAGAAACAGAGAAATAAGCGGCGCAAAAGAGGCCTCACTTGGAATTTTATTAAAATAAATATTAGGAATATAAAATTGAGTGAATACAAAATTGCATTGATGAAAATTGATGGAAAAATTATTGTAGCAGACGAGAGAATGTGAAAGGCGTTTTTATTGACAAGATATTTTGCGAAAAATATCAATTTGCATAGAAAAAGACGCAATTATTTTATTTGGGTCGAATTTTAATTTACTTTGATTTGTTATAGCTGCAATGATTGCATTTTTCGTTTTATCACATTAATTAAACACGTGTACGCTGTCATATTATATTGTTAAACACTATAATTACTTTTTTAATTTACAATTACAAACGTCATCCAATGGCCAGGAGAAGATGAAAAATGTGAAAAAACAATTAAAATTTATGTCTTAAACAAACGATAAAGGGTCCGGTTATTCATCATTCCTCGGAATTTATTAATCAATGGTAAATATATACATCAACTGTGGTTTTCTTGAAGCAACACAAATTTGTAAACAATAAATCAGCAGTATATTCGCCCGATAATAAATGTTGTGAAGAGATCAAAGTCCAAAATGTTGATATTTGTTTGATCTTTCCATTTCCATGTGGCTTTATACACAACTAACTCGTCAGCTTTCATTCTCAGCACCAACCTCGCGACCGACGTAAGCAACGATGTCCTCTGCCATCCAAAAACGACTAGATCGCCTAGTGAAATTTATCGCTTTTTGGCATCAAAGCACTTGCGCCTTTACTCAAACAAAGAAACCAGTAATCGTTTAAAAAGGTGAGTTTACCTCCAATATTATGTTTAAATGGAATCGTGGTTTAATTTAATAATTTTAAAAATTTTATTTAGTTATAAATGCAACCTTTTAGTTCAATTTCAAAATAATTTTTAATCATTTCATTAATAAAAAAAATCGAAAATATAAAGATTACAATTTATTTATTTGGAAATTTACTAAAAATTTTAGTTTACTCTAAAAATTAATTAAAAACACAGTTTGTTCCAGCCTGTGTTTCCTTCCATCTCTCGCAACAACTCGATTCAAATTTCCAAGATGTTTCGGACGAGCTGCTGAAAAACCTCTGGACCGCCAGCTATATTTTGTTCGCCCCCCATTGCCCTCCTCAAAGTTGTGTTCGTCGGGCTGATTTTCTGCGGTTTCTGGTTTGGTCACCTGCGGGCGAAGTATGGAAGATGTCACGTGTCGACGCTATAGGTGAGATTGATTTCACTCATATGAATGAAATTCACATTGCGTTCATTTTTTTATTCAGAGAGGAATTGAAACTTTTCCTGTCGACGCTCAAACATAAAAAACGGCTATGAAATGGAAAGGATTTAGACTCTGATTCAACTCTTTCGGTTTGTCTATTCCTTTAGTTTGTCTATTTCTATTTTATTATTTTTAAAATTAATTTTCACAGTAAGATGAAAACTATGACAAGGAAGATGAAGGAGACCTGAACAGTAAAGAACCCATGGATAAATCCCTTACATATTTTTGCTTTGGCGTGGCCTTTTTTGTATTTGGTGTTGTTTTTTATCTGCTTGTTTATAGTTGGCGTGACGATATATCGATGTTCAAATATGAGAAAGAAAGATTGTTTAAATAAAAATTGTGATTGAAGACGTTTAAAATTCTTGGTTTTATTTTCAGAGCTGTCCTTGTTTAATTTCATTTGTTCTCAACAAATTTATTTTATTTATTTATATTTTTTTTTAAAATTTGTGTCAGCATTTACAATATTGACCTATTTTCTATAAAGCAACGCGACGTATATTTATTTAAAATATCATTATAATATGCCAAAGTTCAAGTCTGCTGGCCGGGAGAGGCTTGACACATTTATTTTCTGGTGACCAACACGAGTATCAATAATTCGTGTTTCTCCTTCTAATCGAGAACAAATTTATTTCAGGAGAGAACTGAGATGCATCTTATAAAAACGTGTTGGCCTTTAAGCAGGAGTTAGTTAGTTTTGGCTATAGTATAACAATCGCATAATGCGGATAGATTCATAAAAAATATTATTTATTCTACTAGTGCGCAAATTAACTGAGTTTCTCCGACGAAAGCATTTCTATCCCTCGTCCGTCAGCAGCAAAATGTGTCTGTCAAGGATAAAAAGGTCAACACGTTTCGACGCAAAGTGTCACGATTCTGCACATTCTGGCCTCAACGCGACAAAAAAGCCGAAAGAAAAACATCAATTTAAGAAACGCATTCAATGACCGCCTTGCACGTTGCATCATCAACAGAATCGATGGCCCATAATTATCACCAATTTTTTTTATTTCCTTGGACAACGACGTCAACTGCAAAAACGTCGACGGGCAGACGCCTTGCACTCAACCTGCTCGCCCTGGCTCAAGGAAACCTAGACGCCGTGCATTGTTGCTCCATTTCTGCACTCGTTTAACCATCTGGATTGTGCCAAACAGATTTTAGAGCACAACAAAAACTGTAAAACTTAAACCAATTAAAAACTAGAAAAATAAATTTTTATCCAATAAAAATATTTTTATTTTGTCAGTACACATAATTTGCTGTTTGAAATAAAGAAAATGATGCATATTTCAATAATATTGATTATATATGTGTTCAATGTTATTGAAAAACCTACATCTAATTAGGCGCAAACATATTTTTAATCTGTACGAATGGCTTATAATAATAAGCCAGTTAAAGCGTTAATTTTCCCCATTCCGGTGTAGCATTTCAAGCATGAGCGACCTACAGAGACTCAATTTGGCCAAATCTAGGTTGCATAACCTAAGCAGGAGGAACAAAAGATTGTTCGACCTTACGGCCAAAAAGATCGTCAAGAGCTTTGAAGCCTTCATTTCTGATGAACGAGAGGATGGCATGGAAAGAATCCAAAGACTGCTAACACTTCGTGAGTTATCATTGTAAATATTGACATTAATTTGTATTTTTATTTACATTCATTTTAGCTCGTTGCCTGCGTCAAAAACTGTTGGACGGCCTTTGTGAACTCACGTGCAACAACAATTATAACGTAGACAAACAGACGCAGGAACTAAAGAGAATTTTATTTATTTTTACACACTTGCTTTGCCCGAAAATAAATGAAATCGCTTTAAATGGCATGCTGACGTTCAGCCCGAAAGACTACAGAGAAACAGCGCTTTCACAGGTAACATTATTTAAGGACGCGTGTTTACGGGATCGGAAAATAAAATCGGAAAAATTGAACTAATGGAGTTTTTAGAATCGTTGCAGCCGTCAAGCGCTGGACAAAAAAGGACGTTTTAACGTAGTCAGTAATCTGAATAACAAAAGAATTAATTATTCTTTTTATGGTGGATTTTGGGTTGCTTATATTAAACATCAGACAAGACACAGTTAAAGTGGCGTGTCCTAAACATCAGCCGCTCTCTTTTTGCCCAGCGTCTGTCGGCTTAAAGAAAAATAGCTTTTATTGTTCAACAAAATTGGTTAGAAACTGTTGAAAACATTCACAAACAGTAAAAGTCAACAATACTATTAATTGTTCTTCAGTGTTATGTGCTAGTAAAACTCATCTTCCGTTCCAATTATCTTTCATTAAACTAACTTTAAAATTGGACCAGATACTTCTCCTGATTGCGATCCACGCACCGAATGTCCAGTCCCTGACTCTGAGCGTCGACAAATCATGCGAGGAATTCGAGCATTCCAAACGAGCGTGGGTGGAAACCCTAGGAAGACTGCAAAAATTAAGAAAACTGAAATTGGACACCCACAAGGTGAAATACGCCGAAGCGAAGGAAATCTGCAAACAGCTTCCAAATTTAAAATATTTCGACGTCCGTCTTGACATGAGCGACAAGAGCATTTGTCAAGAAAATAACATTGAAGATTTCAAATTGGCCTTTTCCCAGCTGAAAGTGTTCCTCTTTCCGTCAGACTTGTGGCGTTGCGAAAGGGCCAGTTTTTTGTTCAAGCAATGTTTGAAGCACTTGCCGCAACTGGAGGTCGTGCATAAGCAGGAAGGCTTCGATTTCAGCAGCCATTATGCACCGACCATTGCCTCGCCTGATAATTTTAGAAATTTACAAAAACCTTCCGCCTTTTGCTATTTGAAGGTGGACTATCTAACAATCTCCAGGCCGTGGCATTTGAAGTTTCCAAACGTCAAGCATCTTGTTTTGGAGGTGATTTATTATTCAATTAAAAAATGGGTCTTTTGATAAATTATCACCATGATGATCGATTCAATGAAATATATTTATATCAGAACGATTTTCAGGCCAACTCGGATGTTTCCGTGGAACATATCGACCCAGTCCTGCAGTTTAAAAAAATTGAGAGTCTCAAGTTGAAAGATTTTGGGGGAAAGGAGGTGGTGGAGACACTGCTGAAGACTTACGGGCACAATTTGCACACTCTGGAACTCGCGTTTCAGAGATCTCCTCCAGAAATTGAACTCAAAACGATTTTCTCCAACTGCCCGAAACTGCAGACAATTATTTTGGGTCGTGTAAACATCACAGACAGTTCGGAGCCTATTAAATTTTTTCCGCCTCTCAAGCAATTCACGTGGGTTACTTCAGACAGGTATTCGATTGTATATTTTTAAATTATGATTTTTTAAAATTTATTCTTGAAATTTCAGGGCAAAGGAAGCGTGTCTCTCCAACATATTACAAGCGCCCACACTGGAGATGATTTCCATTTATAACGAAAACTATGACGTAAAAGATTTGGAAGAAGTCTCAGCTTTAATTGCTAAAAAGAAAATCCTGAGAGAGCTCAGAAAATTTCAATACACTTCGTCCTGGATAGAAATGGAAAACGTCAACTTGGAATTTTTCAGAGCTTTGAGTGATGTCGTCAAAAACGCATCGGCATTTTTGCCGCAATTATCGAGTGTCAAAATGGCTTTGCATTACACGGATATTCCTGTAAATATGTATGAAATTTCAACGAAAAAAACAATCGTGCTACTTGGCGAATCAAGCCTTAACGATTTTCTTGACATATACAACTCTCTTGACAAATAATTTTGCCCAGGAGAAATCGGAAAAAATGGATTTAAGAGATCTGCTTCTTGTTGTCATTTATTCGGTTTTCAGATTTTCTCCGACGTCTCCCTCAACCCTTATAGCAAAAGGAATAAATAAAAATAAATTAATTTAAAAATGACATACTGTTTGATTTAAAAAATATTCCCAGTTTGAACCACTTGAAATTGAATGTCTAAGCCAATGTTTTTCTTTTAGCAGATTTTGCACTTACAATGAGAGTAAATATTTTTGATAGACAATCAAAAAACAAAATCAATCACCTTTGCTCTGAGGCTGTGCTCCTTTCTATTTTACCTTTGACTTTTGTTAAATCAAGTCACAATTTAGAAATTCAATTAAAATCCCGAAACATTTGTAGAAAAATATCAAACAAATTTGAGCTCTTTTTTGTCTAAGTCAAGGGTTATCTTCACAACACTAAACATGATTGCAATAACGGTCACTGGTTTAAATGAATACACGCAAACTAGAATATATTCCATTTCACCATGAGGGGCGCTTCAATCGCCCTGTTTCACCTGGAACCTTCCACCTTTCATTCAGGTACAGGTGGTCTAATGGAAATGTCGATTCAAAAAGCGCTGTGCTTGGTTTGCGAGCGTCCGACGGCGGACGGCGCTATCCTCGCTGTCAACGTGGACAAGGACAAACTGGAGGCTTGGTTTCTCAACATTTGCGGACACGAGATGTATGAGGATATCGAGGACGATGACCTGATTTGCTATTTTTGTCTGTGGCACGCCGAGTGAGTTATAAAGAAAATTTAGGAATTTCTCGTTTCTATTTTTGGTATTTGTATAAAGATTTCAACGGAAATTCGACGAGATTGCGGACGAGTCTTTGGTTTGGTGGCCCAGGAATTCAGAATATTTGGACGATGCGGCAAAAGAGCTGCGGAAGAACTATTTCGGTGAAAATGAACTTTGAAATTTATTAAATTCGATTTATTATTTATGCATTTTCAGAGGGCAAATTAGAGCAGTGTTGGGTGCAGTTGGAGAAAATTGAATTGCCGCAAAGTGACAGCAGCGAAGAGAGCCGAATTGCTGAAGCTGAAATACGGCCGCGGCGATGGAAATGCATCTACTGCGGGAAAAGATTTAAATACACTCATCATTTGTCAGGACATATGAAGAAAATGCACAAGGAAGCCATTAGATGTGGAAATCGCAATTGTGCTACTTATTTTCACACTCTTGAAGAAAAAGAAGAGCACACAAAGACTGTTCACGAAATCTCAAGACAACGTGACAAAATCGAGTGCAGCTTTTGTGGAAAGGAATTCGAGGGATCACAAAACTACAAGCAACATGTTCGCAAAGTTCACAAAGTGTTTCTTGTAAAATGCTCTCACTTAGGGTGCCTTTCACACTTCAAAACTCAAATTGAAATGAAAACACACTTTGACTCTGCTCACAAAAGTGAAAACGAGGCTGAGAGATTTCAATGCAATGACTGTGGCTACAGAGCAAGGCTTAAATCTAATTTGAAAGAGCACTTCATTAGAAAACATATACCAATATCAAGTGAGTGCCATATTTGCGGAAAATCTTTCTCCTCTGATTATTCATTGAGATCTCATATTAGGCGTTTGCACATTTTCAAAGTTTGTTCCTTGTGCAAATTGAGTGTCCCCGAGGGAAATTTCAATCAGAGTGGTCACATTAGTGTGAAAAATTGCTCTCGCTGCAAAAACAAATTCCAATGTTCAGGACTCTATCAGTCACATTTGAAATCCTGCAAGAAAACTCTGTTCAAGTGTGACAAGTGCAACAAAACATTCATCAAAAGATATTTGTTGAATTACCACACGAAAAGAAAACACATTACGCGTGGGATTCAGCACAAATAGCTTGGTTTCAAGTGTGAACCCTGCAAAAGGTATTACAAAAGTGACAAAATCTTGAAACAACATTTGAATAGAATCCACAACAAAGCCAACTTGAAGTTTTGCGCTCACTCCTCCAAAAATTTCTATAATATCCCAAGTTTGAAACACCATCTCGCTTCAAAGCATAATTTGATTGTGGGCCATTTGCCTTGTCTGGCTTGCAATAAAAATTTCATCTTAATGAAAAATCGCAGAAATTATCAAAAAGAGGTTCATTGATAGAGAAAAGTCCGGGAAACTTGTCACATTTGTGGAAAAACAATGTACTCGACTTGCATGCGAAATCATTTGCTTCTAATTCACGGCGAAACGTCAGTCCGTCAGTAATTTCTTTCACTTTTTGCAATTTTTGTACAAACGCGATGATATAATTAAGGTTCAGTATTTTTCAATTTTAAACCATTATTCTGAGCAAATTTTTGACATGCATCATTTCGATTAAAAATAAACACACACTGATCATGACTCGTGAGCCTTATCCTATTTTATTAGATGTGTAATTTTTTATGAGACTTTTTTGATAGCTGTAAACACATCAACACTGCTATAATTAAATGATTTTGATGAAAATGAATAAAAACTTAAAAACCGTTTCCATATCTTTGTTAACAGTCCTAGTTCTTAGATGTTTTCATATAAAAAAACTCAATAAATTTCTTCGTTTAATACTTTTCATTTTTTTTATTTCATTTTAGTAAATTTGACTGCACACGCGAAGAGATCGAATTAAATAGCAGAGAAAAAAGGGATGAGCATCTCATTCCCAAAAATAATACAAAATTTGAGCAAAAAATTCCGGGGGAGATAGCAGATGATTTTCGTTTATGCGTTTACAAGAGGCAAAATCTAATTCGTATTTGAGTTAAATGCCAGCTGAGTGCAGCCACCAGGTTCCATCAGGGTAGCCAAAAATGGCGAATAAAACACACGTGTCGTGTTTCTCCTGAGAGGCAATTCAGAAATCGACTGCGATTGACCAAACTTCGCTTCATCGCATCAAACAGTAAAGAAAAGCAGTGTTTCATATTTTATTTGACAAAATAAATTGTGCATTTAAAACACAGAAATTGGAAATTTCGATAGATCTAATTAGCTACCGAGGCAATTAATCTTCTGTGTTGAAATAGTGGAATGGTATGCATCCCGTGCCGGAAGACTGCTTGGCGGCACGGATTCCATCTCTCTGCAAGGCTTACAAGTGATAGAAAAAGATTAGGTGAGATGTTTTGAATTAATTTATGCATTTCTGCTCTCACTGCTCCGTCTGGATAGGGTCTCAAATAACTCTTTTAATAAGAATTTCGTTGCTCGTTAAATCTGTCCAACAATCTAAGAGAAGACATATAAATGCCACTTATTCAAATAAAAACAAATATAATTTTAAACAAAATGCGTTTATTTGTCAAACGAATACACCGCTGTCGGCTTATCAAAGGCTCCTTTAATTTCTAATTCCCAAGGACAGAAAGTATTTCCTCTTTTCTTTGTTCTTTTCCGGAACATAAACCAAAACCGAACGGTTAAGAAAGTCTTTGGCATGAACATCGGCTCCTTTTTCGACCAAAAATTTGCAAAACTCCAAATCCGCCGTTTGTGCCGCCATGTGAAGGGCAGTGATTCCTCCGAAGGCCGGCTCCCTGACCAGCCCCTCATTTAATCCAACCACGAATTTGGCACTCAAAAGTTTATTATTACGAGCGCAGGAGTGCAGGAAATTGTCGCCGTTCTCCTGTTTCGTATTCAGGTCTGCGCCAGCCTTCAGCAATTCCTCAGCCACGGCGATATTTTCCATTTTAAGAGCAACGAACAAGGGTGAGAGAAAGAAAAAGTTTTTCTCATTCACATCCACCCCCTTGAAAACGAAAAAAGGGACGAGCGATTTTCCAAATTTTTTGTTCATTGAGGCAAAGTGGAGAACAGTGTTTCCCCAGTCCTCACTCAGGGACAGCACGTCGAAGTTCTTTCCGCACAGCCACTGGCACATTTCTAAATCTGCGAAAGCCGCTGCGATGTGAAGGGCATTCGTCCCTTCACTGCCGATAGAATTTATTATTTCTGGCACTTTTGAGAGCACGAATTGGACGCCTTCTAAATTGTTCTCCAATATGCAGGTGTGGAAAGTGTTCATGCCATCGTTCTTCGCGTAGAAATGGGCTCTAAATATCCGCATTTTCTCTGCCACGTCAAAATTTTTATTTCTCAAAGCGTAATTTAAAGGCGTGAAGCCAAAGTGGTCCTTCTTGTTGATGTCAAGCCCCAAATGGGAAAAATACCGCACGAGCTGAGTTCCGTGCTTCGAATTGAGGCCGACGTGGTGCAAAACTGAGGTTTGACTTTTCCATTCAAAGAATCCACTGGGACGCCGGTTTCCACGAGCCACCGGCACATTTCTAGATCAGCATCCTCCGCCGCTATGTGAAGTGCGTCTCGCCCTTTCGCGTCTTTGCCTCTAATCAGTGTTTCATCTAATTCGTGAATGAACCTGGCGATGTTCAGCTTGTTGAAAATACGCAATAATGCAAAAAATTGTGGTCCTTTATGTTCAAAGAGGCGCCGAGACTCAGCAACTCGCGAGCAATGTCAATATTTTCCGCTGCAAGAGCTGCATCCAAAGGCACGAATCCGAACTTTGATTTTTCATTTAACTTTAGCTTCTGTGAGATGAAAAACTGCACTAATTCCATTCCGTGGTTTTTATTAAACGGCGCGCGGTGCAAGGCAGTCCCGAAACAGCTCGTTGACGCTACGTCGATGCCCTCGGCGATGAGCCACCTGCAAACACTCAGGTCGGCGAACTGGGCTGCCAGGTGGAGGGCATTTCTCCTATCGGAATCAACCTCCTTAATTAAATTCGGGTTCCACGCGTGAATTATCTGAGCGACGTCAGATCTGTTTTGAATTATAAAAAATGCGAGAGATTTTTGTTTTCCTTTTTTTCCAGTTCGAGCAGGATCTGCGCCACCCTGAAGTTTCCCTTCCTGACTGCGTAGAAAATCGGTTCCTCGCCGTCCACGTCCTTTTCCTTCAAATCTAGTTTGTTCTGATTTATTAGGTGCCAGACGATTTTGATTCCGTTCTCCTTGTTCAAGGCCGCGAAGTGAAGTGGCGTCAAGCCGAATTTTATCCTTGCCTCAACAATTTCTCCAATTTTCAGGAGTTCGAGGCAATTTTCCAGGTTCTCATCCCTGGCTGCGAGCATCAACGGGGTCAGACCTGTCGTTGTCTTTTCGATGAAGCGGTCTGTATCCCGCACGCTAAAAAATGAATCCATTTTTCACAACCTGCCAACAATCAACATTTTTTAAAAAACCAAAGCATAAAAATAAATGCGTACTTCTCTTCAGGAAAATTAAAATTTCTCAAGCTGTTGCGTCTTTAATGGACAAAGATCTCGAGTCAACAAAACGCAACCACTGTTAGAACAAATAAAATCAAACTGTGTTGTTAGTCGAGTTCAAATGTTTACTTATCAGTTGGAATTAAGATGTTTTTGTTATGTAAATATTAATTTACATTGTTATGCTTTATTATTAAGAATTCAATCTAAAATGATTTTAAATTGTTCACTTTAATATAAATTGTAGAAAAAATTGATCATTTCAAAGATAAATTAATTATATAATAGCTGACACGATGATGAATAATTTTTTCCAATAGAAATCATGCCACAAATTTGATTTTAGAGAACTGCTTCCGGTTGTACCAAATAGCATTGTGCATTAATTTACAGTTTCTCTGACGGAAAAACGTCTCTTTTGACCCTTTGCAATAAAATACACACATGAAATTAAAGTAATGATGAGAACTGTGTTTCATTTAAAAAGAAAATACTCTTCTACATTGAAGTTTTTAACTTTGAATTTTAAACCAATTAAAATTGAATCAAAATGCCGGTGAAATATTTTATAATGCAAACAAATAAAATCAATCACGTTTCCTCTGGGGTTTTGCTTCTTCTAATTTACCTAGTAATTATGTTTAATTATGGTCACCAATTTTGGAATTCAATTGATATCGCGGGTTGAAAAAAGCGAATATTTTGAGCCCCTTTTTCAAAGTCAAATTATCTTATTTTGCTGCTAAAAATAATCCATTTAGTTTCCAAAATGGCATATTGAAATTTGAAAATCTTGCAGCTTTTTCGCATTTGAATCCTCTAACAATAAGATCCTTGGCAAGAGCAGCTGCGACGCTCGCGAGAGGCGAGCTATTAAATAAGAAGAAAACCGCCCGAACTCTCCTTTTGCCGCGCGTGAATAATTATTTGTGTGCGTGAAAGCGAGAGTGCTTGCAGAAGCTAATAAATATCTCTTCTCGTCGGCTTGCAAGGGGAATGTAGAGTGCTTTAGTCATTATTGCACACGTTTCGCTCGCAGACTAAAAACAAAGGAGAGCGGCCGCCAGGAAAAAAGCTCACTCGCCCATATTTAAAAAGAAATAGCTCACAGAAAAGAAATTAAAAAATTATGCACTCGGCTTATTGTTATTCATTGTCTTTTGCTAGAAAATAGTTAGTATAATTAATTTTTGTGAGTGAAGTGACAAAAAAAATACTCAAACGGTCATTGGTTTGAATTGAACCACGCGAAGTAAAGTTACAATATTTTTTCCTCTTTGGGGGGCGCTTCGATCGCCCTGTTTCACCTGCAACCTTCCATCTTTCATTCAGGTTCAGGTTCTCTTACTGGAATGTCGTTGCAAAAGGCGCTGTGCATGGTTTGCGAGCGTCCGACAGCGGACGGCGCTGTCCTCGCTGTCCACGTGGACAGGGAAATACTGGAAACTTGGTTTCACAACGTCTGCGGACACGAATTGGCCGAGGATATCGAGGACGATGACCTGATTTGCTACTTTTGCCTCTGGCACGCTGAGTGAGTTATAAGAAAAAATTAGGAATTTCTCGTTTCTATTTTAGGTATTTTCATAAAGATTTCAATGGAAATTCGACGATATGGCGGACGAGGCTTTGGTTTGGTGGCCCAGAAATTCAGAATATTTGGACGATACGGCAAAGGAGCTGCGGAAGAACTATTTTGGTGAAGATTAACTTTGAAATTTTTTTAATTCGATTTAATAATTATGCGTTTTCAGAGGGCAAATTGGAGCAGTGTTGGGTAGAGTTGGAGAACATTGAACTGCCGCAAAGTGACAGCAGCGACGAGACACGAATTGATGAAACTGAAATACTGCTGAACCGATGGAAATGCATCTGCTGCGGGAAAATATTTAAATATTCTCGATATTTGACTCAACACATGAAGAAAATGCACAAAAAAGCCATCAGATGTGGATATTACAAATGTCCCACTTATTTCCACAATCTTGAAGAAAAAGAAGAACACACCAAGACTGTTCATGAAATCTCAAGACAACGAGAAAAAGTCGAGTGCACCTTTTGTAGAAAGGAATTCGAGGGACCAGGAAACCTCAAAGATCATATTCGCACAGTTCACAAAGAGTTTCCTGTAAAATGCTCTCTTAACGGTTGCTTTTCCTACTTCAAAACACAAATTGAAATGAAAACACACTTTGATTCTGTTCACAAAAGGGAAAACGAGGCAAAGAGATTTCAATGCAATGATTGTGGCTACAGAACAAGGCTTAAATCTAATTTGATAGAGCACTTCATTAGAAAACATTTTCCAATATCAAGTGAGTGCAGCATTTGCGGACATTCTTTCTCCTCTGAGTTTTTTTTTAAATCTCATATAAGGCTATTGCACACTTTCAAAGTTTGTTCCTTGTGCAAATTGAGCGTCTCCGTGGGGAATTTCCAAAGACGCCACTTAAAAGCAAAAAATTGCTATCGCTGCAAGAATAAATTCCAATGTTCAGGACTATATCAGTCACATTTGAAATCATGCAAGAAAACTTTGTTCAAGTGTGACAAGTGCCAAAAATCATTCATGCATAGATCTAAGTTGAATTACCACATGAAAAGAGTACATAACACACGCGGGATTCAATAGAAACAACTTGGTTTGAAGTGCGAAACCTGCAAAAGGTACTTCAAAGGTGATAAAATCTTGAAAGAATATTTATATAGAACCCACAAAAAAGCCAACTTGAAGTTTTGTGCTCATTGCTCCAAACATTTCCATGATTTCTCTTACTTGAAGCAGCATCTAGCTTCAAAGCATAATTTGATTGTTGGTCATTTGCCGTGTCCGGACTGTAAAATGACTTTCGTCTCATTGGAATTTCGGAATAAACATCAAAAAGAGGTCCACGAAAAAACCAAAGTCCGGGAAACTTGTCACATTTGTGGGAAATCGATGTACTCTCGCTGCATGCGAAAACATTTGCTTCTAATTCACGGAGAAACGTCAGTCCGTCAGTAACTCCTTTCCCTTTTTGCAATTTTTGTTAAAGTCAATAATATCAGGTTCATTTATTCACCATTCTGAGCAAATTTTTGACAAGCACCTTTCCGATTGAAAATACTTGCACGCAAATCGTGAGCCATATCCTATTTTATTTAATGTATAAATTTCGTTTTTATGAGACTGTTTCGCACATTGTAAACACATCATCACTGCTATAGTTGAATGATTTTGATAAAAATGAAAAGAAAACTCAATAGAAATTGTTTCCAACTTAGATGTTTTTCATATCAACTATTTTCTCAATAAATTTGTAGGTTAAAAACTTAATAATCTCAGTATTATTGACCCCACACGAAGACATCTGAATTAAATCGCAGAGAAAAAAAGGATTTTTGATCCCGAAAATAGTAAACAAAAATTGAGTCAACAAAATTCCTAAGGAGAGCAGATTATCCATTATGCGCGTGAATGAGGTGACATCTATCTTCATGCAAAGGAAAAATGGTAATTTTGAACGTGTCTCGTCCCTCTCTTAGTGTACTGACTTCTTGGGAAACTATTTGTCCTGCCGTCTTTTTTCCGTCCGATTGGATATTTATCCGTTGTTTGCTTTTTTTACCTGCTCAGCGGGGGACAAATTCGTGCGACGCGCAGTTATGGCGTCCAGTGGAGTATGGCTCGAAGAAATGTTCACGTGAAAATGTGCGAAAAGAAGCAATTTTTAGTCAATATTGTGAACTAATTTGCATTACTTGTGCTAATTGTGTCTTTTGGATCGTAAAAACATCTCTTGACACTCGTACGGCAATCCAAAGAGAGCTTTTTGCTTCCCACAATCTGACGCCATCTTGCATCTGCGCAGTGGGAACCAATTTTATCGCACATCTGGCCCCCGCTATACCTACTCTTAATTTTTTATTGAAGAAACCCGAGGTAAAATTCTACTTTCCATTTGTAATATATCTAGGACTAAAAATAAAAGTGATTTTATGGAAACAAACTTCAGTTATTGCATAATCCAGGATTTTGTTTTTAGGCTCAGTGTAGCTATATTTTTAGCCAAATTTACATAGTTAATCTGCTCGATCAAAAAGACGTTAAATCCAATTGCGCCAATATTGACGTGCGTTGCGATCGCGGCCAACGCGAAGGCAATGCAGACAAATCGGCCGATTAATTAAGTTTGTTCGCATCCAAGTTGGCAGCCAGATAGTCAGGAGCGAGGTCATCGGGCTGACAATGAGTGGCCGGCCGTGAACGTGAAGCCACCAGGGGCGCATCAAACAGTTAAGAAAAGTAGTGTTTAATATTTTATTAGACAAAACCATTGTGCAAACAAGACACGGAAATAAGAAATTTCGATGAATCTGTCTCACTCCCGAGGCAAACAAAGGTCTCTTTTGTGGTGAAATAGTGGAATGGTATGCAACCCGTGCCGGAAGCCTGCTTGGCGGCACGGTTTCCATCTCTCTGCAAGGCTTACAAGTGATAGAAAAAGACTACGCGTGATGTTTTGAATGAATTTATGCAATTCTGCTCTCACTGCTCCGATTCGAGAATGCTATTGATTCGACTAAAAGTAAATTTAATTTAAAAAAAAAATTTGTCAAACGAATACACAGCTGTCAGAGAGTCTTTGGCATGAATATCGGCACCTTTTTTTTTACCAAAAATTTGCAAAACTCCAAATCCGCCGTTTGCGCGGCCATATGAAGGGCAGTAACTCCTCCAAAGCCCGGCTCCTTGATCAGCCATTTTTTTAATCTAACCACGATTTTTGAGAAACAAAAAAGTCAATCACTTTTTGCTCCTTCTATTTTACCTGTTAATTATGTACACTTCAAGTCACAGATTTAGACATTAAATCAATTAAAATCACGGATGGTTTCTAGAAAAAAAGCAAAATAAATTGAGCTCCAGCGTTGTCTAAGTCAAGGGCAGTCTTCACAACACTAAAAATATTTACAACAACGATCACTGGTTTGAATTAAAACACGCAAACTAGAATTTATTTCATTTCACCATGAGGGGCGCTTCGATCGCCCTGTTTCACCTGGCACCTTCCATCTTTCATTCAGGTTCAGGTGCTCTTACTGGAATGACGTTTCAAAAAGCGCTGTGCTTGATCTGCGAGCTTCCAACGGCGGACGGCGCCATCTCCGCTGTCTACGTGGACAAGGAGAAACTGCAAGAGTGGTTTCTCAATGTCAGTGGACATGAATTACTGGAGGAAATAGAGGACGACGACCTGATTTGCTACTTTTGCCTCTGGCACGCCGAGTGAGTTATGAGGAAAATTCAGGAATTTCTCGTTTCTATTTTTGTTATTTTCACACAGATTTCAATGGAAATTCACCGAGATGGCGGACGAGTCTTTGGTTTGGTGGAATTTGGATTTGGACGATGCAGCAAAAGAGCTGCGGAAAAGCTATTTTGGTAAATAGATAACAAACTCTGGAATTTTTAAGTTTTAATAATTTTATGCATTTTCAGAGGGTAAATTAGAGCAGTGTTGGGTGCAGTTGGAGAAAATTGAGCTTCCGAAAAGTGCTGAGGGAGAAGAGAGACGAATTGATGAGGTTGAAATACGTCCGAGGCGATGGAAATGCATCTACTGCGGGAAAAGATATCAATATTCCCGCGATTTGTCAGGACATATGAAGAAAATTCACAAAGAAGCCATCAGATGTGGAAATCGCAACTGCGCTAATTATTTCCACAATCTTGAAGAAAGAGAAAAGCACACAAAGACTGTTCACGAAAGCTCAAGACAGCGAGAAAAAGCAAAGTGCAGCTTTTGTGGAAAGAAATTCGAGGGACAAGGAAACCTCAAAAAACATGTTCGCCGAGTTCACAAAGATTTTCCTGTAAAATGCTTACTTGGTCGCTGCTTTTCCTACTTCAAAACACAAAATGAAATGAAAACACACTATGAATTTGCTCACAAAAGGGAAAATGAGGCTAAGAGATTTCAATGCAATGACTGTGGCTATATGGCAAGGTTTAAAAGTGGATTAAAAGAGCACATCATCAGCAAACATATACCAAGATCAAGTGAGTGCAACATTTGCGGAAATTCTTTCTCCTCTGAGTGTTTATTGAGAAAACATAAAAGGCAATCGCACACTTTAAAAGTTTGTTCATTGTGCAAATTGAGTGTCTCCGTGGGAAATTTCCAAACACGACACTTGAAAGTGAAAAATTGCCTTCGCTGCAAGAATAAATTCCAATGTTCAGGACTCTTTCAGTTACATTTGAAATCATGTAAGAAAACTCTGTTCAAGTGTGACAAGTGCCACAAGACATTCATGAATAGATATTTGTTGAATTACCACACGAAAAGAGAACAAATCACGCGCGGGATTCATTACAAAGAGTTCGGTTTCAAATGTGAACCCTGCAAAAGGTACTACAAAGGTGAAAAAATCTTGAAACAACATTTGAATAGATTCCACAACAAAGCCAATTTGAAGTACTGCGCTCACTGCCCCAAAAGTTTCTATGATTTCTCTACTTTGAAACACCATCTCGCTTCAAAGCATAATTTGATTGTGGGCCATTTGCCGTGTCCGGACTGCAACAAGACTTTCGTCTCATTGGAATGTCGAAATAATCATCAAAAAAATGTCCACGGAAAAAGCAAAGTCCGGGAAACTTGTCACATTTGTGGAAAATCGATGTACTCAAGTAGCATGCGAGAACATTTGCTTCTAATTCACGGTGATTTTTCTGTCCGTCAGTAATTGCTTTCTCTTTGGCTTATTTTGTACAAACGTGTTAATAAAATGTTCAAAAATTGTCACGAATAAACCATTCTGAGCAAATTTTTAAAAAACCGTTTTAAATAAAATAACAAACTAATTTTGAGCAAAATCCCATTTTATCAGATGGATAAATTTCATCAATGTGAGACTGTTTCGCTAAGCACATCTCATTACTGCCAGCTGCATGATTTAAATAAAATTGGAAAGATAAATTTAATAAATCATCATTTCGCTTCTTGTATTTCATGTATAAAAATTTTCTCGATAAATTTATTTGTTTAAAATACAACTTTTTCTTGAGCATTTTTCACCTTACAGAGATATATGAATTAAATCCCAGAGAAAAAAAGAAGTTATCTGTTATCTAATTCTCAAAAGCTGATCCAGAAAATAAACGCAAAATTTAAGTCGAAAACAATTCTTGATTACGGGAGAGCAGGTTTTCTATTATGCGCGTGAATGAGCCAAAATCAATATTTGCTTGCATGGAAGTCTCTCTCTCTCTCTCTCTCTCTCTCTCTCTCTCTCTCTCTCTCTCTCTCTCTCTCTCTCTCTCTCTCTTTCTCTCAGATTCCGTGACTTCTTGGGAAAATATTTATGACACCTGCCTATTTCGCTTTTGTAGACTCTTTTTGACGAGAAGAATCGATCGCAATGCTACAATCTCGTTGATTTTTAAGCGAGGCCTATGATGAAAATGTATATTTTTTAATCCAGCAAACACAGGCTGAAAATCAGTTTGCTTTTGCTGTCAAAGAGGCACTCCCACTGGTTAAAAATTTGATTTTTTACAATTATGAACAGGCTGTCTTACCAGATTTGACAAATTCAAAATTTTATTTTATTTTTTATTACATTTTTATGATAAAAATGTGTCTTGAAGTCTTGATGCAGACTCGAATTTGAGTTTATTTTAATAATTCCCTGTTATTTGTGGCTCATTGCTTGTGCAGCCACATATTTTAGCCGGATTAACAGTAAAGTTCTAAACTCGATATAAAGTTGTAAATCCAATTGCGACGAAATTTACGTGTGAGGTGCAACCGCGGCCGACGCCAAGATAATGCAGACGAATGGGCCGACGAAGTTGGTTCGCGTCCAAGTTGCGAGACAGAGAGCCAGAACGTGGTCATCACGCTGAGTGGCCGGCTGTGTGACCGGCGGCCGCGGCTTTTTGCCTCGGCAACAACAAACTTCGCAGCTGTTGACGCTCCAAATAAAAAGCCGAGCTGGCGATTCCGCTCTGCCGACGTACCGACACGCAAAAAGCTTGCCAAACTCGCCGTGTAAACAGAAATAAGAGAGAAAATGGTTCAAATAGGCTTTTCTTGGAATTTTAATAAAATGAAAAATTGGAATTTCAAATAGAGCTGACGCAGTGGTAAGAGGGGAAATTGACATTAAAATTATTGTATCAGACAAGAGAATATTAAAGGTGGAGATCGCAAACTCCAAAATGTTGATAAATATTTGAACTTCCATTAAAATATGGTCTACCGCAAAAGCGAGTAACAGAGCCAATAGCAATCGCGGCTATACCACATTAAATTTATAAGGTTTTCAAGCAATTTTCTTTACAAGGACATATATTGGCATCAAACGATATGGCAGCATTCATCTGTTATAAAAATCTTCCATTACAAAACAACTTGGTGAATATCCTCGTTAATAAATTAATAAACCATCAACCCCGCCGACGACCAACTTAAATACTCCTTCATCCCGTGAATCAAATGAAATCCGCGTTTCCACTGTTTTTGTTTTTAAAAACTTCCCACAAACAAACAACAAGAGCAAACAGCAGCTGCGTTATTTAAATTTTTAATGTCTGTTATTCCTCGTCATTGTTAGAACCAGCCCGTTGTTGGCTCGCATTGTTAAAGGCATTCTCAGGAATTTCAAAGCAGTGGGAGATATTTGAGCAATTCGGGAATCTATAATACTGGTTGTTTAGTGTCAGAGATTCCAAAAGGTGATTGATTGATTTGGTGACTCGAAAATTCTCAAATAGCTCCAACGGACTGGGAGAAGCACCGGCGCCGATCCGCTACTTCCTGGTTTTCGTACGATTTTTTCTGGCGATTCAATAAAAGACCTCGGTTCATGGAAGCAAACAGATGGTTTCATTTTAATGCGCATCGGGACAACCAGCTAGTCACAAGATTCTCGATTTAAAAGCAAAAGAGTGTAGGAGGAAGGAGGCATTACTTTTTCTACCTTTAAAATTGAATTTTTAAACACACTCTAAATAAAAGTGTATTAGTGGAACAAAGAAATCAATAGAGCGAAAGGTTCACGGAGCTTAGAGGATAAAATTGTTAGCTTGTATTTAATTTTGTGGTGCTACTTGAGCACAAATATTTATTTTTTTTTAATAGACAAGCTGGAAATTGTGATGCCTCGACAAATATTTTTACTTCAAATTCTATAGAGCCCAAATACTCTGCATAAAGTATGTTTTAGTTTTTAGAACATTTTCATTCTCCTAGTGGCAGGAAATGCACAGCATTTTTAAGATTCAAGTAAAAATATCACCATTAATGTCCATTCAAATAATCATCAATTATTATTGTTCCTGATCAGGGTTTTACGAGTTTCATATAAATAAACAAAGAGTAATGGAGTAATAATTTTAATTTAATTTTTATTTTTAATGAGAAATTAGCCGCTGTGTTTTTGACAAGAGCAGCTCTGCCCAACAGGGCAGTTTTTTATGGCTCGCTGGGAAAGGAGATGTCAGAGATGTGTCAAGTCGTCGAAAGAGATTATCTGAATTTTTGCTATAAATATTCTAAAATCCGGAGCTTTTCTGGCCACATTGAAGGAGAGCGGCCGCCGGAAAAGTGTTCACTCAACTATAAATTTTGAAAAATAAACTAACTCACACAGTTGGATTTAAAAAAATAATAATAATGAACTCAGCTTGTTCTTTATTAAGTTTTTCTGGAAAGAGTTAATGAAAGCATAATTAATTTTTATTAATGAAGGAAAAAATAATTAATAAAACGGTCACTGGTTTGAACTAAAGCACGCAAACTAGAAGTTTTATACCTTTCCCTTTGAGGGGCGCTTTGATCGCCCTCTTTCACCTGCAACCTTCAATCTTTCATTCAGGTTCAGGTGGTCTGTCAGAAATGTCGTTCCAAAAGGCACTGTGCTTGATCTGCGACCGTCCGGTGGCGGACGGCGCTGTCCTCGCTGTCCACGTGGACAAGGAAAAATTGCAGACTTGGATTCTCAACGTCTGCGGACATGAGTTGGCAGAGGAAATCGAGGACGATGACCTGATTTGCTACTTTTGTCTCTGGCACGCCGAGTGAGTTATAAGGAAAATTCAGGAATTTCTCGTTTCTATTTTTGTTATTTTTATACAGATTTCAATGGAAATTTGACGAGATTGCGGTCGAATCTTTGGTTTGGTGGCCCAGGAATACAGAATATTTGGACGATGCGGCAAAGGAGCTGCGGAAGAACTATTTTGGTGAAGATTAACTTTGAAGTTTTTTAAATTCTATTTAATAATTATGCATTTTTAGAGGGCAAATTAGAGCAGTGTTGGGTGCAGTTGGAGAAAATTGAATCGCCACAAAGTGACAGCAGAGAAGTGAGACGAATTGTTAAAGCTGAAATAGAGCCGAGGCGATTGAAATGCATCTACTGCGGGAAAATAATTAAATGCACTCAACATTTGTCACGACATGTGAAGAAAATGCACAAGGAAGCCATTAGATGTGAAAATTACAAATGCGCTACTTATTTCCATACTCTTGAAGAAAAAGAAGAGCACAAAAAGATTGTCCACAAGCAACGAAAAATAATCGGATGCAGTTTTTGTGGAAAGGAATTCGAGGGGTCAAAAAGTTACAAAAATCATGTTCGCCAAGTTCACAAAGAGTTTCCTGTAAAATGCTCTTTAAACGGTTGCCTGTCATACTTCAAAACCCAAATTGAGATGAAAAAACACTTTGATACTGCTCACAAAAGGGAAAATGAGGCAAAGTCATTTCAATGCAATGATTGTCACTATAGAGCAAATGTTAAATCTAGTTTGAAAGAGCACATCGTTAGAAAACACTTACCAAAATCAAGTGTGTGCCATATTTGCGGAAATTCATTCTCCTCTGAGCGGTGTTTGAGATCTCATATAAGGCAATCGCACACTTTCAAAGTTTGTTCATTGTGCAAATTGAGTGTCTCCGTGGGGAATTTCAATCAGAGTAATCACTTTAGTGTGAAAAATTGCATGCGCTGCAAGAATAAATTCCAATGTTCAGGACTCTATCAGTCACATTTGAAATCATGCAAGAAAACTCTGTTCAAGTGTGACAAGTGCCAGAAGACATTCATCCGTCGATCGATGTTGAATTACCACAAGCAAAGAAACCACATGACGCGCGGGACTCAGCACAAACACCTTGGATTCAAGTGTGACCCTGCCAAAGTTACTACAAAAGTGAGAAATTTTTGAAAAGGCATTTGAATAGAATCCACAACAAAGCCAACTTGAAGTTTGGCGCTCACTGCTCCAAAAGTTTCTATGATTTGTCTAAATTGAAACACCATCTCGCTTCAAAGCATAATTTGATTGTGGGCCATTTGTCATGTCCGGACAGCAACAAGACTTTTTTCTCATTGCAATATCGAAATAATCATCAATAAGAGGTCCACGGAAAAGCAAAGTCCGGGAAACTTGTCACATTTGTGGAAAATCGATGTACTCTCGTTGCATGCGAAAACATTTACTGCTAATCCACGGTGATTCGTGAGTCCGTCAGTAATTTTTTTCTCTTTTGCCATTTTTGTTAAAACGTGATAATATTAGGTACAATATTTGTCATTTTTAAACCTTTATTCTGAGCAAATTTTCGACACGCACCGTATTCCAATGTAGGGAAAACACGCTAATCGTGAGCCAAATCATTCGTTATTATGAGACTGTTTCGCTCACTGTAAGCACACCATCACTGCTATATTTGCATGATTTTGATGAGAACTAAAAGAAAATTCAAAAAAATCGTCGTCCAAGTTCTTAGATGTTTTTCATATCAAAAATGTTTCTCAATAAATTTCTAGGTTAAAAACTTAAACATAATATCTTAGTATTTTTGACCTCACACGAAGACATCTGAATTAAATCGCAGAGAAAAATAAAGGATTCTAAAAAGTTTTGATCCTGAAAATAATACGGAGAATTTGAGTGAAAAATTCCAGGGAAGAGCAGAATTTCTATTGTGCACGTGAAAGAGGTGAAATCTATTATTCATGCGAAGGAAAAACGCTATTTTTGTTAGTGTCGCGTCGCTCTTTTAGTGCAATGACTTCTTGGGAAAATATTTCCCCGCGCGATTTTATTTGTCCTGCTGTCATTTGTTTGCTTTGTCTGCCTGCTCTCACTTTTACTGAAGAATCCCAAGGTAAAAGTTTACAAAAGGAAATTATTATAATATCAAGGACTAAAAATAATTGATTTTACGGAAACAAACTGCAGGTTGTTGCATGATTCAAAAATTTCTTTTATTTAAATATTTTTAATTTCTAATGTGTTGTGATGCAGATTCGAATTTGAGTTAATTTGAATTATTCGATCTCTATATTTTTTGGCTCAGTGTGCAGCCATATTTGTAGCCAGATTAGCAGATTATGTTAAACTGCTTGATAAAAAGAAATAAATCCAATTGCGACAGTATTATCGTGCGTAGCGATCGCGGCCGCCGCGAAGATAATGGAATTATCGGCCGACAAATTAAATTTGTTCGCATTCAAGTTGGCAGCCAGATAGCCAGAGCGAGGTCATCGGGCTGAGTGGCCGGCCGTGCAGCCACCAGGTGCCACCAGGGTAAAAAAAACAAATGGCGAGTAACATATGAGCGAGGCAATTGAGAAATCGACTGCGATTGACCAAACTTCGCCTCATCGCATCAAACAGTTAAGAAAAGCAGTGTTTCATATATTTTATTTGACAAAACCATTGTGCTATCAAGACACGGTTCAAATTAGAAAATTCGATGAATCTAATTCGCTACCGAGGCAATTAATCTTCTGTGGTGAAATAGTGGAATGGTATGCAACCCGTGCCGGAAGACTGCTTGGCGGCACGGATTCCATCTCTCTGCAAGGCATACAAGTGATAGAAAATAATTACGTGAGATGTTTTGAATTCATTCATGCGATTCTGCTCTCACTGCTCCGGCTGGATAGGGTCTCAAATAACTTTTTTAATAAGAATCTCGTTGCTCGTTAAATCTGTGCGACAAGCTAAGTGAAGCATACTTATTCATATAAAAACAAATATAATTTTAAACAAATGCGTTTATTTGTCAAACGAATACACATCTGCCAGCTCATCAAAGGCTTCTTTAATTTCTAATTCCCAAGGAGAAAAAGTATTTCCTCTTTTCTTTGTTCTTTTCCGGAACATAAACCAAAACCGAACGGTTAAGAAAGTCTTTGGCATGAACATCGGCTCCTTTTTCGACCAAAAATTTGCAAAACTCTTAATCAACTGTTTGCGCGGCCATATGAAGGGCAGTAACTCCTCCAAAGCCCGGCTCCTTGAACAGCCATTTTTTAATTTAACCACGATTTTTGATAAACAAAAAAACAATCACTTTTTGCTCCTTCTATTTTACCTGTTAATTATCTTTAATTCAAGTCACAGATTTAATTAATTTAATTAAAATTACGGAACGTTTCTAGAAAAAAAGCAAAATAAATTGAGCTCCAGCGTTGTCTAAGTCAAGGGCGCAGTCTTCACAACACTAAAAATAATTACAACAACGATCACTGGTTTAAATTAAAACACGCAAACGAGAATTTATTTCAATTCACCATGAGGGGCGCTTCGATCGCCCTGTTTCACCTGGCACCTTCCATCTTTCATTCAGGTTCAGGTGGTCTAATGGAAATGTCGTTTCAAAAAGCACTGTGCTTGATCTGCGAGCGTCCAGCGGCGGACGGCGCTGTCCTCGCTGTCCACGTGGACAAGGATAAACTGCAGACTTGGTTCCTCAACGTCTGCGGACACGAGTTGGCCGAGGAGATCGAGGACGATGACCTGATTTGCTACTTTTGTCTATGGCACGCCGAGTGAGTTATAAAAGGAATTCATTTATTTCATTTAAGGAATTTTCCCCAAGGTTTCAATGGAAATTCAACGAGATGGCGGATGAGTCTTTTGTTTGGTGGCCCCGGAGTTCAGAATATTTGGACGATGCGGCAAAGGAGCTGCGGAAGAACTATTTTGGTGAAGATTAACTTTGAAGTTTTTTAAATTCGATTTAATAATTTATCATTTTCAGAGGGCAAATTAGAGCAGTGTTGGGTTCAGTTGGAGAAAATTGAATTGCCGCAAAGTGACAGCAGTGAAGAGAGACGAATTGATGCAGATGTAATACGGCCGAGGCGATGGAAATGCATCTACTGCGGGAAAAGATTTAAATATTCATATCATTTGTCAAAACACGTGAAGAAAATGCACAAGGAAGCCATTAGATGTGGATATCACACATGTGCTTCTTATTTCCACACTCTTGAAGAAAAAGAAGAGCACACGAAGATTGTTCACGAAATCTCAAGACAACGTGACATAGTCGAGTGCGGCTGTTGTGGAAAGGAATTCGAGGGGTCAAAAAGCTACAAGCAACATGTTCGTTTAGTTCACAAAGAGTTTCCTGTAAAATGCTCTCATATTGGTTGCTTGTCGTTCTTCAAAACTGAAATTGAAATGAAAACACACTTTGATTCCGCTCACAAAAGTGAACACGAGGCTAATAGATTTCAATGCAATGACTGTGGCTATAGGGCAAGGTTTAAATCTGATTTGAAAAAGCACATCATTAGAAAACATATTCCAAAATCCAGTGTGTGCCGCATTTGCGGAAACTCTTTCTCCTCTGAGTGTTCATTGAGATCTCATGTAAGGCAATCGCACACTTTCAAAGTTTGTTCTTTGTGCACATTGAGTGTCTCCGTGAAGAATTTCAATCAGAGTGGTCACTTTAGTGTGATAAATTGCATTATCTGCAAGAATAAATTTCAATGTTCAGGACTTTATCAGTTACATTTGAAATCATGCAAGAAAACTCTGTTCAAGTGTGACAAGTGCAACAAAACATTCATCAAAAGATCTTTGTTGAATTACCACACGAAAAGAAACCACATGACGCTTGGGATTTTGTACAAACAGCATGGTTTCAAGTGCGATTCCTGCAAAAGGTACTTCAAAAGTGAAAAAATCTTGAAGCAACATTTGAATAGATTCCACAACAAAGCCAACTTGAAGTTTTGCGCTCACTGCTCAAAAAGTTTCTATAATTTCTCTAAATTGAAACACCATCTCGCTTCAAAGCATAATTTGATTGTGGGCCATTTGCCTTGTCCGGAATGCAAAAAGACCTTTGTCTTACTGGAATTTCGAAACAAACATCAAAAAGAGGTCCACGGAAAAAACAAAGTCCGGGAAACTTGTGAAATTTGTGGGAAATCGATGTACTCACGTAGCATGCGAAAACATTTGCTTCTAATTCACGGAGAAACGTCTGTCCGTCAGTAAATGCTTTCTGTTTGGCTAATTATGTACAAACTTGGTAATAGTAGGTTAAAAATTGTCACTTATAAACCATTCTGAGCAAATTTTGAAAACACCGTTTCAAATAAAATAAAACACGCTAATTTTGAGCAAAATCCCATTTTTTCAGATGGATAAATTTCATTATTGTGAGACTGTTTCGGTAACCACATCTCATTACTGCCGACTGCATGATTCAAATAAAATTGGAAAGATAAATTTAATAAATAATCATTTCGCTTCTTGTATTTCATGCATAAAAATTTTATCAATAAATTTATTGGTTTAAAATACAACTTTTTCTTGAGCATTTTTCACCTCACAAAGACATATGAATTAAATCCCAGAGAAAAAGAAGTTATCTGTTATCTAATTATCAAAAGCTGATCCAGAAAATAAACGCAAAATTTAAGTCGAAAACAATTCTTGATTAGGGGAGAGCAGGTTTTCTATAATGCGAGTGCATGAGCCGAAATCAATATTCGCTTGCATGGGAAAATATTTCTGACACCTGCCTATTTCGCTTTTGTAGACTCTTTTTGACGAGAAGAATCGATCGCAATGCTACAATCTCGTTGATTTTTAAGCGAGGCCTACGATGAAAATGTATTTTTTAATCCAGCAAACACAGGCTGAAAATCAGTTTTCTGTCAAAGAGGCACTACCGCTGGTTAAAAATTTAATTTTTGCAATTATGAAAAGGCTGTCTTGCCAGATTAGACAAATTCAAAATTTTATTTCATTTTTTATTACATTTTTATGATACAAATGTGTCTTGAAGCAGACTCGAATTTGAGTTTATTTTAATAATTCCCTGTTATTTGTGGCTCATTGCTAGTGTAGCCACATATTTTTAGCCGGATTAACAGTAACGTTCTGAACTCGATATTAAGTCGTAAATCCGAATGCGACGAAATTTACGTGTGTGGTGCAACCGCGGCCGACGCCAAGATAATGCAGACGAATGGGCCGACGAAGTTTATTCGCGTCCAAGTTGCGAGACAGAGAGCCAGAACGTGGTCATCACGCTGAGTGGTCGGCTGTGCAGCCCGAATTGACCGGCGGCCGCGGCTTTCTGCCTCGGCAACAACAAACTTCGCAGCTGTTGACGCTCCAAATAAAAAGCCGAGCTGGCGATTCCGCTCTGCCGACATGCCGACACGCAAAAAGCTTGCCAAACTCGCCGTGTAAACAGAAATAACAGAGAAAATGGGTCACGTAATGCTTTTCTTGGAATTTTAATAAAATGAAAAATTGGAATTTCAAATAGAGCTAACGCAATGGTAAGAGGGGAAATTGACATAAAGATTATTGTATCAGACAAGAGAATTTTAAAGGTAGAGATCGCAAACTCCAAAATGTTGATAAATATTTGAACTTTCCTTTTCCATATATGGTCTACCGCAAAAGCGACTAACAGAGACAATAGCAGTCGCGGCTATACCACATTAAATTTATTCAAGCAATTTTCTTGAGAAGGACATATTGGCATCAAACGATGGCAGCACTTATCTGTTATAAAAATCTTCCATTTCAAAACAACTAGGTGAGTATATCCTCATTAATAAATTAAAGGACCATCAACCCCACCAACGACCAACTCAAATATTCCTTCATCCCGTGAATCAAATAAAATCCGCGTTTCCACTGTTTTTGTTTTTAAAAACTTCTTAAAAACAAACAACAACAGCATGCTGCGTTATTTAAGGTATTAATGTGTTTTATTCCTCGTCATTGTTAGATCCAGCCCGTTGTTGGCTCGCATTGTTAAAGGCATTTTCAGGAATTTCAAAGCAGCGGGAGATATTTGAGCAATTCGGGTATCTATAATACTGGTTGTTTAGTGTCAGAGATGGCAAAAGGTGATTGATTGATTGATTTGGTGAGTCGAAAAAGCTCAAATAGCTCAACGGATTGGAAGGCGCACAGGCGCCGATCCACCACTTGCTGGATTTCACACGGCTTTTTTCTTCTGGCGTTTCAATAAAAGACCTCGGTTCATGGAAGCAAACAGATGGTTTTATTTTAATGCGTATTGGGACAACCAGCGAGTCACAAGATTCTCAACTTACTAAATCAAAAGAGCGTAGCAGGAAGGATGCATTACTTTTTCAACCTTTAAAATTGAATTTTTAAACACACACTAAACAAAAATGTATTAATAGAACAAAGAAATCAATAGAGCGAAAGGTTCACGGAGCTTAGAAAATTAAATTGTTTGCTTGTATAATTTTGTGGTGCTGCTTAAGAACAAATATTTATTTTTTACTAGACAAGCTGGAAATTGTGGTGCCTCGACAAATTATTTTACATTTAAATTTTATGGGGATCAAGTTCTCAGCATAAATAACATTTTATATTTTTATAAACATGTCATTCTCCTATAGTGGCAAGAAATGCACAGCAGAGAGCATTCTCAAGATTTTGTGTGAAAATATCACAATTAAATTAATGTCCATTCAAATCACACCGTCAACAATTTTTGTTCCTGAGCAGGATTTTACGAGCTTCATATAAGTAAACAGAGAGTAATGGAGTGATAATTTTAATTTAATTTTATATTTTAAGGAGAAATTAACGCACTGCGTTTTTGACCAGAGCAGCTCTCTGCCCAAGAGGGCAGTTTTATTTATGGCTCGCTGGGAAAGGAGATGTGTCAAGTCGAAAGAGATTATCTGAATTTTTTCCATGAATAATCTACAATCCGGAGCTTTTCTGGCCACATTGAATTACGAGCTGAAGAGAGTGGCTGATGATTTATCACCGCTTGGTTCCAGCGTGCGCGGCCTGCCATCCGAATTTTAATAATTTCTATTTCTCGCATCAGGTTTGCAGTAACGAACGATGCATATTTGATTGAGAAATCATTTTGGAAAACTCTACTACTTTTTTTGAGCCCACAACTTTTGCCAGACTTTCTCACAAGTAAAAGAAGCCAGATTTTGTATATTGTCACTGAGAGAAATGGAGAGAAAAAGCTAATAAAAATATCTCTAGGGCAGAATGTGCGCCGCGCTTCTCGCCGCTTCCGTCGGCTTGCAAAGGTGTCGAGCATTGAGACACGACGTTTCACTCGCCGACTTATAATCGAGGATAGCGGCCGCCGGGAAAAAGTTCACTTAACCATAAATTTTGAAAAAGAAATTAACACCCAAGGTTGAATTATAAAAATATGAACTCGGCTTTATTGACTTATTCTGGAAAAAAGTTAATAAACATATATTATATTTAATTTTTATTAATGAAGAAACAAAAAATATTAATAAAACGGTTACTGGTTTGAGTTAAACCTCGCAAACTAGTAGTTTTATACCATTCCCTTTGAGGGGCGCTTCAATCGCCCTCTTTCACCTGCAACCTTCCATCTTTCATTCAGGTTCAGGTGGTCTTACTGTAATGTCGATGCAAAAGGCGCTGTGCTTGGTTTGCGAGCGTCCGACAGCGGACGGCGCTGTCCTCGCTGTTCACGTGGACAAAGAGAAACTGCAGACTTGGTTCCTCAACGTTTGCGGACACGAGTTGGCCGAGGATATCGAGGACGACGATCTGATTTGCTATTTTTGCCTCTGGCACGCCGAGTGAGTTATAAGGAATTTAGGAAATCAATTATTTCATTTAAAGTGTTTTCTCGAAGGTTTCAATGGAAATTCGACGAAATTGCGGACGAGTCTTTGGTTTGGTGGAATTTGGATTTGGACGATGCAGCAAAAGAGCTGCGGAAAAACTATTTTGGTAAATAGATAACAAACTAGATTTTTTAAGTTTTAATAATTTTATGCGTTTTCAGAGGGTAAATTAGAGCAGTGTTGGGTGCAGTTGGAGAAAATTGAATTGCCGAAAAGTGCTGAGGGAGAAGAGAGACGAATTGATGAGGCTGAAATACAGCAGAGGCGATGGAAATGCAACTGCTGCGAAAAAAGATTTAAATATTCTTATAATTTGTCTAAACATATGAAGAAAGTGCACAAAGAAGCCATCAGATGTGGGTATCACAGTTGTGTTACTTATTTCCACACTTTTGAAGAAAAAGAAAAGCACACAAAGAATGTTCACGAAAGCTCAAGACAACGTTACAAAGTCGAGTGCACCTTTTGTGGAAAGGAATTCGAGGGATCAAATAGCTACAAGAAACATGTTCGCAACGTTCACAAAGAGTTTCCTGTAAAATGCTCTAGGTTTGGTTGCATTTCATTTTTCAAAACAAAAATGGAAATGAATGCACACTTTGATTCTGCTCACGAAAGTGAAAACGAGGCTAAGCGATTTCATTGCCATGATTGTGGATACAGAGCAATGGTTAAATTTAGTTTGAAAGAGCACATCATTAGCAAACATATACCAAGGTCAAGTGAGTGCCATATTTGCGGAAATTCATTCTCCTCTGAGCGGTGTTTGAGATCTCATATAAGGCATTCGCACACTTTCAAAGTTTGTGCATTGTGCAAATTGAATGTCTCTGTGGGGAATTTCCAAAGACGCCACTTAGAAGCAAAAAATTGCTCTCGCTGCAAGAATAAATTCCAATGTTCTGGACTCTATCAGTCACATTTGAAATCATGCAAGAAAACTCTTTTCAAGTGTGACAAGTGCCAAAAGACATTCATTCACAGATCTTTGTTGAATTCCCACTCGAAAAGAGAGCACAGGACGCGCGGGATTCTGTACAAACAGAATCAAGTGTGAATCCTGCAAAAGGTACTACAAAAGTGAAAAATTGTTGAAACAACATTTAAATAGAATCCACAACAAAGCCAACTTGAAGTTTTGTGCTGACTGCTCCAAACATTTCTTTGATATCACCAATTTGAAACACCATCTCTCTGTAAAGCATAACTTGATTGTTGGCCATTTGCTATGTCCGGACTGCAAGAAGACTTTTGTCTCATTGAAACATCGAAATGAACATCAGAAAAATGTTCATGGAAAAAACAAAAGTCCGGGTAAGCTGTGATGTTTGTGGAAAAGCGATGTACTCAAGTGGCATGCGAAATCATTTACTGTTCATTCACGGAGAAACGTCAGTCCGTCGGTAATTGTTTTCTCTTTTGCTATATTGTTGCAAAAACCCCGATAGTAAAGGGTTCAATATTTGACATGCATTAACCATTAATTCTGAATAAAAATACATCATCAATATGGAAAAAACACGCTAATCGTGAACCTCATCCCTTTTTATATGGTGCATTAGTGAAATTCAATATTATGAGACTGTTACGCTAAGCACGTCATTTCCGCCGGTTGCATGATTTCAGTGAAAATGGAAAGAAATTTAACTAAAATCCTTTCGATCCTTGTTTTTTATGTAGAAATTTCATTAATAAATTCCTTGCTTTAAAAATAAACAGCGTTTTCATGAGTATATTTCACCTTGCGCACCACACAGACATCTTAATCAAAGTCCTGAGGAAAAAAGAGTTAAAATCTCCATCTGCCGGCGAATTCGAATTGAAAGCAGTGTTCCGGGGAGGAGCAGGTTTTATTTTATGCGCGTGCAAGAGGCAAAATCAATTTTTCTTACGTTGGAGAAAGCTTTTTTCGCTCGTGCGCGTCTCTCTCCCCTCGCTTTCTCACTCAAATATTTTCCCGCACTTGCTTATTTTGTTGTTTTTATTGTCCAGCTGTCATTTTCCGTCCGATAGGATTTTACTATCAAAAAACTACCAAAGAATCTTATTTATGCGTCGAGATGAATGGCCAAAATATTTATCTTTTTGCATTTCTCGCTCTCCATTCTCTTACTACAGAAAATTCTTGATAAATTGCATTCCAACAGCGCCGCTTGAACACGCCTGCAAAAGTTTAAAATATGCAATTTGCCTTGCATGAACGTCCTGCGTGGTGGCAAACTTAATTATTAAACAAAACGCAATCCCTATAGTTTCCATTCAAATAAAGCTTTTTCACATAAAATTATATTTGAAATACCATAAAAACACGAGGAAAAATATAAAAATGTCCCAGGCTGGTTTTTAATTTTTTTGAGGAAATCAGCTCCCAAGTTTTCATACTACTCAATTGTCTCGATGCCTATCATAACACAACTATGTTTTCAACAATTTAGGGAATTTTTCCCCAAAATTCGTGACGAAAGAGATCAAAATTAAACGAAAAATTAATTATTCCTCTGAGAAAACTCCAAAACCGGCCGGTCAACGCGGGGTGGTGCGGAATGAAGCGTCCGATGGTCGAAATCACCATCCGGCCCATTGGAGAGTAAAGAAAAAATCAGAAGAAAGTGACACTTTTTGCGTGGATTTTTCGGGGTTTGGGGGCAGGCGGGGGCGGCGATTGGGCATACGCAGAATTTTGGCAAGAGTCCAACCAATATTAGTTTCTTACTGTAAGACCCATACGAGTGGAGCAATTAATTTTTAAAGGTGCAGAAGCGTGGCTTTGGACATTGCAAAATTTTGGTTTCCGGGGCCGGGCGGTTGCCCCGTGGGCCCGAGGGCGATGATTCCAACACCAGTCGATGCGCCTTGGTGGGCCACGACTGCCAGTATGCGGTTTTTCAAAATCAGAGCATTACTCAAAATACCAAGATTTCTTTCGCAGGAAATTTCAAAAGAGGCTCAATTTTCAGAATGTTTTGCAACTTGACACAAATTTTTGCCGGATTAATTTTGTTTCTCTAGATATCTCGGCTTGGAGCCAAATGAAGCAAATTTTGAGAAAGTTTTATCAACCTTTTGTAAACTCTAAATATTCTCTCTGAGGTAATGGAAATTTTACGTTTTTGCTAAAACTCGCGACCGGTGGACGCCATAAATCGCGATTGGAGATAAAAATTGAAAAATCAAACCACGAAAAGTCGTCAAATTTGTCTGGCTATCTTTTGAGACCAATTACTAGCCGATCTGACCAGAATCCAAGGACGCATAATGTGTTTCAACCTGTCCCACCTTACGCAAAGGACCAACGCGCGTCTGCAAACCGATTTTGAGATTTTTAGAGCCCACAGAAAAATTAAATTTGATTTTTTTTCATGGTTTTTCGTCGTCCTACTCGACAAATGCACATCGGACAATGGTTTTATTTTTATTAGAATTCGACCACTCTTCCTATCCTCGACCACGAACCCTCCTCAGATAGGTATTTTGACCGGATTTAAAGGGTAATACCCTGGCGATCGTTATCAGGGTACCCCGACCTGAAATCGCGTCAGTAGAGCGTTTTTGATGCCTTTTCTGCACTTTTTAGTACATTAATTTGGTGATACTTGGCATCGATTTTTCACCCTTCCTCAGGGTTCATTACCTGAGGACATTATTTATTTGTTTTTGCCGGTGTCGTCGCTTCTTCCCGGCTACTCCAAGTTCCAAAATGCTCATGTATGCGCTGAAATCAGCAACTTGCACTTGCACGCAGGTACGCGACGACTTTTTCCAGTTCTCGCGTTTTTCCTGAACGACTTTAATGAAGGCTTCCTAATTACCACGCATTTTGGACCCGCGGGCTACTGATTTCTCCAATGTTGTCCTTATGGGGAGTTTTGCACGTGACTTGCGAAAATAGGTGCACTCTAGCGCCGCCGACCCCCTGTGCAATTTCATTTCGTTTGAGACAGCGCACCACACCGGGGGCGACGAAACAAACTCAAATCTCGAGAATCATCACTTTGGCTTTGCTAAAATTATATGTTAAATGGTATTTCTGTTTCGCACTCGCCGACATGTGAAGTGCAACAGGTGCACTGCGCGCCACTTGGTGGATTTTTGCTCAAATTCGACCGTCCGCCCAATCCTAATTATCCTCAACCCCAAACCCTCATCAAACAGGTCTCTTTTTCCAATTTTAAGTGGCATTGTCAAACGACAATATTCAGGGTAACGTAACCTGAGATCCTTTCCACGGCGCGTTTCCAAATTTGACGATACTGAGCGACGATTTTTTACCAGAACTTTCTCAGTTCGCGCGACCTGATACGTGGTTTTGTCAACACGATGGAGAAATGTCACTAGAACATAATTAAAAATGAGTTCGGCATTTTTTTAATAACTTTTGCTGGAAGAACGGACAGTTTGTAAAGTATAATTAATTTTTGTCAATGAAGAAACAAAAAATAATTAATAAAACGGTCACTGGTTTAAATAAAACCTCGCAAACTAGAAGTTTTATACCTTTCCCTTTGAAGGGCGCTTCGATCGCCCCCTGTTTCACCTGCAACCTTCCATCTTTCATTCAGGTTCAGGTGGACTTACTGAAATGTCGTTTCAAAAGGCGCTGTGCTTGATTTGTGAGCTTCCTACGGCAGACGGCGCTATCCTCGCTGTCCACGTGGACAAGGACAAATTGCAGACGTGGTTTCTCGACGTCTGCGAACATGAGTTTGCCAAGGAAGTCAAGGATCATGACCTGATTTGCTACTTTTGCCTCTGGCACGCAGAGTGAGTCATAAGTAATTTAGGAATTCATTTATTTCATTTAAGGTGTTTTCCCTAAGGTTTCAATGGAAACTCGACGAAATGGCGGACGAGTCTTTGGTTTGGTGGAATTTGGATTTGGACGAGGCAGCAAAAGAGCTGCGGAAAAACTATTTTGGTAAATAGATAACAAACTCTGGAATTTTTAAATTTTAATAATTTTATCCATTTTCAGAGGGTAAATTGGAGCAGTGTTGGGTGCAGTTGGAGAAAATTGAATTGCCGAAAAGTGCTCAGGGAGAAGAGAGACGAATTGATGAGGCTGAAATACAGCAGAGGCAATGGAAATGCATCTACTGCGGGAAAAGATATCAATATTCCCGCGATTTGTCAGGACATATCAAGAAAATGCACAAAGAAGCCATCAGATGTGGAAATCGCAAATGTGCTACTTATTTCCATACTCTTGAAGAAAAAGAAAAGCACACAAAGACTGTTCACGAAAGCTCAAGACAACGTGACAAAGTCGAGTGCAGCTTTTGTGGGAAGGAATGTGAGGGATCAAAAAGCTACAAGAAACATGTTCGCAACGTTCACAAAGAGTTTCCTGTAAAATGCTCTTTTAACGGTTGCATGTCGTTCTTCAAAACTCGAAATGAAATGAAAACACACTTTTATTCTGCTCACAAAAGTGAAAATGAGGCTAAGAGATTTAAATGCAATGACTGTGGCTACAGAGCAAGGCTTAAATTTAGTTTGAAAGAGCACATCATTAGCAAACATATACCAAGATCAAGTGAGTGTCATATTTGCGGAAAATCTTTCTCCTCTGAGTATGTATTGAATTCTCATGTAAGGAAATCGCACACTTTCAAAGTTTGTTCATTGTGCAAATTGAGTGTCTCCGTGGGGAATTTCAATCAGAGTGGTCACTTAAGTGTGATAAATTGCCTTCGCTGCAAGAACAAATTCCAATGTTCAGGTCTCTATCAGTCACATTTTAAATCATGCAAGAAAACTCTGTTCAAGTGTGACAAGTGCCAAAAGACATTCATGAATAGATCTAAGTTGAATTATCACGCGAAAAGAGTACACATGTCATGACGCGCGAGATTCATCACAAACATCTTGGTTTCAAGTTTAAACCCATCAAAAGGTACTACAAAAGTGAGAAAATCTTGAAAGAACGTTTAAAAAAACCACAACAAAGCTAACTGCAAGTATTAACTGTCACTGCGCCGAAAATTTCTATAATTTCACTAATTTGAATCACCATCTCGCTGTAAAGCATAATTTGATAGCAGGAAAATTGCCATTCCCGGACTGCAAAAAGGACTTTCATATCATTGAAATTTCGCGAAATATATAATGCTGTGACATGTGTGGAAAAACGATGTACTCACATTGCATGCGAAAACATTTACTGCCAATGTGAAGTGTGAGTCCGTCAGTAATTTTCTCTCGATCTTTTGTTAACAGTCTACATTTTTGAACATTTTTCACATCAACAAAAATTTCACTCAATAAATTTCATAGTTAAAAAACAGATTTTTCTTGTGTAATTTTCACCTCACACAAAGACATCTAAAAATTCAATCCCAGCGCCTTTTTTCATTTGTATATATCCTGATCCATGCATTTAATTTGTTTATTGACTTAGATGAAAAATAAACAAATATGATAAAAATGCGAGGGAATCTCACTCTCAAAAGTAGAATTTGAGTCGAACGCTATTCTGGGGGAGAAAAGGTTTTCTATTATGCGCGTGCAAGAGGCGAAATCAACTTCTCGTGCGTTAGAAAATGGCTCACACACGTCCCTCTTCAGTGGCTGTAAAATTATTTGCCCGCACGTGCCTATTTCGTCGTATCTATTTTGCCCTTGCTGTCATTTTCCCGTCTGATTGAATAATTATCCTAATTGGCAATGCCGCTTTGCCAACACGCACAAAGCATGCAAACTCGCAGTGCAATAAGCAGAAACAGAGAAATAAGCGGCGCAAAAGAGGCCTCACTCGGAATTTTATTAAAATAAATATTAGGAATATAAAATTGAGTGAATACAAAATTGCATTGATGCAAATTGATGGAAAAATTATTGTAGCAGACGAGAGAATGTGAAAGGCGTTTGTATTGACAAGATATTTTACGAAAAATATCAATTTGCAGAGAAAAAATAGCCAGTTATTTTATTTGGGTTGAAATTTGCTTTAATTTGATTTGTTATAGATACTATGATTGTATATTTCGTTTCATCACATTTATTAAACACGTGTACGCTGTCATATTATGTTGTTAAAAACTATAATTACTTTTTTAATTTACAATTGTTCTAATATTATTAATGAAACGTCATCCATTGGCCAGGAGAAGATGAAAAATGTGAAAAAACAATTAAAATTTAAGTCATAAACAAACGATAAAGAGTCCGGTTATTCATCATTCCTCGGAATTTATTAATCATTGGTAAATATATACATCAACTGTGGTTTTCTTGAAGCAACACAAATTTGTAATTAAGAAATCAGCAGTATATTCCCTCGTTAATATATTTTGTGAAGAGATCAAAGTCCAAAATGTTGATATATGTTTGATCTTTCCATTTCCATGTGGCTTTTTACACAACTAACTCGTCAGCTTTCATTCTCAGTACCAACCTCGCGACCGACGCAAGCAAAAATGTCCTCTGCCATCCAAAGAAGACTTGATCGCCTAGAGAAATTCAGAGCTTGGTGGCACCAAAGCACTTGCGCCTTTACTTCTAACAAAAATCTCTGCACTATATAACAAAATAAGGTGAGTTCAACCTCCTTAATTTAGTGTAAATGTAATCGTGGTTTTATTTAATAATTTTAAAAATTTTATGTAGATCTAAAAGCAACCTTTTAGTTTTATTTCAAAATAATTTTTAATCTTTTTAATAATAAAAAAAATCAAAAATATAAAGATTACAATTTATTTATTAGGATCTTTATTAAACATTAAGTTTATTCTAAAAATTAATTAAAAACACTGTTTTCAGCCACTGTTTCTTTCTTCTCTCAAAACAACTCGATTATAATTACATGATGTTTTCTGACGATCTTCTGAACACCCTCTGGATCGCTACTTATATTTTGTTCGCCCCCGTTGTTGCCCTCATAGTTGTGATTGTCGGGCTGATTTTCTATGGTTTGACCACCTACGGGCGAACTACGGAAAATGAAATGAATCGACGCTATATAGGTGAGATTGATTTCACTCCTTTCGAAAGAAATTCACATTACTTTCGTTTTTTATTGTTCAGAAAAGAATGGATGCTCTTCGTGTGGACGCTAAAATATGAAAAACGGCCAACAAATGGGCGGATTCAGACTCTGATTCAACTCTTTCGGTAAGTTAGTCTATTTTTTATTTATTTTTTTTTTAAATTAATTTTCACAGTAAGATGAAAACGATGACAAGGGTGATGAAGGAGACCTGAACAGGAAAGAACCCTTACATATTTTTGCTTTAGCGTGGCCTTTTTTGTATTTGGTGTTGTTTTTTATCTGTTTGTTTATAGTTCGCGTGACGATATATCGATGTTCAAATATGAGAAAGAAAGATTGTTTAAATAAAAATTGTGATTGAAGACGTTTAAAATTCTTGGTTTTATTTTCAGAGCTGTCCTTGTTTAATTTCATTTGTTCTCAACAAATTTATTTTATTTATTTATATTTTTTGTAAAATTTGTGACAGCTTTTTCAATATTGACCTATTTTCTATAAAGCAACGCAATATTTATTTAAAATATCATTATAATATGCTAAAGTTCAAGTCTGCTGGCCGGGAGAGAGGCTTGACACATTTATTTTCTGATGATCAACAGGAGTAACAAAATAATTAGTTTGTCCTTCTAATCGAGAACAAATTTATTTCAGGAGAGAACTGAGATGCATTTATAAAAACGGATTGGCCTTTAAGCAGGAGTTAGTTTGTTTTGGCTATAGAATAACAATCGCATAATGCGGATAGATTCATAATAAGTATTATTTATTCTACTAGTGCGCAAATTAACTGAGTTTCTCCGACGAAAGCATTTCTATCCCTCGCGTCCCTCAGCAGCAAAATGTGTCTGTCAAGGGTAAAAAGGTCAACACGTTTTGACGCAAAGTGTCACGATTCTGCACATTTCTGGCCTCAACGCGACAAAAAAGACGAAGGAAAAACATAAATTTAAGAAACGCATTCAATGGCCGCCCTGCATGTTGCATCCTCAACAGAATCGATGGCCCATAATTATCACCAACTTTTTTATTTCCTTGGGAACGACGTCAACTGCAAAACGTCGACGGGCAGACGCCATGCCCTGGCTGAAGGAAACCTAGACGCCGTGCATTGTAAAACTCAGAAGTGACAGTTTGCTTCATTTCTGCACTCGTTTAACCATCTGGATTGTGCCAAACAGATTTTAGAGCCCAATAAAAACTGTTAAACTTAAACCAATTAAAAAGTAGAAAAACAAATTTGAATCCAATAAAAATATTTTTATTTTATCAGTACACATAATTTGCTGTTTGAAATGAAGAAAATGATGCATATTTCAATAATATTGATTATATATGTGTTCAATATTATTGAAAAACCTACATCTAATTAGGCGCAAACATATTTTTAATCTGTACGAATGGCTTATAATAATAAGCCAGTTAAAGCGTTAATTTTCCCCATTCCGGTTTAGCATTTCAAGCATGAGCGACCTACAGAGACTCAATTTGGCCAAATCTAGGTTGCATAACCTAAGCAGGAGGAACAAAAGATTGTTCGACCTTACGGCCAAAAAGATCGTCAAGAGCTTTGAAGCCTTCATTTCTGATGAACGAGAGGATGGCATGGAAAGAATCCAAAGACTGCTAACACTTCGTGAGTGATCATTATAAATATTAACATTAATTTTTATTTTTATTTACATTAATTTTAGCTCGTTGCCTGCGTCAAAAACTGTTGGACGGCCTTTGTGAACTCACGTGCAAAAACAATTATTACGTAGACAAACAGATGCAGGAACTAAAGAGAATTTTATTTATTTTTACTCACTTGCTTTGCCCGAAAATAAATGAAATCACTTTAAATGGCATGCTGACGTTCAGCCCGAAACAATACAGAGAAACAGCGCTTTCACAGGTAATATTATTTAAGGACGCGTGTTTACATGACCAGAAAATAAAATCGGAAAATTAAAATGTTGGAATTTTTAGAATCGTTGCAGCCGTCAAGCGCTGGACAAAAAAGGACGTTTTAACGTAGTCAGTGATCTGAATAACAAAAGAAATTAATGATTCTTTTTTATGGTGGTTTTTGGGTTGCTTATATTAAACATCAGACAAGACACAGTTAAAGTGGCGTGTCCTAAACATCAGCCGCTCTCTTTTTGCCCAGCGTTTGTCGGCTTAAAGTAAAATAGCTTATTATTGAACAAAATTTGTTAAAAAACTGTTGATAACTTTCACAAACAGTTACAGTCAACAATACTATTAATTGCTCTTCAGTGTTATTGGCTTGTAAAACTCTTCCGTTCCAATTATCTTTAATTAAACTAACTTTAAAATTGGACCAGATACTTCTCCTGATTGCGATCCACGCACCGAATGTCCAGTCCCTGACTCTGAGCGTCGACAAATCATGCGAGGAATTCGAGCATTCCAAACGAGCGTGGGTGGAAACCCTAGGAAGACTGCAAAAATTAAGAAAACTGAAACTGGACACCCACAAGGTGAAATACGCCGAAGCGAAGGAAATCTGCAAACAGCTTCCGGATTTAAAATATTTCGACGTCCGTCTTGACATGAGCGACAAGAGCATTTGTCAAGAAAATAACATTGAAGATTTCAAATTGGCCTTTTCCCAGCTGAAAGTGTTCCTCTTTCCGTCAGACTCGTGGCGTTGCGAAAGGGCCAGTTTTTTGTTCAAGCTATGTTTGAAGCACTTGCCGCAACTGGAGCTCGTGCATAAGCAGGAAGGCTTCGATTTCAGCAGCCATTATGCGCCGACCATTGCCTCACCTGATAATTTTAGAAATTTACAAAAAACTTCCGCCTTTTGCTATTTCAAGGTTGACTATCTAACAATCTCCAGGCCGTGGCATTTGAAGTTTCCAAACGTCAGGCATCTTGTTTTGGAGGTATTTTATTATTTAATTAAAAAATGGGTCTTTTGATAAATCATTACCATGATGTTCGAGTGATTACTTCCATGAAATATATTTATACGAACGATTTTTAGGGCAACTCGGATGTTTCCGTGGAACATATCGACCCAGTCCTGCAGTTTAAAAAAATTGAGAGTCTCAAGTTGAAAGACTTTGGGGGAAAGGAGGTGGTGGAGACACTACTGAAGACTTACGGGCACAATTTGCACACTCTGGAACTCGCGTTTCAGAGCTCTCCCCCGGAAATTGAACTTAAAACGATTTTCTCCAACTGCCCGAAACTGCAGACAATTATTTTGGGTCGTGTAAACATCACAGACAGTTCGGAGCCTATTACATTTTTTCCGCCTCTCAAGCAATTCACGTGGGTTACTTCAGACAGGTATTCGATTGTATATTTTTAAATTATAACTTATTTAATTTATTCTTGAAATTTCAGGGCAAAGAAAGCGTGTCTGTCCAACATATTACAAGCGCCCACGCTGGAGACGATTTCCCTTTCTCACGAAAACTATGACGTAAAAGATTTGGAAGAAGTCTCAGCTTTAATTGCTAAAAAGAAAATCCTGAGAGAGCTCAGAAAATTTAAATACACTTCGTCCTGAATAGAAATGGAAAACGTCAACTTGGAATTTTTCAGAGCTTTGAGTGATGTCGTCAAAAACGCGTCGGCATTTTTGCCGCAATTATCGAGTGTCAAAATGGCTTTGCATTACACGGATATTCCTGTAAATATGTATGAAATTTCAACGAAAAAAACAATCGTGCTACTTGGCGAATCAAGCCTTAACGATTTTCTTGACATATACAACTCTCTTGACAATTAATTTTTCCCAGGAGAAATCGGAAAAAATGGATTTAAGAGATCTGCTTCTTGTTGTCATTTATTCGGTTTTCAGATTTTCTCCGACGTCTGCCTCAACCCTTATAGCAAAAGGAATAAATAAAAATAAATTAATTTAAAAATGACATACTGTTTGATTTAAAAGATATTCCCAGTTTGAACCACTTGAAATTGAATGTCTAAGCCAATGTTTTTCTTTTAGCAGATTTTGCACTTACAATGAGAGTAAATATTTTTGATAGACAATCAAAAAACAAAATCAATCACCTTTGCTCTGAGGCTTAGCTCCTTTCTATTTTACCTTTGACTTTTGTTAAATCAAGTCACAATTTAGAAATTCAATTAAAATCCCGAAACATTTGTGGAAAATTATCAAACAAATTTGAGCTCTTTTTTGTCTAAGTCAAGGGTTATCTTCACAACACTAAACATGATTGCAATAACGGTCACTGGTTTAAATGAATACACGCAAACTAGAATATATTCCATTTCACCATGAGGGGCGCTTCAATCGCCCTGTTTCACCTGGAACCTTCCACCTTTCATTCAGGTACAGGTGGTCTAATGGAAATGTCGATTCAAAAAGCGCTGTGCTTGGTTTGCGAGCGTCCGACGGCGGACGGCGCTATCCTCGCTGTCAACGTGGACAAGGACAAACTGGAGGCTTGGTTTCTCAACATTTGCGGACACGAGATGTATGAGGATATCGAGGACGATGACCTGATTTGCTATTTTTGTCTGTGGCACGCCGAGTGAGTTATAAGGGAAATTTAGGAATTTCTCGTTTCTATTTTTGGTATTTGTATAAAGATTTCAACGGAAATTCGACGAGATTGCGGACGAGTCTTTGGTTTGGTGGCCCAGGAATTCAGAATATTTGGACGATGCGGCAAAAGAGCTGCGGAAGAACTATTTCGGTGAAAATGAACTTTGAAATTTATTAAATTCGATTTATTATTTATGCATTTTCAGAGGGCAAATTAGAGCAGTGTTGGGTGCAGTTGGAGAAAATTAAATTGCCGCAAAGTGACAGCAGCGAAGAGAGCCGAATTGCTGTAGCTGAAATACGGCCGCGGCGATGGAAATGCATCTACTGCGGGAAAAGATTTAAATACACTCATCATTTGTCAGGACATATGAAGAAAATGCACAAGGAAGCCATTAGATGTGGAAATCGCAATTGTGCTACTTATTTTCACACTCTTGAAGAAAAAGAAAAGCACACAAAGACTGTTCACGAAATCTCAAGACAACGTGACAAAATCGAGTGCAGCTTTTGTGGAAAGGAATTCGAGGGATCACAAAACTACAAGCAACATGTTCGCAAAGTTCACAAAGTGTTTCTTGTAAAATGCTCTCACTTAGGGTGCCTTTCACACTTCAAAACTCAAATTGAAATGAAAACACACTTTGACTCTGCTCACAAAAGTGAAAACGAGGCTGAGAGATTTCAATGCAATGACTGTGGCTACAGAGCAAGGCTTAAATCTAATTTGAAAGAGCACTTCATTAGAAAACATATACCAATATCAAGTGAGTGCCATATTTGCGGAAAATCTTTCTCCTCTGATTATTCATTGAGATCTCATATTAGGCGTTTGCACATTTTCAAAGTTTGTTCCTTGTGCAAATTGAGTGTCCCCGAGGGAAATTTCAATCAGAGTGGTCACATTAGTGTGAAAAATTGCTCTCGCTGCAAAAACAAATTCCAATGTTCAGGACTCTATCAGTCACATTTGAAATCCTGCAAGAAAACTCTGTTCAAGTGTGACAAGTGCAACAAAACATTCATCAAAAGATATTTGTTGAAATACCACACGAAAAGAAAACACATTACGCGTGGGATTCAGCACAAATAGCTTGGTTTCAAGTGTGAACCCTGCAAAAGGTATTACAAAAGTGACAAAATCTTGAAACAACATTTGAATAGAATCCACAACAAAGCCAACTTGAAGTTTTGCGCTCACTCCTCCAAAAATTTCTATAATATCCCAAGTTTGAAACACCATCTCGCTTCAAAGCATAATTTGATTGTGGGCCATTTGCCTTGTCTGGCTTGCAATAAAAATTTCATCTTAATGAAAAATCGCAGAAATTATCAAAAAGAGGTTCATTGATAGAGAAAAGTCCGGGAAACTTGTCACATTTGTGGAAAAACAATGTACTCGACTTGCATGCGAAATCATTTGCTTCTAATTCACGGCGAAACGTCAGTCCGTCAGTAATTTCTTTCACTTTTTGCAATTTTTGTACAAACGCGATGATATAATTAAGGTTCAGTATTTTTCAATTTTAAACCATTATTCTGAGCAAATTTTTGACATGCATCATTTCGATTAAAAATAAACACACACTGATCATGACTCGTGAGCCTTATCCTATTTTATTAGATGTGTAATTTTTTATGAGACTTTTTTGATAGCTGTAAACACATCAACACTGCTATAATTAAATGATTTTGATGAAAATGAATAAAAACTTAAAAACCGTTTCCATATCTTTGTTAACAGTCCTAGTTCTTAGATGTTTTCATATAAAAAAACTCAATAAATTTCTTCGTTTAATACTTTTCATTTTTTTTATTTCATTTTAGTAAATTTGACTGCACACGCGAAGAGATCGAATTAAATAGCAGAGAAAAAAGGGATGAGCATCTCATTCCCAAAAATAATACAAAATTTGAGCAAAAAATTCCGGGGGAGATAGCAGATGATTTTCGTTTATGCGTTTACAAGAGGCAAAATCTAATTCGTATTTGAGTTAAATGCCAGCTGAGTGCAGCCACCAGGTTCCATCAGGGTAGCCAAAAATGGCGAATAAAACACACGTGTCGTGTTTCTCCTGAGAGGCAATTCAGAAATCGACTGCGATTGACCAAACTTCGCTTCATCGCATCAAACAGTAAAGAAAAGCAGTGTTTCATATTTTATTTGACAAAATAAATTGTGCATTTAAAACACAGAAATTGGAAATTTCGATAGATCTAATTAGCTACCGAGGCAATTAATCTTCTGTGTTGAAATAGTGGAATGGTATGCATCCCGTGCCGGAAGACTGCTTGGCGGCACGGATTCCATCTCTCTGCAAGGCTTACAAGTGATAGAAAAAGATTAGGTGAGATGTTTTGAATTAATTTATGCATTTCTGCTCTCACTGCTCCGTCTGGATAGGGTCTCAAATAACTCTTTTAATAAGAATTTCGTTGCTCGTTAAATCTGTCCAACAATCTAAGAGAAGACATATAAATGCCACTTATTCAAATAAAAACAAATATAATTTTAAACAAAATGCGTTTATTTGTCAAACGAATACACCGCTGTCGGCTTATCAAAGGCTCCTTTAATTTCTAATTCCCAAGGACAGAAAGTATTTCCTCTTTTCTTTGTTCTTTTCCGGAACATAAACCAAAACCGAACGGTTAAGAAAGTCTTTGGCATGAACATCGGCTCCTTTTTCGACCAAAAATTTGCAAAACTCCAAATCCGCCGTTTGTGCCGCCATGTGAAGGGCAGTGATTCCTCCGAAGGCCGGCTCCCTGACCAGCCCCTCATTTAATCCAACCACGAATTTGGCACTCAAAAGTTTATTATTACGAGCGCAGGAGTGCAGGAAATTGTCGCCGTTCTCCTGTTTCGTATTCAGGTCTGCGCCAGCCTTCAGCAATTCCTCAGCCACGGCGATATTTTCCATTTTAAGAGCAACGAACAAGGGTGAGAGAAAGAAAAAGTTTTTCTCATTCACATCCACCCCCTTGAAAACGAAAAAAGGGACGAGCGATTTTCCAAATTTTTTGTTCATTGAGGCAAAGTGGAGAACAGTGTTTCCCCAGTCCTCACTCAGGGACAGCACGTCGAAGTTCTTTCCGCACAGCCACTGGCACATTTCTAAATCTGCGAAAGCCGCTGCGATGTGAAGGGCATTCGTCCCTTCACTGCCGATAGAATTTATTATTTCTGGCACTTTTGAGAGCACGAATTGGACGCCTTCTAAATTGTTCTCCAATATGCAGGTGTGGAAAGTGTTCATGCCATCGTTCTTCGCGTAGAAATGGGCTCTAAATATCCGCATTTTCTCTGCCACGTCAAAATTTTTATTTCTCAAAGCGTAATTTAAAGGCGTGAAGCCAAAGTGGTCCTTCTTGTTGATGTCAAGCCCCAAATGGGAAAAATACCGCACGAGCTGAGTTCCGTGCTTCGAATTGAGGCCGACGTGGTGCAAAACTGAGGTTTGACTTTTCCATTCAAAGAATCCACTGGGACGCCGGTTTCCACGAGCCACCGGCACATTTCTAGATCAGCATCCTCCGCCGCTATGTGAAGTGCGTCTCGCCCTTTCGCGTCTTTGCCTCTAATCAGTGTTTCATCTAATTCGTGAATGAACCTGGCGATGTTCAGCTTGTTGAAAATACGCAATAATGCAAAAAATTGTGGTCCTTTATGTTCAAAGAGGCGCCGAGACTCAGCAACTCGCGAGCAATGTCAATATTTTCCGCTGCAAGAGCTGCATCCAAAGGCACGAATCCGAACTTTGATTTTTCATTTAACTTTAGCTTCTGTGAGATGAAAAACTGCACTAATTCCATTCCGTGGTTTTTATTAAACGGCGCGCGGTGCAAGGCAGTCCCGAAACAGCTCGTTGACGCTACGTCGATGCCCTCGGCGATGAGCCACCTGCAAACACTCAGGTCGGCGAACTGGGCTGCCAGGTGGAGGGCATTTCTCCTATCGGAATCAACCTCCTTAATTAAATTCGGGTTCCACGCGTGAATTATCTGAGCGACGTCAGATCTGTTTTGAATTATAAAAAATGCGAGAGATTTTTGTTTTCCTTTTTTTCCAGTTCGAGCAGGATCTGCGCCACCCTGAAGTTTCCCTTCCTGACTGCGTAGAAAATCGGTTCCTCGCCGTCCACGTCCTTTTCCTTCAAATCTAGTTTGTTCTGATTTATTAGGTGCCAGACGATTTTGATTCCGTTCTCCTTGTTCAAGGCCGCGAAGTGAAGTGGCGTCAAGCCGAATTTTATCCTTGCCTCAACAATTTCTCCAATTTTCAGGAGTTCGAGGCAATTTTCCAGGTTCTCATCCCTGGCTGCGAGCATCAACGGGGTCAGACCTGTCGTTGTCTTTTCGATGAAGCGGTCTGTATCCCGCACGCTCAAAAATGAATCCATTTTTCACAACCTGCCAACAATCAACATTTTTTAAAAAACCAAAGCATAAAAATAAATGCGTACTTCTCTTCAGGAAAATTAAAATTTCTCAAGCTGTTGCGTCTTTAATGGACAAAGATCTCGAGTCAACAAAACGCAACCACTGTTAGAACAAATAAAATCAAACTGTGTTGTTAGTCGAGTTCAAATGTTTATGTGAATCCCTTATGGTAATAACAACAGTAAATATTTAAAATCACTTTAATTTAAATTGTATTGTTCGCTTAACAATAACTGAATCCTAATGGTACCACAAGTGATTACAATTAAATTGCCAAACACTCTAATTCTATTGTTTTAAATACAAAGTAATCTCATTGAGGACCAAAACATATTTATTCCATTAAATCCTCAATGTCATTGATTCAATAGTATTTTCAATAGAGGATATTTATTTTAATTTGTAAAAGTGAAGTTAATCTATTGTTTACTCGATTACTCTCAGTCATGTAATCCATTGGGCAAACCCCTCACTTGCCACTATATAACCACGGACCAAATGACACTCGAGTTACTTGAGAGTTCATTTTTCCACGCGTTACAACGGGCTAGTGTGGGAGAAGTCCGCAGCTATTCTTCTTTAATTGGTAGAGTAAGTGGTGAGAAACTTATAGTTAACTGAGCTTATTTATTCCTCTTTTCAAATTCAATATTGTAAAGTTTAATTCCTTTAATATTCAGTTCCTGATTGTATTTCGGTTATTTCAATAACGTTCTTAACTGAGTCAATATCAAGGTGAAATATATTTCATAATTATTAAACCAAATATAAATTTTGCTGTATCGTTTAAAGTATCAGCTTAAATAATAATGTTACTTGTATTTAACCTAAACCGGTCTCTTTCATTATTTTACCCTAGTAATTAAAGAAACTACGCGATCTTGAACCGCTCGTCTAAAACTTATATTTATCTATTAAATTTCATTTTCTAAAGTTATTCTTTTAACGTAAATTCAAAATCTTCCATTTCCAACTTTGGGAACTAATTAAAGTTGGTGGTGTCAGAAAAATCCTGAAAGGGCACGGCTTCACCGGGAGGGTAACTACTGGGGAGTTCTGTCCTGCGGCCCGAATTAATGCCTGGGTACGCGAAGGTTGCAACGTAATTCTAGATAAAGGCAAATTTTTGGATAATTAATCAGCTAGATTACTCCTGACTAAGTTGCAATTCACATTTACTTATCAGTTGGAATTAAGATGTTTTTGTTATGTAAATATTAATTTACATTGTTATGCTTTATTATTAAGAATTCAATCTAAAATGATTTTAAATTGTTCACTTTAATATAAATTGTAGAAAAAATTGATCATTTCAAAGATAAATTAATTATATAATAGCTGACACGATGATGAATAATTTTTTCCAATAGAAATCATGCCACAAATTTGATTTTAGAGAACTGCTTCCGGTTGTACCAAATAGCATTGTGCATTAATTTACAGTTTCTCTGACGGAAAAACGTCTCTTTTGACCCTTTGCAATAAAATACACACATGAAATTAAAGTAATGATGAGAACTGTGTTTCATTTAAAAAGAAAATACTCTTCTACATTGAAGTTTTTAACTTTGAATTTTAAACCAATTAAAATTGAATCAAAATGCCGGTGAAATATTTTATAATGCAAACAAATAAAATCAATCACGTTTCCTCTGGGGTTTTGCTTCTTCTAATTTACCTAGTAATTATGTTTAATTATGGTCACCAATTTTGGAATTCAATTGATATCGCGGGTTGAAAAAAGCGAATATTTTGAGCCCCTTTTTCAAAGTCAAATTATCTTATTTTGCTGCTAAAAATAATCCATTTAGTTTCCAAATTGGCATATAGAAATTTGAAAAATTTGCTGCTTTTTCGCCTTTGAATCCTCTAACAATAAGATCCTTGGCAAGAGCAGCTGCGACGCTTGCGAGAGGCGAGCTATAAATTAAGAAGAAAACCACCCGAACTCTCCTTTTGCCGCGCGTGAATAATTATTTGTGTGCTTGAAAGCGAGAGTGCTTGCAGAAGCTAATAAATATCTCTTCTCGTCGGCTTGCAAGGGGAATGTAGAGTGCTTTAGTCATTATTGCACACGTTTCGCTCGCAGACTAAAAACAAAGGAGAGCGGCCGCCAGGAAAAAAGCTCACTCGCCCATATTAAAAAAAAATAGCTCACAGAGAAGAAATTAAAAAATTATACAATCGTCTTATTGTTCTTCATTGTATTTTGCTAGAAAATAGTTAGTATAATTAATTTTTGTGAGTGAAGTGACAAAAAAAATACTCAAACGGTCATTGGTTTGAATTGAACCACGCGAAGTAAAGTTACAATATTTTTTCCTCTTTGGGGGGCGCTTCGATCGCCCTGTTTCACCTGCAACCTTCCATCTTTCATTCAGGTTCAGGTTCTCTTACTGGAATGTCGTTGCAAAAGGCGCTGTGCATGGTTTGCGAGCGTCCGACAGCGGACGGCGCTGTCCTCGCTGTCCACGTGGACAGGGAAATACTGGAAACTTGGTTTCACAACGTCTGCGGACACGAATTGGCCGAGGATATCGAGGACGATGACCTGATTTGCTACTTTTGCCTCTGGCACGCCGAGTGAGTTATAAGAAAAAAATAGGAATTTCTCGTTTCTATTTTAGGTATTTTCATAAAGATTTCAATGAAAATTCGACGATATGGCGGACGAGGCTTTGGTTTGGTGGCCCAGAAATTCAGAATATTTGGACGATACGGCAAAGGAGCTGCGGAAGAACTATTTTGGTGAAGATTAACTTTGAAATTTTTTTAATTCGATTTAATAATTATGCGTTTTCAGAGGGCAAATTGGAGCAGTGTTGGGTAGAGTTGGAGAACATTGAACTACCGCAAAGTGACAGCAGCGACGAGACACGAATTGATGAAACTGAAATACTGCTGAACCGATGGAAATGCATCTGCTGCGGGAAAATATTTAAATATTCTCGATATTTGACTCAACACATGAAGAAAATGCACAAAAAAGCCATCAGATGTGGATATTACAAATGTCCCACTTATTTCCACAATCTTGAAGAAAAAGAAGAACACACCAAGACTGTTCATGAAATCTCAAGACAACGAGAAAAAGTCGAGTGCACCTTTTGTAGAAAGGAATTCGAGGGACCAGGAAACCTCAAAGATCATATTCGCACAGTTCACAAAGAGTTTCCTGTAAAATGCTCTCTTAACGGTTGCTTTTCCTACTTCAAAACACAAATTGAAATGAAAACACACTTTGATTCTGTTCACAAAAGGGAAAACGAGGCAAAGAGATTTCAATGCAATGATTGTGGCTACAGAACAAGGCTTAAATCTAATTTGATAGAGCACTTCATTAGAAAACATTTTCCAATATCAAGTGAGTGCAGCATTTGCGGACATTCTTTCTCCTCTGAGTTTTTTTTTAAATCTCATATAAGGCTATTGCACACTTTCAAAGTTTGTTCCTTGTGCAAATTGAGCGTCTCCGTGGGGAATTTCCAAAGACGCCACTTAAAAGCAAAAAATTGCTATCGCTGCAAGAATAAATTCCAATGTTCAGGACTATATCAGTCACATTTGAAATCATGCAAGAAAACTTTGTTCAAGTGTGACAAGTGCCAAAAAGCATTCATGCATAGATCTAAGTTGAATTACCACATGAAAAGAGTACATAACACACGCGGGATTCAATAGAAACAACTTGGTTTGAAGTGCGAAACCTGCAAAAGGTACTTCAAAGGTGATAAAATCTTGAAAGAATATTTATATAGAACCCACAAAAAAGCCAACTTGAAGTTTTGTGCTCATTACTCCAAACATTTCCATGATTTCTCTTACTTGAAGCAGCATCTAGCTTCAAAGCATAATTTGATTGTTGGTCATTTGCCGTGTCCGGACTGTAAAATGTCTTTCGTCTCATTGGAATTTCGGAATAAACATCAAAAACAGGTCCACGGAAAAAGCAAAGTCCGGGAAACTTCTCACATTTGTGGAAAATCGATGTACTCACGTTGCATAAGAAAACATTTACTTCTAATTCACGGAGAAACGTCAGTCCGTCAGTAATTTCTTTCCCTTTTTGCAATTTTTGTTAAAGTCAATAATATCAGGTTCATTTATTCACCATTCTGAGCAAATTTTCGACAAGCACCTTTCCGATCGATTGAAAATACTTGCACGCAAATCGTGAGGCATATCCTATTTTATTTAATGTATAAATTTTGTTTTTATGAGACTGTTTCGCAAATTGTAAACACATCATCACTGCTATAGTTGAATGATTTTGATAAAAATGAAAAGAAAACTCAATAGAAATTGTTTCCATCTTAGATGTTTTTCATATATTTTCTCAATAAATTTGTAGGTTAAAAACTTAATAATCTTAGTATTTTTGACCTCGCACGAAGACATCTGAATTAAATCGCAGAGAAAAAAAGGAGTTTTGATCCCGAAAATAGTAAACAAAAATTGAGTCAACAAAATTCCTAAGGAGAGCAGATTATCCATTATGCGCGTGAATGAGGCGACATCTATCTTCATGCAAAGGAAAAATGGTAATTTTGAACGTGTCTCGTCCCTCTCTTAGTGTACTGACTTCTTGGGAAAATATTTGTCCTGCTGTCTTTTTTCCGTCCGATTGGATATTTATCCGTTGTTTGCTTTTTTTACCTGCTCAGCGGGGGACAAATTCGTGCGACGCGCAGTTATGGCGTCCAGTGGAGTATGGCTCGAAGAAATGTTCACGTGAAAATGTGCGAAAAAAGCAATTTTTCGTCAATATTGTGAACTAATTTGCATTACTTGTGCTAATTGTGTCTTTTGGATCGTAAAAACATCTCTTGACACTCGTACGGCAATCCAAAGAGAGCTTTTTGCTTCCCACAATGTGACGCCATCTTGCATCTGCGCAGTGGGAACCAATTTTATCGCACATCTGGCCCCCGCTATACCTACATACTATTAATTTTTTATTGAAGAAACCCGAGGTAAAATTTTACTTTCCATTTGAAATATATCTAGGACTAAAAATAAAAGTGATTTTATGGAAACAAACTTCAGTTATTGCATAATCCAGGATTTTGTTTTTAGGCTCAGTGTAGCTATATTTTTAGCCAAATTTACATAGTTAATCTGCTCGATCAAAAAGACGTTAAATCCAATTGCGCCAATATTGACGTGCGTTGCGATCGCGGCCAACGCGAAGGCAATGCAGACAAATCGGCCGATTAATTAAGTTTGTTGGCAGCCAGATAGTCAGGAGCGAGGTCATCGGGCTGAGCGCCGGCCGTGAACGTGAAGCCACCAGGGGCGCATCAAACAGTTAAGAAAAGCAGTGTTTAATATTTTATTAGACAAAACCATTGTGCAAACAAGACACGGAAATTAGAAATTTCGATGAATCTGTCTCACTCCCGAGGCAAACAAAGGTCTCTTTTGTGGTCAAATAGTGGACTGGTATGCAACCCGTGCCAGAAGCCTGCTTGGCGGCACGGTTTCCATCTCTTTGCAAGGATTACAAGTGATAGAAAAAGACTACGCGTGATGTTTTGAATGAATTTATGCAATTCTGCTCTCACTGCTCCGATTCGAGAATGCTATTGATTCGACTAAAAGTAAATTTAATTTAAAAAAAAATTATTTGTCAAACGAATACACAGCTGTCAGAGAGTCTTTGGCATGAATATCGGCACCTTTTTTTACCAAAAATTTGCAAAACTCCAAATCCGCCGTTTGCGCGGCCAAGTGAAGGGCAGTAACTCCTCCAAAGCCCGCCTCCTTGATCAGCCCTTTTTTTAATCTAACCACGATTTTTGAGAAACAAAAAAATCAATCACTTTTTGCTCCTTCTATTTTACCTGTTATTTATGTTTACTTCAAGTCACAGATTTAGACATTAATTCAATTAAAATCACGGAACGTTTCTAGAAAAAAAGCAAAATAAATTGAGCTCCAGCGTTGTTTAAGTCAAGGGCAGTCTTCACGACACTAAAAATATTTACAACAACGATCACTGGTTTAAATTAAACCACGCAAACTAGGAGTGTTATACCTTTTCTCTTTGAGGGGCGCTTCAATCGCCCTGTTTCACCTGGAACTTTCCTTTAATTCAGGTTCAGGTGCTCTTACTGGAATGTCGTTGCAAAAGGCGCTGTGCTTGATCTGCGAGCTTCCAACGGCGGACGGCGCCATCTCCGCTGTCCACGTGGACAAGGAGAAACTGCAGGAGTGGTTTCTCAACGTCTGCGGACAAGAATTGGCTGAGGAAATCGAGGACGACGACAAAATTTGCTATTTTTGCCTCTGGCACGCCGAGTGAGTTCAAAAGAATTCAAAATTTTCTTTATTATTTGAAGAATATTCCCTAAGGTTTCAATGGAAATTCGTCGAGATGGCAGACGAGTCTTTGAATTGGTGGCCCAGGAATTCAGAATATTTGGACGATGCGACAAAGGAGCTTCGGAAAAACTATTTTGGTGAATATGAACTTTGAAATTTTTTAATTTGATTTAATATTTAACCATTTTTAGAGGGCAAATTAGAGCAGTGTTGGGTGCAGTTGGAGAAAATTGAATTGCCGCAAAGTGACAGCAGCGAAGAGAGACAAATCGATGAAGCTGAAATACAGCTGAGCCGTTTGAAATGCATCTACTGCGGGAAAAGATTTAAATATTCATATCATTTGTCAAAACACGTGAAGAAAATGCACAAGGAAGCCATTAGATGTGAAAATCGCAATTGTGTTACTTATTTCCAAAATCTTGGAGAAAAAGAAGAGCACACAAAGACTGTTCATGAAATCTCAAGACAACGAGAAAAAGTCGAGTGCTGCTTTTGTGGAAAGGAATTCGAGGGATCAAAAAGCTACAAGCAACATGTTCGCTTTGTCCACAAAGAGTTTCCTGTAAAATGCTCTCGGATTGGTTGCCTTTCATATTTCAAATCAAAAATTGAAATGAAAACACACTTTGACTCTGCTCACAAGAGTGAAAACGAGGCAAAGAGACTTCAATGCAACGACTGTGACTATAGAGCAAAGGATAAATCTATCTTAAAAAAGCACATCATCAGCAATCATATACCAAGATCAAGTGTATGCCACATTTGCGGACATTTTTTCTCCTCTGAGGGCTCATTGAGAACTCATGTAAGGCAATCGCACACCTTCAAAGTTTGTTCCTTGTGCAAATTGAGTGTTGCTCTGACGGAGTTCAAGCGCAGTTCCCACTTGAGTGTAAAAAATTGCACTCGCTGCAAAAATAAATTTAAATGTTCAGGACTCTATCAGTTACATTTGAAATCATGTAAGAACACTCTGTTCAAATGTGACAAGTGCAGCAAAACATTCATCAAAAGATCTTTGTTGAATTACCACACGAAAAGAGAGCACATGACGCGTGGGATTGAGCAGAAACACCTTGGTTATAAGTGTGAACCCTGCAAAAAGTACTACAAAAGTGAAAAATTCTTGAAAGGTCATTTGAAAAGAACTCACAACAAAGCCAACTTGAAGTTTTGCGCTCACTGCTCCAAAAGTTTCTACGATTTCTCTAATTTGAAAAACCATCTCGCTTCAAAGCATAATTTGATTGTGGGCCATTTGCCCTGTTCAGACTGCAACAAGACTTTCGTCTCATTGCAATATCGAAATAAGCATCAAAAAGAGGTCCACGGAAAAAGAAAAGTACGGGAAACTTGTGACATTTGTGGAAAGACGATGTACTCTCGCTGCATGCGAAATCATTTGCTTCTAATTCACGGTGCAACGTCAGTCCGTCAGTAATTGCTTTCTCTTTTGGCAATATTTTTGTAGAAATGCGATAGTATAAGGTTAAATATTTGGCATGTAAAATCTATTAATTCTGAGCAAACATACATCGTCAACTTGGAAAAAACACGCTAAACGTGAGCCTCATCCCATATTTCATCAGATGTAAGAATTTCGATTCAATCCTTGTTCTTTATGTAGAAATTTCCCTCAATAAATTTCTTGCTTTAAAAATAAACAGCGTTTTCATTAGTATTTTTCACCTTACATGCCACACAGACATCTGAATGAAATTCCTTAGGAAAAAAGGAGAGGTAATCTCCTTCTGCTGGCGATCTCGAATTTGAATTGAAAGCAGTACCGGCGAGGAGCAGGTTTTCTTTTAGGCGCGTGCAAGAGGCGAAATAAATTTCTCATATGCGATGGAAAATAACTATTTTGTGCACGTGTCGCGTCTCTCTCTTCAGTGCCCGTGAATACTTTATTTAAATTATTTGCCCTCGCACTTGCCAGTTTCGTCGTCTTTAATTTTGCCCGGCTTTCCGATAGGATAAGTATCCGACTCGGAAATTCCACTCTGCTGACACGCAAGAAGCAACGCCGTGCCAACAGAAACAGAGAAAATGGCGCAAATAAAGGGTTTCTTAGAACTTTATTAAAATAGGTATTGGATTTTGAAATAAAGTTAATACATAATGGTTCAGAGGAAAATTGACGGAAAATTACTGTAGCTGGTTTTCTACGCGCGCGGCATCGTCAGCGAACCGTGGCCGCAACAACAACGACGGCGGCAAGTTCTGCAACACCCGGCGGCCATCGGCACCGACGTTGCCGCCTGCAGACGCTGTTCATCGACTACACAGACGAGAACCTCAAATACTCTTACGTCCCACTAATCAAATAAAATTTGATTTTCCATTGGTTTTATTTCAAAATTAAAAACAGCAACTTATTAATAAACAAAAACAGTTGTTATTGGGTAATTCTGCTAGAATGCAAGATGATTTTTCTCCTCTGCATGGTTTACTTTTAGCTACGGGTCAAAAGTATGAAAAGAGAAACGGATTTTTTGTAAATATTTAAAGTCTGTTATTTTTTTTTGCTCTGTTTATCCCTGTCCGAGGACCGGAGGACCGGGAAGGGCGCGCACTGCACTAGCACGAATGCTGAATTCCGAGTGCGAATAACACCGCGAACGGATAACATGGGCGCACCAGGCCGCACAGGGACCCAGCCCACTCAAGGGCCACTTGCCTCTGCACCGAGGACTGCATTGAAACGCTAGACATTTGTCCCGTGAAGCAAAATCACGCATGCTGGAAAGGTGCAAACCAGCAAGTAGCGAGTCGGCTCCGGTGCGCCTCCCAGCCCGTTGAGCAATTTGAGCAATTCGAGTCACTAAACTAACCACTTTTTGCCATCTCTGACATTGGGTAGCCAGTATTAGATCTCCCAACTGCTCAAATACCTCTCATTGCTTTGACACTCCTGAGAGTGCCTTAACAATGCGAGCCAACGGGCTGGTGAAAAAAGCGGGAGATATTTGAGCAATTCGGGAATCTATAATACTATGCGGCAGTTTAATGTCAGAGATGCCAAAAGGTGATTGATTGGTTTGGTGACTCGAAAACGCTCAAATAGCTCAACGGACTAAGAGGCGAACAGGCATCAATCCGCCACTTGCTGGTTTCCGTACGCTTTCTTCTGGCGGTCAATAAAAGACCTCGGTTCATGGAAGCAAACAGATGGCTTTATTTTAATGCACATTGGGGCAACCATAGCGAGTCACAAGACTCTCGACTTACTAAAGCAAAAGAGCGTAGGAGGAAGGAGGCAAAAATTTTCTGCTTTTAAACTTGGATGTTTAATCACACACTTAAACAATGTATTAGTGGAAGAGAGAAATCAATAGAGCGAAAAGTTCCCGGAGCTTAGAGGTTAGAATTGTTTCCTTGCATAATTTTGTGTTGCTGCGTAAGCACAAATATTTATTTTTTACAACGACCGCAGGGAATTGTGATGCCTCAACAAAATTTTTGTATGTTATTCAAATTCTATGGGGATCAAACTCTCAGCAAAAAAGACATTTTAGATTTTTTGAACAGTTTCATTCTCCTAGTGGCAGGAAATGCAGAGCAATATTAAGATTCAAGTAAAAATATCACCATTAATGTCCATTCCAATAATCAGCAATTATTATTGTTCCTGAGCAGGGTTTTACGAGCTTCATATAAATAAACAGAGAGTAATGGAGTAACAATTTTAATTTAATGTTTCTGTTTAATGAGAAATTAGCCACTGCGTTTTTGACCAGAACAGCTCTGCCCAAGAGGGCAGTTTTATTATAGCTCGCTGGGAAAGGAGATGAATCAAGTCGAAAGAGATTATCTGCATTTTTGCTATAAATATTATAAAATCCGTGGGAGCGTTTCTGGAATTTTCGGGATTTACCAGCGCGTTAAATTACAATCCAAAGAGGAATTCAATTCAAATCGCGGATAAAAAAAACAATTTGAGCAGTTGAGCTCCTTTGCCTGAGTGAATTTATCTTATTTTGTTGCTAAAAAAATATCCATTTTGATTCCAGAACAAGTTTTTGAGATTTTAAATTTGAATTTTATGTATGGCTTTCTCCTTTAAATCCTCTTTGGTCCTTCGCGGTGATTGCAACTGAGATGATTGCGAGAGGTGAGCCACAAATTAAGAAAAGAACCGCTCGAACTCTCCGTTTGCCGCACGTGAATAATTATTTGTGTGCGTGAATGCGAGAGATGCATCCAGAAACAAATAAGTCATTGTGGGACTGGCTTCTCGCCGCTTCCGTCGGCTTGCAAGGGTGTCGAGCGTTGTCATACGTTTCGCGTGCAGACTTATAAGCGCGGTGAGCGGCAACCGGAAAAGAGTTAACTCAACTATAAATTTTGAAAAAACAAATTAACTCACATGGCTGAATTTAAAAAATGACATTGGCTTTATTGACTTATTCTGGAAAAAAATTAATAAACATTAAACATTATATATTTAATTTTTATTAATGAAGAAACAAAAAATATTTAATGGAACGGTTACTGGTTTGAAAAAAACCACGCAAACTAGGAGTAGTATACCTTTCCCTTTGAGAGGCGCTTCGATCGCCCTGTCTCACCTGTAACCTTCCATCTTTCATTCAGGTTCAGGTGGACTTACTGAAATGTCGTTTCAAAAGGCGCTGTGCTTGGTTTGCGAACGTCCGACTGCGGATGGCGCTGTCCTCGCTGTCCACGTGGACAAGGAAAAACTGGAGGCTTGGTTTCTCAACATCTGTGGACACGAGTTGTATGAGGAAATCGAGGACGAGGACAAAATTGGCTACTTTTGCCTCTGCCACGCCGAGTGAGTTATAAGGAAAATTTAGGAATTTCTCGTTTCTATTTTCGGTATTTTTATACAGATTTCAATGGAAATTCGACGAGATGGCGGACGAGGCTTTGGTTTGGTGGCCCAGGAATTCAGAATATTTGGACGATGCGGCAAAGGAGCTGCGGAAGAACTATTTTGGTGAAGATACACTTTGAAATGTTATAAATTCGATTTAATATTTGTGCATTTTCAGAGGGCAAATTAGAGCAGTGTTGGGTGCAGTTGGAAAAAATTGAATTGCCGCAAAGTGACAGCAACGAGGAGAGACGAATTGTTGATGCTAAAATACGGCCGCGGCGATGGAAATGCATCTACTGTTGGAAAAGATTTAAATACACTCATCATTTGTCAGGACATATGAAGAAAATGCACAAGAAAGCCATTAGATGTGAAAACTACAAATGTGCTACTTATTTCCACACTCTTGAAGAAAAAGAAGAGCACACAAAGACTGTGCATGAAAGCTCAAGACATCGAGAAAAAGTCGAGTGCAGCTTTTGTGGAAAGAAATTCGAGGGACCGAAAAACCTCAAAAACCATATTCGCACAGTTCACAAAGATTTTCCAGTAAAATGCTCACTTCGTGGCTGCTTTTCCTACTTCAAAACACAAATTGAAATGGAAACACACTTTGAATCTGCGCACAAACGCGAACACGAGGCAAAGAGATTTCAATGCAATGACTGTGGCCATATGGCAAGGTTTAAATCTGATTTGAAAAAGCACATCATTAGCAAACATATACCAAGATCAAGTGAGTGCCATATTTGCGGAAAATCTTTCTCCTCTGATTGTTTATTGAGAAAACATAAAAGGCAATCGCACACTTTCAAAGTTTGTTCATTGTGCAAATTGAGTGTCTCCGTGGTGAATTTCAATCAGAGTTTTCACTTTAGAGTGAAAAATTGCTATCGCTGCAAAAACAAATTCCAATGTTCGGGACTCTATAAGTTACATTTGATATCATGCAAGAAAACTCTGTTCAAGTGTGACAAGTGCCAAAAAACATTCATGAATAGATCATTGTTGAATTATCACACGAAAAGAAACCACATGACGCGCGGGATCCAGTACGAAGAGCTTGGTTTCAAGTGTGAACCCTGCAAGAAGTACTACAAATGTGACAAAATCTTGAAACAACATTTGAATAGAATCCACAACAAAGCCAATTTGAAGTTTTGCGCTCACTGCCCCAAAGGTTTCTATGATTTCTCTACTTTGAAGCACCATCTCGCTTCAAAGCATAATTTGATTGTTGGTCATTTGCCGTGTCCGGACTGCAAAAAGACTTTCGTCTCATTCGTATATCGAAATAAACATCAAAAAACGATCCACGGAAAAACCAAAGTCCGGGAAACTTGCAACATTTGTGGAAAATCGATGTACTCACGTTTCGTGCGAGAACATTTGCTTCTAATTCACGGACAAACGTCTGTTCGTCAGTAAATGCTTTCTCTTTTGCTATTTTTGAACGAACGCGATAATATAAGGTTAAAAAAATGTCACGTATAAACCATCCTGAGCAAATTTCGAAAACTCCGTTTTCAATAAAATATCCTAATCCTATTTTATCAGATGGATAAATTTCATTATTGTGAGACTGTTCCGCTAGCACATCTCATTACTGCCGATTGCCTGATTTAGATGAAATTGGAAACATAAATTTAATAAATAATCATTTCGCTTCTTGTAATTCATGTATAAAAATTATCTCAATAAATTTATTGGTTTAAAATACAACTTTTTCTTGAGCATTTTTCACCTCACAAAGACTTATGAATTGAATCCCAGAGAAAAAAGAAGTTATCTGTTATCTAATTCTCAAAAGCTTATCCAGAAAATAAACGCAAAATTTAAGTCTAAAACAATTCTTGATTAGGGGAGAGCAGTTTTTCTATTATGCGCATGCAAGAGCCGAAATCAATATTCGCTTGCATGGGACAATATTTATGACACCTGCCTAATTTCGCTTTTGTAGACTCTTTTTGACGAGAACAATCGATCGCAATGCTACAATCTCGTTGATTTTTAAGCGAGGCCTGCGATGAATTTTTTTTAATCCAGCAAACACAGGCTGAAAATCAGTTTTCTGTCAAAGAGGCACTACCACTGGTTAAAAATTTAATTTTTGCAATTATGAAAAGGCTGTCTTGCCAGATTTGACAAATTCAAAATTTTGTTTCATTTTTTATTACATTTTTATGATACAAATGTGTCTTGAAGCAGACTCGAATTTGAGTTTATTTTAATAATTCCCTGTTATTTGTGGCTCATTGCTAGTGTAGCCACATATTTTTAGCCGGATTAACAGTAAAGTTCTAAACTCGATGTAAAGTCGTAAATCCGAATGCGACGAAATTTACGTGTGTGGTGCAACCGCGGCCGACGCCAAGATAATGCAGACGAATGGGCCGACGAAGTTTGTTCGCGTCCAAGTTGCGAGACAGAGAGCCAGAACGAGGTCATCTCGCTGAGTGGCCGGCTGTGCAGCCCGAATTGACCGGCGGCCGCGGCTTTCTGCCTCGGCAACAACAAACTTCGCAGCTGTGGACGCTCCAAATAAAAAGCCGAGCTTGTGATTCCGCTCTGCCGACGGGCCGACACGCAAAAAGCTTGCCAAACTCGCCGTGTAAACAGAAACAACAGAGAAAATGGGTCACATAATGCTTTTCTTGGAATTTTAATAAAATAAAAAATTGGAATTTAAAATAGAGCTAACGCAATGGTAAGAGGGGAAACTTGCAAAAAATTATTTTATTAGACAAGAGAATATTAAAGGTAGAGATCGCAAACTCCAAAATGTTGATAAATATTAGAACTTTCCTTTTCCTTGTGGTCTACCGCAAAAGTGACTAACAGATACAATAGCAATCGCGGCTAAACCACATTAAATTTATAAGATTTTCAAGCAATTTTCTTTAGAAGGACATATTGGCATCAAACAATGGCAGCATTCATCTGTTATAAAAATCTTCCTTTACAAAACAACTTAGGTGAGTATATCCTCGTTAATAAATTAATGAACCATCAACCCCGCTGACGACCAACTCAAATACTCCTTCATCCCGTGAATCAAATAAAATCCGCGTTTCCACTGTTTTTGTTTTTAAAAACTTCTCACAAACAAACAACAGCAGTAGCTGCGTTATTTAAGGTATTATAATGTTTGCTATTCGTCGTCATTGTTAGAAACAGCCCTTTGTTGGCTCGCATTGTTTAAGGCTTTCTCAGGAATTTCAAATCAACGGGAGATATTTGAGAAATTTGGGAATCTATAATACTGGCTGTTTAATGTCAGAGATGCCAAAAGATGATTGATTGATTTGGTGACTCGAAAATTCTCAAATAGCTCAACGGACTGGGAGGCGCACAGGCGCCGACCCGCCATTTGTTGGTTACCATACGCTTCTTTATGGCATTTCAATTAAAGGGCTCGGTTCATGGAAGCAAACATATGGCTTTATTTTAATGCATATTGGGACAACCAGCGAGTCACGAGAGTGTAATAGGAAGGAGGCATTACTTTTTCTACCTTTAAAATTGAATTTTTAAACACACACTAAATAAAAGTGTAAGAATGGAACAAACAATATAAATAGAGTGAAAGGTTCACGGAGCTTAGAGGATAGAATTGTAATCTTGTATAATTTTGTGGTGCTGCTTAAGCACAAATATTTATTTTTTACTAGACAAGCTGGAAATTGTGATGCCTCGACAAACTATTTTAAATTTTAATTTTATGGGGAACAATTTCTCAGCATAAATAACATTTTAGATTTTTATAAACGTGTCATTCTCCTATAGTGGCAAGAAATGCACAGCAGAGAGCATTCTCAAGATTTTGTGTGAAAATATCGCAATTAAATTAATGTCCATTCAAATCACACCGTCAACAATTTTTGTTCCTGAGCTGGATTTTACGAGCTTCATATAAATAAACAGAGAGTAATGGAGTGATAATTTTAATTTAATTTTATATTTTAAGGAGAAATTAACGCACTGCGTTTTTGACCAGAGCAGCTCTCTGCCCAAGAGGGCAGTTTTATTTATGGCTCGCTGGGAAAGGAGATGTGTCAAGTCGAAAGGGATTATCTGAATTTTTTCTATAAATACTCTACAATCCGGAGCTTTTCTGGCCACATTGAATTACGAGCTGAAGAGAGTGGCTGATGATTTATCACCGCTTGGTTCCAGCGTACGCGGCCTGCCATCCGACTATTATTAATTTTTTTTCTGGCAGCAGGTTTGCAGTAACAAACGATAGATGTATATTTGAGAGATCGTTTTGGAAAGCTCAGAAAATTATTTTTCAAGGATTCTATTGAAAACATAAATGCAATCGCGTGGAGAGGGAGATATTATTTTGAGCCCAAAACTTTTGCTAGACTATCTCACAAGTAAAAGACGCCAGATTTTGTATATTGCTGATAAGAGAACTGGAGAGTGCCTGATGCAGCTAATTAAAATATCTCTGGGGCTGGCTGTGCGCCGAAATTCTCGCCGCTTCCGTCGGCTCGCAGGGGTGTAGAAGTGTAGAGCGCTTTCGTCATTGCACACGTTTCGCTCGCAGACTAAAAACCGAGGAGTGCAGCTGCCGGAAAAGAGTTGACTCAACCATAAATTTTGAAAAATTAACTAACTCACACAGCTGAAAAAAAAATGAACTCAGCTTGTTCTTTATTAACTTTTTCTGGAAAGAGTTAATAGACGTATATTTCATTTTTATTAATGAAGAAAAAATATTTAATGTAACGGTCACTGGTTTGAATTAAACCACGCAAAGTAGAAATACTTTATCTTTCCCTCTTTAGGGGGCGCTTCAATCACCCTATTTCACCTGGAACATTCCATCTTTCATTCAGGTTCAGGTGGTCTCACTGAAATGTCGTTGCAAAAGGCGCTGTGTTTGGTTTGCGAGCGTCCCACGGCGGATGGCGCTATCCTCGCTGTCCGCGTGGACAGGGAGAAACTGCAGGAATGGTTCCTCAACGTTTGCGAACACGAGTTGGCCGAGGACATCGAGGACGATGACCTGATTTGCTACTTTTGTCTCTGGCACGCCGAGTGAGTTATAAGGAATTTAGGAATCCAATTATTTTATTTCAGGTGTTTTACCCAAGGTTTCAATGGAAATTCGACGAGATGGCGGACGAGAATTTGGTTTGGTGGAATTCGGATTTAGACGATGCAGCAAAAGAGCTGCGGAAAAACTATTTTGGTAAATAGATAATAAACTCTGGAATTTTTAAATTTTAATAATTTTATGCATTTTTAGAGGGTAAATTAGAGCAGTGTTGGGTGCAGTTGGAGAAAATTGAATTGCCGAAAAGTGCTGACGGAGAAGAGAGACTAATTGACGAAGCTGAAAAAGAGCCGAGGCGATGGAAATGCATCTACTGCGGGAAAAGATTTAAATATTCTTTTCAATTGTCAGGACATATGAAGAAAATGCACAAAGATGCCATTAGATGTGGATACAACAAATGTCCCACTTATTTCCACACTCTTGAAGAAAAAGAAGAGCACACAAAGACTGTTCATGAAATCTCAAGACAACGAGATAGAGTCGAGTGCAGCTTTTGTGGAAAGGAATTCGAGGGATCAAAAAGATACAAAAGTCATGTTCGCCAAGTTCACAGAGAGTTTCCTGTAAAATGCTCTTATAACGGTTGCATGTCATACTTCAAAACTGAAATTGAAATGAAAACACACTATGAATTTGCTCACAAAAGTGAAAATGAGGCTAAGAGATTTCAATGCAATGATTGTTGCTATAGAGCAAAATTAAAATCTAATTTGATAAAGCACTTCATTAGACAACATTTTCCAAGATCAAGGGAGTGCCACATTTGCGGAAATTCTTTCACCTCTGAGTTTCTATTGAGATATCATATTAGGCGTTTGCACACTTTCAAACTTTGTTCTTTGTGCAAATTGAGTGTCTCCGTGAAGAATTTCAATCAGAGTGGTCACTTTAGTGTGATAAATTGCACTCGCTGCAAGAACAAATTCCAATGTTCTGGACTCTATCAGTCACATTTGAAATCATGCAAGAAAACTCTGTTCAAGTGTGACAAGTGCCAAAAGACATTCATTTACAGGTCTTTTTTGAATTACCACGCGAAAAGAGAACACATGTCATGACGCGCGAGATTCAGCACAAACATCTTGGTTTCAAGTGTAAACCCTGCAAAACGGTACTACAAAATTGAGAAAATCTTGATAGAACGTTAAAAAAACCACAACAAAGCCAACTGCATGTACTAAATGTGCTCATTGTGCCGAAAATTTCTATAATTTCACTGATTTGAAACACCATATCGCTGTAAAGCATAATTTGATAGTAGGAAAATTGCCATTCCCGGACTGCAAAAAGGACTTTCATCTCATTGAAATCTCGCGAAATAAATAATGCTTTGACATTTGTGGAAAAACGACGCACTCACATTGCATGCGAAAACATTTACTGCCAATTCCCAGTGAAGTGTGAGTCCGTCAGTAATTGTCTATCGATATTTTGTTAACAGTCTACATTTTTGAACATTTTTCACAACAACAAAAATTTCACTCAATAAATTTCACAGTTAAAAAACAGCTTTTTCATGTGTATTTTTCATGTCACACAAAGACATCTAAAAACTCAATCCCAGAGCCTTTTTTCATTTGTTTTTATCCTGATCCATGCATTTAATTTGTTTATTGACTTGGATGAAAAATAAACAAATATGATAAAAATGCGAGGGAATCTCACTCTCAAAAGTAGAATTTGAGTCGAACGCTATTCTGGGGGAGAAAAGGTTTTCTATTATGCGCGTGCAAGAGGCGAAATCAACTTCTCGTGCGTTAGAAAATGGCTCACACACGTCCCTCTTCAGTGGCTGTAAAATTATTTGCCCGCACGTGCCTATTTCGTCATATTTATTTTGTCCTTTATTATTTTCCCGTCTGATTGAATAATTATCGATCCCAATGGGCAATTCCGCTCTGCCAACACGCACAAAGCATGCAAACTCGCAGTGCAATAAGCAGAAACAGAGAAATAAGCGGCGCAAAAGAGGCCTCACTTGGAATTTTATTAAAATAAATATTAGGAATATAAAATTCAGTCAACACAAAATGGCATTGATGAAAATTGACGGAAAGATTATTGTAGCAGACGAGAGAATGTGAAAGGCGTTTGTATTGACAAGATATTTTACGAAAGATATCAATTTGCAGAGAAAAAACTCGCCAAATATTTTATTTGGGTTGAATTTTGCTTTAATTTGATTTGTTATAGCTGCAATGATTGCATTTTTCGTTTTATCACATTAATTAAACACGTGTACGCTGTCATATTATATTGTTAAAAACTATAATTACTTTTTTAATTTACAATTTGGCTATTGTTATTAATGAAACGTCATCCAATGGCCAGGAGAAGATGAAAAATGTGAAAAAACAATTAAAATTTATGTCTTAAACAAACGATAAAGGGTCCGGCATATCATCATTCCTCGGAATTTATTAATCATTGGTAAATATATGCATCAACTGTGGTTTTCTTGAAGCAACACAAATTTGTAAACAATAAATCAGCAGTATATTCCCTCGTTAATAAATGTTGTGAAGAGATCAAAGTCCAAAATGTTGATATTTGTTTGATCTTTCCATTTCCATGTGGCTTTATACACAACTAACTCGTCAGCTTTCATTCTCAGCACCAACCTCGGGACGTGAGCATCAGCAACAATGTCCTCTGTCATCCAAAGAAGACTTGATCGCCCCGTGAATGTGATTGCTTGGTGGCATGAAAGCAATTGTGCTTTTACTAGAACAAAAAAACAACTAATCGTTTAAAGAGGTGAGTTTACCTCCAATATTATGTTTAAATGGAATCGTGGTTTAATTTAATAATTTTAAAAATTTTATTTAGTTATAAATGCAACCTTTTAGTTCAATTTCAAAATAATTTTTAATCATTTAATTATTAAAAAAAATCAAAAATATAAAGATTACAATTTATTTATTTGGAAATTTACTAAAAATTTTAGTTTACTCTAAAAATTAATTAAAAACACAGTTTGTTCCAGCCTGTGTTTCCTTCCATCTCTCGCAACAACTCGATTCAAATTTCCAAGATGTTTCGGACGAGCTGCTGAAAAACCTCTGGACCGCCAGCTATATTTTGTTCGCCCCCCATTGCCCTCCTCAAAGTTGTGTTCGTCGGGCTGATTTTCTGCGGTTTCTGGTTTGGTCACCTGCGGGCGAAGTACGGAAGATGTCACGTGTCGACGCTATAGGTGAGATTGATTTCACTCATATGAATGAAATTCACATTGCGTTCATTTTTTTATTCAGAGAGGAATTGAATCTTTTCCTGTCGACGCTCAAACATAAAAAACGGCTATTAAATGGAAATGATTCAGACTCTGATTCAACTCTTTCGGTTTGTCTATTCCTTTAGTTTGTCTATTTCTATTTTATTATTTTTAAAATTAATTTTCACAGTAAGATGAAAACTATGACAAGGAAGATGAAGGAGACCTGAACAGTAAAGAACCCATGGATAAATCCCTTACATATTTTTGCTTTGGCGTGGCCTTTTTTGTATTTGGTGTTGTTTTTTATCTGCTTGTTTATAGTTGGCGTGACGATATATCGATGTTCAAATATGAGAAAGAAAGATTGTTTAAATAAAAATTGTGATTGAAGACGTTTAAAATTCTTGGTTTTATTTTCAGAGCTGTCCTTGTTTAATTTCATTTGTTCTCAACAAATTTATTTTATTTATTTATATTTTTTGTAAAATTTGTGTCAGCATTTACAATATTGACCTATTTTCTATAAAGCAACGCGATGTATATTTATTTAAAATATCATTATATTATGCCAAAGTTCAAGTCTGCTGGCCGGGAGAGAGGCTTGACACATTTATTTTCTGATGATCAACAGGAGTAACAAAATAATTAGTTTGTCCTTCTAATCGAGAACAAATTTATTTCAGGAGAGAACTGAGATGCATTTATAAAAACGGATTGGCCTTTAAGCAGGAGTTAGTTAGTTTTGGCTATAGAATAACAATCGCATAATGCGGATAGATTCATAAAAAATATTAGTTATTCTACTCCTGCGCTAATTAACTGAGTTTCTCCGACGAAATCATTTCTATCCCTCGCGTCCCTCAGCAGCAAAATGTGTCTGTCAAGGATAAAAAGGTCAACACGTTTCGACACCAAGTGTTACAATTCTGCACATTCTGGCCTCAACGCGACAAAAAAGACGAAGGAAAAAACATCAATTTAAGAAACGCATTCAATGGCCGCCCTGCACGTTGCATCCTCAACGGAATTGATGGCCCATAATTATCACCCACTTTTTTATTTCCTTGGGCAACGCCGTCAACTGCAAAACGTCGACGGGCAGACGCCATGCCCTGGCTGAAGGAAACCTAGACGCCGTGCATTGTTGCTCCATTTCTGCACTCGTTTAACCATCTGGATTGTGCCAAACAGATTTTAGAGCACAATAAAAACTGTAAAACTTAAACCAATTAAAAACTAGAAAAATTAATTTGTATCCAATAAAAATATTTTTATTTTGTCAGTACACATAATTTGCTGTTTGAAATAAAGAAAATGATGCATATTTCAAAAATATTGATTATAAATGAGTTCAATATTATTGAAAACCCCCTATATAATTAGGCGCAAACATATTTTTAATCTGTACGAATGGCTTATAAAAATAAGCCAGTTAAAGCGTTAATTTTCCCCATTCCGGTTTAGCATTTAAAGCATGAGCGACCTACAGAGACTCAATTTGGCCAAATCTAGGTTGCATAACCTAAGCAGGAAGAACAAAAGTTTGTTCGACCTCACGGCCAAAAAGATCGTCAATAGCTTTGAAGCCTTCATTTCTGATGAACGAGAGGAGGGCATGGATAGAATCCAAAGACTGCTAACACTTCGTGAGTGATCATTATAAATATTAACATTAATTTTTATTTTTATTTACATTCATTTTAGCTCGTTGCCTGCGTCAAAAACTGTTGGACGGCCTTTGTGAACTCACGTGTAAAAACAATTATTACGTAGACAAACAGATGCAGGAACTAAAGAGAATTTTATTTATTTTTACTCACTTGCTTTGCCCGAAAATAAAGGAAATCACTTTAAATGGCATGCTGACGTTCAGCCCGAAAAACTACAGAGAAACAGCGCTTTCACAGGTAATATTATTTAAGGACGCGTGTTTACGTGATCAAAAAATAAAAATGGGAAAATTAAAATGTTGGAATTTTTAGAATCTTTGCAGCCGTCAACCGCTGGACAAAAAAGGACGATTTAACGTAGTCAGTGATCTGAATAACAAAAGAAATAATGATTCTTTTTATGGTGGATTTTGGGTTGCTTATTAAATATCAGACAAGACACAGTTAAAGTGGCGTGTCCTAAACATCAGCCGCTCTCTTTTTGCCCAGCGTTTGTCGGCTTAAATTAAAATAGCTTATTATTGAACAAAATTTGTTAGAAACTGTTGATAAATTTCACAAACAGTTACAGTCAACAAATCTATTAATTGTTCTTCAGTGTTATTCGCTTGTAAAACTCTTCTTCCGTTCCAATTATCTTTAATTAAACTAACTTTAAAATTGGACCAGATACTTCTCCTGATTGCGATCCACGCGCCGAATGTCCAGTCCCTGACTCTGAGCGTCGACAAATCATGCGAGGAATTCGAGCATTCCAAAAGAGCGTGGGTGGAAACCCTAGGAAGACTCCAAAAATTAAGAAAACTGAAACTGGACACCCACAAGGTGAAATACGCCGAAGCGAAGGAAATCTGCAAACAGCTTTCGGATTTAAAATATTTCGACGTCCGTCTTGACATGAGCGACAAGAGCATCTGTCAAGAAAACAACATTGAAGATTTCAAATTGGCCTTTTCCCAGCTGAAAGTGTTCCTCTTTCCGTCAGACTCGTGGCGTTGCGAAAGGGCCAGTTTTTTGTTCAAGCAATGTTTGAAGCACTTGCCGCAACTGGAGCTCGTGCATAAGCAGGAAGGCTTCGATTTCAGCAGCCATTATGCGCCGACCATTGCCTCACCTGATAATTTTAGAAATTTACAAAAACCTTCCGCCTTTTGCTATTTGAAGGTGGACTATCTAACAATATCCAGGCCGTGGCATTTGAAGTTTCCAAACGTCAGGCATCTTGTTTTGGAGGTAATTTATTATTCAATTAAAAAATGGGTCTTTTAATAAATTATCACCATGATGATCGATTCAATGAAATATATTTATATAAGAACGATTTTCAGGGCAACTCGGATGTTTCCGTGGAAGATATCGACCCAGTCATGCAGTTCAAAAAAATTGAGAGTCTTAAGTTGAAAGACTTTGGGGGAAAGGAGGTGGTGGAGACACTGCTGAAGACTTACGGGCACAATTTGCACACTCTGGAACTCGCGTTTCAGAGCTCTCCTCCAGAAATTGAACTTAAAACGATTTTCTCCAACTGCCCGAAACTGCAGACAATTATTTTGGGTCGTGTAAACATCACAGACAGTTCGGCGCCTATTAAATTTTTTCCGCCTCTCAAGCAATTCACGTGGGTTACTTCAGACAGGTATTGGACTGTATTTTTTTAAATTACAATTTTTTAATTTACTCTTGAAATTTCAGGGCAAAAAATGCGTGTCTGTCCAACATATTACAAGCGCCCACACTGGAGATGATTTCCATTTCTCACGAAAACTATGACGTAAAAGATTTGGAAGAAGTCTCAGCTTTAATTGCTAAAAAGAAAATCCTGAGAGAGCTCAGAAAATTTCAATACACTTCGTCCTGGATAGAAATGGAAAACATCAACTTGGAATTTTTCAGAGCTTTGAGTGATGTCGTCAAAAACGCATCGGCATTTTTGCCGCAATTATCGAGTGTCAAAATGGCTTTGCATTACACGGATATTCCTGTAAATATGTATGAAATTTCAACGAAAAAAACAATCGTGCTACTTGGCGAATCAAGCCTTAACGATTTTCTTGACATATACAACTCTCTTGACAAATAATTTTGCCCAGAAGAAATCAGAAAAAAATGGATTTCAGAGATCTGCTTCTTGTTGTCATAAATTCGGTTTTTAGAGTTCCTCCGACTTCTCCCTCAACCCGTATAGCAAAAGGAATAAATAAAAATAAATTAATTTAAAAATGACGTACTGTTTGATTTAAAAAATATTCCCAGTTTGGACCACTTGAAATTGAATGTCTAAGCCAATGTTTTTCTTTTAGCAGATTTTGCACTTACAATGAGAGTAAATATTTTTGATAGACAATCAAACAAAATGAATCACCTTTGCTCTGAGGCTTTGCTCCTTTCTATTTTACCTTTTATTTCTGTTTAATTAAGTCACATTTAGAAATTCAATTGAAATCCCGAAACATTTGTATAGAAAAATATCAAACAAATTTGAGCTCTTTTTTGTCTAAGTCAAGGGCAATCTTCACGACACTTAAAATTATTACAATAACGGTCACTGGTTTAAATTAAAACACGCAAACTAGAATTTATTCCATTTCACCATGAGGGGCGTTTCGATCGCCCTCTTTCACCTGGAACCTTCCATCTTTCATTCAGGTTCAGGTGCTCTTACTGAAATGTCGATTCAAAAGGAGCTGTGCATGGTTTGCGAGCGTCCGACTGCGGACGGCGCCATCTCCGCTGTCCACGTGGACAAGGAGAAACTGGAGTCTTGGTTTCTCAACATCTGCGGACACGAGTTGGCCGAGGATATCGAGGATCACGACCTGATTTGCTACTTTTGCCTCTGGCACGCCGAGTGAGTTCTAAAGGAATTCAGGAATTGTTTCATTTCATTTAAGGAATTTTTCGTAAGGTTTCTTTGGAACTTCGACCAATTGGCGGACGAGGCTTTGGTTTGGTGGCCTCGGAATTCAGAATATTTGGACGATGCGGCAAAGGAGCTTTGGAACAACTATTTCGGTGAAGATAAACTTTTAAATTTATTAAACTATATTTCATATTTATGCATTTACAGAGGGTAAATCAGAGCAGTGTTGGGTGCAGTTGGAGAAAACTGAACTGCCGCAAAGGGACAGCAGCGAAGAGAGACGAAATGAAGAGGCTGAAATACAGCCGAGGAGTTTGAACTGCATCTACTGCGGGAAAAGATTTAAATGCACTCATCATTTGTCAGGACATATGAAGAAAGTGCACAAAGAAGCGATGAGATGTGGAAATCACACATGTGCTACTTATTTCCACACTCTTGAAGAAAAAGAAAAGCACACAAAGACTGTTCACGAAAGCTCAAGACAGCGAGACAAAGTAAAGTGCACCTTTTGTGGAAAGGAATTTTAGGGACCATCCAACTACAACACTCATGTTCGCAAAGTTCACAAAGATTTTCCAGTAAAATGTTCTCACTTTGGTTGCCTGTCATACTTCAAAACTCAAATTGAAATGAAAAAACACTTTGATTCTGCTCACAAAAGTGAAAACGAGGCTAAGAGACTTCAATGCAATGACTGTGACTATAGGGCAAGGCTTAAATCTGGTTTGAGGGATCACATCATTAACAAACATATACCAAGATCAAGTCAGTGCCACATTTGCGGAAACTCTTTCTCCTCTGAGTGTTTATTAAGATTTCATATAAGGTGTTCGCACATTTTCAAAATATGTTCTTTGTGCAAATTGAGAGTTGCCCTGATTAAATTCAATCAGAGTTGCCACTTTAGTGTGAAAAATTGCTCTCGCTGCAAAAACAAATTTAAATGTTCAGGACTCTATCAGTTTCATTTGAAATCCTGCAAGAAAACTCTGTTCAAGTGTGACAAGTGCCAAAAGACATTCATGAATAGATATTTGTTGAATTACCACATGAAAAGAAAACACATTACGCGTGGGATTCAGCACAAATAGCTTGGTTTCAAGCGTGAACCCTACAAACAGTGCTACAAAAGTGATAAAATATTGAAAGAACATTTATATAGAATCCACAACAAAGCCATCTTGAAGTTTTGCGCTCACTGCTCCAAAAGTTTCTATGATTTCTTTAATTTGAAAAGTCATCTCGCTTCAAAGCATAATTTGATTGTGGGCCATTTGCCCTGTTCAGACTGCAAAAAGACTCACGTAATTTGAATCTCGAAATAAACATCATTAACAGGTTCACGCAAAAAGCAAATGCCGGGTAAGCTGTGATGTTTGTGGAAAAACGATATACTCAAGTTGCATGCGAAAACATTTGTTGCTAATTCATGGTGAAACGTCAGTCCGTCAGTAATTGCTTTCTCTTTTGCCATATTTTTTGTGGAAATGCGATTGTATAAGGTTACATATTTGAAAAAAAACACTCTAATCGTGAGCCTCAGCCTATTTCATCAGATGTATAAATTTCATTATTGTGAGACTGTTCCGCCAAGCACATCATTTCCGCCGGTTGCATGATTTTGATGAAAATTTAATAAAAATCGTTTCAATCCTTGTTCTTTATATAAAAATGTCACTCAATAAATTTCTTGCTATAAAAAAAGCCTTTTCATGAGTATTTTTCTCCTTACACGCCAAACAGACATCCGAATTTAAATTAATATCCGTATAAAATTTTTTGCTCATTTAGTTTGATTTTTAGTTGCTGACCGAGCAACGGGTTTTATTTCAGAAATTGAAAATACGAATAATCAAACATAGAAAATTATAAATAAACAGAACGAATAACACGTAAGTATGAGTAAAATTTGAATTTCTCGAAACCGCGCCCGTCGTCAGATTAGAATATTCATACTCTTCCTCTTGCTGCTTCTGGGGAATAGCTGAACTTTAATTGCGTCTAAACTAGAGGTTTTGGTGAAACTTTTGAGAAAAGTAGGTCAGTTCAATATTTCAGCTGCATCGCAAATTGAAGAAAGAAATATTTAAACATTGATGTGTTGAGATTTGAAATATTTTCGACGTAAAAGTCGTTCCCACAGGTTTTGAATTTGAAGGAAATTGGCGCCTCTCTCCTTCAGAGCAGCGCTGCGTTCGCCGAGTATTCTGGATATTTGAGGAAAAACTCCTTTTTCAAGATTAATGAAGTTAGATACATTGATGTGTCCTTTTATCCCCATGGGCCGTTACTGCCTTCAATATATAAATTACATCATAATCAGTTCACAAAGGTATTTTTAATTTTAATGTCGTTTAAGGTTTTGGGTTTGCAACTCGCTCAGTTATTTTTTAATTTCATAATTCAGGAAGCACCACAAACTAATATGATTGCATATTTCGTTTTATCACATTAATTAAAAACGTGTACGCTGCTGTCATATTTTATATTGCAAAAATTTAAAATATTTTTTTTAATAAATTTAAAAGTTCTTTTAACGAAACTTATTTTCATTGCCAGTAAAAGCTGAAACAAGCGTCGGAAAACGACAACAATTCCTACGAGAACAAGTCTGGTATTTCATCATTTTTCGAGTGAAAATTCAAGCCACTTTTTCGCAATTGTTTTCACCAACAGAAAAATTCTCTATAAGAATAAACAAAAAGACCATTTGGAACAAATTAACGAAATTTATTTTTCATTGGTAAATAAAAATACCAAAAATACAGCAACTGCGGTTTTGTTGAAACAGCACAAACTTGTAAACAAAATTTCAGCAGTATATTCCCCCGTTAATACAATATGAAGAGAACAAACTCCAAATGTTGATATTTATTTGATCTTTTCCATTTCCATTTGGACTACCGCAAAAGTGTCTGACTGAGCCCACAGTTTACGTCCAGCACTCGCAGCTACCAGTCTTTGAAGCCATACGATGATGCGACGACAGACGATCATTATTTTTTGCCGCCTTACTTGGTGGCATCAGTCTTACGCCGCCTTCATCGACTATAGAAGAACTACATTTTGATAATATAAATTATTGACGCAATAACAAAAGTAAGTTCATCCTCGTTGATTCAATTATATTATAACAACCATTGATTTTTTATTGAATTTTTAAAGTAAAAAACAATTTTGAATGCTTTTAAAATATAGCAATTTAAAATGTCATTTGAATTGTTATTTTTATTGGGTTTTAAATTAGAAATTGAAAAATTATTTAATTAGTTGAAAATTCTTATATAATGGTAAAACATTACTTGCTGAATAAGTTGATTATTATTATTACGTTTTACAACAGTGGTCAAGTCGTACCTTTTCTGAAAAACCCCTCAATTCCTACCGAGCATCTTAATGGATCAGTAGTTTGAATATTTTTACATATTTTTCAGGTTGGAGACCGTGGCCAAGATCGGAGTCAAGTTCTGCAACACCGACTACCCGGACATCCAGCACTTCTACCATGCGCTACTTATTTCCACACCATTAAAGGAAAAGTAGAGCACACAAAGACTGTTCACGAAAGCTCAAGACAACGTGACATAGTCGAGTGCAGTTTTTGCGGAAAGGAATTCGAGGGTTCAAATAGCTGCAAGCATGTTCGCAACGTTCACAAAGGGTTTCCTGTAAAATGCTCTCTTCGTGGTTGCATGTCGTTCTTCAAAACTCAAAATGAAATGAAAACACACTTTGATTCTGTTCACAACAGTGAAAACGAGGCTAAGAGACTTCAATGCAATGACTGTAGCTATCAGAGCAAGGTTTAAATCTATCTTAAAAAACCACATCATTAGAAAACATATACCAAGATCAAGTGAGTGCCACATTTGCGGACATTCTTTCGCCTCTGAGTGTTCACTGAGATATCATATAAGGCAATCGCACACTTTCAAAGTTTGTTCTTTGTGCAAATTGAGTGTCTCCGAGGGGAATTTCAATCAGAATTATCACTTTAGTGTAAAAAATTGCCTTCGCTGCAAGAACAAATTCCAATGTTCAGGACTCTATCAGTCACATTTGAAATCCTGCAAGAACACTCTGTTCAAGTGTGACAAGTGCAACAAAACATTCATCAAAAGATCTTTGTTGAATTACCACATGAAAAGAAAACACATTACGCGTGGGATTCAGCACAAATAGCTCGGTTTCAAGTGTGAACCCTGCAAAAAGTACTACAAAAGTGAAAAATTTTTGAAACAACATTTGAATAGATTCCACAACAAATCCAACTTGAAGTTTTGCGCTCACTGCTCCAAATATATTCATGATTTCTCTAATTTGAAACGCCATCTCGCTTCAAAGCATAATTAGATTGTGGGCCTTTTGCCCTGTTCAGACTGCAACATGACTTTCGTCTCATTGGAATATCGAAATATTTATCAAAAAAACGTTCATGCAAAAGACAAAATCCGGAAAAGTTGTTACTTTTGTGGAAAAACAATGTACTCGAGTGGCATTTGCTTCTAATTCACGGTTCAACGTCTGTCCGTCAGTAATTGCATTCTTTTTTGCTATATTTTGCAGAAACTCGATGTTGCAAGGTTAAATTATGTGACATGTAAAATCCATTAATTCTGAGCAAACATTCACCGTCAATTTGAAAAAAAAATACGCTAATCGTGAGCCTAATCCAATTTCATCAGAAGTATAAATTTCGTTATTGTGAGACTGTTCCGCCAAGCACATCATTTCCGCCGGTTGCATGATTTCAGTGAAAATGGAAAGAAATTTAATAAAAATAGTTTCAATCCTTCTTTAATTAAAATTAACAGCGCTTTCATGAGTATTTTTCACCTCACAACCCACACAGACATCCGAATTAAAACTCAGGAAAGAAAAAGGAGAGACAATCTCACTCTCGAAAGCTGAATCCCTAAAATAAACACAAAATTTCAATGCAAAGCACTTCCGCAGCAGGAGCAGGTTTTCTTTTATGCGCGTGCAAGAGGAAAAATCAATTTTGCATGCGATGTAAATGTGCTTTTTTGCACGTGTCGCGTCTCTCTCTCCCTTCAGTGCCCGTGAATACTTTTTTTAAATTATTTGCTCTCGCACGTGCTTCTTTCACCGCCTTTATTTTGTCCTGCTGTCCGATTTTATAAACATCCAACCCGGAAATTCCACTCTGAAGACACGCAATAAGCAACGCCGCGCCAACAGAAACAGAGAAAATGGCGAAAATAAAGGGTTTCTTAGAACTTTATTAAAATAGATATTGGATTTTGAAATAAAGTTAATACAAAATGGTTCGGCGAAAAATTGACGGAAAATTACTGTAGCTGGTCGTTTTCTACGCGCGCGGCATCGTCAGCGAGACCGTGGCCGTAAGATCATCGACGGCGGCAATTTCTGCAACACCCGGCGGCCATCGGCACCGACGTTGCCGCCTTCAGACGCTGGATCATCGACACACTGACGACAACCTCAAATACTCCTGCGTCCCACGAATCAAATAAAATTCGCGTTTCCGCTGTCTTTATTTGAAACGTAAAAAGCAACTTTTCATTAATAAACAAAAACAGCTGTTATTGGATAATTCTGCTAGAGTGCAGGATGATTTTTCTCCTCTGCATGGTTTACTTTTAGCTACTGTTTAAAAGTATAAAAAGAGTCGAAACGGATATATTTTTGTTTTGAATTTTTAATGTCTGTTATTCCTCTTCATTGTTAGAACCAGCCCGTTGTTGGCTCGCATTGTTAAAGACATTTTCAGGAATTTCAAAGCAGCGGGAGATATTTGAGCAATTCGGGAATCTATAATACTGGCTGTTTAGTGTCAGAGATGTTAAAAAGTGATTGATTGATTTGGTGACTCGAAAATGCTCAAATAGCTCAATGGACTTGGAGGCGCAGAGGAGCCGACCCGCCACATGTTGGTTTCTGTACGCTTTTTTCTGGCGTTTCAATAAAAGACCTCGGTTCCACGCGTGAATTATCTGAGCGATGTCTGATCTATTTTGAATTACAAAAAAATGCAAGAGATTTTTGTTTGTCTCTTCTCGCAGTTCGAGCAGGACCTGCGCCACCCTGAAGTTTCCTTTCCTGACTGCGTAGAAAATCGGTTCCTCGCCATCCACGTCCTTTTCCTTCAAATCTAGTTTCTTCTGATTTATTAGGTGCCAGACGATTTTGATTCCGTTCTCCTTGTTCAAGGCCGCGAAGTGAAGTGGCGTCACGTTGAATTTTGTCCTCGCTTCAGCACAATCTCCGCTTTCCAAGAGAAAGAGGCAGCTTGCCAGGTTCTCATCCCTGGCTGCGAGCATCAGAAGGGTCAGGTCTTCAGTTGTCTTTTCTATAAAGCGGTCTGCATCCCGCACGCTCATGAATGAATCCATTTTTCACAACCTGCCAACGATCAACCTTTTTTTAAATAAAAAAAACCAAAGTATGAAAAAAAATGCGTACTTCCCTTCAGGAAAATTAAAATTTCTTAAGCTGTTGCGTCTTTAACGGATAAAGATTTCATGTCAACTAAACGCAGCCACTGTTAGAACTACAAAGTGTGTAGTTTGTCGAGTTCAAATATTTACTTATCTGTTCGAATGAAGATGTTTTTGTTATTTAAATAATACGTTTTTAAATTTACATTAATAAAGTTCAATAAGAATTCAATCTAGAATGATATTTCACAATGGGATTTTGTGTAGATTTTTCTCGCTTAAATCCTCTATGGTCCTTGGCAATTACTGCAACTGCGATGATTGCGAGAGGCGAGCTATAGACACGATCTTGTCAACGAGCTGCTGTGCCACGGTCATGGCGTCAACGTGTGCCACGGCGGCTGCTTCCGGCCAATACGCGGTCACCGGCACCTACCCTGTCAGCCCACGTGTTGCAATTTGGAGGAGACAACGATGAAACAAAGGTAGACGAATTCATCCGCAGCGTGGAGCGACTTCGCCACTTCTGGCCGAATTACTAAAATTAAGAAAAGAAACGCCCGAACTATCCTTTTGCCACACGTGAATAATTATTTATGTTTGTGAATGTGAGTGTGCCTCCAGAAACGAATAAATCACTCTGGGACTGGCTGTGCGCCGCGCTTCTCGCCGCTTCCGGCGCCTTCCAAGGGTGTCGAGCGTTGTCATACGTTTCGCTTGCAGACTATAATAATCAACAGAAAAAACTAGTTAAACCATAAATTTTGAAAAAATTTGAAACAAATTATCTCACGAAGCTGTACTAAAAAAAAATTAGGCACTCGGCTTGTTCTTTATTGTCTTTTGCTGAAAAATAAAAGTATAATTAATTTTTGTCAATGAAAAAACAAAAAATAGTTAATAAAACGGCCACTGGTTTGAATAAAAACACGCAAACTAGGAGTTGTATACCTTTCCCTTTCAGAGGCGCTTCGATCACCCTGTTGCACCTGCAACCTTCCATCTTTCATTCGGGTTCAGGTGGTCTTACTGAAATGTCCTTTCAAAAGACGCTGTGCATAGTTTGCGAGCTTCCGACGGCGGACGGCTCTGTCCTCGCTGTCCACGTGGACAGGGAAAAACTGGAAACTTGGTTTCTCAACGTCTGTGGACATGAATTGGCCGAGGAAATCGAAGACAAGGACAAAATTTGCTACTTTTGCCTCTGGCACGCCGAGTGAGTTCTTAATAGCAATTCAAAGAACCTTCTGTTTTCAATGAGAATTTTTATCACAGATTTCAATGGAATCTCGACGAGATGGCGGACGAGAATTTGGTTTGGTGGCCCAAAAATTCAGAATATTTGGACGATGCAGCAAAAGAGTTGCGGAAAAAATATTTTGGTACATATAATCAAACTTTTGAATTTTTAAATTTTAATAATTTCATACATTTTCAGAAGGTAAATTGGAGCAGTGTTGGGTGCAGTTGGAGAAAATTGAGCTTCCGAAAAGTGCTGCCGAAGAAGATGGACGAATTGATAAAGCTGAAATGCGACCGAGGCAATGGATATGCATCTACTGCGGGAAAAGATTTAAATATTCTTATCAATTGTCTAGACATATGAAGAAAATGCACAAAAATGCCATCAGATGTGGAAATTACAAATGTCCCACTTATTTCCACACTCTTGAAGAAAAAGAAGAGCACACAAAGACTCTTCACGAAAGCTCAAGACAACGAGAAAAAGTCGAGTGCAGGTTTTGTGGTAAGAAATTCGAGGGATCAAAAAGCTACAATCAACATGTTCGCCAAGTTCACAAAGAGTTTCCTGTAAAATGCTCTCGGTTTGGTTGCAATTCATTCTTCAAAACTGAAATTGAAATGAAAACACACATTGATTCTGCTCACAAAAGTGAAAACGAGGCAAAGAGATTTCAATGCAATGACTGTGACTACAGAGCAAGGTTGAAATCTAATTTGATAAAGCACTTTATTAGAAAACATTTTCCAATATCAAGTGAGTGCCATATTTGCGGACATTCTTTCTCCTCTGAGTGTTCACTGAGATATCATATAAGGCAATCGCACACTTTTAAAGTTTGTTCCTTGTGCAAATTGAGTGTCTCCGAGGGGAATTTCAATCAGAATTATCACTTAAGTGTGAAAAATTGCATTCACTGCAAGAATAAATTCCAATGTTCTGGACTCTATAGGTTACACTTGAAATCATGCAAGAAAACTCTGTTCAAGTGTGACAAGTGCCAAAAGACATTCATTCACCGATCTTTGTTGAATTACCACAAGCAAAGAAACCACATGACGCGCGGGATTCAGCACAAACACCTTGGTTTCAAGTGTGAACCCTGCAAGAAGTACTTCAAATGTTTAAGATTTTTGAAAGACCATTCATATAGAATCCACAACAAATCCAACTTGAAGTTTTGCGCTCACTGCTCCAAAAGTTTCTACGATTCGTCTAATTTGAAACGCCATCTCGCTTCAAAGCATAATTTGATCGTGGGCCATTTGCCTTGTCCGGAATGCAAAAAGACCTTTGTCTCACTGGAATTTCGAAATAAACATCAAAAAGAGGTCCACGGAAAAAGCAAAGTCCGGGAAACTTGTCACATTTGTGGAAAATCGATGTACTCACGTTTCGTGCGAGAACATTTGCTTCTAATTCACGGACAAACGTTTGTCCGTCAGTAATTTCCTTCTCTCTTGCTATTTTTGTACGAACGTGATAATATAAGGTTCAAAAATTGTCACGTGTAAACCATTCTGAGCAAATTTTGAAAACACCGTTTTTAATAAAATATCCTAATCCTATTTTATCAGATTTATAAATTTCATTATTGTGAGACTGTTTCGCTAAGCACATCTCATTACTGCCGGCTGCATGATTTTGATGAAAAAATAAATAGATAAATTTAATCAATAATCAATTCGCTTCATGTATTTCATGTACAAAAATTATCTCAATAAATTTATTGGTTTAAAATACAACTAGTTCTTGAGCATTTTTCTCCTCACGAAGACATATGAATTAAATCCCAGAGAAAAAAGAAGTTACCTAATTCTCAAAAGCTGATCCAGCAAATAAACGCAAAATTTAAGTCGAAAACAATTCTTGATTAGGCGGGGAGAGCAGGTTTTCTATTATGCGCATGCATGAGCCGAAATCAATATTCGCTTGCATGGAAGTCTCTCTCTCTCTCTCTCTCTCTCTCTCTCTCTCTCTCTCTCTCTCTCTCTCTTCTCTCTCTCTCTCTCTCTCTCTCTCTCTCTCTCTCTCTCTCTCTCTCTCTCCTCTCTCTCTCTCTCTCTCTCTCTCTCTCTCTCTCTCTCTCTCTCTCTCTCTCTCTGAGTCCGTGAATACTTGGGACGAAGCAAAAAAAGCTTGCCAAACTCGCCGTGTAAACAGAAACAACAGAGAAAATGGGTCACGTAATGCTTTTCTTGGAATTTTAATAAAATGAAAAATTGGAATTTAAAATAGAGCTAACGCAATGGTAAGAGGGGAAATTGACATAAAAATTATTGTATCAGACGAGAGAATTTTAAAGGTAGAGATCGCAAACTCCAAAATGTTGATAAATATTTGAACTTTCCTTTTCCATATGGTCTACCGCAAAAGCGACTAACAGAGACAATAGCAGTCGCGGCTATACCACATTAAATTTATTCAAGCAATTTTCTTGAGAAGGACATATTGGCATCAAACGATGGCAGCACTTATCTGTTATAAAAATCTTCCATTACAAAACAACTAGGTGAATATGTCCTCATTAATGAATTAAAGGACCATCAACCCCACCGACGACCAACTCAAATACTCCTTCATCCCGTGAATCAAATAAAATCCGCGTTTCCACTGTTTTTGTTTTTAAAAACTTCTTAAAAACAAACAACAACAGCATGCTGCGTTATTTAAGGTTTTAATGTTTGTTATTCGTCGTCATTGTTAGAGCCGCAACCCGTTGATGGCTCGCATTGTTAAAGGCATTTTCAGGAATTTTAAAGCAGCGGGAGATATTTGAGCAATTCGGGTATCTATAATACTGGCTGTTTAGTGTCAGAGATGGCAAAAGGTGATTCATTGATTTGGTGACTCGAAAATGGTCAAATAACTCCAACGGATTAGAAAGGCGCACAGGCGCCGACCCACCACTTGTTGGTTTTCACACTGCTTTTTTCTTCTGTCGTATCAATAAAAGACCTCGGTTTATGGAAGCAAACAGATGGTTTTATTTTAATGCGTATTGGGACAACCAGCGAGTCACAAGATTCTCAACTTACTAAATCAAAAGAGCGTAGCAGGAAGGATGCATTACTTTTTCAACCTTTAAAATTGAATTTTTAAACACACACTAAACAAAAATTTATTAATAGAACAAAGAAATCAATAGAGCGAAAGGTTCACGGAGCTTAGAAAATTAAATTGTTTGCTTGTATAATTTTGTGGTGCTGCTTAAGCCCAAATAATTATTTTTTACTAGACAAGCTGGAAATTGTGATGCCTCGACAAACTATTTTAAATTTTAATTTTATGGGGAACAAGTTCTCAGCATAAATCACATTTTAGATTTTTATAAACGTGTCATTCTCCTATAGTGGCAAGAAATGCACAGCAGAGAGCATTCTCAAGATTTTGTGTGAAAATATCACAATTAAATTAATGTCCATTCAAATCACACCGTCAACAATTTTTGTTCCTGAGCAGGATTTTACGAGCTTCATTTAAATAAACAGAGTAATAGAGTGATAATTTTAATTTAATTTTATCTTTTTAATGAGAAATTAACGCACTGCGTTTTTGACCAGAGCAGCCTTGCCCAAGAGGGCAGTTTTATTATGGCTCCCTGGGAAAGGAGAGAGCATTTCTGGCCACATTGAATTACGAGCCGAAGAGAATGGCTGATGATTTATCACCGCTTGGTTGCGTGTTACTTATACCATAAAAGAGGCGCGCTGCAGCCTGCACGGCCTGCCATCGGACATTTAATAATTTTTATTTCTTGCAGACGGTTTGCAGTAACAAACGATACATATATGATTGAGAAATCATTTTGGAAAACTCAGAAAATTATCAAGGATTCTATTGAAAACATAAATGTAATCGCGGAGAAATGGAGATTTTATTTTGAGCCCACAACTTTTGCTAGACTATCTCACAAGTAACAGACGCTAGATTTTGTATATTGCTAATAAGACAACTGGAGAGTGCCTATGCAGAAGCTAATTAAAATATCTGTGGGGCAGGCTGTGCGCCGCGCTTCTCGCCGCTTCCATCAGCTTGCAGGGGTGTAGAGTGTAGAGCGCTTTCGTCATTGCACACGTTTCGCTCGAAGGCTAAAAACCGAAAAGAGTTCGCTCAACTATAAATTTTGAAAAATAAACTAACTCACAAAGCGGAATTTAAGAAAAAAATATGAAATCGGCTTGTTCTTTATTGAGTTTTTCTGGAAAAGTTAATGAAAGTTCAATTAATTTTTAATAATGAAGGAAAAAATATTTAATGTAACGGTCACTGGTTTGAACTAAACCACGCAAACTAGAAGTTTTATACTTTTCCCTTTGAGGGGCGCTTTGATCGCCCTTTTTCACCTGCAACCTTCCATCTTTCATTCAGGTTCAGGTGATCGTTCTGAAATGTCGTGTCAAAAGGCGCTGTGCTTGATTTGTGAGCGTCCGACAGCGGACGGCGCTATCCTCGCTGACCACGTGGACAAAGAGAAACTGCAGACTTGGTTCCTCAACGTCTGCGGACAAGAATTGGCTGAGGAAATCGAGGACGACGACAAAATTTGCTATTTTTGCCTCTGGCACGCCGAGTGAGTTCAAAAGAATTCAAAATTTTCTTTATTATTTGAAGAATATTCCCTAAGGTTTCAATGGAAATTCGACGAGATGGCGGACGAGTCTTTGGTTTGGTGGAATTTGGATTTGGACGATGCAGCAAAAGAGCTGCGGAAGAACTATTTTGGTGAATATGAACTTTGAAATTTTTTAAATTCGATTTAATAATTATGTATTTTTAGAGGGCAAATTAGAGCAGTGTTGGGTGCAGTTGGAGGAAATTGAATTGCCGCAAAGTGACAGCAGCGAAGAGAGACAAATCGATGAAGCTGAAATACAGCTGAGCCGTTTGAAATGCATCTACTGCGGGAAAAGATTTAAATACACTCATCATTTGTCAGGACATGTGAAGAAAATGCACAAGGAAGCCATCAGATGTGGACATCGCAGTTGTGCTTCTTATTTCCACACTCTTGAAGAACAAGAAGAACACATCAAGAATGTCCACAAGGAACGAAAAATAATCGGATGCAGTTTTTGTGGAAAGGAATTCGAGGAATCCAAAAGCTACAAAAACCATGTTCGCCAAGTTCACAAAGAGTTTCCTGTAAAGTGCTCTTTTAACGGTTGCCTGTCATACTTCAAAACACAAATTGAGATGAAAACACACTTTGATACTGCTCACAAAAGGGAAAATGAGGCCAAGAGATTTCAATGCAATGATTGTGGCTACAGAACAAAGGTTAAATCTAATTTGAAAAATCATATCATTAGCAAACATATACCAACATCAAGTGAGTGCCATATTTGCGGAAATTCTTTCTCCTCTGAGTATTTATTGAGAAAACATAAAAGGCAATCGCACACTTTCAAAGTTTGTTCCTTTTGCAAATTGAGAGTTGCCCTGATTAAATTTAATCAGAGTTGCCACTTTAGAGTGAAAAATTGCTCTCGCTGCAAAAACAAATTCCAATGTTCAGGACTCTATCAGACACATTTTAAATCATGCAAGAAAACTTTGTTCAAGTGTGACAAGTGCCAAAAATCATTCATTCTCCGATCTAAGTTGAATTACCACACGAAAAGAAACCACTTGACGCGTGGGATTCAGCACAAGCAGCTTGGTTTCAAATGTGAACCCTGCAAGAAGTACTACAAAAGTGACAAACTTTTGAAATCACATTTGAATAGATTCCACAACAAATCCAACTTGAAGTACTGCGCTCACTGCTTCAAAAGTTTCTATGATATATCTAATTTGAAACACCATCTCTCTGTAAAGCATAACTTGATTGTTGGTCATTTGCTATGTCCAGACTGCAACAAGACTTTCGTCTCATTGGAATATCGAAATAATCATCACAAACAGGTTCACGGAAAAAGCAAAGTCCGGGAAACTTGTCACATTTGTGGGAAATCGATGTACTCACGTTGCATGCGAAAACATTTGCTTCTAATTCACGGAGAAACGTCAGTCTGTCGGTAATTTCTTTCTCTTTTTGCAATATTTGTTAAAACGCATTAATATGAGGTTCAATATTTGTCATTTTTAAACCATTCTGAGCAAATTTTCTTCGTGCAATGTTCCAATAGGAATAAACACGCTAATCGTGAGCCTAATCCTATTTTACCAAATGTATATTATGTATTTCTTTATTATGAGACTGTTTTGCTTATTGTAAAAACATCATCACTGCTAGTTGAATGATTTTGATGAAATTCAATAAAAATCGTTTCCATATCTCAGTTAACAGTCATGTTCTTCGGTGTTTTTCATATAAAAATTTTCTCAATAAATTTCTTGATTTAAAACTTTTCATCTTTTTCCTTTTCGTAATTTTGACCCCACACGCGAAGGCGTCTGAATTAAAAATCGCAGAGAAATTAAGGGGTGCGTATCTCATTCTCAAAAGGCAATCCTGAAATTAATGCACAGAATTTGAGTAAAAAATTCCGGGAGAAAGCAGGATGATTTTCTTTTATCCGAGTGCAAGAGACAAAATTAAATTTGAGTTAGATGCTAGAGAGTCATCACGCCACCAGGTGTCATCAGGGTAGCCAAAACAACTGGCGAGTAACACATGACACGTGTCGTGTTTCTCGCGAGAAGCAATTGAGAAATGGACCGAAATATATTTCGCTTCATCGCGTCAAACAGTTAAGAAAGGCAGTGTTTAATAATTTATTTGACAAAACCATTGTGCAACAAAGATAAATTGGAAATTTCGATGAATCTGCTTCACTTCTGAGGAAAACAAGGGTCACTCTCTTTTTTGGTCAGTAGCAGACGAGAAAATATTTAAGGTCTTTTTATTGACAAGTAATAATTTTGTAATAAACATCAAATTGCAGACAAATTTAAATTAAATTATTCTCATTTGTTGGCAATTTGGCTCAAATTTTTCTTTTTATTTTGATTTTTTAGTTGCTGACCGAGAAAAATAGCTTTATTTTAGAAATTGAAAATATGCATAAATCAACCCATCGGAAATAATAATAAATAAACTGAAAGAATATATTATAATTAACTAAACATGGGTAAAATTTAAACCGCGCACGTCAGATTAGAATAATCCTAAGTTTAAGTGCTCTTGCTGCTGCGGGGAAGGGCTGAAGATAAAATAAATATTGGAGGTTATGATGTAACTTTCGAAAAAAGGGGTCAACTAAATATTTAAGCTGCATCGCAAAATGGAGAAAAAAATATTCAATCACTTGTGTGTTGAGATCCATTTTCAACGTAAAAAGCAGTTTCCAGCCTTTGAATTTTAAGGATATGGTCGCCTCTCTCCTTCAGAGTAGCGCTGCGTTCGTCGAGTATTCTGGATATTTGAGGAAAAATTCATTTTTCAAGATAAATGAAGTTAGATACATTGATGTGTGCTTTTATCCCCATGGGTCAATACAATGCGCATCGGGACAACCAGCAGCGAGTCACTAGGCTCTCGATTTAATAAAGAAAAAGAGTGTAGGAGGAACGAAGAAGGTGGCATCAGTTTTTCTACCTTTAAAATTGAATTTTTAAACACACACTAAAAAAAGTGTAAGAATGGAACAAACAAAATCAATAGAGCGAAAGGTTCACGGAGCTTAGAGGATAAAATTGTTTGCTTGTATAATTTTGTGGTGTTGCTTAATCACAAATATTTATTTCTTAGATTTTTTAGTAGACAAGCTGGAAATCGTGATACCTCGACAAACTATTTTAAATTTTAATTTTATGGGGATCAAGTTCTCAGAATAAATCACATTTTAGATTTTTAGTTTCAAAATTTAAGTTTATTATGGGCTGACAGGGCAACTCTGCCCCAAATCAGCACACATCCATAAAGTAATGATACAATTATGTAGGAACAACATTTGGAAGGAAGTAATTAATGGTAGCTTGAGAATATTGCTTCTTCAATTTTCTTCTTAAATGCACTTGAATTCTCGTTCATACACAAATTTGGTGAAAGACTATTCCAATGACGATAGCACTGCACTTGGAAGCACTGTTCAGGCACAGTAACATTTACACGCGGAGCCAGAAGCCTCAATCGATGAGCTCTGGACCTGCCTATCAAGTCAACATCGCGCATGGGGGTAACATAACATTTTAAATATTCAGGGCAATTATTGTACAAAATCTTATGTGTTTGTGTTAATACATGCAATTGACGTCTGTCTGTAATCTTTAAGATACGACACTTTTTATACAAAGATGACAAGTTTTGCCCGCGTTTGACGTCAAATATATACCTCATGAGGTTGTTCTGTAAAACTTGCAGCTTATTCAGTTGCTCCGCGCTAAGGTTACAGAACACGATATCACCATAATCAAAATGGGGTAGCATTAGAGTTTTTACTAGTTTAATTCTTATTTTTTCTGGCGTGACATTTCGAAATTTTTCTACATTTTTAAGTGAACCATAAACTTTTTGAAATATTTTAGAAATTTGACCCACCCACTTCAGATGCTTGTCAAAAACAACTCCTAAATTTTTTACTTTGTCACTATAGTCAAATTCAACACAGCCAGTTTCCACTTCATCACTGAATTGAATTTCAGTGTCGTTCATTTTAACTTTACTTAACTGCGCCAAGTTTAGCTTTGAGTGCGATCTCTCAGAGCCAACAACTAGCACCTGCGTCTTGCGCGGATTGAGCTTTAAACCGTGCTTTTCCGACCAGGCGACCACGTCGCACAAAATACTGTTCATAACCGCAATAGCGTGCTCCAACTCCTCAGGCTTGCAATTAATATACAATTGAATATCATCTGCGTACATATGGTACTTACACCGATTTTGAAAGAGATACACTACGTCGTGGGTATAGACGGAAAACAAAAGCGGACCGAGCACCGACCCCTGAGGAACTCCGGCCTCGATGCGGACCCACCTTGAGAATTTTCCGTCCTTGTCACGAATCGCGTGTTCTCTCTCACTTAGAAAGTTTTTAAAAAAATTTAAAACTGAATCAGAAAAATTTAGCTGCGCCAGCTTCCTGAGCAGCAGAGCGTGATCGACCAAATCAAACGCCTTTGAAAAATCAAGGAAAACCATAAGGGTTACCTCACCACGGAAATTAGAAATCCGCAAGTCCTCAGAGATTTTCAAAAGCGCTGTGGTCGTGCTATGCTGCCTGCGGAAGCCGGACTGGAACTCGTCTATCACGTTATGTATATTTAAGTACGTAATCAGCTGGTCGTGGACGATTTTTTCAAGCACTTTAGACGCAGTGCACAGGACGCTAATAGGCCGAAAATCATTACAAGCAACCGCGTGTCTAACTTTAGGTAGAGGCATTAAAATAGCTTTTTTCCACTCAGACGGGAAGTGACCTGTTTGTAAAGAGGCATTTACAATATTTGTTAACGATGGCAAAATTGAGTCAGCTGTCAATTTAAGCATTTTGGTACAAATTGCGTCCACTCCTTCAGCAGAGGAGACTATTCCGCGAAGTGCGTACTTTACCTCCAGTGGAATGACATGACTAAAATAAAATTTCTCACCGCCCACGATTGCATGAGGCAGGCGAAAGTCCAAGTCAATACGACTCAAAACTTCCGCCCGCCGCCGCACCGTGAGCCCAACAACCAGCTCATCCACTGGAATAGGAAAATCCGCACCTCCCGTCTTTCCTCTCATCAGCCCTAGCTCACGCAATTTGCCCCACATGTGCTTAGTTGAAGCAACCTCATTTAAGGACTGGAAAATTATTGACTTTTTGAAATTAAGCGTTTTTTGTTTAACCTTATTGCGGAGTGATTTATACTTATTAAATGACTCGAGACATTTTTATAAACGTGTCATTCTCCTATAGTGGCAAGAAAAGCACAGCAGAGAGCATTCTCAAGATTTTAAGTGAAAATATATCACAATTAAATTAATGTCCATTCAAATCACACCGTCAACAATTGTTGTTCCTGAGCAGGGTTTTACGAGCTTCATTTAAATAAACAGAGAGTAATGGAGTGATAGTTTTAATTTAATTTTATCTTTTTAATGAGAAATTAACGCACTGCGTTTTTGACCAGAGCAGCTCTCTGCCCAAGAGGGCAGTTTTATTATAGCTCACTGGGAATGGAGATCAAGTCGAAAGAGATTATCTGAATTTTTGCCATTAATATTCTAAAATCCGCTGGAGCGTTTATGGAGTTTTCGGAGTCGTCCAGCGCGTTAAATTACGATCCAAAGAAGAATTCAATTAAAATCGTGGAGAAAAAAAGTTGAAAAAACAATTTGAGCTCCTTTGTATGAGTGAAATTATCTTATTTTGTTGCTAAAAATATCCATTTTGATTTCAAAATGGGATTTTAAATTTGAATTTTGTGTGTAGATTTTTCACGCTTAAACCCTCTTTGGTGCTTCGCCATTATTGAAACTGCGATGATTACGAGAGGCGAGCTACAAATTAAGAAAAGAACCGCTCGAACTCTCCGTTTGCTGCACGTGAATAATTATTTGTGTGTGTGAATGTGAGAGTGCATCCAGAAACAAATAAATCACTCTGGGACTGGCTGAGCGCCGCGCTTCTCGCCGCTGCCGGTGCCTTGCAAGGGTGTCAAGCGTTTTCACACGTTTCGCTTGCAGACTGGAAAGCAGCCGTAGGAAAATAGGTCACTCAACCATAAATTTAAAAAAATAAAAATTGAACTCGTATTGTTTCTTTATTGCTTTTGGTGGAAAAAAGGAAACTGACACAAAATATTTACTAAACGGTCACTGGTTTGAATTAAACCACGCAAAGTAGAATTACTATTTCCTTCCCTCTATGGAGGGCGCTTCGATTGCCCTGTTTCACCTGCAACCTTCCATCTTTCATTCAGGTTCAGGTGGTCTTACTGAAATGTCGTTTCAAAAGGCGCTGTGCTTGATTTGCGAGCGTCCGACTGCGGACGGCGCTATCCTCGCTGTCCACGTGGACAAGGAGAAACTGAACAATTGGTTTCTCAATGTCAGTGGACACGAGTTGGCAGAAGAAATCGAGGATGACGATTTAATTTGCTACTTTTGCGCATGGCAAGCTGAGTGAGTTTCCCGCAGGAATTTCTGGAATTTTATATTTATTCTAAGATTTTCCATTAAGGTTTCAATTGCAATTTGACAATATGGCGGACGAGGATTTGGTTTGGTGGAATTTGGATTTGGACGAAGCAGCGCAGGAGCTGCGGAAAAACTATTTTGGTAACAAAAATAAATTCTGGAATTTTTAAATTGGTTTTAATATCAACGTATTTTCAGAGGGTAAATTAGAGCAGTGTTGGGTGCAGTTGGAGAAAATTGAATTGCCGCAAAGTGACAGCAGCGAAGAGAGAAGAATTGATGAAGCTGAAATACGGCCGTGCCGATGGAAATGCATCTGCTGCGGGAAAAGATTTAAATATTCTCGATATTTGACTCAACATATGAAGAAAATGCACAAGGAAGCCATTAGATGTGGAAATCGCAGTTGTCCTACTTATTTCCACACTCTTGAAGAAAAAGAAGAGCACTCAAAGACTGTTCATGAAATCTCAAGACAACGAGAAAAAGTCGAGTGCGGCTTTTGTGGAAAGGAATTCGAGGGATCAAATAGCTACAAGCAACATGTTCGCAACGTTCACAAAGAGTTTCCTGTAAAATGCTCTCACTTTGGTTGCCTTTCATACTTCAAAACTCAAAATGAAATGAAAACACACTCGAATTCTGCTCACAAACGCGAACACGAGGCAAAGAGATTTCAATGCAATGAGTGTGGCCATATGGCAAGGCTTAAATTTGATTTAAAAAATCATATCATTAGCAAACACATACCAATATCAAGTGATTGCCACATTTGCGGAAATTCTTTCTCCTCTGAGTCTTTATTGAGAAAACACATTAGGCGTTTGCACACTTTCAAAATATGTTCATTGTGCAAATTGAGTGTCTCCGTGGGGAATTTCCAAAGATGCCACTTTATCGTGAAAAATTGCATTCGCTGCAAAAATAAATTCCAATGTTCAGGACTCTATCAGTCACATTTGAAATCATGCAAGAAAACATTGTTCAAGTGTGACAAGTGCCAAAAATCATTCATGAATATATATTTGTTGAATAACCACGCGAAAAGAGTACACATACCATGACGCGCGAGACAGCACAAACATCTTGGTTTCAAGTGTAAACCCATCAAAAGGTATTACAAAAGTGAGAAAATCTTGAAAGAACGTTTAAAAAACCCACAACAAAGCCAACTGCAAGTGCTAACTGTGCTCATTGCTCCGAAAATTTCTATAATTTCATTAATTTGAATCACCATTTCGCTGTAAAGCATAATTTGATTGCAGCAAAAATTGCCATTCCCGGACTGTAAAAAGGACTTTCATCTCATTGAAATCTCGCGAAATTTGTGGGAAAACGACGCACTCACATTGCACGCGAAAATATTTATTGTGAATTCACAGTGAAATGTGAGTCCGTCAGTAATTGTCTCTCGATCTTTTGTTAACAGTCAACATTTTTGAACATTTTTAACATCAACAAAAATTTCACTCAATAAATGTCTTAGTTCAAAAACATCTTTTTCATGTGTATTTTTCATCTCACGCAAAGACATCTAAAAATACAATCCCAGAGCCTTTTTTCATTTCTTTTTATCCTGATCCATGCATTTCATTTTTTTATTGACCTAGATGAAAAATAAACAAATATGACAAAATGCGTGGAAATTTCAATCTCTAAAGTAGAATTTGAGTCAAACGCTATTCTGTGGGAGAGCTGATTTTCTATTATGCGCGTGCAGGAGGCGAAATCAATTTCTCTTATGGTTTGCACTTATGGAGTGAATTGGAAAAATTGGCAAGCCAAATTGAAAAAATTGGGATCTCATTAATTTTCAAGTGCCTAATAAACCGTATCAAAATATGCATAAACCGTCACAAAATAATTATTTGTGTTTGTGAAAGCGAGAGTGCATCCAGAAACAAATAAATCATTGTGGGACTGGCTGTGCGCCGCGCTTCTCGCCGCCGCCGCCGCCGCCTTGCATGGGTGACGAGCGTTTTCACACGTTTCGCTTGCAGAGTATTATAATCGAGGAAAGCGGCCGCAGGAAAAAAGACAATAAATTTAACAAAAAAAATGCACTCGGATTTATTTTTGCTTTTTGGTAGAAAAAAGGAAAGTTACAAATAATATTATTTACTAAAACGGTCACAGATTTGAACTGAGCCACGCAAATTAGAATTACTTTATCCTTCCCTCTTTGGGGGGCGCTTCGATCCGCTAGCAACCTGCAACCTTCTATCTTACTTCACTCAGGTTCAGGTGGTCTGTCAGAAATGTCGTTGCAAAAGCCGCTGTGCAACGTCTGTCCGTCAGTAATTGCATTCTTTTTTGCTATATTTTGCAGAAACTCGATGTTACATGGTTAAATATTTGACATGTATAATCCATTAATTCTGAGAAAACATTCACCGTCAATTTGGAAAAAATACGCTAATCGTGAGCCTCATCCAATTTCATCAGATGTAAAAATTTAAATATTGTGAGACTGTTCCGCCAAGCACATCATTTCCGCCGGTTGCATGATTTCAGTGAAAATGGAAAGAAATTTAATAAAAATCGTTTCAATCCTTCTTTATTTAAAATTAACAGCGTTTTCATGAGTATTTTTCACCTCACACACCACACAGACATCCGAATTGAAACTCGGAAAAGAAAAAGGAGAGACAATCTCACTCTCGAAAGCTGAATTCCTAAAATAAACACAAAATTACAATGCAAAGTACTTCCGGGGAGTAGCAGGTTTTCTTTTATGCGCGTGCAAGAGGCGAAATCAATTTTGCATGCGATGGAAATGAGCTTTTTTGCACGTGTCGTGTCTCTCTCTTCAGTGCCCGTGAATACTTTATTTAAATTATTTGCCCTCGCACTTGCCAGTTTCGTCGTCTTTATTTTGTCCTGCTGTCCGATTTTACAAATGTCCGACCCGGAAATTCCACTCTGCTGACACGCAAGAAGCAACGCCGCGCCAACAGAAACAGAGAAAATGGCGAAAATAAAGGGTTTCTTGGAACTTTATTAAAATAGATATTGGATTTTGAAATAAAGTTAATACAACATGGTTCGGAGGAAAATTGAGGGAAAATTACTGTAGCTGGTCGTTTTGTACGCGCGCGGCATTGTCAGCGAGACCGTGGCCGCAACAACATCTACGGCGGCAAGTTCTGCAACACCCGGCGGCCATAGGCACCGACGTTGCCGCCTGCAGACGCTGGATCATCGACTACACCGACGACAACCTCAAATACTCCTGCGTCCCATGCATGAATAAAAAAATCGCGTTTCAATTGTTTTTATTCGAACAGTAATAACAGCATCTTATTAGTAAACAAAAACAGTTGTGTTTGGGTAATTCTGCTAGAATTCAAGATGATTTTTCTCCTCTTTATGGTTTACTTTTATCTGCCGGTTAAAAGTACAAAAAGAGAAGAACCGGATATTTTTTTGTGTATGTTATTCCTCTTCATTGTTAGAACCAGCCCGTTGTTGGCTCGCATGGTTAAAGACATTCTCAGGAATTTCAAAGCAGCGGGAGATATTTGAGCAATTCGGGAATCTATAATACTGGCTGTTTAGTGTCAGAGATATTAAAAAGTGATTGATTGATTTGGTGACTCGAAAATGCTCAAATAGCTCAACGGACTGGGAGGCGCACAGGAGCCGACCCGCCACATGTTGGTTTCTGTACGCTTTTTTCTGGCGTTTCAATAAAAGACCTCGGTTCCACGCGTGAATTATCTGAGCGACGTCTGATCTGTTTTGAGTTATAAAAAAATGCAAGAGACTTTTGTTTTCCCCTTCTCGCAGTTCGAGCAGGACCTGCGCCAGCCTGAAGTTTCCCTTCCTGACTGCGTAGAAAATGGCTTCCTCGCCGTCCACGTCCTTTTCCTTCAAATCTAGTTTCTTCTGATTTATTAGGTGCCAGACGATTTCGACTCCGATCTCCTTGTTCAAGGCCGCGAAGTGAAGTGGCGTCACGTTGAATTTTGTCCTCGCCTCAGCACTTTCTCCTTTTTTCAAGAGGAAGAGGCAGCTTTCCAGGTTCTCATCCCTGGCTGCGAGCATCAAAAGGGTCAGATCTGTCGTCGTCTTTTCTATAAAGCGGTCTGTATCCCGCACGCCCACAAATAAGTCCATTTTTCACAACCTGCCAACAATCAACATTTTTTAAAAAACCAAACTATGAAATGAAATGCGTACTACCCTTCAGGGAAATTAAAATTTCTTAAGCTGTTGCGTCTTTAACGGATAAAGATTTCATGTCAACTAAACGCAGCCACTGTTAGAACTACAAAGTGTGTAGTTTGTCGAGTTCAAATATTTACTTATCAGTTCGAATGAAGATGTTTTTGTTATTTAAATAATAAGTTTTTAAATTTACATTAATAAAGTTCAATAAGAAGTCAATCTAGAATGATATTTCACAATGGGATTTTGTGTAGATTTTTCTCGCTTAAATCCTCTATGGTCCTTGGCAATTACTGCAACTGCGACAATTGCGAGAGGCGAGCTATAGACACGATCTTGTCAACGAGCTGCTGTGCCACGGTCATGGCGTCCACGTGTGCCACGGCGGCTGCTTCCGGCCAATACGCGGTCACCAGCACCTACCCTGTCAGCCCACGTGTTGCAATTTAAAGGAGACAACGATGAAACAAAGGTAGACGAATTCATCCGCAGCGTGGAGCGACTTCGCCACTTGTGGCCGAATTACTAAAATTAAGAAAAGAAACGCCCGAACTCTCCTTTTGCCGCACGTGAATAATTATTTATGTTTGTGAATGTGAGTGTGCCTCCAGAAACAAATAAATCACTCTGGGACTGACTGTGCGCCGCGCTTCTCGCCGCTTCCGGCGCCTTACAAGGGTGTCGAGCGGTGTCACACGTTTCGCTTGCAGACTATAATAATCAACAAAAAAAACTAGTTAAACCATAAATTTTTTAAAAAAATTGAAACAAATTAACTCACGAAGCTGTACTTAAAAAAAATTAGGCACTCGGGTTGTTCTTTATTGTCTTTTGCGGAAAAATAAAAGTATAATTAATTTTTGTCAATGAAGAAACAAAAAATAGTTAATAAAAAGGCCACTGCTTTGAATAAAACCACGCAAACTAGGAGTTGTATACCTTTCCCTTTGAGAGGCGCTTCGATCACCATGTTGCACCTGCAACCTTCCATCTGTCATTCGGGTTCAGGCGGTCTTACTGAAATGTCGTTTCAAAAGACGCTGTGCATAGTTTGCGAGCTTCCGACGGCGGACGGCGCTGTCCTCGCTGTCCAAGTGGACAGGGAAAAACTGGAAACTTGGTTTCTCAACGTCTGCGGACATGAATTGGCCGAGGAAATCGAAGACGAGGACAAAATTTGCTACTTTTGCCTCTGGCACGCCGAGTGAGTCCTTAATAGCAATTCAAAGAACCTTCTGTTTTCAATGAGAATTTTTATCACAGATTTCAATGGAATCTCGACGAGATGGCGGACGAGAATTTGGTTTGGTGGCCCAAAAATTCAGAATATTTGGACGATGCAGCAAAAGAGTTGCGGAAAAACTACTTTGGTAAATAGATAACAATCTCTGGAATTTTTAAGTTTTAATAATTTTATGCATTTTCAGAGGGTAAATTAGAGCAGTGTTGGGTGCAGTTGGAGAAAATTGAATTGCCTCAATGTGAAAGCAGCGAAAAGAGTCGAATTGTTGATGCTAAAATACGGCCGCGGCGATGGAAATGCATCTACTGCGGGAAAAAATATCAATATTCCCGCGATTTGTCAGGACATATGATGAAAATTCACAAAGAAGCCATCAGATGTGGAAATCACGCTTGTCCTACTTATTTCCACACTCTTAAAGGAAAAGAAGAGCACACAAAGACTGTTCACGAAAGCTCAAGACAACGTGACAAAGTCGAGTGCAGTTTTTGTGGAAAGGAATTCGAGGGTTCAAATAGCTGCAAGCAACATATTCGCAACGTTCACAAAGAGTTTCCTGTAAAATGCTCTTTTAACGGTTGCATGTCGTTCTTCAAAACTCAAAATGAAATGAAAACACACTTTGAATCTGCTCACAAAAGTGAAAACGAGGCTAAGAGACTTCAATGCAATGACTGTTGCTATAGAGCAAGGTTTAAATCTGATTTGAAAAAGCACATCATTAGAAAACACATACCAAAATCAAGTGTGTGCCATATTTGCGGAAATTCATTCTCCTCTGAGCGGTGTTTGAGATATCATATAATGCAATTGCACATTTTCAAGGTTTGTTCATTGTGCAAATTGAGTGTTGCCCTGGCGGAGTTCAAGCGGAGTGCCCACTTAAGTGTGAAAAATTGCATTCGCTGTAAGAATAAATTCCAATGTTCAGGACTCTATCAGTCACATTTGAAATCTTGCAAGAAAACTCTGTTCAAGTGTGACAAGTGCAACAAAACATTCATCAAAAGATCTTTGTTGAATTACCACACGAAAAGAAAACACATTACGCTTGGGATTCAGCACAAATAGTTTGGTTTCAAGTGTGAACCCTGCAAATGGTACTACAAAAGTGATAAAATATTGAAAGAACATTTATATACAGTCCACAACAAAGCCAACGATTTCTTTAATTTGAAATGTCATCTCGCTGTAAAGCATAATTTGTTTGTGGGCCATTTGCCTTGTCCGGACTGCAAAAAGACTCACCTCATTTGAACCTCGAAATAAACATCATTAACAGGTTCACGCAAAAAGCAAATTCCGGGTATGCTGTGATATTTGTGGAAAAACGATGTACTCAAGTGGCATGCGAAAACATTTGCTTCTAATTCACGGAGAAACGTCTGTCCGTCAGTAAATGCTTTCTCTTTTTGCAATATTTGTTAAAACGCAATAATATGAGGTTCAATATTTGTCATTTTTAAACCATTCTGAGCAAATTTTCTTTATGCAATGTTCCAATAGGAATAAACACGCTAATCGTGAGCCTAATCCTATTTAACCATGTGTATTTTATGTATTTCTTTATTATGAGACTGTTTCGCTCATTGTAAACACGTCATCACTGCTAGTTGAATGATTTTGATGAAATTCAATAAAAATCGTTTCCATATCTCAGTTAACAGTCATGTTCTTCGATGTTTTTCATATAAAAATTTTCTCAATAAATTTCTTGGTTTAAATTTTTTCAGCTTTTTCCTTTTCGTAATTTTGACCCCACACGCGAAGACGTCTGAATTAAAAATCGCAGAGAAATTAAGGGGTGCGAATCTCATTCTCAAAAAGGAATCCCGAAAGTAATACACAGAATTTGAGTAAAAAATTCCGGGAAAGAGCAGATGATTTTCTTATATGCGCGAGCAAGAGGCAAAATCTAATTTGCTAATTTGAGTTAGAATCCAGAGAGCCATCACGCAACCACGCGCCATCAAGGTAGCCAAAACTACTGGCGAGTTTCTCGCGAGAAGCAATTCAGAAATGGACCGAAATATTTTGCTTCATCGCGTCAAACAGTTAAGAAAGGCAGTGTTTAATATTTTATTTGACAAAACCATTGTGTATTAAAGACACGGAAATTGGAAATGTCGATGAATCTGTTTCACTTCTGAGGCAAACAAGGGTGCACTCTCTTTTTTGGTGAGTAGCAGACGAGAAAATATTTGAGGTCTTTTTATTTGCACGAAATAATTTTGCAATAAATATCAAATTGCAGACAAATTTAAATTAAATTATTTGAATTTTAGTTATTTGGCTCAAATGTTTCTCTGTACTTTGATTTTTTAGTTGCAAAATAGAAATTGATAATTATAATAAATCAACCCTTCTAAAATTATAATAAAAAACTGAAAGAATTTATTATAATTAACACTTCAACATGAGTAAAATTTAAATTTGTGCAAACCGCGCACGTCAGATTAGAATAATCTAAAGTTTAAGTGCTCTTGCTGCTGCGGGGAAGGGCTGAAGATAATATAAACAATGGAGGTTATGATGTAACTTTCGAAGAAAGGGGTCAACTAAATATTTAAGCTGCATCGCAAAATGGAGAAAGAAATATTAAATCACTTATGTGTTGAGATCCATTTACAACGTAAAAAGCCGTTTCCGGAATTTGAATGTGAAGGAAAATGCGTTCGGCGAATATTCTGGATATTTGAGGAAAAATTCCTTTTTCAAGATTATTGAATTTAGATACATTGATGTGTCCTGCTTTTTATCCCCATGGGCCATTACTATCGTAATAATAAATTACATCATAATCAGTTAACAAAGGTATTTTTAATTTTGATGCCGTTCAAGGTTTTGGCTTTGCAACTCGCTCAGTTATTTTTTAATTTAATAATTCAAGAAGCACCACAAACTCTGATTGCATATTTCGTTTTATCACATTAAATAAAAACGTGTACGCTGGTGTCATATTATATATTGTAAAAATTTAAAATTAGTTTTTTTATTAAATTTAAATGTTTTTTTAATGAAACTTATTTTCATTTCACAGTAAAAGCTGACACTTGCGTCGAAAAACGATAAAAATTGTAAGCTTCAACCAACGAGAACAAGTGTGGTATTTCATCATTCCTCGAGTGAAAATTCAAACCACTTTTTCCCAATTGTTTTCACCAACAGAAAAATTATCTATAGGAAATAGGAATAAGCAAAAAAGAATATAAATTAAACTTTTTTGCTGCTCATTCTCGGAGAAACAATCTTAGTCTGTCAGTAATTGCTTTCTCTTTTGCAATATTTTTGTAGAAATGCGATGGTATAAGGTTCAATATTTGACATGTAAAATCCATCAATTCTGAGTAATTGCCAATTTGGAAAAATACGCTAATCGTGAGCCTAATCCCATTTCATCAGATGTATAAATTTCATTATTGTGAGACTGTTCCGCCAAGCGCATCATTTCCGCCGGTCGCATGATTTCAGTGAACATGGAAAGAAATTTAATAAAAATCGTTTCAATCATTCTTTTTTAAAATAAACAGCGTTTTCATGAGTAAACTTCCCCACACAACCCACACAGACATCCGAATTAAATCTCAGATCGAGAAGAAAAAGAAATACTCGCAAAAGCTGAATCCCAAAAATTCTCCTCTACAAATAGGTCTATTTTTAACAGCAGCTTAAATTTTTAATGTATGTTCCTTGTTAGAAACAGCCCGATGTTGGCTCGCATTATTAAAGGCATTTTCAGGAATTTCAAAGCAGCGGGAGATATTTGAGCAATTCGGGAATCTATAATACTGGCTGTTTAGTGTCAGAGATGCCAAAAAGTGATTGATTGATTTGGTGACTCGAAAATGCTCAAATAGCTCAATGGACTGGGAGAAGCACCGGCGCCGATCCGCCACTTGTTGGTTTCCGTACGCTTTTTTCTGGCGTTTCAATAAAAGACCTCGGTTCATGGAAGCAAAAAGATGACTATATTTTAATGCGTATTGGGACAACCAGCGAGTCACTACGCTCTCGATTTACTAAAGCGAAAGAGTGCGTAGGAGGAAGGAGGCATATTTTTCTACTTTTAAACTTGAATGTTTAAACACACACTTAAACAATCGTGTATTAGTGTAACAAAGAAATCAATAGAGCGAAAAGTTCACGGAGCTTAGAGGATAGAATTGTTTGCTTGTATAATTTATATATTCATTTTTTTACTAGGAACGCCGGAAATTGTGATGCCTCAACAAATTTTTGTAATTCAAATTTTATGGGAACCAAATTCTCAGCTGAAAGTATATTTTAGATTTTTAGAACAGTGTTAATCTCCTAGTGAAAGGAAATGCAGAGCATTTTTAAGATTCAAGTAAAAATATCACAATTAATGTCCATACAAATCCATTCAAATTCAGCATTTTTGCTATAAATATTCTAAAATCCACTGCGGAGCGTTACTGGAGTTTTCGGGGTCAACCAGCGCGTTAAATTGCGATCCTAAGAGGAACTCAATTCAAATCGTGGGGAAAAAATATAGAGAAAACAATTTGAGCTTCTTGGTTTAAGTCTAATTATCTTATTTTGAAGCTAAAAATTTCCATTTTGATTTCAAAATGGGATTTTAAATTTGAATATTTTGTGTAGATTTTTCACGCTTAAATCCTCTTTGGTCCTTCGCGATGATTGCAACTGAGATGATTGCGAGAAGCGAGCTAAATATTAAGAAAATAACCGCTTGAACTCTCCGTTTGCCGCGCGTGAATAATTATTTGTGTGCGTGAAAGCGAGAGTGCCTCCAGAAGCTAATAAATATCTCTTCTCGCCGCTTCCGTCGGCTTGCAAAAGTGAAGAGCGCTTTGGTCATTATTGCACACAATTCGCTCGCAAACTAAAAACAGAGAAGAGCGGCCGCCGGAAAAAAGTTTACTCGCCCAAATTTTGAAAAAAAATCCTCACAGATAAGAATTTAAAAATTATGCACTCGGCTTATTGTTCTTTATTGTCTTTTGCTGGAAAATAGATAGTATATAATTAATTTTTGTGAGTGAAGTGACAAAAAAAAATACTAAAACGGTCATTAATTTGAATTGAACCACGCGAAGTAGAATTACTTTATCCTTCCCTCTTTGGGGGGCGCTTCGATCGCCCTGTTTCACCTGCAACCTTCCATCTTTCATTCAGGTTCAGGTGCTCTTACTGAAATGTGGTTTCAAAAGACGCTGTGCATAGTTTGCGAGCTTCCGACGGCGGACGGCGCTGTCCTCGCTGTCCACGTGGACAGGGAAAAACTGGAAACTTGGTTTCTCAACGTCTGCGGACACGAATTGGCCGAGGAAATCGAGGACGACGACAAAATTTGCTATTTTTGCCTCTGGCACGCCGAGTGAGTTCTTAATAGCAATTCAAAGAACTTTCTGTTTTAAATGAGAATTGTTATCTAAGATTTCAATGGAATCTCGACGAGATGGCGGACGAGAATTTGGTTTGGTGGCCCAGAAATTCAGAATATTTGGACGATGCGGCAAAAGAGCTGCGGAAGAACTATTTCGGTGAAGACACACTTTGAAATTTTTTTAATTCGATTTAATAATTATGCGTTTTCAGAGGGCAAATTGGAGCAGTGTTGGGTAGAGTTGGAGAACATTGAATTGCCGCAAAGTGACAGCAGCGACGAGACACGAATTGATGAAGCTGAAATACTGCTGAACCGATGGACATGCATCTACTGCGGGAAAAGATTTAAATATTCTTATAATTTGTCTAGACATATGAAGAATATGCATAAAAAAGCCATCAGATGTGGATATTACAAATGTCCCACTTATTTCCACACTCTTGAAGAAAAAGAAGAGCACACAAAGACTGTTCACGAAATCTCAAGACAACGAGAAAACGTCGAGTGCAGCTTTTGTAGAAAGGAATTCGAGGGACCAGGAAACCTCAAACATCATATTCGCACAGTTCACAAAGATTTTCCAGTAAAATGCTTACTTGGTGGCTGCTTTTCCTACTTCCAAACACAAATTGAAATGAAAACACACTTTTACTCTGCTCACAAAAGTGAAAACGAGGCTAAGAGATTTCAATGCAATGATTGTCACTATAGAACAAAGGTTAAATCTAATTTGAAAAATCATATCATTAGCAACCATATACCAAGATCAAGTGAGTGCCACATTTGCGGAAATTCTTTCTCCTCTGAGTGTTTATTAAGATTTCATATAAGGCGTTCGCACATTTTCAAAGTTTGTTCTTTGTGCAAATTGAGTGTCTCCGTGGGGAATTTCCAAAGACACCACTTAAATGTGAAATATTGCCTTCGCTGTAAAAATAAATTCCAATGTTCAGGACTCTTTCAGTTACATTTGAAATCATGCAAGAAAACTCTGTTCAAGTGTGACAAGTGCAACAAAACATTCATCAAAAGATCTTTGTTGAATTACCACACGAAAAGAGACCATGTCACGCGCGGGATTCACTACAAACAGTTCGGTTTCAAGTGTGAACCCTGCAAAAGGTACTACAAGAGCAGCAAACTGTTGGAAAAACACTTGAACAGAATCCACAACAAAGCCAACTTGAAGTACTGTGCTCACTGCTCCAAAGGATTCTACGATTTCTCTAATTTGAAACACCATCTCGCTTCAAAGCACAATTTGATTGTGGGCCATTTGCCTTGTCCGGACTGCAAAAAGACTTTTGTCTAATTGGAATATCAAAATTGTCATCAAAAAGAGGTCCACGGAAAAAGCAAAGTCCTGGAAACTTGTCACATTTGTGGAAAATCGGTGTACTCGCGTTGGATGCGAGAACATTTGCTTCTAATTCACGGTGATTTGTCAGTCCGTCAGTAATTGCATTGTTTTTTGCTATATTTTTTGTAAAACGCGATATTATAAGGTTAAAGATTTGAAATGTAAAATCCATTAATTCTGAGCAAACATACATCGTCAATTTGGAAAATAATACGCTAATCGTGAACCTCTTCCCATTTCATCAAATAAAAAATTTCGTTTCAATTCTTGTTTTTTATATAAATTTTTCATTCAATAAATTTCTTGCTTTAAAAATAAACAGCGTTTTCATGAGTATTTTTCACCTAACACACAGACAACTGAATCAAATTCCTGAGGAAAAAAGGAGAGGTAATCTCCTTCTGCTGGCGGTCTCGAATTTGAATGCAAAGCAGTTCCGGAAAGGAGCAGGTTTTCTTTTATGCGTGTTCAAGAGGCCTAATCAATTTCTCATATGCGATGGAAAAGAACTATTTTTGCACGTGTCGCGTCTCTCTCTCTCTCTCTCTCTTCAGTGCCCGTGATTACTTTATTTAAATTATTTTCCCTCGCACGTGCCTCATTCACCGTCTTTATTTTGTCCTGCTGTCCGATTTTATAAATATCCGACCCGGAAATTCCACTCTGCTGACACGCTAGAAGCAACGCCGCGCCAACAGAAATAGAGAAAATAGTGAAAATAAATGGTTTCTTGGAACTAAAATAGATATTGGATTTTGAAATAAAGTTAATGCAACATGGTTTGGAGGAAAATTGACGGAAAATTACTGTAGCTGGTCATTTTGTACGCGCGCGGCATCGTCAGCGAGACCGTGGCCGCAATATAATCGACGGCGGCAAGTTCTGCAACACCCGGCGGCCATCGGCACCGACGTTGCCACCTGCAGACGCTGGATCATCGACACACCGACGACAACCTCAAATACTCCTGCGTCCCACGAATCAAATAAAATTCGCGTTTCCGCTGTCTTTATTTGAAACGTAAAAAGCTACTTTTCATTAATAAACAAAAACAGCTGTTATTGGATAATTCTGCTAGAATGCAGGATGATTTTTCTCCTCTGCATGGTTTACTTTTAGCTGCCGGTTAAAAATACAAAAAGAGTAGAACCAGATATTTTTTCAAAATTTTTATGACTGATATTCCTCTTCATTGTTAGAAACAGCCCGTTGTTGGCTCGCATTGTTAAAGGAACTTCTCAGGAATTTCAAAGCTGGTCCAGATATTTGAGCAATTCGGGAATCTATAATACTGGCTGTTTAGTGTCAGAGATGGCAAAAGGTGATTGATTAATTTGGTGACTCGAAAATGCTCGAATAGCTCAACGGATTGGAAGGCGCACAGGCGCCGATCCGCCACTTGCTGGATTTCACACGGCTTTTTTTCTTCTGGCGTTTCAATAAAAGACCTCGGTTCATGGAAGCAAACAGATGGCTTTATTTTAATGCGCATTATTGGGACAATCAGCGAGTCACAAGGCTCTCGATTTACCAAATCAGAAGAGTGTAGTATGTAGGGATGAGGCTTAATTTTTCTACTTTTAAACTTGCATATTTTAACACGAACAACTAAACAATCGTGTATTAGTGAAACAAACAAATCAATAGAGCGAAAGGTTCACGGAGCTTAGAGGATAGAATTATTGTTTGCTTGCATAATTTTGTGTTACTGCTTAATCACAAATATTTATTTTTTTAATAGACCACTGGAAATTGTGATGCCTCAACAAATTTTTGTAATTCAAATTATATATGGACCAAATTTTCAGCATAAATTACATTTTAGATTTTTTTAACGCGTCATTGTCATTCTCCTAGCGGCAGGAATGCACAGCATTTTTAAGATTCACCCATGTGCCAAAACCAATCGAATAGACGTCGATTCTCCTCTACGCGCGCTACAATTCCACAGTTTTCGAACTTACTTTAAAGCCCTTAATTCGCGGAAAAACCAGTCACATTTTGCTTCCAGCTGTCCATGCTGATGTATTTTAGTAGTTTTCGCGGTTTTCATCCGGTATAAACTCTAAAAAACCAGTGTCGAACTTTCGACGGTATTACCCGTGGAATTCTGTCGAAAATTCCACATCCACTCGAATCATCACCAAACAGTCAGAAAAACGCCTAGTTTCGAGATTAAAAGCGTAGGGTGAACTGAATCAAACCTATATTTCATTAAATCATTATTATTTTAGCGTATTTTTAATCAACTGTAACCGATTAATTGCATTTTAACTCAAGCGGTGGCAGAAAGCGCGGTTTTTTTCGTAATCGCAGCTGGAGCTGGTAGAGAGCCGCGCCCACTCTTGTACGATGTTAGTGCGTCGCCATTTAAAGTTAAGCTGCATGGCGTGTGTCGTTTAAGAATGGAATTCAATCCGGTGCATCTGACGTCGACAAGGACAAATTATTGCGCGAACTAAACGTAAGTGTGCAACTATTGATTCATGAGCTTGTCAATTTTCAAAATATTAACCAAAGAACGGGACAAGAGTAGTGTGATTAAACAGGATCCATTCCGAAATTAATTTCAAAACACGCATGCATTACTGATTGATTTGGGAATGGAGTAATTTAATGCTCTCTTGGAGCTTTTTGAGCGAAATTTAACGGTTTTTAAAACGTGATCGCTATTGCTGTTAGAAATTATTATTATTTTTCCAAAACTCATGGCATATTTCTTTCTGTATTCATCTCTCAACGCCTCCTCTGTCCAAATTTTTCAGAGCAACGCCAGCTTTTGTTCGCCGCAAAGACGCATAAACTGGCCTTTGAGTGAGAGGCGTCCGACAAAGGTGTCTCGTAAACACCTTGGAAGAAAAGGACTGCAAAGTTGCAAATTTCTGCTAGGCTGTTGGCGTGTGCAAAGTCCTGCAAAAGGTAAACAACATTGCTGTGCGATGTAAAATTGCATTGTCGAGTTTTTGAGCCAATTGAACGGTTTTTAAAACATTGCTGTTAGAAATTATTATTATTTTTCTAAAACTCATGGCATATTTCTGTCTGTATTCATCTCTCAACGCCTCCTCTATCCAAATTTTTCAGAGCAACGCCAGCTTTTGTTCGCCACAAAGTCGCATAAACTGGCCTTTGAGTGAGAGGCGTCCGACAAAGGTGTCTCGTAAACACCTTGGAAGAAAAGGACTGCAAAGTTGCAAATTTCTGCTAGGCTGTTGGCGTGTGCAAAGTCCTGCAAAAGGTAAACAACATTGCTGTGCGATGTAAAATTGCATTGTCGAGTTTTTGAGCCAATTGAACGGTTTTTAAAACATTGCTGTTAGAAATTATTATTATTTTTCTAAAACTCATGGCATATTTCTGTCTGTATTCATCTCTCAACGCCTCCTCTATCCAAATTTTTCAGAGCAACGCCAGCTTTTGTTCGCCACAAAGTCGCATAAACTGGCCTTTGAGTGAGAGGCGTCCGACAAAGGTGTCTCGTAAACACCTTGGAAGAAAAGGACTGCAAAGTTGCAAATTTCTGCTAGGCTGTTGGCGTGTGCAAAGTCCTGCAAAAGGTAAACAACATTGCTGTGCGATGTAAAATTGCATTGTTGAGTTTTTGAGCAAATTGAACGGTTTTTAAAACATTGCTGTTAGAAATTATTATTATTTTTCTAAAACTCATGGCATATTTCTGTCTGTATTCATCTCTCAACGCCTCCTCTGTCCAAATTTTTCAGAGCAACGCCAGCTTTTGTTCGCCGCAAAGACGCATAAACTGGCCTTTGAGTGAGAGGCGTCCGACAAAGGTGTCTCGTAAACACCTTGGAAGAAAAGGACTGCAAAGTTGCAAATTTCTGCTAGGCTGTTGGCGTGTGCAAAGTCCTGCAAAAGGTAAACAACATTGCTGTGCGATGTAAAATTGCATTGTCGAGTTTTTGAGCCAATTGAACGGTTTTTAAAACATTGCTGTTAGAAATTATTATTATTTTTCTAAAACTCATGGCATATTTCTGTCTGTATTCATCTCTCAACGCCTCCTCTATCCAAATTTTTCAGAGCAACGCCAGCTTTTGTTCGCCACAAAGTCGCATAAACTGGCCTTTGAGTGAGAGGCGTCCGACAAAGGTGTCTCGTAAACACCTTGGAAGAAAAGGACTGCAAAGTTGCAAATTTCTGCTAGGCTGTTGGCGTGTGCAAAGTCCTGCAAAAGGTAAACAACATTGCTGTGCGATGTAAAATTGCATTGTTGAGTTTTTGAGCAAATTGAACGGTTTTTAAAACATTGCTGTTAGAAATTATTATTATTTTTCTAAAACTCATGGCATATTTCTTTCTGTATTCATCTCTCAACGCCTCCTCTATCCAAATTTTTCAGAGCAACGCCAGCTTTTGTTCGCCGAAAAGACGCATAAACTGGCCTTTGAGTGAGAGGCGTCCGACAGTGCGTGTCATAAACATCCTCCAAAAAACGACAGAATTTGCGTAGACAATGAGGTAATTGCTGTGAATATTCTTCTCAGGTAGCAAAATATCTCTTGACAATGTTCTTGAAATATTAGCGGTTGGCTTTACAATATTTCTTCTTGTGCTCAAAAATATATCTTCAAATCATTAAAATTGATAAAATGTAAGGTCATGTCAAGTTATTAAACGTATATAAAGAGACCTTTTCAAAAAATCTTAAAAATGTTTAAAAATCGCGAGTGCAATAAATTAAGTTTGCTTGAAATATGTTGAGATTTAACTTTTGAACAGATTTTTTAAATACTGTCTAAATAAATTTAATAGAAATATTGTCCAATTATTTTACAGAACCGAGCCAAGAGATTACTAAAAAATCGTTAAAAATCGATCCTTATTAATTATTTTTTAAATTTCAAAAATTATTTTTGCAAAATGATTCGAAAATATTGCCTAGGCATTTTTTCCCTATACCCTGCACAATATTGCCCTGGAAGCATGCGAAAAACATTTTTAAAATAATTTGAAACCAATCTTTTCCAAAGATCTTTTGCTACCTGGTTTGTTTGCATTATCCAAAATAGATGTTTGTTCTGCATATTAATTACTGTAAAATTAAAAAGGTCATGAAAAATCCTTTTTGCTTTTTAAACATTTGATTTAATTCTTAAGGTGGATATCAAGGTCTGAAATAAAATTTACCTTTTGTGTTGACTGTTGTAACAAAAATCACCAATTTTCATTTTTTTTTTTCAATAATTTTACTTTCACATTTTGATATAATGATCAGGGTTCCCATGTTTGTTAATATTTTTTAACGCTTAATGACCAGTTGTATAACTTTTTTTTGTTTGACAGCTCTATCACCGACACTGCTGCCAACGAAGACAAGACAGGGTCAAGTACCATGTAAGTTCGCAATGGAGGATGCAAGCACAAAATTCCGTGATGGTTTAAAACGGTGGGCAATTGACTGCAATATAAAGAGGTCCCATGTTACGAGTCTTCTAAAGGAATTAAAAACAAATGTTGAGGCACCACATCAGATCAATTTAGGGATACCATGGGATTACCGAGCACTGTTGAGTACCCCAAGAAACACATGCCTCAAACTGTACGACGTGTGTGATGGGGGGAAATTGGGTTGGCTAGGAATTAAATTTGGTATGGAAACCGTTTTTAGGGATGGGTTCAGGCCTGATACCTCGAATTTGACCCTAATCACATTTATTGATGGATTCAATCCTTATGATACTAAAAAGAAGAAATTCTGGGCGATCCTGCACAGTATCTTGGAGGATCCGAAACGAAGACCGTTCATGTCGGGACTATACGTGGGAAGTGCTGAGCCAAAACCGTTCAATAACTTCATTAGGCCAATGGTCAAAGACATGAAAGACCTCCAGGCAGGCTATTATTCTGAGGTACTAGACATGGAGATTATAGTGAAAGGAGAAATATTTGTACTGGACCTTCCAGCGAAAGCTGATGCAAAATGTACTAAGAAAGGGGGTTACTTTTCATGTGACTTTTGTCTGGAGGAGGGAAAGTGGAGCAAAAGTTTGTACTATGATAATTTTGCATTTGTCAAACGCACGAATGAGTCATTCCGTGCTAAATTGCAACCAGAGCACCATAGAGGGGAAAGCGTTCTTGAAGAATTGACATACCTTGACATGGTTCAAGGATTCCCTTTAGATTCCCTCCACCAACTGTACCTTGGGATAATGAAAAAATTGCTCGATATTTACCTAGTGGAACCATCGAAAAATAGACTAAATTCCAAAGTGAGAAAAGAACTGACTCAAAAATTTGACCTTTTGTCGCCTTGGATAGTGGAGGAATTCCAATGGCGGCCCCAAAGTCTTGACAAACACGGAAATTTCAAAGGGAAGGAATTCCGATACCTGCTGCTTTATGCTGGCATGGTCTTGTTTAAAGGCATTTTAAGTCCTGCTCAATATGAGGGATTCTTGTCCCTAAGTATTGCAACTAGGATTTTGTCTAGAAACGATTTGGTTTCGAAAGAGGAGTGGCTGAAGGTTGCGGACGACCTGCTCCGCAATTTCCTAGTATTTGTGTGTCGGGAGCTAGGTGTTCATTATATTGGGCGTAACTTTCATAATTTGTTGCACCTTGTTGACTGTTGCCGGAAATTTGGAGCCCTCAACAATTTCTCCAATTTCCGCTTTGAATCCTATTTGTCCAAAATCAACTCAAATATTAGCTCCCATAAAGACGAGTTGCAACAGGTCATAAATCGCTGCGTTGAAGCTTCATTTCGCCCAGTTGATGAGAATCCTGAAAAGGAAAAAGAATTTTCTGGTCCGCGTTTGGGAAAAATTCACTACCAGGGACCTGTCCTAAATGAAAACGTTGAGTCCCAGCACTTGTACATATTTATAGGTGGCCAAAAAGTTAAAATTGACTACCCAAACAATTTTGTTCTATGCAAAACTGGAATTGTGGTGGCTGTCTCAAATGTAGTTGTAGAAAACGGCTTGACCTACTTGATTGGTAGAAAATTCAACACTGTGTCTGAATTTTATACGAAACCGATCCCTTTGAGCCTATTAAATATTTGTGAAGTCTCAAATTTGAGCACAGACTTTGTGAAAGTATGCTTGTCTGACGTCATCACAAAATGCATTGGATATCCAAATTCTGAAAGCTATGTGATTGTACCCTTGATTGAATAAACCAAAAAATATAAACAAATGAATTTTCATTAAGTAAATAAATCCCATTTTTCTGTTGTTTCAGATATGACTACATCGTCGTTGAATTCGGTGCACCAGGCGGAAGCAACAAGCCTTCAGGCAGTGTAGAGGCGCAGGTGCTTTCATCCCGTTGGTTACAGGGAAATAAAGTTTTTTGGCCGAAGTGCAGCTCAAGCAAAAAATTATACAAACTCATCAAGTGCCATCAGGAGCCACACACAGATGTCAAGATTTGGGACAAGTACGAAATTTCACGAATCGTTGGACGATCAAGTAATTTAATTTTAATATTGTTAATAAACAAAAATTCAATCATTTTGTCCATTTTGTTTAAAAATTTTGCAGACGATTACCAAAAGGCACAAAAAATTTTGGAGGAGAGTGATTTTACAGAAAACGAAGATCAAGTGATCAGTCAACGCTCATCCAGGAAGACAAGAGGAAAGGCTCCAGCAAGATATCTGCAAGACTCTGGTGATGAGGAAGATGATGTGAATGATTTGCAGGAATGTAAGAAAGCCATGTTACCTTCCTATTAAAAATACAAATAATGTAATATTTTTCAGCTAACAGAGAAATACCACATAATGACTCAGTAGACAACGACCACGACTCAGTCAATGGAGGAGATGAAGGAGACGGCTCCTCTATAAATGAGCCTATTATCCCCCCACAAATAGAAATAGACATCTCAAATTTAGGTAAATGTTTTAAAAAATATTTGTATTATTTTATAAGGCAATAGTAAAATTGCTGTTGGGATAAGCAGCCAGTAACAACATTTTTTTAACATTTTACATTCTAATCATTAAACTGCTGCCTCACTCGTCGTTTTGTCAAAGTTAATATTGAAGAGTTTCATGTTGTGTTTAATCAATTTAGGCACCTCTGAAGTCATGAGAGCTATTTCAAATAGTGTAGCTGAAGGGAATGAGGAAAGTGTTAAAAATAGTTCTGAATCAGCCTTAGTCGAAGCGCAAGAAGAAGAGGATGTAGGCCTACTAGATAATGCAAATAAGTCTGATGAACAAGTATCTTTTCACATTGGTATGTGTTTTTAGAATTTCTCTAAATTACATTTTTTGCTAATTTTCCTTTTTTTATCAGCTGACATGTCTGAGTCAGACACGCAGGAGACAGACAATATTGGTCAAAAGTTTTGCCGTGGAGACGACAATAACCACAGCCAGACTTGCATGTTGTGCAACAAATGCGCCTTGTTCCTTGGTAGGTCCTGCTTAGCTTTTCAGCAGTTATCTTATAATCATTGATGATTTCAGAAAGAATTGCAAACGTATTGGAATCGAGGAAATGTCAATGCGAAAGGAAAGCAGGAACTGATTTGGTTACAGAGGGCCAAATTTTCGCTACCCTGCCTTGCACTACTCCTTCGGCAGTCATAAGATTCGAAGAATATCTCGAAAAAGAGGAAAATATGAACATAATGGTAAATCTTGATGATAATGTTTGACAAAAATATTTTTTTAACATTGATCCATTTATTTTGGGCAGGTGTCCAAGTTCCGAAGTTTTGCCAGCCCGAACTTAACCACCTTCGTCAACTCGTGCCTGCGAAAGATTTTAACCGACGACCTGGCTACAAGGTATAATGCGAAAGGTAGCATTTCAGAGGATGGCACAAGAGTCAAAGAAGAATACCTCTCAAAAAATTTTATTTCGTTGTTGATGAGTAAGTTTTTTATTCACATCTCCACAATCAAATGACCTCTATTATCTTTTTGTCCCAAAAATTTCAATTCTTTTATTAAAAAAATCAGAATAGACTAGCAGAATATGGTATTTGGCAATATTGGTCCGAACAAAAAAGTGAGTTTTTTTAAATGATATAGTACGCAAAAAAATATTTATTAAAATTAATTTTAAGATTTGTAATTCAAATTTTGTATACGCTCCGTTTAAAATTTGTATTTCCTGCTGGATTTGGTACCAGCAACGCCCCTAATAATTCCATTCCTGTGGTTTTTTGCATATTACAGTGGTTTTAGGCTCACAATATTTATTTATCCAATTCACGTTTCATATATTTTCAGGTTTAAACGTTTTTTTAAAAAAAAATTAATATATATATATATATATATTTTAAGGGTTAAAACAAATTAGATACAAAAGCTGAAAGACAAAGTAATCAGCAAAATTAGCCCAAGGAGTGCAACAAAGATTGTTAATATTTTTTTAAAATTTCACTACCAACAAAAAGGCCTGTTTTACTTAGTTAAAGAATATGAAACATAATTTTGTTTATATGGAATAATTAATTATATCAATTTTCAGACACTGTTGTGCATAGCCTCCCAATCATTCATACGGCTCCTACAGCATCGGTGGCAAACGTTAAAAATGTGATTGCTGGCTGGTTTAGGAATGCGAAGAAGCGCTGTGATGCGCGTAGCAAGACATCGCGTTCTACGTAAAGTGTTTATCTTCAAATTTTTATAAAAATGCTCACGCTTTGCATTGCTTACAGGCCCAGGCCAGAATCTGCAGCTAGCTCAATATCGCATCATTCCACTGTCAAAAGTGGTTCAAGTCGAGGCATTGTAAGGCCCGATTCTGCCCCTTTCAGGCCTGAATCTCGACATATGGTTAGGTTTCCTCCAGCTGACTCACAAAGATTTGATCCTCAAGGAGGAAACTTTACTAGTTCACCTAACCGAGGTTTCAACAATAGAAGCAGGTCGAAAGCGATTATAAACGTGAACTGTGGAGTATTAAATGTAAGATATCTGTTATTTTAGGTACCATGGCCCATACAGCTATGAGGAAAGTCAAAATTTCACGCAGTCTCCAACGCATTTGAGGTAATATAAGCATTTTTATCCTCATCACATGTTGTTTAATGAATTTAAATTATTAATAGATACTCGAATGAGAGAACCCCAGACAGAAGCGCCTGGAAGGGTGGCCCTGCACCTAATTTCAGGTACAGCCCATATAGGAGCCCTCAAATATATGAAAAAAATTATGCCAGTGGTGATAGTTTCACATCTTGGGATGACAGGTTGTTATAATTCGTTTATTTCTAACAAAATGCTGAAACGCGTGTTCTACAGATACTCGTCGGCTGGTCCGTCCCATTTCCAAACTCCTCAGAAGAGAAACAGGGGCAGAGCTCCGCCACGAAGACCACATTTTTAATTAAATCTGAATGTAAATTTAAAATTAAAAATGAGTTTCTTACAAAATAATAATTATTTTGGTTTTAATTGTATACTTTTACATGTATTTAACGCTCACTTAATTCTGGAATGATAACTTAAGTTGCTTAAAAACGTTCTTAAATGTACATAAATTTTTAATGTTTGGAAAAAGATCCAAATCAAAAAGTATTGTTAAAGGTTTTATTTATTAATGGAATAAAAATAAGATTGAAATAAAATATGCTGCCGCCTTATTCACTTTTGACGCCTCTGTATTTATTGAAAGTGCTAAAATATGATGCCTAGGCACGCAGGACACAAGTCTCCCATGATTTTCAGCAGGCTGAGTAGCCTGCGTTTACCTGAAAGCTCTTCAGCAGGTAGACATTTCACTTAAAATTAGGCATTATAAGCGTTCTGGCCAGGATGTTTACTGATTTTGCTAAAGAGTGGGCGCGGCTCGCTCAGATTCGGATATCGATACCGGTGCTGCCACCGTTACTGCCTTAGATTACCGATTTAATAAGCCGAAGTTTTTCGGCCGCCGAACCAATTAGGCATGCTAATTAAAGAATAAAACACATATTTTACTTATACTGGACCCTCTCTATGCAATATCTTTCGATTTACACCGAATTCTCTGCCTGTCGAAAACGGTGGAATATTCGATATGTTTACTCGTAGAGTCGAATATCGGAGAATTTTCGACTCTGCTTTTCGCGCTCTTCATTGGCAAAAAAGGTTATTTAGAGTAAGTACTATGGAATTATTTATTAACTAGACAATTTACAACAGTTTACAAGCGGGTCAGTGGCGTTAGGAGCGAACTCGAATTCAGTCGAAATGTAGAGTGGAATACCACCTGTCGAAAACGGTGGAATGGCACATGGGGGCAAGCAAAAATATCATCATTAATGTCCATTCAAATAATCAGCAATAATTATTATTGTTCCTGAGCAGGGTTTTACGATCTTCAAATAAATAAACAGATTTATAGTAATGGAGTGGTTTTATTTAAAACATATCTTTTTTAGAAGCAATTAACGCACTGCGTTTTTGACCAGAACAGCTCTGCCCAAAAGGGCAATTTTAATATGGCTCCCTGGGAAATTAGAGAGCTTTTCTGCCCACATTAAATTACGAGCCGAAGAGAGTGGCTGATGATTTATCACCGCTTGGTTCCAGCGTGCGCGGCCTGACATCCGACTATTTTTAATTTTTATTTCTCGCAGCAGGTTTGCAGTAACGAACGATAGATATATATTTGAGAGATCGTTTTGGAAAGCTCAGAAAATTATTTTTCAATGGCGCTTTTTTAAACCTAAATGCAATCGCGGGGAAAGGGAGATTTTATGTTAAGACCAAAATATTTGCTTCACTATCTCACAAGTAAAAGACGCTTGATTTTGTATATATTCCTGATAAGAGAACTGGAGAGTGCCTGCAGAAGCTAATTAAAATATCTCTGGGGTAGGCTGTGCGCCGCGCTTCTCGCCGCTTCCATCAGCTTGCAGGGGTGTAAAGTGTAGAGCGCTATCGTCATTGCACACGTTTCGCTCGCAGACTAAAAACCGAGGAGAGCGGCCGCCGGAAAAGAGTTCGCTCAACCATAAATTTTGAAAAAGAAACTAACTCACACAGCTGAAAAAATAATGAACTCAGCTTATTATTTATTATTTTTTTCTGGAAAGAGTTCATAAAAGTATATTTAATTTTTATTAATGAAGGAAAAAAATATTTAATGTAACGGTCACTGGTTTGAATTAAAGCACGAAAACTAGAAGTTTTATACCTTTCCCTTTGAGGGGCGCTTCAATCGCCCTCTTCTACCTGGAACCTTCCATCTTTCATTCAGGTTCAGGTGGTCTTACTGAAATGTCGTTTCAAAAGGCGCTGTGCATGGTTTGCGAGCGTCCGACTGCGGACGGCGCTGTTCTCGCTGTCCACGTGGACAAAGAGAAACTGCAGATTTGGTTCCTCAACGTCTGCGGACACGAGTTGGCCGAGGATATCGAGGACGATGACCTGATTTGCTATTTTTGTCTCTGGCACGCCGAGTGAGTTATAAGGAAAATTGAGGAATTTCTCGTTTCTATTTTAGGTATTTTTGTACAGATTTCAATGGGAATTCGACGAGATGGCGGACGAGGCTTTGGTTTGGTGGCCCAGGAATTCAGAATATTTGGACGATGCGGCAAAGGAGCTTCGGAAGAACTATTTCGGTGAAGATTAACTATGAAATTTATTAAATTTGATTTAATATTTATGCATTTTCAGAGGGTAAATTAGAGCAGTGTTGGGTGCAGTTCGAGAAAATTGAGCTTCCGAAAAGTACTGACGGAGAAGAGAGACGAATTGACGAAGCTGAAATGCGGCCGAGGCGATGGAAATGCATCTACTGCGGTAAAATATTTAAATACACTCAACATTTGTCAGGACACATGAAGAAAATCCACAAAGAAGCCATCAGATGTGGAAATCACACTTGTCCTACTTATTTCCACAATCTTAAAGAAAAAGAAGAACACACCAAGAATGTTCACGAAAGCTCAAGACAACGAGACAAAGTCAAGTGCAGCTTTTGTGGAAAGGAATTCGAGAGAGTGAAAAACCTCAAAAAACATGTTCACAAAGTTCACAAAGATTTTCCAGTAAAATGCTCTCATATTGGTTGCTTGTCGTTCTTCAAAACTCAAATTGAAATGAAAACACACTTTGACTCTGATCACAAAAGTGAACACGAGGCAAAGAGATTTCAATGCAATGATTGTGGCTACAGAACAAGGCTTAAATCTAATTTGATAGAGCACTTCATTAGAAAACATTTTCCAATATCAAGTGAGTGCCACATTTGCGGAAATTCTTTCTCCTCTAAGATTTTATTGAGATCTCATATAAGGCGTTTGCACACTTTCAAAGTTTGTTTTTTGTGCAAATTGAATGTCTCCGTGGGGAATTTCCAAAGACGCCACTTGAAAGTAAAAAAATGCTATCGCTGCAAGAACAAATTCCAATGTTCTGGACTCTATCAGTTACATTTGAAATCATGCAAGAAAACTCTGTTCAAGTGTGGTAAGTGCCAAAAATCATTCATAAAAAGATATTTGTTGAATTACCACGCGAAAAGAGTACACATGTCATGACGCGCGAGATTCAGCACAAACATCTTGGTTTCAAGTTTAAACCTATCAAAAGGTACTACAAAAGTGAGAAAATCTTGAAAGAACGTTTAAAAAAAACCACAACAAAGCTAACTGCAAGTATTAACTGTCACTGCGCCGAAAATTTCTATAAAATTTCATTAATTTGAATCTCCATCTCGCTGTAAAGCATAATTTGATAGCAGGAAAATTGCCATTCCCGGACTGCAAAAAGGACTTTCATCTCATTGAAATCTCGCGAAATATATAATGCTGTGACATGTGTGGAAAACGATGTACTCACATTGCATGCGAAAACATTTACTGCCAATGTGAAGTGTGAGTCCGTCAGTAATTTTCTCTCGATCTTTTGTTAACAGTCTACTTTTTTGAACATTTTTCACATCAACGAAAATTTCATTCAATAAATTTCATAGTTAAAAAACATCTTTTTCATGTGTAATTTTCATCTCACACAAAGACATCTAAAAATTCAATCCCAGCCTTTTTTCATTTGTTTTTATCCTGATCAATGCATTTAATTTGTTTATTGACTCTGATGAAAAATAAACAAATATGATAAAAATGCGAGGGAATCTCACTCTCAAAAGAAGAATTTGATTCGAATGCTATTCTATGGGAGAGAAGGTTTTCTATTATGCGCGTGCAAGAGGCGAAATACATTTCTCGTGCGTTAGAAAATAGCTCACACTCGTCTCTCTTCAGTGGCTGTAAAATTATTTGCCCTCACCTGCCTATTTCGTCGTATTTATTTTGCCCTTGCTGTCATTTTCCCGTCTGATAGAATAATTATCGATCCCAATGGGCAATTCCGATCTGCCAACACGCACAAAGCATGCAAACTCGCAGTGCAATAAGCAGAAACAGAGAAATAAGCGGCACAAAGAGGTTTCACTTAGAATTTTAGTAAAATAAATATTAGGAATATAACATGGAGTTAAAACAAAATGGCATTGAGGAAAATTGACGGAAAAATTATTGTAGCAGACGAGAGAATGTGAAAGGCGTTTTTATTGACAAGATATTTTGCGAAAAATATCAATTTGCATAGAAAAAGACGCAATTATTTTATTTGGGTCGAATTTTAATTTACTTTGATTTGTTATAGCTGCAATGATTGTATATTTCGTTTCATCACATTAATCAAACACGTGTACGCTGTCATATTATATTGTTAAATACAATAATTACTTTTTTAATTTACAATTTGGCTATTATTATTAATGAAACGTCATCCAATGGCCAGCATAAGATGAAAAATTCCGAAAAACAATTAAAATTTATGTCTTAAACAAACGATAAAGAGTCCGGTTATTCATCATTCCTCGGAATTTATTAATCATTGGTAAATATATGCATCAACTGTGGTTTTCTTGAAGCAACACAAATTTGTAAACAATAAATCAGCAGTATATTCCCTCGTTAATAAATGTTGTGAAGAGATCAAAGTCCAAAATGTTGATATTTGTTTGATCTTTCCATTTCCATGTGGCTTTATAAACAACTAACTCGTCAGCTTTCATTCTCAGCACCAACCTCGCGACCGACGTAACAATGTCCTCTGTCATCCAAAGACGTCTTTGCCGCCTCGTGAAATTTATCGCTTTTTGGCATCAAAGCACTTGTGCATTTACTCGTACAAAAAAACAACTAATCGTATAACAGGTGAGTTTATCTCCTTTATTATGTGAATTCATGTTCTCGTTGTTTTATTTACTAATTTTTATAAATTTTTTACAAGTCTGAAAGCAATCTTTTTGTTAGATTTCAAAATAATTTTTAATCATTATATTGATAAAAATAACTTAAATATATATGCTAATTTTTTATGAGGATCTTTAACAAACGTTTTAGTTTATTCTAAAAATTAATTAAAAACAGTTTGTTGCAGTCGATATATTTTTATTTAAAATATCATTATATCATGCCAAAGTTCAAGTCTGCTGGCCGGGAGAGAGGCTTGACACATTTATTTTCTGGTGACCAACACGAGTAACAATAATTCGTGTTTCTCCTTCTAACCGAGAACAAATTTATTTCAGGAGAGAACTGAGATGCATCTTATAAAAACGGGTTGGCCTTCAAGCAGGAGTTAGTTTGTAATAATAACAATCGCATAATGCGGATAAATTCATAATAAATATTATTTATTCTACTAGGGCGCGAATTAACTGAGTTTCTCTCCGACGAAAGCATTTCTATCCCTCGCGTCCCTCAGCAGCAAAATGTGTCTGTCAAGGATAAAAAGGTCAAGACGTTTCGACACCAAGTGTCACGATTCTGCACATTCTGGCCTCAACGCGACAAAAAAGCCGAAGGAAAAAACATCAATTTAAGAAACGCATTCAATGGCCGCCCTGCACGTTGCATCCTCTAACAGAATCGATGGCCCATAATTATCACCCACTTTTTTATTTCCTTGGACAACGACGTCAACTGCAAAAACGTCGACGGGCAGACGCCTTGCACTCAACCTGCTCGCCCTGGCTCAAGGAAACCTAGACGCCGTGCATTGTAAAACTCGGAAGTGACAGTGTGCTCCATTTCTGCACTCGTTTGACCATCTGGATTGTGCCAAACAGATTTTAGAGCACAATAAAAACTGTTAAACTTAAAAATTAAAACCAATTAAAAAGTAGAAAAATATTTGTATTTTGACACTACATATTAATTTTATTTGCTGTTTGAAATAAAGAAAATGATGCATATTTCAATAATATTGATTATAAATGTGTTCAATATTATTGAAAAACCTACATCTAATTAGGCGCAAACATATTTTTAATCTGTACGAATGGCTTATAATTAAAAGCCAGTTAAAGCGTTAATTTTCCCCATTCCGGTGTAGCTTTTCAAGCATGAGCGACCTTCAGAGACTCGATTTGGCCAAATCTAGGTTGCATAACCTAAGAAGGAACAAAAGTTTGTTCGACCTCACGGCCAAAAAGATCGTCAAGAGCTTTGAAGCCTTCGTTTCTGATGAACGAGAGGATGGCATGGAAAGAATCCAAAGACTGCTAACACTTCGTGAGTTATCATTATAAATATTAACATTAATTTTTATTTTTATTTTACATTCATTTTAGCTCGTTGCCTGCGTCAAAAACTGTTGGACGGCCTTTGTGAACTCACGTGCAAAAACAATTATTACGTAGACAAACAGAAGCAGGAACTAAAGAGAGTTTTATTTATTTTTACTCACTTGCTTTGCCCGAAAATAAAGGAAATCGCTTTAACTGGCATGCTGACGTTCAGCCCGAAAGACTACAGAGAAACAGCGCTTTCACAGGTAATATTATTTAAGGACGCGTGTTTACGGGATCGGAAAATAAAATCGGAAAATTAAAATGTGGGAATTTTTAGAATCGTTGCAGCCGACAAGCGCTGAACAAAAAAGGACGTTTTAACGTAATCATTGATCTGAATAACAAAAGAAATAATGATTCTTTTTATGGTGGTTTTTGGGTTGCTTATATTAAACATCAGACAAGACACAGTTAAAGTGGCGTGTCCTAAACATCAGCCGCTCTCTTTTTGCCCAGCGTTTGTCGGCTTAAAGAAAAATAGCTTATTATTGAACAAAATTTGTTAGAGACTGTTGATAACTTTCACAAACAGTTAAAGTCAACAAATCTATTAATTGTTCTTCAGTGTTATGTGCTTGTAAAACTCTTCTTCCATTCCAATTTTCGTTAATTAAACTAACTTTAAAATTGGACCAGATACTTCTCCTGATTGCGATCCACGCACCGAATGTCCAGTCCTTGACTCTGAGCGTCGACAAATCATGCGAGGAATTCGAGCATTCCAAAAGAGCGTGGGTGGAAACCCTAGGAAGACTCCAAAAATTAAGAAAACTGAAATTGGACACCCACAAGGTGAAATACGCCGAAGCGAAGGAAATCTGCAAACAGCTTCCGGATTTAAAATATTTCGACGTCCGTCTTGACATGAGCGACAAGAGCATTTGTCAAGAAAATAACATTGAAGATTTCAAATTGGCCTTTTCCCAGCTGAAAGTGTTCCTCTTTCCGTCCGACTCGTGGCGTTGCGAAAGGGCCAGTTTTTTGTTCAAGCAATGTTTGAAGCACTTGCCGCAACTGGAGCTCGTGCATAAGCAGGAAGGCTTCGATTTCAGCAGCCATTATGCGCCGACCATTGCCTCACCTGATAATTTTAGAAATTTACAAAAACCTTCCGCCTTTTGCTATTTGAAGGTGGACTATCTAACAATCTCCAGGCCGTGGCATTTGAAGTTTCCAAACGTCAGGCATCTTGTTTTGGAGGTAATTTATTATTCAATTAAAAAATGGGTCTTTTGATAAATCATTACCATAATGATCGAGTGATTACTTCCATGAAATATATTTACACGAACGATTTTCAGGGCAACTCGGATGTTTCCGTGGAACATATCGACCCAGTCCTGCAGTTTAAAAAAATTGAGAGTCTCAAGTTGAAAGATTTTGGGGGAAAGGAGGTGGTGGAGACACTGCTGAAGACTTACGGGCACAATTTGCACACTCTGGAACTCGCGTTTCAGAGCTCTCCCCCGGAAATTGAACTCAAAACGATTTTCTCCAACTGCCCGAAACTGCAGACAATTATTTTGGGTCGTGTAAACATCACAGACAGTTCGGAGCCAATTAATTTTTTTCCGCCTCTCAAGCAATTCACGTGGGTTACTTCAGACAGGTGTATTCGATTGTATTTTTAAATTATAACTTTTTTAATTTATTCTTGAAATTTCAGGGCAAAGGAAGCGTGTCTCTCCAACATATTACAGGCGCCCACACTGGAGACGATTTCCCTTTCTCACGAAAACTATGACGTAAAAGATTTGAAAGCAGTCTCGGCTTTAATTGCTAAAAAGAAAATCCTGAGAGAGCTCAGAAAATTTCAATACACTTCGTCCTGGATAGAAATGGAAAACGTCAACTTGGAATTTTTCAGAGCTTTGAGTGATGTCGTCAAAAACGCATCGGCATTTTTGCCGCAATTATCGAGTGTCAAAATGGCTTTGCATTACAATATTCCTGTAAATATGTATGAAATTTCAACGAAAAAAACAATCGTGCTACTTGGCGAATCAAGCCTTAACGATTTTCTTGACATATACAACTCTCTTGACAAATAATTTTGCCCAGAAGAAATCGGAAAAAATGGATTTAAGAGATCTGCTTCTTGTTGTCATTTATTCGGTTTTCAGATTTTCTCCGACGTCTGCCTCAACCCTTAGCAAAAGGAATAAATAAAAATAAATTAATTTAAAAATGATATACTGTTTGATTTAATATATATATATATATATATATATATATATATATATATATATATATATATCAGTTTGAACCTTTTAAAATTGAATGTCTATGCTAATGTTTTTCTTTTAGCAGATTTTGCACATACAATAAGAGTCAATATTTTCGATAGACAATCAAACAAAATCAATCACCTTTGCTCTGAGGCTGTGCTCCTTTCTATTTTACCTTTGACTTTTGTTAAATCAAGTCACAATTTAGAAATTCAATTAAAATCCCGAAACATTTGTAGAAAATTATCAAACAAATTTGAGCTCTTTTTTGTCTAAGTCAAGGGTTATCTTCACAACACTAAACATGATTGCAATAACGGTCACTGGTTTAAATGAATACACGCAAACTAGAATATATTCCATTTCACCATGAGGGGCGCTTCAATCGCCCTGTTTCACCTGGAACCTTCCACCTTTCATTCAGGTACAGGTGGTCTAATGGAAATGTCGATTCAAAAAGCGCTGTGCTTGGTTTGCGAGCGTCCGACGGCGGACGGCGCTATCCTCGCTGTCAACGTGGACAAGGACAAACTGGAGGCTTGGTTTCTCAACATTTGCGGACACGAGATGTATGAGGATATCGAGGACGATGACCTGATTTGCTATTTTTGTCTGTGGCACGCCGAGTGAGTTATAAAGAAAATTTAGGAATTTCTCGTTTCTATTTTTGGTATTTGTATAAAGATTTCAACGGAAATTCGACGAGATTGCGGACGAGTCTTTGGTTTGGTGGCCCAGGAATTCAGAATATTTGGACGATGCGGCAAAAGAGCTGCGGAAGAACTATTTCGGTGAAAATGAACTTTGAAATTTATTAAATTCGATTTATTATTTATGCATTTTCAGAGGGCAAATTAGAGCAGTGTTGGGTGCAGTTGGAGAAAATTAAATTGCCGCAAAGTGACAGCAGCGAAGAGAGCCGAATTGCTGTAGCTGAAATACGGCCGCGGCGATGGAAATGCATCTACTGCGGGAAAAGATTTAAATACACTCATCATTTGTCAGGACATATGAAGAAAATGCACAAGGAAGCCATTAGATGTGGAAATCGCAATTGTGCTACTTATTTTCACACTCTTGAAGAAAAAGAAAAGCACACAAAGACTGTTCACGAAATCTCAAGACAACGTGACAAAATCGAGTGCAGCTTTTGTGGAAAGGAATTCGAGGGATCACAAAACTACAAGCAACATGTTCGCAAAGTTCACAAAGTGTTTCTTGTAAAATGCTCTCACTTAGGGTGCCTTTCACACTTCAAAACTCAAATTGAAATGAAAACACACTTTGACTCTGCTCACAAAAGTGAAAACGAGGCTGAGAGATTTCAATGCAATGACTGTGGCTACAGAGCAAGGCTTAAATCTAATTTGAAAGAGCACTTCATTAGAAAACATATACCAATATCAAGTGAGTGCCATATTTGCGGAAAATCTTTCTCCTCTGATTATTCATTGAGATCTCATATTAGGCGTTTGCACATTTTCAAAGTTTGTTCCTTGTGCAAATTGAGTGTCCCCGAGGGAAATTTCAATCAGAGTGGTCACATTAGTGTGAAAAATTGCTCTCGCTGCAAAAACAAATTCCAATGTTCAGGACTCTATCAGTCACATTTGAAATCCTGCAAGAAAACTCTGTTCAAGTGTGACAAGTGCAACAAAACATTCATCAAAAGATATTTGTTGAAATACCACACGAAAAGAAAACACATTACGCGTGGGATTCAGCACAAATAGCTTGGTTTCAAGTGTGAACCCTGCAAAAGGTATTACAAAAGTGACAAAATCTTGAAACAACATTTGAATAGAATCCACAACAAAGCCAACTTGAAGTTTTGCGCTCACTCCTCCAAAAATTTCTATAATATCCCAAGTTTGAAACACCATCTCGCTTCAAAGCATAATTTGATTGTGGGCCATTTGCCTTGTCTGGCTTGCAATAAAAATTTCATCTTAATGAAAAATCGCAGAAATTATCAAAAAGAGGTTCATTGATAGAGAAAAGTCCGGGAAACTTGTCACATTTGTGGAAAAACAATGTACTCGACTTGCATGCGAAATCATTTGCTTCTAATTCACGGCGAAACGTCAGTCCGTCAGTAATTTCTTTCACTTTTTGCAATTTTTGTACAAACGCGATGATATAATTAAGGTTCAGTATTTTTCAATTTTAAACCATTATTCTGAGCAAATTTTTGACATGCATCATTTCGATTAAAAATAAACACACACTGATCATGACTCGTGAGCCTTATCCTATTTTATTAGATGTGTAATTTTTTATGAGACTTTTTTGATAGCTGTAAACACATCAACACTCTGCTATAATTAAATGATTTTGATGAAAATGAATAAAAACTTAAAAACCGTTTCCATATCTTTGTTAACAGTCCTAGTTCTTAGATGTTTTCATATAAAAAAAACTCAATAAATTTCTTCGTTTAATACTTTTCATTTTTTTTATTTCATTTTAGTAAATTTGACTGCACACGCGAAGAGATCGAATTAAATAGCAGAGAAAAAAGGGATGAGCATCTCATTCCCAAAAATAATACAAAATTTGAGCAAAAAATTCCGGGGGAGATAGCAGATGATTTTCGTTTATGCGTTTACAAGAGGCAAAATCTAATTCGTATTTGAGTTAAATGCCAGCTGAGTGCAGCCACCAGGTTCCATCAGGGTAGCCAAAAATGGCGAATAAAACACACGTGTCGTGTTTCTCCTGAGAGGCAATTCAGAAATCGACTGCGATTGACCAAACTTCGCTTCATCGCATCAAACAGTAAAGAAAAGCAGTGTTTCATATTTTATTTGACAAAATAAATTGTGCATTTAAAACACAGAAATTGGAAATTTCGATAGATCTAATTAGCTACCGAGGCAATTAATCTTCTGTGTTGAAATAGTGGAATGGTATGCATCCCGTGCCGGAAGACTGCTTGGCGGCACGGATTCCATCTCTCTGCAAGGCTTACAAGTGATAGAAAAAGATTAGGTGAGATGTTTTGAATTAATTTATGCGATTCTGCTCTCACTGCTCCGTCTGGATAGGGTCTCAAATAACTCTTTTAATAAGAATTTCGTTGCTCGTTAAATCTGTCCAACAATCTAAGAGAAGACATATAAATGCCACTTATTCAAATAAAAACAAATATAATTTTAAACAAAATGCGTTTATTTGTCAAACGAATACACCGCTGTCGGCTTATCAAAGGCTCCTTTAATTTCTAATTCCCAAGGACAGAAAGTATTTCCTCTTTTCTTTGTTCTTTTCCGGAACATAAACCAAAACCGAACGGTTAAGAAAGTCTTTGGCATGAACATCGGCTCCTTTTTCGACCAAAAATTTGCAAAACTCCAAATCCGCCGTTTGTGCCGCCATGTGAAGGGCAGTGATTCCTCCGAAGGCCGGCTCCCTGACCAGCCCCTCATTTAATCCAACCACGAATTTGGCACTCAAAAGTTTATTATTACGAGCGCAGGAGTGCAGGAAATTGTCGCCGTTCTCCTGTTTCGTATTCAGGTCTGCGCCAGCCTTCAGCAATTCCTCAGCCACGGCAATGTTTTCCATTTTAAGAGCAACGAACAAGGGTGAGAGAGAGAAAAAGTTTTTCTCATTCACATCCACCCCCTTGGAAACGAAAAAAGGGACGAGTGATTTTCCAAATTTTTTGTTCATTGAGGCAAAGTGGAGAACAGTGTTTCCCCAGTCCTCACTCAGGGACAGCACGTCGACGTTCTTTCCGCACAACCACTGGCACATTTCTAAATCTGCGAAAGCCGCTGCGATATGAAGGGCATTCGTCCCTTCACTCCCCAAAGAATTTATTATTTCTGGCACCTTCGAGAGCACGAATTGGACTCCTTCTAAATTGTTCTCCAGTATGCAGGTGTGGAAAGTGTTCATGCCATCGTTCTTCGCGTAGAAATTGGCTCCAAGTTTCAGCATTTCCTCTGCCACGTCAAAATTTTTGTCTCCCAAAGCGTAATTTAAAGGCGTGAATTCCAAGTGGTCCTTCTTGTCGATGTCAAGCCCCAAATCGATAAAATATTTAACTAGCTGAGTTCCGTGCTTCGAATTGTAGCCGACGCGATGCAAAACTGAGGTTTGACTTTTTCCATTCAAAGAATCCACTGGGACGCCTTTTTCCACGAGCCACCGGCACATTTCTAGATCAGCAACCTCCGCCGCTATGTGAAGTGCATCTCGCTCGTTCGCGTCTTTGCCTCTGATCAGGTTTTTATCTAATTCGTGAATGAACTTTGCGCTTTTAATCTTGTTGAGCAATACGCAATGCAGCAAAAAATTGTGGTCCTTTATGTTCAAAGTGGCGCCGAGTCTGAGCAACTCGCGAGCAATGTCAATATTTTCCGCTGCAAGAGCTGCATCCAAAGGCACAGATCCGAACTCTGATTTTTCATTTAACTTTAGGTTCTTTGAGACGAAAAACCGAACTAATTCCATTCCATGGTTTTTATTTAACGGTGCGCGGTGCAAAACCGTCCCGAAACAGCTCTTTGACGCCACGTCGATGCCCTCGGCGATGATCCACCTGCAGACACTCAGGTCGGCGTACTGGGCTGCCAGGTGGAGGGCATTTCTCCTATCTGAATCGACCTCCTTAATTAAATCCGGGTTCCACGCGTGAATTATCTGAGCGACGTCTGATCTGTTTTGAGTAATAAAAAAATGCAAGAGATTTTTGTTTCCCTCTTCTCGCAGTTCGAGCAGGATCTGAGCAACCCTGAAGTTTCCCTTCCTGACTGCGTAGAAAATGGCTTCCTCGCCGTCCTCGTCCTTTTGCTTCACGTCTAGTTTCTCTTGGTTTGTGAAGTGCCAGACGATTTCGACTCCGTTTTCCTTGTTCAAGGCCGCGAAGTGAAGAAGCGTCACGCCGAATTTTGTCCTCGCTTCAGCACTTTCTCCTTTTTTCAAGAGAAAGAGACAGCGTTCCAGGTTCTCATCCCTAGCTGCGAGCATCAGAAGGGTCAGATCTGTCGTCGTCTTTTCTATAAAGCGGTCTGTATCCCGGACGCCCATAAATAAGTCCATTTTTCACAACCTGCCAACAATCAACATTTGTTTTAAAACCCAAAATATCAAAATAAAAGCATACTTCAGGAAAATTAAAATCAAAAATTTGTAAGCTGTCGCGTCTTTCACGGACAAAGATCTCGAGTCAACTAAACGCAACCACTGTTAGAACAAATAAAATCAAAGTGTGTAGTTCGTCGAGTTCAAATATTTACTTATCAGTTCGAACAAAGATGTTTTTGTTATGTAAATATTAATTTACTTTGTTAAGAATTGAATTAAGAATTGAATCTAAAATGATTTTAAATTGTTCACTTAAATATATAACTGTAAAAAATTGATCAAATAATGAAAGATAAATTATTTAATAGCTGGTATATGAGACAAAACGTGTCTTGACTTAAGAAATTTCCTCATGTGGTGAAATAGTGGAATGGTATAACAACACAACCCCCGCGTCGCAAAGCTGCTGGGCAGCACGGGTTTTTCACCTCCCTGCAAGGCGAACGAGGAAGCAAAAATGACTAACGCGTGATGTTATGAATTGATTTTATGCATTTCTGCTCTCACTCCTCCGGCTGGCCCGGCTGGAGAAGGCCTCAATAACTTTTTTAATAAGAAACATTGGCCGTCTAATATGTTTAAAATATTGAGTGAATGAACAATTAATTTTCAAATGCATTATTGATGCGCGCACTCCTCTTTAGCATATTTCAACTACTCGATTATTTAAGAGAGAATAAAAGTACACATTAATTTGAAAAAAAATGCATTTACTGTCAAACGTAATGAGAAAACAAAAAATCATAAAGATTTTTTAATTTCTAACTCCTAAGGACAGGAAGTATTTCCTCTTTTCTTTGTCTTTTCGAGGAACGTAAACCAAAACCGAACGATTCAGAAAGTCTTTGGCATGAATATCGGCCCCTTTTTCGACCAAAAATTTGCAAAAATTTAAATCCGCCGTTTGCGCCGCCATGTGAAGTGCAGTAACTCCTCCAAAGACTGGCTCCCTGACCAGCCCTTCATTTAATCCAATCAAGAATTTGGCACTAAGCAGTTTATTATTACGAATGCAGTATTGCAGGACATTGTCCTTGAGATCAGGTTTGATATCCATGTCTGCACCGGCCTTCAACAATTCCTCAGCCACGGCTATGTTTTCCATTTTAAGAGCAAAGTAAAAGGGTGAGTGTGAGGTAATGTTTTTCTTATTCACATTCACCCCCTTGGAAACGAAAAAAGGGACGAGCGATTTTCCAAACTTAAAGTTCATTGCGGCAAAATGGAGAACCGTATTTTTGCACCCCTTACTCAAGGCCAGCGCGTCGAAGTTCTTCCCGCACAGCCACTCGCACATTTTTAAATCTGCGAAAGCCGCTGCGATGTGAAGGGCATTCGTCTCGAGAGAATTTATAATCCCTGGCTCATTTGAGAGCACGAATAGGATGCCTTCTAAATTGTTTTCCATTATGCAGGTATGGAAAGTGTTCACGCCATCGTTCATCGCGTAGAAATCGGCTCCATATATCAGCATTTCCTCTGCCACGTCAAAATTTTTCTTTCTCAAAGCGTAATTCAAAGGAAAGCAGTAATATTTGTCCTGCTTGTTTATGTCAAGTCCCAAGTCGGAAAAATACCCCACTAGCTGAGTTCCGTGCTTCGAATTGTATCCGACGTGATGCAAAACTGAGGTTTGACGTTCTCCATTCAAAGAATCGACTGGGACGCCGGTTTCCACGAGCCACCGGCACATTTCTAGATCAGCAAACTCCGCCGCTAAGTGAAGTGCATCTCGCTCGTTCGCGTCTTTGCCTCTGACCAGCCTTTTATCTAATTCGTGAATGAACTTGGCGCTTTTAAGCTTGTTGAGAAATACGCAATAATGCAAAAAATTGTGGTCTTTTATGTTCAAAGAGGCGCCGAGTCTGAGCAACTCGCGAGCAATGTCAATATTCTCCGCTGCAAGAGCTGCATCCAAAGGCACGAATCCGAGCTCTGATTTTTCATTTAGATTTAGCTTCTTTGACACGAAAAACCGAACTAATTCTATTCCGTGGTTTTTATTTAACGGCGCGCGGTGCAAGGCCGTCCCGAAACAGCTCGTTGACGCAACGTCGATGCCCTCGGCGATGAGCCACCTGCAAACACTTAGGTCGGCGTACTGGGCTGCCAGGTGGAGGGCATTTCTCCTATCTGAATCGACCTCCTTAATTAAATCCGGGTTCCACTCGTGAATTATCTGAGCGACGTCAGATCTATTTTGAATTATAAAAAAATGCAAGAGATTTTTGCTTGTCTCCTCTCGCAGTTCGAGCAGGATCTGCGCCACCCTGAAGTTTCCCTTCCTGACTGCGTAGAAAATAGCTTCCTCGCCATCCACGTCCTTTAGCTTCGAATCTAGTTTCTCCTGGTTGATGAGATGCCAGACGATTTTGATTCCGTTTCCCTTGTTTAAGGCCGCGAAGTGAAGAAGCGTCACGCCGAATTTTGTCCTCGCCTCAGCACTTTCTCCAATTTTCAGGAGCAGTGCGAGGCAGTTTTCCAGATTCTCATCCCTGGCGGCGAGCATCAGCGGGGTCAGACCTGTCGTCGTCTTTTCGATGAAGCGGCTTGTGTCCCGCACGCTCATGAACGATGAGTTCATTTTCTCCGCACAAGAGCTTCTGAATTGTAAAGCTTCTTTTAATTTCTTTTAAAATAAAATAATTTGAAGTTACCTTCTGCTTTAACAAGTTTCCTCTTATTCTGCGTCCATCCACTAACGGACTCCTCTGCAAAAAGGAAGGAGCGAGTGGAAGCTAATGCATTTTAGAGGAGGCAGATCTTTTCTGTCGTTTTAGAAAATATTGTTCAAATATATTATTATTTGTCCAGATTTGCTCTTTGGACTATAAACATGTTAGTGTATAGGAAACGTGTAAATATTTAACTATATAGGAACGGTGCATAAATTAAATAAATTTGAATAATAGTAAAAGTTTTTCTGTGATAATATCTGCGATTATTTCCAAGGCTTAATTCCCTTTTGTGCCCATACCAAACACTGACATAACTTTCTTTATCGGAGATATTAAAGAGCCAGTAACGATTTTTCTATAAAAATATCATCCCATTGATTTAACGCTCGTCAACTAAAATTAACTTTCGACAAATGAATATGATCGAACCAAAACTAAGCGAAAAAATAATTTACTAAGCAAACTCCAACCAATTAAAAAGTTTGCTCTGATCTTAACTTCCATCCATGCACCATCCCTTTGCGTACCCCAAATACTCAAAATTACACCGACGCCCTTTCTTAAGACAATGAAATATGTTAGAGTTTAATATTTTAGCTTCTTTACCATAGTTATTCAGACCCCAAGAATCTAGGTGCGGCCGTGTTTGTAGAAGTTATTTTATTAACTGTTGCGCAGAGAAGATTGAGGTGGCGGTGCAGTAGTGCAAATTAATTAAAAATCAATTTTCTATGCACCACTATTAACTAAAACACGCATATGCTTAAATAGCCCTGCAGAACCACAAAATAATAAGAAATCTCTGAAAATAAAGCGTTTCCCTGATAGTGAGTTTTGCATAAGACCTCCATAGCCAAGCAAATGAGCAACTATAAACCCTATATACTGCACTTTTCGCTCATCATGTAAATTAATATGTTTCTCAAGTTGACAATGAAATGGTTGTCCTTTTATTTTACGGCACTGCCCTGGTATTTTAACACCGCATTACTATCCAAAAATCAATCAAAAGAACATTTTATTTCAAACTCAAAAACTCTAAAATTTAATGAGCAAGGCATTCTTCATCATGGAGTTAATGTTTAAATTTTGGAAATCTTTTAATAAAATGAGCAAGAATAAACAAGAATATAAGCATTTTTGGCAAGGGCGTGACTTTGAAGGAGTAAGAAAACCGTCAAAAATTGGACAAATTCAAAGTCAATATTTTTTAAGCTTGGTTTTCATGTATAGCCGTACCTTTGTAAGACCCAACTATCAAATTCAAGGTCAAGATTGGATCCAAATTCAATCAGAAGATACAATTCAAGATGAGTGCGCCGCTGTGCAACTTCATGTGCATGTTCAGAGTGCGTTGATGGCCAAAATTCTAGCTTCTTCTTCGAGTGTGTCTACTGGTACGGCCACACAGCCAAGAGTGCAGTCCGAGGTGCGTACTAAGGCAGTGCTTAGTTGTTTTACAAATGCTGGTGCTGTATATTTTATAGGCTTCATAAATTTCAGCAAAAGCTATGGTAATAATTTATAATTTGATAGACAATACCAATTGATGCTACTATTAGTAAAAATTCGATTTGTGTGAGCTGGGTAATAGTCAGCATGGACTAGAAATACAAAAATTAATAAATAATTTACAATTATGCCATTTTCAGGGGAAACACTACCCAGCTAGCAAAATTTGTTCATGTAACATCTTGACATTAAAAGAACATTACTAATGTGAACTGAATAATACAGCACGGTGTTGAGAGTCACAGTATCCAGAGTCATCAAATTTTTATTTTTAAAAACAAAATATTCAGTTTTTAAAGTATACAAAATTTATTCATTTTCAAACTACACAGATAAAAGCAAGTAAAGAAATAGCCTAAAAATCTAAGTGCTATCTGACAAAGTTTTCATTTTATATTGGAATGTTCCGTCTACAAATCAGTCCGATTTGTTTTTCGTCCATTTAAAAGTTCTAGACACAGTCTCTTTTGGATTTGAAAGCGCGCATCACGATGCCGAAGAGAAAACACCTGTCGGGCTGTGACTCCAAGGGACCGGCTGCCTTTGCCGCATTTGCTGGCCCACAATTTTGGCGAACTCGTCACGCGAGTAGACGGAGACGGTGTACTCGACGACGTATCTAGGCATCAGCTGGTCGTTGCGGAAGACGACCACTTCGGGGCTCTGGAGGAATTGGCCCACGGCGGGGTTGGTGGCGGGGTCGGCCACGATCGAGTCGAACCCTGGAGGGCACGGCCAGGGCAGAGGGGTGGAAGCGGGGAGCGAGGGGAGGAAGGGCCGGCCGAGCAGACAGTCGGACACCAGCAGCCGCCGCACGCAGCGGACGCAGTGGGCGTCCGAGTGCTGTGGACACGGCTGCTGCTTGCCGAACGTGTATTTGTTGGCGGTGGCAGGGTCGGGCGTCAGGTACACGCCGCGGCCGAACAAATTGTCGCTTTCGCTGCGGCCCACATCGAAACCTTCGTTCGCGATTTTCCAGGCGGCTGGCGAGCCGTGCAGCAGCCTCTCGCACGTCCCCTCGGCCCCCAGCTCAGCCGCCCGATGTCCAAAACGCGCCTCCAGCTTCTCGTTCTTGATTTTGTGCACGCGCTGCACTTGTATTTGCCGCAATGGGAAGTGTCGCAACAGCCCGACGCCCAAATCGAAGTCCGGCAAACGCAGCCTGTCGCTCACGGCCAAGAAGTCGGGCTCCCACTTCTGCAACTCGATAGAATCCATTTCTGCGGCTGAAAATGAGGCACAATTTAATGACTTGCAATACTAAAAATTATTCAGTGCCGAAATTTGTAAAAAAAAAAATACCAATTTTCATCTTTTTAACAATAATGTAAGCGACACTCTGTTGAATTGCCTGTTTTGCGCCCTTATTTTGCTCGGAATTGGAGCAGATTCTTCGCAATTCCAATTTCCAAAGTCTTGATTACACAATTGTTTTGCTAAATTAAATATCAAACACTGCTTTTCTTACTGTTTGGTGCGATGAAGCGAAATTTGGTGAATTTCAGGCCGCGAGTTGCCTCTAAAGACACGTGTGTGTTTGTGTGTGTGTGTTACTCGCCACTCAACCAGATGTTTGATGTTTGTTTACTTTGGTTTGGCTACCCTGGCGCCACCTGGCTGAGCTTCAGGATGGTAGGATGGTTCAACTGGTGAACTCCGACAAAAAATTTATTAACCACCTCCTTCAATAATGACGTCACAGACGACTGACAGCAAAACCGCTGTATGAGACGTCATTGGAGGAGGAGCTCAACAATTTTATCTCTAAAAATGTCAACGAACGCCGGTCCTACTTAGAAGATTTCATGATGCCCTCTAACGGGCATGGAGTGTAACACACAGCACAGCAACCTGAGACCTGAGTCTCCCAGGTGCCGCCAGGGTAGTCAAACAGCTGGCGAGAAATACACACACAACGTGTCGTATTTCTCTTGTAATAAGGCAATTATTCGAAAATCGACTGAAATTCACCTAATTTCGCTTCACCGCGCATAGTTGTGTAATCGATAGACGCGGAAATTGGAAATTTCGACTATTCTGCTTTTCATTTCCAAGCTAGACAGGGGCGCAAACCCTCTGTAATCAACACGTTCAACAGGGTCGCTGAAATTTTTGTAAAAACGATGAAAATTGATCTTTTTTGAAAAATTTTGGCACTTGATAATTTATAGCATTGCAAATCATTAAAATTTTTCTCATTTTCAGCCGCAGAAACTGATTCTATCGAGCTGGAAAAGGGGGCGCCCGAGGTCTTTGCCGTGAGCGACAGGCTGCGTTTGCCGGCGTTCGATTTGGGCTTCGGACTGCTGCGACAATTATTATTCCCTTTGCAGCAGCAAATACAAGAGTGCAGCGGCGCGTGCACAAAATCAAGAACGAAGAGCTGGAGGCTAGTTTTGGACTTCCGGCGGCGGCGCTGGGGGCCGAGGCGGCGTGCGAGAGCAGGCTGCTGCACGGCTCGCAAAAAAATGTCTGTGAACGCCAGTCCTGAGATTTCATGATGCCCTCTAACGGGCATCGAGAGTAACACACAGCGCAGCAACCTGAGTCCGCCAGGTGCCGCCAGGGTAGTCAAACAGCTGGCGAGAAACGCACAACGTGTCGTGTTTTGATCGAGAGGCAATTCGAAAATCGACTGAAATCCACCAAATTTCGCTTCACCGCTTGGTTGTGTAATCAAGACGCGGAAATTGGAAATTTCGACGTATCTGCTTTTCATTTACAAACTAAACAAGGGCGAAAACCCTTTGAAATCAACAGGATCGCTGAAATTTTTGCTAAAACGAATAAAATTTGTTTTTATAAAAATTTTGGCACTTGATAATTTTTAGCATTGCAAATTATTAAAATTTTGTCTCATTTTCAGCCGCAGAAACGGATTCTATCGCGCTGAAGAAGTGGGAGCCCGAGTTCTTGGCCATGAGCGACTGGCTGCATTTGCTGGCATTCGATTTTCGGCAAATACAAGAGTGCAGCGCGTGCACAAAATCAAGAGAATGTTGAGTTGGGGGCGCGTTTTGGACTTTGGGCGGCTGAGATGGGGGCCGAGGGGACGTGCGAGAGGCTGCTGCACGGCTCGCCGACTGCCTGCCAGATCGCGGCCGAGGGTTTCGACATAGGCCGCAGCGAAAGCGACAATTTTTTTAGCCGCGGCGTCGAGTCGACCTGATGCACGACCCTACCACTGTCAACACAAAATACGCTTTCGCAAGCGCAGCAGCCGTTTCAGCAGCACATAGGCACTCACTGCTGCTGCTTGGCCTGCCCTTCCTCCCCTCGCTCGCCGCTTCCATGACCCTGCCCTGGCACTGCCCCCCCCCCCAGGGTTATCCAGACAGGGTTCAGAATTTACCATAATTTCATATTTTTACTATTCAAGGTGGTATTTACTAGCGGTAATTACCGGTATATATACCAGTTATACAGGGAGGGGCATAATTGAACGTTCAAAAAGAACTGAACACCCCGTAGCGTGAGGTTGGGGTAGCATCAAAATTCCAACGGCGCGTGGTTTAGAAACTGTGAAAGTTTTTTTGGTGAAATTTTGAACCCTTTCGGCAGAGCGATTTCATCGCTGCACCCCAAAATCCAACTTTGAAAAAAGTTTCTTATGGGAATCCCATGTTAAACCACTTTGAAAAAAAGTTTCGAAAATTCAGCGTGCGAAAGTGTTTTTAAGACCAAAATTTTGCGCTGATTCCGATTTTGAGGTCCGTTTTTTGTTCCGGAGGCCGGGGGGGTTGTTTTGTTGGGTGGGAAGCTTGGCTCACAGGGGATGACGGTCAAAATCAAAGTCTGCAAAAAGTGTCGTGCCGCACATGTTTCCGGGTGGAAATTTTCCGCAAAAACCAAATTTGAGACTCAAAATTCGAAATTTTTAAGATTTTGTAGAAAATTCGGCCAAAATCCGAACATTTTGTTACCCTCGGGGAACCGCATTTCCGAGGCGGTCGAATGTCATAAATCTCGACAAAAAAACATGAAATTCGGTTTGTGGGCACAAAACAAAGTGCTGAGCAGGAAAAAGTGTGGTTTTTGAAAATCAGACCAAAATTGTCCATTTTCATAAGGGGTCCGAGTTTGGCCTTGCAGCTCGGCACCTATGGGTCCGAGAGCAAAAATAAGCACAGTTTCTGAAAGCTGATAAAATTTGCAATCTTCTTCATGTGGAAAAAAAATTTCCTCCACTTTCGGATTTTCCAGAAAATTCCTGTAAAAAATCTCTTAACCTTATGAGAAAAGGAAAAATACCGAGAAAATTTTTTCAAGATAGCCAAAATTTAGCAGAGATCTTCATTAACTTCTCGTGCAAAAATTAAAACATTCGTGCAAGCCGTTTTCGTGCTGCGCGCGATTTCCCAAGTGTCCACCTGGAAAAACCGAAAAAAATCGAAAGTGTCCGAAAATTGTCGAAATGCACATTTTTGAACTCGTCATGAAATGCTGATTCCAAAAATGTCTGGTTTTTAAAATTCCGAGCATTTTTCGAAAAGTTACGCTTTTTTTAAAAAGTTAAAATTTTCCGAAATGTCGTAAAAAGTTCAAAAATCCATAACTTTTTCAAAAACGCTCTAATTTTTGAAAATCAAACATTATTGGAATCAGCACTTCATGACGAGTCCAAAAACGTGCAATTTGACAATTTTCGGTCACTTTCGATTTTTTTCGGTTTTTCCAGGTGGACACTTGGGAAATTGCACGCAGCACGAAAACGGCTAGCACGAATGTTTTTATTTTTGCACGAGAAGTCAATGAAGACCTGTGCTAAATTTTGGCTATCTTGAAATTTTTTTATCGATATTTTTCCTTTTCCCATAAAGTTAAGAGATTTTTTAATTGAATTTTCCGGAAAATTCGAAGGCGGAGGAAAATTGTTTTCCACACAAGGAAGATTGGAAATTTCATCAGCTTTCAGAATCTGTTCTTATTTTTGCTTTCGGACCCATAGGTGCCGAGCTGCAAGGCCAAACTCGGACCCCTTATGAAAATGGACAACTTTGGTCTGATTTTCAAAAACTAAAATTTTTCCTGCCCAGTACTTTATTTTGTGCCCACAAACCGAATGTCACGTTTTTGTGTCGAGATTTATGACAATTGACCGCCTACGAAATGCAGTCCTTGATGGGTAACAAAATGTTTGGCGTTTGGCCAAATTTTCTTCAAAATCTTAAAAATTTCGAAAAAAATCAAGTTTTCAACCTCAAATTTGGTCTTTGCGGAAAATTTCACCCTGAAAACATGTGCGGCACGACACATTTTGCCGACTCTGATGTCGACCGTCATCCCGTCAGCCACGCAACCCTACACCCTAAAAAAACACCCCTTTTGCGCGATGATTTTAATCTCTGGACTGTAATTGATCTTCCGCAGGTCGCGCAACCTAATAACTGTTTCTACGCGTTTTTTCTGGCATCATCGCTTACTTTTTTCACTTTCGGTGGCAGCGCGGTGCCATTTGCGTGGTGTTGCGGTGCGCGGGGCGGAGGCGCTCTTTTTGGCTAACAATAATCGCGGGACGGCAGCGAACGATCTTGTATACCACAAAATCGTGTCGTTTGCGACCAAAACTCGCACCGCCGCACCACGCTCTGCAAAATCGTTCGCTGGTTTTTTGAAAGTCAGACTAAAGTTTTTTGTCCCAGAAATCAATGACCTTTGTAACCGGGGTTCTAGCGCGAGATCTCGAGGCGCCGTGCAGCCTGATCCGAAAAATTCCAACGTCGGCATAAACTTTGGCTGTGGAGGAAGAGACCAATAATTGGTATCTACCCTCCCAGGTCGATTGTTGCGCCAGTACAATGAAAATCGCTCAGGTGAAAAAGGTGTCATATGGAAAACTCAGGTCAAACGTTTCCAAAACACGAACCTTCGTTTTTCTATCGTGCAAACAGGTTTTCCAGGGTAAAATTTCACGGGGAATCCGAATCTGGCGCTATTTTTTCAATTTACAATGCTAAATTTTTCAAAGGAGCGAAAATTTGAGTTTCAGGTCACACAAAATTACGGCTTTTACCAAATTTTCTCACAAAATGATAAGCACAACATGGATTCTGGCTGAAATTTTCCGGCGAAGCCATTGTTGATGTGAAACAATCGAAAAAATTATGATTTTGCATGAAAATCGGTGCAAATGTCTAACTCAGGCAAACACATGTCGGGAAGCTCAGCTCGAGGGGAGACTGAGGGGACAAATCATGTCGGATAAAGTCGAAGTTCGGTATGCTGCTAGAAAATGGCAAGATGGTCTGGAAAAATTTTAGTTTTTGAAAATCAGACCAAAGTTGTCCATTTTCATAAGGGGTCCGAGTTTGGCCTTGCAGCTCGGCACCTATGGGTCCGAGAGCAAAAATAAGAACAGATTCTGAAAGCTGATGAAATTTCCAATCTTCCTTGTGTGGAAAACAATTTTCCTCCGCCTTCGAATTTTCCGGAAAATTCAATTAAAAAATCTCTTAACTTTATGGGAAAAGGAAAAATATCGATAAAAAAATTTCAAGATAGCCAAAATTTAGCACAGGTCTTCATTGACTTCTCGTGCAAAAATAAAAACATTCGTGCTAGCCGTTTTCGTGCTGCGTGCAATTTCCCAAGTGTCCACCTGGAAAAACCGAAAAAAATCGAAAGTGACCGAAAATTGTCAAATTGCACGTTTTTGGACTCGTCATGAAGTGCTGATTCCAATAATGTTTGATTTTCAAAAATTAGAGCGTTTTTGAAAAAGTTATGGATTTTTGAACTTTTTACGACATTTCGGAAAATTTTAACTTTTTAAAAAAAGCGTAACTTTTCGAAAAATGCTCGGAATTTTAAAAACCAGACATTTTTGGAATCAGCATTTCATGACGAGTTCAAAAATGTGCATTTCGACAATTTTCGGACACTTTCGATTTTTTTCGGTTTTTCCAGGTGGACACTTGGGAAATCGCGCGCAGCACGAAAACGGCTTGCACGAATGTTTTAATTTTTGCACGAGAAGTTAATGAAGATCTCTGCTAAATTTTGGCTATCTTGAAAAAATTTTCTCGGTATTTTTCCTTTTCTCATAAGGTTAAGAGATTTTTTACAGGAATTTTCTGGAAAATCCGAAAGTGGAGGAAATTTTTTTTCCACATGAAGAAGATTGCAAATTTTATCAGCTTTCAGAAACTGTGCTTATTTTTGCTCTCGGACCCATAGGTGCCGAGCTGCAAGGCCAAACTCGGACCCCTTATGAAAATGGACAATTTTGGTCTGATTTTCAAAAACCACACTTTTTCCTGCTCAGCACTTTGTTTTGTGCCCACAAACCGAATTTCATGTTTTTTTGTCGAGATGTATGACATTCGACCGCCTCGGAAATGCGGTTCCCCGAGGGTAACAAAATGTTCGGATTTTGGCCGAATTTTCTACAAAATCTTAAAAATTTCGAATTTTGAGTCTCAAATTTGGTTTTTGCGGAAAATTTCCACCCGGAAACATGTGCGGCACGACACTTTTTGCAGACTTTGATTTTGACCGTCATCCCCTGTGAGCCAAGCTTCCCACCCAACAAAACAACCCCCCCGGCCTCCGGAACAAAAAACGGACCTCAAAATCGGAATCAGCGCAAAATTTTGGTCTTAAAAACACTTTCGCACGCTGAATTTTCGAAACTTTTTTTCAAAGTGGTTTAACATGGGATTCCCATAAGAAACTTTTTTCAAAGTTGGATTTTGGGGTGCAGCGATGAAATCGCTCTGCCGAAAGGGTTCAAAATTTCACCAAAAAAACTTTCACAGTTTCTAAACCACGCGCCGTTGGAATTTTGATGCTACCCCAACCTCACGCTACGGGGTGTTCAGTTCTTATTGAACGTTCAATTATGCCCCTCCCTGTATTTTGCTGCGGGGCACACTTTCAACAACTTGTAGTACTATGATATAAATTTCACTTTTATGGAAAATACCAAATACCTGGTAAAAACTTGGTGTTATTTACCATTAAATACCAGGCTGGTAAATACTTGTGAACCCTTGTCTCCAGAGCCCAAAAAATTGGTCAATTTCCCTTGGAATCACCATGCCTGACAGGCGATTTCACTTCGGCACGATAGACGGAAAAACAAATCAATGTGACATGAAAATGAAAAATTCCAATTGAAAATGAAAACTTAGTCAGTGTGTAGCACTTAAGTTTTTAAGCTCTTTTCTACTGTCGCTTTTATCTGTGTTTAATTTGAACTCTGTGGCCATACTAAGCTTGGCCCTGGCCATGATTCCAGGCCCGTCAAAAGTCTGAGGATCCAGGTCAATTTTCAATAAAGCCAATTCCCTTGAATCCCTGAAATTTTAATACACACGCGATCTCCCCTACTGGTTCAACCTTGGTCTGGTATTTTCTACATCAGTGCCCTCAGGTTGGAATTATTGCTGGATTTGACTCTAGGCACACCGAGGTCGACATTTTTGTGTTTTTAGAAGCAGGGCAGACAAAGAGACCAGAGAGGATTGTCTCTATCTTTAAGTTCACTCGCGAAGTGTAATTATGAACATGTGCTAATCTTAAAATCCCAGTTTGGGTTCAACTGCCGCCTGTGATTGTTTTCTTCCACGGAGGAGCATTAAATTTGCCACTGGCTCGTCCAACTCAAGACCTCTACTGAGAAAGAAAATTTATGGGACATGACGTCCTGCTCATCGCCCTTCACACAGACTTGGAACTCTTGGTAAAAAGTGGAAAGCATGATTTTGAGAGAGAGCTCGCAATCTCTTTTCTGTAATACATGTAAGAAATATGAAAAGGCAACGCTGGCCTGCTGGACCAAGTGGAAGCAATCAAGTGGGTGCAGAACTAAATCTAGCTCTTAAGGTGACAAGAATACAGCAGTATTCAAAAAATGCCAGCTCTTTTTAAATAATTAGGAGGAAGCCAATTTAACCGGCTAATTGGCTAAAATTAGGGAACTACCCACCGAGAAAAATGTCAACCAAAAGGTGCCCATTGGGTGCCCGCGTTCGGTCACCCGGCTACCCCCCGTGGGCACCCAGATGGGCACCCATTGGTTATACCGCATGTCCAACCCTTCGGGCACCCGCGAGTGGTCATGCCCAGAATTCGGTCACCAAATGGGCACCCATTAAATGACCTTTCATAGAATCTCCTTATATTTACATTTAAAGTATACCTGAATTCAGGGAGCGTAATAAATGAGAGGCCGAGAATGTTCGTTGACCAAAAGCTAACCATCGGGTGCCCGGCTGAGGTTACCACCAGTGGGCAGCCAATGGTTACCTTTTGGCCACCTTTTATCTAGGGCTGTCAGGTGGCACTGGTGGCAGGTCACTTGACTTTGTCCATTAAAAAAGATAAATTTCAGCATAGCGCAAAATGACAGCCCGAGGTAAGAGGTAGCCAAAAGGTAACCATTGGGTGCCCGCTTGGGGTTACCCTCAGTGGGCAGCCAGATGGGCAGCACTTTTATTTGTTATTTCAATACAGCAAAGTAAAAATCACAAAATTAAACATTTTATAAATCAATGACCATCCATTCCCTAATATTACAATTTCTTAAAAATCCCCGGAACATGAATTCAGAAATTGAAAGGCGAAGTGTAACTCTTGACTGCGTTGTGGTATCACCTTGAAATATTTACTGTCCAACCTTGTTTTCGATCCTGAACAAATTTTCAGTTTTCAAAACATTTGCAGGTTGTAGGTCAAGGTCACCTTTCGCGACCTTTTTCGAAAATTCAAAATTAAGGGATGATAGAACCCTTAGATTTTTTGGGGTTCATGGCTGAAATGTAGCCCTTGAAATTCTGCTCAAGCTCACCAAGTTTCAAAGGTGCAATTTTAATTGAAGTTTAATAACCAGCTCGAGGCCGCTCGATCGAGTACGGCCTTTAGTCTTCGAGTTCGCCTATCATTCGTCAAGACTATTTTTACATTTTCCATTAGATTAGACACAACAAGAGGGCCCAGGGTAGACATATTAAGGTTGAAATCGACCTTCAGGGTCTGTACCTGACGAGACCCTGAGATAAAAATTTAAAAAAACTCAATTTCATCAAACTTAGTGTCTTTCTATAGGCTCTGCAGCTCTAATATAAAGCCAAAACTGCTGATTTTCAATTTTAACAACATTTAACATCACGTCAGGATTAATGGCTTCCACAATTATTTCAAGAACCGGTTTCAGGATTGTCATTCGGCAGTTTAGGCTCTATATTTGAGCTGTGCAGCGGCGAAAACCTATTAAAAGACACCATTCTTGATGAAATTGGACATTTTCTAAATTATTATCTCAGGGTCTCGTCAGGGTCAGACCCTGAAGGTCGATTTTGACCTTACTATGTCAAATCTTGGTCCTCTTGTTGTGCCTAATCAAATGGAATGGGTAAAAATATTATCGACAAATGATAGGCGAACTCGCCGACTAACGAGCATGCTCGATCGAGCGGCATCAAGCCTAAATTAAACTTTCTTTAACAAATTATAGCAAACTATTTTTGCACTTCTGAAACTTGGTGTGCTTGTTCAGATTTTCACGGGCTACATTTCAGGCTTGAACCCTGAAAAAATCTAAGGAGGCCACCATCCCTTAAGGTCGAGAAAGGTGACCTTGACCTTCAAATTGCAAATTTATGGAAAAATAAGTTTTTCAGTATCGAAATCTGGGTTTGGCAGCGAAAATTCCAAGGTGATACCTCAATACAGTTAAGTTACATTCCACCTTTCAATAACACAATAAGCAAAAACAAATAAATAATAAATAATGTAAACAAAAATTTTTCAAACCCATAGAATCGCGTACAATAGACTTTGAAGAACTGCACACTTAAAAGTTAATAAAACCTAATAATTTAAACTATAATAACACATTAATTTATGAGGTGATGCAGCAACAAAGCAAAAATAATGTTGGATGATTATATAAATTGTACGAGTTCACCAGAAGTTGTGAATTCCCCTTGGCTGCCAGCTGTTACTTTTGATTTTAATAAGATTCCTGATGCTGCGCATTCAACCCTTAAAATAATTCTATTTGATGTGCTGGAAACCAAAACCGTCCATCGTCTAAACCTGATTGTATATATATTTTCAATCTGCTGATGGTTCTAGGGTAATTGGTTGAACTGGTTATGGTTCTCAGCACATTAAAATTAATGATTTTTAGTCAAGAAGGCACGGTAACAGTATTTAAAAAAACCACAGTGCAATTAAAATCAGTATGTGGTGGCTCATCTGTTGTTTTTGATTTCAAAACTTTAAGGCTTTTGCAATTTTTAACTTTAAACCCACGATGATTATCTGACAATAAGTAATTGATTTTAAAATTTAGTTGCCACAATAGTTAACTGTCTTGGAAATTATACTAAAATCTACTTCAAGAGGAAGCCAACTTGAACTAAAAAATATGCCGCAATTCCAAACTAAATCACAAAACACAAAAATAGTTATGGGATAATATTATAGTTGTTACAAACATAACAATAGAAAATTGAAGTATTTAAGCAGCAAATTGAACTTTGTAAAAATTAATTTTCAAGGTATAAACACAAAATTTATCATCAAAAATAGCCATTAAACATACAAAGATTACCACAAATTAACCCTCTACCCATGTCGTCCAGCGCGCTTCCTGCCAAAACATGTGGGTTCGTTGCTTTTCATCTCTGCAGGAGTTCATAGTCCCAGCGCATTCCACGTCGGTAGCAAAAGCAAATCGAACCAACAGCACACAACTCTACAAAATAAAATAAAAAGTAACAATTTTCTACTCATTAATTTTGCCATGTATTCAACTACATACCTGGATAATATGCGGGCGATGTTTAGTTAAGTTTTCCAGGCTTATAACCGGATGGCCATCGTGTACAGGCAGCTATTCCCAACAAGGACATCAGGGCGGGATGCGGTAGAAGCCTGCTGACACACAGGATTGATTAAAAAGCAATTTAAAATGAATATTTTGAAGTCAGTGTCCGCTCGCGTATTTTTGTAGCCCCCAACCTAAGTAAATTCAATGATACCCTTACCTTTCGGAATATCAGGAACATCGACCATCCGTCCAAGTATCTGTTGATGTTGTCGATTTGCCGAAATGCAACCGAAATCAGGGCGAAATAATCGGCTAACAATGATGATGCAATCGCAGCGCGTCTCAACCGTCATGCTTGTTTACAGTCAGTCAGTAACTGAGCCAGATCAGCCAGATCAGCCATAGGCAGCCGGCAGCAGCAGCTGGTGCTGCTGCCGACAGTGGCGCCACACGCGCGGTTGACGAGTGTTACATAGAAACGCGCGCGATAATGCTGAGCATGAATAAGTGCTCAAAACGAGTTAATTTAAAGAGTTTGAAATGCTAATTAGTGTTATAACCAAATAAATTTCTAAAAAATAATTTCTACGAAACATGAACTCAAGAATTTACGGTGGTTATTTTAGGTTGCTCATTGGTTGCCCATTGGTTAACCCATTTTGGTTATCAAAGTTTTTTTATTTATTTGTGTAATTTTACTACTTTTACAAAAATATTTTCCAAAATAAGTTAAAACTTTTGTGGTGACGAAAAACTGACAAAATTTGAGGGTAAAAAAGCAAGTAAAGGAAAAAAGTGCCCGCGCATTGGTTAACCATTGGGTAACCAAAAGTTGCCCCTTTTAAGCAATCATATATTAAAATGCATAAAAAATTTATTTTTCATTCCTAACAATAACCAAAACAATATTTTTTTTCTGTGCCCAAAATTTTACGAACACAGTTCATGATCCGGTCACACCGCAGTTATCCGATCCGAGCTACCCGAAAGCTGCCCGATGGTTGCCCACGACTGGGCACTGGCAATTTTAGGTGATCCCAGCCAAATATAAAAAATTCCAACGAAGCCAGGTTCAGGGTCATGCCTGAAATGCAAAACCACTCTTAGTTTAATTTTTTGGTGACCGCAAGTGACCATGGTTAACCGCCTGCCCACTCCGAGTATCCGAAAGGTGCCCGATGGGTGCCCAAGACTGGGCACGGGCAATTTCGGTGATCCGAGCCAAATTTCGAAAAAAATCCGATGAAACATGATTCAGGATCATGCCTGAAATGCAAAATCACCCTTAATTTTAATTTTGTTAGGTGACCGCAAGTAACCCCCTGCCCGCTCCAGGTAACCGAAAGGTGCCCATCGGGTGCCCAAGACTGGGCACTCAAAATTTGCATGATCCAAGCCAAATTTAAAAAAAATCCAATGAAACATGAATCAGGATCATGCCTGAAATGCAAAATCACTCTTAGTTTTAATTTTGTTAGGTGACCGCAAGTAACCCCCTGCCCACTCCGAGTATCCGAAAGGTGCCCGATGGGTGCCCAAGACTGGGCAGTGGCAATTTCGGTGATCCAAGCCAAATTTAGACAAAAATTTAATGAATCATGATTCAGGATCATGCCTGAAATGCAAAATCACCCTTAGTTTTAATTTTGTTAGGTGACCGCAAGTGACCCCCTGCCCGCTCCGGGTAACCGAAAGGTGCCCATCGGGTGCCCAAGACTGGGCACTCAAAATTTGCATGATCCAAGCAAAATTTCAAAAAAATTCCAATGAAACATGAATCAGGATCATGCCTGAAACACAAAACCACACTTTGCTCAACTTTCGTCAGGTGACCGAAAAGTGACCGCGGTTACCCCTCTGCTCGCTGGGTAACACAAATTTTCAAGTATAAAACACATCTTGAATTTTAAAATTATAAATTTTACATCAAGAATAAAATCTTAAGTGTTTCAGTATTAGTAAACAACCTATTTTAGCCTGAAATTGAAACCAATTTTTTAAAAAAGCAAATTTATGCCGGCATAAACCAGTTTAAACCTCCAGGTTAAAATTTTTGGCGCTAACAAACTCGAGGGAACTAAATTGAATCACTGTAAACGAAAAAAAGTAGGATGAAATAAATCACGAGTCAAAGACGTTTTAAGGTATTAAATTCATTTTTGTGGGTAATACGGGACATTCTTGGGAGAATTTTGAGAATGCAAACTCATTTTATAAAGAAAACATGTGAATTTAACTCCTCTCGTCAAGCCAGATCAAATGAACACCAAATTTGAGGTCATCAAGTTTTTTTTTAAATTTTTGGATGTAGCAAACCAGAAAAATACTAAACGACACTCAAAAGTGGTCTCAAAGGGACCGTGTTAACTTTAATGAAAATAAAAAAGCGGTTTTCAGCTTTGTTTTCAAAAAAATAAATTTTGCATTTCGAAAATAAATAATTTTCAATTTTTGCAAATCATTTGAGCGTAAAAATCTTAGGTATATGAGCTAGAAATGCAAAACCTGCACTTGGCTTCGCTACCCCTGGTTAGCAGAGTGGCTTTTGAGGTGCTATGCCCCCTCAATCCTCAACTCTTACAGCCCATTTTAATTCCCTGATAAATTTGAAAATTGATACTCCCGTTTTGAACAATTAAGGTAGAGAGAAAGTAATCCTTTTTGAATGGCTTAGACGCTTTGGACGTTTTAAAATAAAATAATCTCAAGTTACCTTCTGCCTTAACAAGTTTCCTCTTATTCTGCGTCCATCCACTAACAGACTTCTCTGCAAAAAGGATGTGGAGCGAGTGGAAACTAATGCATTTTAGAGGAGGCAGATCTTTTCTGTCGTTCTTGAAAATATTGTTCAAATATATTATTTATCTAGATTTGCTCTTTGGACTGTAAACGTGTTAGTGTATAGGAAACGTGTAAATATTTTCATATTCAACTATACATATAGGAACGGTGCAGAAATTGAATAAATTTGAATAATAGTAAAAGTTTTTCTGTTATACGTGCGATTATTTCCAAGGCTTAATTCCCTTTTGTGCCCATACCAAATATGACATACCTTTCTTTATCGGAGATTTTAATGAGCCAGTAACGATTTTTCTCTAAAAATGTCATTCCATTGATTTAACGCTCGTCAACTAAAATTAACTTTCGACAAATGAATATGATTGAATCAAAACTAAGCGACAAAATCATTTAGTAAGCAAACTCCGACCAATTAAAAAGTTTGCTCTGATCTTAACTTCCATCCATACACCATATTTTTGCGTATCGCTATCCCCCAATACTCAAAATTACACCGACGCCCTATCTTAAGACAATGAAATATGTTCGAGTTTAATATTTAGCTTCTTTGCCAGTTATTCAGAAAGACACTAGGAGCGGCCGTGTTTATAGAAGTTATTTTATCGGTTTAATTAACTGTTGCGCAGAGAGCACAAAACGAAGATTGAGGGGGCGGTGCGCAGTAGTGCAAAGAATTCAAATTAATTGAAATCCAATTTTCTATACACCGCCACTATTAACTAAAACACGTATAATATATATATATATATATATATATATATGCTTAAATAGCCCTGCAGAACCACAAAATAAAGAAATCTCTGAAAATAATGAGCTTCCCCTGATTGTGAGTTTTGCATGGACCTCCATAGCCAAGATAAATTAAATCAAAATGAGCAACTATATACTGCACTTTGCGCTCATCATGCAAATTAATATGTTTCTCAAGTTGACAATGAAACGGTGTGTCCTTTTGTTATTTTACGGCAGTGCCCCGATATTTTACCACTATTAATAACCGAATATCAATCAAAAGAACATATTTCGAAATCAAAAACTTTAAAATTTAATGAGCAAGGAATTCTTTATCATGGAGTTGATGTGTAAATTTTGGAAATGAGCATTTTTGGCAAGGGCGTGACTTTGAATGAGTGAGAAAACCGTCAAAAATTGAACAAATTTAAAGGCAACATTTTTTAAGCTTGGTTGTCATACATAGCCGTACCTTTGTAGGACCCAACTATCAAATCCAAGATCAAGATTTGGATCCAAATTTATTTAGATACGATTCACGGCTGCGCCGCTAGGCAACTTTATGTGCATGTTCAGAGTGCGTTGATGGCCAAAATTCTTCTTCAAGTGTGTCTACTGGTACGGCCACACAGCCAAGAGTGCAGTCCGAGGTGCGTACCAAGGCGGTGCTTAGTTGTTTTACAAATGCTGGTGCTGCATATTTAATAGGCTTGATATATTTCAGCAAAAGCTATGGTAATAATTCAAAATTTGATATACAATACCAATTGATGCTGCCATTAGTTAAAATTCGATTTGTGTGAGCTGGGTAACAGTCAGCATGGACTAGAAATACAAAAATTAATAAATAATTTACAATTATGCCATTTTCAGGGGAAACACTACCAATGTGAACTGAATAATACAGCACGATGTTGAGTCACAGTATCCAGAGTCATCAAATTTTTATTTTTAAAAACAAAATATTCAGTTTTTAAGGTATATACAACATTTATTCATTTTTAAACTACACAGATAAAATCGAGTTAAGAAATAGCCTCAAAATCTAAGTGCTATACTGACAAAGTTTTCATTTTATATTGGAATGTTTCGTCTACAAATCAGTCCGATTTGTTTTTCGTCCATTTAAGTTCTATAGACACAGTCTCTTTTGGATTTGAAAGCGGGCATCACGATGCCGAAGAGAAAACACCTGTCGGGCTGTGACTCCAAGGGACCGGATGCATTTTTTGCAGCATTTGCTGGCCCACAATTTTGGCGAACTCGTCACGCGAGTAGACGGAGATGGTGTACTCGACGACGTATCTCGGCATCAGCTGGTCGTTGCGGAAGACGACCACTTCGGGGCTCTGGAGGAATTGGCCCACGGCGGGGTTGGTGGCGGGATCGGCCACGATCGAGTCGAACCCTGGAGGGCACGGCCAGGGCAGAGGAGTGGAAGCGGGGAGCGAGGGGAGGAAGGGCCGGCCGAGCAGACAGTCGGACACCAGCAGCCGCCGCACGCAGCAGACGCAGTGGGCGTCCGAGTGCTGTGGACACGGCTGCTGCTTGCCGAATGCGTATTTGTTGGCGGTGGCAGGGTCGGGCGTCAGGTACACGCCGCGGCCGAACAAATTGTCGCTTTCGCTGCGGCCCACATCGAAACCTTCGTCCGCGATTTTCCAGGCGGCCGGCGAGCCGTGCAGCAGCCTCTCGCACACCCCCTCGGCCCCCAGCTCAGCCGCCCGATGTCCAAAACGCGCCTCCAGCTTCTCGTTCTTGATTTTGTGCACGCGCTGCACTTGTATTTGCCGCAATGGGAAGTGTCGCAAGAGCCCGACGCCCAAATCAAAGTCCGGCAAACGCAGCCTGTCGCTCACGGCCAAGAAGTCGGGCTCCCACTTCTGCAACTCGATAGAATCCATTTGTGCGGCTGAAAATGAGACAAAATTGTAGTGACTTGCAATGCTTAAAATTATTCAGTGCCGAAATTTTTCAAAAAAGGCCAATCTTAATCTTTTTAACAATAATGTAAGCGACACTCTGTTGAATTGCCTATAAGTAGCAAGTTTTTGCGGCCTTGTTTTGCTCGGAAGTGGGGCAGATTCTTCGAAATTCCAATTTCCTAAGTCGTGACTACACAATTGTTTTGCCAAATTAAAAATTCAACACTGCTTTTCTTACTGTTTGGTGCGATGAAGCGAAATTTGGTGAATTTCAGTCCGCGAGTTGCCTCTCAAGACACGTGTGTGTTACTCGCCACTCTCTCACCAGATGTTTGATGTTTGTTTACTTTGGTTTGGCTACCCTGGCGCCACCTGGCTGAGCTTCAGGATGGTAATGGTAAGATGGTTTAAGTATAGAACTGGTGAACTCCGGCAGATATATAAGCACCTCCTTCAATAATGACGTCACAGACTGCCAGCAAAAACCGGGCCGCTGTATGAGACGGCATTGGAGGAGGAGCTTAATAATTTCATCTCTAAAAATGTCGGTGAACGCCAGTCCTACTAGGAAGATTTCATGATGCCCTCTCACGGGCATGGAGTGTAACACACAGCACAGCAACCTGAGACCTGAGTCCCCCAGGTGCCGCCAGGGTAGTCAAACAGCTGGCGAGAAATACACACACAACGTGTCGTATTTCTCTTGTAATAAGGCAATTATTCGAAAATCGACTGAAATTCACCTTATTTCGCTTCACCGCGCATAGTTGTGTAATCGATAGACGCGGAAATTGGAAATTTCGACTATTCTGCGTTTCATTTCCAAGCTAGACAGGGGCGCAAACCCTTTGTAATCAACACGTTGAACAGGATCGCTGAAATTTTTGTAAAAACGATGAAAATTGATCTTTTTTGAAAAATTTTGGCACTTGATAATTTTTAACATTACAAATAATTAAAATTTTCTCATTTTCAGCCGCAGAAACGGATTCAATCGACCTGGAGAAGGCGGGGGCGCCCGAGGTCTTTGCCGCGTGAGCGACAGGCAGCGTTTGCCGGCATTCGATTTGGGCTTCGGGCTGCTGCGACATTAAAATTTATATTCCCTTTGCAGCAGCAAATACAAGAGTGCAGCGGCGCGTGCACTAAATCAAGAACGAAGAGCTGGAGGCAAGTTTTGGACTTCAGGTGGCGGCGCTGGGGGCCGAGGCGGCGTGCGAGAGCAGGCTGCTGCACGGCTCGCAAAAAAATGTCTGTGAACGCCAGTCCTGAGATTTTATGATGCCCTCTAACGGGCATCGAGAGTAACACACAGCGTAGCAACCTGAGTCCCCCAGGTGCCGCCAGGGTAGTCAAACAGCTGGCGAGAAACACACAACGTGTCGTGTTTTGATCGAGAGGCAATTCGAAAATCGACAGAAATCCACCAAATTTCGCTTCACTGCATCAAACAGAATGAAAAGCAGTAGTTGTGTAATCAAGACGCGGAAATTTTTGGAAATTTCCGAAATTTCGTCGAATCTGCTTTTCATTTACGAGATAAACAAGGGCGAAACCCCTTTGAAATCAACAGGATCGCTGAAATTTTTGCTAAAACGAAAAAATTTGTTTTTTGAAAAATTTTGGCACTTGATAATTTTTAGTATTGCAAATCATTAAAATTTTGTCTCATTTTCAGCCGCAGAAACGGATTCTATCGCGCTGAAGAAGTGGGAGCCCGAGTTCTTGGCCATGAGCGACTGGCTGCATTTGCTGGCATTCGATTTTCGGCAAATACAAGAGCGCAGCGCGTGCACAAAATCAAGAATGTTGAGCTGGAGGCGCGTTTTGGACTTCAGGCGGCGGCGCTGGGGGCCGAGGGGACGTGCTGCACGGCTCGCCGGCCGCCAGCCTGGCAGATCGCGGCCGAGGGTTATGACGTGGGCCGCAGCGAAAGCGACAATATGTTTGGCCACGGCGTCTAGTCGACCTGACGCCCAACCCTACCACTGTCAACACAAAATACGCTTTCGGCAAGCAGTAGCCGTGTCAGCAGCAAGCAGATACTCACTGTGTGCGGCTGCTGGCTGACTGTTCAGCCGGCCCTTCCACCCCTCTACCCTGGCACTGCCCTCCAGGGTTCAACTCGATCGTGGTCAACCCTGCCGTCGCCCAATTCTTCCAAGTGGCAGTTTTCCCATGGAATCACCGTGCCCGACAGGCGATTTCGCTTTGGCACGGTGGACGAAAAACAAATCAATGTGACGTGAAAATGAAAAATTGTAATATTAAGTGAAAACTTTGTCAGTAGCACTTAGGTTTTGAAGATGTTCTCTTTACTCTCGCTTTTACCTGTTTAATTTGAAAATGAATAAATTTAGTATACCTTATAGCAAAAATGGCACTTTTAAACCTTTTGCTTTATTATTTAGCTCACATTTCGAGTTTTTAAAAGTATATAGTAGTATCAGAGATTCTAGGTCAATTTTCAATAAAGCCAATTACCTTGAATCCCTGAAATTTTAATACTAAACACGCGATCTCCCCTACTGGTTCCACCTTGGTCTCGTATTTTTTCTACATCAGTGCCCTCAGGTTGGAATTATTGCTGGGTTTGACTCTAGGCACACCAAGGTCGACATTTTTGTGTTTTTAGAAGCAGGGCAGACAATGATTCCGGAGAGTATTGTCTCTATCTTCAAGTTAACTCGCCAAATGTAATTATAAACATGTGCTAATCTTAAAATCCCAGTTTGGGTTCAACTGCAGCTAATTTGTTTGTGATGGTTTTCTTCCACGGAGGAGCATTAAATTTGCCGCTGGCTCGTCCAACTCAAGACCTCTACTGAGAAAGAAAATTTATGGGACATGACGTCGTGCTCATCGCCCCTCACACAGACTTGGAACTCTTGGTAAAAAGTGGAAAGCATGATTTTGAGAGAGAGTTCGCAATCTCTTTTCTCTAACACATGGAAGAAATATGAAAAGGCAACGCTGGCCTGCTTGACCAAGTGGAAGCAATCAAGTGGGTGCAGAGTTAAATCTAGCTCTTAAGGTGACAAGAATACAGCAGTTTTAAAAAAACACCAGCTCTTCTTAAACAATTAGGACGAAAAGCCAATTTTAGCCGGCTAAATTGGCTAAAATTAGGGAACTAACACAAATTTTCAAGTATAAAATATATCTTGAATTTTAAATTTATAAATTTTACATCAAAAATAAAATCTTAAGTGTTTCAGTATAAGTAAACAACCTATTTTAGCCTGAAATTGAAACCAATTTTTTAAAAAAGCAAATTTATGCCGAGCATAAACCAGTTTAAACCTCCGGCTTAAAATTTTTGGCGCTAACAAACTCGAGGGAACTGAATTGAATCACTGTAAACGAAAAAAAGTAGGATGAAATAAATCACGAGTCAAACACGTTTTAAGGTATTAAATTCATTTTTGTGGGTAATACGGGACATTCTTGGGAGAATTTTGAGAATGCAAACTCATTTTATAAAGAAAACATGTGAATTTAACTCCTCTCGTCAAGCCAGATCAAATGAACACCAAATTTGAGGTCATCAAGACTTTTTTTTAAATTTTGGGATGTAGCAAACCAGAAAAATACTAAACGACACTCAAAAGTGGTCTCAAAGGGACCGTGTTAACTTCAATGAAAATAAAAAAGCGGTTTTCAGCTTTGTTTTCAAAAAAATAAATTTTGCATTTCGAAAATAAATAATTTTCAATTTTTGCAAATGATTTGAGCGTAAAAATCTTAGGTATATATGAGCTAGAAATGCAAAACCTGCACTTGGCTTCGCTACCCCTGGTTAGCAGAATGGCTTTTGAGGTGCTATGCCCCCTCAATCCTCAACTCTTATTGCCCATATTTAATTCTTTGACAAATTTGAAAATTGATACTCCCGTTTTGAACAATTAAGGTAGAGAGAAGTAATCCTTTTTGAATGGGTTAGAAGCTTTGGACGTTTTAAAATAAAACAATCTCAAGTTACCTTCTGCCTTAACAAGTTTCCTCTTATTCTGCGTCCAGCCACTAACGGACTCCTCTGCAAAAAGGATGGAGCGAGTGGAAACTAATGCATTTTAGAGGAGGCAGATCTTTTCTGTCATTCTTGAAAATATTGTTTAAATATATTATTTATCTAGATTTGCTCTTTGGACTGTAAACATGTTAGTGTATAAGAAACGTGTAAATATTTTCATATTCAATTATACATAGGAACGGTGCCTAAATTAAATAAATTTGAATAATAGTAAAAGTTATTCTGGGATATCTGCGATTATTTCCAAGGTTTAATTCCCTTTTGTGCCCATACCAAATATGACATAACTTTGTTTATCGGAGATTTTAATGAGCCAGTAACGATTTTTCTCTAAAAATGTCATCCCATTGATTTAACGCTCGTCAACTAAAATTAACTTTCGACAAATGAATATTATTGAACCAAAACTAAAAGCGACAAAATCATTTAGTAAGCAAACTCCGACCAATTAAAAAGTTTGCTCTGATCTTAACTACCATCCATGCACCATATTTTTGCGTATCGCTATCCCCCAATACTCAAAATTACACCGACGCCCTATCTTAAGACAATGAAATATATTCGAGTTTAATATTTAGCTTCTTTGCCAGTTATTCAGAAAGACACTAGGAGCGGCCGTGTTTATAGAAGTTATTTTATCGGTTTAATTAACTGTTGCGCAGAGAGCACAAAACGAAGATTGAGGTGGCGGTGCGCAGTAGTGCAAAGAATTCAAATTAATTGAAATCCAATTTTCTATACACTGCCACTATTAACTAAAACACGTATATGCTTAAATAGCCCTGCAGAACCACAAAATAAAGAAATCTCTGAAAATAAAGAGCTTCCCCTGCTTGTGAGTTTTACATGGACCTCCATAGCCAAGATAAATTAAATCAAAATGAGCAACTATATACTGCACTTTGCGCTCATCATGTAAATTAATATGTTTCTCAAGATGACAATGAAACGGTGTTTCCTTTTGTTATTTTACGGCACTACCCCGATATTTTACCACTATTAATAACCAAATATGAATCAAATGAACATTTTATTTCGAACTAAAAAATTTAAAATTTAATGAGCAAGGCATTCTTCATCATGGAGTTAATGTTTAAATTTTGGAAATCTTTTAATAAAATGATCATTTTTGGCCCTTGCGTGACTTTGAAGGAGTGAGAAAACCGTCAAAAATTGAACAAATTCGAAGGCAACATTTTTTAAGCTTGGTTTTCATGTATAGCCGTACCTTTGTAAGACCCAACTATCAAATTCAAGATCAAGATTGGATTCAAATTTAATCAGAAGGTTCAATTCACGATGAGTGCGCCGCTGTGCATGTTCAGAGTGCGTTGATGGCCAAAATTCTAGCTTCTTCTTCTTTGTAGTGTGTCTACTGGTACGGCCATAGCCAAGAGTGCAGTCTGGGGTGCGTGCCAAGGCAGTGCTTAGTTGTTTTACAAATGCTGGTGCTGTATATTTAATAGGCTTGATAAATTTCAGCAAAAGCTATGGTAATAAGGGTAATAATTTAAATTTGATATACAATACCAATTGATGCTGCCATTAGTAACAATTCGCTTAGTCTGATTGTGAGCTGGGTAATAGTCTCAGCATGGACTAGAAACAAAAAATGAATAAATAATTTACAATGATGCCATTTTCAGTGGAAACACTACTAATGTGAACTGAATAATACAGCACAATGTTGAAAGTCACAGTATCCAGAGCCATCAAATTTTATTTTTAAAAACAAAATATTCAGTTTTTAAAGTATATACAAAATTTATTCATTTTCAAACTACACAGATAAAAGCGAGTTAAGAAATAGCCTTAAAATCAAAGTGCTACTGACAAAGTTTTCATTTTATATTGGAATGTTTCGTCTACAAATCAGTCCGATTTGTTTTTCGTCCATTTAAAGGTTCTAGACACAGTCTCTTTTGGATTTGAAAGCGGGCATCACGATGCCGAAGAGAAAACACCTGTCGGGCGGAGATTCCAAAGGACCGGCTGCATTTTTTGCCGCATTTGCTGGCCCACAATTTTGGCAAACTCGTCACGCGAGTAGACGGAGATGGTGTACTCAACGACGTATCTAGGCATCAGCTGGTCGTTGCGGAAGACGACCACTTCGGGGCTCTGGAGGAATTGGCCCACGGCGGGGTTGGTGGCGGGATCGGCCACGATCGAGTCGAACCCTGGAGGGCACGGCCAGGGCAGAGGGGTGGAAGCGGGGAGCGAGGGGAGGAAGGGCCGGCCGAGCAGACAGTCGGACACCAGCAGCCGCCGCACGCAGCGGACGCAGTGGGCGTCCGAGTGCTGTGGACACGGCTGTAGCTTGCCGAACGCGTATTTGTTGGCGGTGGCAGGGTCGGGCGTCAGGTACACGCCGCGGCCGAACAAATTGTCGCTTTCGCTGCGGCCCACATCGAAACCTTCGTCCGCGATTTTCCAGGCGGCCGGCGAGCCGTGCAGCAGCCTCTCGCACACCCCCTCGGCCCCCAGCTCAGCCGCCCGATGTCCAAAACGCGCCTCCAGCTTCTCGTTCTTGATTTTGTGCACGCGCTGCACTTTTATTTGCCGCAGTGGGAAGTGTCGCAACAGCCCGACGCCCAAATCGAAGTCCGGCAAACGTAGCCTGTCGCTCACGGCCAAGAAGTCGGGCTCCCACTTCTGCAACTCGATAGAATCCATTTGTGCGGCTGAAAATGAGACAAAATTGTAGTGACTTGCAATGCTTAAAATTATTCAGTGCCGAAATTTTTCAAAAAAGGCCAATCTTAATCTTTTTAACAATAATGTAAGCGACACTCTGTTGAATTGCCTATAAGTAGCAAGTTTTTGCGGCCTTGTTTTGCTCGGAAGTGGGGCAGATTCTTCGAAATTCCAATTTCCTAAGTCGTGACTACACAATTGTTTTGCCAAATTAAAAATTCAACACTGCTTTTCTTACTGTTTGGTGCGATGAAGCGAAATTTGGTGAATTTCAGTCCGCGAGTTGCCTCTCAAGACACGTGTGTGTTACTCGCCACTCTCTCACCAGATGTTTGATGTTTGTTTACTTTGGTTTGGCTACCCTGGCGCCACCTGGCTGAGCTTCAGGATGGTAATGGTAAGATGGTTTAAGTATAGAACTGGTGAACTCCGGCAGATATATAAGCACCTCCTTCAATAATGACGTCACAGACTGCCAGCAAAAACCGGGCCGCTGTATGAGACGGCATTGGAGGAGGAGCTTAATAAGTTCATCTCAAAAAATATCGGTGAACGCCAGTCCTACTTGGAAGATTTCATGATGCCCTCTCACGGGCATGGAGTGTAACACACAGCACAGCAACCTGAGACCTGGTGTCCCCCAGGTGCCGCCAGGGTAGTCAAACAGCTGGCGAGAAACACACAACGTGTCGTGTTTCTCTTGTGATAAGGCATGGCAATTATTCGAAAATCGACTGAAAATCACCTAATTTCGCTTCACCGCGCATAGTTGTGTAATCTAGACGCGGAAATTGGAAATTTCGACTAATCTGCTTTTCATTTTCCATCTAGACAGGGGCGCAAACCCTTTGTAATCAACACGTTCAACAGGATCGCTGAAATTTTTGTAAAAAAAACGATGAAAATTGAGATCTTTTTTGAAAAATTTTGGCATTTGATAATTTATAACATTGCAAATCATTAAATTTTTTCTCATTTTCAGCCGCAGAAACGGATTCTAGCTATCGACCTGGAGAAGGCGGGGGCGCCCGAGGTCTTTGCCGCGTGAGCGACAGGCTGCAGCGTTTGCCGGCATTCGATTTGGGCTTCGGGCTGCTGCGACATTAAAATTATTATTCCCTTTGCAGCAGCAAATACAAGAGTGCAGCGGCGCGTGCACAAAATCAAGAACGAAGAGCTGGAGGCGATTTTTGGACTTCCGGCGGCGGCGCTGGGGGCCGAGGCGGCGTGCGAGAGCAGGCTGCTGCACGGCTCGCAAAAAAATGTCTGTGAACGCCAGTCCTGAGATTTCATGATGCCCTCTAACGGGCATCGAGAGTAACACACAGCGTAGCAACCTGAGTCCCCCAGGTGCCGCCAGGGTAGTCAAACAGCTGGCGAGAAACACAACGTGTCGTGTTTTGATCGAGAGGCAATTCGAAAATCGACTGAAATTCACCAAATTTCGCTTCACCGCTTGGTTGTGTAATCAAGACGCGGAAATTGGAAATTTCGACGTATCTGCTTTTCATTTACGAGATAAACAAGGGCGAAAACCCTTTGTAATCAACAGGATCGCTGAAATTTTTTTAAAACGATGAAAATTTGTCTTTTTTGAAAAATATTTGGCTCTTGATAATTTTTAGTATTGCAAATCATTAAAATTTTGTCTCATTTTCAGCCGCAGAAACGGATTCTATCGCGCCGGAGAAGTGGGAGCCCGAGTTCTTGGCCATGAGCGACTGGCTGCATTTGCTGGCATTCGATTTTCGGCAAATACAAGAGTGCAGCGCGTGCACAAAATCAAGAATGTTGAACTGGAGGCGCGTTTTGGACTTTGGGCGGCTGAGCTGGGGGCCGAGGGGACGTGCGAGAGGCTGCTGCACGGCTCGCCGGCCGCCAGCCAGGCAGATCGCGGCCGAGGGTTTTGACGTGGGCCACAGCGAAAGCGACAATTTGTTTGGCCACGGCGTCTAGTCGACCTGACGCCCGACCCTACCACTGTCAACACAAAATACGCTTTCGGCAAGCAGCAGCCGTGACAGCAGCACGCAGATACTCACTGTGTGGTTCAGCCGGCCCTTCCACCCCTCTACCCTGGCACTGCCCTCCAGGGTTCAACTCGATCGTGGCCAACCCTGCCGTCGCCATATTCCTCCAGAGCCCCAAAGTGGCCGTTTTCCCTTTGAATCACCGTGCTCGACAGGTGATTTCGCTTTGGCACGGTGGACGGAAAACAAATCAATGTGACGGGAAAATGAAAAATTCTAATATTAAGTGATAACTTTGTCAGCAGTACTTAGGTTTAGAAGATATTTTCATTACTCTCGCTTTTATCTGTTTAATTTGAAAATGAATAAATTTAGTATACCTTATAGCAAAAATGGCACTTTTAAACCTTTTGCTATATTATTTAGCTCACATTAGTTTTTAAAAGTCAATTTTCAATAAAGCCAATTCCGTTGAATCCCAGAAATTTTAATACTAAACACGCGATCTCCCCTACTGGTTCCACCTTGGTCTGGTATTTTTTCTACATCAGTGCCCTCAGGTTGGAATTATTGCTGGGTTTGACTCTAGGCACACCAAGGTCGACATTTTTGTGTTGGGAAGCAGGGCAGACGATGATTCCGGAGAGGATTGTCTCTATCTTCAAGTTTACTCGCCAAATGTAATTATAAACATGTGCTAATCTTAAAATCCCAGTTTGGATTAAACTGCGGCCAATTTTCCTGTGATTGTTTTCTTCCACGGAGGAGCATTAAATTTGCCACTGGCTCGTGTCTAACTCAAGACCTCTACAGAGGAAGAAAATTAATGGGTCATGACATCGTCGTCATGCTCATCGCCCCTCACACAGACTTGGAACTCTTGGTAAAAAGTGGATAGCCTGATTTTCTAAGAGTGCTCGCAATCTCTTATAAAAGGTTTCTTTTCTCTAACACATGGAAGAAATATCAAGGCAACGCTGGGCTGCTGGACCAAGTGGAAGAAATCAAGTCGATGCAGAGCTAAATCTAGCTCTTAAAGTGACAAGAATACAGCAGTTTAAAAAAAAACACCAGCTCTTCTTAAATAATTAGGACGAAAAGCCAATTTTAGCCGGCTAAATTGGCTAAAATTTTGGAACACAAATTTTCAAGTATAAAACACATCTTGAATTTTAAATTTATAAATTTTACATCAAAAATAAAATCTTAAGTGTTTTAGTATTAGTAAACAATCTATTTTAGCCTGAAATTGAAACAAATTTTTTAAAAAAGCAAATTTATGCCGGGCATTAATCAGTTTTAACCTCCGGCTTAAAATTTTTGGCGCCAACTAACTCGAGGGAACTAAATTGAATCACTGTAAACGTGAAACATAGAACGAAATAAATCACAAGTTGCAAGACGTTTTGGAGGTATCAAATTCATTTTTGTGGGTAATCCGGGGCATTCTTGACGAATTTTGAGAATGCAAAAACTCATTTTATAAAGAAAACATTTACATTTAACTCCTCTCGTCAAGCCAGATCAAATAAACACCAAATTTGAAGTCGTCAAGGCTTTTTATATAAAATTTTGGGATTTAGTAAACCAGAAAAATCCAAAACGCCACTCAAAAGTGGTCTCAAGGGTCCATGTGAACTTAAAAGAAAATGAAAAGGGGGGGTTTCAGCTTTGTTTGCAAGAAATTCAATTTTGGATTACGAAAATAAATACTTAGGTTTATAAGAGCTAGAAATGCAAGAACTGCACTTCGCTTAACTTCTCCTGGCTAGCAGAATGGCTTTTGAGGTGCTATGCCCCCTCAATCCTCAACTCTTACAGCCCATTTTACTTCCCTGATAAATTTGAAAATTGATACTCCCGTTTTGAACAATTAAGGTAGAGAGAAGTAATCCTTTTTGAATGGGTTAGGCGCTTTGGACGTTTCAACAGATGTCTTGCGACATGAAATTTCCAAATCAGTCTAGTGACCCGTGATTATCAGTTTTTCATCGCATTTGTTCCGTAGAAATCCTGCCTAAAAATTCAAGTAACCATGAAAAGGAGTTCATGAAGACTGAAATACATGCAATTAAATTGAATAGATTTATTTAATTAAGTCACAAAACTTGCTTTGTTCAAAGCATTTACAGATAGTGAGAAATATTAGTAGCAAAAATCAAAACATTCTTATACAGGGCCTGTTAGGAACTTCTCAGATAAACCAAAAAAACTGAAAATTCCTACCTCGAAGCTATTGAAGCTTAGGATGCAAATAAGGGCAAGTCTTCGCCAGCTGCCCTTTCAGCTTCGCCATTCTGGACATCTTTTTCCTACCATTGGCTGGCTTTGTGACGGTAGACACAACCTGCCAAATCAAAAGAAAAACTAACTAAGCATTCTTTCATTTTAAAACGCTCAACCAACCATCTTCTTCTCAGGAATGTCGGGCACATCATCCTGAGGAGCAGGTTCAGTGGCCACTCCTGCCCACTTGACGCTTTTCAGCTGCGCCTGAGGGTCATTGTTGACTGCAGAATCATCATCGTCACAAGGGGTTCCGTAGATCTTCAGGTGACAACTCTTGGTTGGAAGATTGGCTTTGATCAGAGAGAGGGGCCGGTCTTCCTTGCCTGGAGAGTACATCCATGTGCCAACCAGGGTGCCACGCACACCAGGTAGAGTCTCCTGCTTTGATCCTCGAGTACTTCTACGCTTCCTGCTATTCTTCGTTGGCTCGTCTTCAGAGGTTTTGTCTTCTTCAACCTCTGGTTCAGGCACCAACTGCTCTGCCAATTGGACCTGACTTTCTTCAGCAACAGGTTCCTTGTCTTTGGATGAGACAGGTTTTTCAGACATAGACTCCTACAACAGAGTTAAATTTATTTAGTAATGATTAACAAAATTACTCGCATGGAAACATTTAGAAATTTCAAGTTATTAATTTTTGTTTAAGAACTTGTTAAATTTTTCATTTATTGTCGTTAAATTAAATCAAAACCTCGCTCCAAAAGTCAGTAATAAATATTTAAGAGTACATTATAGGACTGCAACATTTTTTTAATTCCAAATGGTTGATCTCTTATTGTTAACTCCGGGGTGGATTTGGCGTTAAGCGTTAGTTTGTACCTTTGGAGTGCTGGGCTTTCCACTTGGAGACTTGCGCTTCTTGCTGAAGGCACTTCTCTTCATCTTCCTACGCTTCTTCTTAGCCAGTCCTTTTATGGGCCCAGCAGAGACAGCTTCTTGCTCTTTCACAGTTGAGGATTGTTCTGTTTCACTAAAATTGAACACCAATTATTACTGCATTTTTTCCAATAGAAATATTATTCACCCAACTGGCTCTTCCTCATTTTCAGCAGCTGGGGACATGGCTTGAACTGGTTCCTCAACTGCCAAGTTCGGAGTTTGCTGAACTTGTGCTGTTTCCAACGGCTCTGCAGGGACAGGCAACTTTGGTTCCTCGTGCTTGGTTTCAGAATCGTGTCTTGCTCCTGCCTCAACACTGTCAGGACTCTTCTCAGGTTCCAAGTCAACCATAATCTGCATTCCAGATTCATTGACTAAAATGTTAATTACAATTTTACTCTAAACGTATATTAATGTTTAAAACAAATGCCATACATCCATCTGAACCAGACCTACTATGGAAGATCAGGCTATCATTGCCCACAACACGCAAATCTTCCGACCCCTCTGAGTCGTCCAAGAGGGTCTCCATGCGATCATCCAAGTCGCTGTCCTTGCTGTCTGCATTTTCAGGGTACAGGTTTGCCAGTCCTCCTTCCTGGCCTGAAGTGGACTGCTTTGCTACCTCCGTGGCCTCTTTAAACTCTCCGCCATCCTTTTTCTCCTTGACGTTGGTGCCGGCATCAGCCTCCACCTCCAGCATGTCCACATCTTTAGTTGCTTCTGGCAGGGCGCAAGCGACCTCCTTGGGCAAGGATGCAGCCAAACCCTGCTCTTCGCAGGCCTCACGCTCAGGAGACGCAGGCGAGTCTTCTTTGACATCAGGGGCAGAAGGGAGCACAACCTGAAGCTTGCTGTCATCATCTAACTCTTTCTCAGGTGCAATTTCTGGAATTTTCTCAGGCACAATTGGGTCTTCAGCATCATCTCTGTTGAAATCAATGACAAGGGTGTCGCTATTTGAGCAGTCCTCTGAAGTGGCTTCCACCACAGCAGCTTGTTCGTCGTTGGCAGAATTTTCCTCTGCCAGAAAAAATGAGATTTGCATGAGGTTTTTAATATAATTTACTTTAATTGGTTCATTTTACCGTCATAAGCCATTCCCGCCTTCCAACCAGTCAGTTTTTTCTGGTAGTGAATGGTAAGGAGACCTGGTCAAGCACAAATAATAAATTAATATCCTATGAAAAGTGGTTAATTAATCTGTCATTTTTTATCATAATTCTGGATGTGAACAACATATATATATAGAGGAATATCAGCAATTTGATTAGGATTTCAATAAAGTGACAATTTAATTAAATTTAATTGAAAAGTTTTGGCTGAAATTTGGTTTAAATGAGCCGTTCTGGAAAATATTAAATACTTATAGCTAACGAAATAATTCAAAGCTCTAGAGTTCTCAATGGTTAAATCGTTGATCTCATTCTAATTCCCAAAGATGATGATTATTTCCGATTTTTCAACTTCTTGGCATAAATTTATAATTTACAAATTTTCAAAATGTAGAATAATTATTTCTTTAGACGTTAAATTGGCTATAGGCTCAGAAATTTAGAATACAATAGCTCCTAATTGTTAAATTGCCCCACCAATCAATTTGTTCTGATAAATAAGGTAATTTGCAATCGCTTTTATAAACACTTAATCACATAGTACGTCAGCTCAATATTTTTCCCCACCTTCAAAACATCGAATACAATAAAATCTCATAAATTCGCTGAAACTAAAACATCAAATAATCCTAGCATTCTTCTACAGATAAAATAATATACCATGCTGTTTGAGCTTTTCGGCCAATGTCACGAGCGATCGTAGCATCGACTTCTCAGATCCCTTGGTTTTCTGATTGCCAGCACTTGGTGGTGCTGAGAGCTGGTTCTCTGTGGGTCGCCAAAAGAATTCTAGAGACGCCATTAAAAATTTAAATTTCTTAATACTTAGATCTTTGATTTTCTCATCCCTGGCCTGCACGAGAGAAGCGTTTGATTTATGCAACTCCATGTCCAGCTTGTGCAAGTCCTCGTAGACGACCAACATCCGTTCCTGGTTTGCCACTCGGCTGGACAAGGCAGTAATCTGGGTCTCGGCGCTTTGCAGCTTCATTTCTCTCTCCTGGAGAGCAAGTTTCAGATTCAGCACCACTTCTTCCTTGACAGGAGACTGGAAAATATTTTGAGGAGGACGAGCCTCGACATTTCCCATCATGTTCTGAAAAAAATAAAACAGTTGGATGTAAAAAACGTGATTATTTTAAATAATCATGATTATCCGCACAATTGACAATAATTATTTAAAATGTAATTAATTTTGCAATAATTTCCGTCTGTTTACAATAGTTTTGATTGATGTGGGGCATAAATTTTAATATTAATTTGGCTTGAAGATTTGCAGCTTCAATATTGTCTGAATTTACTTTTTCATTTCTAATACGAGAGCTATGTATGTACATACTTCATGGAACTAGAAGGGTTTGTGTCAGTATTTAGCGTAATCCTCAAGAAAATGTGGAATTATGTATACATTATAATAATATGTGCAATGTGTCTTACGTGAGCCATAGCTGCAGCTCCACTCTCTTTCAACTGTCGCCCAACTTCCCTCTGCATTGGCTGGTGGCTGTTGCTGGCGGGGATGCCATACACATTCATCAAATCGGCGGCATCCATGTCCAAGAGGCGCCTCAAGCTTTTACTGATGCGATTCCTGCAGTGAAGCACCAAAGAAGTGTGCATTAGTGATTAAAATTGGACACGCAATATAGTTTAAAACACAAAGCATGAGAAGTGCAGATGCACTGCATTTTAAATACATGCACAAACCAAGTTCTGCATTCTCAAAATCATTTATTTTACCTTGTGGTACGCAATCTATTTTTTAATTTGATTTTAAATATTAACCATACATACATATGACTCTAGAATGTCGATCATGCATATTATATTATGTATATTACACCAAATGATGTAAGAAACTGTCAGATCATGTCAAAATTATGGAAAAATTACAGTTTTCGCCACCCTTACATACATGTCATGGGATTCTCATAAGAACTCGTGGCGAGATGTGTATGTATGTATTTACATAACCCGGCAGCAGACACTTTAACTTTACCATGCATTGCATTAAAAAATTACATAAATTACGTTGCTATTAATTAAGGGTGTAATGTCGATGCATGTATGTACATAATGTGCATAAATTATACATACATACATACATAGGTACAATATCTACATGCATACATACATAAAATGCATAATAATGTATTGTTAAATATGTACATACATACATAGTATTTGTATTATGTATGTATGCGAATACATAAACATGCATAATAACTGCGCCAAAATTGCCAGATTGCGTATTATAATGTAACTCCATACCAATAAAATCCAGATCAGGACCGGACACACGCTTTCACTTCCTGTCCTGTGGTTAAGACGAAGGATGAAGGATGAAAGACGCGAATGACGTAAGAACTGAGAGCGCGGGAATCGCGTGAACAATTTACTGGCGCTGGCGGCAGTGGCGGTGGCGGCCTAGCTGAGCGGACGCAGACACAGGCAGGCACAGGCACTGAATTTTTAAAGACGGGAAATTTCCCCTTCTCTCACTTCTCTCAGTTGCTCGCGGTCTGTCAGTGTCTGTCAGCCCCTGCTCACTCATATGGCGCGTAAATGAGCCAGCTAAGAAGTTCAGCATCCACTGGCAGGTGGCAGGTCGATAGCTTTTTCAGCCAATCAGATGGCGTCTTGAAGTTTGTTGCCTGTTACGCCCACGTGCAGAGGGAGGCGAAGAGGGGCGTGTGTCAGAGTTTTTCGTGGGCGTAACAGGCAACAAACTCCAACTCGCCATCTGATTGGCTGAAAAAGCTATCGACCTGCCACCTGCCAGTGGATGCTGAACTTCTTAGCTGGCTCATTTACGCGCCATATGAGTGAGCAGGGGCTGGTGTCTGTGTCGCCAGTCGCCACTGACAATGAGAGAGGGGAAAAATTCCCGTACCGTCTGTGAAATAATAACTCCATCAATTTCACAGCCTGAGCCTGTCACTAACAATAAGGAGGGTAAAGGTACCTTTACTCTCCTTACCTGTCACCATGTAGCATGCACCTGCACCTTGCTCGTGCTCGCGCTGCCTCGTCGAGGCTGCCTCATACTCTTGCGGCCTCTCAACTCTCTAAGTCAAAATGGCATTACACATTATGTACGTAATCGCTGTTGCTCTCCTGAACTCTCGAATTTTGACACAGAAAAGTCAAGACTCTTGCTAATTGTTGTTGCTAAAACTTGCTTTAAAATCAACGCGTTTTTATGAAGACCCCAAGGATATGGCCTGTAACAAAGGAATGCATGGTAATTATCTGAAAATAATTGAAGCTAGTGGTGATTGTATGCAGTTGGGGAATGCACGAGAAATTCTTCACTAAAATTCGCTTTTGCACGCACGGAAATCGTAAAAAGACTATAAAAATCGCTATGTGCCAAAAATCTGTTCGTTGCCAAGAAGAGAGCAGACATTAATTATTGGTGTGTAGGCGCTTGCCGCTAATAAGTCGTTCAACATTATATAATATGTGTCATACATACAAAACCTTCATTAGCAAAAGTCAAAGCGATCACTACATACTGCGAGTCACTCTTACAATTATTAGTAACAGTTGTGCCCCCCACATGAATTAAACTAAATTATATTATTAAATAATGTAATTTAAAGCACAGTAATTTTATAAGAACTGAATTTAAATTTGTTTATTATTTCCACCAGGTCAATCAGCCAAACAGCGGTGGGATTCTTCAAATAGAGCTCGCAACCTCAGACAAAAAAAAAGATGTGAGTGGACAAACTCCAGAAATTTATGTATCTATTATGTGTAACGAAACAAATCTGCTCTCAGGCTTGTGGATGGTATCTCTACTCCTTACTCAGGCTCCTATGGACGAGATCAGTCGGCAACTTTAGAATCCTGCAAATCTTGCCTTGTAGTGGAGATCGTTTTACAATAATTAGAAGTATGGATATTACTTTGCGGTGAGATTGGAATTAATTAAAACTTTGTTGAATAAATAAACAGAATTGTTTTCAGGTCAAAGGTTTGACTCGAGTGAAATAAATCCCATGCACGTGTGCTTCAGAAGATGAAACAGAGGTTCCATGCTTGGTGATCAATAGGGAGGTGGAGTAGCATGTTGTTTCGTAAGATGGTTCAAGAGAAAAAACAAAAATCAATTAAAATATTATTCTCAGGGCAGCAAAGTAAATTCTACTTCGCCTGTGGTCGACAACTCGCTCTGCATGGTGGTAAGGCTCGATCTGCGAGGTCGAAATCAGGAAGGACATTCTTGTGCTCAACATCTGCGCTGATGACAACTCAAACGTGGCCACGCATCATACACATGAAACTTGATGCAGCTAATGCCACAGTGACCGTGAATGCTGCAGCTGCTGCGGTGAACGGCCACGCCAAAATCTAGCCGGTCGAAGCTACTAAGAACGAGGATTTCCATTTTCCATTTGTTTCCATTTCCAATATTACATTTGAGCTCTGGTCTTCAACCAATGTTTTTTGTGTTTTGACACTTGGGGTCGGACCCTAAAGGTTTTAATTGACCTGATATTATGGTCCATCTTTTAAAGCCAAATCATCTGTAAATTGCACAATGAAACTTGGGAGTCCTTGCTCAGAGTCTACATTTTCGTCCTGAACCTATTTTTAGAAACATTTAAGGGCCGTCACCTTGAAAAAGCGAATTTTCTGGAAACATTTGCGGACGTTTAATTTTAATTAGTAATAAAAATAATAATAGAATGATTTATTTGGATAAAATATTTAATTATTTTTAAGGACCAGTTTTTTCTGGAAGATTTAATAAATGATGCTGTCTGTTAGCGGAGAAGCAAAAATTGCTAAACTACATCCAAAATACCCCATTGTTGAAAAATTACTCTCCATCTTTTGTTGCATCAAGGAAATTCGCTATTAATTGTTGAGACATTAAATTTTTATTATGGAAGAATATTTTTGATCAGATTTTCCATATTAATTCGGTGGCAAACATTATTTGATTTGAAATCTCAGTAACGGTTTTTTCCTTTTAATTATCAAATGACATCTGCATTTTGCTCCAAGGACGTTGTCTCTGTCAGGCAAAATGATATAAGTTCTTCCACAAATGAAATTTTGCAGTTATTTTTTGCAAACATTGATTCAAATTTCATTTTTCAGGAGCACATACATGTGAAGTGGTTTGAATCTCCAATCGCTGTTGGGCGCTTATCTCTTCTCTGCTCTGCTCTGGTTGCTGAGTTGTATATCCACAGACAGCTCTCACGCCCGGATAGATAATTCTTCTAGACGAATCAGACACAAGCCCCTCTGCCAAAACATCGGTTGGTAAAAGTATTTCCTAACTTTCATGATTCGATATAATTAAGAGTAGGTCTCTGTAATGATTATATATTATTATGGTGAGACTCATGCCGATCGAGAAATTAACACGAGAATTAAATACCTAAAAGGCCACTTAGCTCTGAAAACCTCTTTTTAATTCTTAAATTATAACAAACTCCGTAAATTTTCTTTAATTTTCCACTAGTTCTGTGATTCTTCGTAAAATTTCAGTTGTATTTAATTTAGTTTTCTCTGAATCATTTATTAATAATATTTCTCAGCCTATTATTATTTTTTTGTAATGGTCAAAAGGTGTTGCTAAAATAAAAATTTTTGTGTACGGGGCAAACTAAAATTAAATTTATTTAATCATAAGAGGAAAAGAAAGAAACTAAAGTTACGAATTTTATACTACAGGCAAGGAAAACGGTGTATGCTTGCCTTGAGGAATAATCTGCATCAAAGCAAGCACAACCGGGAAAAACCTCGCAAAAGCAAAAGTATGATTTGGAGCTTAGCTCAAAGTGAGCGGGTAAAATCATTTAAATTTCCTGCTTTACATTTTTTTCTAATACATTAAGTTTAAAGCTACAAATTAATTGAATGAAGAAACACACAAAATCACAAAAATCAAGTCAAATGACAAACAGAGGTTTTGAACAAATTCCGGCTGTAGCGACCAAGCCAGTTTTAGCAGGCTAAATTTGCTTTATATTAGGGAAATGAAATAATGAGTATTAAACAGATGTCAATTTTGAATTATAAAATTTTAAGACTTAAATTTTGAAAAGAAATAATGAATTTAACATCTATAATAAAATCTTGGCAGTGAAAAAATCTATTTCACTTTAAATTTGAGAAAGCAAGTTTATATGCCCGGCTAAAACCAGCTTGTGAAAATTGCGTGCATTGAATTTACAAGAAAATTAACATTTACACCATTTGCAAAAAGATAAAAGCTAAACATACAGATCAGATTACATTTTTCTTACTTCTGGGGCGCGCACACGCATTTGCTTATACTCGAAATAGTTGGCAAATTTACACTAAATTAAGAACTAGGAAAGAACTTTAAAACAAAATCCAAATCCACATGCTTGAGAAGAGTTTTCCGCACACTCACAGTTTCGCGTTAATCCTTTTGGTCACACTAACTCGATGCACGACACTCGGATCCAAGCAGTTCTCTTCTGCGTTTACGGACAGGTTCACTCGCTGGTCCCACCACCAATTGACACGGTTACACACACACGTGCTAAAATCGGCAATTGACTCGGTTGGTGGCTTGTCCACTCTCACTCGCAAATCTGAATTGCACCAATATTTTCGCTTATCCGCACAACTAAACTCGATTGACCATGGCATTCGCACTACTCTAAGGAGATACACTGCATTCACTTCAACAAACACTCTTTCATTTAGGGTGAGGCACAATCTTTTTGCTTCGCCCAATCTCTTGATGTTCCTCATAGTAAGGTTTTCATACAGTTCTTCAAGTCCAGTCAAGCTGAAAGCTGTCTTCATCCTTAACTTCATTAAGTCCGGTCTTGTTGCTTTATTGACGGCGCGAACGAATTTGATGCAATACTCGTATCGCTCTTTGAAGCTCAGATGACCGATGGAAATGTCGCCGAGTTGGTGAGCGTCTATCACATGCAAAACCAATTGGCTAATTTGCGCACTTCCTGCGCCACGGTATTCGTAGACGATTTCGCCGTAAAGCAATGTTTTTGCCGGAAGGTCGAGCTTCATTTTGTGCGCACTGGCATTTTTCCACTCTCCTCGATGCATGATATAGACATTCCCTCGGCCGGCGCTGAGAAAGAGAGTGCAGTTTTGAACCTGGCGCGATGAGCTAACTGCGAAACAACGCCAGTCGAGACAGTTGATTTGGCTCTTTAATACTTCCGGTGTCAATTCTTTCGAGTTTTGGCTCCCAAGGTCAGCTCCCAAGTCGCTGAAAATCTCTTCTGGCTGTCTTAATCTTGGTGCGGTGCGCGTGGAATAGGGTATTTTCCACAAACTCAAGCAGCCAATCTTCACCTCCTCTTGTCTTGTTTCTTTCAGCGCCTCGTCCATGCAGAAGGCTCTGATTTTATTGAGGGAATCGGTTTGGCGTCGACCGAGAGTGTTGTTCGACCGGAACACATAGTCCATGAACTGTTTGTCCGCAAAAAGCACCGATTGAGGCACAATGGAACAGATGGTGAAGTCGGGAGCTAGTGTCGAAAACTTCTCATTCGCGGCCCAGAGCAATTCACGCACCTTACTGACATCTTCCAGTCGCGATCTGCATACGAGATACCGTTCCGAGTTGGCTGGGCGGCTTGAATTTGGCTTGAAGATGCATATTTGCTGGAAAACTTGCCTCATTAGCCAAACCAGGCCGGCGCTGAATTGGGTGTAGATGTCGAAAAGCTTAACAACGAAGTGGCCGCCCGGCCGGGTGATGGTCAATGCCACTAAGCACTGGCACAAATAGAGGCGATGGGAGAGTATTTCTTGGATATTCTCTCTTCCCTCCACCGAAAATCCTCCGTCTGCCATCGTGAAGTGCACGCCTTTCCCTCCTGTGTTCGCCTTCACATAATCGCGGAAATGCAGGATGTTTTCACCCTTGTAAACGTCACCGTCACCTGCCTGTCCGTAACACGGTTCGAAACTCTCGACACTGGCCGCGAAGAAGTTGTCAATTTTGAAATCGTCTTTTCCGCGCAGGGTGAAGCCGAACCCTTTGGCGAGCCAGCCCTTTCTCCACAAAACGTATTCGCTAAATCCTCCAGGCCCTGCGCATATGTCAGCGAAAAACAGAGGGTCGGACTCGCGCACTACACCTTGTCGGTCTTTCGGGCACGTAAACATGAAGTCGCACGCCGCATCAATGTTGGCCATCTTTAGCGCTGCCCGATTTTGGAAGAAGGCCTTTCCAATTGTCTCGAAGGGGTTGCACCTGTCGCGGGCCCGACGCATCAAGTTTTTGTCCAGATTGTCAAGCGCACTTTTTGAGTCCAAAACACCCTTGAGGACTTCAGGGTTGCAGAAAGTGTGTTCGTTCTCCATGGAGAGCTTTCTTTGTCCTAACTCAATCCAATCGCCGACACGGAGATTAGTGGCACTCGCGCACTTCGTGAGCCACACTTTTTGTTCAACAACTCGAACCACCTCGTCTGCTAACGGGTCGAAGCGAGAGGGTTGGTAACCAAGTCCCTGGCGACCGAGCTGTGAGCTCAAGGCCACTGGGAAACGGCTTCCTTGGCCTTTAAGACCAAGTCCTTGTCCTGGGATGAAGCCCATGTTGATCATCATTTTTTTCGCCTTTGAAGAAACGGCCATTGATGTAGGAATGTCTATGGTATCCGAGTCGTCATTACCAACATCTGGAAATCGGAATAATTAGTAATTTGCCTAATTTTGCCTAAAATTTATTATCCCTAACATTTTTTTGCTATCTATAAATTGAGTAAACCTTAATCAGATTGATGCAAATGTTCCCAAACTTAAAAAGCCAGTAAAAAAATAATTAACAACGTTTTCAAGCCATTAAATTGCAGCATGAACGGCAGTGTGTGTGAGTTAAACGGAAAGCAATTTTAAGCAATGTTCAGATTGAAGCCCTTGCATAGATTTTTTCAGAAGATTTGATAAACATTAGGATAAGTGTGTAATTAAATCGAAATTACAGTGCCCATAGTTGCCGGAGTGAACAGATGTTGAGCCAGCCGGAGGCGCAGGCCCGGCCGGTTATTCGCAGTTATTTGTATACACACTCACAGAACAAATTTTCACTGGGAGGATCAATTTGATTGCCGCATTTTGGTCCTCGCAGTGAAAAATTTTCTGTGACTGAAGTCTCTTCCGTGCCCCACCTCGCTAATGGTCATCAGCAAAATGTCGGCTGGCAGATTGTGCACAAATTGATTGGCTTCTGGATAGTTATTTAACAAATAATACGAATTAATCAAAATCTTGATAGATGTTACAACCACTAGTCAGCAAATTCATGAATAAAATGTAAAGGAACTCTTTCCCGCCTGACTAAAGGTTGACTCTGTTAGTTTTGATTAACGCACATAGATGGCGCGCTTGTATATTACTACCCTGAACTAATTTAAAGCTCAATTTGCGTATAATATTACAAAAGCAACATAAAATTGATCACAAAGCGCGTTTAAAGAGGCGAGAGAGTAAAAATGCGGTAGAATTGTGTGGAACCTGGTTCCAAATAGGAAATATATATATATGGACCTAAACAATTGTGCGCCTGATGGCACGTGTATGTGGGGAGCAAACAAAAATGGCCACCTTCAGCGTGGCCGCGAGTGTAAACTTTGAACCTAGATAATATGGAAATATGTACGTACCAATCAGCCGTTTCCTGGTCGGCGTGGTCACTGGTTTTTTAGAATCCATTGTCGCTAGGAGAATTGTCCGCCTGTGGCAAAAAACACGTTAAAATCACACTTACCTCGTCGCGCTTTGGGTGGGTGAGACCAAGACCGAAATAAACACCCACCACTGGAAGGTTAAAGGTTGTTCAGGTAGAGGGCCACTCAGGTCGCTCGCGCTCATTTGTTTCCAAAAGGCGCCAAAAATTCATCTTTCCGATGACAATTACGATTGAATATTAAAATGTGAGATGAGAGGTTTAGTTATTTTTAAAAAAAAAAAATGACTGCCTTTTTATTCAGCTCGAATAATTTAATAGCTGCGAGGTGGCTTTTGCTGTCCTCCTTGCCTAAAGTTCAACTTTGCCTGTAAACTTGGTTAGCGAGGGAAAAAATAATGAACCCCGGCTACTGATTTTTATTAAAACTCTACTTTGATGCGAACCGATGGTCTCTAAATTTTTGGAAGTCTCTTATTGTTAGTTCTGTCCAATAAGTTTTAATTCCAAGTGAGATTGCATTAATAATTGACATGTTTTGTGTTATAGAATGTTGTGTCCTGCTTGCCTAGTACGAGACTCAAGCCGTCGCACGCTCATCTGATAACTGTGCTCTTCAAGCTATTTCTGAGTCTCAATCCTGATGAGAAGGGCCAAGTAAGGAAACGCAGAGATTTCAGGTAGCTCGTTTCAGGATCTTTAATTCTCTCAGTACAGAATTGTTGGTTGTAGGCTGGACGACAGTGCACTGCGAGACACACACTCCGCACGACGTCTTTCCTTGACAGACCGGCTTGCTCGGTCCAGCTTCAAGTTCCAAGTTTACCGTGAACCTGTGTGCACAAGTCGCAGTGCTGATCAACCCTCTGGTCACTTGGCAAGGTGAGGGCAACACTCACCTGCATTCCACTCCGCAAGTCAATGCAGTGCTATCTCCGTCTGCGTCCCTGAGAGGTTTGATTCTACGCCTTTCCTAGAAAAATATCAGAGTCGGTGGTGGATTGTGCTTATTCTAGCCCTGAAGAAGGTATAATCTCGCTGACATCCTCACTGGCTGGCGATGGCATGTGCTCTACAGTCTTGCGTCGTCAGTGCCAGGGCTGCCTAGGCCAAGCGGACTCCATCCGCAATTATTGCCGGAGTAGCTGGTCAGTTCACGACTCAGCTCTGGTTTTCTCTGGTGCTACCCTTTTTTTCTCCGGCAGCTGGTTAAATCTGTGTTAATTTTTTATCTTCATCAAAACTTGATGTGTTTAAGAATTAATTTTTGCTTTTAATATGAAGGAGAGATATTTCTATTATAAAATTACATGCCAATGCAATAAATATTGTTCATGTACACCACTAACATACTTGTTTGGCGTGTATTTGTCAATTTTTAGTGTATTAGCTTTACACGTTGAACTATGAGATTCTAAAACAAATAAGACAATGTCTATATTGGTTGTAATCAAAACTCGAGTGTTCGATAAGGCCGTTCTTTTCAAAAACATTAATCATAGCTGCCTGTTAAACGGATTTTAAAAACCATGGTTTTGTGTGTTAGTTGGTCATCACTGGGTAGACTAGTCTGCCGGCTTTCTAAGCTGTGTGGTTTATTTAAGGCATTGGTGAAATTTTGCCTAGCGGCTTGTAGACAACATATTAAATATGACGTTTGATAGTGCTTAACGTCCCAAAGGGCCTGAAAACTTTTTAACTCCCTCAATTTTTAACCGGCAGTTTGGATTTTTATGAAGGAAATGATTTGTTTTGAAAAATTGTTACCAGAATGTATGCTTGTTACTGCTATCTTGTATAGACGGTTTAGTTTTGTAAAACAAAATCCATAACAGTAAATATTATTGTTACTTGCACGCCACTATTCATATTTTTTTTCTCTTTATTTTTAGCTCTGATTGTTAAACCAGCCTCTGAATATAGGCTTTTGGGTGATCTGCATGTTTTTCATTCTTGTGTTGAAATAAATTTGAATTATAGGATGGATAATTCGAGTTTTCTTTACACTTTCACATCCATTCTTGGTAACAGATGACATTTTTGTCCGTTAAACACATCTTCATCGCCGGACACTCAGCAATCTCTGTATCAAGATGATAGCATAATGTAATCGGTACGTAGACGCATTCAGTGGAACAATTAACTGCACAATTCAGTGAACGGATTGATAAATTTTTCAAGAATTTATAATCTGAATCAATGCAATTAAATCTAGAATGAAAATGACTGAAATTTTCCACTAAATTTTTTATTAATAGTACTGAAGTATTCAACGGTGTATAGATATGAAATGCACTTTTCAAATTCTTTTGTTATTGGTTTGAATATGCTATTACTTAAATGAAAATCACCTTTTGATTAATCTCTGTTCCTTTAACAAAAATGAAAAGTTGGTTTGGTCTACTCTTAATTTCTTCTATCTTTATATTCAATCAGCAGAGTTAATTTAATTTTAAAGTTAGAATATTAAGAAGTCTTAATACTTGAAATCTGTAAAAATCCACAAATAAAATTTATAATTTAATTTTCTTAAAGCACAGGAAATAATTTCTCTATACATATAATCTAGCACCATTTTATAATTTCAGCGCCACGAAATTTGTCTTTAATGTATAATTATCATTATAACACCTTGATTTAACGGAAGAAATGTGGAATTGTTGGAGATCGTGAGAGAGATTTAACTCTTTCCTCTCTTCTCAATATTGATATCATATTGTTAATATCTTACTCTCTAAAAACATGTTTTCATAATAATTATTAGTCTTTGATAGTAGTTTGATGTGGCTCCATTCATATAGTAGAAAAGGCATGAAATATAATTAATATAAATTCTTATATGTAACTTTTTAAGGTCAAAAACATGATCATTAAATGAAGCTTAAATAAAACGACATGCGTGATTTGTTATTTAAAATTAATGTACTGCATTTATTTTGTTGTAACAAAAAATTTATACAATTACAGTGTTTTCATTTAATTAAAGGTACAAATATTGAAACAATTTGTAAGGAAATCCTTTTGCGTTGCAAAAAAATACACTTCCTAACTGCGAAAGATTTAACTGGCACAATTTGTGAAGTAAGTTCTGGTTTTCAGGATGAGAATTAAACAATCTATGGTAACACTCGATTAAACACTTCGGATGCTGAAGACGAGGCGCACGATTTAACTCACTGTCTGTTGGATTAATCGTTGGACCAGAGGCTATAGAAATGATATAGCAAACTCACTCTCAGTGCTTATAATAGTGTCCTTGATGAGGCGGTCGTGGATGAATTACGTACCAGCCGTTTGTCGAGAAATTAAGTTCAAACCGCCTCGGATGAAATGTGAGGGCGTTTACTACTAATCTACTCCATTGGGCTTGTGATAACCGTTGAAACTCAGGCCAAGCTCCCGAGTAATTCGTCCTGACATGGTCGGTGATTTCCTCGTGTGACATCTCCATCCTTCCAGAAACCTCAAATGCGCCTTCGATCAGGTCGGCGACGTAGGCGAGAGTATCCCTCGACCAAAAAAAATCCACTTTACTCATATTGACGACGCGTTGAACTTTCGGACAGCTCTGCTAATAAAGCCTATCTGACACTTCCAGTTTTATAATCTTTGTAATAAAAGACAGCGCCACATATGTTGTTTTGTCTGTGATACGCTTATTATTAAAAGTAGCCTATTATCGCATATATTTATATTCAAATTTCTTGAATTTTTCTTTATATATGCACCGTTTCTATAGTTTAATTTGAAAATATTTACACCTATTTCATACACAAACATGTTTACAGTCCAAAGAGCAAATCAGACAAATATTATGTGTTTAAACAATATTTTCAAGAACGTCAACAAAGATCTGTCTCCTCTTAAATATAATATTAGTTTCCACTCGCACCATCCTTTTGCAGAGAAGTCTCTTAGAAGATAGACGCAAAATAAGAGGAAACTTATTAAAGCAGAAGGTAACCTTCAGATTATTTTATTTTAAAAGAGAGTTAATGTATAGATTTTATAATGTAGAAGAAAATGAACTCGTTCATGAGCGTGCGGGACACAAGCCGCTTCATCGAAAAGACGACGACAGGTCTGACCCCGCTGATGCTCGCCGCCAGAGATGAGAACCTGGAAAACTGCCTCATCCTTTTGAAAAGCGGAGAAAGTGCTGAGGCGAGGACAAAATTCGGCGTGACGCCACTTCACTTCGCGGCCTTGAACATAGAAAACGGAATCGAAATCGCGTGGCACCTCGCAAACCAAGAGAAACTAGACGTGAAGGAAAAGGACGAGGACGGCGAGGAAGCTATTTTCTACGCGGTCAGGAAGGGAAACTTCAGGATGGCGCGGACCCTGCTAGAGCTGCGAGAAAAGATTAACAACAATCTCTTGCATTTCTTTATTAATCAAAACAGATTTGACGTCGCTAAGATAATTCACGAGTGGAACCCGAATTTAATTAAAGAGGTCGACTCAGATAGGAGAAATGCCCTCCACCTGGCAGCCCAGTACGCCGACCTGAGAGTCTGCAAGTGGCTCATCGCTCAGGGCATCGATGTAGCGTCCAAGAGCTGTTTCGGGACGGCCTTGCACCGCGCGCCGTTTAATAAAAACCATGGAATGGAATTAGTTCATTTTTTCGTCTCAAATAACCTAGACTTGAACGAAAAATCAAAGTTCGGATTCGTGCCTTTGGACGCAGCTCTTGCAGCGGAAAATATTGACATTGCTCGCGAGTTGCTGACTCTCGGCGCCTCTTTGAACATAAAGGACCACAATTTTTTGCATTATTGCGTATTTCTCAACAAGCTTATAAGCGCCAGGTTCATTCACGAATTAGATAAAACCCTGATCAGATGCAAAGACGCGAGCGAGCGAGATGCACTTCACTTAGCGGCGGAATTTGCTGATCTAGAAATGTGCCGCTGGCTCGTGGAAACCGGCGTCCCAGTCGATTCTTTGAATGGAGATCGTCAAACCTCAGTTTTGCATCTCGTCGGTCTCAATTCGAATCACGGAACTCAACTCGTGGGCTATTTTTTCAATTTGGGGCTTGACATCAACGAGAAGGACTACTTTGGCTTTGTGGGTTACTCGGTTCGAGCCAAAAGGAAATGCATCTAGTTCCTTAGTAGTCGTAGATTTAATCCATAATTAAGACTGTAAATATTACATAATAAATAATCACAATAAAATCTCAAAGGAAAGTCAATATATAAACAATAAATATACGCATCAATATGCGAGTCGAGAATAACAATAATTATTATCACAGTTAAATACAATGCTTACCCCGGTATTATCTTCGGGTCTATAAGTTATTACAAGCATCATATATGCGCACGACATTATACTCCCGGCCGGAGAGGTAAATGCGACATGACCGTATGCGTGCGTAGGTGAGCGGTCAGTGAAGGTAAATTATACAGGGTAAATGAGAAAAGCTTATCATACAGTTACAAGTGACATCTAAAGGTTACAAACTAAGTTAACGCCAATAAGCGGGAACCGCTACAGCTTCACGCCTTTAAGTTACGCTTTAGAAGACAAAAATTTTGTCGTGGCAGAGGAAATGCTGAAATTTCTAAGCGAAAAATGATGGCACGAACACTTTACACATCTGTATAATACAAAATAATTTAGAAGGCGTCCAATTCGTGCTCTCGAAGGTGCCAGAAATAATAAATTCTCTGGGGAGTGAAGGGACGAATGCTCTTCACATCGCAGCGGCTTTCGCAGATTTAGAAATGTGCCACTGGCTGTGCAGAAAGAGCTTGGTCGTGCTGTCCCTGAGTGAGGACTGGGGAAACACGCGGTTCTTCACTTTGCCGCAATGAACAAAAAATTTGGAAAATCACTCGTCCCTTTTTTCGTTTCCAAGGGGGTGGATGTGAATGAGAAAAACTTTTTCTCGCTCTCAACCTTGTTCGTTGCTCTTAAAATGGAAAAAATCGCCGTGGCTGAGGAACTGCTGAAGGCTGGCGCAGACCTGAATACGAAACAGGAGAACGGCGACAATTTCCTGCACTCCTGCGCTCGTAATAATAAACTGCTGAGTGCCAAATTCGTGGTTGGATTAAATGAAGGGCTGGTCAGGGAATCGGGCTTTGGAGGAATTACTGTCCTTCACATGGCCGCGCAAACGGCGGATTTGGAGTTTTGCAAATTTTTGGTTAAAAAAGGTGCCGATATTCATGCCAAAGACTTTCTGAATCGTTCGGTTTTGGTTTATGTTCCGGATAACAACAGAGAAAAGAGGAAATACTTCCTGTCCTTGGGAGTTAGAAATTAATTAAGAAGCTGCATGCTTTTTTGTTTTCTCATTGCTTTTGACAATAAATGCATTTAAAAAAATAATGTGTTTTTACTTTACTCCTTCTTAAAATATCGAGTTGTTGAAACAAGCAGCAGCGAGTATTGTTAACTTTGGCTTGTAATTCAACCCCATGCCTCTCTGAACAATTTCTCCATACACTCGATGCGCGCGCAATAATAGCAACAGGACAGCGCAAACTCTCTTTCTCTTCGTCCCTTTCAGCTGTGTTGCGCGTGCGGCGAGCCGAGGAGAGATGTGAGCGCTGCATGCCGCGAAATTAATCTTATAACTAATTGGCTCAGACAGGAAGAAATTATTCCATCCGACATAATTATAGCTCTATAAGTCGTTCAATCGGTCACTCTGTTCCAAGGCAGACAGTTCGCCTCAATTAATATCGAAACAAACACGTGACTCTGGTTGTGTTCAGAGAGTTTGTATAAAATTCCTAATGGAAGTCATTAATTGCATCGCAAAGTAAGAGACCGTGATCTCTGCTTTGTTTGAAGTCAATAGCCTTTGTCAATGGCTAAACGTTTTATGCTGAAAGTATTTCTTTTAAATATCCTGCATTGTTATGAAAAAGAATTCCAAATAACACGCACATTGCATGCATAATATAACAATCATGACACTAATAAAAATGCCTGATAAAAAGTACAATAATAATACAATACAATAATAAGGCCTTGTATAGCAATTTTCAGCTGATAAGTTACTGGTCATGGCTTATGCTTCTTAAATAAGCCTCGTTAGTCAGACGCTGATATTTGAAAATTTACAAGCTAAAGAGGAGTACGCATCAATAATGCATTTACAAATTAATTGTTTATTCACTCAATTTTTTGAACAGATTAGACGGGAGACGTGTTGCTTGTAGACAAAAGTTATTTAAGAGCAGTGAGAGCAGAAGTGCATATAAATCAATTCATATCATCACACGTACGCCTTGCAGAAAGATGAAAACCGTGCCGCCAAGCAGCTTTGCGACGCGGGTAGTATAAAACTCCATTCTATTATTTCACCGCATGAAGAAATTTCGTAAGTGGAAACACGTTTGGTCTAGGCTTTAATTTATCTTTCATTTGATCAATTTTTCCTTCAATTATATTTAAGTGAACAATTTAAAATCATTTTGAATTGACTGATCCTTAATGAACTAAACAATGTTAATTTTAAAAATTTATATGTACAACATAATAAACATCTTCATTCAAATTGATAAGTAAATATCGGCTAATCACACAGTTTGACGCTTTGTTCTAACAGTGGTTGCGTTTAGTTGAAACCAGATCTTTGTCGGTTGAAGACGCAACAGCTTAAGAAATTTTAATTTTCCTGAAGGGAAGTACGCATTTATTTTCATACTTTGGTTTTTTTTTAAAAAAAAAAGGTTGCTTCTTGGCAGGTTGTGAAAAATGGATTCATTCATGAGCGTGCGGGATGCAGACCGCTTTATAGAAAAGACAACTGAAGACCTGACCCTGCTGATGCTCGCAGCCAGGGATGAGAACCTGGAAAGCTGCCTCTTCCTCTTGGAAAAAGGAGAAAGTGCTGAGGCGAGGACAAAATTCGGCGTGACGCTTCTTCACTTCGCGGCCTTGAACGATGAGAACGGAATCGAAATCATCCGGCACCTCGTCAACCAGAAGAAACTAGACTTGAAGGAAGAAGACGTGGATGGCGAGGAAGCCATTTTCTACGCAGTCAGGAAGGCAAATTTCAAGGTTGCCCAGGCTCTGCTTGAGCTGCAAGGTGTCGAGACGAAAAACCTGCTGCATTTCGTGATAACTCGAAATAGAGGGGACGCAGCCCCGACGGTGCACGCGTGGAACCCTGATTTGATAAAACAGGTCGACTCAGACAAGAGAAACGCCCTCCACCTAGCAGCCGAATACTCGGACCTGAATGTCTGCAAATGGCTAATCGGCGAGGGCATCGAGGTCGCCTCTAAGTGCGTTTACGGAACAGCCTTGAGTCGTGCTGCTCTCAACAAACGCCACGGAGAAGAACTGGTTCCGTTCTTCCACGCCCAGGGATTGAACCTGAACGAAACTTCGGAAGTTGGATGCTCGCCCTTGCACGCAGCCCTGGCCGTGGAAAACATCGAGGTTGCTCAAGAAATGATATCACTCGGGGCGTCACTGCAGAAACACAATTATTTATTCTACTGCGTCATGGGGAACAAATTAAACAGCGCCAAATTCGTGAACGGACTGGACAACACTCAGATCACGAGTCGAGACAAGGATGGTCGGACGGCTCTTCACGTCGCGGCCGAGAGGGCCGATCGAGTGATGTGCAAATGGCTCATCGAAAGCGGCATTCCGATTTACTCCACGTGCTCGCGGTGGAAAAGCTCGGCTATGCATCACGCCGTGTTCAACAAACGGCACGGACCGAGTCTCGTCCGATACTTTTTCGAATCGGGGCTGAACGTGAACAAAAAGGACAAAGTGATGTACACCCCTATCGTCCACGCTGTGAGATCGAAAAATTTCGAGGTCGCCGAAGAGCTGCTGAGCCTCGGCGCCGATTTGCGTTGGGAGAAAAAAGGCGTGAACGTTCTGCACCACTGCATAATGAGCAACAACCTGGAAGGTGCCAAATTCGTGCACTCGAAGGATCCAGGACTAATTAAGGAGCTCGGCAAGGAGGGGATGAACGCCCTTCATTTCGCGGCAGCGCACGCGGATCTGAAAATGTGCGAGTGGCTGTACGAAGAAAACGTTGACGTTCAGGCTTCAAGCGAGAAGCAACGGAACAACGTCCTGCATTTCGTCGCTTGCAACAAAGAGCACGGAAAATCACTCGTCGCCTTTTTTGAATCAAAGGCGGTGAACGTGAACAAAAGGAACAAATCCTCGCTAACCCCTCTTCACGCCGCCCTTTTAAACGAAAATATCGAAGTGGTTGGAGAGCTCCTGAAGGTTGGCGCTGACATTTTTGTAAAACTAGAAAATGACAATATTCTGCACTTCTGCATTCTAAGAGAGAAATTCTTGAGCGCCAAATTCGTGGTCAGAATCAACAGGGAGCTGCTCAGGGAAGAGACCAACGGAGGAATGACCGCGCTCCACCTTGCAGCGCGAGTGGCGGATGTGGATTTTTGCAAATTCTTGGTGAAGAAAGGCGCTAACTTCCGAGCCAAGGACCAGAAAAATCGCTCAGTTTCCGATATGGTTCCGCGAGGCAGCAGTGACAAGGGGAAATATTTTCGATCGTTGAAATTTAAACATTACAAGTCGTGTCTGTTTAATTTTGTAAGATTTCCTTATACTTTCAATGCTGCAATAAATAATCTCCTTCCATGATATTTCTCGTTTTATTGTTTATTTAGACAAAAATGCTTTAAATCAATTTGTTTCCAAAAAATAAATTTAATCAACTTGAGAGGGTGAATTTAAATTGATCTCACATACTCTTTTAATTTATTTATTTTTTAAATTATTGAGACAAAAATACTAAATGTACTAATTGTGTCTTTTGGATCGTTAAAAACAAACTCTTGACACTCGTATGGCAATCCAAAGAGAGCTTTTTGTTTCCCTCATTCAGACGCCATCTTGGATCTGCGCAGTGGGAACCAATTTTATCGCACATCTGGACCCCGCTGATTTTTAGGGAAAATTAAATTACTATGAATTGTATGTCAAAGAGACAAAATTTGCCTAATTTTAGGCGTAAATTAACAGCAAAGTATAGTTCTTATTTTCTTTAGTTTTGTTTACCAGCAATATACCCACACTCTGGTGCCATCCAAATATTTATTTTAAGAGTAAACATGCCAGAATACACAATTTATTTGTTATTCCTCCCACTGTCCCATTCAGTGTACTGGAGGAAATATCTCGACACAACACATCCAGCAGGCATCTATTTCAATATGAGTGACAGGTTTGCAGAGCAACCCTTTAAATTATTCTTTTTAAACAACAAATTTTTCAGATCAGATACCGTTGGGGAAAAGAATTCGCTCTCGATTGGCGAGCAGCAGGAAATGAGCCGCTTTGTTGAAAAGACAACTGAGGGTTTGACTCCGTTGATGGTCGCGGCCAGGGACAAAGACCTGCTGAGCTGCCTGGAAATCCTGATAAAAGAAGAAAGCGTTGACGCCGAGTCGCCTTTCGGCGCCTCACTTTTCCATTTCGCCGCGTTGAACGAGGAGCACGGCGTAGAGATCGTGCGGCACCTCATCCACTCGGAGGGCCTGGACATAAAGAAAACCGACGTCGATGGGGAGGAGGCCATTTTCTACGCCGTCAGGAAGGGAAACTTCAGGGTGGCCAAGGTGCTGCTCGAGATGCGAGACGCCGAGACCAACAACCTCCTGCATTTCGTCATAATTCATCAGAGATCGGAATTCGTACCTTCAGTGCACGCGTGGAACCCTGAGCTGATCAAAGAAACCGACCTGGTCAGTAGAAACGCCCTTCACCTCGCAGCCGAATACGCCGACCTGATTACATGCAAATGGCTGATCGGTCACGGCATCGACGTTGCGTCAAAGAGCTATTTCGGAACGGCTTTGCATCTGGCTTCGCTAAACAAAATCCACGGCCAGGAACTGGTCATATATTTCGCTTCCCAAAATCTCGACCTGAACGAGAAATCAGAGAGCGGATTCAGGCCTGTGCACGCAGCTCTTGCCCTCGAAAATATCGCGGTCGCCGAGGAACTGCTGCGGCTCGGCGCCAAATTGCCTATTACCACCATCGAAAATCCTTTGCTCTTCAGCGTCTTTTGCAACAAAATAAAAAGCGCCCAGTTTGTGTTTAACAGAAAGAACAGCCTGATTCATGGTCTCGATGTAGATGGCAAAAACGCCCTTCACATCGCGGGCGAGGCTGCAGATAAAGAAATGTGCGAGTGGCTCATCGACTTGGGCATCCTTGCCCATTCTCTGTGCTTGAAGCGGCACTCGACCTTTTTCCACCTCGTCGGCCTGAACAAGGAGCACGGAGTTCAACTCGTGCGATACTCGTTTTTCCGCTTGCGATTGAACATTAACGGATTGGACAAATCCGGATACACGCCTCTCATCTACGCTTTAAGGGCCAAAAACTTTGTCGTAGCTGAAGAGATGCTTAAACTCGGAGCTAATCTTCACTGGCAGAAAAACGAGACGAATCTCTTCCACGTCTGCGTGACGGACAACAATTTGGAAGGAGCCAAATTTGTGCACTCCAAGGACCAGAGTTTGATGAGAAAACTCGGGAAAGATGGCATGAATGCCCTTCACCTCGCAGCAAATCACGCAGACCTGAGAATGTGCCGGTGGCTGTGTGAAGAGAACCTCGACGTGCTGGCCCTGAGTGGAGTTTTGCAGAATAACGTTCTGCACTACGCCGCTCTCAACGTGCATTACGGAAACAAACTCGTGCCCTTTTTCGTCGAGAAGGCGGTGAATATAAACGAGAGGAACCGATCGGCATGGACACCGCTCCACGCCGCCCTTTCGAAGGAGAATATCAGTGTGGCTGAGGAGTTGCTGGAGGCAGGCGCGGACATTGATGTCAAACTGAATTCCGGCAATGTCTTGCACTTCTGCGTCCACTTAAATAAATGCTCGAGTGTCGTATTTTTGGTCGGTGAGAAGAAAGAGTTAATCAAGGAGACAACCGCGGGAGGAGTAACTCCTCTGCACCTGGCGGCGAAGATCGCAAATCTGAAACTCTGCAAATATTTGGTGTCGCATGGAGCACATGTTCACGCACGAGACAACCTCAAACGCACTGCGTTGGACTTGGTTCCGGAAGGTATGGAGGATGTGAGGAAATATTTTAAAATTTTTATGGGAGAATAAAATAGAGATTTATTAGAAGTTAAAAAAATTATTTGAGTTTTTGTTTTATGCCCTGATAATTGGACAAGATCGAAAAATTATTTAAATCAAATAAACCAGTAGAATTTTCTTATAAATCAAAATTATGGAAGCTATTGAGATTTTAAAAACTTTAGAAACCCTGCGGGGGCCAGATTGGTGCGACGCGCAGATATGGCGTCCGGTGGAGTATGGCGCGAAAAAATGGTCACGTGAAAATGCGCGAAAAGAACCAAGTTTTGGTCAATATTGTGACGCATAATTTGCATTACTCTTAACTAATTGTGTCTTTTTGATCGTAAAAACAAACTCTTGACACTCGTACGGCAATCCAAAGAGAGCTTTTTGCTTCCCACATTCAGACGCCATCTTGGATCTGCGCAGTGCGAAACAATTTTAAAGCATATCTGGCCCCCGCTAAAATAATAACCTTCAACAAAAACAAACAACCTTTGTACTTTGCATACTTAGAAATATTTTTATTTTCCGCCCATAAATATGTCATCTATTTTCTCTAAAAATATTTGTAGAATGCAAATTATGAAGAATTTAAATAACAAATAAATACTGTTAAAAGATTAAAAACGCACTCCATCATCCATTCAGTTGGCTACTAACCGCCGAAATAAATCTATCCTCTTGTAGCGCCGGAAAATGAGCTCGCTAAAGAAAGTGTGTGACATGACTTATTTCACCAACAAAATTAATGTGGGTCTGACCCCATTAATGCTGGTAGCCAGGGACGAGGACCTGAAAAACTGCCTCAACCTTCTAGAAAAGGGCGAAAACGCCGAAGCCGAGACAATTTTCGGAGCGACTCTTCTCCATTTCGCGGCGCTAAACGAGGATCACGGAATCGAAATAATCTGGTACTTTGTTAACGAGAAGAAGCTCGACTTTAAGAAGAAAGATCAGGACGGCGAGGAGGCCATTTTCTACGCAATCAAGAAATGCAACTTCAGGATCGCCCAGATGCTGCTGGAGATGTGGAGGGCCGAGACGGATAATTTGCTGCATTTCGTGATAACTCAGCAGCGATCAGACGTCGCGCCGCTGGTCCACGCGTGGAATCCGAATTTAATTAATGAGGTCGACTCGGTGAAGAGGAACGCCCTTCACCTGGCCGCCGAATACGCCGACCTGAATTTCTGCCAATGGCTGGTCAAAGAAGGCATCGAGGTCGCGTCGGCGAGCCCATTCATGGGAACGGCCTTGCATCGCGCACCGCTCAACACGCTTCATGGACGTGAAATGGTCGAGTATTTTGTCTCCGAAGGACTGGACGTAAACGCAGGAATTAAACTCACAGGAGTGACGCCTCTGCAAGGGGCTCTTTGCCTGGGAAACCTCGAAGTTGCTGCAGAACTTCTGAAACATGACGCTGTTTTGAATAACAAAAAGGGAGGAATTAATAACATGCTCTTCTTCTGCGTCTTAATAAACCAACTCAAGAGCGCCAAATTCGTTCACGAAATGGACAACAGCCTGATTAGGGAAATTTACCCTGGCGGCCGGACAGCCCTGCACCTGGCAGCGGAGGAGGCGGACGAACATATGTGCCAGTGGCTTCTGGAGAATAAAATCGGAATCGATTATTTAACCCCGAGTGGCAGAGGCTCAATTTTACACCACGTCGCAAAGAATAAAGATTTTGGTGCCCAGCTTGTTCATTTCTCTTTCAACCTGGGCTTGGACATGAACTGCCAGGACAAAAAAAACAACACGCCCCTCATGCTGGCGCTGAGGGCCGGAAACTTTGCCGTGGCCCAGGAGTTGCTGGACCACGGCGCCACTTTGGACGTGACGATCGACGGCATGAACATCTTGCACTTCTGCATTGCGGATAACAATCTGGAGGGTGCCATATTTGTTCACTCGAAGAGTCAAAGTCTGGTGCAAGAAGGCGGTGAAGAAGGGATGAACGCCCTTCACATCGCAGCGGCACACGCGGACCTGCGAATGTGCGAGTGGCTGTGCAGGGAAAGCAGCGTCGACTTATGTGCTCTCAGCGGCGAAATGGAAAACTCTGTTTTGCATTATGCTGTTTATAATTTGGAACATGGAGTGGATCTTGTTGATTTTTTCGTTACCAAAGGGGTCAACGTGAACGGGAGGAATATCTTCTCAAAAACCGCGTTTCACCTCGCTTTATCAACGGAAAATATCAATATTGCCGAAGCTTTGTTGAGCTCCGGCGCGAATATTAATATCAGCCTCGATCACGACAATGTTTTGCACTACTGCGCTCGCAGGAATAAACTTTTGAGCGCCAAATTCGTGGTAGGAGTGGAGAAGGAGCTGGTCAGGGAAATGACCCTGTCAGATATGAGCGCGCTTCACCTGGCGGCGCAGGCGGCAAGCCTGGAGTTCTGTAAATTTTTGGTTGAGAACGGAGCCAACTTCCTCGTCATGAACGAATTCAATCAGTCGGTTTTGGCCATGGTTCCGCGAGACAGAAAGGACAAGAAGAAATACTTCCGCTCTTTGGGAATTAAGAAATAAATTTTGTGTGTACTTAAATTGATTCAGTTGTTGTTTTGAATATTATATATTTTAAATTTTTGTTTCTATAAAACTGGTTTTTATTTCATCTCAACGCCCGGATTTTTATCAAAAAAATAAAAAAATGAATAAAACCAAAAGTTTTCGTCATATCAACGGACGTTAAAAATACATCACTGACTCTGTGTTGATACCAAAGTTCAACGTTTATTTAAATTCTTTTTTTCTCGTTTCTATCCCTGGTGTGCGAGGACCGGGAAAGACACGCACTGTGCTGAAACTCTGATGGGTCCCAAAAACACCGCGAACGGATATCACGGGCGCACACCAGGCCCACTCGCCTCCGCACCAAGGATCTTTTTGAAACGCTATAATAGACATTCGTCACTCATGCTGAAAATGGAAAGGAGCAACTCGCCTAGCGCCATAGTTCTTGAATATCAGAGAGGTGCTGAGTTTTTACTTTCAAAATTAACAAATCACCAATTTATTGAAAGTGTAAGTTATATCTGTTACATATTGACAACTTAAAACTAGAAAAATAATGAGAAAAGGGAGTGTTTCTTTTACAATTCTTATATATTTGTGACAAAGACTGAATTGTTTGTGTCATAAATATTTATCAGAGCCACTAAATATTGTTTGCTCTGTCCTCACTGCGGCACAGCTCTTTTCTTTATTTGGACTGGGAAACTATAGTTGTTAGAAGTTAACTGCCTGAAAAACAAGTTATTTTCTGCGAAAAATCATAAATGTAAATAAGGTTTAATTTTTAGCACTGAAAATATAATCATGACGTAATTTTTCAGATTTACTTTGCGGAAGAACACAAGAGTAAGTGACTTTACTATCATCACACAATTATAAATCATCTCCTTTCAGATGATGAATCCGTTCATGAGCATAAGAGACATCGACCGCTTCAGCGAGAAGACGGCGTCAGGTGCCACGCCGCTGATGCTGGCAGCCAGGTACGATGACCTGCAAAGCTGCCTGGCGCTCGTGGAGGAAGAAGGCGAAGACCCAAAAGCGATTACACACTTTGGCGTCACTCTGCTTCACTTCGCCGCCTTGAACAAGCATCACGGAATGGAAATAATTTGGCACTTCCTGGAAAAAGGACCCGATTTGGCGGCTTCAAAGGACGTTGACGGCGAGGAACCAGTCCTTTACGCCATCAGGGTCGGAGACTGGAATTTGGCCAAGAATATTTTGCAGCTGCAGAGCGGGGAAACAAACCTACTACATTACTTTGTGATCAGAAACAATATGGAAATGGTCCAATTGGTCCACGATGAAGACAAAGAGTTGATCAATAAATTAGACTTGAATGGCAGAAACGCCCTCCACTTAGCGGCCGAATTTGCAGACCTGAAAATGTGCGAGTGGATTGTGGAGCACGGCGTTACAGAGGCTCTGAGCTCCGACCAATCGACCGCACTGCACCGCGCCGCGCTGAACAAAGAGCATGGAGAAGAGTTAGTTACGTACTTCGTTGATCGCAAGAAACTGAATTATTTATACTTCAAGAATAGATCAAATGAAACGCCTATGCACCTCGCCCTTTTAGCTGGAAACATACATGTGGCGCAGCAGATGCTCAACCTCGGAGCAAAACTTTACAATTGTTCCGAGAAAATGTTGCTTTACTGCGTGAAGAATAACAACCTGAAAAGCGCCAAGTTTGTGCACGAAATGGACGGATTGCAGATAAAGCAGCTGGACACCATCGGCCGGAATGCCCTTCACATTGCGGCCGAGTGTGCAGACCTGCAAATGTGCCAATGGCTCGTTGAAGATGAGGGCTTTGACGTCAAAGCTTTGACCCGAGAGTGGAATTCCTCGGCCATCCACCACGTTGGCTACAACAAACTGTACGGCACGCAACTCGTCTCCTTCTTCGTCGGCTTAGGGTTGGACTTGAACTCCCTGGACGGTTATTTGGACAGTCCCCTTCACTTCGCCCTGACGGACCAAAATATCGAGGTCGCCGAGGAAATGATCAAGTACGGTGCTGATCTCAGAGCGAAAAATGGACCGTATAATCTGCTCCACAAATCTGTCATCAGCAATTTTCACAAAAACGTTCAATTTTTGCACTCGAAAGATCCAGGACTGACCAGGCAGCTCGGGAAATACGAGAATAATGCTCTGCATTTTGCGGCCAAGCACGCCGACAAAGAGATGTGCAGGTTTCTCTGCGATGAGGCCGGCATCGACGTGCACGCCTCCTGCGGGCGAGACGCCAACGGCGTTTTGCACTTCTCCGTGATGAATAAATACCACGGAGCAGAGCTAATCGAATACTTTGCCACCGAGAAGCAAGCAAATGTGCACCAAACCAACAGATTTTTCGAGACGCCGCTGCACTTTGCTCTGAAAAAAGAAAATCTGATCATTGCCGAGGCGCTGCTCAAGCTTGGCGCCGACATTAATTTAAAGAACGCCGACAGGGGAAGTCTCCTGCACTTTTGCGCCTACCGAAACAAGCTTGGCAGTGCCAGGTTTGTGCTCCAGAAGAACATAAACTTGATCAACAGTGTTAACTGCTCGGGAATGACCGCGTTGCACGTCGCTGCCAAGTGGGCAAACTTTGAGTTTTGCAAGTTTTTGGTGGAGCAAGGCATCGATTCCTGCGCGAAGGACGCTTTTGGCAATGCGGCGCTGGCCTATGTCCCAGCGACCAATTTTAAACTGAAAAGGTACTTTCACAAATTGGGATTGAAGAACTCTTAGTTATTAGAATTAAATGGCAATTAATAAATATTTATACTTATGAAAAATATTTTTGGATTTTATCTTTTTGTTTGACAGGCATTTTAAATATGCAACTTCCAACAGTCAACACGGTAATAAACATCACAGAATAAATAATTAAATATAAAATATAAATTGCTAATTTAAATTTCACCCCCAATATATGGGTCGGTCAATCACAATTGTACCCTTTTGGCAAGGTCAGTGAACTGAAATGATACAGTTATTTACATTGCAAAATAATTACTCACGCGAACACTCTTTTAAATTTTATCCTGAAACTGCGAGCCGGTTAAAATGTCCAGCCTGCCTCAAAATTTGGCGCCTAAAAGACTCAAAAATGTTTAAGAATATTAACATGCATGCTTGACAACTAAAACGACAGTTTTCTCACCTTAATATCTGCCCTATTGAGACTGAAATGAGCAACAAAATAATTCCAAAGAGTCTCGTGCGTGCTGCTGCAGGGATAAACACAAAAACACCTGTTTTAACTCGTATGAACAGGGGGATGATCGCGGCCGCGCCGGCCGCCACGATGATTACAAGCTCCTCCCTTGCTGGCGAGAGGAGATGTGTATTTTTCGCATTTTTAAGGGTGGTTAGAGTGACGTCGTTCTCCCTATGTGGAAACATCATGGCCGGCAGCCTCACCTTTCTCAGGGACTTAAAGTGGGTTGAACGTACGCAGCGCTACCCTGAGGAAAAAATCCAAACGAAAGAAGCAAAATATAAATATACTCATTCATCATGTTCCCAGTCACGTGGTGTTGATTAAATCGTCAAAAGCAGCAGTTTAAATGTTAATATCGAGTGACACTGAAGAAATAATGCCATTCATTTATTCTTTATTTCTTCATTCCAACGCCGCGCATATCGTTTTCCCCCATTCATTTGGCCTAAGGTATGAATGAATCCCGTGAATGAAAATGGAAAATAAATTAGAACAAAAAGAGCGAAAATTTATTTTCGTCTTCTCATTGCGCGTGTACTAAGAGCGTTGCAGAACAATGCAAAAATATTCAGGAAAATGGAAGAAATTAATAAAAATGATAAATTATTGAGCGAGCAGGAAACAGGAAAAAAATATGCAGGAAAATGTAAAAATGAGCGAGCACATTCAAAGGAATTTATTACTTAAAATTTAAAGGTGCTTCTACAGCTGTTCAAAACTATAAATAAGCGAAAGGAAAAAATTCTCCTCTTCTGGTTTTTTTTCAGGTTCTTTTTTCTTCAGGAATTTTTTACCAGCATTTTGGGCGATATCTTCCCTCCAAATTTTTATTTCATATTTTTTCTGAGAGGAGCGCTGGCGCCGAATAAAAAAAGAAAACACCTTCAAACCTCCGAAGGGGAACATGTTGTGCAGCCGCTCAAGATATTCATCTCCTGTTGCTGACTATTATGGTATTGAGTTCCCAACCTCTATAATATTTCAAATAATTGTAACTTAACCATTTTATAGAACAGTCCTTTGAACCTTGAAAATCTAAAAGCTTAGGGGAAAATGTTTTTGTGGTTTTTGTTGTGTTCCGTTAACTCCGCATTTTTTATCTTTATAGGACCATGGACTAAAATTTTCCTGTTTTCATTTAATTTAAAGAAAACTTTCAAAGACCAACGTGTCCGCATTCTTTCGGGCACTCCTATTTTCCTTTCCTAAATAGTTTCCTTGTGAGGAGTTAAATCAAAAAGCCAAACTACATCAATTAAAATTTAAGGTTAATTTCTTATCTATGGAAATTTCATAAATTCTCCTTTTCGTTCCAGCTCGCAATTTTCCAATGATGATCTGCAACGAAGGATCTGTGCTAATTAATTACACCCCTAAAAGCAACAGTGAGTTTTCTGTTTTCATTTGGCAAAATATTTTTTCATTTATTTTTATTTCCAGTTTTAGGAAAACGACACGCAGATTTGGAGACATTGCAGCAAAAATTTCGAAGAAACACAAATTTCGAATACAAACTAGCGTTCATCGAGGCGTACAAGGGTGAGCTGCCCGCCCTGCATTTCGCGGCGAAGATGACGGATGCCGCCGTTTGCCGACGCCTAGTGGAGCAGGGCGCCGACGTCGGCGCCAAGTGCAGCATCCTCGGCGCCTCGGCTCTGCACTACGCCGCCGTCAACGTCGTCCACGGCATGCAACTGGCCGAGTTCTTCGTGGCCAATGGATGCAGCGCCGCGAGCACGGACAAAAACGGCGACGTTCCGCTCGTGTACGCGCTCCGAGCCAGAAATTTTGAGCTCGCAGCCAAACTGCACGAGAAAATCTCACCATCTGGGGAAAATCTCTTGCACTTTTGCATCAAGACGAATAAACTGGACTTTGCCAAATTCGTGCTCGAGGAGGAAGAGTATTTGATCGGTGACGCTAGTTGCAAACGGAATTACTTCGAGCTCGCGGTGAAATTCGCAGATTTGGCCATGTGCAAATGGTTCCTCCAGGTTTCTCCTCTCAAAGTTGGCAATTTTGAGGAAGAATCGTCGTTTCTGAAACTCGCTGTCAACAACGAAAAGCACGCCACTCAGATCATTCCATTCCTGCTCTCAAAATTCAATTACAATCACGAACGCGGAGCGAATTTAATATCTTCCCTCATTATTCACACAATAGATTCGGGAAAATTCGGAGTGGCAGAGGAGCTTTTGAAGCATGGCGGTGGGGCCACCAAATTAAAAGTGCGAGGAAAAAATTTGTTGCAGTATTACGTCTGCAAAAATAACTTGGACGCGGCCAAATTCGTGCACGAAAAAGACAGAAATTTGATCAAAGAGGTCGGGGTCAACGGAGTGACCGTCCTCCACCTCGCAGTGCAATTTGGAAGTCTCGAAATGTGCCAATGGCTGCTAGAGCAAGGCCAGGCCAAGGTGAACAAGAATTCGTTTGCCGGCTTTGTCCACTGTGCTGTGCGAAACAAACAAAATGGAAAGGAAATCATGCTGAAATTGTGCCAGAATTTGATTTCGTTTGACGACAAGCAGGAAGATATTGAAGCTGCAAAGATTTTGCTTCGTATATTCCGTTCAAAAAGAAGAGATTATCGCCCGCTGCTGCCATGGCCAGCAAATGCGTGAAGATCAAAGGGAGATTTTCCGCTCTCTTGCAGTTTCAAAATTAATGAAACTTTTTGATTTCAGTTCTAAGAACTTTGTAAATCAACTGTTTTCCCATAATATGTTAGTTTGAGAGGAAAGGCTTTTCAATAAATCTATATATATTGACTTTTGACCCATCAATATGCTTTATTCAAGTAAAACCAACTAATCGATGAGCGGTCTATTCTTTCAATCATAATTGCAACCACACCTGGAATGAAAATAATATGCAAGAACGTGTTTCAGTAAAAGACCATCTTTGACGTAGTTTCTGAGCACTCCAATCGATTCCTGAGGGTCGAATTAGGTAAAGTGGATGTTTTTTTCGACCAAAAAGTGCAGCGCAACGTGCGAACTTTTTTCCCGCCAAAACAATATTTGCGAGAACTGCGCATGCGTCAGAGCTGGCTGGGTCTGAAAAAGAAGTAATTCGTACAGGCGGTCTCTCTGCAAGTGCTAAAACCAGCTCTCACGCATGCGCACTTCTCGCATTCATATTGTTTTGGCGGGAAAAAAAAGTTCGCACTTCGTGCTGGACTTTCTGGTCGGAAAAAATATCCACTTTGCCTAATTCGACCCTCAAGAATCGATTGGTGTGCTCAGAAACTTTTTCAAAGACGGTCTTAAAACCACTTTGGCATTCCAACAAACAAAATAAAAAGAATAATGCTTAAATCCAGAAAAGAAACTTTGGCTATTTTTCTTAAAAAGGAATTTTCTAGATTTATGTTCCTCTCATATATCGGCCACTCTCCCTTTTTAAAATTATTTCTGGAGCACGATGCTATGAATGCATCTTTTGTTGTATGCATATTCTTAGAAACATCTCATCCGAATATAATTCTGTTACGCTTCCCTTTTATTATTAAAAGAATTGACCGGGAACAATTGAAAATGACAGAAGCAAGTAAACAAAAAATATGTATACATTCAGAGCATTTGTCTCCCATCAATAGTTGAGAAATAATTGTGTCGTGTGACAAAGGGCTGGTTGGGGGTGGCGCGCCGAGATGGCATGTTTACATTTTTTCACTGGAAGATAAATTACGTGACAAGCAACCTTGAGACGGGCATTGTGCGCACAATTTTCTCCCGTCGCCTCGCTCCCACAGTCCACAGCCTTCACGGAAATTTTTCTTCTCCTTTTGCATGATGTGTTTGAAAGTCACTGGATCATAAAAATTTTCTTTTTCTCGTTAGTGAATTTCTAAAAAGGAATTGGGGCCAGTAGGTCATCCATTCCTGAAGACGCATTCGAGGGATGAGGGATGTTGCAGTCTCGCCCGCGTACGTAGGTTGAGCGCGCGGGCCTTATTTGTGACGACTCGCTGGCACGTAAAGCAATAGAGGAGCAAATCGAGCGAGCGGAGCACAAAAATATATTGTCTCAATTTGGCTCGCGATTTTTCACTGGGATGTCGGAATGCGTGAATTGATCCCCAATATTATTTTCTGATGGAATAAAAACGCGTTCCTATTGCCATCGTAATCTCCCTCCTTCAGGTTCGCCAATTTTGCACTGCGCAAAAATGCACCACTGGTTTTTTGCGCAAAAAACCGGCTGGAAAAACCCACAAGTTTTGGGGTTTTCCGCATTTTTCCGAATTTATCCCAAAAGTAGTCAATTTTCGCTCCAAATCAGTCTGAAATTTCATAAAATTACGCTGAGAGTTAAAATTTTCTGTCTCTTGAAGGAACCCGTGGCTCTAATACCGATTTTGGGGATTTTGAAAAATCCTATTTTTAATCATCCGCATCTTGAGAATTTTTTATTTTCCATAAGAATGCATGTGTTTTGGAAAAATGCGCAAAATTGCAGAAAAACCCGCAAAAAACAGTTTTTTGCAATGCACTGGGTTTTTCCGGAAAAATGCGGGTTTTTGCGAACCCTGCCGAGGAGTGTCACGAGTCAGAAACAATTGATAAAAAAATTCTACATCGTGTCGGACGCCCGCACCGTTTACTATCAAAAAAGGCCTTTTTGTGAGCCCTTTCGAATCAGCTATTGTTTTATTTACTTTAAAATTATTTAAAATTGTAAATTTTATTAGAAACCTGTGCGCCCTCGCGCACGACGCGATTATTTTTAAATTTTAATATTTTTTTAAACTTTAGTTTGAATTGATTATTTTTTATTGATGTGTTGCAACAGAGGCGCCAAATTTCGTAATAATATTTAACAAATCCATAACAGTTCTTCATTACGAAATTCTGCGCCAGTATTTGTCTCAATGCACTGTTGAGAAATCGCCCGCACACAAACAGAAACAGAGGGAAGAAAACTCCCTTTTGTTCGCATCGCGCGGCGCTGCCAGGACGCGGCGCTGCTACTTTCTTGTGTCTCCTCCGACAAGCAGCAGCCAGCGGCTCTGTGAGTCGCAGGCTTTTAGGCTTTACACTGCAGTTACGCTCAAAAGGAGACAGACGCGTCTTGGCCAGCGATCAGCCGGAAAAATTGTGAGTTTTTATTTACTTTCATCGTCTATTTACTATGCATATTCTACATAATTTTGTGTTATTTCCGATATTGTTTTTGCTCACGCTCTTCAAAATTTAAATAAAAAACCAGCTCTCTGTTTACAAACAGAAATAGGGGATATTCAAAATATTAAAAAATTTCCCCTTACTGGCGGGGCAATAATTTTTAAAGTAGGTTATTTTAAATTATATTCCTTACATTATTTAAGAAAAACTCATTTTTAAATTTATTTCTGACTGTGTGTGTCACGTCCTTATTTTAAAATGATTTTCATGTCGACTAGTTCAAACTGAATGGGGCAAAGGGATATTTATTTAATTTACTCCTTGCGTCAGATTTATATTCAAGTGCATCTCATTGTCAAAGGCAGTCAATAAAAATATTTTCCCATATTTGTCACATTGCGTGCGTTCGAATTCCTTTAAAAGCAACAAAAGAAGCCAGCCTTCGGGTCAAGAGAGCAGGTAAAATATTGATGCAACGAACAGACTAAAATTACCAAGCGGCGCGATGTGTCACTCTCGTCTCCCAGGTAGTCTATTTATTTTCCTGCCTGAACCGTTAGAAAAAATGTAATTGAGTAGACAGTTCGAACTTGCCTGCCTCGGGGCTGTATTGGGGTATTGCGCTTCTGTTTTGAGGATGGTGTGTAACACGCCACTAACATGATTTTTTAATCAATCGTATACCGTTCGCAGCATTGAATTTTTCCCGTTGACGCACGCTGGTATTTCTTTAAAATTTTTATTTTGAAACAGGTAATTGGAAATACCCTTTCAAATAATTTTCTAACATGAGATGAGCGCTTGTATACCTGTAAAAATTTAAAGGTGTCCGCGGGCCGCCAGATGTAATGCAAGTGCGAATAACAGCTCACGCACTCTGATCTCTACCGCCCACAACGTCTTGTAAAAAGGTCTCGAGCGCCTCACTTTTGGTCATAAATCTACCCTGAAGTTTTTTTTGTATTGTTATTTTCTAAGCACTGCGCGCACACGTGAATGTCCAATCGGTCTTGCCTTGGGTCATAAAAAATAAATAATAAATCTCCTTAAGGGAAGCACATCTGGGCATCATGCAAAGAGGAACCGTGCTTCTCACGATAAACCATGAAAAATGGAAATCTTTTAGCGGTCAAAGTGTGTTTTTTAACCCAGCGGTCGCCAAGAATAATTTATCATTATTAATTTTTTACCGATTTCATTTATTATTGGGGTTGCTTCGATTTTATTCCACTATATTTATTATAAACTTCAGCAGGGGCAAAAAAATTGGACAGCAAATCAACCGATTAAATAAAAATCAGCAACCAGAATTGAATTCTGTCTAATATTAATAATTTAAAATATTTTTTACAAGAGTATTTCATCAGCCGTTAAGTAAGAATGTTTTCGACACAAATGCATAATATATATGTTTTCTAGGAAAATATTTATGTTTATTACCAAACATTTTCGTAATTAAAATAAGTGACTGGCTCTAAAGCAAGAAAAAGCGGAAGGAAATTCAATTTGTCATCTCAGTTCGGTCTGGCGCCCACAATAATAAGGCACATTGCGCACTTAATTGCAAGCATTGCCCATGTTTCATAATTTTCAAGGGTGAGAATTAAGAGGAAATCTTCTTTGATGTTCAAGTATTTCGTCACAAATTATAAAATATCAGCCTTACACAAATTTACGACAAATTTAAGTTGCGTGTGGGAATCGTGAATGTGCGTGAGGTTTTTAGAACAACAAATAATAAAGAATAAAAATCGCTCGCCGTGAAGCTGCTGGCTGCGAGATTTCAAAAGAGAAACCTGCTCCCTCAGAAAACATATAGGACAATCGCGTTCGTGCCGCGGAACCTTGATGGGTCGCTCACCCCGCATTATTTTTTACCCCTCTGTGTCGCGCGTGCACTCTAACAATAAGCGCGCACGAGTCAGCTGATCGGAGAGAAGTTCGCTCCACGCGGTAGACCTCTCTGAGTACTATTGACCAGAGCCAACTTCACTCCGGTCAACTGACTCGCGCGCGCGATGGAGAAGGAATAGAAAAGTGGACGGAGCGAGCGACCGATCAAATTTCCGGCACGAACGAACCAAATTAATATTTCCAGCTTCATAATAAGATAATTAGAACAATATAATTTATTTTATCAATCAATTAATTAAAATTTTATCTAATTTAAAATTTAAATGTTCACAGATCATTTTTTAGAGGACCAAGTCCACAATAAGGAAGAAATTTAAGGAAAATTGCCTGAAAAAAGGTTGGTTCCTGGTTTAAAAATTAATTATTCCCTCAAATTTAAAATCTGCCTTTTTTCAATTTCAGAAAGAAATAAATCACAGAAAATGGCCGATGATCTGCTAGAGTTTCTCCAAGATTGCAGCTTGGAGGAGTGTCAAAATTACTTGAAGGAGAAGGACATCAACGTCAGCACCATCTTAGGCCCATGTTGCGAGACGCTGATGCATTATGCAGCAAGAAACATCAATCATGGTTGCGAAATCGTCAAATTCCTCGCCTCTGAAGAACTCGACGTGGCGAAGAAAGACTCCAAGGGCAAGGAGCCGATCCATTATGCCACCGAGGTGAAGAATTTCAAAGTGGCCGAGCAACTGCTCAAACTGCGAAGAGTGGAGGACGAGGAGGAGCAGAGAAATAACCTTCTTCACGTCTTCGTCAAAGAAAACAATTTCATCCTCGCAAAAATAGTGCACGACCATCACAAAAATATGATCAAGGAGAGGGGGGAATACGGAAAAACAGCCCTCCACCTGGCAGCGCAGCACGCAGACCTAAAAGGTTGCCACTGGCTGGTGGAGAATGGCGTCGAAATCGGCGCCTTCGACGAGAAGCTCGGCGCCACGGCACTGCACTACGTAGCCTTCAGAGCGTCAGACCACAAAATCTTCGTCTGCTACTTAGTCGAGCATGCAGACCTCTACGTCAGCGAAAAGGCCAAGGGCAAGATGACGCCGCTGCACTACGCCCTGCAGCAGGGCAAGCACGAAATGGCCATGGAGCTGTTCAGGCTCGGCGCCGAAACGCGCATCAAGATGGGAACCGTGGCCAACGTGCTGCACTTCTGCGTCAAAAACAACGACCTCGAAGGCGCGAAACTGGTGCACAGGAAGGACAAGAAGATGGTGCACGAATCCAACAAGAGCGGCACCACGGCCTTCCACCACGCCGCCATGCACGCCGACCTCGAGATGCTGCAGTGGCTGGCCAAGAGGGACGTCAACAAGTACGCCGTGGACGACGACCTCTACAGGGCCAACGCCCTGCACTTCATCGCCTACAATACGACGAACGCAGACAACGAGACGGAGAGGAGGCAGATGGTCCGGTACCTGATCGGCTTAGACATGGACCGGAACAAGGTGACTGGAGACGGACAGGCGCCCATCCACTTCGCCCTGAGGCTGAGAAACCTGGTCGTGGCGGACGAGTTGATCAAGCAGGAGGTAGACCTGACGGTCGAGTTCCAAGGGTTGAACCTGCTCCAGTTCTGCATCAAGGAGAACTACCTCGAGGGTGCCAAGCTGGTGTTCAAGCACAAACCCAAGCAGATCAAAGCTCGAGATTCGAAAGGCAGGAATGCGGCTCACATAGCAGCCGAGTACGCCGATGTGGACATGTGCCAGTGGCTGTTCCTGCTGGACGAAGACGTGTTCAAATTTTACATGAAGACAGGCGCCAGCCCACTCCACATGGCGGCGAAGAACAAGAAGCACGGAGTTGAGATCGTGCAGTACCTCATTAAACTAAAAGTGCCCCTCAACAGCGGGAACGAATTCGAGCTGAGCCCGCTGCACTTCGCCCTGCTCAACAGGAACTTGGACACGGCTCGCGAATTGGTCAACCTCGGTGCCAAAGCGGACGTCCGCCTTCTCGGAGAAAAAATCAATCTGATGCACTTCTGCGTTCGGCATAATTGCTTGGAAGGTGCCAAGTATGTGCACTCACTGAATCCGGAGCTGATTAACGAACTCGGGCTTCAAGAGAAAAGCGTGCTGCACCTCGCAGCGGAGTACGCCGACGTAGAAATGTGCAAGTGGCTGGTGAAGCAGGGCGTCGACCCTATGGCGCTGACCTCCAAAGGCAAATCCGTCATGGACATTGCTTCAAAAAGGTGCTGCTATGACATGAAACTCTACTTCAAGACGCTCAATGTGAAAAAGAGGCGAGGACTGCTACGCAGATTAATCCGCTTGCACTGAATTTTTATCAGGGTACGCCAAAACACACATTTTTCTGGAAAGGACCACTGTTTTTTCTGCATTTTTCTGAAACATAGCATTTTTATTGAAGGTAAAAAATTCTCACGATGGATGACCAAAATTAGCGATTTGCACAAAAGGAAAAATCCAAAAATTGTGTTTTTCCAGCTGTTTATACTGTGGAACATTTTTGCAAATTGTTGAATCGGCGAACCCTGATTTTTATGTAAAGGTTTTATTTTCTTCATCACTCACCTTTATAAAAATATTTGACTTGATAAACTTCAAATTGATGTACTACTTTAAAAAATAATAATGCTTAATGTTAATTTCTCTAATCTTATGCATTGAAAACGCTTAATTATTGTTCTCATGAATGAATCTTATTCAAATAAATAAAATATTGATATTTCAATGAATTACGGGATAATTTTTGATTGCAATTGTCTTACATAACGATATTAAATTTTCAAACTGTTGCATTGCACACAAATATATTCAAATTCTTCAGTTAAATGACTTTTAGCTTGCTTTTGGTTTGAAGATACGGTTTATTTTACCACAAAGGTTTGATTATTTTTTATATTTCTCTTATTAAAAAAATTTAACAGTAATAATTATTGTCGACTGCCTTTGCCTAATAATACCTTTCGGACAAAATGATGGCTGACGAGTTAGCTGTAGAGCGGCGAGAACAGACGGAAAACGGCTTTTCCCTCCAGCGATGCAGCAGGCCAGCAGGCACTCAGGCAGCTTTAGCAGCAGCGGCACACTCGCGCCCCATCGGCTGCACTCCAGCGCACACCTGCAGACCCAAGGCGCAGCTCAAAAATGTTTTAAAAAATGTTGATTTCTATGATTTTATAATTACGGGAACACGACAACAACTAATAATAATGCGAGCTACAGTACACTCGCTTGGCTTCGCGCTTTCATTTTCCTGCCGTTCTGTGCTTCTGTGCCTGCGACCTGTGACATGACTCGTTGACTGTTATCTATGCATGATGCATGATGCATGCATCATCACTCTCCTTAATCAGCAAGAGGAGTAGCAATAGGAGTTCCATGAGTAAACACGAAACCTGCTTTAAATAATAATATTATATGCTTTATAAATATTCATCTTACAGTTTTCATCTATTTTATTAGAATTAAAAAATGAGATTTTAACGATTTCACTGATTGGTATGAAAACTAATTAAGATGTAATCATCTTTTTAACTCCTCGTCGCACAACTGTCCCACTGAATCTTCATCTCTCTGTCTCTGCTACTAACCACGCCCACTTCCTCTTCGTTGATAGTACGGATAGTACTAACAATAAATTTATTCTTCGTTCTTGTGAGCTGGTAGTCGCGAAACTGCGAGGCAAGAAGAAAAGCGCCTGGCGTACCATGGACAACTTGACAAGTTTACAATTGGTCGAAATGGCCAAAATCAGGTTGCGGAGCTTGAGAAGGTACCAAAGTCTGCTGCAAATTGCCACCTTCAGCGTTGCTAGGAACCTCGATTGCTATGACGTCTACGTAGATGACGACACGATTAAAGACCCGAAAAATCGTGCCTTGCACATGCTTGTGTCTCGATTATGTAAGAAAAATCGCTAATTTTCTTCCACACGACAATTATTATTATTAAATTTTTATTTTGCAGCTCCAGAGATGAGGGACAGAGTTCTGCAAGAACTGCTGAAACGGATTAAGAGATCGAAAGAGGACGAGGAAAATGCAGCAAACTTTGACAAAGTCATGAAATTTTTACCTTTTCTGCTCAGCACGTCGACAAGAAAGCTAGATCTGATGGGTTTGTGCTCCATCTGTCCCAACGAATATATTCAAAACAAGAGTAAAAAGATTTTGGAACAGGTTTGAACTTGAAATTCAATTCTGCAGCTGTATATTTATTTCTGTGTAATCTAATTGTTGCGAAGGTGCTGAACTGGATTGCTGATTTAGCTCCAAACGTTGAAGAACTCATGTTCAAATGCTTCCGCTATGTCTATGATCATGGCTACTTTACCGAGCAAGAGATGAATGCGTTGGCCAAGTTACCGTACCTGAAAAAGCTGCAGGCTTGTAAAATTCCAACGAACTGGAATCAATTGCTACAGCTGTGCAGAGCGTTGCCCAACCTACAAGTCCTGGACTGCTATGCCTTTTGGACGACGTTTAAAGAGGACCGCCGGGTGGATTTTGAGCAGGCAAAGACAGACCTGTGCCATCTGAGAGTGCTCTCGTGCAATTCAAGCTCGGTTGATCGTTTGCTCAAGGAACATTTCCCACACCTCGACGTCTTTTTTGAGCCGGAGGTATTCAGGCTTTCCTTTGATGAAATCCCACTTCTTGAGGATGAGAGCGATGATGCACCACCCACGAATCTGCGCCGATTCTTTAACTATGGCATCCATGTTGCAGCTGAAAATGAATTGCATGTCAAATACCCAAATATCACTCATCTGCGGGTAAATTTAAATGCCATCTTTTGGTGTTGGCTGATTGAAATCTTAAATTTTATTTATTTCTTTGACCAAGTTAGTAAAATTAAGCCGCTATAAATAGATGTCGCGAGCAGTGTTTGCATTTTACGCTTATTTTATATGTTTATAATACCAAAATGGTTTTTTAAATTTGTTTGAGAACAAAAAATCGGTGTAGAAACGTCAGCAAAGATTAAAAAGAAACAAATATGCGTTTCTCTGGAGGTTTACTGAACTCATTTTTGGGGTATAAGTAATTTTATGATTGAAAGAAAATAAGAAATGAAAATTTCAGCTCTTAGGAAATTTGGAAATTTTCTAGAATTTAATTCAGTTTGTATGTGTTTCCAGATTAGTTACCATCTAAACCAGGGCCCCAGTTTTGATTCGCTGCTGCAGTTAACGAAGCTCAACACACTGGTGCTGCAAAATGTGAATAACAGTTTAGTGGAACCCCTTTTTACCAAGCTCGGCAAAACCTTGCGCTCTCTTAGCCTACTCAACGAATTGACAGACGACGGCTATTTCGACGTGGAAGATCGCGCTGAATTTATGAAATTTGGTTACGATAACGGCGATGACCATGCTGTTGATATAAATCACCATCAGCTCCCTGAGGATGATCATCTCATCCGCATTGGCTTCAAACGCATCTCCGAACTTTGCCCTGAATTGAAGAAACTTGAGCTGTGCAATATTCAAGTGGAGGACCCCTGGGAGCCGTGCGCCCACGTGAAATTTGCCAAACTCCGGAAGCTTACGTGGAAATCGGGTCGAACATGGTCTCTTTATTTAATTTCTTGGGTTACCTCGATCTCAAATGATTATTATTTGCAGGAACTGGACACCTCTCATGGCCTTTATTTTGACGGCTGCTCCCAGCCTGCAGGAGGCTTATATTGAGACTGAGAAGTTTGATGGGAATGACCTGGAGGTGCTCAGGTCATCGATATCCAAGCACGAGATCTTGCAAGAGTTGAAAAAACTCCACATTAACATTCCTGAGATCCCTTGCAAGAATAGGCCCTTAAGAAAAATCCAGTGCTTGATGAAGGAGGCGTCTGTGTTTCTTCCAAAACTTGACGACCTCAGGTTCACTGTTTGTGGTGATACTCATGAAGACTGCTGTGATGATGAAAGCCTCGTCGACCTGCTTGACGCATACCGTTCGTCCGACTGACCTGAATTTTGAATGATAATCTATAGAAAATTGAAAGAATGAATGGCTGTTATTAGATTAAGTCTGCATATTAATTGAACGGCACACGTATACATTTGCCAAGATTTTCATTTCAATTATACACAAAATAATGGACATTGAAGAGCGCATATTCAGATTGAAGATTAGTATTATTGTGAATCATCTTTTTTACAATTGAAACAAAGCGAACAAATATCAACGTACATTCTCCAATTCCTTAGCATGTGTAGCTTTTTTCCAATTAAATTCATTTTCAACCTCAATACCGCGTTTGTCTTAATAATTATGACCACACAATCCCTTGATTTTCAGCCAGAATAATGACCCCCGTGCACAACCTCAAGGTATGCAGTGCAGAGATATCTTATCCCCCTAATAGGTTTTCTAGTTTATTGAGATTGACACGCAGCTTGGTTGCCTGGATTCAGGTAGCGCCAGGGTAGTTCCACCGGAGTTTAGCAGTAATTTGCTTAAGTTTACTTATTCTTTTTTAATTAATTTGTTTCAGAGTGCACTATCCTATTTATTACTCCCAAGGATACAATTTGGATGATTTAATTAAAAATATTTTACGTTTGATCTCTTAATAATGCGATTCAGCTTTTATTATATCCATAAAATAATTTATACATAAATGAAATTACGGTTGTTCATATAGACCTTTGAGACTTGCCGCAGCATAATAATGCAGTTTTTACGAATAAACAATTACCATTAGTTTATTATTAGAGTGTAACTTTGTATTGCTAAATTCTACACACATTAAATTGAATGAACTTGTCAAGAAATAAATATTTAAAGCCGGCATGTATGTCAAGTCAAAAAACGTGCCCGACCGACCAACTGAGCAGCGGCCTGCTACAGGTCGATCATTGAAACAGATGAGGTGCGTCGAAATCTGGTCCACGAGGCGCTTAATTTTCAGTTTCATTGCGAGGCCTGATCAAGGCCGGCGCCGACCCCAACGCCAAGGACGCCGACGGCCGCTCGACGCTGTACGTGCTGGCGCTGGAAAACCGCGTCTCGATGGCCCGCTGCTTGATCGCAGAGTCGGCGTCGTTCGGCCCAACGGCGCCGCCACCCCGCGGAGGCCTGGCCACGCCCACCACGCTGCACGACCTCGAGGGTGCCGACAGCGAGGGCCGCACGCCGCTCCACGTCTCCGCCTGGCAGGGACACACCGACATGGCCGCCCTCCTGCTCGACGCCGGCGCCGACGTCAACGCCACCGACAAGAAGCGAACGGCGCTGCAGGCCGCCAGTTGGCAGGTGCGTGAAATGACAATTCATTCTATTGTCGGTTTAAATCAAGTTTAAATTTGTTGCTGTGGTTTTAAATCTATAGAATACTATTAACTCTGAATGATTTTCTCAACTTTTTTTAAGCGTATTTAGAGTCCGATTTGCCCAGATTTCACCCTCTGAATATTTGGGAAATCAGCCTCACATTTTCTCATTAAATTTTTGACATCTTTAACGACTTACTTTTAATTCAAAATAAAATATTTCCACTTGAAAGTTCACAAAATAAACAAATTAGAATTAAAATTGAATAGAAAAAATCAGGATTTATTAATAAAAATAATTACAGGGTCACTCTGTTCATCCTGCAGGTGCGTGGAGACGAAGCTGTCGTCGGCCGTGCTGATGCCTCCGTCGTACAGGTCGCACTCGCCAGTCGGCAAGCAGGACGTCAGCCCGGACAGCACCTCGGACCTGAAGCGCCGCTCGTACATCTCAGTGGGCAACCAGTCGTCGAGCAAGAGCATGGCAGCTACAACTTCACCGGCACCTCCACCAAGTCTGCTCAGGGCGTCACGCTGGTGCAGCAGCCCAGGATGGACCTCTCCTACACCCACAAAGAAACCGATAATTTTAAAAATAATATCGTAATGTATAACAATGTCTATACAATGTGTATAGCAATGTATAACAATAAAACAGCATAAATATATAACAATTATACGACCGTATTTGCAATAAACAAATTTCCCGCCACTTTCAAATAATTCTTATACCTGAAAAGCTGCGCGGTTAATGGTTAAGCCAATAGCCGTGCAGGAACACTCCAAGGGGAACTCATACAGGTGTAAGGAGAAGAGAAAAAGGCGATCGCAGCGCCAGAACACCACCCTACGGGGCAAAGTCATAGAAAAAGTCACACGCTATCTCGCTTCCTCGAAATATCGCAATTATAGCAAAAATACACATCATGGAGTACGAATTTGAGGACGATTCTGCCTATTCTGAGGACGATGGAGGCACTGTAAGTAATTTTATCGCAATTTTGAAAGGTTTTTGGGTGTTAAAATGAAGTTGAAAAAATTCACATGATCCTCCATTCAAACTGTCATGGCCGCCGCGAAACACACCTTTTGCATCCAACCGGATCAAACACGTGCACGAAAATAACCGCAGTTGAAATTTTCTTAAACTTTTTTTGCGCGTCAAATAATGCTTGAATGAGAGTTCAGAATAAATAATAAGTATCACGATTCTTATGCTTCAAGTGGCGGTTCAAAAGATCGGAACATGCACCGCTTTGAATAAATATAATTTTTGCTGCGAGTGATCAAGAATGCTTTCAATCGAAATTGTAATCTGGGATACTTCAGTAGAGTTGTTTAAATAATGCTAATTTGATGGTTAATAAAATGAACCCCATTCCGATTTGATTTTGCCGCTGACACTATTTACAGGTTGATGAAGTCGAATTCGAATACCAACACGCCAAGCCCAACGCGGCCATCTTCGTTCGGCTTGTTGACGGACCACTCGCCGCCATCTTCAGGGTGCACACCGATGCTCTGACGTCCACCAGCCCAGGCCTGGCCAGTGCCTTGTCTCAAGGCCCGTTCGTCGAGCTGGAGGCATTCTGTCGTGCGGACATCAACGCTATGAGCGCTGCTCTCTCCCTCATCCACTCAAATAAGCTTCCACAAGTTCACTCTTCTCTAAAATCTGTCATTTTTAGGTACGGCTTGCTGTGGCAATCCGAATACCTGTGCCAGGAGGTGCAGCACCACCTCGTGTGCGACACCGCTCTCGACGCTTTCCTGCTTTACGATCTCCTGGAGACAACTGGAAAAAAGGACCTCTACCCACAGCTGTCGCAGCGGCTTTTGATGCAGGTGTCGGACGACCCGATGCCAGTCTTCGAGTCCGAAACGTGGAGGGTTTCGCACGTCAAGAGTTTGGAGGCTGTGCTCAGCTTGGACAAGTTCCCTGCCGACCTCACTGAGCTGCATCTGCTTGACGCGGCTCTATCCTGGGGATGGCACGTTTTCGACGACTCAGGGGCACCGATACCGGCGCCCTTTTTTTTCCACCGGCTGCTAAAAAAGGTGAGGTTTGTCTCCATCGACCCTAATCAGTTTTCTGCCGTAGAGTCCAAGCTTAAGGGCATCTTTGATGAGGAGCACTTGCGCAGCATCCACAAGGGCATCCTGGCTGGGTGTCCTTGCAGTTTCCCTCTGAGTTATTCCAGAAAAACGAGGTACTTCGGGAACTCTGCTCGATTGGAACCCTGCGATTGTTGTCCACCGTGGCCGGCTTGAGCTGAAGGGACCTGAACAGGAAATTCCACTTGTATATATTTGTATATAGCAGGATTAATTTGAATCTAGTGTGATTATGTCGTGCGTAAGTTTTATTATAACTAGTAGACTTAGATTAAAGACGAGATTTGAGGTTTTTATATTAGCATTGGCTTTCTTGCCTTTGCTAATACCTATATAGACCATTAATTTCGGCCTTTAATGACAGTTATTTAGGATATAGCTGTCCAGTACATAGTCAAATATTTAAAAAGTTCATTTAATTTTTTCCTGTATAAAATTGAAAGTTTAGCTGATTTTTAGTGTGAATTCAAAATTTGAGTTATAACAATAATTTCGAATGAAATCTTGTTTTGCTCTAGAGTCAGGTTTATATAACTTAACATCAATTCATATTATATTAAATTTATTATTTGACAAAGTACTGCTGATGAGGCTTCATTAGCCGAAACAGCTATTTCCTAAAAATAAATTTGTTTTTAAAAAATATTTTAATAATGTATAAACTTCTCAGAATTTGGAAGTGGCCTCTTTATGGTTCAGATTATTCACTGCGCCAAGATCTTCTAGCTGGCAGCGATTGGAGGATATGAGTAAAGGAACCAGCGCCAATGAAGAAATCAAACAAATACATTCGCACAACAATGTTAGGCATCAATAACCTGGACGAAGTTATGGTGGTCGAGAAGGAGAGCCCCTGAAAAAAGCTGGCTTGTGTTCAAAGCACTCTTATCAGAAGAGTTGCTTATATATAGACTGCAAGCTGCACAGACTCTAAGGGAATCTTCAGTGATTCAGCTGAAATTGACGAGGTTGCAGTTATGAAATGGCAAATTGACCAGTTTGCACAAGGGTTGCCGGACAACCAAAAAACTATAAACCGGAGATTTTTCATTAGCCTATATTAAATTCTTTATGGATGTGTGCTGATTTGGGGCAGAGTTGCCCTGTCAGCACATAATAAACTTAATTTTGAAACTAAATTCTAGGGCCAAAAACCAGAGGTCCCTTATACTTCCCGTGATTAGTTTTCAAAATAACTGACCGGACACTGGTTTAAGCAGTCCCAAAACCGGTGATCTCCGGGTTTGGGACTGAAAAATTTAACAAAGGAGTATAGTGATTTGGAGTCCAAACAATCTCCGGGGTATAGCTTTGGAATTCTGGCACTCTAGTTGGAAGCCTACCGACACCTGTGATCCTCAGTATCCTCACCTGCTAGCGTCTTTTGAAAACTGAGGCGAGCTGCTATGAGTCTCTCATGCTGGATTCTATGCATGAAGAGTGTTTCAAATTCCATGACCATCCAGCGGCATGCCTTTGTAATGTCCAGATGCTACTTAAGCTCAACAGACTCTTGTGCTGTTCTACCTGGTCAGATTCCTATGTAGATATTCACCAGACCAGATAGAGGTATTCCAAGTGACAAAGATGGGATGCAAGCAATCTTGCTTTGGTGATGGCTCCCTAATTAAGGCCTTTGATGTCGGTCGAATGACTCCAGACACTTGGTAATACTTGAAGACTGTGATGACGAAAGCCTCGTCGACTAGCTCAACGTCATTTCAATGATAATCTAGAAAATTGAAAGAATGAATAGCTGTTATTAGATTAAGGCTGCATATATGACTTTTTGTGAATTGTTTATTGAAATTACCTGTGTCTAAGCACTTTAAATTTTGTGACTTTTTTAAATTGCAAAATGAATAAAATTTATTTTAAAGGCGAAAGAGAGTGCTGAATTTTTCTCATATATCTCCTAATAACTCTTCAAGAAAAAATAAGATAAGTCAAAGTATAAAATAGGTCAAAACACATGCGTTAAAAAGGAACACATTATGTACTCACTCTTGACAAGATTTGGAGCAGTAATAGTTTAACATTTGGGAACCCAGTTTTTAGGCACTCTCCACAAGTTAAGAAATTCTTGTTGACAGATTTCTTGCACTTGTTGCAAGTGTGCTCTTCATTTTCTTTTTGCGGTTTTTGTGCCTCTTGCAGGGCTTCACTTTGCTGTTTTGGTGTCTTGTTCAGGGCTTGAATGACTGTTGGAGGAAAAAAATATTAAAGATACGATTGAAATTTTCATCGTCTTGGCTGGCTTGCAGCCAGCTCATCTGCTTTTTAAGACTGCACAAATCAAAAGTCACAACTTAGATGAAACAGAAACACGCTGTAAACCTCAGAGATCGCCAAAAGCCAAATTCTTCCGAAACACATGATGCATTTTTAATGAAGATCTAAATTCTAAAAAAAAGGTAAAAACCATGAGTTGTTTTAATACTGGCCATCCGATCATAAGAATTTTAAATTTTCCATAAAAAAATCATTTTTTTAATAATGCGCAAAATTGCAACACGCAAAAAAGTTTGTTTTTTCCTGTAAAATGAAGATTTTGCGATACCCTGGTTGCGAGTTACATAAATATGCAAGTAACACGAAAAACCCATAATCGACTTATTGTGTAACAAATACTTAGGAAAAATATCCGTGAAACAGAACGGCGCGAAAATTTTTAATTTTGCAGGGTACGTGAAAAACAATATAACACGAACAAGAAAGTCCGGGGGCTGCCTAAGCCGATAATAAATGCGTGCGGCTGGCGGCTCGAGAAAAGGATTGGCTGAGTCGCGTGGCTGGCTGAGATGTCTAGTTGTGTGTTATTCATTTGGCTCTCACCAAGTTTAAAAACCAAAATGCCAATTTTTCGGAAAGCACACAGCATAGAATATCAACATACCAGAAACATCGTCAGCAAAAAGAACAAACGGAATGATTGGTTTGATCAGCAAATTTGTCTTTTCAAAATCTCCTCTGATAAAGGCAGCAACACATTTTCCAAAGCTATCATTTGGCAGCTTGAAGCCATGGCCATTTCCTGGGAAATCAGACGCCGTGCGTTACACAACGCTTGCCAAAACGTCCTATAATAACAAAGTGCATGAGATAGTTTTTGACAGTTTCATCATAATTTGGAATCCTACCAGAGTAATCTTTGCTGCAGGTGTAAAGAAACATGACCTCATTCAAGTCACAGCGACAAAACCTGGACAGACTAATGAGAAATTACTTTTAGGTTTGCTGCTGTTGAGTAGAAACCATACTTGTAGTAAAAGTAACTGCGCAATGAGTGCAATGTGGTCTCAATAGTGGACACTTCAAACATTGCTACCTTAAACTCTGCTGTTCGATTTACCTGTGTAGTCATGTTGATCTGCAATTCAATCATTTTGACATCTCCAGTGCAGACATTTCCCCTGAGAATGTCCATGTGGCTTGACATGAGCTGGTGAATGAGAACAAAGAATAAGCCAAGGTAATCTTCATTTGGGGGCTGTTCCTCATAAAGATGAATGTAGCAGGGGTAGAGGTAGTGTAGGAGTGGAGCCCACTTCGCGGCTGCAGCATTTCCATTGCTCGACCAAATGGAGTTCAATTGGAGTGAAAGTTGATCCCGCAGACACCTACGCACCACTCAACCTCCTTGGGACCTGAATGAGAAATAATGAATGAACTTTTACAACAGTTAACGCTACCAGTTACCTTCTGTTTTAAGAAACTCATCTTTTTCCATTGACTTATCACCAAGTCTGGACAATTCTGCCTTCTTGGTGACTCTTATGAACGTCAAAAGGTAAGTGAAATCTCCTCCTTTGTCTTTCAGAGGCCAAACTGGTTCAAAGTCGCAAACAACCCCAAGTAAAATACCCAGTCTCAGAAGATGATTCATCTCAAACATTTCATAAGACAGATAGACCAAACTTCCAACCAAAGTCTACGGACCAAATTTTTTATGATTATAATAAAATGTATAATAATTAAATTGTTACCATCGCAGCTGACTCAGAAAGCACTTGGTCAGGTGCTTTGAATGTGTTTGTGAAGTTCAGCAGAAGAAGACAGTGGCATCCAATTCTACCGATGATATCCATTTTGGCATAATCTCCTCCTGTTGTGATCAATTTGTGACAATTTCAGCTTTACAAAAAAACATCTTTCTGAATCTGAAAAACTGGTTTGCTATTTCTCATAATGAAATCACCTTTCATTGCTCACAGAGGCTTATCAAATTTGCCACTCTCCAATTCAAGGCGTTGACCACTCTGCTACGTTCAGTTGCTGGAATAATGTACCCCATGCAGGCCATTGCAGAAACCACTGCTTTGACGAATTTCCCTTTCTTGTTCCACGAATTATTCCTAGCCAGTGCGTAAGCATGACTTCCAAGTAATCCTATAATTATAGACATATATAAATAACATGTGAGTTTAAGGCTAATCCAATTGGCTATTTCACCTTTGAAGAGTGGCATCTGGGCGCCGTTTTCAAGCAACGGAGGATCTTTCCAAAAGTTGTAACTGCATTCCACCAAGCCAATTGGATCATGAATTTTATTAGATGGATCTTTTTTCTGTGAAGGGCTCTTGTAGTACTCAAAATTCCTTAAATTTTGATCATTAAATGCAGCCCATTTTAATATTATTGTTTATCCTTACCATGGGTGCCCAGAGCAATAGCAACTTATGTTTTCGTCCAGTTCAAACAGTTTCGACAGGCAGTGGCCACACTTGCAGGGAGATGGTCTCCCTTTCAATCTATAGAGATTATTTCATTAAAATTAGGGTACGTTATTTATGAAGGCAAAAGAAAATAGTACCTTGACAATAGAAAAGAGGGCTACAACAATCCCCATTGCTGCCTGATTGTGTTGTTAATCAGGAATTGACAAAACACATCTATACAGGTGAGGAAAGCAATTGCGTCTGATATTTGGTCTTCAGGCAGCAAAGCCTCATTGCAGTTCCAATTTAACAGAGTATGACCTGTGGCCACCATGCAGTTGCTTCCTTCCCTCCGCATTGACGTCTTTTGAAGACGCCGACAGATGGTTCATTACATTCCGAACGGGACCATGAGGCGAACCACGCAGATATCTTCATGCTGTGCAGTCCTTGGATGTTTCTCTCGTGGTACTTCAGAGCCAAAACAGAAGGAACGGCGAACTGGACGCAACTAAATCTAATCTTTGCAAGGTCACATGCCGGCGCCTTAAAAGGATGGCCCTTCTTGTTGTGCTAAAAGGATAAAAATCATGAAATTTCAGTTGATTGCAAAACTTTTCAACTATAATTTTTTACTTGAATAAACACAATATTTTATTTTATTTTTCATGACAAGTGACTTGAACCTCTTGGGCCCTATGGGAAACTGTCTACCGATGCGACGCAATTGATCAAAAGACTCAATTGCAAGTGATATCAGGTCAGGGGCTGATAATTTCAAATTTTCCGAAAATACAGCAGATTTTTTTAAATCGAAATCCAATTTTGTAAAAACTCACATGAGCGAACGCGCCCCATCAAGGGGCATATTGAATAGTGCCCAAATCAGTGCCGACAGCCACCTGGGCCCAAAAACAAAGCCTTGAAAGTGACACAAATCACGTTTTTAACTTTTAAAAATCAATAACTTGGCTCCTATGCGTCGTACTGCAGAAATCTTAAGTTCATCAGTATTTTTGTTAAATTCTGCGTGTTTAAGGCCCATTTGCAGCCGCAGCCCAAAATTCTGATATTTTGAAGTGTTTGGTATTATTTTGTATTTAAATTTGCACATGGGGCGGTGTCAGTTTCTGACTTGCAGACACGCCTCCCCGTGACAAAATATTCGAAAATTTATCTATTTTTTACATGAGAAGATAAAGATTTTGTCGAGGGGGCCCTGTGGCGAAGGGTTGATATACATTTTAAAGATTGATAGAATCAGACATAATAGAAAAAATACGATTCTAATTAGCACATAGAAGCAAGCGACTAAATTACCTTTAGGAGAATCTCAATGAGGGGTCCAACAAAATAACATTCCAGAACTGGTGGCGTGTAATAAGGAATTGGCTTCCAACTAAGCAACTCCATGCTGCTCATCTTGCACTTGGACAGGTCGCAGGTTTGTAATCCCTATGTCGTGGCTGCTTTTTCTTGTTCCACCACGCAACCTCTTTCAACGGGACCTGCAGGACTCAACTGGCCAGGTCTTCCTTCCATTTGTCCCGCAAGTAATCCTCCAGGTCATCAGGCAGGTAATCTTCACTGCGCCACTCAGCTGCAATTTCCCACAGAGGCAAGGGCCGCTGTTCAGCCAGCTGCTGCAGCAATTGCGTCTCACGAAGCCAGCAACCCTCAGATAGACACACAAAATTTGGCGCACCTGATGAAATAATATTAAATTTGGTGGACAGAAGCGAATTGTTTTATTTCAATTTTACCTCGCAACTTAAAATATCAACAGCAGTTTTGCTGCAGACACCTTCAGATACTTCATGGCAATCTTTTATGTGCTGCGGTGGGAACAATTCCTTGATGGTCTTCTTCAAATTAGCTCGCTCACTGTAGATATTTTTGAGCTGCAAAATCAAATCAAAATATTTCTAGCCAGTAATTGCAACGATTTTTTATTTTAAATTGCGTGATAATTAATACATAAATGGGAAAAATGTATGTAGTCTGAGCACTGCGAAAAGTACACTACATATATTGATAAATCAATGCAAAGACGCGGTCGCATCGAATTTTTAAATAAATAATGCATAATTTAACATACCTCGTCCGCGAATTCTTCCTCTCTCCCTCTGCCACCCATTGTCGGCAGAACTCACAAAAAATTTTCAGTGGATGCGCGTATTTATGTCCTGAAATTCCTGCAGATTCTGCGATTGGTTCACTCAGTCGGCAATTCTGACGAAAAGACGTGAAAAATTGGCTGAATAACGGAAGAATGGCAAAAAAAGCAGGTCAATTGGAAAGAGAGTATGTAAAATGAGAGGTGTAAGTACATAATCAAGGACGTTAAAAGACCGCTGCAGTGATCGAGTTGAATGACGAACGGGTCAGGGTCACCAGGCGGCAGCCAGCAGCCCAGCAGATACAAATTTTGTACCGGTTTTTTCAACAAGGAAGGATACCGATGCATAGTCAAAGTGCTCGTGACGCAACAAACTGTCCCCTTTGAAAACCGGTTACAATTTGATCCACCGCCGTCATCACAATCGATAGCATCCCAACGAAATCGTGCGCGCACGAAGCGTGGTCTAACATGTTGCAATCATGAGAGCGCGTCTGGTATGCGTGGGGTGCGAATGCTGGATTGGATCGCACAGCATTATTTATCACAAGCCAGAGATGAATTTTGTTGCTCGCTTCCAGGCTTACACAGATCCTCTTTGAGAATCGGTCACTCTTTGAGCCTTAAATTATTAAAATCTGACCGGGGACCGGTACAATTGAAATGCACTTGCACTTGCAGATATATTTAGCAGTTTTCATGCCTTTTTATAATTTTTGTATTCGCCACCTGCCTCTGCTCGCTTTAGTTTGTCTCATGCCAAAAATGGAATAATATCTTTTCAACCCTCAATTCTATTTTAAATTTAATTAAAAAATATATAAAACGGTCGTCCTTGTTTCGCAGCCGCGCCTTGGGGCAGGTCGGCAAGACTGTCTTGACTATAGCTATGCAAACGGTCTTGACTAGTGCGTTCTTCGGGAGCAAATTTTTCTCCCTGGGAGTCCCGCTCCCGAAAAAATGTTTCCTGTTACCGGAATTTCCTGGTGCCCTTACCAAATATTTTTCCCGGGAATTCCCGCTCCCGAATCTTATTTCCCGATTTTTCCCGCTCCCGATTTCCCGCCAAAAATTTTAAAATCGAAAGTAGACACCATGTGCGTTGATAACTTAATTCTTTGCTCGCATATTTACAAATACAAAAATCCTTTTTTATTTTTCCGTGTTGAAGTTATAAATTATACTTTGGGTTGATTTAAAAATTCACTGAGGCAATTTTTACTGGGCCATGTTAAATACCACCTTGCAAATAAAATTCAGTGTTTGTAAAAATGCAGAGATTACTCAAACAAAACCTAAAAAATGCATTTTATATTGATCTTTCGACTCTTAAGTTGCGAGAATCATCACACGTCAATGAAAGAAAATTCTGTAATATTTTTAGTAATATTGGATGACAGAAAAGAAATATTGCAGCTTGTACTCCGCAAATTGAAATTAGGACAGTTAATAAGTTATCAAACCGTGAAAAAAATCTAATATACAAAACATTCCTAACAATTTTTTTAATCATTTTATGAAAATTATAAGCTAGTTGTGAAATATGAATTTTGACTAGGTTACCGGGAAATCCCGCTCCCGGCAAAACTTTCCCACTCCCGTCCCGACCGTGGTTCCCTTCTAAAAATTTGGCTCCTGGCGCCGGGAATTCCCGGGAGTCCTGATACATTCCCGTCCCGGCAAACGCACTAGTCTTGACCCTGACACAGTCGCGTAGCTGACTAAATGAGCTGACGAGAGGAGAAAAAAAGCAGCTTCGGCAGAGAATGAGAATGAGAGTGTGGTTGCAGCTGCCAAGCCGCACACGCCAGGCGACCCATAACTTTTGAATTTATTTTTAGATGCAGAATAAAGAGTATATTAAACCGCGGCCTTTCTGGCTGTCAAAATGTGAGCTTCTTGAAACGCGATCCAAATTGTTTTTTACGTTGGGTCTACCGGTTATAAAAAAAGTCAAGAATGTGCAAAACATAATAAATGCAAACAATATTTTTGTCTAGAATTTGCAATATTCAAAAAGGACATTTTGCTACAGTAAATTCAAATTTTCTCGCAAAAATTTAATCCTCTCGTCGAAATCTATCCTACAGCGTATGAAAATGTTTTTAAATTAACTGTGATTTAATTAGAAACAATGTCTTGTCCATAAATCACGTTCTGAAATATTAAAACTGCTTTGAAAAATGTGGTCAGTTAAATTCAAGATCAAGTGTAAATCACATGTTCACGTGTTCACTACTTGTGATAAGTTGCATGAGTGACTTTTTATTGTTAGTCTTGTCAGGGTTCTACCCGGGATGGATTGACATCCCACCCATTTTTTAAAACGAATTTAAAATCCACAAGCAAAGTATTGATATCGTTTGCTTGTAAATAGGTACACAAACACGTACGTAGAAACGCAACAATAAAAGAGGAACACAAAAAACATTACAAAAAGTTCACCTAAAAACACAAAACTTTAACAAGTTCCTTTAGGGTTATTATTTTTTAAGAAAAAAATACAAAACCAAATCCCCAGTTTTTTATCATCAGGGTTTTATCTGAAGATATTACAATCACATTAATAATTGTCGTGAATTTTCGGGCTCCCGTCAGGGAAGAGCGGAGGGAGAAACTCAGGTATCTTTTGAGCGCAAGACCCTCTCACACGCACACATTTATTTGTGCGTTGTACTAGGCTGGAAAATCGCGAAGGCCAGACAATTAACGACCGGAAAATTACAGTTCTCAAAGAACTGCAGCCCCCAATAAATGTCAAACAAGTGATGAGTTTCATGTGCGCGTGTTGAATTATAATCCAAAACATACCAAAAGACCACAGTGAGATTTATTGCTGGTGAAATTTTACGCAAACTACCTCGCTGCACACTTGCAAGCCTGTACTCAAGCCCTCACCAGAGCATTTCGCCAGTAACTGACATTGTCCATAAAGGTTCAGATCGTAGACCACCCTGCGAAAAATCTTCATTGTTTTAATATTATAGGGTAACATTATTTCCCAATAGCATTATGATTATTGTTTTAATATTGGCGTCTGATGTTATATCAATGTGAAAATGTGACTTTTTCAACATTGTTCTAATATTGGCAACAATATTGGCCACTATCATTGGATACGGATATTGGAACGGGTAGGGAGTCGCGCGTGAAAGAATGAATGGCTGTTATTAGATTAAGGCTGCATTTATGTATTAATTGAACACCACACGTATGCAACAAGTTTGGTCTGATTATTTTCTTTAATTTGCGAAGATTTTCACTTCAATACGCGAAATAAAGAACATTCAAGAGCGCATATATTCAGATTGAAGATTAGTATTATTGTGTACCAGCTTTTTTACGATTTAAACTACATAGTGAACAAATCAACGTATACATTCTCCTAATTTCTAAACATTTGTAGCTTTTATTCCAATTAAATTCTCAACCCCAATACCGCGTTTGTCTTAATAATTATGACGACACAATCCCTTGATTTTCAGCCAGAATAATGACCCCCGTGCACAACCTCAAGGGTATGCAGTGCAGAGATATCTTATCCTCCTAATAGGTTTTCTAGTTTATTGAGATTGACACGCAGCTTGGTTGCCTCTGGATTTAGGTGGCGCCAGGGTAGTTCCACCAGAGTTTAGCAGTAATTTGCTTAAGTTTACTTATTCTTTTTTAATTTATTTGTTTCAGGGTGCACTATCCTATTTATTACTCCCAAGGATTCAATTTGGATGATTTAATTAAAATATTTTACGTTTGATCTCTTAATAATGCGATTCAGCTTTTATTATATCCATAAAATAATTTATAAATGAAATTACGGTTGTTCATATAGACATTTGAGACCTGCCGCAGCATAATAATGCAGTTTTTACGAATAAACAATTGCCATTAGTTTATTATTAGAGTTTAACTATGTATTGCTAAATTCTACACATTAAATTGAATGAACTTGTCAAGAAATAAATATTTAAAGCCGGCATGTATGTCGAGTCAAAAAACGTGACCGACCGACCAACTGAGCAGCGGCTGGTTACAGTCGATCAATGAAACAGATGAGGTGCGTCGAAATCTGGTCCACGATGCGCTTAATTTTCAGTTTCATTGCGAGGCCTGATCAAGGCCGGCGCCGACCCCAACGCCAAGGACGCCGACGGCCGCTCGACGCTGTACGTGCTGGCGCTGGAAAACCGCGTCTCGATGGCTCGCTGCTTGATCGCCGAGTCAGCGTCGTTCGGCCCGCCGGCGCCCCGCGGAGGCCTGGCCACGCCCACCTCGCTGCTCGACCTCGAGGGCGCCGACAGCGAGGGCCGCACCCCGCTCCACGTCTCCGCCTGGCAGGGACACACCGACATGGCCGCCCTCCTGCTCGACGCCGGCGCCGACGTCAACGCCACCGACAAGAAGCGAACGGCGCTGCAGGCCGCCAGTTGGCAGGTGCGTGAAATGACAATTCATTCTATTGTCGGTTTAAATCAAGTTTAAATTTGTTGCTGTGGTATTAAATCTATAGAATACTATTAACTCTGAATAATATTTTCAATTTTTTAAGCGTATTTAGAGTCCGATTTGCCCAGATTTCACTCTGAATATTTGGGAAATCGGCCTCACATTTTCTCATTAAATTTTTGACATCTTTAACGACTTACTTTTAATTCAAAATAAAATATTTCCACTTGAAAGTTCACAAAATAAACAAATTAGAATTAAAATTGAATAGAAAAAATCAGGATTTATTAATAAAAATAATTACAGGGTCACTCTGTTCATCCTGCAGGTGCGTGGAGACGAAGCTGTCGTCGGCCGTGCTGATGCCTCCGTCGTACCGGTCGCACTCGCCAGTCGGCAAGCAGGACGTCAGCCCGGACAGCACCTCGGACCTGAAGCGCCGCTCGTACATCTCAGTGGGCAACCAGTCGTCGAGCAAGAGCAGCTCCAACTTCACAGGCTCCTCCACCAAGTCTGCTCAGGGCGTCACCCTGGTGCAGCAGCCCAGGATGGACCTCACCTACACCCACAAAGAAACCGATAATTTTAAAAATAATATCGTAATGTATAACAATGTCTATACAATGTGTATAGCAATGTAAAACAATAAAACAACATATATAACAATTATATGACCGTATTTGCAATTTGCAATAAACAAATTTCCCGCCACTTTCAAATAATTCTTATACCTGAAAAGCTGCGCGGTTAATGGTTAAGCCAATAGCCGTGCAGGAACACTCCAAGGGGAACTCATACAGGTGTAAGGAGAAGAGAAAAAGGCGATCGCAGCGCCAGAACACCACCCTACGGGGCAAAGTCATAGAAAAAGTCACGCGCTATATCGCTTTCTCGAAATATCGCAATTTTAGCAAAAATACGACATGGACTACGCATTTGAGGGCGATTCTGTCTATTCTGAGGACGATGGAGGCACTGTAAGTAATTTTATCGCAATTTTGAAAGGTTTTTGGGTGTTAAAATGAAGTTGAAAAAATTCACCACATGATCCTCCATTCAAACTGTCATGGCCGCCGCGAAACACACGCCGCGCAACCAAACGGATCAAACACGTGCACAAAAATGACCGCAGTTGATATTTTCTTTAACTTTTTTTGCGCGTCAAATAATGCTTGAATGAGAGTTCAGAATAAATAATATGTATCACGATTCTTATGCTTCAAGTGGCGGTTCAAAAGATCGGAACGTGCACCGCTTTGAATAAATATAATTTTTGCTGCGGGTGATCAAGAATGCTTTCAATCGAAATTGTAATCTGGGATACTTCAGTAGAGTTGTTTAAATAATGCTAATTTGATGGTTGATAAAATGAACCCCATTCCGATTTGATTTTGCCGCTGACACTATTTACAGGTTGACGAGGTCGAATTCGAATACCAACACGCCAAGCCCAACGCGGCCATCTTCGTTCGGCTGGTTGACGGACCACTCGCCGCCATCTTCAGGGTGCACACCGATGCTCTGACGTCCACCAGCCCAGGCCTGGCCAGCGCCTTGTCTGAAGGCCCGTTCGTCGAGCTGGAGGCATTCTGTCGTGCGGACATCGAGGCCGTGAGCGCTGCTCTCTCCCTCCTCCACTCAAATAAGCTTCCACAAGTTGATTCTTCTCTAAAATCTGTCATTTTTAGGTACGGCTTGCTGTGGCAATCCGAATACCTGTGCCAGGAGGTGCAGCACCACCTCGTGTGCGATACCGCTCTCGACGCCTTCCTGCTTTACGATCTCCTGGAGACAACTGGCAAAAAGGACCTCTACCCACTGCTGTCGCAGCGGCTTTTGATGCAGGTGTCGGACGACCCGATGCCAGTCTTCGAGTCCGACACGTGGAGGGTTTCGCACGTCAAGAGTTTGGAGGCTGTGCTTAGCTTGGACAAGTTCCCTGCCGACCTCACTGAGCTGCATCTGCTGGACGCGGCTCTATCCTGGGGATGGCACGTTTTCGACGCCTCAGGGGCACCGGTACCGGCGCCCTTTTTTTTCCACCGGCTGCTCAAAAAGGTGAGGTTTGTCTCCATCGACCCTAATCAGTTTTCAGTTGTAGAATCCAAGCTTAAGGGCATCTTTGATGAGGAGCACTTGCGCAGCATCCACAAGGGCATCCTGGCTGGGTGTCCTTGCAGTTTCCCTCTGAGTTATTCCAGAAAAACGAGGTACTTCGGGAACTCTGCTCGATTGGAACCCTGCGATTGTTGTCCACCGTGGCCGGCTTGAGCTGAAGGGACCTGAACAGGAAATTCCACTTGTATATATTTGTATATAGCAGGATTAATTTGAATCTAGTGTGATTATGGCGTGCGTAGGTTTTATTATAACTAGTAGACTTAGATTAAAGACGAGATTTGAGGTTTTTACATTAGCATTGGCTTTCTGGCCTTTGCTAATACCTATATAGACCATTAATTTCGGCCTTTAATGACAGTTATTTAGGATATAGCTGTCCAGTACATAGTCAAATATTTAAAAAGTTCATTTAATTTTTTCCTGTATAAAATTGAAAGTTTAGCTGATTTTTAGTGTGAATTCAAAATTTGAGTTATCACAATAATTTCGATTGAATTCTTGTTTTGCTCTAGAGTAGGGTTTATATAACTTAACATCAATTCATATTATACTTAATTTATTATTTGACAAAGTACTGCTGACGAGGCTTCATTAGCCGAAACAGCTATTTCCTAAAAATAATTTTGTTTTTAAAAAATATTTTAATAATGCATAAACTTCTCAGAATTTGGAAGTGGCCTCTTTATGGTTCAGATTATTCACTGCGCCAAGATCTTCTAGCTTTCAAATTCCATGACCATCCAGCGGCGTGCCATCATATTGTCCAGATGCTACTTAAGCTCAACAAACTCTTGTGTTGTTCTACCTGGTAAGATTTCTATGTAGATATTCACCAGACTAGATAGAGGTATTCCAAATGACAAAGATGGAAGCAAACAATCTTGCTATGGTGATGGCTCCCCAATTATGCATTTTGATGTCGGTTGAATGACTCCAAACACTTGGTGATACTTATGAAGACTGATGCCGAAAGCCTCGTCGACTATCTCAATGCTTTATTGAATGATAACCTGGAAAATTGAAAGAATGAATGGCTGTTATTAGAGTAGGGCTGCATAGATTAATTGAACAGCACACGCGTGTGCAACACGTTTGGTCAGATTATATTCCATGACTTTTTGTGATAAATGCCATCGTACCTTCTGTTGATAATTTTGTAAGTACGTGGGCATTGTTTATTGAAATTACTTGTGTCTATGCAATTTAAATTTTGTGATTTGTTTAAATTACAAAATGAATAAAATTTATTTTAGAGGCAAAAGAGAGTGCTGCATTTTTCTCATATATCGCCCATTAACTCTTCAAGCAAAAATCAGACAGAGCAGCTAGGAGGAAAGAACGTTAGAAAAATACGCAATTTCATCGTTGTTAATTCACCAATGGTTTCCTTGCATCCATATAATATGTAGAAAAAAACTAAGTTAGTTGTACTCGCCACTTCAAATAAAAGCTTTTCTAAGCCATTAAAAATGTATACAAATTGAAGCTCAACATTTATGAAACTTTTTTTGTAATAGAAGGCGTTGAATCTAAAAGTTCAACAAGGGTGATTAAGATATTTTTTAAGTCAAAATAGGTCACAACACATGCAATAAAAAGTCACGGCAGGTTAAAAGATATTGAATTTTATTTTGAAAAGAATAGTATTAAGTTAAATATTTTAAACACTAACTTAACGTTGTAGAAGTATTGAATTATTACGCATCATCTCCAATAGAGAATTGTCGACAACTTTTAGAAAAAATATTCTAGCTTCAATGCAATTAAGTCAAGCTCAATATATATTGATTTTTGCACAGGACGACTGGGTGCGCGAGACGATAGTCGCTAGCTGGGCGAAACGATTGAGCATCAGCTAATTTATTTTTGAGCTTTAATTATTGCAAAACGAAGTGAAAACATTATGCACGCAAGAAACTGGTTAAGATTTAAAAAAACGCTTTTTATCACTGCACTGCCTGCCAATGGGCTGGTTAACTGATTATCAAAATACGTTTCCCTAAAACAATTATTAGCCACATAAATTCAGCGTACTGAACACTCCACTAATTTTAAATGAAATTTACTGAAAAGCGAAAATTGTGATTTTTACTCACATTTTGTAACTCCAGGAGAGTGATTAATTGTGATGCTTGACGGGAGTTTCTGCAGCTGTTGCTGCATCAAGAGTTGCTGTTGATGCTGCTGCTGGCGTTTGTGTTGCATTTGCTGCTGCTGTAGTTGCTGTTGGTGCATCTGGTGTTGCAGCATTTGTTACTGCTGCTGCTGCTGGTTCACCCTCGGCTGGAGGTGCTGGTGTTGGATTTGGTTTTTCTGGACAAGTTGCGTGTGCGACTGACAATGAGGCAACAACATTTGGTTGTACAGGCGAGTTGGACCGGTAGTTCATGTTGAGCGGCGATCATCCTCTGGGAATGGCTTGGACCCCATCTGAGAGAGCAGGTGTCTCAGCGGCTGCTGCTGGCCTCGGCCTGGATAACATATTATGTACTCACTCTGACAAGATTTGGAGCAGTAATAGTTTAACATTTGGGAACCCAGTTTTCAGGCATTCTTCACAGGTTAAGAAATTCTTGTTGACAGATTTCATGCAGGCGGTGCAAGTGTGCTCTTCAATTTCTTTTTACGGTTTTTGTGTCTCTTGCAGGGCTTCACTTTGCTGTTTTGGTGTCTCTCGCAGGGCTTGAATAACTGTTGGGGGAAAAAAATAATAAAGATACGATTGAAATTTTTGAAAAAATTACTTACCCTCCTTCGGAGGCTTAAAGCTTTTCTTGGCCTTGAATGGTTTCTTCTTGCCACCATCACTGCTGGAAGAGGTCCAAAATTTGCAATCCGTTAAACTAGAGAGGTCGCCCTTATTAACAATCGCCCTTAGATTATGAATAGAACTAAAACTAAGAAACGAAGCATTTTTAAAAATGTGCATGTCACGCCAACGATAAAGCATGGCAATAGCAGGCATATCGTCACTGGCCAACCTGAGATATTCTTATTAATAATAACGTGTGACAAATCTCAATTACTTCCACTGCGACCAGCAGCTGGATAAATTGCTTGAATACTTTCCTTCCCATGGCAATTTCTTGCAAGCATTCTTCCAATTCCATACACACACTGACTTGAGCAACCAAATTATTTAAAATATTTATTTGCCAACCTTTGAGCGATTGGCTTAGGATAATATATTATAGTTAACTATAAATTACAAAATTAATTCATGTAAATGCTTATTTGCACTTGTTTTAAGACCAGCGAATGACATATGTCATTAGACATCTCAGCCGCCCACATTTTGACCGGCGGCTGGCTTTCTGGCTCCGAGCCATCAAAGTCAAAACAGTCGTCAGCGGCTAGCTGGCAAAATTTCATCGCCTTGGCTGCCTTGCAGCCGGCTCATCTGCTTTTTAAGACTGCACAACTCAAAAGTCACAACTTAGATGAAACAGAAACACGCTGTAAACTTCAGAGATCGTCAAAACCCAAATTCGACCGAAACACATGCATTTTTAATGAAGATCTAATTCTAAAAAAAAAGGTAAAAACCATGAGTGGTTTTAATACTGGTCATCCGATCATGAGAATTTTAAATTTTCCATAAAATATCCGTTTTTTTAATAATGCGTAAAATTGCAACACGCAAAAAAGTTTGTTTTTTCCTGTAAAATGAAGATTTTGCGATACCCCTGATTGCGAGCTATACATAAATATGCAAGTAACACGAAAACCCCATAATCGACTTACTGTGTAATAACTACTTAAGAAAAATATCCGTGAAACAGAACGGCGCGAAAATTTTTAATTTAGCAGGGCACGTGAAAAACAATATAACATGAACAAGAAAAGTCCGGGGGGCTGGCTTAGCCATTAATAAATGCCGTCGGCTGGCGGCTCGAGAAAAGGATTGGCTGAGTCGCGTGGCTGGCTGAGATGTCTAGTTGTGTGTTATTCATTTGGCTCTCACCAAGTTTAAAAACCAAAATGCCAATTTTTCGGAAAGCACACAGCATAGAATATCAACATACCAGAAACATCGTCAGCAAAAAGAACAAACGGAATGATTGGTTTGATCAGCAAATTTGTCTTTTCAAAATCTCCTCTGATAAAGGCAGCAACACAATTTCCAAAGCTATCATTTGGCAGCTTTATTGAAGCCATGGCCATTTCCTGGGAAATCAGACGCCGTGCGTTACACAACGCTTGCCAAAACGTCCTATAATAGGAGAGAGCATGAGATAGTTTTTGACAGTTTCATCATAATTTGGAATCCTACCAGAGTAATCTTTGCTGCAGGTGTAAAGAAACATGACCTCATTCAAGTCACAGCGACAAAACCTGGACAGACTAATGAGAAATTACTTTTATAGGTTTGCTGCTGTTGAGTAGAAACCATACTTGTAGTAAAGGTAACTGCGCAATGAGTGCAATGTGGTCTCAATAGTGGACACTTCAAACATTGCTACCTTAAACTCTGCTGTTCGATTTACCTGTGTAGTCATGTTGATCTGCAATTCAATCATTTTGACATCTCCAGTGCAGACATTTCCCTTGAGAATGTCCATGTGGCTTGACATGAGCTGGTGAATGAGAACAAAGAATAAGCCAAGGCAGCTAGGTCTTCATTTGGGGGCTGTTCCTCATAAAGATGAATGTAGCAGGGGTAGAGGTAGTGTAGGAGTGGAGCCCACTTCGCGGCTGCAGCATTTCCATTGCTCGACCAAATGGAGTTCAATTGGAGTGAAAGTTGATCCCGAAGCCACGAGCCGCAGACACCTACGCCACACTCATCCTCCTTGGGACCTGAATGAGAAATAATGAATGAACTTTTACAAGAGTTGACGCTACCAGTTACCTTCTGTTTTAAGAGACTCATCTTTTTCCATTGACTTATCACCAAGTCTGGACAACTCTGCCTTCTTGGTGACTCTTATGAACGTTAAAAAGGTGAGTGAAATCTCCTCCTTTGTCTTTCAGAGGCCAAACTGGTTCAAAGTCGCCAACAATCCCAAGTAAAATACCCAGTCTCAGAAGATGATTCATCTCAAACATTTCATAAGACAGATAGACCAAACTTCCAACAAAAGTCTACGGACCAAATTTTTTATGATTACAATAAAATGTATAATAATTCAATTATTACCATCGTAGCTGACTCAGAAAGCACTTGCGCTCAGGTGCTTTGAATGTGTTTGTGCAGTTCAGCAGAAGAAGACGCAGTGGCATCCAATTCTACCCCGATGATATCCATTTTGGCATAATCTCCTCCTGTTGTGATCAATTTGTGACAATTTCAGCTTTACAAAAAACATCTTTCTGAATCTGAAAAACTGGTTTGCTATTTCTCATAATGAAATCACCTTTCATTGCTCACAGAGGCTCATCAAATTTGCCACTCGCCAATACAAGGCGTTGACCACTCTGCTACGTTCAGTTATTGATGGAATAATGTATCCCATGCAGGCCATTGCAGAAACCACTTCTTTGACGAATTTCCCTTTCTTGTTCCACGAATTATTCCTAGCCAGTGCGTAAGCATCACTTCCAAGTAATCCTATAATTATAGACACATATAAATAAAATGTCCAATTGGCTATTTCACCTTTGAAGAGTGGCATCTGGGCGCTGTTTTCAAGCAACGGAGGATCTTTCCAAAAGTTGTAACTGCCAAGCCAATTGGATCATGAATTTTATTAGATGGATCTTTTTTCTGTGAAGGGCTCTTGTAGTACTCAAAATTCCTTAAATTTTGATCATTAAATGCAGCCCATTTTAATATTATTGTTTATCCTTACAATGGGTGCCCAGAGCAATAGCAACTTATGTTTTCGTCCAGTTCAAACAGTTTCGACAGGCAGTGGCCACACTTGCAGGGAGATGGTCTCCCTTTCAATCTATAGAGATTATTTCATTAAAATTAGGGTACGTTATTTATGAAGGCAAAAGAAAATAGTACCTTGACAATAGAAAAGAGGGCTACAACAATCCCCATTGCTGCCTGATTGTGTTGTTAATCAGGAATTGACTGAACACATCTAACAGGTGAGGAAAGCTAATTCGTCTGATATTTGGTCTTCAGAGAGGCAGCAAAGCCTCATTGCAGTTCCAATTTAACAGAGTCTGACTTGTGGCCACCATGCAGTTGCTTCCTTCCCTCCGCATTGACGTCTTTTGAAGACGCCAAAAGATGGTTCATTACATTCCGAACGGGACCATGAGGCGAACCACGCAGATATCTTCATGCTGTGCAGTCCTTGGATGTTTCTCTCGTGGTACTTCAGAGCCAAAATAGGAGGAACGGCGAACTGGACGCAACTAAATCTAATCTTCGCAAGGTCACATGCCGGCGCCTTAAAAGGATGGCCCTTCTTGTTGTGCTAAAAGGATAAAAATCATGAAATTTCAGTTGATTGCAAAACTTTTCAATTATAATTTTTTTACTTGAATATAATACACAATATTTTATTTTATTTCATGACAAGTGACTTGGGCCCTACGGGAAACTGTCTATCGATGCGACGCAATTGATTCGCAAAAGACTCAATTGCAAGTGATGAAAGTGATATCAGGTCAGGGGCTGATAATTTCAAATTTTCCGAAAAAACGGCACATTTTTTTCCTAAATCGAAATCCAATTTTGTAAAAACTCACATGAGCGAACGCGCCCCATCAAGGGGCATATTGAATAGTGCCCAAATCAGTGCCGACAGCCACCTGGGCCCAAAAACAAAGCCTTGAAAGTGACACAAATCACGTTTTTAACTTTTAAAAATCAATAACTTGGCTCCTATGCGTCGTACTGCAGAAATCTTAAGTTCATCAGTATTTTTGTTAAATTCTGCGTGTTTAAGGCCCATTTGCAGCCGCAGCCCCAAAATCTGATAAAAGTGTTTGGCATTATTTTTTATTTAAATTTGCACATGGGCCGGAGTCAGTTTCTGACTTGCAGGCACACCTCCCCGTGACAAAATATTCAAAATTCCGTCTATTTTTTACATGAGAAGATAAAGATTTGGTCGAGGGGGCCCTGTGGCGAAGGGTTGATATACATTTTAAAGATTGATAGAATCAGACATAATAGAAAAAATACGATTCTAATTAGCACATAGAAGCAAGCGACTAAATTACCTTTACGAGAATCTCAATGAGGGGTCCAACAAAATAGCATTCCGGAACTCGTGGCGTGTCATAAGGAATTGGCTACCAACAAAGCAACTCCATGCTGCTCATCTTGCACTTGGACAGGTCGCAGGTTTGTAATCCCTATGTCGTGGCTGCTTTTTCTTGTTCCACCACGCAACCTCTTTCAACGGGACCTGCAGGACTGAACCGGCCAGGTCTTCCTTCCATTTGTCCCGCAAGTAATCCTCCAGGTCATCAGGCAGGTAATCTTCACTGCGCCACTCAGCTGCAATTTCCCACAGAGGCAAGGGCCGCTGTTCAGCCAGCTGCTGCAGCAATTGCGTCTCACGAAGCCAGCAACCCTCAGATAGACACACAAAATTTGGCGCACCTGATGAAATAATATTAAATTTGGTGGACAGAAGCGAATTGTTTTATTTCAATTTCACCTCGCAACTTAAAATATCAACAGCAGTTTTGCTGCAGAGACCTTCAGATACTTCATGGCAATCTTTTATGTGCTGCGGTGGGAACAATTCCTTGATGGTCTTCTTCAAATTAGCTCGCTCACTGTAGATATTTTTGAGCTGTAAAATCAAATCAAAATATTTTTAGCCAGTAATTGCAACGATTTTTTATTTTAAATTGCGTGATAATTAATACATAAATGGGAAAAATGTATGTAGTCTGAGCACTGCGAAAAGTACACTACATATATTATGATAAATCAATGCAAAGACGCGGTCGCATCGAATTTTTAAATAAATAATGCATAATTAAACATACCTCGTACGCGACTTCATCCTCTCTCCCTCTGCCACCCATTGTCGGCAGAACTCACAATGAATTTTCAGTGGATGCGCGAATTTATGTTCTGAAATTCCTGCAGGTTCTCAGTCGGCAATTCAGATGAAAAGATGTGAAAAATTGGCAGAATAACGGAAGAATGGCAAAAAAGCAGGTCAATTGGAAAGAGAGTGTGTAAAATGAGGAGTGTATGTATGTACATAATCAAGGACGTTAAAAGGCCGCTGCAATGATCGAGTTGAATGACGAACGGGTCACCAGAGGCAGCAGCCAGCAGATACAAATTTTATACCGGTTTTTTCATCAAAGAAAATACCGACGATGCATAGTCATAGTGCTCGTGACGCAACAAACTGTCACACAACTAACGCCCCCTTTGAAAACCGGTTACAATTTGATCCACCGGCGCCATCACAATCGATAGCATCCCAACGAAATCGTGCGCGCACGAAGCGTGGTCTAACATGTTGCAATCATGAGAGCGCGTCTGGTATGCGTGGGGTGCGAATGCTGGATTGGATAGCACAGCATTATTTATAACAAGCCAGAGATGAATTTTGTTGCTCGCTTCCTGGCTTTTACACAGATCCTCTTTGAGAATCGGTCACTCTTTGAGCCTTAAATTATTAAAATCTGACGGGGGACCGGTACAATTGAAATGCAGTTGCAGATTGATATATTTAGCAGTATTCATGCCTTTTTATAATTTTTGTATTCGCCACCTGCCTCTGCTCGCTTTAGTTTGTCTCATGCCAAAAATGGAATAATATCTTTTCAACCCTCAATTCTATTTTAAATTTAATTAAAAAATATATATAACGGTCGTCCTTGTTTCGCAGCCGCGCCTTGGGGCAGGTCGGTAAGACTGTCTTGACTAGCCATGCAAACGGTCTTGACCCTGACAGTCTCGTAGCTGACTAAATGAGCTGACGAGAGGAGAGAAAAAAAGCAGCTTCGGCAGAGAATGAGAATGAGAGTGTGGTTGCGGCTGCCAAGCCGCACGCGCCAGGCGACCCATAACTTTTGAATTTATTTTTAGATGCTGAATAAAGAGAATTAAACCGCGGCCTTTCTGGCTGTCAAAATGTGAGCTTCTTGAAACACGATCCAAATTGTTTTTTACGTTGGGTCTATCGGTTAAAACAAACGTCAAGAATGCGCAAAACATAATAAATGCAAACAATATTTTTTAATAGGATTTGCAATATTCAAAAAAGACATTTTACTACAGAAAAAATTCAAATTTTCTCAAAAATTTTATCCTCTCGTCGAAATCTATCCTACAGCGTATGAAGCCTGCTAAGAAAACTATTTTTTGTGAAATAAAATGGGATATCGAGCACGGAGACAGCTAAAAATCATGCTCATTCGGTCACTTTTGGTTTCAAATGAATCTTAAAATAATGGACATTCAAGAGCGCATATATTCAGATTCAAGTTTAGTTTTATTGTGTATCAGCTTTTTTACGATTTAAACTTAAAAGTGAACAAATATCAACGTATATTCTCCTAAAGCATGTGTAGCTTTTATTCCAATTAAATTCATTTTCAACCTCAATACCGCTTTTGTCTTAATGATTATGACCACACAATCCCTTGATTTACAGCTAGAATAATGACCCCCATGCACAACCTCAAGGGTATGCAGTGCAGAGATATCTTAATCCTCCCATAATAGGTTTTCTAGTTTATTGAGATTGACACGTAGCCTGGTTGCCTGGATTCAGGTGGCACCAGGGTAGTTCCACCGGAGTTTAGCAGTAATTTGCTTAAGTTTTACTAATTCTTTTTTAATTTATTTGTTTCAGAGTGCACTATCCTATTTATTTCTCCCAAGGATTTAGCAAAAAAATGACATAATTTAGATGATTTAATTAAAAATATATACGTTTGATCTCTCAATAATGCGATTCAGCTTTTATTATATCCATCAAATAATTTATAAATGAAATTACGATTGTTCATATAGACCTTTAGAGACTTGTCGCAGCATAATATGCAATTTCTACAAATTAAAATGACAATTTATTTTTTACGAGAACATTTTTTCACATATTTCATTCAACAGAGAGGTTGAGTTCAGATCAACATTACTAACCATGTATAACTTTTGGTGGGATCATTGTTTACTAATATAATACAAACACGCTGATGTGTGAAAAAACTATTTGTAAGACCTCAGTTTTCGAGGAGCATCTTCAGAAGATTGGAATGAAGGACCTGCAACATCTCTCTCTTTCCGCGCTAAGACAGGACCTGAAAATTTAAAAAAATTATTTTCCATCGAAACGCTTCACACCGTTGCAGTGCAAAGAACATTAAAAATTCCATGAAGTGGCGCATGCTGACGGCTTTACGGTGACGCGCAATGCCTTTACGGTGATGCGTGACGCCCTCCCAATGACAACCACCGCGTGACGCGTGACGCCCTCCCCGTGACGCGTGATGCCCTCCCCGTGACGCCTTTCTCATTGTCCCGGCTGTTTTAAAATACAATTTTGACCAACCCGGTTTTAACAGGTTTTGAGGCAGCTAAATTGGCAAAAATCTTCTTCAATTCTTTTACTTACTTCAACCAAAATTTAAAAAGTAAGAATTTTAAACACGCATTTCAAATTTTAACGCCTCTTTCTATTTGAGCTCGATAAATGCCTAAATATTCAATTAATTTAACAAATAATGCCAATTTCAGCCGTGCAAAATTCCATGTAACGTATGTTATGTATTAAAATCACTCTAGTTTTCTTATTTATATGTCAACATGTACATAATATGAGCTTATTAATCTCGAAATGTAAATGGCATCGCGTCTTATGGTGCCGTAAAAATTGTGCATAGCTCAACAACCAAGCGCGATTTTCTTTGTCGCAAGAAAAGGGCAACAACGACAATTCGACACTGAAAATTAAGGTGTTTGTTGAGCTATGCGCAATTTTAACGGCACCAAGACGTGTTTCATTAAGTGAATTTTCTACTTTTTAAAGAGTAAACCGCATGCACTTTGACAATAATTAATTATTTTTGCTCTTGCTTAATTAAAATGTTTACAATTGTATGTTTCAGATTGAAAATTTGTGAAACGACAACTTTAATTGGCCTTGCCGCCCACGCCTCAGCCGTCTGGAAGAAAGCTGATTGAGGTTGCTGAACACTGATCTGTTTTGGAGCGAATCCCTTGGATCAAAGGCTTCAAAATTTCTGGCAGGTATGTAATATGTGTATAATTTCTAACGTTTTCATGTCAGTGTTCTATTTGTCTATGAACTTAAACATTTTGCATTGCCATATTTACACCTATTATGTTAAATCCAATAATATAACATTGTGTGCATTTCCATTTTCGCGAGCGACAACATACTTTTATTCGCAATTTACTTAATAATATATTTTTTAATTATATTTCCTGTGTAAGTAACAAAGTAATGTTATTTTGTCGATCACTTAAAGTCCTGTCATTGCCTTGACATTGTTGAAATCCCGTATTTTTTATTCTTACATTTATTTAGCTTGTCTGGAATTCTAAAGGATCTAAATCCTATTATTGATAGTTTGAATTGTAATTAATGTTTATTTAAAGATTACATTATTTAGATTAAGGTGCAAAATAAAGTCACTAAAAAACCCCTAAATTAAAATACGAGTGCAAAATTTGTTAAATTAGACTAAAATTTATCTTACAAACCAATTAATTTTTATAGTATATCAACTCATTAATAGATAATTGACAGCTGAATTTTTGGTCTGTTTTAGAGTGGGCCCAAGATGAAGAGGAGGAAGAAGTAGAAGCAGCTAATGAAGAAAGCAGCTGATGAGGAAGAATAAGATCAAGAAGAGTACGGAGCCACGTGAGACAATTTTGTATTCGACTGAATCGTCTTCGTTATTGTGCCGACTGCTTCTGCTGCTCGTCGGAAGGCTCGGTTCGCACTCGAAAGGGGGTTCCAACCCCGCGCTCCCCCCTCGCAGGGAGGGTGGTGGTTGTGGTCATGGTTGTAAGGTCAAACTCTCCCCTTCCCCTAGATGACCTAAACCACAACCACCATTCTCCCTGTGAGGGTGAGAGCGTGTGACAGAGCCAGAATGGAAACCCCTCAAGTACGAACCGAGCCCGCCGACGAGCCAGCCGTGAGCAGCAGAAACTGTTTAAATTTTATATTTATTAACATGCCAACCATTTTGACTTTATGAAAACATTTAATGTCGTACTTGCATTGTAATTTTAATGTTTTCATTTTGAATATTATTTTCTGCATATTTATTCAGTCATCAAATTAATATATTTTTGAACAAAATTTATCAATCAAGAGTTAGAAACTTTAGTATAGTAAAGATTACATTGTATTAAACTAGTTTTTTAAGGATTGTTCTTTTGCAAAGGTCTGCTTGTTCATTTCTTTACTTAAAAGATATTGTGCCGACTGCCTCGCTGCTCGCGGCTAGCTCGTCGAAGAGCTCGGTTCGTGTTCGAGAGGGGGTTCAGACCTGGCTCTCGCGCTCTCACCCTCGCAGGGATGGTGGTGGTTGTGGTTTCGGTCGTTTATGGGGGATTTTGATCGAGGTAAAAGTCAAAATACCGCCTAATTGAAAATTACCCTTAATACTCTCGCGAAAATTCACCCTTAACTGTTAATTCCGCGAAGGGGGAATCAAAATTGAGGTCAAACTCTCCCTTAGAAGACCGAAATCACAACCACCACCCTCCCTGCAAGGGTGAGAGTGCGAGAGCCAGGTCCAAACCCCCTCTCGAATGCGAACCGAGTCCTTCGACGAGCTAGCCGCGAGCAGTAGAACAAATATATGCGAATATTAATTGTTATTGTATTTGTAAAATGGTCATTATTTGCTGAAAATAAATATATTTAATGCAAAATTAAAGCCTAGTTTCAACTCGTTCCAAACCCGTGTCGACACGTGACTCGTTCCCAAAACACGTGATTTTATACGAGACTTCACACGTGTCTATCTCGTGGTAGACACGTGTTTCAAGACACGTGAACTCGTGGCAAAAACCACGAGTTTTTCACGTGGTAGACACGTGATTTTTCTCGTAGGTATCGTTTCGTCTGGTTTAAACCACCCTAGCAAAAATTTTGCTTATTAAAATAGCGAACATATGGTATTCCCATGACAAATATATATATTTTTTATCTGCGGTAGCTTACCAGTTGCTCCAGTGGCTTCCTCCTTGTTGCTGACGACAGTCTTTCGACCACCGCCTTCCTTGGGTTGAGCGGCTACCTCCTTGCTGGCGAGTTTCGTCATTTTGTCGGGCAGCTTCGAGCGACTGTTCGTTTGGTCAGAAACACCTCCTTTCTTCTTTCCTGAAAGATTTTATTTTTAATCCATTGTCATGACGCGCGGCGCAACGCCTTTACGGTGACGCGTGACGCCCTTCCCGTGACGCGTGACGCCTTTCTCGTTGTTCCGGCTGTTTTAAAATACAATTTTGACGAACCTGGTTTTAACAGGTTTGAGGCAGAAAAATTGGAAGAAAAAATAAAAATTGCTAATTTTAGAATAAAAACTTTTAAAATTTTTAAGAAATTATCTTTTCATGAAACACTTCTACGCGCAGAAAATTTTTATCTTCAACAACGCATCAACGTTGTTTGAAAAAAATACTTTAAGAACGGGGTTATAATCGGAAGAGAAAAAAAATATTGCTAATAAAAGTATTAAAACTTATAAAATATTTAAGAAAAACACTTCATGACACATTAACCGATTTGAAAATTTTGATTCCCATGACAAAAATATATATTTTTTAATCTGCGGTAGCTTACCGGTCGCTCCAGTGGCTTCCTCCTTGTTGCTGACGACAGTCTTTCGACCTCCTACTTCCTTGAGTTGACCGGCTACCTCCTTCTTGCTGGCGAGTGTCGTCATTGTATCAGGCAGCTTCCTCTCACTCTCGTCGGGCCAAGGGAACTCTAAAATTACATGAATACATTTTAATTTAATAATCTATAAATTTCGATAAAATAATATTTATCGCTTTCTATTATTCTCAGATTACAACGCTTCACTTTCTTTGATACCTATTTTAATATATAAATAAAACATCATATTAAATTTACCCTCCAGCTTCTCCAATCCGTTCCACAGATCACATCCTAAAAAAAATTTAACCTTTCATTACAGCACATACTTGATTTTGATGCATTACCATATATTAGCATTGCGCTTGATCGCTTTTTGTCAAGTCGCAAAATGCTATCGATGACAAAGTGTTCTAAAATGGCTGTCTCATCAATTCCAGTCTGGGCAGGCGCCACACCAGCTTCTGTTTTTTCCACACTTATGTTGGGAGGACTCTTGAACTCATTACTATTAGTCTTCAGAATTATCTGAGTCAAGGCCATTTTTTGGACAGATGTCAATTCGTATTTGGCGACCATGGCAAGATCTTCACATGTGTTGAACCAACCATTTTCTGCAAGTGTGTTGATCATTAAAAATTATTATTAATAAATATTTATTAAATAAATAACACCATTTGTGTTTCATTCCTGGATTTGCGTCATAACAAAATTTCTTATATATGAAGAAATCATAAAACATAAAATTAAAGTATATATATATATATATATATATATATATATATATATATATATATATATATATCGCGGCTAGCTCGTCGAAGGACTCGGTTCGCATTCGAGAGGGGGTTTGGACCTGGCTCTCGCACTCTCACCCTTGCAGGGAGGGTGGTGGTTGTGATTTCGGTCTTCTAAGGGAGAGTTTGACCTCAATTTTGATTCCCCCTTCGCGGAATTAACAGTTAAGGGTGAATTTTCGCGAGAGTATTAAGGGTAATTTTCAATTAGGCGGTATTTTGACTTTTACCTCGATCAAAATCCCCCATAAACGACCGAAACCACAACCACCACCATCCCTGCGAGGGTGAGAGCGCGAGAGCCAGGTCTGAACCCCCTCTCGAACACGAACCGAGCTCTTCGACGAGCTAGCCGCGAGCAGCGAGGCAGTCGGCACAATATCTTTTAAGTAAAGAAATGAACAAGCAGACCTTTGCAAAAGAACAATCCTTAAAAAACTAGTTTAATACAATGTAATCTTTACTATACTAAAGTTTCTAACTCTTGATTGATAAATTTTGTTCAAAAATATATTAATTTGATGACTGAATAAATATGCAGAAAATAATATTCAAAATGAAAACATTAAAATTACAATGCAAGTACGACATTAAATGTTTTCATAAAGTCAAAATGGTTGGCATGTTAATAAATATAAAATTTAAACAGTTTCTGCTGCTCACGGCTGGCTCGTCGGCGGGCTCGGTTCGTACTTGAGGGGTTTCCATATATATATATATATATATTATTATTTATTTGAAGCTTATATATATATATATATATATATATATATATATATATATATATATATATATATATATAAGCTTCAAATAAATAAAATATTTGTTTTTAAATTTGAAATTTAGAAAATATGCCTCAAAGTTTTCCTATGAAAAATGCGAACTTACAATTAGAAGAAAATTGCATAGTGATCGAAATTTTATTTTTAAGAAGGTTTTTATCTTAAAAAATGAATAAGAAATTTTATTTTTTCGTAATTTTTGCAACTCCAAATCTCGGATTCTAACCATCAGAATTTAAAAAAAACTACCACCATTGATCTCCCCTGACCAGCTAAAAAGTTAAAGGGTGCTTACCCTCTACCCCTCGTAAAAAGAAAAAGATTTATAATAATGGTTTATTGTATTAATTTACTACTTGTATATATATAAACCTTCAGTGTTCGAATCCGCTCAATTACCTAATATATAGTCGATGGCAGCCTGGATCTCGGCATCCTTAGCAAGGATCTCAACCTGATTACGCTCTTTTTGAAGTATCTTTGAGACAGGAAGTGCGATTCGCTCCCACTCAACAACGCTGCTATCTAAAACCTTCGTCATTCCATTGGCACCGTATCGGAAACAAATCCGAGCAAATGTTAAAGCAGTGGCCATCTTTTCCTTGATTTGTTGACTTTCCGCGGTCACCTTCGGCGGTTCTGAAATGATTTATACATATTTATTTTAACGTAAACACACCTGTTAAGTCTAGACTTAATCAATTACCTTGAAAGAGTTGCTTCCATTCGGCTTCGGCCATTTCGACTCACAGTCAATAAATGTATTGGGGGTGCTAAAGCTGTGGGTGAGCGCTACAATCCTTTGGTGTGCTTTGTGTTTTGGTAATTGTTCGTTCGTTCCAACGTGCGATCCACGTTGTGCGTTCAACTGCCACCTCGTGTTTCTTTGGACAACTACGTGAACGTAAGTTGCGTTAAAAGCCGACTTTCATGGAGTTTCATTGCCCGCTTCCCGCGCAGCGCAAGAATTTACCCTTCCACTTCACAAACATAGTAAACAAACAAACCCACGTCTGCTCATGCTCATGTCTGCTAGCAAAAATCGCAAAAATAAGCTTTTGACTGTTGCAATTTATTTTAAATGGCTTTTGAGTAAACGAGGAGATTGTTATGACACAGACAGAATGCTAAAATGCATCAATAAGGTGACAGATTATTTGTAAAAATCGTAAAAATATGCATCTAATCCTATGATGATTGTGACGACGAAATGAGAGAACTCCTGAACAAGAGAAGTTATTATTATTTTATTTTTTTATGTATGGACCCTACTTATACAATACCCATCGACAAGGGGGGGCGGAGTTGAGGGGCGGGGAGGGGGGCCCGGGTCCGAGAGGTTTTTTGCCGCCGCCCCATAGGGGCCCGGGGGCCCCCTCGAAGCGGGAGGTGTCCCTATGCTCCTGTGTAACAAAATCGGCAAAACGGGGCCGATCGGGCCGAAACCCGGATGGCCGACCGAGGGTCGGCCACAAACGCGGAAACAACCGAGAAACCCGAGATTCCTGCCATAGGCGAATTTAAAAAAAACCAAAAGAGGCATTTTGGAGGGTCTTTCCGGGGCAGCGGGGGGTGCGAGGGGGATGGGGGGTTGAAACCGGCGCCATCGTCTGCAGAATTTAACCTCGAGTTCAGCCATCACCGGTTTTGGCCCGCAACTCCCATAGGAGCCGAGATATGAAATTCCAAAAGCCGAAAAACGTGGTTTGGACAATAATTATTTTTTTTTAGGAGCCCCAGCGAAGGCCCAGGATGTTCGAAGGCCCGCCGCGACCCCTCATTTGAAAGAAGTCGCAATTAGCTTCATTTTGATGTGCGAGTTTGTCATCCTGCTCGAACCGCGCGGAAGGTGGAAGGGCCGAAAGGGTAAAAAACAGGCAAAAGTGGAAGCTCCCATAAGATTAACCCACGTTTTTCGAATCACCTGACGAAAATTCCAAGATAGCCAATCTTCAGGGTTGGCCTTAAAAATAAGGCCCTGCGAGTATGAAATCCGGGTGACCTCCTCAGGGTCAACGGTGACCCTTCAAAGTTCGAAAACGCGATTTTTCGGTACTCGCGGCCCCCCCGCAGGGTCCCTATGGGCCCCAGCGCCCCCAAACTCGAGATTCAAGCAGGCGACGAATGGAGGAGGCCAACGGTGTGCGGAAAAGATTTTTCCGCCCCATAGCGAAAAAGTTATTAAACGGGCAAATTTTGCCCATTTTCCGGTCCGCACTTTTCGGCAGGCATATCTTCGGACCTGAGAAAAATTTATAAAGAAACGGCTCTAGAGTCGATGCGGAATTTATCTACGAGCATTTTAAGACCAAATTCGACCTGATCGGATGAAAAACATGAGAGGTATAAACTTTGGCGCGCGGCGCGGAAGGGTTTTTCGCCGCCCATAAGCTTAACATGGGAATTTGGAATTCGGATTTCGGGCCGAAAAAAAAATCTTTTGGGCCGCGATTGCTGTACCACGCTCTTCCGCCCGGCTAACAGTCCCTGCAAACCGAATTTGGCGGAAATCCGGCCCATAGGCGAATCACGGCGGCGCATTGAAAAACCCAGCACGTAAATGAACAGGCTGAAAATACGCGCATCGGCGCCGCGGAGCCGCCGCGCATTTAATCTCGAATTTGACCATCGCACGCCCACGACTGAGTGCGCGGAGGTCTGAATCCAAATTTTTACCCGTCTAACTCTTCCAAAATTCATTTTATAGGCGATTTTCGGTTTTATAGGTGTGCAAATCGCGTGCACGGCAGAAGCAGCGTGCGGCGCGGCACCGTGCCGCACACATTTATTTTTGCCAAAATTCGAGTATTCGCCGCAGCAACGACCGCGACCCCTCATTCGAAAGCGCCCGCCGAGATCTTTAACCTGAAGCAACCGGCCGACCTTCCCCAGGGTCCCCCGACCTGAGACCCTTCCGCAGGCCGAATTTAACCGCGTTTTCGGCGTTTTCCAGCAAGTTTGACGTTGCTTTGCGTCCACCAGCCGCACTTGAAACCACCAACCTTCCCCAAGTCACCCACCCTGAGCGTGCACTGCAGGCGCATTTCGCCCGCCGCACAAGAAACAATGTAAATCATTTTTTCGCCAAAATTCGAGTATCCGCCGCAGCGTCGATCACGACCCCTCATTCGAAAGTGCCCGCCGAGATCTTTAACCCGCCGCGACCGGCCGACCTTTCTCAGGGTCCCCCGACCTGAAACCGTCGAATTGAGCGCCATGGTCTTCGCCGCACAACCACCGGTCCGGCGGAGCGATTTTCGCGCGCGACCCCTCCCCGGAGGCGTCTCGCCGGCGCGCGCACCCCCAACCACCCCCGCCGACCTTTCTCAGGGTGGCCGCCCTGACATCTTTCATTCAGCCGGCCTTCTCGGCGCTTCCGGCGCCGCAGGCGCCGACGCGCCCCCGCCCGGTGGTCGCTGCCCGCCACCCGCTCTCTGGGGCGACTCCGAGTTGGCCCCCGCCCCCGAATTAGCCCCCGACCGTAAGCGAAGCGTGAAACGCTTGTTGAAACATTAATACTACTACTACTACTAAACTACCGCATAACAAACGAAAGAACAAACTGGTAACAGGGAAGCTCTATGTATGTACACCACCGTGTTGTAAAAGTGAGACCTTTTTTTTAACAAAAAAATATAATTATTAATTAATCATTCTACTCTGCTAGGCAGCGAACACGTTTGTAGCGGCGATCATTATTAATTATTAAAATCATTATATATCAGAACGGTCTAGCGTAGAAACGGGCAAAGTGACATGTGTTCTAGTCACCATGATTATATTCTCGTAAAAATCTCTCCGGCACTTCCACCTAGATGTAACGCGTGAGAAAAGAATGTTAATTAACAACGCAATCAACTTTATTGTACGTGTACTTTAATTTTGAGCAGTGTGCAACCGCGCTGTTTGTTGAACGTATAAATTAATTACTCTCGCCATCCCTATAGGTGGAGAATACAAAAATTATAAAAAGGAATGAAAACTTCTAAATATATATGCAACTGCATTTCAATTGTACCGGTCCCCCGTCAGATTTTAATAATTTAAGGCTCAAAAAGTGACCGATTCTCAAGGATCTGTGTAAGCCGGGAAGCGAGCAACAAAATTCATCTCTGGCTTGTGATAAACAAGTCCGCGCGAACCAATCCAGCATTCGCACTCCACGCATGCCGTACGCACTCACATGATTGCAACATGTTAGACCACGCTTCGTTCGTTCACGATTTCATTCGGATGCTAGCGATTGTGGTGGCGCCGGTGGATCAAATTGTAACCGGTTTTCAAAGGGGGCGTGAGTTGTGTGACAGTTTGTTGCGGCACGAGCACTATTATAATATTATGACTATGCATCGGTATTCTTCTTTGTTGAAAAAAACCGGTACAAAATTTGTATCTGCTGCCTGGTGACCCGTTCGTTATTCAACTCGATCACTGCAGCGGGCAGCGGCCTTTTAACGTCCTTGGTTATGTACATACACTCCTCATTTTACATACTCTCTTTCCAATTGACCTGCTTTTTTTGCCATTCTTCCGTTATTCTGCCAATTTTTCACGTCTTTTCGTCTGAATTGCCGACTGAGTGAACCGATCGCAGATAATCTGCAGGAATTTAAGGACATATTAAATACATACGCATCCACTGAAAATTCTTTGCGAGTTCTGCTGCCGATAACGGGTGGCAGAAGGAGAGGAATAATTCGCGAACGAGGTATGTTCAATTATGCATTATTTATTTACAAATTCGATTGGACCGCGTCTTTGCATTGATTGATGAACATATAGTTGTCCAGGCCGAGGCCAACAGCAGCTGCAGGGAAGTGGAGAGGAATATCCAGCGTTGGGGCGGCTGCAGATCAACAATTCTGGCCAAGGACGCGGTCAAGGTGACCCCCGCTCAGGCTTAGGGCCTGTCAATGTCGCCAGGGAAAGCCAGCCTTGCATGCAGTCCGTGCCACATACAGTCTCCCACATGTCAGTCCTTCGAAGGACAGTCTTTCGACGGCGACTGTGGAAACCAGCAGCAGCGGGTGGCGCCGACCAATTCCGTCAGAAAGTAAGTTTTTCATAATTTAATTGAGAATCGTCCTCATCTTTGCAAATTAATCTCGTTACCTTTAATTTTGCAGCGGTGAGATTTCCAAGTTTCCCGCTAGAAACGGACAGGGCACGCAAGGCAAGCAGGTGAATGTGCTGTCCAACCACTTTGCGATTTCGCTCCCGAAAGGAAATCTTGAGACGCTCATCACCCAGTATGACGTGGATATGAAATTGATCAGCCAGAAGGACGGTTCGCTCAAGGACTGTCCCAAAAAATTCATCAAGTAATATTTGCACATTGATGTTTTTCACTTTGGCATATTTTAATTTTTGGTATGGTCATGCGCGGTATTCAGATGTTTTGCCAGGAAAATTGGCCTGCTCGGAATCCTGCTTTCGACGGCAGCAAGGGCCTTTACTGCTGTGGCGAGAAACTGCTTCGAGGAGAGGTAATTTTTTTTCAAACTTAATAAGCAAGTGAGTTTAACGATTTATTTGGATTGAAGTTCAAAAATTACTTGATAAAAATTAAATTAAACCAATGTGTCTTTAAAGCAAGGCAGTAGGAATTTGATATTTTAAAAGAATCTGAAGAATTTGCTATCACCACACATGTCATGCATTTTTTTGGCGAGAGAATGTGAGAAATTTCTTGCATGCCGTGTGTGCCACATTAAACATTTTATCTCTTTGCTGATCTGCTGGATTAAGAGGCATGCAGACGCACTTGTGGAATGCGTTGTTGCACACCTGACTGCGTCAATGCTGCCTTTATTTTAAAGTTAAGTCTCGTCTACGAGAATTAATAAGGCGGTGGCTATGCTGAACTTTTCCCTGGCGAATCTAGCTGGCGTGACAATATTTTAAACGTTGACGTTTGATAGTGCCGAAGGGCTGGAACACATTTTTTCTCCTGCATTTTTCTTAATTATGACTTTTTCACGGGCGGCTGCCCACACGTGACCCAAAATTAACTGGCTGGCGTGGCGCAGCGCGGCTGAATGGCTGGAACTAAATATTTCTCAAAAGAAACACAAGAACACGCAGGGTTCGCAGAAACCCGCATTTAAAAAAAACAGCATGGCAATTAACTGTTTTGCGGGGGTTTTCTGCAATTTTGCGAATTTTTTCTTACACTTTCAATTTCATAGATAAAAATATTCACGTATTCATAATCAGTATGAGTGCCACTGTTGTCACCATTAAAAGAAAGAAAATTTAAAATCGTTATTTTCCTAAATTTTAAATTTTTTTGCTCAAAATGTGTCCTACTCGGAATAATGCGGAAAACCTGCTGGTTTTTCTCCTAGTTAGTTTTTGCGCTGAAAAAACAGCAATGCATTTTTGCGCATTACAAAATCAGCCAACCATGATAACAGGGCTGCCATAAACCCTTAAACAAAGATAAACTCCATCAATTCGTAAATAACTCCTCTCTACCCCTAGATTTAAGCCCTCCATTTTGACTGATTTCAGATGACTAGAGATGTGACTGTGCAAAATTTTGAGCGTTTCGACGCAGCTGGTAGACCACTAACTGAGAAACTGCGGATTAAAGTGCAGGAGGTGGGCACGGTGAGTCTCGCCGGAATCGGCCAATCCTTGCAGAAAGTGCCCCAGGAGAGCATCCAGGCGATCGACATCATCCTTCGTCACTGCGGCATGACCAAGTTCGTGCAGGTTGGCCGCAGCTTCTTCTACAAGCCAATTGAGGTGCAGAGTCTTGGCGGCTGCATGGACCTGTGGCACGGCATCTTCCAAAGCGCCATGTTTGGCACTGGGAATAAGCTTTTTCTCAATGTAGATGGTATGTTTTCTTCTGCTCATTTTGCCATGCGAAAATATTTTTCCAACTGATTGTAGTATTACATTACGAATAAGAGCAAATTTTTGAGGTAACAGATGAATTGAAAGTTGTATTGCTGCTGATATGAGCTTATCAACGTGTATTTCTTTTTTAAATTGGCCAGCAAGCCAATCAAAATGCAAAAAAACTCCTCGGAATATTATCCATAATATCCAGCTTAAATTATGATGAATAACTCTTCCTCCGTGCTGATTGGCTTCATCTTCACCGCTACGAAAACAAATTAGAACTTTTTTCTAGTTTCTTGAAGAACCTCAAAGGAGTTAGACAACCGCGTTTGTGATAATGTTGAGGAGAAAATAAAATAAAAAAAGAGTGGCAGTCAAACGATTATTGGGAGGGTTTTTTGACATGAATATTCCGTAGTGCTGAAAATGCAAGCCAAAATAAATTTGGACGTCGGGCAATCCGCATTGAGGATATTCTGCTGCTCTCTCTCCATTCATTCGCAATTAAATCGGTTCAAATCGACTTGTCAAACTCTTTTTAGCTGCATGTAGAACGAACCAATCAGTTTTTCGCTCATTCTATGGCCAAATAATCCGCTATCCGTTAAGAGAGGCATTGTTATGGGAGGAATAAGGCGTTCCGTGCATTTTTAGAACGCCCTGATCGCCTATAGACTCAAATTATTCTTCTTCTGTGGAGAGAAAAAACGACTCAGCCGCAAAATCTCCATAGAAACGTTCAACAAATATTTTTATTTTAAATTTATTTTATTTATTGCAGTGGACAACCAAATTTAACATCCTCAAAGGTGACTAGCCTTTAAATCTGTTCCAATGTGGCTCTTTTTGTTGGCTTTGAACTTTTGAAATAGTTAAATTCATCGTTTGTGTCCCCATTTTTGCAATTTTCAATTCCATGTTTGATGTCTAATTTTAATTTTTTTTCCTGTTGATCAAAGTGGCCCACAAGGGTTTTCCGCGGGACCAGACGGTGCGAGACCTGGTTGCCGACCTGGGAACCAAACCACTAATACGTGACCGGCCTGCGCCGCCACATTTCAATCCTGAGAATCAATACAAGTTTGGCGTTAACACGGATCTAGATGACAAGATTCGCAACTACCTCAAAGGTTTAAATTCTAAGAAATATAGACAGGCAGAGAAAAAATAATAATATGTTCTTGTGCGCAGGTTTAAAAATTAAATATGAGATCCCCAATGATAAGACGTCGAGAAGGGTTTACCGGGTCAACGACCTGGTTGAATCACCACCAAACAAAATGTAGGTTTTTACTTCATACTCACTGGAGTCCTGCGAAGATTTCTAATTAGCAAAACATTTTTTATAAATTAAAAACCGACGGAAGTTTTTATTTTAATTGAAACTGTTAAGCTCTCCAGGTTCTCAATCATATTCCTATTTTTACAGATTTGTGCTTGATGGCCAAGGGGAAATCAGCGTGTATGACTACTATGCCAAAATGAAAAACTACAAGATCCGCTTCCCTGACTGGCCCTGCCTGCACGCAGGACCCAGAGACAAGACCATCTTTTTGCCCATGGAGGTGAGTTAATCATCTCGTCTTTAAACTAAAAACCCAATAAATTTCTATTAGCTGTGCAAAGTGGCGCCAAACCAAGTCACAGTCAAAAAGCTGAATGAGGAGCAGACAAGGATGATGGTCAGTAAGGCTGTTACCAAACCGGACGTCCGTAAAAAGAACATCTTCAAAGCTGTGAGTTTATTAATATTATAATGTCGTCTCTAAAGGTAAAATTGCTCTCAAAACCGCAGCTAGGAAACCTGGGATTGAACAACGACCGGTGTTTGGGTGAATTCAACATCAGTGTGGGCACGCAGATGACACAGGTGCGCGGAAGGGTGCTTCCTCCGCCCTCCCTGGCGTACAGATCAGATCAAGATATCAAGGTGATGAACGGCGCGTGGCGAATTGACAGGGTGAGGTTCCTCACCACTGGCCGCGCTGTCGAGTCCTGGGATTTTATCATCGTGTGCGACAGTAAAAGCACCTCTGATAGGTAGAAAATTTATTGCGTCTTTCAGGGATCGGATTTTAAAATGGTGTTTTCGAACAGAATGAAAGTTTTTGAGTGGGTTTAACTACATTTAGAAGGGCTTAAAATGCCATGTTTTTATGAACAGAGACCTCAACACATTCAAGAATCATATGGTGTCCGTTGGCAACAATCTTGGAATGCCTTTCAGCAGAGAATCTAGAGATATGTGGACCGCAGTGCCCAACTTGAAACTCCTGGCCCAATTCTTGGAGAGCCAAGCCAGATACCTTAGAGGAGGTCCGTTGGACATTGTCTTTGTCGTCTTACCTAAAAGCTTTGATGGACTAAACGCATACCGTGAGCATCTAATACATGTCTGAACCTAAACACATTGAATTGTCTAATTAATTAAGTTCTAACCACGGCTATTAAGCTCTGTTCTAAAATATAATAAAATATTTATGGTTTTGGGCTTTCCCGGAAAAATAAGAACGTTTTCCTTGGGCCGTAGGACAATCCAGGAAAATCTTATTCGGGAGAAAGAGAAAAATAATCGCGATGGACGCTGGGCAGTTGCCAGTCTCTCCATAAATCTAGTTAAGCTGCGCCAGCCACATAAGCCAAAAAGGAAAAAGGGTCAAAAATAAAAAGTGCAGGAGTAAAAATGTTTTTTAGCTCATCTGGCCGTCAAGCACTTTTAAAATTCACCTTTATTCATTTATCCCCCTCGCCAGCTGCTGCTGAGACCTCTATAATAATTGAACTCTTATTGTTGTAAATATCATTGACAATTTAATCACTCACAGGGCTCATTCTATTACTCCACCATCACCAACATCCTGCTGAAAGTCAACGCTAAGCTAAACGGCAAGAACCACCGCATCCACATGAGCTGCAGGTATTGTGACCCACCTCCGACTTTCTTTTTAACTTTTGCATGACACACATTTCTTTTATAATTTTAGGCCATCCTGCTTCAATGAAAATGTGATGATTATGGGAGCCGACGTCACGCACCCGCCTCCAGATTCCCAGTCCTGTCCCTCTTTTGCAGCCGTGAGTTTTTTTATTTGACAGAAACACCCGACATTACATTATATATTATTTATTATCTAGGTGACTGCTAGCCACGACAGGGAGGACTTGTTCAAGTTCAACATGCAGTGTAGGCTGCAGCCTCCAAAGGTGGAGGAGATTCAAGACCTGGAGAACATCACCCTGGAACACCTCCGATACTTTGCGGACAAGAATAGCGGAAAATACCCAAGCCGCATCATTTTCTACAGGGACGGCGTCAGCGATGGACAGTTTGACATGGTATTGCAATTTGGCAGGGTCAGGGATTGATTTGAATTAATGATTTGGTCATTTAGGTGCTTTCATCTGAACTTGTGGCCATGAAGAAGGCGTTCAGGACCATTGGAGAGTCGTACAAACCTAAAATCACCTTGCTGGTCGTGCAGAAGAGACACCACACAAGGTTTTGAGTTCTGTTTAGTAAAAACGGCTGAAATAGGTTATTTTTTAATTTCCTAATTTTAATCTAAAGACTGCTAACCAAAAACCGTGCCATTATATGATTCAAACCCCAATTTGGAAAGGTAAAACTAGTATAATAAAATGGAAAGGGATTTTTGTGGTCAGAAAATTGGTATAATGTATTTTTCTGGCTCCATAACATGAACTGTCCAACCAAATCCTCAGGACTCAAGAATTTTTGTTGATTGGATGCGTTTTGTAGAACCCTTTGTTCGCTTTTTTGTCTGCAGGTTCTTCCCAAACCAAGGAGATGGAGACAGGAATGGAAATGTGCCTGCTGGCTTTGTGGTCGACAACACGATCACTCACCCAACAGACATGGACTTTTACCTCGTAAGCCACCAGAGCATCCAGGTAATAGATATCTCATTTTAATAGGAGAAATAGGGTTGCATTTTTTTCCTTACTCAATTTTCGCCCATTTCTTGATTTTTTCCATGTTTTTTACTTGTGACATTTTTAAATTTGCAGTCAGGAGTGGTCGAAATTTCCTTTACTGTGCAAATTTTTCTTTTAAATTGCCTTAATTGGTAAAAATTGTAAAAAAAACAGTTGTTATCACTGTACTGGTTTTTTTAATGAGTTTCTGCAACTCAGATATAAATAAACGTGATCAAATAATTATTAAACCTCTGTGCGCTTCCGAAACTGTTAAATTTGAATGAATAATCTAGCTTATTAAACATGTCGTAAAAGTTAGAATGCGACAGGCATAATTCCAATTTATTAAAACACCCTTATTTATACAAAAAAGTGGAAAGTAGGTGTGTCCTGTTCATGGAAAAGGCCAACTTCCAGTTCTACAGCCAAACATTGCTAGATTTAAATTAACATAATATTTGTTTGTCTTGAAATTATGCAGGGTACGTCTCGCCCGACCAAGTACAAGGTGCTTTACGACGACCCCAAAATGACCGAGGACGAGCTGGAGAAGCTGACATTTTTCCTGTGCCACCTGTACGCTAGATGCAACCGCAGCATCTCCTACCCTGCACCCACCTACTACGCCCACCACGCAGCCACGCGCGCCAAACTCTACTTCAACGAAGGGTACGTCTCATCACAATTGACCCTTAAATTTTAATTTCACTTTTGTTTTGAGCAATTCTGCGATTATGTGTTCTGAACGTTTTTCCTGGTTTATGGAAGACTTTTTTATCTGAGGATTAGGACCGTAACTGTATGATTAATGATTAAAATTTGTTATGTATGTTTGTGCAGAAAGTCGACGATCGACGTGAACGATGAGGCGGCTTTGAGACATGAGAACATGAAGGTGGGCCACGCAATGGAAAATATGATGAAATCTCACCCAATGTTCTTCGTTTAGTCATCACCAAGTGGTCACTGCAATTGTCAGAGTATTTTTGGACCCTACTTATTTAATGGAATTTTCATATTGCCTTTGAAGTCGTGGCAGGGCCCGCCATATCGTCTGCTCTCGCAAACTTTTAGATTTCATGTTTAAAGTTTTTTATTCTAAACTATTCAAATTCGTAATGTGATAATTTCAGAACTGATTTAATGTCAAAAAGTCTTTATGAAGGATTGATTCTGTTTAAAATCGTTTAAATATTATGTTTTTTTGCATTTCTGAAATTTTTTTATTTAATTCTACTTGGTAATATTATGCGAATGACATGCGGTTAAATTTCTGATGAGATATTAAATATATTAGTTGTTGCTTCTTGTAGCGAAATAATAGAAATTGAAGAAATTATTTACTTAACTATACTGCCATTTTTCATTTTAAAGTTTCATTAACCCAAAAGAGGAAAATAGAGGATGAAAAGAGCATGGTTAAATAACTACCCACATTCGCAAACTTCTCAGTTGAAATTCATGTAAATTTGTTAACTTTTAAGGAGGAGTTTTAATAACGGCCAAAATATATTAAATTTAAATATAGTTTGCGCAGTAATCAAATCAGGACCAAGAACAAGTGAAGTGTAAGATTATGCCTAAATTCTTAGAAAATTAAACGATTGATTGGCAATGATTATGCTTTAAAAATTTGGAAGTCGAATTTGCTTGTATCTGCTTATTAACCGCGATTCCTGTCCCGAAAAAAATAACTTACTCCCGGTCCGATTCTCATATGAACGCTTCGTACTTCTGCTCGGGGTCCAAAAAAGATTTATAATATGTCTAATTATGTAATTGTAACCTTTCTGTATTGATATAACCAATAAAAGTGCTGCCCATCTGGCTGCCCACTGAGGGTATCCCCGGGCGGGCACCCAATGGTTTCCTTTTGGCTACCTTTTACCTAGGGCTGTCATTTTGCGCTATACTGAAATTTAACTTTTTTAATGAACAGAGTCAATTGACCTGCCACCTGACAGCCCTAGATAAAAGGTGGTCAAAAGGTAACCATTGGCTGCCCACTGGTGGTAACCTCAGCCGGGCACCCGATGGTTAGCTTTCGGTCAACGAATTTTATCGGCCTCTCATTTATTACGCTCCCTGAATCCAGGTATCCTTTAAATGTAAGTTTGCATGCCTATCACGTTATTGGCTAAACAAAATCCCTGACTGAGCAACAATTTAGTCTGTTTTGCTCTACGATGTGTTCAGATTCAGACTCTGAATGTTTATCTGAATTGAATTAATGTTCCATATGTGGAAACAAGGAATTAAAATCTTGATCAAGTGTGGCAAATATAATATGTTTGTTTCAATTATTATCCCATTTTTGTACTGCAACTAGCTCAAATTCAATTAAAAATACGTATATATAACCGCTAATCGCAAATTATATCTTTCATTTTTCGGGCAAAAGAATTAAAATGAAATTTCAAAACTTCAGCTGAACACCTTTTAATCTCCCAAAAACACCTACATTACTTAAGCAACATTTTCTTGAATTTAATCAAGTTTTTCAGTCCCACACCAATTGGCTTCCGACGTCCTACATTATAGCAATAGAGCAGCAGGTACAACTCTGGTGAGGCAATCTGATCCTCGATATCCATTTCATACTCCACCAGTTTCGAGCCTCCTTGTTTGAATGGTCTCTCCATCGAAATGTAGAGACCAGCGAGGATCCTTTCAATTTTTGTGATGGTTGAGGAGATGAGCTTATACTTTGGATTGAAATAGTGGACAGATTGCTGTTCCAGATTGATCAAGATTATCGTCAACACGTCTTGGTGTAATCTGCACGGCAGGTAAAGCAAATTGATTTGATCGCCCACGACAACTTCCTGTTTCTCCGTGGGTTTTGAGATGAATGAGTGCACAGTTGTCATCTTGAGTTGAGTTTCATTTTCTTTTGATGAAACAACTCTTGACAAGAGAAGATCAAACAAGGCGTTTGGAATTGCTTCCATCACGCCACTGGCACTATAAACTGCGCACATTTCCTGAACCTCTTCCTCTCCAGTGTCCTCGAGTTCGTAGGAGAGCACTTCAACGCCAAAGCTTTGGGACCTGTAACAATATGATTTTACATAATTTACACTACAATAATACACTTTTTACTTTTACAAAATCTTAACAAAATCTGACGCTCTACCCGTGACGCGTGACGCCCTCAATGTTAGGCATTGACTTAATATCAAAACGTTAATGTTTTTTTTTCTCAAAATAATGAATTGCCCGTATGTTCAAACAATAACCCAGGTAGCAAAATATCTTTGATAAAGATTGGGGGGTTTTCAAATTATTTTAAAAATATTTTCAGACATCCTTACAGAGGGCAATATTGTTGATGGTATAGGGAAAAAATACTTTGCCAATAATTTCGAATTATTTTACAGAAGTAATCGTTCAAGTTATTTTGTAAGGAACGACTTTAAAAGATTATTTAGTAATCTCTTGGTTCGGTTCTGGTTAAAATAATTTGAAAATATTTCTATTAAATATATATTTAGACATTATTTTCAAAAGATAAATCCCAACATAATTCAAGCTAACTTAATTTATTATACTCGACATAAAACGTTTTAAAAATGGTTTCCGCAAATATTTTGAACTTAATATTTTTTGGAATTATTTACTTTTTGTAGTGGGGTTAAAGTGGGGGTATTCCTGCCCAAGTGTCCATCTGCCGTTAACGGCTAAAAGAACGGCAGAAAGAATTTTTTCAAGTTCATATTCGGATGTGACGCCGCCGCTTGAGGCGCTTTTATGATGCTTGCGTGAACGGAACGCAAGGTGTGATCGCGAACTCACAGAATTCGCACCGACGCGCGTGAATTGAAGCTATCATTCAACATTATTCAACAATATTATTGCTTACCAGTTTTCCTTATGTTTCTCTTGTTTGTGTTGTCCAAGGGCTTTGCAGCCTTTAAAGTTCGTTTTGCAAATGTTGCAGGCCAGCTCAGTATTAAAAACATGCTCATGCAAGCTGCCTTCCTCAGTGTACTTCAAATCATTGGAGCAGTACACGCAGTCATACCTACATGAAGTTGTTCTATTATTTTTTTTTTTAGTGATATATGGGGGACACACTTTTCGCCCAACACTCACACTTCTCGCTAGGATAGGGCATTACATTGATTCTTCCCATCAAAAAACGAGAAGTGTGAGTGAGCGGAAAGTGTGAGTCCCCCATGCATATTCTCTTTACCTGTTCTGGGGGATTGCGTCCTTACAGCGAGAACGATGATCTCTTAATTGGTCGCTAGCCTTGCTGTTACCATCCAAGTTTACAGTATAAGGACAAACCTTACATCCCGCTTTGGAAAACATAATTATCTGTTCTTCTAAACAAGTCGACAATTTTGTAAACGAAAATGGCGAAGCAACGATAGAGAGGTTTTATTCCCACTTGCGAAAAACTCTGACACACGCCCCTCTTCGCCTCCCTCTGCACGTGGGCGAAACAGGCAACAAACTCCAAGACGCCATCTGATTGGCTGAAAAGCTATCGACCTGCTACCTGCCAGTGGATGCTGAACTTCTTACAATTAGATGGCGCATTTACGCGCCATATAAGACTATGAGTGAGCACGTGAGCAGGGGCTGCTTGCGATCCTAAGTGCATTCCACTGCCCCCTCGTGTTTCTTTGGACAATACGCAAAGAATTTCTGGATTTCTTGTTAGAAAAATGAGAAAAATTAGCATTCTCATAAAAAAACGTTGGTTTATGGTTCATTAAATGGAAATAATAACACGTATTAGTTTCGTTCTTCTCACATCCGTCTAGCACCTCTGTCAGTTTTATTTACAACCTGCTCCTTATACGTAAGTCTTGGTATTACTTTTGGCAATGATGAGATGGCTCTGCTGATGCTGATGAAATTTCACTTTTCTCGCTTTCTTGAAAATTGGCAAAATTGACTTACTTCCAGTTGGACACAAAACAAAGCTAGGAATGTGCCAAAGCTTCCTAATTTGAAGCAGAAAATGACCGTTTGAGTTGTAAATTAATTATATATCCAATTTAAACAAAAAAATCGCTGTGACAAAGACCCGGAAATTTTCACAAAGCGTAGCAGCTGCCGTCTATAGGAGAGAGGCTAATACCGAAAAACAGCGATGAAATTTCAAAGACACCGACGAGAGAGTGAGAGGGGGAGGAGGTTAGAGCGGCGTCTCCTTCTTCCAGGGAAAGCCGTTGCTCCTGGTGGCCTGGCACTTGGCCGTGACCTGCTTCCTGGCCGCCTCGAAGCCGTTCTTCAGGCCGACCTTGATGCCGCCGGCCACGCTGTTGGCGCTGGTCTTGAGGTTGGGGTTGGTGGCGATGCCGTTGCGCTTCGACTTGGCAGAGTTGTCGAGCGGCGTCGGCCGGCTGCCCAGGATGATGCGCATGTGCGAGTCCTGCGTGAACGACAGCGGCGCCAGCGACACCGGCATCGTGTCCGGGAACGGCGAGTTGATGGCCGTCGAGTTGGCCAGCGTCGGCCGCTCGCCCTTGGGCGGCGAGCTGTTGCTGTTGCGCACGCTCGAGTCGCTCAGCGGCGATTGCGGCGGCGACGCGTAGATCGGACTCTGCGGCTCGCTCAGCGGCGACAGCAGCAGCACCTGCAACACATTTTACCAATGTTTAGACCTGACATGAAGGTAGGCAAATTTTTAATCCGTACCTGGCTTAGGGGCCGGTGTTTGGAGGCGCGTTGCAGCTGCTGGGTGAAGGAGAGGTCCATCCTGGGCTGCTGCACCAGGGTGACGCCCTGAGCAGACTTGGTGGAGGAGCCGGTGAAGTTGGAGCTGCTCTTGCTCGACGACTGGTTGCCCACTGAGATGTACGAGCGGCGCTTCAGGTCCGAGGTGCTGTCCGGGCTGACGTCCTGTCCGCCGACTGGCGAGTGCGACCGGTACGACGGAGGCATCAGCACGGCCGACGAAACCTTCGACACCATTGCAGGGGGACCCTGAAATTTTTTTATTAATAAATCCTGATTTTTTTCTATTCAATAATTCCAATTTATTTATTTTTTGTGAACTTTCAAGTGGAAATATTTTATTTTTAATTTAAAGTAAGTCGTTAAAGATGTCAAAAATTTGATGAGAAAATGTGAGGCCGATTTCCCAAATATTCAGGGTGAAATCTGGGCAAATCGGACTCTAAATACGCTTAAAAAAAGTTGAGAAAATCATTCAGAGTTAATAGTATTCTATAGATTTAAAACCACAGCAACAAATTTAAAGTTGATTTAAACCGACAATAGAATGAATTGTCATTTGACGCACCTGCCAACTGGCGGACTGCAGCGCCGTTCTCTTCTCCTTGTCGGTGGCGTTGACGTCGGCGCCGGCGTCGAGCAGGAGGGCGGCCATGTCGGTGAGTCCCTGCCAGGCGGAGACGTGGAGCGGCGTGCGGCCCTCGCTGTCGGCGCCCTCGAGGTCGAGCAGCGTGGTGGGCGTTGCCAGGCCTCCGCGGGGTGGCGGCGCCGGTGGGCCGAACGACGCCGACTCGGCGATCAGGCAGCGAGCCATCGAGACGCGGTTTTCCAGCGCCAGCACCTACAGCGTCAAGCGGCCGTCGGCGTCCTTGGCGTTGGGGTCGGCGCCGGCCTTGATCTGGCCTCGCAATGAAACTGAAAATTAAGCGCCTCGCGACGCCCTATACCCGTTACGCGTAACGCCCTCCCCGTTACGCGTAACTCCCTATCCCAGAATCGGGCCGGGATCAAGTAATTTTTTTCGGACAGGAATCGCGGTTAATGAGCAGTTAAAAGCAAATTCGACTTCCAAATTTTGAAAGCATAATCATTGCAAATCAATCCTTTAATTTTCTAAGAATTTAGGCAAAATCTTAAACTTCACTTGTTCTTGGTCCTGATTTGATTACTTCGCAAACTATATTTAATTTTAATATATTTTGGCCGTTATTAAAACTCCTCCTTAAAAGTTAACAAAGTTACATGAATTTCAACTGAGAAGTTTGCGAATGTGAGTAGTGATTTAACCATGCTCTTTTCATCCTCTATTTTCCTCTCTTTTGGGTTAATGAAACTTTAAAATGAAAAATGGCAGTTTAGTTAAGTAAATAATTTCTTCAATTTCTATTATTTCGCTACAAGATGCAACAACTAATATATTTATCTCATCAGAAATTTAACCGCATGTCATTCGCATAATATTACCAAGTAGAATTAAATAAAATAATCTCAGAAATGCAAAAATACATAATATTTAAACGATTTTAAACAGCATCAATCCTTCATTAAGACTTTTTGACATTAAATCAGTCCTGAAATTATCACATTACGAATTTGAATAGTTTAGAAGTAAAAAACTTTCAAAATGAAATCTAAAAGTTTGCGAGAGCAGACGATATGGCGGGCCCTGCCACGACTTCAAAGGCAATATTAAAATTCCATTATATAAGTAGGGTCCAAAAATAGTCTGACAATAGCAGTGACCACCTAGTGATGACTAAACAAAGAACATTGGGTGAGATTTCATCATATTTTCCATTGCGTGGCCCAACTTCATGTTCTCATGTCTCAAAGCCGCCTCATCGTTCACGTCGATCGTCGACTTTCTGCACAAACATACATAACAAATTTTAGCAGAATTTCTCAAAACAAAAGTGAAATTAAAATTTAAGGGTCAATTGTGATGAGACGTACCCTTCGTTGAAGTAAAGTTTGGCGCGCGTGGCTGCGTGGTGGGCGTAGTAGGTGGGTGCAGGGTAGGAGACGCTGCGGTTGCATCTAGCGTACAGGTGGCACAGGAAAAATGTCAGCTTCTCCAGCTCGTCCTCGGTCATTTTGGCGTCGTCGTAAAGCACCTTGTACTTGGTCGGGCGAGACGTACCCTGCAAAATTCCAAGACAAATAAATATTATGTTAATTTAAATCTCGCAATGTTTGGCTGTAGAACTGGAAGTTGGCCTTTTCCATGAACAGAACACACCTACTGCAACGACCTTTCAGTATTTTTGTATAAAAGGCTTTGTTTTTATCAACTGGGAAAATGCCTGTCGCATTTTAATTTTTATGACGTGTTTAGTAAATTAAATTATTCATTAAAATCGAACAGTTTCTGAAGCGCAAAGGTTTACTAATTATTTGATCACGTTTATTAATATCTGAGTTGCAGAAACCCATTAAAAAGCAGAGTGAAATGATAACTGTTTCTTTTACAATTTTTACCAGTTTCCTGCAAGCGCATTGTTTAAATTTCAGTTTGTTAATAATTTTCTGATTATAAAAACTCATCATGAAAAGTTGTCAGAGATAATTTTGGAGAAATTGAAGCAATTTCTAAGTAAAAAACTGCACAGTAGAGGACATTTTGACCACTCCCGACTGCAAATTTAATATTTTCACAGGGGGCAAATGGAAAGAAATCAAGAAATGGGTGAAAATTGAGTAAGTAAAAAATGCAACCCTAATCTCATTAAAATAAGAGATAAACCACCTGAATGCTCTGGTGGCTTACGAGGTAAAAGTCCATGTCTGTTGGGTGTGTGATCGTGTTGTCGACCACAAAACCAGCAGGCACGTTGCCATTCCTGTCTCCATCTCCTTGGTTTGGGAAGAACCTGCAGATTAAAAAGCGAACAAAGGGTTTTACAAAACGCATCCAATCAACAAAAATTCTTGAGTCCTGAGGATTTGGTTGGAAACTTCATGTTATGGAGCCAGAAAAATACATTATATCAATTTTCTGACCACAAAAATCCCTTTCCATTTCATTATACTAGTTTTACCTTTCTAAATTGGGGTTTGAGTCATATAATCGCATGGTTTTTGGTTAGCAGTCTTTAGATCAAAATTAGGAATTTAAAAAATAACCTATTTCAGCCGTTTTTACTAAACAGAACTCTTAACCTTGTGTGGTGTCTCTTCTGCACGACCAGCAAGGTGATTTTAGGTTTGTACGACTCTCCAATGGTCCTGAACGCCTTCTTCATGGCCACAAGTTCAGATGAAAGCACCTAAATGACAAAATCATTAATTCAAATCAATCCCTGGTCCTGCAAAATTACAATACCATGTCAAACTGTCCATCGCTGACGCCGTCCCTGTAGAAAATGATGCGGCTTGGGTATTTTCCGCTATTCTTGTCCGCAAAGTATCGGAGGTGTTCCAGGGTGATGTTCTCCAGGTCTTGAATCTCCTCCACCTTTGGAGGCTGCAGCCTACACTGCATGTTGAACTTGAACAAGTCCTCCTTGTCGTGGCTAGCAGTCACCTGGATAATAATTATAATGTGTGATGTCCGGTGTTTTTTGTCAAATAAAAAAACTCACGGCTGCAAAAGAGGGACAGGACTGGGAATCTGGAGGCGGGTGCGTGACGTCGGCTCCCATAATCATCACATTTTCATTGAAGCAGGGTGGCCTAAAATTGTAAAAGAAATGTGTGTTATGCAAAAGTTAAAAAGAAAGTCGGAGGTGGGTCACAATACCTGCAGCTCATGTGGATGCGGTGGTTCTTGCCGTTTAGTTTGGCGTTGACTTTCAGCAGGATGTTGGTGATGGTAGAGTAATCGAATGAGCCCTGAGAGTGATTAAAATGTTAATAATATCTACAAGAATAAGAGTTCAATTATAGAGGTCTCAGCAGCAGCTGGCGCAGGGGATAAAAGAAGAAAGGTGAATTTTAAAAGTGCTTGACGGCCAGATGAGCTAAAATATATTTTTTGGAATTTCTCCATCTGTTAACAAGACAAGTAATACTTTGAGGCACACATGAAAAGTGTCCCCTAAAAATTTAAACACCAAAAAATTCCGGCCTTCAAAATATGGAGATTTAATTCGCCTGGATATGATCATCGAGATTCCTGTCCAAAAAATACCACACGATTCACAAATAACACTGCTTTTACTTTCTTCTCAGGACCCGAATTTCCCGGGTTTTTGTGGGTTTACGAAATTTTCCTGACCCTGAAGGGCGCACTACTGCCCAAATGACCAGAAATTTTCTGGCTGGTTCTGCGCAGCGCGGCATGGCTGAGACCTCTGTTCAATTTTCCTTAATAATGATAAAAATCTACGAACATTTTTTGGTCTTAGGACCTTCTCCAACGTTTCCTGTCGAATGCACTGCGTCAGGATTTTGTACTTCAGCTCCAGCACTTGCTTGACCACCTCTACAAACAATAATTATTTTATTATATTTTAGAACAGAGCTTAATAGCCGTGGTTACAACTTAATTAATTAGACAATTCAATGTGTTTAGGTTCAAACATGTATTAGATGCTCACGGTATGCGTTTAGTCCATCAAAGCTTTTAGGTAAGACGACAAAGACAATGTCCAACGGACCTCCTCTAAGGTATCTGGCTTGGCTCTCCAAGAATTGGGCCAGGAGTTTCAAGTTGGGCACTGCGGTCCACATATCTCTAGATTCTCTGCTGAAAGGCATTCCAAGATTGTTGCCAACGGACACCATATGATTCTTGAATGTGTTGAGGTCTCTGTTCATAAAAACATGGCATTTTAAGCCCATCTAAATGTAGTTTACCCACCCACTCAAAAACTTTCATTCTGTTCGAAAACACCATTTTAAAATCAGATCCCTGAAAGACGCAATAAATTATCTACCTATCAGAGGTGCTTTTACTGCCGCACACGATGATAAAATCCCAGGACTCGACAGCGCGGCCAGTAGTGAGGAACCTCACCCTGTCAATTCGCCACGCGCCGTTCATCACCTTGACATCTTGATCTGATCTGTACGCCAGGGAGGGCGGAGGAAGCACCCTTCCGCGCACCTGTGTCATCTGCGTGCCTACACTGATGTTGAATTCACCCAAACACCGGTCGTTGTTCAATCCCAGGTTTCCTAACTGCGGTTTTGAGAGCAATTTTACCTTTGGAGACGAAAGTATAATATTAATAAACTCACAGCTTTGAAGATGTTCTTTTTACGGACGTCCGGTTTGGTAACAGCCTTACTGACCATCATCCTTGTCTGCTCCTCATTCAGCTTTTTGACTGTGACTTGGTTTGGCGCCACTTTGCACAGCTAATACAAATTTATTGGGTTTTTAGTTTAAAGACGAGATGATTAACTCACCTCCATGGGCAAAAAGATGGTCTTGTCTCTGGGTCCTGCGTGCAGGCAGGGCCAGTCAGGGAAGCGGATCTTGTAGTTTTTCATTTTGGCATAGTAGTCATACACGCTGATTTCCCCTTGGCCATCAAGCACAAATCTGTAAAAATAGGAATATGATTGAGAACCTGGAGAGCTTAACAGTTTCAATTTAAATAAAAACTTCCGTCGGTTTTTAATTTATAAAAATTGTTCTGCTAATTAGAAATCTTCGCAGGACTCCAGTGAGTATGAAGTAAAAACCTACATTTTGTTTGGTGGGGATTCAATCAGGTCGTTGACCCGGTAAACCCTTCTCGACGTCTTATCATTGGGGATCTCATATTTAATTTTTAAACCTGCGCACAAGAACATATAATTATTTTTTCTCTGCCTGGCTGTATTTCTTAGAATTTAAACCTTTGAGGTAGTTGCGAATCTTGTCATCTAGATCCCTGTTAGCGCCAAACTTGTATTGATTCTCAGGATTGAAATGTGGCGGCGCAGGCCGGTCACGTATTAGTGGTTTGGTTCCCAGGTCGGCAACCAGGTCTCGCACCGTCTGGTCCCGCGGAAAACCCTTGTGGGCCACTTTGATCAACAGGAAAAAAATTTAAAATTAGACATCAATCATGGAATTTAAAATTGCAAAAATGGGGACACAAACGATGAATTTAACCATTTCAAAAGTTCAAAGCCAACAAAAAGAGCCACATTGGAACAGATTTAAAGGATAGTCACCTTTGTGGATGTTAAATTTGGTTCTCCATCGCAATACAATAAAATAAATTGAAAACAAAAATATTTGTTTAACGTGTTTCTATGGTGATTTTGGCTGAGTCGTTTTTTCTCTTTACAGAAGAATAATTTGAGTCTATAGGCGATCAGAGCGTTCTAAAAATGCACGGAACGCCTTATTCCTCCCATAACAATGCCTCTCTTAACTGATAGCGGATTATTTGGCCATATAATGAGCGAAAAACTGATTGGTTCGTTCTACATGCAGCTAACAAGAGTTTGACAAGTCGATTTGAACCGATTTAATTGCGAATGAATGGATAGAGAGCAGCAGAATATCCTCAATGCGGATTGCCCGACGTCCAAAATTATTTTGGCTTGCATTTTCAGCACTACGGAATATTCCTGTCAAAAAAAACCGCCAATAAGCGTTTGACAGCCACTCTTTTTTTATTTTATTTTCTCCTCAACATTATCACAAACGCGGTTGTCCAATTCCTTTGAGGTTCTTCAAGAAACTAGAAAAAAGTTCTAATTTGTTTTCGTAGCGGTGAAGATAAAGCCAATCAGCACGGAGGAAGAGTTATTCATCATAATTTAAGCTGGATATTATGGATAATATTCCGAGGAGTTTTTTTTTTTTTTTGCATTTTGATTGGCTTGCTGGTCAATTTAAAAAAGAAATACACGTTGATAAGCTCATATCAGCAGCAATAGAACTTTCAATTCATCTGTTACCCCAAAAATTTGCCCTTCTTATTGGTTCTGAAATACTACAATCAGTTGGAAAAATATTTTCGCATGGCAAAATGAGCAGAAGAAAACATACCATCTACATTGAGAAAAGGCTTATTCCCAGTGCCAAACGTGGCGCTTTGGAAGATGCCGTGCCACAGGTCCATGCAGCCGCCAAGACTCTGCACCTCAATTGGCTTGTAGAAGAAGCTGCGGCCAACCTGCACGAACTTGGTCATGCCGCAGTGACGAAGGATGATGTCGATGGCCTGGATGCTCTCCTGGGGCACTTTCTGCAAGGATTGGCCGATTCCGGCGAGACTCACTGTGCCCACCTCCTGCACTTTAATCCGCAGTCTCTCAGTTAGTGGTCTACCAGCTGCGTCGAAACGCTCAAAATTTTGCACAGTCACATCTCTAGTCATCTGAAATCAGTCAAAATGGAGGGCTTAAATCTAGGGGTAGAGAGGAGTTATTTACAAATTGATGAAGTTGTTCTTTGTTTAAGGGTTTATGGCAGCCCTGTTATGGTTGGCTGATTTTGTAATGCGCAAAAATGCATTGCTGTTTTTTCAGCGCAAAAACTAACTAGGAGAAAAACCAGCAGGTTTTCCGCATTTTTCCAAGTAGGACACATTTTGAGCCAAAAAATTTAGAATTTAGGAAAATAACCATTTTAAATTTTCTTTCTTTTAATGGTGTCAGCAGTGGCACTCATACTGATTATGAATACGTGAATATTTTTATCTATGAAATTGCAAGTGTAATAAAAAATTTGCAAACTTGCAGAAAACCCCCTCAAAACAGTTAATTGCCATGCTGCGTTTTCTTTTAAAATGCGGGTTTCTGCGAACCCTGCGTGTTCTTGTGTTTCTTTTGAGAAATATTTAGTTCCAGCCATTCAGCCGCGCTGCGCCGCGCCAGTCGGTTAATTTTGGGTCCTGTGTGGACAGCCGTCAGCCGCCCGTGAAAAAGGGTCAAAATTAAAAAAAAATGCAGGAGAAAAAATGTGTTCCAGCCCTTCGGCACTATCAAACGTCAACGTTTAAAATATTGTCACGCCAGCTAGATTCGCCAGGGAAAGGTTCAGCATAGCCTCCGCCTTATTAATTCTCGTATACGAGACAACTTCAAAATAAAGACAGCATTGACGCAGTCAGGTGTGCAACAACGCATTCCACAAGTGCGTCTGCATGCCTCTTAATCCAGCAGATCAGCAAAGAGATAAAATGTTTAATGTGGCAGACACGGCATGCAAGAAATTTCTCACATTCTCTGGCCAAAAAATGCATGACATGTGTGGTGATAGCAAATTCTTCAGATTTCTTTTAAAATATCAAATTCCTATTCCTACTGCCTTGCTTTAAAGACACATTCTAATTTTATTTTTATCAAGTAATTTTTTAAACTTCAATCCCAATAAATCGTTAAATTCAATTGCTTATTCAGTTTGAAAAAAAATTACCTCTCCTCGAAGCAGTTTCTCGCCACAGCAGTAAAGGCCCTTGCTGCCATCGAAAGCAGGATTCCGAGCAGGCCAATTTTCCTGGCAAAACATCTGCATGCCGCGCCTGACCATACCAAAAATTAAAATATGCCAAAGATAAAAGCATCATGATGTGCAAATATTACTTGATGAATTTTTTGGGACAGTCCTTGAGTGAACCGTCCTTCTGGCTGATCAATTTCATATCCACGTCATACTGGGTGATGAGCGTCTCAAGATTTCCTTTCGGGAGCGAAATCGCAAAGTGGTTGGACAGCACATTCATCTGCTTGCCTTGCGTGCCCTGTCCGTTTCTAGCGGGAAACTTGGAAATCTCACCGCTGCAAAATTAAAGGTAACGAGATTAATTTGCAAAGATGAGGACGATTCTCAATTAAATTATGAAAAACTTACTTTCTGACGGAATTGGTCGGCGCCACCTGCTGCTGCTGCTGCTGCTGGTTTCCATAGTCGCCGTCGAAGGACTGGCGTCTGGGAGATTGCTGGGGCACGGCCTGAATGCAAGGCTGGCTTTCCCTGGCGACATTGACAGGCCCTTGGCCTAAGCGGGGGTCACCCTGGCCGCGTCCTTGGCCAGAATTGTTGATCTGCAGCCGCCCCAACGCTGGATATTCCTCTACACTTCCCTGCAGCTGCTGCTGGCCTCGTCCTGGACAACATAAATCAATGCAAGAAGACGCGGTTAAATCGAATTTTTAAATGAATAATGCATAATTAATTAAACATACCTCGTCCGCGACCTCTTCCTCTCCCTCTGCCACCCATTGTCGACAGAACACACAAAGAATTTTCCGAATATTCAGTGGATGCGTATGTATTTATGTCCTGAAATTCCTGCAGATTCTGCGATCGGTTCACTCAATCGGCAATTCAGACGAAAAGACGTGAAAAATTGGCTGAATAAAGGGAGACTGGCAAAAACGCAGGTCAATTGAAAAGAGATTAAAATGAGGAGTGTATGTACATGATCAAGGAAGTTAATAGGCCGCTGCAGTGATCGAGTTGAATGACGAATGGAACGGGTCACCCGGCAGCAGATACAAATTTTGTACCGGTTTTTTCAACAAAGAAGAATACCGACGCATAGTCATAGTGCTCGTGCTGCAACAAACTGTCACACAACTCACGCCCCCTTTGAAAACCGGTTACAATTTGATCCACCGCGGCGCTACCACAATCGCTAGCCTCCGAACAAAATCGTGCGCGAACGAAACGTGATCCAACATGTTGCAATCATGTGAGTGTGAGTGTGCGTATGCGTGGAACGCGAATGGGAGATTATGGATTGCGAGGCATTTTATCATAATTCATGGAATAATAGAACAAAATATATAAGATGTTTGACCATTTATTCCGGCGGTTCCTCAGGCACCATCGCACAGGAAGGTAAAACGACATGCCACCTGGCCTAAAAAACTTCAGATCCCTTTCCAATTACCAAGTGGCTCTATATATGCGGCGAAAAAATAATTGATTCTTTTTGCATGATAATTGCATAATTGCTAGCATTTAATTTCTCTAATTGGGTTTTTTATGAATTAGTAAGAAAAAAGAGCATATTTTATATTCTGGTACTTGCATCTTTTATTGATGTTTAAATAATGGTCTCCCTAATTTTACATTCACATAAATATATCATTCCTCAGGTGTGTACTGTGTAATTTCATAGATTATTCTTTTCAAAGGCTTATTGTTGTAATATTAATTCAAGAAAATACTGGTGCATTATACATAATACATAATTATTATTATTATTATCATATAGTAACCGACATGACTTGAGAGTGCGTTTCTTTCCTCGAGAGCAAATCAAGCAAAGCACAAGACGCTCAACGGTTTTCGATTTAATACACAATCAAATGCAGGAAAACATATAAAATATAATATAATATGCGATTGAACGTGCAACGGCTTAGAGGAGGCAGTGGTCCGACTAACGGGCTACGTCTTGTTAATTAACATTAAGTGTACACGCAACTTCCAAGCGTGCATTGTAAAAAATTCGGCAAAATGATGAACTAATGAGATCACAAGTTAACCCTCAAAACATAGAGACGGTCGGGGGGTGCACTGAACGCGGTGTTTCTCGAGAAAATTAAAATTTAATTTCACAACTCACACACACAGTTATTCAGACAGAGAGAGGTATCACTATTTAATTTGTTTAATTCGACACGATAAATTACTAAACGAATTTAATCTCCACAAATAAATATCACACGCGACGAGCAAATATACTCGAATCAATTAGGCTGTCACTTTGCTCCAAACATCCTCACGCGCGGTAGGCCTTAAGGTTAATTAATTGCTCATCGAGTTGAAATAATAACACGTATTATTTTCGTTCTTCTCACATCCGTCTAGCACCTCTGTCAGTTTTATTTACAACCTGCTCCTTATACGTAAGTCTTGGTATTACTTTTGGCAATGATGAGATGGCTCTGCTGATGCTGATGAAATTTCACTTTTCTCGCTTTCTTGAAAATTGGCAAAATTGACTTTTACTTTCAGTTGGACACAAAACAAAGCTTGGAATGTGCCAAAGCTTCCTAATTTGAAGCAGACCGTTTGATTTATAAATTAATTATATTATCCAATTTAAACAAAAAAAATCGCTGTGACAAAGACCCGGAAATTTTTCACAAAGCGTAGCAGCTGCCGTCTATAGGAGAGAGGCTAATATCGAAAAACAGCGATGAAATTTCAAAGACACCGACGAGAGAGTGAGAGGGGGAGGAGGTTAGAGCGGCGTCTCCTTCTTCCAGGGAAAGCCGTTGCTCCTGGTGGCCTGGCACTTGGCCGTGACCTGCTTCCTGGCCGCCTCGAAGCCGTTCTTCAGGCCGACCTTGATGCCGCCGGCCACGCTGTTGGCGCTGGTCTTGAGGTTGGGGTTGGTGGCGATGCCGTTGCGCTTCGACTTGGCAGAGTTGTCGAGCGGCGTCGGCCGGCTGCCCAGGATGATGCGCATGTGCGAGTCCTGCGTGAACGACAGCGGCGCCAGCGACACCGGCATCGTGTCCGGGAACGGCGAGTTGATGGCCGTCGAGTTGGCCAGCGTCGGCCGCTCGCCCTTGGGCGGCGAGCTGTTGCTGTTGCGCACGCTCGAGTCGCTCAGCGGCGATTGCGGCGGCGACGCGTAGATCGGACTCTGCGGCTCGCTCAGCGGCGACAGCAGCAGCACCTGCAACACATTTTACCAATGTTTAGACCTGACATGAAGGTAGGCGAATTTTTAATCCGTACCTGACTGAGGGGCCGGTGTTTGGAGGCACGTTGCAGCTGCTGGGTGAAGGAGAGGTCCATCCTGGGCTGCTGCACCAGGGTTACGCCCTGAGCAGACTTGGTGGAGGAGCCGGTGAAGTTGGAGCTGCTCTTGCTCGACGACTGGTTGCCCACCGAGATGTACGAGCGGCGCTTCAGGTCCGAGGTGCTGTCCGGGCTGACGTCCTGACCGCCGACTGGCGAGTGCGACCGGTACGACGGAGGCATCAGCACGGCCGACGACACCTTCGTCTCCACCGTCGACGCGATGCTGCTCGCACCTGCAGGAAAAACAATTTTTTTTTTTTAATTTTCTCCTTGAGTTTTTTGTGAAGATCAACTCACTGTGTTTGGATCGGTGGTGCATGGCACCGGTGGCGGCGGCGGCCTCCTCGAGCAGTCGCACGATCTCCTCGTGGCCAGACTTGGCTGCGACCCTGAGAGCCGTGCGGCCGCATCTGTCTGAGTGGTGCGGGTCTGCGCCGCCTTGCAGCAGCGCCTTGACGCACGCAACGTGTCCTTCCTGGGCTGCGATGCACAGCGCGGTCGCTCCCTGGCTGCACGTGTGGTCCACCTTGGCGTTTCGACTCAGCAGCAATCGCACGATCGCAGAGTGACCCTGAATTTTGTTTGTTAATAAATCCTGATTTTTTCTATTCAATTTTAATTCTAATTTATTTATTTTGTGAACTTTCATGGGGAAATATTTTAATTTGAATTTAAAGTAAGTCGTTAAAGATGTCAAAAATTTAATGAGAAAATGTGAGGCTGATTTTCCAAATATTCAGGGTGAAATCTGGGCAAATGCGCTTAAAAATATTGAAAAAATCATTCAGAGTTGGTATTCTATAGATTTAAAACCACAGCAACAAATTTAAAGTTGATTTAAACCAACAATAGAATGAATTGCCATTTCACGCACCTGCCAACTGGCGGACTGCAACGCCGTTCGCTTCTCCTTGTCGGTGGCGTTGACGTCGGCGCCGGCGTCGAGCAGAAGGGCGGCCATGTCGGTGTGTCCCTGCCAGGCGGAGACGTGGAGCGGCGTGCGGCCCTCGCTGTCGGCGCCCTCGAGGTCGAGCAGCGGCGGCAGCGAGGTGGGCGTGGCCAGGCCTCCGCGGGGCGGCGGCGCCGGCGGGCCGAACGACGCCGACTCGGCGATCAGGCAGCGGGCCATCGAGACGCGGTTCTCCAGCGCCAGCACGTACAGTGTTGAGCGGCCGTCGGCGTCCTTGGTGTTGGGGTCGGCGCCGGCCTTGATCAGGGTGCGCACCACCTCGCGGTGGCCCTCGACCGCCGCCAGCCGCAATGCTGTCTTCCCGTCGTGCGCCCTGTGGTTTGGGTTGGCGCCCCGCTGCACGAGCAGCGACACCACGCTCACGTGTCCTTCCTGATTCACAAATTTCAATGAATTACTTCTCAATTCCTTGCTCCTCGCCACTCATAAAATCATTATTAATTTTTATTATGCTCACTGGGTCCCAATAACAATTAATTTTTGGACATATTTTTATATTAATTTCATCTAATATTAAACATCAAATATTTGTATGTGGAAGATTCAACTCTCAGAATTTATTGTTGTTTTTAATGTAATTTTTCAATAAAAATATTTTAAACTAACTTGAGAAGCGAGCATGACTGGATTCTTGCCGTCGTTGTCGATTTCATCAGGCTTTGAACCAACGTCGAGCAGCACCTCACAAACCGTGATGTGTCCTTCAAAAGCTGCATAGTGCAGCGGCGTCCATCCAGCATTGTCTCTGTGCATTTCGTCGAGGCCCCTGTCAAGGAGCAGCCGGACAACCTTTGCACTTCCCTGAGATTGCACTCAATCAGTCATTGCATTTATTTATTTATTTCTTTGCTAAATACCTGAGCAGAGGCAACACTTAAAACAGTCCTGCCCTCGTTGTCAATGCTGTCGACGCTGCAGCCCCAGAAGAGCAGCAGGGCGACCACCCCGCAGTGGCCCATTGAGGCCGCAGCCCACAGCGGCGTCCGGCCGCCTTTGTCCGCGTGCTCTGGGTCGGCTTCGTACTCCAAAAGCAGCTCGCACACTTCCCTGAAATTTTTAAAATAGCAATTAATTGTGGATCTTGTCGCTCTTTAGGCTAGCACTCACTTGTGTCCTTCAAAAGCAGCTACAAGCAACGGGGTCATGCCGTCGCGGTCTTCGTGGTCCACCGAAGCTGCTTTCTCTAGCAAAATATTGGCAACCTAATCACAAGTAAAATAATTAATTCACGTCCAGCGATTTAGAGAAAAATCTACTTTGGTGTATCCTTCGCTGGCCGGCACGCAGAGAGCTGCGACCGAGAGAGCGGTGCGTCCGTCCGAGTCCTCGTGGTCAGGGTCAGCCCCGAACTCGAGCAGGTGCTCGACGATCTCCGCGTGGCTCATGTAAGCGGCGGCAATCAAGGGCGTCCTCCCTTCAGCATCACAGCCATCGACTTTGGCGCCGGCTCGCAAGAGCTGCAGCACGATTTCCTCGTGCCCGCCTATTTTGAATAATCACCAGATTTAGAAACAGCAAAACCTCATCCCCTTCAAACTCACCCCACGCAGCTGCTCTCAGGGCCGTTCTGCCCTCCGCGTCAGCCCGTTCGACGTCGGCTCCTCTCTTTAAAAGCACTTCCACCGTGGCAACGTGACCACCCCAAGCCGCAGATCTGAATAAGAATTAAATTCTCAACTGTTATTTTTTTAAGAGGAATCGCAGTTTACCTGAGGGGGGTCCAGCCATCGACGTCAGCACGGTCAGGTTCAGCTCCCGCCTCGAGGAGCAAAGTGACTATTTCCGCGTGCCCGTGTCTGGCTGCCAAATTCAACGCAGTCTGGCCAGTCCTACAATTTATTTATTAAATATTATTTTGAATAAAACGCTTCGTTGGCTTTGTCACCTGTCTGATGCTTCGAGGTCGACGCCTCCCCTGGCTAGCAGGAGAGCCACAAGTCTTGAGTTGCCCTCGGCGCAGAGGGCGTGCAATAAGGAACCTCCGGAGTTGGACCCGCTCAGAGTCAGGCTTTCTCCGCCACCTTCACAGTCTTGTCCCAGTCCCGACGCAGTAGCCCTGAGCAGGTCTGCCAGCGGGTCCAAATCACTCCCCTCGGGACTGCACTCATCAGAGGCAATCTGCAAATAAAAATCCAAGTTTAAAGTCAAAACAGTAAAAAAAAATAAAAATAAAAACACGAACCTGAACAATGTCGTCCATTTCACTGAGTCGGGGCTTGGCGCCGGCCTCGAGGAGCAGCCTGAGGGCCCGCTGGTCCTTGGGCGAGGCGTCGGTGGTCCTGAGGCAGTCGTCGACAGGTACGTCGGTCATGACGAGCCACAAGGCGAGCGTGTGCCGGTCGACGGTGGTGTGCTCGGGCCGGTTCGAGTCCTGGATGCCCTCGAGGCGCACCAGGTGCGACGCCAGGGTCTGCACCTCGTCGGCCGCGAGGTCCGAGCCGCGGCTCGACAGGCTTTTGGCGATGAGCGCGTGCCCCTCGACCGTCTTGCACAGGTACTTCTGCGTGCAGTGCTTCACGTCCACCAGCCACTCGGCGAAGCTGTGGTGGAACAACAAATACCGGCCGTTCCGTTCCACCAGCACTCGCTTCAGAACGTTCAGTCTTTTGCTAAATTCCTCTCTGGAGATTGACTCCTGCAATTTGACACGCCTTAATTTTAGATATTTTTTTACTTCCGTGATTTCTGTCGCATTCTTGACAGGAAACTAATTTTTAAATCGATTTTTTCTGTTATTTACTGCTTATTCTCGTTAAAAATAAAATAAAATTTGTTTTGTTTTCCCTTATGTTCTTAAGAATAAATTTTGGAGATTTAGTTTATTAATTAAAACAGGGTTCACAAAAATCCGATTTTTTTTTGCAATTTTGCGCGTTTTTTTAATTACATGCATTTTAATTGGAGATAAAAAATTCTCAGGACCAAAAAAAGAGCCAACTGGTTTCACCAAAAGACCAAAAATCTGAACAATTTTAAATAATTTCTGACTTTTTTGGCGCAAAATACAATCTTTTCTAGGCTAAATTAGGAAAAATGCGGGAAACCCATAGACTGGTGTTTTTTCCAGCTGTTTTTTTGAGCAAAATAGGCGAACCCTGCTTGCAACGGGTGGTTTTTTTATTTTTATATTTATTGTAACAATAATTTGAGCTAGCAAAGAGGAAAGGACAGAAAAAATAGAATTACCTGGTAAGCCTTGACACAGCCGAGGAGGTCAGGCTCGTTGAGGGGCGACCTGGCCGCGAGGATGGCGTTGATGAGGGGTTGCACGCGGCTGAACTGCTTCCTGGTGAAGATCCTCTGGCACAGCCAGAGGTAGAGGCCGTTGAGGGTGCCGGGGATCTCCCTGATCTCGCGCAGCACGATCGAGTTGGCGGCGACGGCGTCGAGGATGCGCTCGGCGTACAGCAGGCAGCCGTGGCTCTTGATGTGCAGCTGGTTGAGCAGCTCGGCGGTGTCGTCGCGGCCCATGTGCGCCCTGAGCGCCGGCTCCGAGTCGAGCCGCGCCAGAATGTACTGCTGCACGTCTTTGACCACGTTCGCCTTGCGCACCTCGTCCAGTGACAGCTTCCGGAAGCCGGCGAACATCCGCGCCATGCCCCTGCCAGACGCGCCAAAATTAGCCAACGCTTTGTTTGTTTTGCGGCTCACTCGGCAGAGCCTGACAGCGCGCAGCGGCAGGTGCCAAACGCCGATTATTTGGCCTACGCGTGTGCCCAGGAAGTGGCTTGAGAGTAATCAGCTTCACTTGTTGCAAATACACGCCTCCCCCGCGTTTTGCATTTAAATTATTCTCATTACTTTAAAAAAATACTTTAAACTGTCCGTTGAGCCAGCAAAACCGCAAAAAAATCCGGAGTTCGATGTCAGGTCACTTGACCTGAGGAAGGTCTATGAAGGGCAAGGGTCATAAATCATCGCCGAGTGTAGAAAAATGTGCTCGAAATTATTGAAAAAGCACCAAAAACCGGCCTTGGAGCGGATCTCAGGTCGCGGGGTACCCTGAAAAAGGTCGTTAGGGTACCGGAGGCCAAAGCCCTGTCCAAGACGTGTCCGATGAGGGGTCGCGGTCGATGATCGGAGGAGCGGCCGAATTTTAACAAAAATATAACCATTTTTGCAAAAGAACGTTACAAGTTGCTTAAAGTGAAAAAACGGAAAAATTAATTTTAATTTTTCTATGGCCTCGAAAATTTTGAAAATTGGTTTCCAGACCAGCGTTGGACCTGCGCATGCGATGGCGTTGTTATGACCCTGCAAGTTTCCTCCCATTGGAAAAAATCTCGAATTTAAAATTTCCCATGTTATCCTTATGGATAAAGTTAAAAAATCTCGTTTTTCAAACTTCAAAATCTCTCTAGTCCTAGGATTTTGATCGTATTTGGTCTCAAAATGTTCCCAGATTTCACAAAAATTGCTCCAACTAATACTAATGTTGACTTTTCCAAAAATTAGGCAGATTTTTTTTATAAAAATTCAAAAAATGGTCCGATTTTTTAAAACCACACACTGGCAGACGCGCCCTACCGAGGGGCATCGATTGGTAGTAGAATCGGCGCCTTCTGACCCATAGGGCCTCGCCTAGGGGCCCCAAAAACCACAGTTGGCAAGTGTCACAAATAAATAGCGTTTTTTTCAACTTAAAAAATGTATAACCTGGCTCCTATGGGTCGTAGAGTAAAAAACCAAAGTTTGTTAGACTCGCCGTAAAATTTCTCAACTTAGCCGTTTTATTTACAAGGGAGGATAGGGAACGGGTTTGGTCGGGGGGCCCCTGCTGCCGCCGGAACTCGCAAAAAGTGTTCAGCCGTCACTTTTATATGTATTTTTATAATTATAAAGACCAATTCGTGGCGTACCTATTGTACCTCCTGGCGGTGCACATGAGCAGGACCCACTGGGGCAGCAGCTGGTGGTGGTTGGCGAGCAGCTCGCCGACCGTCTTGCTGCGTCCGGCCACCATGGAGAAGGAGCCGGCGCTGCCGCACGAGCCGCCGCGCTCCAGCTTCTCGCCGGGCCCGGACACGTTGGTCTCGTCGATCGAGTCGACCAGGATGAAGCAGCACTGCTTGGGAGGGTCCAGCTCCAGCAGCGGGAACAGCACCGCCTTCTTAAACGCCTCGTCAGGGTCGCGCTCGCACACCTCCGGCCGCAGCGCGTTCACGATCTCCGGGTCGCGCAGCTTCTCTTCAAAGTGCGGCGACAGCAGCTCGGACACCCGCAACTGCTGCACCAGGTGCCGCACGAAGTCCGCCGGCGACAACGATGACACATCGTGCGCCTGAAATATTTACAGAATGTCAAATGCTTTGTTTTTGTCCAAATTCACACATCAAAACGAAAAAATATAATATTTATCCGTTTCTTTTCTATCTTTTGATTCTGAAAAACGTTGGAATTTTCAAAAATGTCTTAGATCAAAGGTCTAGATAATTTTTTACGACCTTTTTTCAGGTTCTCAACCCTGAGAGTGACCTTAGAACCGAAAATTTAGTTTTCTTTTGTTGATGATTTCCACTTTTGTGAGTTTAAACTACTTAGGCATACTAAGGAAACCTATAATGGCCAATTCAATGCCAGGCCCGACCTCCAGGGCCCAACCCTGAGGTGACCCTGAGCGTTTAAATTTCAAATACGTCCGAAATTAGCGAGATTAATGTCGTTTTATATGTTTCTAAACCTGGAAAAGTCAAATTTGGTGTCAGAATTGATGTTAAAAACAGCTGGTATAAATTTTGAGAATAAATTGATAGGTTTTAAAAGAAAAATGCATAATTATATTTTTTAACTTCTGTGCCAGTAATCATTTTGCTAATTTAATTCACAAAAACAAAATTAACCGAACAAAATCAGAATAAAAAATTCTGATTGGTATTTGAGCTCACCTGACAAAAGTGGTAGGCGAGGAGCCTGCGGTGGAGCGACCTCTGGCGGTAGCCGCCCTGTCCGGTGCCGACCGAGGGCCAGACGAGCTCGCAGCAGAGCGCCGTCTTGCCGCAGCCGGCGCCGCCGAGGATGAGGGCGCCGCCCGCCTTGGACGCGTGCCGCTGCTCCAGGCAGTGCGACAGCTTCATGAAGGCCCATTCTCGGCAGTAGAAGCGTTTGCCGTGCAGCAGAGACTCGGCCATGCTGCGCTGGGGCCACGCCTAGCCGTCGAGGGCCACCGCCGACGCCGAGTCGCCACTCATTTCTGCAAAAACACGAACACACACACCGTCAAAAATAATATTAATAATAATAAAGGCAGACGAAAACGAGAAAGGCCCGTCGTTTGTCTCTGGCAAAGGGAGCGTGCCTCGCTAAATCCAGTTTCGTCCGCGAAAATTATTTAATTTTGCACAGTCATTTGAGACCAAACACGAAAAACGAAAAAAGGGGTTCGTGGCGTGCAATAAATAGACTTGTACTTTTTTTTAAGGTTTTACGATGTCGACGAAAGCAATTTAAAATAAATTCTAGCTTCCATTGTTCCAATGCTCCGAAAACACACTTAAATCCTTATCTTCTTCGCAGCGAAATAAATCGTTTCGAAGGAAAAGAGAATGAATGCTCTTTGCGCTTGATTTCATTATCTTTGTCGAGGCAGTTGTAAATAAATTTAATTGCAATCGTGTCTCCGCACTCCGCAGGCAGCGAATCATTGTCTTCTTTTAATCGCGATAAATTGGAGCCTTTCGGCCTAAATTGCATTCCGCTGGCGGCCACAAACAAACAAAACTATCTCGTTTAATGAATTTCCTCGTTGCGATCGGAAGAGTTAAATTCTAATCTAGCGACGAGGAAAACAACGGCACGCATGTGGGAAATGAGACAGCGCACCGAGAGCACTTGTTGTGTTTCCTACACTTCTCCCGCGCCCTTGTGTTTTTGTTTTCGTTCAGTTCTCCGCTCTCTGGCTCCGAGTGTCCGGTTTCAAACTTTAACCTGATCCCTTTCACCCGCAGTGCAAGACTATAGTACGACAAGCAGAGCTTTTACGTCAGCAAAACATGCAATTTTTGTCCACAGTTATACGCAGAGAAGCTTCTTTCCCGACGAAAAGTTTCCTCCCGAGATATTCGGTTTCAAGACCAAATTGCTTCCCTATGCCAATGCAGAATAAACAAATTAACACGCGATAATTTGCAGATGGAAGCCGGCCGGCGGCTCGTGTTTCAAAATAAACAGGCTCGATGAAAAGCTGTTGTCGCCTGACCAGATTCTGAGGCTGAAAATCAAAATTTACGATGACGCGGCACTAATTGTTAAAAATAAGTTGTAAGGGGAGATCAGCACATCATCCCTGCGCCGTAATAATCAATAAAAAGCTTGCGTTTCACCCTTTCGGAGACGCGTCTGATCTGGCCGGACGTGAAAGTGCAAAATTGCATCGTCACTGAAATCCGAGCCTTTTGTATTTGAGTGTGTCTGCGTGGAACTGCAATTAATCCACGAACAAGAGCGGGCCGGCGTTGAATGGGCAATTAGCGTGGACTATACACCCTTCCGGGCGGGAAAAATTGATTGGCAAATCATTTGCTTACACGCGGATGGGCACCAAAAGGCAAAACAAACGCCAACAAAGCCTTTTTCACCCAGGGTTGTTGCCACAGACATCCCGGCCGGATCACAAGTCCTGCTACACCCCGCAGCTACAAAACTAGGTCGTTGTTTTAGTTTGAATTGCAAATATTGCCACACCTCGACACCTCGCAATTTAATTCCTACGGATTGGTGATTGGTGAGGGTGTTCTGATTGTGGGAGAAATTTTGAATGCATACAAAAACATTTTCAACCAACATTTTAAATAAATAAGAGTTTTAAAAAGATGTGCGCACTAAAAAGGTGTTAAATGCTTTTTTTCTAGAATTTCAGTTCAACCACAAAATTTCCACGAGGAAAATAAACAAGAAACGAGAACAAGCGGAAATTTTCCGTTGTGGTTTAAGAATATCCTCGAGCTCATTTCTATTTATCCAGCGAAATGTAGCAATAAATTCATTCCATCCTAGACTCCCCATGAAATTGGCGCCAATCTTTTTCTTTATTGCAACTCTGTTGGAATCTCGTCGTGAGTTCACTAGAATTACGAAAAGGGCGAGCAAAAGCCGACAGCAGACGTGTCGGTGTAAGGAACAATAATCCGAGAAGGAAGAGGTATGCAACCGCCGCCGACTCTCAATTACCGTCGCCGGCGTCTTCCGTCTTCCCGACGAGTGTCATAATTCAAATAATGAGCTGCATTGCGGCAATCGCTGCCGACTAATTGCGCGAGCGAGGAGCAAGAAAATAGGAATAGCGGCGGCTCTAATGAAGCCATCAAAGTGGCGCTGAATCGTTGCTCTGTGATCAAAGCGCCGATTCCTTTCACAACAAGAGAGAGAGAGAGAGAAGACACTAGGGTGAAAATAGACAAGTTCAAAGCCGAAGCCAACCAAAATATTGCATGGCAGAAATGCCGGCCGGCCAGCAGGCACGGCCCTGATTCAACACACTTGTTTATCCTCCCTCGGTGCAAAATGCATCAAAGCGTTACTAACTTTCAAAAAGTGTCTCAAAATAAAATTTCCTGTAAAAAAACAAAATTCTTTAGTTTAAATTTTTATTCAAGTCTGTCGACATTTTATTGATTTTCGTGTTACAATTCCCATCCGTTTTGTATGTCAAGTGGAGTGCTTTGCGCAGCCAGATCGTCTTTGTTTAAGTTGCAAGCGCGAGATCGTTCTGGAAAACGTCCAAGAGCAATCAAACTAGGGCACGACACTGGAATTATCAAGAGAGGAACTGGAAATAATGCAGTTGAACGGACTTTTATCGCATTCACACAGGAAATTGTATGTATATCTAGTGCATCCAGCGGCATGAAAACAATTGGCCTAGCCGCCGAATGAAAGCAAAATTAGTTTTCCTGTGGCGTTGCATTTTAAATTAATAGAGCCATATATACATTTTGCATGGCGCAGCTGGTCGTGTGGGCGAGAGCTATCAAATTAATATTCGCGTCATGCAACAGCGCAGAAAATCAATCTTGCCAGTTCATCTAGGACCTGAGGGATTTCGCTGACAATCAGACATGACTGCAATCTCGATTCTATATATACGCCTGCGGACAAGAGCAGAATGTAAAAATGCTAATAAAAAAGGGGTAAAATTCCTTTTCGGTCTTTTCCTAGAGCCAAGCTTTCCAAGAGTTGGTTTTCTTTCAACAGCATAAACATTTTTATTTGCAAATGGTTGTGTTTATAGTGGTTAATGGGTGATGCATTTTTGGCATTTCGGTTTTGTTATCCCTGGATGGCAGAGTGCACCGGGCCAGCTGGCGAAAAGGGACGCGCGCGGCAGGCAAGCCCCGTCGCCGTATTGATTTCCCGGCCGGCACCAACACGCTCGCTTGCTTCTTCCCTCTCGGCCAACTCGCGTGCAAGCCCGTTGGCAGAAATCACGAGTGCATGTCCGATCGCCCGTGCAAATCCAGGGCCGCCTTAGGAATCAAATGACTCGCGTTGCTTTGAAAGACCGGAAAATGTCATGAATGCATGCAGGCAATTTATCTTCTGGATAATAACTATAAATTTATTTAATTGCAAATTGCTTGGCAAGAAAAAAATGTAATATTTTGATTTTAAGAAGAATTTTTTTCGTAATTCTTTGCGATTAAACTAATTTGAGGTTTTCGGCGTGTAATTTCAAGGCACCCGCAGAGGGGCACGGATTCCCACGAGACTCGTAGGGCTGGGGATTGTTTTACACGTGCGTCGGCTGTGTGAGCAAGCTGAGATTCTTGACCCAGATCTCTGGAGAGGACAACTACGGGTCGGGATTCCGTCTGTGCGCGAACGCTTGAGGGTTGGCATCAAACATTCACGGCTTGGCGCCACCATTGTCTCTGGCAGGTCAGGAAAAAATGAGGAGAACACATTGCAAAATCAGTCCGTTTGGTATGGGGGATTAAAAATTAACATTTATCGCGCTCGTGATGTCCGTTTACGACAGAGAATTCGAGTGGCATTGTTCCGCAGCAAGTGTGCCGTTTCCTTATCGATTTCTGTCTGTCTTTCTCTGATCACCTGGATTGTTGTTTTAGGAAAGTGTGCACGATCACGTACTTCCTTCCGAGCGGCCAAGGACAGAGACGGCGCGGCGCGCGGCTTAGCTTGGCGCACATTAGTGCGGATTGGAAAGGGTGAAAAACGGTGTGCCCGCATGTGCGGCACAGCACAAATTGGAAATTGCACTCAACGAAAGCAGCCGAAATGAAAAAATGATATCACACCGCGCGCGCGGTGACCTTTCGCCTTGCTATTTGACATTTTATATTACCTGCGCGCCTGCACCGTGTGTGCTTTGATTCGAGCCAAGTAAACACGTGATTCCTGCGCCTATCGCCGGTCTATTGTCATGGCCGAGCGCGGCTTCTAGCTTTTGTGCTGCTGATCAAACAGACGATGAGAGCCAAAATGCTGTTTGTGCGGCGCTAATTGCGGCAAAGCAGAGGTCTAAAAAACTGTCAATCGCACCGGTGCGTAAGTGGTTTCTGCGACTTTCGCCGACTCCCAAATATGTCAAGTGAATTTATTTATAAGCATCTCGTACTATTCAACAGCTGTTTTGGTCCCAAATTGAAAATACAAAAATTCAGTGCAGAGCTAAAAAGCGTTTTTTTTTAAATTTTAACCAGTTTCTTACAGGCAATTTTTGCACCTCAGTTTTAAATAATTTTCTCATGACCTACACTTGAAAAATTGTCAGAGAGAAATTTTTGGAGAAATTGGGCCGATTTAAAAGACAAAATCTGCACAGTAGAGGAAATTTTGACCACTTCCGACCTCAACTTTTAGATTTTCACCTGGGAAAAAGGGAAAAAATCATTTCCCCCTTGCAAAATTCACAGAAAGCTTTGTGAAAAATCGGCATTCACGCGCAATTGCCCTGAATGGGGGTTGCCAGCATTTTTTTTTTGTCTTGCGCTCGCTCCCTGGCTTCTTGGCGAAAAAGGTAGGTCTGCGGAGCAACAAAAGAAAATGCAAATTCGGTCGTGCCGATGGTGAAACACGAGCGCAATCAATAGCGACCCGGCGGTGTGGCGTGCCGCCGGAATGTTTCACATTTTTGCATTATTTAACGGCGCGGACACGGCGGTTCCCATATACATATAATACAAATTATCGCGCGCGGTGCGGAGCGAGGAAAGTGATGAATTGTACTTGCGCGCGTATCGATCGGCGCGTCTCGTCTCGTCTCGTGCGAGCGCGCTCGCTCACTCTGGAGGTCAAATTAATTTTTGTTTAGGCCCAAGTCGAGGAGGCCTCGGCGGTTTGCATCCGCGGACCGACCCTCTTTTCGTTTTCGTCAGAGTGTGTGTGTGCCTCAAATAAATGCGGTCGGTGGTGGCAGAGAGACATCATTGTAAGTCGGCGGCTGACCGCGGTAACGCCCACCTCTGCGTCTTCTCCACTCTTGCAGTTTGACACCGAGAAATGGATCGCTTATACAGCTTAAGCACTTAATTTGCCGCAAGAAACGCGATGCAGCAATCCGTAAGCAGATGTCAGGTACTTTGTCAAATAAAAATGATCAACACAAAAAATATAATTCTGGAAGTGGAAAGAACCTTTTTAGCCGGTTGGGAATTTTAATCACCTTTTGAAACCGCAATAAAATCGTCGGGTGGCTCGGCAAGTCGGCAGCTGCCGCCATAAATATTAATCCATCCCTTCCTGGAAAAGCACGCTTCCGGCGGCGCATCCATATTGCGCAAATTCGTGTTCACCTTTCAGACGAGTTTTCTTTCCGTCTGAGAAATTCACCGCACACAGAAAGAAAGAAGATAAGTTTTTATCACGAGCGAGAATATAACTCACTCTCCCCCGCCGAGTATAAAAAAAAAGTTAGGAAGCGCGCGGGGGTGGCCTTTCTTTCCTCTTTCCTCCAAACAAAAAGCAACGAGCCGTCTAATTAGGTTGCCCGATGACATCACGACTCTATTTCCACGCGACCCACCCGACAATGGCGTTGCGTGTGTGTGTGTGTGTTTGTGCAAATACATACATACTATGCATTCGCGTGCAATGGCAATCAACAGCCTCTGCATTGTTTTGCTCACTCATACGCATACATAATTAATGCAACAGCACATATCCGTCGTCTGACTCAGGGAAAAGTGACACAAAAAATCTAATCACCATGGCAAGTGCGACGAGATCGCAGATTCCTAACTATTCTATAATTAATGAGAAGAGTCCACAGTTTCCTCGAGTGATTGATTGCAGATAAAACATCTGCGACAGTTTTTTTTTATTATTATTTGTGTTTATATTTTATATCTAGCACTGCATTGCCTGCCTGATTTATATTTTTTCGCCTTCAAAAGTCTAAAATATTGCCCGCCATACAATAACGACGATTGAAATACCAGACAGAGCGCAGCTGGAGTGAACAGAAAAAATAAAAGAGATGCAGACAACATTTTCGAGCACTCTCGCGATTTGCAATGCAAAATGTTGCGGTGTCGTTGTGCACAATCGCCTGCATTGTTGGTCGACATCGGCACGCGAGCCGCATCTCTTGCTTTACACAAAAGCAGCGTCCCCTCCCTATACGCTACAATTTTAAAAAATACCAAGAATCTCACAATTTTGCGGGCGGCGACAGTGGCAAATTTATGGATTGGCTACCTGCTCGGCGCCGCTCGCCGGGGGAAGAAACCACAAAGAAGGGTGGCGTGCGCACGAATAATCACATTTTAGCCTGTCTCCTGAGAAATCTTTTTTCGCCTCAACCGCAGCCCTTGGACCAGAACGAGAAAAAATATCGATCATGCAAACTGCAAAACCAGCTTTTCATATTTACAGAAAACGCTGTCTTCCAAGCATTTCAATAGTCAAGAAATTAATATTGATAAGAGTTTCTTATCAGGCAGATTGCAGGAGGAAAACGATTTAGTTGTTAGATAGCATACAGAAATAGTTGCAACACGGCGCCAATGTAACTTGAGGACTTGTTCTCTTCAATTTGTGAGATGGAATTAGGAGGAGGAAAAAAGGTTTCGTGACACCATCATTTATCATAAAGGCTTTTTCGACTGACTAAGAGACCCCACTCAAATACTCAATAGAGAGCTGTTTATGCTGCGAGTTGGCCGATTGCCCCTCTTTTTCTCTGCCAATATACCGCGCGGCGTCATGCGACAGACAAATCGCGCAAAACTTTGCTCCCCGACCCAACCAGACGCGTCGCAAGCAAATTGTCTTTTTCTTCTGGCAACGCTGAGCAGAAAAATATTTTCCACCACTGAGCCAGAATTCAGAATTTAGCGGAGGAGACGGAACAACGAAAGCGACTGTTTATCTCGCGGTTTTATTTGGCCCCAAAATAATAATATGTTAATAAATCAGTTTTGTTTAAAGTGGACTTTTACGGGGCAACAATTGAAAATTCTTTGAATTGTCGAATGCAGTAAGCAGTTGATTGATAAAAAAATTGTTCTATAATTTGCTACAGTAAAAATTCCAATTATTCAAATTTTCTTTAAAATTTCCAGCGCTTGACCACATTTTCTAAGCAGATTTCGATTCCTCTCGTCGAGATCTGTCCAACAGCGTATAAAACCTTTTAGGGAAACTTTTTATTTTGAAATAATTAAGGATTTCAAGTAGGGAGACAGTCCTAACCATTTCTAAAAATATATACAATCAATTTTGGCTTGAACTGAATCCTTAGGGGTGCGTTCATGCATTGGCAACAACCCTTTTCAAGGATTTTGCCAATCCTCTTTTATATTCTCAGGTAAAAAAATGCTGCAATAGCTTTTTTATTCCATCTCCATTTTTTAATTGAATGGAGAAAAGGGAAGACACCCTTTGAGACCGAAACGCAATAACACGCTTTTGGAGCTTATAGGTTTAAGGGCGCTCATTACACATCCAAACACACACACGCGCGCGCGCGGCACTCTCACCATCTTTGAATGGTAATGAGCTTGCGAAAATTTCTCACTCTCTCGCCGCAAATTTGAATATGTGAGCAGCGGCGAGAGTGAGAGCGCGCACCGGGTGCGGATTAATTGCTGTTTAAGGCAGCGGCATTTAGAGCGCCAATAAATGTGATTTATTTCGTGAGCACGCCATGTCGTAAAATTAATGGGGCCTGCATGCGAAATTGTTGAGCGCATTCGTGAAATGAGTTATTGAAAGCGAAAGCAATCTTTCGAGACGGCTGCAAACCCAATTTTCGTTTCCTTTGATTTTTTTTATTTCCAAAACTAATCTACTTTGATCGGACTAAAATCATTTCGATTTCTCGCCTCTGCAGTTTCTTCGAGAATCTCTCTACGAAAGAGTGAGTTTGTAAAGAGGCGCTCGCGCTCGCCTTTAAATCTCGGGAGCCCATTGCGATGAATTTCTTTGCTCAAGGAGGCCTCTCGCACTCGCGGCTCCTTTATGCTATCCGGCGGACAAAAGGCCACTTCTTTCTTTTGCACCGACAGAAACGCTTTCTCATTTATTATTTTTCATTTTTTTTCCGCACACGAACAGAGGCGAGAGGTGTTGCTGTTGCTGGCTTCCTCTGAACTTGCTAATGAATGAATGAATTCGTCTCGTGTTTGTCAAACACACGCCGAGCAAACACGCTATGTATATACAAAATAAAATAAAAGGCTAGCCGCGACATCAAAGATGAAACAATGTGTGAAAATTTTGTGGAATGATTTTTCTTTCTGCTTGGTGAGTGTTCTAAAAATATTTAGTCGTGTCGCAAGATGCGTGTGCCGGCTCTCGCGTTGGCTGATTGTTAATAAACCGAACGTCTCGCTCTGCTTTGGTGTAACTTGTAAAATCGACATCCGTTTTATTAGTGCGCCCGCGACAAGAGTGGTTGGAAATATATAAATTTCAAGCTTGCCAACGCCAACAGGCCGCAGTAAAGCACAAGCTCGAAATGACGACTATTTTTAACTGTGTAGCCGCGCGCGCGCCGGCATTTGAATGTTTTATGTTCTGGAAACGAATTCGAATAACAGCAACATTGCTCATACATTAACAAAACAATTTGTCGGCCGTTGTTTCTTTCCGAGCCATTAAAAGCAGTTTAATTTCAAACTTTAAACTCGTTCTTTACGTAGGACGAGCCGGAAGACCAAAGATTTATTCTAGTGCGTGGCCAAACAAAAGCACAATTATAAAGATCAAATCTCGAGGCGCGCAATTCATGAATTATGATGATCGTGCGGCGCGAGGCCGGCTTCTAGCTCTCTCGCCGGGCCAAAAGCGCCGCCTCGTCGAATTTCCCGAGCAGAATGAGCGCAGCACTCACTCACTCACTTGTCGACAGAGAAAAAGGTTCGATAGAGCAGCCTTTTATTAAATTTGCGCTCGTTCAATGGGCGTATAAGAAGGAAACCCCCGGATCGCAGCGATTCGGTCGATAAAGACGTTTATTTTACGAGCGTACACAATTAAAGAAAGATATTTATTCTAATCAAGTGCGTGAGGGAGCAGAGCAATTAGATTAATTTGCCTCTCGCGCCTCGAACAACGAGTAGCAGGTGAGATTGGCCAACGCAAAGAAAATTTTGTCTCTGTCTCTGCACGCGCTCTTTTAATTTAAATGCAAATTAGCTCCGCTCCCGTTTGGCACAGCTGATGGAACGGATTATTGCTCACTGAAATGAAACTTTCCTCTTGGCTAGGCACACTTTGCAATGAGTTAATTTCTGACGACTGCAAGTTTATGTAGTTCTAATAATTTCACACCTTGCCCGGGTAAACACACACGTGCTGCTGGAAAAAATAAGAGGGAAAGACGCGGGCTTGGTTCTAAATTTAGTCACTCAACTGGCAGCGAGAGAAAAAGAGTCGTCGGTGTGTCTGCCCGAGCCGAACTAGGGTATATAATGAAGCGCTCGCTCGTTGGCGTTGGCAGGCATGAATGAAGAAGCATGCAGACGCCTCTTTTGATATCCATCTGTCTGTGAAATAGCCAAAGATTGCACTACACTTCTCGCCAGCCGCCTGGCCGAGGCCAAGCGCCAATTCAACCGCCTTGACTTTGAATTCCTACACTTGAACCCGAGAGGAGAAAAATTAATGCTGCTTTTCAGGCTCGAAATTAGTTTGAATGTTGGAATTTTAAGACCTAAGTGCTAGGAATATTAATTGGACGTCAAAACCGAGTTGCAAAAAATTCGAATTTTAAAAAAAAAATCAATTTTAACCAGTTTTCCATAATTTTCTAATCATTTAGCTCATGACCCCGACTTGAAATATTGCCAGAGAGAAATATTTTGAGAAATTGAGGCAGAAAAATGGCAATTTAAAAGAAAAAAATCTGCACAGTAGAGGAAATTTTGACCACTCCGAGCGCAAATTTTAGATTTTCATAAGGAAAAAATGGAATAAATTCATCTCTTTCATTTTTTGCGCAAGAAATTGGCAAAAAAAGTGGTAAGCAAATGCAACCCTGTGCGTGAACATGAATATTTCGATCTCTCCGCAATTCCAACACTGCTCTGCGATTCAATTTCTTTCTGCCGCGCTGGGAAATAAGTTTATTTTTCTGTCGTTGACAGAGCGAGCGCCACCCCTTGCTATTTTCACCTGCGGGGGTGCGTAATCTCATTTAGCATCAATCTCGTCTGGCGTTTTCTCCCTCCCAATCCCAACGGCCACTTAATTAGCGCGCCGCCGCGCCGACATCATTCATTTGCTAAACAATTACTGCCCCAGGCACGATTCGTATTATTTACTTGGCTAATTTTGGCGGTGACACTATCTCCATTTCCAACGCGAATTTCGGTTTGCAGCATTGCGCGACTCCAACTGCAATCATTTTTACAAACCAGTTTTTATTTACCTGGTAAAACGAGCAATTCGTGTCAAGACAAGAGCATGAAAATTGAAAGCAAACCCATAAAACAATATTCATAAAATGAAAACTGCAGTATAAAATTTAATGACGCGCGCGCCGGGGAGGAGGGAGCAGAGCAGAGCAGAAGCGCACTTGTCTCTCTCTCTCTCGGTGGTACTTTGCGCGGCACGAAACACTTTCCTCATTAATTAACGGCCGTCCGAGAGTGGGTGCGACGGCAACGGCGACGACACTCGACGTTTCAGTCGGCCAAAAGGAGTCAGTCGCCTCACTTCGGCTGGCGCCAATTTATGCAATGACATCACATCCGTCGCAAGTATGCGCGCACGGAAAAGCACCCGAAACTTGCTCCCTCGTCGTCGTCACCAAATTGTGCTTTTACACATATTAATTTTAGGACGTTTCCAGCAGGGTTGCATTTGCTTACCACCCAGTTTTTATCCCCGCTGGTATTTAACATTCAATTTTAACCGATTTCTTGCATTTTCCAGTGTGAAAAACTAATAATTTGCGGTCGGAGTGGTCAAAATTTCCTCTACTGTGCAGATTTTTTCTATTTAAATTGTCTCAATTTATCCAAAAATTTCTCAAGTCGAGGCCATGATCTAATAATTCGAAAATTAATGAAACCTGAGCCATTTGCATAGTGTATCATTATCTCTAGTAAACAAACATTGATTGCACCGCCGGCAGCTGCTATTTATTTATTTTTTAAATTATTTTTGCTGCGTGTAAGTGCGAGAATAAGCGAGTGACTAGTGTCAGGGACAGGTGCGCGACGATGCGGCAGGTATGACTCACTCGCGGGCCTCCTCAGGCCGGAGGTGCGCGCGATAGGTGTTAATTTCCCGCACATTTGTTGTACATACGTACGTGTACGTGCAACTGCATTGAAACGATAAAACATCGCAGCTCGTCTCAAGTCTCAAGTCGCAATTGATGATTAATTTTATATTAATGCGAGTCGAGAAAATTTATTTCAACATTTTAAAAGCCTTAGAAAAATAAATTAATAAATTATATTTTGGGAGCTACAATTTAAAATATATCCATCATTACGTCCTGCGGTAACGACTTATTTATTTGTCAATATTTTGACAACATCAGGCGATCCGAAAAGCCCACTACTTAAATTTAAAAACAACGACCTGACTCAATTAGCATTTTTTAAATATGCAAATTTGCCTCTGGCCCGGCAGGGATAAGGAAATACAGTTGAATAAGCAAGGTTGCATTTTCACCACTGGTTTTTAACGGTCTTTACCAATTTCTTGCGCAAGAAATGCAAGAAATTTATTTATTCCATATTTTCCAAGTGAAAAATCTAAAATTTCCTCTACTGTGCAGATTTTTTTCTTTAAAATTGCTAATTTTCGCCTCAATATCTCCAAAAATTTATCTCTAACAATATTTCAAGTCGATTTCATGAGCTAAACAATTATTGAAAAATGAGGAGCAAACCTTTCCTGCAAAGAAACTGCTTTTCAAATTTTAAAATCCGTTTTTTACGACTACCCTGGTTTTTTTGCAACCCTCTGAATGCGATTGGCGAAAATAAATCCAGCGTAAAGAGAAGAGGAAGCAATAAAGAGGTTGTAGATATGTGCTGGCTGCCTGCTCCCATTCATTGATTGCGCCTCGTGATCATGGTTACTCTCAGGCGCCAGAAGTCTGCCTAGGGTGGCTATAATTCAACCCCCAGACCAACCCCTGCTTCTTCCGCCCCCTCGCTTTGAATTTATGCATTTTTGCACGGCTGCAAAAGGGTCGCCTCCCTCTTAGCGGATATTCGCGGACAGGTGCAAAGTGCAAAACAAAGAGCGTAAGACGGTGCCCTGCGGCGAGCTGAACCTTTTTTGCACGAGTCGCGAGTCGCGGGCAGCCCGGCCGAACCCGAACCGACGAGGCTGCCAATCGGAAGAGCCGCCTACGCCGAAAACAGAAAAAAAACTCGATAGAAAGAAAGAAAGCTGAGAGCTCGAGGCTCGAGTTGGACTCTCACCGCGAAATTCTGCGACTTGGACGACGCCGAGCTGGCCCCTGCGGGAGCGGAGGTCGTCGCCGATGCGCGGGATGCCAACTGCCAGGCGAAAATTCGCGGACGCCGCGGTTGGTCCGACGTTGCGTACGGAAGAAGACAGTCTCGGACGCACACACCGACACCAGAACACCACTTGATACGATACTCCTCTGGCTCTGATCCGAGCCCCGACTTCTTTCTGCTAACTTTCTGCTCGCAGCCGATCCTGTCTCCTCGGAACGCTATCACTTCAGCTGTGGCCAATCAGAGCGCCGCTCGCAGGTCACGTGCTCGCGGCCCTTTAATCTTCCGTCTGGAGCGCGATTGCAGAGCCATCTGTGGTGGCTCACCCAAATTTTTGCAACATCTTCCCTTTCTTCATCATTTTTTAAGAAATTATCAAATGAATCGAAGCTGATTTTGAGGCAAGATTGCTTTCACCATAATCTTTAACAAAATAAAACAATCATTTTCATTGAATTAATCTAATAGGATTACATTTCCTTCAAAAATTCAGAGCCTGATATTAAAATGTCCGTAATTTCTTGTTTTCTCGTCTGTTATTTTCTAATTATCAGATAATATTCTCAGCCCAAAAGCCAAACTACTGCATAATTACCTTGGGTATTTTTTCATCTATTGAAATTTCCCTGGATTTTTTTATTTAATGCAAAGCAGACTGCTTGACCTGCAGCAAGAATGTTTCTTACCCAGCAATTTTATAGTCCAACAAAACAATTTGTTCCTTTCAGAATTCTAAATATTGTAAATATTCCACCCCTGCCAGTTATTTCATCACAAGTGTGCAGCATTATTATTTTCCTGCAGTGTATTCGAGGAAGAGTGAAAAATATTTTGAACAAAAACCAAAAAATATTGCCAGTATTAAGTGTGGATTTCCTAATTTATTTTCGGTTTGTCAAATTCATTTACACAATCCAAATTACCCAATCATTCACACGGTCAATTTCTAGAGCTATTAGGTAAAAGGCTACACCAGCCGTCAAAATTACTCGATACACACGAAGAGTTGCTATTCAAATTTCAGTAGACCTAAGAAGGCATTTGAAACACTTGCATTCAAAACCAGATGCACTAGCAACCTCGCGACAATTATGACAATGAGTTTTCTTAATCGCTAAGTTAAGATTATTCAGACATTTAAAATTTACATGAAGCCAACGAGGGCTTGCGTTGCGTGATTAAAACAATAAGATGAAGTATTAAGCTAGGCCAGCTAGTCCCATTTCCTGAATTCCTGGCCTTCAGGTGGTTGGACATTCACCTTGCTAGCAGAGATCTCCTTCCAGTTTGTGCTGAGGACAGTGCCACCCGACTCGACCTGCAAAGGGCGTTTTCGTTAATCTCCAATTTGCTTTGAATAATGTCGGAGCGGAATTACGAAAGACTTATTCATAGCCTTCTTGATCTCGTCGTTGCCGTCGGCGTAGATCTTCTGGAAGAGTTGATTGATGTCGTCATCTTTGTCCTCCTCGATTTTGATACTGTCCCAGTCTTTGTGCTTTTTGCTCGAGCTCGGGTACTTGGGTGGTCCATTGCTCGAGGTCAACGAGGGCAGCACGACAGGTGCGATCGGATGCTGAACCACAATGCCAGGCGCGCCTTCCAGTTTCTCCCAGCGGATTCCGTCCTTCTTCTTCAGCTTCAGTTCAACCTGCGAAACAACACCATAAATTTGTGACACGTGTCTCCCGGAATGTGCGGAATTCACATACCTTTGTGGACATGATTTTGAAGGAACTTTGTTCAGGAATGATTTCGAAAGAGAGATCGATGTCTTTCTTGTACTCGTCTCCGGTTTGCAGCTTGGCATCGACTCTGACCTGAAAAGAATTATGTCAAGCACGCCACGCATTTTCAGGTCTGAAGGAATTTACCAGTCTCGCTGAGATTTCGATTGTAGACTTCTCAGGGTCCACTTTCTTGGCCATCAATTGGACAGTGACGTGGGTTTCGGTTTGATACCATTCGACGCGGACCGCCGGGACGGAAACAGAACTCTCTTCGGACATCCTTTCGACTCAGGTTCTAGAAATTCCACAAGCTATCCTCCGCTGTCGTTTTGTGCGGTCCTAGAGCGCGTGTCGTGTTGACTGCAAATGCTGGTAATGCTGCAAGAATGGATCGGAATAATGCGCATAGAACATTCTCGATTCCCATGCACTTGTTTTCTCCTTCAACGTGGGTCACGTGGGAGAGGGAGGAGACATCACTTTAAAAGACTAGCACTGGCGCCATGTTTTAAAATTCACCGCCAACAAAATAGCTCGAATCTGGTTGAGATTAAAGTTTTAAAGATGGCGAACTTTCTAGTTCTTTGCGTCCTTCAATCTCACACTCACAACAGAATTCGTCATCAGTGATTGGTCCTCTTCACTTTGGTTGGGGCCACGCTCCTTTCTCGACTAGCGCGTAAATTTGAATTGCCATGCAGCATGCAGTGCGATTGCTCAGCTGATGTTTAATCAAAACAAACGCAGCAAGGAGCAAGGTTCAAGGTTCAGCGGCAGTCGTTTCGTTTGTAGTCACAGTACATACTGACCGAATGACCATGAAAGTAACGTCATGTGGTGGGTCTGGGTCTGGACAAGCGTGTTGTAATAAACTTTGACCAGCCTAAAGAACGAGTCACACGACACGACGGATCGGACGCAAGGTCAACCTCATTAAAATACATATAATGTTATTTGGAAATCGCATGAGAACCTTGAGTTTACTTGTTTGCAACTCGTGCCTGTGCAGAAAGGTGCTCACTATGGTCAGGTTCCTCACGATGGACAGTGCGAACAAGCAGCGCTATGAGGTTTGTTTACATACATAATTCTCATTCAATCTCATTAAATTTTTAATTTTTAGTTCTGATTTTTAATGCCTCTGATCTCTCGTAATATTGACCCGCGAGACCGGATACGCTCTTTTTTTCCACAGCTGACTGAATTTCATTTGATTGCATTTATTATGCAGATTCGTTAATCTCTGTCAGTCGATGAAAACATTTTTCCATCTCCAGAGGCTTCTAGTTTTCCTCATGGAGCCTGGAGGGAAAAACGGCTTTTTAGTGTGTTGTCTGCGTATTTTTAAAATTTTTTGAAATGTATTTCATTTTTGTTTTTGTTTTCAGGAAGCTGTTGGCACTCTAAACACTTTGCAGACCAACGCGTCGGTGCTGCAGCAAGCTAAGAAAATAAGGGTCGGGCAGCTCAACACGAATGTCGAAGACACGCGAAAATATTTGCTCAGGACAGGAATCAGCCAGCAAATGTTGGATTCATCTCTGTCCGCCATCCACGTCGCTGGCACCAAGGGAAAGGGTGCGATCTTGAATTAAAATTCGTACATTTTTTATTAATTCAGTTTATTTAGGATCGACGTGCGCCTTCACTGAGAGTATTCTGCGCAAGCACGGCCACCGAACCGGATTCTACTCGTCGCCGCACTTGATCGCCGTCCGAGAGAGAATCAGGATCGATGGCAAGCCGCTCAGCATGCAAAAATTCACTCAGTACTTCTGGGAAGTGTACAACAGTTTGGCTGCCCAAAAGGTTAATTTTTATAAAGAGAGAAATTCTATAAATCAGTCTAATTTTGCAGGAACACGAGCACGACATGCCTCCTTACTTTAAATTTATGACTGTGATGGCGTTGAACGTGTTCATCAAGGAAAAGGTGGACGTCGCCGTGATTGAGGTTGGAATCGGAGGGGAGCTGGACTGCACCAATGTGCTCAGGTACTTGAAATGCAAAAGCCGCTCTGGCCAGATTAAAATGCCTTGTCCGCAACAGGAATCCAGTGGTGGTTGGCATAACCTCGCTGGGCTTGGACCACACCTCCTTGCTGGGCAACACGGTCGAACTGATTGCTTGGCAGAAGGCAGGCATCCTCAAGCCCAAAGTGCCAGCTTTTACAGTCGAAAACCAGCCAGGAGACTCGCTCAACGTGATCAGGCAGAGAGCCGAGGCCATTGGAGTAGGGTTAACTCTTTTAACAAAAATATATAATGTTTATAACACTCAATTCTGCAGTGTCCTCTTCTGATGGCCCCAAATTTTGAAGAGTACAAATGGCCTGATGGGAAGAAGCCAATCCTGGGGCTCGACTCGCAGGTGCAGACGCTGAACGCGTCCATTGCCATTCAACTGGCGCACGCTTGGATGAACGCCAACAACAACCAGACCTCAGGTTGCAACATATTCCTCTGGCGTTAATTAATTATTTAATGACGCAAATTGTTTAGAAAAGAGCGTGACGCACGAGATTCCGCAGTCGACGGTGAAAGGGTTGGAGCAAGTCAAGTGGCCAGGCAGAGCTCAGATCATAAATTTCTCTCCGCAGCTCAAGATTTTCATGGACGGCGCACACACAACTGACAGCATCAAAAACTGTCTCTCCTGGTTCAAGCAGGCCTCCAATAGGTTTGTAATAGTCAAATAATGCCTTTAAAGGGGAATAAAAGTGAATTTTTCCACAAAATCATTTAAGGCACATAGAGATTAGGATTAAAAATGTAAATTTAACCAGCTTTCTGAATATAAGCAGTTTTTGACGCTACTACAAACTGGTGAATTTTTATAAGGCCAAACACAGACCCCTTTAAAAACTCTGCAATTTTTGAAAAAATAAAAAATAACTTAAAAGTCTCAAAAGTACTATTTTTTATCTCATCACTATTAAATTGTCATAATTAATCTCACCCCAGAAGCAATTTATTTCCTTTGCTCAAAAAAGGTGTACCAGTAAAATTCTAAATATTAGATTTTGGGACACTTTTGGTCAGAGTGTATAAAATATTGGACAATTAGAATTTATTTTTCATGTACTATAATTTCTAAAATTAATCACTTTCATTCCATTTTAGGGGGAGCACAAAACGGGTGCTGCTCTTCAACTCAACAGGGGAGCGCGACCCGACGAATCTTCTGAGGCCACTCTATGACGCTCAGCTGTTCTCCAAAGTAATTTTTTGCCCAAACATAGCGTCCAGCTGCACCGCAGGTACTTGCTCGTCAACTCTCTGTTGCGCCAATTGAAGGAAAGCAATTATTATTGTCGTTTACAGACCAGAGCAACTTCATGGTCACGGCTGATCAGCAGCTGAAGAGGACCGCGGCCCACCTGGCAGCGTGGAAGGCCATTGAAAATGAGCCAACGTCTTGTAGTGTTCACACATTCCCCTACGTGTCTGACGCTTTGAATTTTGTCAAAGAACTGTCAGCCGTGGAAGAAATGCAAGTATTAGTGACAGGTGAATAATAAAGTCTTGAATTTTATTTTAGTTTTTAAATACTTATTTGTTTCAGGTTCACTTCATCTTGTCGGATGTGTTTTGGGGCTTTTAGATATAAGCGAAGAAGACGCCGAAGACTCTTAAGAAGCAGAAATTTTAGTTTCTCATTTAGGTAGATTACATTCAATGTTCAAAACAGACTCAGCTGCCATATCAAAATAGCAGAGATATTATTTTTATAAATATTGTTCAATATTTTCGCTAAAAATACAAGCATAGTTTTTGTTTAAAAATGAATAATATTTTTTATTGACTGGAAAAATAGAATAACACGGCCTGATTGCGCCAAATGTGCTCAAATGCTATCAAGAAAAACAAGGTGCCACTCCCCCTTTTGTAAATGGATAGTTATTTAGGATTTGTGGAGCGGCGAAAACAGTGAGAAAGTGTCCAGTACTTCCGATTTATTTTTGCATTTACACCAACGATGAGTGGAAGACTGGTCACTCGTCTGAGCAGCGCTCGCTGCTCGCTTTTCTTGTGCGACATGCAGGAGAAATTCCGCACCAACATCCAGTACTTCAACGAGGTCGTTTTCAACTCAAGCCGGCTGCTGAAGGTAGCCAAGCTGCTGGACATGCCCGTCGTCTGCACGGAACAGTATCCCAAGGGTGAATATTGTTATAATCTCGATTTTATTGATTTAAAATCAAATTACAGGGCTCGGGCCGACCGTACCTGAACTGGGCATCCAAGAATATGGAATCGTTCCTGTTGAAAAAACGCAGTTCTCAATGGTGCTTCCGCAAATCACAGACAACCTCCAGAAAAACCACGAACAAGTGAGATTTAATGAATGGAGATTTATCTGCAGATGAAAATAAAATATTAAAATGTGTTCAAAGGTAAACACAATTATTCTGTGTGGAATCGAGACTCACGCCTGCATCCACGAAACCGCGCTTGACCTTATGGAAAAGGGCTTCGGCGTTCACGTCGTTGTCGACGCGTGCTCCTCGAGAAGCATGCTTGACAGGTAAAACTAAGATAATGTCAAAAATACCGTCAATTAACATAATGGTCTGCAGGAAATACGCTTTCAAGCGTCTGAAGGCCGCTGGAGTCACCCTGAACACGTGCGAAGGCGTCGTGCTGTCCCTCGCCAAAGATTCCAAGCACCCTAAGTTCCGAGAGCTTCAGAAACTGATTTGGGAGGTTGGACCGGACACCGGACTCCTGCACTGAAAACCTGCAATCTCTTTAAAACAAAAAGAATCAAATAATGGAATAATGGAGGCAACTACTTTGTCAATTGATAAAAATGCTTTATATATTATATAGGCTCTATTTCATGCAAATCGTGAACGTGAAGGCTCAAAATTATAGAATGGGAATATAAACAAAATAAATAATCTACGTTAGAGAAATATTGGATGGTTATTTATAATTAGGTTCCCCTTGAAAGTTGTTTGGTTATTATTTTAATAATTAATTTAATTTCTATTGATTATGATTTTATAATAATTATTAGTGCTTAAGTCTGATTGAATTCTGATTTAAAATTAACGACCGATTATTAAATAATCCCAAAAAACAGGATAAAAATTTGATTATTTTTCAATAATATATTTTATTAAAATAAAATAATCGAAAATAATCTAAAACATTCCGGTTTCATTAGAGAACTGTTAAAATTTCGAATTTAATTAAAATAGGTAAAAATGAATTAACTCATAATAATAGTAAAAGAATTAAATTAATTCCACCTCCAGTGGTTGTGATCTCAAGTTTGGCGAGTGGGCGGGGCATCTTCTGCCTCTGCCGGTTCCAGCTGTCAGCTGTGCGGTGCGAGTTACGGAGTTAGATAAACAACAATCCTTCAACCTGCTCTCACTCAGATGCATTAAAAACCTATTAAACATTGAAAAATAGAAATATTTTTACTCTTTACAACCAGCTGGTAAGTGTAAAATTATATTCCTGAAATTTAAACTAAAAAATATTTGTAAACAGAGCATGTCTGGCATTGCGAATTGCGCCAGGCTCGGCGTATTGTTGCGGAGCGAGACTATTCTCAGGGTGTACCTGACAAGGTACTCACCCTGCGTGAGTCACTTGCACACCGGCAGCAAAACCCCGCTTAGACAGAAGCAGAAAGCGCTGTCCGAGCATGTCGATGGCGGGGACAACAACGTGCCTTCGATGACAGTCAAGGAAAAAGGTGCTGCGAATATTCTCATTTTATTTTTATATAAATAAATGAAGAATCGGCCCCGAATTGCAGTGAAGGAAACGACAAAAACTGTGGGTTATTCCGGAATCGTGCTCGCAGGCCTCGGAGTGACCTCGATCATTTTGTACTACGTCTTCCGAGAGCTGTTCTCCAGCGACAGCCCGAACAGCGTGTACACCGCCGCCCTGGACAGGTGCCTCAGGGACCCCAAGGTGGCTGACCTGCTCGGTGAGCCCATCAAAGGTTTCGGGGAGGAGACGAGGAGAGGCAGGCGGACGCACGTTAGGTAATTTTCTTTAACTAAACCCTCAAAAAATATAAAAAATTGTCCTTTTAGTCACCTCTTGTACGAGAAGGACGGCGCGAATTATCTTAGAATGAAATTCTACCTGAAAGGCTCGAGAAACCAGGCCACCGTGAATCTGGAGATGGTCGAAGTGAGTGTCTTATTTAAAAAAAATCCTCAATGGACTAAAACGGCATTATTTTCTTTGCAGAACAAACAAACCGGTCATTTTGAATACAGGTACTTATTTGTCCAAACGGAGGACATGGCGAGAAGAGTGGTCATCCTGGAAGACAACCGAGGGAAGACGGATTACACGAGCTCGCCATCGCCCACGGAGCTTGGCTCCCTGCCAGCCCCCCTCTTCCCCCTCGAAGGTCTCAAGTAAAACACAATAACGCTCTCCGATCGACAAAAAAAATGTTTATTTCGTGACACGCGCTATTTCATAGCATTTCCTTGTAAATAAATTCTTTTGTACTAAATTGACTGTTTGCTCGGGCGTGAAAATTACAAATCGGCGGCGTACTGGACGCCCAGAATGCGCCGCAGTTGGTCTTCCAGCGCAGCGATCGCCAGCGAGTCCTGGTGGCTCATCACTTTGCTCTCCAGCTCGCCTGTAACATTTATTAAAATTACCAGCTGCTTGAAAAACAAGTAGAACACAAAAAAAATTGTAACCATCTGCTTAAAAGATTGTAAAGTATGATTAAAATGTATGCTTTCCGTTATTTGCGGTTTTTTCCAAATAAAACCGCACAAATTTCAAATTTGGTGAAAAAATTTGTCTAATTAAAAAACAACACACAAGTTTGACTCAATGATTTGGCTTCTAATTTTTCAAATTTGGAAAGTTTGTCAAATATTTTGTTGAATCATATTTTCTCAGGGTTGCAAAAACAAAAAATAATCCGCGATTAAAAAAATACTGCAGGGGCAAAAAAGTTTTTTTACAGTGTTTTGCAGCCAAAGTTTGCACCTCAGTTTTCAATTTTTCTAATTTTTTGCTCATGACCTCGATTTGAAAAATTGTCAGAGAGAAATTGAGGCAGCAAATGGCAATTTATAAGAAAAAATCTGCACAGTAGAGGAAATTTTGACCACTCTGACCACGAATTTAAGATTTTCACAAGGGAAAAAATGGAAAAATTCATTTCTTTGATAAAGAAATTTATATAAAAAAAACGGGGTGGTAAGCCAAATGCTGATAAACGAAACAAAACAAAAACAGATCAGTCGGAATTTTTGTTAGCTAATTTTCTCATCTAAAATGAAATGGTTAAAATAATAAAATATCTGACCGGCCAAAATGCAACGCCTGACTTCCTGTGCCTGGTGGCGCAGTTGAACACTGTTGGTGAAGTTGAACTTGTTGGTGGCGGTGGGCAGCTCCACGTCCAGCACCCCGGACGGCGACTCGACCCTGGTGGGCGTCCAGAACGGGTTGCACACCTTGATGGTGCCCTTCTCCCCGGAAATAAAGGCGTCGTTCTGCAGCAGCATCTTGCCGCTGATGGCCAGCGTGGCCATCTTGCCGCCCTCGTAGAGCAGCACGGCGCCGCAGGTCTCGTCGACGCCCTCGCTGACGCTCACCGTGCCGGTCGCGGCCACCTTCAGAGGCGCGCCCGTCCCGAACACCATCGTGATCAGCTGCAGGCAGTAAATGCCGATGTCCAAAATGCAGCCGCCTCCGAGCTCCCTCAGCCTGAACAAAAAATCGTGTTTTAATACAAATTCCAGGGTTATAAAAAATCCAAAATGGGTTTTATTTGGGGGTAATTTGGATTTTAAGGGGGTTTTTCAGACTTGCTAATCACTGCATTTTTTTAAGAAGCGAAGAAACTCATTCCCCATACCCCAGAGCTTGCCAATTATGCAATGCGAATTATTTTATGCGTTGAAAAACAGCAAAAATCACAATTTTTGGGTTTTTCCACATTTTTTAATGAAAATATTGGAGCCTTAGGTAAAACCGTGGGTTTGATTGGTTTTTTTAGCCTGGAAAAACCCGTGGGGAAAATTCTAAACCCTGAAAATTAATTATTTTTTAAAAATTAGCGATTTACTTGATGCGGTCCTTGCCCATGATGGGCACGCCGAAGGTGACGTTGATGTTGGATGGCTCCCCGATGGCGCCATTCGCAATGTCCTCCCGGATTTTGTTGTAGGCCGGCGTGAACCTCGACCAAACAGCCTGAAATCCACGCCAATTTTTATTTCTACCACAATAATAATTTAATTATTTTCGATCCAACCTCCATGAGAAACACATTTTTGGCCTTGGCAGCGTTGATCAGCTCGGTGGACTGGGCTTTGTTGAGGCACAGCGGCTTCTCGACGAGCACGTGCTTGCCGTGTGCGATCATCAACTTGCCGATCGGGAAATGATCACAATTGACGTTGCCGATGTAAATCACATCTAGGCACAGACACAATTTAATAAGAAATTAATACAGCTGTTGGCTTATTATGTTACCAATGTCCTTGTCTTTGGCGAGTTCCTCGTAGCTGCCGTAGGCTTTCGGAATGTTGTGCAACTTTGCAAACTCCTGAGCCCTGGCCAGGTCCCTGGCGGCGATCGCCTTCACCTGGTGCTCGTCCTGAGACAAGACCGACAGGGCGGTCACAAAGTCGTTGCAGATGCGGCCGGCGGACACGATTCCCCAACGAGTTGCCATCCTTGCAAGTTAAAAAGAAAAAGACACAATAAGGAGACGCGCAGTGCTTTTATATAAATGTTTCAATCTACAGACGCCTGCAACATTATTAAGCATTTTTTTAAGTGGATCACCCCAGATAAGATAGAAAATCTCGCAGACAGTTACATAATATCCCACTTTGTCAAAAAAATATTATTACGTCATCTAATATGCAAACAGCATTATTTAATTTTAGTAGGGAAAAGGGCGAAGTTATATAAATTTTGAAAGCGTGTCAGTTTAAATTTCATCTAAATTTTAAACCATAAAATAGATTAAATATTTTCAATATTATTTTTGGCTTCTAATCTCAAATTTAAAATTTATTTTCTTTAGAGTCATTTATACGACTGTGATTTTTATATTTTTTTTATTTAAATGCGACTTTTAAGTTTCTTCCTCGAAAATAAAAATTAAAACAACTCTTTGGCGGACTTGTAGAAAGGCAAAAAAAAGGTTATATAGATCATTTTTAAGGCTTTTTATTTTTAATTCACCCAAAAGGTTATCTTTTGCATTAATTTTTAACCTGATCGATAGAATCAAAATTAGAATTGAATACAAAAAATTTAAATAAATTTGATTTCATATAAAAAAAATTACGAGCTGTTAAAATTAAAAAGAAAATACACGATCAAACTAAAAAAAATTCCGAAATTACTATTTTGCTCCAGTTATTTGCAAAGCCACAAGACTTTCGTGAATTTGAAGCAATTGTTGTTACCTTGAGCACAGTTTTTGTAGCACGTGTTTTAGCCTACAGTTGAAATAGCGTCACGATGACCAATTAAAAGGTAAACAGATGGAGAGCACGTGAATGTCAAATTACCGCACCGACTGCTCTCGACGAGAAGTACAAGTCAACAAAAGGACGGTTTTCGAGTATTTCAGCAAGAGCAACACCAGAGACATCTCTTTTGGGCAGAGAGAAGTACAAGGTTGCGCTCGCGAGCCCTTTGATCGTCCGCCGAAATTCATTTTTGTTTGTCTGTTTAGATAAAACCATTTAAAAAAATGCGACTTTTGTTAATAGGTTAATTTCACTTGATGTCAAATATGTTTTTCCTGTCTAACCACCACAAATTTCTAATTTTGCTCTACGCACAACTGTTGCCATTTAAAATAACCAAATTTGATCCTGACTTGATTTAGTTGCATTTCATTTCCATTTAAAAAATAAATTAGCAAAAATTGTAATGCAGCGCACTTTCAATTAAATTGCAGGCGCCTTGAAAGTCTATGCAACCAGCGCGACATTAGTGCAGTGCATGTTGCATTCATTCCCTGCACTCTCGTCATTCACCAGTTCGTTGTGGTAGCGACTATTGACTCTAATTACGCTTGGTAGCGAGCGCAGAATGACTGGTAATTACAATACCTCCGCAATTTTTACCTCTAACTGCACAGAAATCGATTTTACAGGAGCAACAAAAAACCGGTTTATTAATATCCTCTTTAAGTTGGACAAATAATATTTGGTATTATGAATCTACATTATCATCCGGTTATTTTCATGTGTCTTACCGATTATCTATTGGCCCGTTTCTGTTGCCTATTCTCACTCAAACATGGCAACATCTGTGGCAGCTTTATTTTTTAATTCGTTACCGCGTAATAATGTAGACTTCCACGCACGAATTTTAGTTGTAATGAACAATAATGTCGTGGAATATTATTTGAGGGATAAAGGACCTACTGTGATGGTGAATTATCAAGCCCTCAGGTTCGATAAGTGACGACGCATTTGCCAAAATTTCGTTCATTAAAAGACTTACCAAAACAGCTCTTCTTGAGTCACAAAAAAATACCTGAACACTTAACTGAGTCCACACTATATGTATTTATGCTCAGAAAAAAATATTTCAGTTTTCAAAACATTCCAAGGAAGTATTTTTTCGATTTTATATATTATATATGTTCCTAATTAGTGCGTTAAAATTATTTTCCATTCTTTCATATTTTTCTAATTGTTTCATTCAAAAATTTTCAATTATGGAGGACTCAGTATGATCGACAAAATGGCTTTCCAAAATTTGCGGGTTTTACGGGCCTTCAAATGTCAAAATATGGGAATTTTGAGCACTTCATAACTTTGCTCAGGGTGGTTCTAGAACAAAAATTTAAAAACCCGTAAGCTCATCTCAACAAGGCAAACAACTTTTATATTGACCTCAAAGTGGTAGGTCAAAGGTCAAGGTCATAAAAATTTATTTTTTTTATTTTGAACTCTAATTTGAAAATGAAAAATATCAAGTTTTTTACTTCCTTCATAGCCATTTTTTAGAGCACAAAAAATAGACTAGAAACATTAAAATTTGGAATGGCAATTTGCCTCATTTTTTAATAAAAAATGAAAACTTCGAAAAATCTTGTTTTTTGAGGTTGCTAAAAATCGTTGATCGACTAAATCTCGACTTGTAATCATCCGATTTTGAAAAACCGCATACCGTTAGACTCGTCTTGACATCCCCAAGTGCACTAAAGGGGTATGGGACCCACCAACCCCCTACCCCCTTTTAATCCCCTCAATAACGGGAAATTTAGCATTTTTTGTCCGTTTCAACACCTTAGCACGACGTTGACGAGTAATTGTCTTCTTCAAACCAATTCAGTTACTTAGTTACATCAAAGACGAGTCAAACGAAACTTATTTTTTGTAAATAGAACCACCACAACCTGAGAATCAGGTGCACAAAGTTTTTTTTATCGAGATGGATGCAATAAAATGCTTGATGAGCACCAAATCTCGAATTCTGCAATAAAAATCTCGTCGCAATTATAAAATAAACAGCACACCACTCAACATGCCCTGACATCCCTTTCGGGATTAAAGGGTGCTATCCCATTCAACCCCTAATACACACCCCATCCCAAGCGCGTTTATTTTTGTATCCATTTTTGTTCGGAAAATTGTAACTTAACCACTTCCGAGACACTGACAACAGAAATGGAGACCCCAAATATCCATATTTGGCTTCTAGCTTCCCAGAACCATCAACCCATTTAGTGCAGAATTCGAGATTTCGTGCTCATCAAGCATTCTATTGCATCCGCCTCGATTAAAAAAACTTTGTGCACCCGAATCTCAGGTTGTGGTGGTCCTATTTACAAAAAATAAGTTCCATTTGACTCGTCTTTGAGTGAACTAAGTAACTGAATTGGTTTGAAGAAGACAATTACTCGTCAACATCGTGCTAAGGTGTTGAAACGGACGAAAAATTCTAAATTTCACGTTATTAAGGGGGTTAAAAAAGGGGTTGGGGTTGGTAGATTCCATACCCCTTTAGTGCACTTGGGGACGTCGAGACGAGTCTAACGGTATGTGGTTTTTCAAAATCGGATGATTACAAGTCGAGATTTAGTTGATCATCGTTTTTTACCAGCCTCGAAAAACAAGGTTTTTCGAAGTTTTCATTTTTTATTAAAAAATGAGGCAAAGTGCCATTCCAAATTTTAACATTCCAAACTTAATTTTTTGTGTTCTACATAATGGCTACGAAAAAAAATAAAAAATTTCAATATATTCATTTTCAAATTTGAGTTTAAATAAAAAAAATCAAATTTTATGTCCTTGACCTTTGACCTACCACTTTGAGGTCAACATAAAGTTGTTTGCCTTGTTGAGTCGAGTTATACGGTTTTTTAATTTTCGTTCTATGACTACCCTGAGCAAAGTTATGAAGTAGTCAAAATTCCCAGATTTTTTTACATTTGAACGCCCGCAAAACCCGCAAAAATTGGAAAGTCAGAGTTTTCTCAACTGTTTTGTAGTTCAATTAGGGCAAAGTTCACGCAACAAAATTTTCATTAAAATCCATCGACAACAATTTGCTGTGTTCAAGAGATTTTGGCTCAATAATTATATATTTTGCAACTCAGCACAGAGTGTGCATGAACGTCGGGAACGAAATAGATGATTTTTTATCTAATTGTAAACAAAAGTAATGATTCTGGATGAAGTATTGCCTTTTTAGTCCAAGAAATTAATTGGTCGTGACATTTCTCTATACTACTACACTATAGGGCAGATTGGGTAGAAATAATTGCAACGATTACACTAGATGGCATAAAAATCTTGCTTCCCATCATCAAAACGATGTAAAATTTTGCTATGTTGTGTATAATGGATCAAAAATTCAAAATTCGCGCGAAAATGTCTTTGGTAGCGAAGTGCAATTAGAGGTAAAAATTGCGGAGGTATTGTAATTACCAGTCATTCTGCGCTCGCTACCAAGCGTAATTAGAGTCAATAGTCGCTACCACAGCGAGTTAGTTTATAACCGAGTACTCTGAGAAAGAGCCACATCATGAACTATTTCCGATCATTGACTCTGTTTCGGCTGTGCAGTTTCCATCGATGCGTATTAGGAATTATGTTCTAAAATTTAAGTGTCTTAGTTTGGGCCCATTCCGGCCTTACACATTGCTATAGCCTATAAAATATTTTTTTCCCAATTCGACAAAATGTTTACAGTTCAACTCATGACTGTATATCGACTTGAGTGTGAGAATGAACAATTTAACCGTATGGTTTTGTTCTATTCATTTAAAATTAATTGCCAACAGGCCAATGACCTACAAAATATTTACCATGGTGCATTTTGCATCTTTAATTATTTATTCTCCATTGCAAGGTACAATTCTACTTGCAAATATTATTTATTCATTGCCCTATATAAAGATTTATTAGAATTTGTCCAATTTTTTTTATCTTAATGTCGCAGAATTTAATATGTGATTCTTAAAGAGGAATGAGCCAGGAAAATGCTTGTTGCCAATGCATTAACTCGTCCCTTAGGATTCAGTTAAAGCCTAAATTGACCTAAGAAGCACTGTAATTTTTTGAGAAAATTGGCTGGAAAGTTATTGTGCTTTTCAAATGTTAATGGCTGTCTCCTTACTTGAAATCCGATTTAATTTCAAAACCAAGAGTTTCCCCAGTAAGTGGCATACACCGTTGGACAGATCTCGACGAGAATAATCGGAATATGCCAAGAAAATATGTTCGAGCACTGTAAATTTTGAACAAAATTGAATTTTTACTGTAGAAAGGTCCTTTTTTACTATTGCAAATTGTTGAACAAATTGTTTATGGCATCCAACAATTCAAATAATTTTCAATTGTTGCCCAGTATCATTCCACTTTAAATTTGAAATTATTGTACGTATGTGACAACATTTTAAGTATTTTGAATGGAAAATAAATAAATAATATCACAAAAATAAAAAAATGAGTTTGTCCCGTTTTATTTCTTCATTGCGCGAAACATTAAGAGGCACACAACTGGCGCCTCCGTTCGTTTTATCGGTTTTTATCGTGGTCGGAGGCTGTATATTTGCGCCAAGAGACGCGATCTGCCAGCCGGCCGGGAGAAATAAAACTGCAAATAATGCGCACTATTTTCCTGGTCTGCCCTGCAGTGCCGGGGAGAGAAAGGAGAGAGAATAGAGTGTAATAATAATATGTATAATAGCCCGACGTGTGCTGTCCAATCCCGTTACCCTGTTGGTGCGCACTGACGAGAAAAAATAAGGCTCTATTATCGACGATCGAGAGGGAATTCAGTAAATTTATAAGCGCATCGTTCGCAGAAATCAGATCGAGCTGCGACGGTGATGGCACGTAGAAGCGAACAGAGAGACCTTCGAATACTCTGAATGGACGGCAAAATGCCAACTCGAATTTGTCATGTGATCACAATCAATCGTAATAATTGAATTAATTTCTTTGAATGGCATAAAGAGTCAATTTTTAATTATAAATGCGTAATAACGGTTCAAATGAAATGCGTTTTTGTAACAGTTTATTTTGAATGCATAAGAGAACGTCTGGTGAATCTGTTATAGCGCGTGCTTTACATTTTTCGCTCTCCTAATTGGCGATGGACCAGCATGAGAAAGAGAGGCTGAGTCGTGATCTCTCGGGTAACTGTATTGTGGCCATATATTTCGCCGCATTTATCAGCTCCGATATTATATGTACAACGCAGAATGTGAAACACAACAAACACCGACGCACCAAAATAGAAAGAAACCGCTATAAACTGCCGTAGCATGATACAGAACAACGCAAGATTTATTTCCTTTGGAAAAATAAATAGAAAAAATCAATTAAAATGCCGGGAATAATTTTTGTAATGAACTTATGGTGCACTACCGCAAATCTTGAATAAGAACTTTAAAGTGGAATGACACAGGGCAACAATTGAAAATTATTTGAATTGTTGGATGCCATAAACAATTGATTGATAAACAATTTGTTCAACAATTTGCAAACATAAAAAAGGACCTTCCTACCGTAAAAATTCAAATTTTGCCGATTTTCTCCAAAATTTACAGTGCTTGAACATATTTTCTCGGCATATTCCGATTCCTCTCGTCGAGATCTGTCCAACGGTGTATGCCACTGATTGGGGAAACTCTTGGTTTTGAAATTAAATCGGATTTCAAGTAAGGAGACAGCCAATACCATTAGAAAAGCACGGAAACTTTCCAGCCAATTTTCTAAAAAAATTACAGTGCTTCTAAGGTCAATTTAGGCTTTAACTGAATCCTAAGGGACGAGTTTATGCATTGCCAACAAGCATTTTCCAGGATTTTGCAGTATCATTCCTCTTTTTTCCCAATTAAATTCCGACGTATTTGTATAAAAGTTGTCTAACAAATGTAAATAATAATTTACTGAGTGAGATAAAGTGCAAGGAGCCGCAACGGCGATGTAAAACACATCCTTTCACGCCGTGAAATATAAAAAGTAATTGCACTTGCTACGAAAAAAGGAAGAAGCTCGCAAATTTTAACGAGCAAAAACAAACTGCAAAACCGCAACGACGGCAATAATGGCCACATTTTAACGTGGGTATATATCTTAACAGCAAATCCACCTGCTGAGATTTCCCATCGAGTTGCGGTTGCGATTATACTCTACGCTTTGAAACCTCTCAGTGACTTTAACAGCACGCACACACACACACACGCACGAGATATTTTACTTTTTTTTGTTCCACTCGAAAAATAAAAAGCAGACAGAAGTGGCAGAGCGGCGGAATGGGGAAATAAATGCGCATATAGTGGTCGATAACCTGGGCTGGAAAGAAACTGAAAGTAGAAATATGTATGTTTGAATGCTTGTGCTGTATAATTGTGCTCGAGTCTTGCTGGGACAGTGTTAAAGAGGAATGATACTGTAAAAGCCTGGAAAGTGCTTGTTGCCAATGCATAAACTCGTCCCTTAGGATTCAGTTAAAGCCTAAATTGACCTAAGGAGCGCTGTAATTTTTTGAGAAAACTGGCTGCTTTTCAAATGGTAATGGCTGTCTCCTTACTTGAAATCCGATTTAATTTCAAAACCGAGAGTTTCCCCAATAAGTGGCATACACCGTTGGACAGATCTCGACGAGAGGAATCGGAATATGCCAAGAAAATATGTTCAAGCACTCCAAATTTTGGAAAAAATTGGCAAAATTTGAATTTTTACTGTAGGAAGGTCCTTTTTTATTATTGCAATTTGTTCTACAATTCGCAACAATTTGCTTCAGTAAAATTTCAAATTTTCTCCCAAATTCCCTGCGCTTGACCACATTTTCTTGGCAGATTTCGATTCCTCTCGTCGAGATTTGTCCAACAGCGTATGAAACCTTTCAGGGAAACTCTTTGCTGTGAAATAAAATCAGATTTCAAGTAGGGAGACAGTCCTCACCATTTGCAGTCACGTTTCAAAAAATGTTAAACTGCTATTTAGGCCAATTTTGGCTTCAACTGAATCCTAAAGAATGAGATCATGTACTGACAACAAGGATTTTCCAGGATTTTGCAGTATCGACCTCTTTAAATCGCATTTAAAGGAAATTTACGCTTATTAGCAGAGATTTTGGTCAATTTCGTTTGTTGCTTTTCAGAGAATTTCTCCTTTTGGCAAAAAAAATCGATTAGACAATTTTCTCCTAAGAATAAATACACGACAAACTCTATTAAATCTTCAAATTTATTGTTTAAATTAAAAAGTTATCCCTAAGGGCTGTAGATGATTATTTATTTGCTAATTAACCTGGTGTTTTTAATTGCGAGGCAATTTCATTCAACGGAAAGTCTGTTTATCTCACTGTCCCGGCGGCGGTGGTTTGTTCTAAAGCTCGGAAAGCGCCCGAGGGCAGCAAAGCTTATCGACCTGGTCGCTGAGCCTGAGAGAGAGAGAGAGAGATTGACTCTGTTGCCGCGCGCGGACACAGCGAATAACGAAGCGGCAAAACTATATCCTCCTCTGCGCTGCTCCTGCCTTCTCTCTCTAAGAGGAGCGAGATGCTGCGGCATAAAATAATATGTATGCTTAATTTCTACACACACACACACACTAGCTGTTGAACTGCGTCTTCTGAAAACGCGCCGAGTTCAAGGCTGCGTGCGCTGATAGAATGTGTTTTTCTTTAATAGCCACTGCTTCTTCTTTTCTACGTGTTTCTTCTTCTCTGCAGCTCGTTTGCCGATGAGGCAGGAGATTAAAAGTTACAAATCGCATAGCTAACAGGTGTATATCAATCAAGGAATCAAGACGCTCGCATCTTTCGTAATTGGAATAATAAGCGTTTATCATCCTGTGCGGCCGCCAAAAATTTATATCTGATCAGATTTGATTTTTTTTAATTAAATCAAATAAATTGGAATGAAAAATAGACAAAAATTTACGTGATTCAAATTCAAACGCCTCTAAATTCGAATATTTTTGCATTTTCTTATGATACTTTATTTTCTAAAGCACAATTTTCCCCTTTTATGACGTGTTGGCTTTGATTTGAATTAAAACTCAGTGGTATGCTTTCGAAAAGCGCGTCATGCTGAGGGAATTGTACAGTTTTTCAGGCCATTGAGCTCGGCAGGCTCATTTTAATACTAATTCTTTCTGCAACTATTTGCCAAATTCCATACATACATGCGGGAGGTCAAAAACGACGCACGTGGCGCATGAGTTGGCCGTCATTGTTTCCCACACGGACGGAATTATTTTTTTTTCTTTGCTTTGTCTGCGCCGTCGTCTCGGCCGAACAATAAACTAGGCTGCTGCGGCAATTTGGCACAGGTCAGTTCGGCACATTGCGTCTCGTCCGCCGTGCGTCGTTTGCAATTACTCACCGCAACGCGGGACCATTTCACCGCAGCGGCGCTGCCAAAATGTGTAGCCAGTCGATTCTTACCTGCATGCACAAGTGAATCAATTATTTGCAAATTATGTGTGCGTCAGCAGGGCTTGCCGCTCAGATGAGCCAATTCCACGTGGCAAAGAGAGAAAATTTTATTTAATTAAAGTGGAATGATATATGTAATAGCGATTTTTTATTTAAAAAAAACGATATTACATAAAACGTTGACCCTTTTTTATATACTTTTCTGACTAAAAATGCCCCAAAATCTAATTTTTCGAAATTAACCGGGTACGCCCTCTTTTTTTAGCTAAGGAAATTAATTTTTGCTTCCGCGGGGAGAAAAATTAGGAAAATTTAATACTGAGAAGATAAAAAATTGTACTTTTGAGTCTTGAAATAAATTTTTTACTGTGTTGAAAAATTGCAGATTATCGAAAGGGGTCTGTGTTTGTCCTCATTAAAATTTACGAGTTCTTAGAAGCGTCAAAAACTGCCTAAATTCAGAAAGCTGATTAAATTTACAGTTTTTTTCCTATTGATCACATTTTTCTCAAACACAAAATTCGTCTGAAAATTTTAACTGGCCGTTAGAGAACCTTTAATTTTTTTGGGAAAAATAAAAATACCCAAAATTAAGTTATTTTATTTGAGAATCGTCTCAGAAAAATTATTTCATTCATTTTAATAATATCTCTGTGATTTTCAGAGGTAAACTTGGAACCTTACAACTATCACAGAGTTCACAGACTCAAATTTAAAAATTTTCTGATCATGAAAATTTAGTTTAAATGATAATTAAGTTAAATTAACTAGCGCGCTGCCGCGGAAATGGTTTTTCTGTCTATAAATAAAGTGGCTATAGTAGTGAAACTAAAAAATTTGCTCACTGGAAATTAATCTGCAAAACAAAGTCCAGATAAATATTTTTACGACTTTTGCATATTATGTTTTTTCTCAATTTTAATTCAATTAGACATAAAATGGAGATTTGCGTATTATTTTATTTAGGAATGACACGTTAAATAATTACAATGTTACTAAATTTTATGCTACTCTCATTATAATAGTTTTATAGCTGCCTGGCAGTGGAAAGCTAGTGGTAATTGGCAATGACGGTTGCTGCAGGCGCTTTCCGTGATTGCTAGTGTTCATACATTGGTAAAAATCAGCTGGCTTTGACGCGAAAAATTGCCGAGAGTGCAATTACGTCGGGTGTGCACATCTGGCGGCATGCACGCGGCCGGCGAACGAAAGGGAAATGACTTCTGAAGATCAGTGCAGCGCTCGGCGGCCGAACGAACGAAATAGGTATATAATTTCATCACGCGCTCGCGTCGTCGTTATTAAATGGGCATCGGAGCGAGCAGAGCAGGCAAGGAGAAGGAGCGAGAATAAGAAGACGAAGAGGCAGGCAGGCAGGCAGGGTCGAGGCTCTAGCCAGCCAGTTTGTTGACCCCCGTGGAAGCTGAGGAGCTGGCTGCAGAGCCACTAAAGGCTCCAGCAGGCACCGTTAGCTCGCCGGCATAAATAGTCAGCGGCGAGCAGGCAGGCGTGATTTTCGCGCCGCCTCTCGCAAAGAATAGGTGAGTCTCCGACGCCGCTCCGCACGATCCTCAACTTTCTGCAGCGCACCAAACGGACAAATTATTGAAAATTCATTTCATTTGTCAGGGAAATGGCGCTGAAGGTGATCTTTTTGGTCAGCGTGGCCGTGGCGGCGGTCAACGCGCAGATCCCTGGAATCGGCTCCTGCCCGGAGACGAAACCTGTTGCCGAATTTGACATCGACCGCGTGAGTATTATCAGAGTTATAGATATTTATTTGTGAAAATCCTTGAGAGCAGAGCACACACACGCGGCGTGTGCGTGCGGCTGACCTTCCGATCGAACGAGCACGCGACAAAAAGCCGCACTTTTCCGAACCGGTGCACGAGACGTTTACAAATACAAAACTGCCACAATGAACAGCATAATCCGACTCTCTCTCTCTTTGCTCGCTCGCTGAATAAAAAAGAAAGAGAGCAAGCGAGCGAGAGACTTGAACGGCCGAGCGCAACCCAGAGCACAATGAACCTGACTCCTAGCTCTGGCTCGAGTTTCCGCGCGCGCGGTGCCGCCCCTCGAGCCACGAGTCGCGTCTCTATCAATTTTATTTATTTTTTTAAAAATCAAATTGTCGTTTGGCTCGGCAGTTCCTCGGCACCTGGTACGAGAACCAGCGCTACTTCTCCCTGGCCGAAGTCGCCACCCGGTGCGGAAAGATCGAGTACATGAAGTCCGGAGACAAATTCGTCGCCGCCAACACTGTCACCAGCAGCATGTAAGTCTAAAATTCAATTATTTTAATTTATTTACGATAGAATTTTGGTTTGTGATGAATTTCACCAGTTGCAAAAGCCGCCAACAGATGGCGCCACCGTGTTCTTTAGTAATAAATTTAATTTCAAGGCACTTCCGCTGCGATTTCAGACTAATTATTACTTCTGTGCATTTTTCACTTAATTGTCTTTCTTTTGACGTGCTGAAAACCAAAATCGGTTAAGACAATCGCCGTAGAATCGTGAAAAACTATTTTTTGAAATAGAAAATCTTTTCCGACGTTTCTACGGCGAATGGCTGGACTGATTTTGGGTTTCAGCACGTCAAAAGAAAGAAAATTAAGTGAAGAATGCACAGTGGCAGGATTGAGTCTGAAAACGCAGTGGAAGGGTCTTACAATTAAATTTATTATGAAAGTATACGATGGCGCCATCTGTTGGCGACTTCAAACTCCAAGGCGTTATGCAACTGGTGAATTCTATCAGACTGGAGTGGACCAAATTTTTACTTTCTCGATTTATTCTTTGTCAATCATATGTTTAAATGTTCGTAGGCTTAGTGTTGCACGTGTAATTAATTATTCATTCAATTTATTCACAGCACCGGCGTGTCTCGCGTCCTGAAAGGCGAGCTCAGGGTAGCCTCTGACTCGAAGGAAGGCCGTCTCGCCATCCGCTACGACCAGGTGCCAGGTGCGTTTCCCCTGCTCCCCTGAATGAGCCGATTTTTAATTAATTAATTCATTTCTTTCTCCCTATTTGCGCAGTGGTCGGCTACAACACCGAGTACAATGTGGTCGCCACCGACTACGACAGCTACGCCATTCTCTGGTCGTGCAGCAACCCCGTGCCTTACCTCCTCACAGCCCGTAAGTAACATTTTGCAAGTGAAAAAATTAAATTAAATTTTTTGTCTGGCAGAAAACGCTTGGCTGATGACCCGCGAGGCGGTGCCCGACTCGGCCGTGCTGAAGATCGCCGACGCCGAGTTCCAGAAGCTGGGCATCAGCACCCGCTTCATCAGCAAGGTGGACCAGACGAGCTGCAACGAGGCATCCGCGGCCGCGGCGGCCACCACTGCGGCCCCTGTCGTCACCACTGTGGCTGCGAATGCGGCCGTGCGCCACGCCGTGCACGACCAGCAGGTGCACGTCAAGAGCGTGCCCGCCGACGCCGAGCAGAACCTGAACCAGGTGGAGCAGAAGAAGCCCGTCGTCGACTCGGTGGTCGCCGAAACCGCTCCCGTCGTCGACGCCGTCAAGGCTGAGGTGAATTTCCCTCGAATTTAATCTCTGGAAAGATTCTAACTCAAAAAATTCTAGACTGAAGCCGAGCCCGTGAAGGTGGAGGAGCCCGCCGTTGTCCCTGAACCCGAACCCGTGGCCGTCACTGATAAGGTCGACGAGGTCAAGACTGTCGTGGAAGAGGCCAAGCCCGTGAAGGAGTAAAAGAAAAGCGCAAAAAGACGGAGAAGTAATTGTTACATAACAAAAATCAAAGAAAACGTAAAATGCATAAAAAAAAATGAAATGAAAGGCAAAAACAAGCGCCTCTTGTTGAAGTTGGACTCTAACAGTGACAACGCACGCCACATCGACCTTTGCTCTTAGTTATAGTACGTGCGTACCTCCCCATTGAAATGTTGAAAAAAGAAAAACTGGCTCCAAAGAGTCGGCTCCTGTACTAACCCCTGCACTTCCAGTCACCAAAATGATATCTGCCCCTGAGGTGTCTGTCGACTTAGTCAGCGCACTGCTTTTATGCATATGTATTTTGTCGCCCGAGATCTCCTTTGTCTTGCGTATATTTTTATTTTTATACTAACATTTTTGATGGGCTCAACTATATATTTATTATCTGATGTGTCGTCCGCGTTGTCGTGTCAGAGTGCCACGTTATTTATTTTCCCCCAAAACAAAACAAAACAAACAAAAAATAAATCGTTGTTTTCCCAAAAAGAGCCGACCTGCGTTTCCTTTCATCAAAACCGAAAGGGAACCATAATAATAATTATTAATGTAACACGCGGAGGGATTTCTGGAAAGAAGCCGCGCCGGTGGAAATTAATTTAACAAGCGGCCAGGCCAGCGCGTAGGAATGCTGAAAATAAAAACTGACCGGCGGCGGCGCGTCTTTCTTTAATGCCACTCTATAACCGCCGCCAGCTCAGCAGCACGGCTATAAAGAAAACCTGATTCTGTCCCTGCGTCCTGAGGCACAGGACACTGACCCTTCGTGCTGAGAACCGAGTAATTAACAGAAATTTTGAAGCACAAAAAATCCACTCGAAGGAGACATTTGCCAGAATAGGGACAAAAGAAAGCAAAATGCTAACCAAGTTTTCTGAAAAATCATTCTTTTTTTTTAATTTCTGATAAGGAAATATTAAAAAAGGAAAATCAAAACAGGTAGAATCCAAAGTTTTCCAAATTTATCGTGAAATTTTCCGTTTTTAACGAGCAGTGGTAGTCACCAAAATTTAAAATAATTAAAAAATGAAGCATATTTCATGCATTTCCTTGGTGGATATCAAAAAGCTTAACTCTGCAAACATCAGAAATGAAAAATAAAATTTTAAGTCTTAAAAACAGACAGGTGCGACTTTTAGCTCTTTTAAAAAATTATTTTTAAGTGGCAAAATACATAGAGCCATAGGTTTTGGTGCAAATTGTAAATATTCTTGCTGGAGAAACGAAATACAACAATAGAGGAGTGAGCAGGAATTTCCGTGTTCTCGTTTTCGGCTCTCGACTCTCGAGATTCGAGGTTAAACACAAAAAAATGTGCTTTGAGCGTCCCGCGAATTTCGTTGCACCTTTGTTTGAACACACAAGCATAATAAGTATATATTCGAGAGCTGGCTGCGGAAGGTGGAGTAGGTCAAATGTGTGGAGTTACACTCGAGTTGGTTCAGCATCTCTCAAGTTCACGGTCGCAGGATGAGAGAAAAGGAAGAAATGCATCTTTATAACGAGACGCGATTATCCTGCTGCTCACCGCGCTCGCGCGCGCTCTTTGAAAAACTCATTTGCAGGTGTGAGTCGAGAAATCGAGGAAAGGAAATCGGCAAACAAACACAAAGCAACAAACACACTCAGGTTCTTGACCCTCTGGCGACACCTTTGCGCGAAAGCTGCCGGACTGGCATTTCTTCATTCTCTTCATGACGAGATTTCGCTCGAGTCTGATTTAAATATCTAAACAAGGGTTGTGAAAATAAGACGGCGTTTTTTCCAGGGTTCACCAATTTTGCAATAAGCAAAAATGCACCACTGGTTTTTTTTGCCCAATAAAAAACCGCTGAAATGACCATCAGTTTTTGGTTTTTCCGAATTAAACCCTGAAAAGGCCACATTTCGTGCCATAAATGTTTGGAAAAAACAGTTAGTGTTAGGATTTTTTGTCTTTCTGTGAAACCAGTAGCATTTTTACTGGTTTGTAAATGTCCCTATTTTTAGTTATCCATCATGAGAATTTTTTATTTTCAATAAAAATGCATGCGTTTTAGAAAATTGCGCAAAATTACAGAAAACCCCCGCATTAATTTTTTCGGGAAATATTCTAATATTTTTAGACTGTTCTTTGATGCAAAATATACTGTTTCTGAGCCAATTTAAACTGTTTTAAACGGTTTATTAGCACAATTAACAGGGGTTTCGGCTACAATTTTGCATTTTTCAGACGTTCTTGCTTAAAAGTTATTATAAATGTCATTTTCATGACGAGCAGGAATACTCCAATAGATAGAAAAGAATTTAAAAATTCCACGATTTGAAATAGACACATTATTGAGCTAAATTATACAGTGTCATTTATCCTTTATTGGGAGGCACTCAAGTCAAAAGTTATTCCAATTGCTCCCTCAAGCAATCCTTCAGCAATTCCTATAAATAAAAAATGAAAAAAATCAAAGTCCAGAAGATTGTGAAAAAAAGATGAAAAATTCAGGATAAGCGAATATTTTAAAATGCAATATTTAACTTTTTTCGGTTAAAGTTGGGAATGCTGTTGAAGGGGTGGTAAAGGGGATGGTTGAAGGGACGTCTGAATTAGGACACACCCAGGGTTGCATTTGTTTACCACCCGTTTTTCTCCACCACTGGTTTTTAACAGTTTTTACTACTCAATTTTTACCAATTTCTTGCGCAAAAAGTGAATTTTTCACATTCTTCCCCTGGGAAAATCTAAAATTTGCGGTCGGAGTGGTCAAAATTTCATCTACTGTGCAGACTTTTCTTTTAAAATACCATTTGTTGCCTAAATTTCTGCAAAAATTTCTCTCTGACAATTTTTCTAGTTGAGATCATGAAAATTATATAAAACTGAGGTGCAGATATAACCTGCAAGAAACTCGTTAAAATGGTAAAAAACGCTTTTTAACACAGCACTGCATTTCTTTTTTGCAACCGTGGACTCTCCCTACCCACTAAAAATGATGACAAACATAATATGATTTTTATTCACCATTTGCGCGAAAAACAATTTGGTGAAATTTCTACTTGCGATGCAAATCATGCACTTCTACAGATTTTAAGTCAATTTAGACGGTTTTAAGTTTATTTTAATTAGCTTGAAATTGCATCATTCGTACTCATTGGATAATTCCGCAACGATTGGAATAAGCGCAGAAAAAAACATAATATTCAAAGCCATATCCGGATGAATTTATAAACCTGCTGATTAGCATCGGATAATATTCGGATGCGTGTGTTGTCATTGTCATCCCCGAATTCGTCTGTCTGTCGAGTCCATTAAAGGCTCAAGATTTAACCTTGATGGGCTGGTCACGAACGTTTTTAGACTGTTTCCAAGTCACACCTCTTGCTCGGTGGTGGACAGAACGAAAAAAAATCGAAATCGTAGCCGAGTGCATTTGCCGCCGGCCTGGCTGGCTGCTGACTGCATGAGAGTACTGTAAGGTACGGTGTATTGTCGAAGGAGGGGTGACCCCAACCTTGGAAAGCCTTCACCGACAGCCTCTCTCGAGTTGGTCGCGATCGGCGCACTGCAACACCACCTTCAGACCGCAACGTTTCGCCGCGCGTTCATTCACTCCGTTCTCGTCACTCCAAATTGCAGGTAATTTTATTTCAATCATATTTACCTTACATCCATTGTCTACTTTTAATATTTATTGTTTTGTGGGAGAAATAAGATGATGGAAATGGGAGAAATCGGGAAAAATATTTCATAGAGCCAACGGGAAATTCCGGCAAAAGAAAAATTTGCTCCCAAAGAACGCACAAAACGCCAAGTTGCGCTTCTTTTTCTGAATTTTAAATTTAAAAAAATTATTCGAAAGTGTCCAAATTTATTTAGAAAAATTTTTAACAGCTAGGAAAGAGGAAACGGCACGATTTAAACACGCCTCTAACCGTACATATATTATTTTAAAAATTGAACATTAAGGTCAAATCTCGTGCATGTTGAATTATGCCCTGGCGATGATTCAGCGGGCCCTGATTCAGGTCATACGTCCCTTTGGTGTGTGTGTGTGTGTGTTTGTATCTCTAAACAGGTTCGCGAGCGCAACGATCAAACAAGAAGCATCGCAAGTAGGTCTCAGGTGCGTGCTGAGGAAAAACCCAATCTTTATTTCTTTTTTTTTATATATGTATAGTACTGCCGGGATGATGATCATTTCCCACTTTCAGCGCGGACATGCACGAATTTGAAACTCATCAGCTTTCTTTGACCTTCGCTGAAACAAACTCTCGCCATTATAATGAAGCAGGTTAATTTAGGCCGATAAGAGGATTTAAAAAAAAAACAAACACGTATTTTTTATCAAATAATTTCCTACATTAATTTAAATACGAAAACCTGTTCTCCCTCGTGAAGATTAAAAACTAGCAATATTAATAGCTCATTTTTCTCTCGTTGAAACGGCAATAAACCCATTATATATGTGTAAATAGACACATCATCATTAGATCTATTTATATATCCGCGGTCGGTCTTCTCCTTTGAACCAGATCAACAGGTCGAGTTTGTGTGCGTTTTCCTGTCCCGGCCGTCGAGTGTGTCACCTAAGCCCCGCTGAACGTGCGCTCGTTCCCGTTATAAAATAATGGGCGTGCGGGCGAGCGATCTCGCTCACAATCAGCCGGCAGCAATAAGGAGAAAACGCACAGATGCACAATTTGATATATATTATACATTCATGCGCACGCGAGCGGCAGACGAAATTCAGAAGAGATGTACTCACGGGAATTAGATATGATTTATATAGTGAACTGAAAATGGGTCAGTCGAGCAACGAATTTCGCCAGTTAAACTGGGCGCTGTCAGTAATATGGGTAAAATTTCTTAATAAAGCCAAAATTTCCCTAGTTTCTTTTTCACAATTTTCATAGGCAGAAGATTCACTATCGTTTTTATCTCGATTTGATTGTGCAGTATTTAATATTAAATAAAATAGTTTGTTCCATCCTTTTGAATGAAAATAAATTAAAGACCGACTTTAACAAAGTTTCTGAGCACACCAATCGATTCTTGAGGGTCGAATTAGAGGTAAAGTGGATATTTTTCGGACCAAAACGTCCAGCGCGACGTGCGAACTTTTTTTCCCGCCAAAACAATATGAATGCGAGAACTGCGCATGCGTCAGAGCTGGCTGGATCTGATTCGTACAGGCGGTCTCTCTGCAAAGTGCTCAAACCAGCTCTCACGCATGCGCAGTTCTCGCATAAACGTGTTCATATTGTTTTGGCGGGAAAAAAGTTCGCACGTTGCGCAGGGCATTTTGGTCGAAAAAAACATCCACTTTACCTAATTCGACCCTCAGGAATCGATTGGTGCGCTCAGAAACTTCGTCAAAGACGGTCTTAAACTATTTTTCCAAGAGTCTCCTTCACGAATTTTTTTCTCCGCCTTTAATTAACCGTGTTTGAGGCGACCTAAAAGGACGTCCGGGCGGTTCTGCGTACAACGCATAAAATAAACATTTTAGCATTGTTTGTTTACGTGTTGCCCATTGGAATTTCTTCTTACACGCACACACTGATAAATATTCAAAAGCGCGTGATTTTTGGGACAGGGCATTGTTCCGCTTTCGCAATTCGCGCGTACCAGGAATATGGACAAATGCAGGATGCAAAGTCGAAGCCTTAGCATACAAATCAATTATTGCTATATATTAATTGTGTGTCAGCAGCGGGAAGAATGAGGTGCCGCCAACAATTAGTGCTGTTGACGCTGGCCGCGGTGGTGGCCGCGGTGGCCGCGCAGGTGCCGTCGCTCGGTCCTTGCCCTGAAATGAAGACAATGGACGAGTTCAACGTCAACAAGGTATAATTATTTTCGATTTGACGATTCAATTAACGCATTACTAATTCTGTTTGCTCTTTGACACGCGCTGCATAAATATAGTACCTGGGCCGCTGGTTCCAAGCAGAAAGGTACTTCTCGCTCTTCGAGTTTGCGGCCAAGTGCGTTATTTCTAACTACACCGACTCTGGCGACGGAAGGTACTTGGTCGTCAACAAGCATGTCAATGCCTTGTAAGTTTATTGGTTTAATAATTCTAAATTTAAAAATTCAGCAAAATATTATTGCTACTGATTGTGAGGCAAAAAAAATCTCGAATTTAATTGGAAAAATGGAGGAAATTGTGAATTTTACATTAATCTTTTCGCAGGAGTGGTCTTAAGTCAGTCATCCAAGGCGATTTGCACGTTATGGGTCGCCAAGACGAAAGCAAAATGACCATCAGCTTTACCTCAGTTCCTGGTGAGTTTATCTAATCAAACACTATGCCGAGAAATGAATGGAAGGCTAACGGCTTGCTGATTTCAGTGCCCATGGACTTGCCCTACTGGGTGCTGGGCACCGACTACGATAACTACGCCGTTGTCTGGTCTTGCTCCAACTTTGGACTCTTCAGCACCCGTAAGAATTTAAATTAAAAAATTCTTTCAAGAGGAATGATAGTGAATTGCACCGCCAAATCCTTTAACACACATAGATTAGGTCCTAAGGATCATGTACATTAAAAAAACCTGAAAATTTTCGAGAAAATCGGCCTGAAAGTTAGCATTCTTTTAAGTGGATAATTCTCAAAGGAATTTTCCAGTCAGTCACGATTTTCACTGAATTTCCGCATTTCCCCAAAGAAAGACTCACACTGTCAGATAGATATCAATCAGAGGATTCCAAATCATGTGAAAAAACATGGTCAAGCGCTGGAAATTCCGGAGAAAACTGGCAAAAACCATCTGATTGGTCAATAGAGGGGGCGTTTCACGCAATTTTCCGACTGTTGCGCTCTTCTAATAATTTTTCTGAGATGATTCTAGAATAAATTAACTTAATTAAGAGCATTTTAATTTTTTCCAACAAAATTTTAAAGGTTCTTTAACGGCCAGTTAAATTTTCAGACGGATTTGTACAAAAATAGTTAATTTGAGACAAATTTACCCAGTAGGAAAAAAACTCGAAATTTAATCAGCTTTCCGAATATAGGCAGTTTTTGACGCTACTATCAACTGCTGAATTTTAATGAGGCCAAACACACACCCCTTTCGAAAATTTACAATTTTTGAAAAAAATAAAAACGTAACTTTTTTGTCTTCCCGCGCTATTAAATTTTCATAACTTTTCTTATCCCGGAAGCAATTAATTTCCTTTGCTAAAAAAAGATTGCTTATATAATCAATTAAATTCGAAAAATTGGATTTTGGGGCACTTTTTATGTAATAAAAAATCCTATCATTCCACTTTAAAAGACGAAATTTGTGACAAATTCGATTGTGTTGGGACTAATGCAGACTGAATTTCAGGCAACGCTTGGATCCTGACCCGCGCGCCGAACGCTTCTTTGGAGGTGATGCAGAACGCGTACAGCGTCGTGGACCGCAACGGCATCAGCAGGGCCTACTTCATCAGGACGGACCAGAGAAACTGCGGCGAGAGTTCGCGTCACTGATCTCCCGACCCCGGCCGTCGATCCCACCTTTCTAATTTTACTAAGTTATTCGTCAATAATCTGCATATGAAGCAAGCAAGTTGACTCGACGCATTTCGTGTAAATTATTTTCCTCTCGAGTCGTTAATTGGAGCGAAAAAGAGTCTGATGCAATAAGAAATATACACCCTAGGACCTTTATTTATAATATTTATTACGTACCGAATCTCTCTCTATGCGATCATGATATTAGCAAAGATGTAAATATATATTAAATAAATAAATAAATAAATAAATACACTCGCGACATCATGATTTTATCTTCCTTTTGTTTAATTCATAATTATGCAACCGGCGCTGCTTCCAAGTTGAAACAGTTGCGGAATAGTTTATTTATTTAACCATATCCAAATTATAATTCTATATATAAATATTCTGAGGACTAATTACTTTTTTACGAAAATTTACGAAAAATAATTTAAGGTCGTGTCTAAATGAGGTTTGGAAATATTTATCCGCGCCTATAGAGCGTCTCTGCGTGACCAAAAAAGACTATTATCACCTGCGCGCTGCACAGCAGGTGGAAAAACAAGCAGAACGTTTCATAACTCTAGATAAATGGCACAAAACACAAGTTATACGCACTCCATTCTCTACCACCTCCAGGAGCGCTTCGTGTACGATGCAAAAATTTATTTTTGCAGCTGCCATTTTAGTTTCAATAGCAGAAAGTCAAATTTTGAGGCAAGGAAAATGTCCTTTGATGATCACAGCACAGCAAAATTTCAGCGTCGAAAAGGTAACCTTTTGATTCTCATAGCGTATTTTAAACAGCTCAAAATTCATGACATAAATGCAATTATAAAATTTGCGTGTTCAGTTTTCAGGGCTTTGGTACGAGCAGGTGTACACGAGGCGCTTTTCAGGGCTCAACATTCGCTGCAACGTCGAGCACTTTACGCAGGCAGGACCGAAGAACTTTTCCCTCAACAGCTTTTTCCATAGCGAAAAGTAATTTGAAAAAGTTTTTAAATTCATAATCCGAAAAAGGTCTGAATCTGAATTTCATAGAGAAAACATTACGTACCACATTCGAGGGATAGGGGAAGTGAAACAAAGTGCCAATAACTCAGGAATACTGAGAGTCACCATTCCCAAAATGAGTATGACTGTTATAGAAAATTAATTTTAACTGTCTATTATAATTAAATAAATTCACAATCCAGATGTGACGAGTGACGTTTGGATTTTGGAGACGGATTACAAGAACTTTGCCGTCCTTTGGAACTGCGTTGACATGCAGGGAGCAAATTACATGGGTCAGTATATTACGCTTTGCTCTACATTCACGCAAAAAAATCCTTATTTAATTTTACAGAAAACGTTGAGATTATAACAAGAGAGAAATATGCGAAAAATAAGGTTTTGCTGAACGCCCTGAATGTCCTGCCAAAGAAGAAAATTGCGAAGACAAACCTGAGCTACGCAGCCCAAACCAACTGTCCAAGCTACGAGAAACAGTTAGCAAAGTATTTGGTCAAATAATACATTTTTGTGGGAATTTTATCAATTAATTTCACAGATTCAATTTGACTGGAGATGCACTTGCGGATGATTGACCTGCAGGATTCAAAAGAACGGCTGGCAGACCTGAAAAATATGACACTCGAATTTTGGAAAGAATTAAGCTTGATGAGCAGCCACTTTAATGTGCATTATTTGTACCAACATTAAAGAATAAATTTCAGAAGTTTACAAATCATTAAACTAAACATGAAAATATTCTTCTTGGCAAAAATTAAAAATGAATCATTTTCGTGTAATTCCATTTTAATTCCAGGCGATTGAGACTTGCCGATTGTGGTTATTAAATTCATCATCTGAAGCAATCTGGGATTATTTAATTGAGATTGTGCATTGAATTTATTAATAACATGAATAAGAGAGCAATATTCGATCGCTGGTGGCTTTACTTGTATAGAATATCGATGAAATTTACAGTAAATGTGAAATGATCAATGACTTTATATGTTTAATCTCAATTTAATACATAAATAAATTTCTTTTCTAAATAATCCCCTCTTACAATTCGTCCTGGTAGCGGCAAAATTGCGCAACTTTCAACAATCAAACGCGAATTTCTTTGTTGCAAGAAAAGGGCTACAATCCATTCGACAATGAAAATTTGGGTATTTTGTTGAATGATGCGCAAATTTACCGCGACCAGGACGAATTGGTCCATCTTTGCAAATTAGTCTATAGCTTTGTTAATGTGTATTGATACAAGGCGACAATTAAAAATGATTTGAATTGTTGCATGCAATAATCAGTTGATCGATAAAAAACTTGCTCTGCAATTTGCAACAGTAAAAAAGGATCTTGTAGACAGTCAAAATTCAAATTTTCTTCATAATTTACAGCGTTTGATCACATTTTCTTGGCAGATTTCGACTCCTCTCGTCGAGATCTGTCCAACAGCGTATGAAATCTTTAAGGGAAACTCTTTGTCGTGAAATAAAATAGTATTTCAAGTAAGGAGACAGTCCTCAATTGTTTGAAAAAAGGCATGTTAACTTTGCAGCCACTTTTCTCAAAAATGTATGTAGTGTTTCTTAGGTTAATTTTGGCTTCAGGGATCAGTTCATGCATTGGCAACCAGGATTTTCTAGGACTTTGCAGTAGCACACCCCTCTTTAATGGAGGAAAGAAATAAAGTTAAACGTGTACGTGCGTAACAAGCCTTTGTATGCACCTTTCTTGGACGTTCTAAAAGCTTTTGCGACTCAATTGACAGTAACTCCATTTTTGGAAAATTAAATATTAAAATTAACAGAGTTGCGGCGTTAGAGGAAAATAATTTAATTTCTCAAATGCTGGATTGAATTGATATTAATTTTATTCCATTGAGTTGAACCTTTTCTGTTCTAAATTATACACATATCCTACATTCACGCATGGACACATTTTTTACTCCTGCGGGAGTGAGGACTGAAAATGCAAATTCTGTGATAGACCAATAAACCTGTATCGTTTCCTTGACTGTGACAAAAACAATTATTCAATCCTATCTCAAGCCGCCATAGCAAAATATCCGTATTGGTGAAATGCATTATTTGCACTAACTTGAAAATGAACCCGGCCGCGACCCCATCAGGAAAACAGTCCGCGCAGAGACGCAGAAGGTCTAATTAAGATCAGTGCGGTACTTTGCGATTAGCACGTTGGCGCGTTTTCGCACTGCTTTTCATGATGTGCCACGTCTCCGCGGGCGAAGGGATAAAAGGCAGACGAGGTGCGAAACGCAGGACAAACGAGACCCAACCTCTCACAGACATGCAGAATCTGACGTTCGCCTTTGTGGCCGTCGCGGCCCTTGCTTTGGCCGCCGCGGCGCCCAAGCAGGACTCCAATAACTGCCCCTCCCTCCAGCCGATGACCAACTTCAACGCCTCGGAGGTGAGTCTCAGTTCTTAATTTTGTCTTGTTGATATTCAAGGAATCATGCAGATGGTCGGAGTCTGGTACGACATTGCACACACCAACAGGAGAACCGGGTTGAAGCTCAAGTGCGACCTGATTAAATTCAGTCCGGACCTGACCGATCCCTCAAAACTCGAATTCAACAGCTTCTCCTACAGCTCCGCGTAAGTTTCATTTTTTGCTTTAGAAATGCAGGAAAAATCTACACTAGTTGTAAAAGCCCTTGGTGTTCGAAGCCGCCAACAGATGGCGCCACCGTATACTTTAGTAATAAATTTAATTTTAATTAACTTCCACTGCGATTTCAGACGCAATCCTGCTACTCTCCATTTTCCACTTAAAAAGCTTTCTTTTGATGTTTTGAAACCCAACATCGGTCCAGCCATTCGCCGTATAGTCATGAAACACTATTTTTTTAAATAAAAAAATATTTTCCAACGTCTGTACGGCGAATGATTCGACCAATTTTGGTTTCCAGATTGTCATAAAAGAAATAATTCTAGAGGCAGAATGAACAGCAACAGGATTGAGTCAGAAATAGCAGCGGAAGTGCCGTAAAATTAAATTATTTACGAAAGTATACGGTGTTGCCATCTGTTGGTGGCTTCTAACACTAATTATATAATTTTTCCCTTTAGCACCAAGAGTGTGGTTTCGGTTGCCGGCAAAATCTGCTCGCCGACCAAGAAAAACGTTCCAGACGGTACGATCGCCGTGACGATTCCAAGCCTGAGTAAGAAAAAATCTAAATTAAACAAAAAATCTCCAACACTATAGCCTTGAAAATATTTAGACATCGAAAAAGTCGAGATGAAAGTGCTTTCGACCGACTACAAGACCTTCGCTGTTCTTGCCGTCTGCCACCAACTTGGAAACGGCACTTCCTTTCGTAAGAACACACAATCAAATGATTCGATTTTTTATAATTTTTTTTTGTCTGCTCCAGCCAAAGCGTTGGTGTTGACCCGCGAGCACGAGCCGAGCACAAAGCTGAAGAACGCGGCCTTCAAGGTGCTGGACAACAACAAAATCGCGAGGCGCACCATGAGCCTGACGTCGCACAGCAAATGCCACAGCTACGACCTCTCATCCAAGACCGAGCGTAAATAATATTTAATTTTATATTAGTTTTATTAAATTCAACGGGGGCAACGCTCTGTAAACACACATACAACATGATACACGCTCTGCTGCGCGCTTTTCACACAATGACTCTAATTTGCAGAGCAAGCGAGCACTCTCGGCCACGGCACCAGCCTCGGAGGAATCGTGTCTTTGCCGAACGCGGCCCAGCAAGACGCGGCCACCACCAAGCATCCCAAGAGCCGCTGATCACTGTTTGTTTGTTTGTTTGTTCCTTACATGTCCGGCTGAAACAAATAAATTTTTACTGCGCGTCCATGAAATGTTATTGTTATTGCCTCGCGTTTCATTATGCAAATGCACGCGGCGCGCGTGCGGAGGAATTCAAATTGCAAATTGCGCCAAACACCCTTTTATCTCGATGAAAGCAATAATGAGATACTTTTAAAAATTATTGCACAAGTGTCAGCAATTAAACAGAGTGACACGAGAGCGACAAAATGACGTAATGTGTGTGTTATATAACGCACACAAGGTGGTCTCCGTGTTTTTTTTTGGTGCTCGCGCAACTATGACGGAGGAGGAATCGGCGGAAAAGAGGCACTGATAGCACCAAGGTCCTTAATACCATTCAGACCGCCGAGTCAACCACACACGCATTTTCTTGGTAAGTAAAAGTCTCGAGATTTATTATCGTTGCAATCAAAATTTCGAAATTTTATGTTAGGATTGGGAATTTCTGTTTGATAGGTATTTTAAATTTAAATTAAACGAGCATGAATTACGTAAGCTGATTTGTAAAAAGGCAGGCTGTTAAAATCAATTTTAATTTGAAGCAATGGTAAAACATTTTTTTAATTTTTATTTTTGTTCAAAATCTAGGCGAGAAAATCAGTGGATTGCATGCAATTGATTAACAAATTGCTACTGTATTTGCGTTGATTTTATAAAAAATTTTAAATAAAAAAATTATTTTACACAATTACGTGTTTGGGAATTTTGCCATTGCTCTGGGAGAAAGAAAAATTCCTAGTTTTACGAAAATAGTTCCAATTCACAAGAGAAACCATGGATATAAATTCGTTCTAAACCTTTCTTTAGAAAAACAACCCAGAAAAACATCAAATAAATGTTTAAAATTCCATATCTGATTGATTATCTTTGTGCAATCATAAATTGGCGGTTTTACTTTTACTACCTGAAATTACCAAGGATTAAATAACATCTAAAAAAGTGGTTGCTAAGTTAAGCTTCCTTTTTTTTATAATTTTGCATAACCCAAAAATAATTATTTATTGCTATACATTTTGTTGATTGCATTTTCTCATGCGTAAAATTATACGATTTATAAAGAAACTCGCGTATTTTACCTTTCTCTTCCTTACCAGAGTAAAAGTATATTTTTCAATAATAATTATACTCGTTGGTTCGTTGAATTTAAATCTTGCGAATCCATTGCAAAATGTTGGGAATTAAATCTCGAGAGCGCGTGCACTATTTAATTTTGCTGCTGCGCGCCCGGTGTTTCCCAAGTGAACCTTCACGCTGGGAGCGCGAAGTAGGCGCGTGCAATTAAATGAACTAAAGCGTGCAAGTAGTGCCAAGGATGGCCGGGCGAGCAGTTTCAATTTCGGTGGTGCAACGCGCGCCACACTGCATCCAAGCTCCGCTCCGGACGATAAAGTGCAAGAGAGAGGGTGCGGGCCGCTCCTGCTTTTCAAACGCTGACAGATTCACTCTCGATCCGCCCGCAGAACCATGAGGAGCAGCGCGCTTTTCATCCTCGTCGTGCTGGCCACCGTCGCCTCTCAGGCCAGTGGACAGCGGCTCTCCTTCGGACGCTGTCCCAAAGTCAAAATCATGCCGAATTTCCAGCCGCAATTGGTGAGTTTCTTTTCTTATAATTTCTAATAGAAAAAAATTGAAAGTCTGTCAGTGAGTGTTGACGCTTAATCGAGACGCGACTCAAAATGGAGTAATAATTATTGTATTTTTTAAGAGGATTGATACTGAAAAAGTCTGGAAACATTTATTGCCAATTTAGGATTCATTTCAAGCCAAAACTGACCTAAGCAGCAATGTAATTTTTTTAGAAAAGTGGCTGCACAGTTTGCGTGCCTTTCAAATGGCGAGGACTGTCTCCTTACTTGAAATCTGATTTTATTTCACAACAAAGAGTCTCCCTAAAAGGTTTCATACGCTGTTGGACAGATCTCGACGAGAGGAATCGAAATCTGCCAAGAAAATGTGGTCAAGCGCTTGAAATTTTAGGGAAAATTTGAACTTTTACTGTAAGGTCCTTTTTTATTGTTGGAAATTGTAGAACAAATTGTTAATCAATCAACTGTTTATTTGAATTGTTGGATGCCATATGCAATTGATCGATAAACAATTTGTTCAACAATTTGCAATAGCAAAAAAGGATTTTCCTACAGTAAAAATTCAAATTTTGCCAATTTTCTCCAAAATGTACAGTGCGTGAACATATTTTCTTGGCATATTTCGATTCCTCTCGTCGAGATCTGTCCAACGGTGTATACCACTGATTGGGGAAACTCTTGGTTTTGAAATTAAATCGGATTTCAAGTAAGAAGACAGCCATTACCATTTGAAAAGCACGGTAACTTTCCGGCCAATTTTCTCAAAAAATTACAGTGCTTCTTAGGTCAATTTAGGCTTTAACTGAATCCTAAGGGACGAGTTTATGTATTGGCAAGAAGCGTTTTCCAGGATTTTGCAGTATCATCCCTCTTTAATTCAATCTCAACTGCGTTGAAAAATTTAAAAGCGATAAATAAATAAAATCTTAAAGGGTACCAATGTAAAGTTACAATTTCTGCCGGGTTACACATCTCGCCAGTTCTTATGAGAATCCCATGTTAATGTAGGGGTGGCGAAAACTGTAACTTTTCCATTTATTGCTTTAATATAAAAATTTTGAAGTCATATTTTATAAACGAATGCTCCAATTAAAGAGTTTCCTTTTGTAAATAAATTCAATAAATAATATAATTGTTTTTTTATCTATGAACACATACCTTTTAAATAAACATTAATTTTTTTCTAGTATTTGGGAAACTGGTACGAGTACAAGAAATATTTCGCCATCTTCCAACTGGGCGGAACGTGCACGGTCGCGAATTACGTAGACAACGGCCACGGAGTCATCGGGGTCGTCAACAAACAGTACAATCCACTGTGAGTTATCTTGAGTGCATATTATACAATATTATGTACATATTTTCGGTCTGACCTTCACTCCAGCCATGATTCAGCATTTCCAAGCATTTTATCTTTGTTATACTAATTTCAAATACACGAAAAAGCATTTATCTTTCGAGAGGATTTATTTAAGATAACTAAACACCAAATTTTTACAGACTTTCTCGATACAACACAATTGTCGGCACGGCCACCCTGAAAGGCGAGCACGGCGAGGCGAAACTCGGAGTCAAATTCCCGTCTGCAGGTAATATAAGATAAGAAAATCGGAATGCGGGGTGAAAATATTTGTTCGACCGCGCAGATTCTGCCTCCCGGAAATTAATAACAAGGTTGCAGAAGGTCGGCGCGCATTGTTGTTTTTTTTCTGCTCAATTGAGCGAACCGCAAATCTAATATGGCCTGTCACTCTTGATAGCTTCTCGTGACATCATAATTTTTCCTTCCGCAGGAAACATTGAGTCTCCCTACTGGATTCTCGACACCGACTATGTCAGCTACGCCGTCATCTTCACGTGCAACGACTTCGGCCTCTTCAACTACCGTAAGATGAACACAATTATTACTCAATGGATTTATTTATGATAAATAATTATTGTATAGAATTCGCGTGGGTGCTGACGAGGGAGCCGTTCCCGTCGGACGGCACGATTCGGGCGGCCGACTACGTGTTGAAGGCGAACGGCGTCAGTTTGGAGCCCTTCAGCAAGACCAGCCACAAAAACTGCCCTTGAGAGCGCGACGCGAGCAGCGCAGCGCAGCACACTCGTTCATCATTTCGCACATCGCTCGCTGCCGCGCTCCTTCCACAATGAGACGGGCGGTGTCGGCATAAATATTATTACTCTCACAGCTGCTAAAAAATAAAAATAAAAAATAAATGTCGAGAGGCGTAGCAGCGAAATCACTTCCTTTGTTCCATTGTACTTGTCCTGTTTGCAACATCATAATTTTTGCATAAATATATCATATATTTTTAAGACCGCTGTTTAATTTTCATTCTTTTTGCTGGAAGATGGCCAAAATTATTTTAAATTGCAGTATTGTATAAAAATCTTGATTTTTGTGCAAATTTTATCTAAACAGAGATCAATGAAAATACTTATTTAAATATTTAATTTTTAAAAAGCCCAATTTCATGTTAAGGAAATATTTAATATTAATTTTGTGGATGCAGGTGTGGTATTATTATTATTAGGGCTGTGAAAATTAAACTATTTTTGCGGTTTGGTTTAAAATAGACGGTTTTAGACGTTTTTTAAGTCTTAATTTTAGCATTTTTCAGTTATATTTTTGCATTTTTCCGATGTTTTTGCCTATTTGTTATTATTAACATCATTTTCTTTACGAGCAAGAATTCAACCGGATTCTAGTTACCAGTTTCAGTCTCTGGTCTTGGGATCGGGTTTCGCAAAAACCCGCATTTTTCTGGACAAACCTACTGCATCGCAAAAATACTTTTATTGCGTTTTTTTTCGCAATTTAGCGCACGTTACGCATTGCTCTTAAATATAAATTCTTAATTCTTTCCATTTTAAAGTTTGTGGAGGTGCGTCTTTTAGTTTATAAAGGGGAATTAGATAAATTAGCAAATTCCAAAATTTGAAAATAAATCAAAAGGGAGGTTTGAAATGATCAAAAATAAAAAATCCAAACTAATTATTTAATATCAGTTTGAAATTGTGTTCGAAAGTGGTCTCATGAAAAGTCTAAACTTAGCTGTTGAATTTATTTATTTTTCAAGAAATTCCACTTTAAACTCGAAAAATGGGAATTTTTCAGATTTCGTTATTTTTGCAGCTTCAAATATCGGGTTCTAACCGTCAGAATTGCAAAAATTAGACACCGTTTGACTCGTATTGACCTTCGCTGACCAACTGAAGGGTTTAGGGGGGTCCTTAACCTCCACCCTTAAGCTGGAATACTGTTGAAGGGGTGGTTAGAGGGACGGTTGAAGGTTGGGACGTCTGAATTGGGACTCGTACTGAAAACGGTGACAAAAAAGATTATTTTTTATGCTCTTTGCACGAGCAAATTTACTTAAAAATTGAAACTGGCGAAAATTTCAACAGATTTTGAGTCAATTTAGACGGTTTTGCAGATTTAGACGATTTTAATTATGGTTTAAATGGTTAAAAATTGTGTGAAAGCTCAAAGAAAAATAGTCAATCGTGTAAACTTCACAGCCCTATTTATGATTATTATTTTCAGCACCAAATAAATTCTAGATTTTTGTTCTGATTGTGAGGAATGATGCAACGCGCACGATAGAGGTGCCTCACAGGTGGCCTAGCGAGCTGGGCGTTCGTCTCTGGTCTACTGACCCAGTGGTGGGCTCGAGGTGTGTGTGTGCTTCTGATTCTGGGTCTGTAACGGGAACCGGCTTGCGCGCAGACGAGAAGGTCCATCCGCCGAAGACGCCTCTCGCGCACACACATGCATATACGCTTTATTGTTTCTATTTTCATACACATAAAAATGCAATATGTGTGCCAATCAAGCAGCATTTATTATATATTTATTTGCAACGGTGCCGAACAAAAGTCTTTAATCCGTCTCGAGCAGTTTTATTGCAGCTCTGATTGTGAGTAAATAAAAATGTACGGTAATTAAGTGTGTGGCGATATGGCTGCGTTTTATATAAGAGAGAAAGAGATGCAATAAAAAGAATAACCAGTCGGTGGTGGTGCGGCGAGATGCGATCGATTACTCTGCTTGGCTGCTCGATTATTTAGGTTAAGAATGCCGATTGGCTCCTCATCATTAAAATTTTACGACGCCTGAATTCATTAGGCGGTGCGGCTGCTGCCGCTGCTGCTGAACTACTTTTGAATTTATAATTCATTTCACCTCTTTTTCTTTTCTTCTTGGTCGTGCCGCCGCTCGAGGCAGTGAAGAGAGAGAGAGAGATGCTGCGTGTTCCACTTGCAGCGCTGGCTATTTCCTGCTTGTCGGCCATTAAATTAGTCCTACTGACCAGCAAACCTGCTGCGATCTCAATCGGATCTGCGTGTTCACGGGAAGAGCGAAAATCAAACGCGTCCGCTTTGTCCTTTTACTTGGAATATACTTTTTGTGCACTTTATTATTTCGTAAAATATAGTCACAACAAGAAATAATAAACATGGATTTGGCGCTCGTTGCGTTGGCACGAGCGGCAGGCCGAAACAGAGGCGAAATTTTGACATTATACCCGCGTCTCATTTTTTAAAAATAATTTAATAACAAATTAGATTAGCAGAGTAATGATATAGAATAAATTACATTAGTAAATTTCGTGGTTAGTGGAGGAGTGTATGCCTCGAGTTGTTGTTTTTTTTCACTGTTGCAATAAATTAAAGAAGAAAAGCTGACATCCCTTTGGATTCTGTTCGTTTTAAATAGCATGCTCGTGACGTTGGATTATCATAAATTATTACACATACATATATTTTCATTTAGCGTGAGTACAATAGCTCGGATTACTCAATGCTCGCCAAAATTATCGGGGAGAAGATTGCAAGCCGAGTTATTTCACAATTGATCCTTCGAATTCAGGGCCCGCGGGCGCAGGTGACCAACTTTGTGGCCGCAAAGTCGGAAATCCGCCTGCGGGCCGTGCTGAAAAAATTTATTTTTCTTGTTTGTTTCATCGTGCCGCAGAAGGGGCGTACTTGGATATAAGCGTGTACATAAACACACACAAAATGAGCATTTTTTCAACAGAATATATTGTATATTATACGTACATATCTAATGCATACATTCACTCTCGCAGAAAATCTCCGATTTGACCGTTGCTCTGATTTTTTGTTTTGTTTTTGCTTTAGAAAAATATCGATTTTGAAATAAATTAGACGGTCATCGCATCGGGTGGCACAGTCGCACGTCCACGCACTCGGTCGTCAGTCTCTCGTGGCTACATGCACTACAAGTCTTATGGGAGCTGCACCCTGACGCAATCCTCGGCAGTTTCGGGCTGACTCGGTGGCGGACGAGCAATCTCAGGGCTTGCTCGGCCCGAGCCTCAGGATGCTCGCGATTGTTTGTTTTTTGATGAAATGGCGTTTGCTGCACACACGCGCGCACGCACGTCTGACTGCTGTATTTCGCATGCGCTTTCTTTAAAATAAAAAAAAATTAGTTTGCGTGCTTGACGAACTCGGCCGGGCCGTCGAAGTAGGTGGTGGTGGCGTTCTTGCGGTCCACGGCGCGCACCCGCACGAAGAGGAAGGCGGCCACCAGGCAGGCCACCACCAGCACCATCAGCAGCATCGAGAGGCCGGCCACGAAGCTGGCGATCGACAGGCAGATGTGCTCCTGGTCGGTCGACGGCGCCGACTGGATCACCACCGTCTCGTTGTTGGCCGCGGCCGCGTTCAGGTTGAAGTTGACGTCGCCGGGGGCCACCACCTGGATGATGCGCTCGGTGTCGATGTCGGTCATCTCCTGGGCCTCGCGTTTGTAGATCCTCGGCTTGATCACCACGTCGACGGTGTCGCGGCGGCGACGCACGCCGTGCAGCTCGGCGGGCAGGATGGCCCTGGGCTTGCCGCCGCTGATGTGCGAAGACTCGACGTCGCCCTTGCGACGGATCGTGCTGTACACGGGCCGCCCGGAGGACGGAGGGGGAGGGGGACGCAGGCTGTCGTCGTGGTGGTTGTTGACGTTGTTTTGGTTGACGTTGTTGGGCTGCTCGGCGTCGGTGTTGCCGTCCTGCTGGGGCTGCTGCGTCTCGGCGGTGGCCTCGGTCGAGTTCTTGTTGTCGATCTGCGCTTGAGGGGCGGGCACCACCTCCGGCTTGGGCTCCGAGTAGGCGCCGCTGGGGCCGGCGGGGTGGCGGGGGTCCAGACCGAAGTTGGCCAGGCCGTACTCGGGCCCGACGGCGGCCACGGGCACGCCGTAGTCGCCGCCGAGGCCGGGGCCGCCGGCGGGCACGCCGTACTCGGCGGGGCCGGGGCCTCCGAGGGCGGGGAAGTCGCCGCCGGGCAGGCCGCCGGCGCACTTGGGCTCGGGACAGTTGTACCTGCACACCTGGATGACGCACTGGAAGTGCACGTTCATCGAGTCGGGGAACTTGAAGGCCTGGAAGTAGGCGAACGAGACCACGGAGGCGGACGGGCCGAAGTTCTTGATCTTCTGGAAGCGCGACATGATCTTGGGCCGGACGACGCAGCCGTACTGGTCCACCAGCTGGATGGGGGCGCGCTTGCCGTCGTGCGCCACGCAGTTACGCACCAGCATGTCGAACTTGTTCTCGTCGTCCTTGATGGCCAGCACCATGGTCATCGTCTGGCCGATCTTGACGATGCCGGACACCTCGGAGGCCCACGGGCCCTTGCCCACCTGGATCTGCATCCAGCACTGCAGGTTGTCGCCGAGGAAGTTGGCCGTGACGGCGTGCAGCATGTCCACCTGGAAGGGCCTGAAGGTGACGGCCTTCTCGTAGAAGTCGTACCAGGTGCATCGCAGCTTCCTGGCCTGGTCCCAAACCTCCTGCACGTAGGGGTCGTACTGGATGATGATGGTGTTCTCGACGTAGCTGCCGCTGGGGGTGGGTGGCGCGCCGTAGGCTCCGTGCGGGACGACGCCGTTGCCGCCGCCGCCGGCGTTGGCCGACGACGTCATGCCGCAGCTGTTGAGGAAGATCTCGAAGGTGGCGCTGAGGTGGCCGGTGCCGGGCTTGAGGTGCACGCAGTGCGGGTCGCTGTAGAAGCCCTTGGAGAAGATCATGCCGTAGAACGGCCGGTCGAACTCGATGTTGACCCGCATGTGCGTCTTCTCGCACTGCACCTGCAGGTGCTTGATCTGGGGCATGTCGGGCGCCGACAGGGGCCACGGGTCGTCGCCGACGGTATTCAGCGAGCCCAGTCCCGGGGGTGGCGGGCCGTAGCTGCCCGGGGGCGGCGGGCCGTACACGGCGCGGTGCTCCAGGGGCAGCGAGGCGGAATCGTGCGGTGCGTCGGCCAGGGCGCTTCCCTGCAAAAAGAGAAATTGTTAGTAAGTAACAAATTTCGCAATACGATCGAGTGGAAAAAAATAAAATAAAATAGGGGCGCTATCGCCGGCCGGGCGACGAGTTCATTGTTACACTTTCCCATGCTCTCGCGGATCGCTTTAGGAAACGGCGGATGCAGGATTTAATTAGAGGAATGCCGAATCGGTGAGACAGAGAGAGATAATCATTGTGTTCGCCGGTTTAATCACACATCTCATTGGTCCCGTTTGCCACCGCACGCAACTCCTTCCATCAGTAGAAAACCGATGCAATAAAATGGTCCGCGCGCGCCGCCGGTTCACAACATTCGGCTTTACAGTTAATCAAAAAGAAATATAATAATAATTGTTGCCTAATGATCGCAGCGATTTTTCTCGACCGATTGCGCAACTACCGGAATTCAGACAGTTATTAGCCGAAACGGTTTCGTTTTCACGCAAAGTTATATTATTTTATCCGCGGCTGCCAACAAACTAACAAAGTCGGCCGAAAGTACGTACATACGTGTAAACACACTTTGCGCGAAACGAGACGCGCGCGCTGCGGGACAGCCTAAGTGGCCGGGCGCTCGAGAGTGGGTCACTCGAGTCATGCGGGCGCGGAGAAATGCCGAGGAAAGAAAGAAGGAAGAGCCGCGGGCGCCGTCGAGCCTTATTTTATTTTTATTTTATTCAGCGTCTGACTCACATTGTTGGATAATCGGAGAATGGTGTGCGGGAGAGAGAGAAAGAGCTTTTCCCCGCATTCTAATTCGCCGCACTCGGCGGTCGCTGGAAAGTGAATGACGGACCAAAAGTGTGACAAATGCGGCAATTGTGAGGCAGGCAGTGGCGCTTGAAACATTTTCTAATTACGCTCCGCAGCCGCCGCTGCCACGCCGAGCCAAACATTTTTAATTATTGTTCTACTTTCGGCGCCACGCTTGCTTACTTTCTTTCTTTTTATCCTGGTGCACTTGCTTCTCCAAAAACATATTTTAATTATCAAGGTTAATTTAGCGGCAACAAACGACAACACAGAGAGAGTGACACAAAGAGAGCTTCTAATTGAGATGCACTCTTGCGCCGACACGATTTTTACGGCTGACGCGCGTTTCGGAATGTGGTCTTTTTAGAAACTTGAACTCGTCGGCCGACACATTAGCAAATTGAGGAGTCGTTCTTACCTTAATTAACAGCACTCCTAGCAGGCACGTGGCCACGAACAATTTACACCTCTTCATTGCTTAATTTTGTTTGTGTGTGTGTGTGGATTTCTTCTATCTAACTTTAAGCAGCTGATCTGAAAGCAAAAGACAGAGCACAGTATTAGAAGAGAGAAGCGTTTCGCGGAGTCGCATGCAGAGGAAAATAATGTGTGTGTTGATTGATTCTATTTCATCGTCCTTAAAAGGCAATTTGCAAGGGGAAAAATTGCGTAATTGCAACATTGAGTGCACGTACTCTTCCGCCGCGCAGAGAGAGATGATCGCGGCGAACGGTACTCCGTGCGTTAGTATGTTCAATTTGTGCGTGTTTGTTTGTTAGTCCCTATTTGTTTGTCGGCGGCAAATATCGAGGCCGACCGACCGACCGCTCTTTATACACAAAGTACGCTACTTTTTCGCCGGCGCTCGCTAATTAATCAACGCAATTAACACCGGAAGAAAAGCAAGAAGCCGCTTGAAATTCTTTTAAATCAAGCGAATGTCGGGATAGATCAGAGAAAAAATAATGAAGAAAGAGGAAAGTTGCCCAAGAGACAGGAAGAAGCGACAAAAATCAGCTCGGACGGGCAGCACGCGGCGAACACACACGTAAGGCGCGCACAGATCTCTGCACTTACAAAGTCACAAGAATAATCCTTAAGAACGAAAAATCACTGCACCGCGCGCTTGATTCACCACCATAAGACAGATCCGCGAGGCAGTCGGCACGCAACTAACAAACCCACCTGCCCGTCACCATTACCTTCTTCCCTCTACCTCAGTTGACCGACTTTTTACCTGGCTCCTCCTCCCACTTTTCTCTGCCTCGCATCCTCATCACACTCCACACGCCGCCGGTGCCGAGCAGCCGAACATGTGAGTGAGTATGAGAAAACAAGAGCCGCCGCGAGTGCGGCCGCTTTCATAATAAATGCCGCTAAATAAAAAGGAAGGAACCAAATTAACCAAGTCCGAGCGCGTCTCGAAAAGTGACGTCATGACGCGATACCGTTATGTTGGCGCGTTTCGGATTCTCGCACCCCTTTCGCACCTGCCTTTCGATTTTTCGTGAGAAAAAAAGTAGACCGCACGCGCAAGGACACTCGCAAGAAAGTTTGAAAAAAAATGTATATTCCCTGTGATGGATTGCCTGATGGCATTTTTCTTCGTTGCTAAGTAGAATTTAAGCAATAAAATGCTGGGCGGATGATCTATCTTTTTTATACTGACTCCGGAATGCGATACAACAACCCTTTTCTCCTTCTGCGGCCGAATCCATCACGATACATAATATATATAAAATAAAATCATCCCTAGGCCCGACACGCACGCACGCACGCACGCGGAGGGTAATATTTTATAGTCTCGATCACTCTAGGCTGCTTTATAATGAGGATTGATGCAGCGTCAAAAAGCCGCGGCCGCGAGGGGTGAGAACAAATTGTCGGTGGTTGGTTTCCGAAGCGTCGGGCCCAATTGTGCACCTTATTTTAATTTCAAACACCAACACCACCAGCCCTCAGAATTTTTATCTTTTGTTTTCTTCCGGCGTCGAGAGAACGGGCTGGGCTGCTCGGGTTACGCCGCGCACTCTGTGAAACTAGATGGAAAGCGGAGAATGTGATGCACCCTGCGACGACACACCTGAGGGATTTTCGTCTCGAGTGGCCGCGCCGAGGGAAAGGCAGGCGTCAGCTGCCTCGCACATATGCTACCCGATTTATTAAATTTCCTGTCCTTGCAACTTGTACCGTTAGCTCTCAAATTGTAATTGTATCTCTCGGCGGCGGCGCTCACTCGAACGAACCCCCTCAAAACGGAGAAAAGAGTTTCTCTTCCGGGCGCCATTCAAGATTTTTTTAAAACTGGAAAATGACAGACGGTGCGAAAATCTGTAAATGTGCGCGGTCACTTGCTGTTTACTGTATATAAAATATTTTTGCACTTCTTTTTTTTCGGAATGCATGACTGATTTTTAAGCGGTCGGCTCGGCGATGCGTCTGCGACGAGGGAAACGGAGATGCATTGCGGTCGAATCTCTCTCCAACTTGCTGATATTCCTCCGATTCGATTGAAATGTAAAGCACGTCTGTTTTCTCTCGGTGCAAGCAGAGAGAGAGAGAAGGACCAGTTTGTGCCGCGAAGAGAAAAGGTCCAGCGGCTAAACCGGAGTGCGCGTTTGATATAGTTCTGAGCGAATGTAGCGTATGTCCTGACACCATTGACTCGAGTCGCCGTTGCCGCCGCCGCCGCTCTTCATTATTCCAGATCCGGCCTTTCTCAATGTCCGCCGAACATAAATCACGCGGCTGGAAACTCGCTCCCGGGGCAGTAAAAATGTTGCGCTGGAAAGTCGGCTCTGAGCACTTGTTGCAGTCATTTTTTTTTCTTAATATTTGTAAATATATCAGTCACTGGGTTAGAAAAGGAGAAATTAACCGCGCTTTTCTCTCATATACTGTGTGCGTCTCCCACGGCTTTCTGCAGAATAAACAAAATGCACTTAATCTCGCGTGAGAGCAGATCACTTTTCACAGATATGCTTTTTGTGCAAAATTTAACTCGCGTAGGGGCAGTTCTAGGTCACGCCAACACCTGATCCGCGCGCATGTGAGTGAGCACTCTCACAAAAGTAATTGCGCCGTGTCTTTGCACGATGACATATCTCCCGCGCCCTTTGTTTGCCTTTCTTTCCAGCAGGCCCGGCAGTCATCACGTCCGACGCAGAGGAATGTGTGACAGGCCCAGATCCCAGATTGGGCCCCGACCGTCAATAAAACCATTTAGCGCTCGTAGCCGTGGGTGCTGCTAATTTTTTTCTTATTGCCCCACAGTGACAGAAACCGTATGTTTGTGAGGCAATCGGCGCCTATTACATTTTGGCAGACGACCAAACCGCACAAATTGCAGCAATTTATGGCCGGAAAGGAAAAAAAGCAGCTGGAATTTTCTCTCTGGTAATTTTAATTATGCAACTTCTCGCCGCGTGATTGATTTTTCTCCGCATGCATCTCATCACCTGCTGCATCATGCACACGCCGCCGACAAAAATACACACACTCACGATTGTTCTCCGCGTGCATTTTTCGTATTATTTCCGTTAGCATAGCAGAGCCTTTGTTTTGGTATTTTCCCGCGGCCAAAACAGCAGCCGCAGCGGATAACGAATGATAAATATTGAGCCTCTGATGATTATATCGCTCGCGAGCTTTGGTTTTCGTGCCTCCGAAATTGAAACGCGATGCAAATCGAGCGTGTGAATTTTTCTCAAGTGCAGGTCGAATTAAAGATCGTCTTTTGACGGAGTTTCTGAGCATACTAATCGATTCCTGAGGGTCGAATTAGGTAACGTTGATATTTTTACAGGCAAAAAGACCAGCGCGACGTGCGAACCTTTTTTCCCGCCAAAACAATATGAATGCGAGAACTGCGCATGCGTCAGAGCTGACTAGAACTGACAAATAAGTCATTCGTACAGGCGCAAGTGCTTAAACCAGCTCTAACGCATGCGCAGTTCTCGAATTCATATTGTTTTGGCGGGAAAAAAGTTCGCACAACACGCTGGACCTTTTGGTCGGAAAAAATATCCATTTAAACTAATTCGACCCTCAGGAATCGATTGGTGAGCTCAGAAACTTCGTCAAAGACAGTCTTAACTAATAAGCAAGATGATTTCAAGTTCCATCTATTTTAAAGAAAGCAATTTAACATAAATTTTTATTCGTTTTAGAATTAGAAACACTTTTAATGTCCCGTTTACTTTGTGATTGATGATCGCTTATCTCGCCTCGTGTATTCTATTGTGTTTGCGGGGGTGTGTCTGGCAGCGGTGATAATTTATGAACCTCTCTGCTTCTCGCTTCTCGCCGCCGCGGTTTCCCACACATCATCTCGCGGCCGACCAGAGAGGAAATATAATAATAATAATTGTTTTCTCAAATACGGAATCCGTGATTTTCGGTTTTTCACAGAACGAAAATTAACGGCGTCGCCTGCTGCCTGCAGGAGCCGCGGGGAGGCTCGTGAAATTCCTGAAAGTCGCGGCGCTCTGGCTCTGGGTGCAGATAATAGTGAGTTTGAATAAGAACCGGTTTCGCGCGCGCGCGTTGCATGGATTCTGCCAGCGAGATGACGGATAATTTATGCTGCCGGGCGATGATGTTATTTGACATACTGCCTTGCTGACCGAGAAAGTTATACATAATTTCAACGACGAGCGCGAGCGCGCGCGCGCTTTACTTTAATTTTAATTGATGGATTTTAACAGCGGCGCAGGAACCGTTCGTTGGAATCTCTCGAAACCAATCGATCGGCATTGCGAACACATGTTTCCATGTCCCCTGATCCCCTTTGTTTGGCCAATTTGGTCTGTCGGAGGCGCAAAACAAAGAAGAGGAGGTGGCGCTTTTAATCCGCGCGCAAAATTGATGCCTGCCGACGCGTGTTTCGCGCGGCACGACCACCCAATTCCGCGAGCATCCGTAGCCTACTTTCCGATCGAATACGCGTATTCAATAAGAGGCAGATAGAGATATTATCTCCCGCGAGACGTGCACACGTGTGTGTGTGTGTGTGTGTGTTTTTGCCCCGAAAACGCGGCGGCGCAGCAGACGGACGAATCGACACGAATATCATTGCCGTTTAATTGGAATCAAAAAGTCGCTCGCGCTTCCTGCTTCCTCGCCGAGATGCAGTTTCTCAATTTGCTGCTCACACGCACTCGTATAATTAGCGTGCAGGGGCACCTAATTATCCTGTCAGACCGATGAGTTCATTTAAATTATGCGCTTAATTAGTACAGCTGACTGAGCGTTTAGATTTTTTTTAAAAAATCAAAATTAATTTTAAAAAAATTGTTTCTTCATTGAATCTTGTTTTTAAATTGAAACAATTATCATTTATAAAAGCAATTTTTCATGCTCACTAGAGGTAAATTGAATTTTAAGAGATTGTTTGGTGCATCCGGGTGGAGGTAGGCAGTCACGCTAAACTTTTACTGCCGCTCTCTTTTCAAATGTGGCGCTTGCACGGACGAAACCATAACCCTTTGTACTCTCGGCAGTCGCATGTAACATTGTTAGCAAGAAATGAATAAGCGCGACTCAATTTGTGCATTGTCTGCAAGGGATGACACAAGAAAGAGCTCCACTTTTCTGCTCATTGTGTCCGCGAGAACAATATTATTTGAACTCATATCGTACGCAACTGTTTCTGCGAATGCGTTGCTCAACATCTCGGACGCTAATGGAGGCTGGTCCATTTATCTTATAGATTAAAATAAATCGGATTGCAGCAGTTAAATAATTGCACGCGCAGCCGCGAGATTTATTTCTGCGGTTTCTCCGTGCGCACACAATGCTCGCACGAAACGAGTAAAAATGAAATGCGGCCCAGATGCTGCGTGTACGTGTGTGCGATACGCGATGACGAGTAAGCCTCAATTAGCGCCGCGCCGACAATAATCGTTAATAGTGCGCCAGACATGCGGCCTTGTTGTGCGACCAAGCTGCCAGAAATCTCGCATTGCGCTCATTTCGCCCGCCAGCCAGACTTTCCTTGTAGACTGCAATTTTCAATATTAATTTTACAAATCTATTTCTGCATCCGGAAATGTTTGAATGGCGCCAATTAACCTTGTGTGACGGCCAAGGTGCGTTCGGTTCATTCACAGAGTGCTGCTCTAATGTAACACACGAGGTCGATCGCTCGCGCGCGGTTGACACACTTTCGATGACGGCGAAAAGAATTGCAGCAAAATGCAAAATTGACTCTGATTGACACAAGAGCATCGCATGACTTGCACTCTCTCAATGGCGGAGAGCCCTAATTGCGTCTGCACAAAAGATGCGGAGAATGCCAATAATACCGTGAATGAGCACATCTATTGATTTTGAATCAGGCTAGAGATAATACACTCACGTTTCTAAAGATGCAATTCAAGTATGCCGAATCAATGAATTTAATAATTCGAATAAATACCGTCCCGGTAAAATTTCGCAACTTTCAACAACCGAACGTGAATTTCCTTGTTGCAAGAAACGGTCAACAATCAATTTAAAAATGAAAATGTCTCGATGTTTGTTGAACGTTGCGCAATTTTACCGGGACCAGGACGAAATAAAACATATTAAAAACGCTCAAATTAAATTTCAAACATTCAAATTTAAAAAAAGAATCATTTTTATACGGAATTAAATCTGGTTTTTGTCCAAATCCGACTAAAAAAATGCTAAAATACTTCCTCCTCGACTTAAAATCAACAATACTAAATTGCAAACATAAAAAATAAAATTCGCACTCACCGGTCTGCTCGTTTTTGGTGGAAAGCGCGAAAACAGCTGCTATCCGAGCGGTTGTGCGCGAGCAACTAACGTGAGCGCGAGAGAGAGAGAGCTTTCTATTCCGCTTTGCTTTGCTCGACGGTCGCGGAAGCAGCGCGGCGAAGAATTAAACGCGGACACCAAGAGGCAGTGCCGAACTAGAAACTAAATGGGTGTCAGCGAGCGCTCCGAGGCGAACGAACACCGACTGTCTTTACGCAGCTCACCGCCCCCCTTCGGCCCAACTACGAGAGTCAAAAGGGAAAATTTAACGCACCCCTAATTGTAAGACCCCAAGAGCGCACACGCAACCGATCTTCTCGGAATTTATTTAATAAAAAAATCAAATGTGTGTTTGGATTGCTGCCTTTGAAATTTATTATTTAAAGAATTACTGAATTTTAATGAAGAATGATACTGGATAATGCTTGTTGCGAATGCATAAACTCGTCCCTTAGGATTCAGTTAAAGCCTAAATTGACCTAAGGAGCGCTGTAATTTTTTTAGAAAATTGGCTGGAAAGTTACCGTGCTTTTCAAATGGTGATGGCTGTCTCCTTACTTGAAATCCTATTCAATTTCAAAACCAAGAGTTTCCCCAATAAGTGGCATACACCGTTGGACAGATCTCGACGAGAGGAATCGGAATATGCCAAGAAAATATGTTCGAGCACTGTAAATTTTGGAGAAAATTGGCAAAATTTGAATTTTTACTGTAGAAAGGTCCTTTTTTATTATTGCAAATTGTTGAACAAATTGTTTATCGATCAATTGCTTATGGCATCCAACAATTCAAATAATTTTCAATTGTTTCCCTGTATCATTCCACTTTAAGTAAAATCTAAACAAAAAAAATGTGCCCAGAGAGTGAATATTTCTTTCTGGGTTGTAATCACACACGCAAATCGCTGACAGTGAGGTGAATGTCGGTGTTGGATAGAAATTTAGATAAATAAATTCGGTACTCACATTGCTGTTGGCGCGGCGAGGAGCAAAGGGTATTATCCAAGTAAGAAAGAGTATCCCTGCGGACTGACTAGCTGTCTCGGCGCTAATATTGTTCACAAGCGGAGCTGCAGTGCAAATGACTGCTCTCTGCTCGGCGGCGGGATGCTATATAGACTCAGAATCAGGGTTGAGTCTGCCGATGAATATTTCCACAGAGAGGGAAATCCTGCCCACCGAGAGTGAGTGAGTGAGAGGGGTGAGAGCCGGGAAAAACACGAGCCAGAGAGAGAGAGAGAGAGAGACCGCAGAATGTAGGTCTGCGTGGAGGGAGAGAGTAAAGTGCGCGGCGCGGATGCAGCCAGGTTGGTTCCTCGATCCACCTGACGTCATCCTCTCTCGCGGCGGCGGCGGCGGAGGCAGCGGATCTATCGCCGCGCGCGCGGAGAGAGTTTTCTGCAACGAGGCGAATTCACGTAGGCCGCGATCATAACTGTATATTATGCACGCTGGAATGCGACAAAGAAGAAAGAAAGAAAGAAAGTTTCAAGTGAGGCGCGACTTTGATTTCAACGAGAGTGACTTTGATGCCTGCAAAATAAAGCATGAGTGAGTGACATCACACTGAGCAATCGGGTACGCCGCGCGGCTCCTCACAAAGTCCTCGCAGACCTACATTTTTTAATTGCGCTTGTATTTGGAGTAATTCGTCAAAAGTCTTTTATTGCTCTCTCCAGGATCCAATAATAATAATAATCCGGTCATCAAATAGACAAGTGATGCGCAGCGCACTCCTTTTTTTAGGTTTGTTTCGAAATGTGATGCGAAATTTACGGATTTTATTCTAGGGGAGGACTCGGGCCGAGCCGAAAGATAGGAAAAATCAGGAAAAATTCACAGACTAGCTACCCTAGGCAAGGCAGGGTTGAAAAAACCCGCAAATAATTTTTTAAAAATGCAGGCAATGTTTGCTCCTCAGTTTTCTATAATTTTCTAATTATTTGCTCATAAACTGGACTTGAAAAATTGGTATAGATACATTTTTGGAGAAATTGAGGCAGAAATTGGCAATTTGAAAGAAAAATCTGCAGTGTAGAGGAAATTGTGACCACTCCGACCGCAAATTTGAGTTTTTCACATGGGAAAAATGGAATAAATTCATTTCTTGTGCAAGAAATTGGTAAAAATTGAGCAAGGAAATTTAAAAAAAATTTCAGAATGGCAGAGCTGCAACTGAGGAGCGCAGAACAACGCCTTATACATATTTTTGACGTTAACTTTTTCATTAAATAAAAATGTTTTAGATCATGGTTCCCGGTGACTTCCTAATAAAGCTGGAAACCCCAGATTTTTGTTTAAAAAAATTATGGAGGTGATGAAAATAATATGTCAGTGTAACATTTGTCAGTTATAATTTATCTGTCTCAAGTCTGAAACCATAACTGTTTCAAAAGTTTAAGTAACAAGTGCGAAAAAGGTGACAAGACGAAATTGAGGTGCGGGCGGAGAGAGTGGCGTGAATCCTGTTCCGTTCCGTGTGCGTCGCCAGGCGAGTTGAATAATACCCGTATTCCGTCATAAACACATAGAAGGTGATAATCACGCATGCAGAATGCAAAGCGGCGCATTTCTCCGGCCCGGTGCCAATATCGCGCCCGCGCGAGTGGAAAGCGGCGGCTCTCGCACAATATTTGGCCATTGTGCGCCGCGTGCGCACGCGGTGACTCATGCGTGGACCGGATTTACTTGCGGCGCCGCGTTATTATTTGTCTCCTGTGCTCACTTGCACTTTTCTCCGCGATTGTGCTCGGAATTACCAGCGCTGGCTGCACTCGCCGCCACTTTCCTTTTCTTTTCCTATGACGTGAGTGGACTAGACTCTGCGCCGCTCTCGGACTCGGACGTCATTCAAATTGACTGCTCCCAGTGCATTAGAATATGGAAATTTATCAATAAGAAAGTTGTTTTTCTAATTGATTAAATCGATTAGACTGAACTGATCAATTTCATCCGACAAAACTGGTTAATTAATAATTGCGCTGTTCCAACAACACGATAAGAATGTTTTAGTAATGAGGTTTACACCCTAAATGCATATATAAGAATTGCTTTTGGATTTCATGCTCGTGAGCAGAGATGGTCCGGAAAGAACCTGTAATTTAGTTTGATAAAGTGAAGACCATCTGTCAGATGCTCGTTATATACGTTTTAGCTATCAAGAAAAAGTAAAATGGATGCGATTTTCTGGTTTGCTCTGAAACGGTAAACTTTTGCCGAATTATTTAAAGAGGATTGATGAAAATTCTTGTTGCCAATGCATAAACTCATCCCGTAAAATTCAGTTGGAGCCAAAATTTACCTAAGTAGCTGCGTCAAATTTTTAGAAAAGTGGCTGCAAATCGTGAGGACTGTCTCCCTACTTGAAATTTGATTTTATTTTACAATTAAGAGTTTCCTTAAAAGGTTTCATACGCCGTTGCACAGATCTCGACCAGAGGAATCGAAATCTGCTTAGAAAATGTTGTAAAGCGCTGGAATTTTTGGAGAAAATTTGAAAAAATTGAATTAGCAAGGCCTTTTTTATTATTGCAAATTGTTTATCGATTGATTTTCAATTTTCGGTCTGTATCAATGCTTAAAAATTGGCTAGTTTTAATTAACTCCCTTGACGTATTTAGTATGAAGCGAAGAAAGTGCTGGATCACACCTGAAAAGAGGAATTGAAGCGTGAAATTGGCAAAAAAAACCGTTGACGTCCTTGATGGTTTGAGGTCAGCCGTTCTTCGCCCGCAAACTACATTACAGCACAGTATGCAAACTCTCGGCACTCACAAAATGCGGGATCTCAAACTAGCACACGAAAAACACATTACAAATTCTCGAGAAATAAGAAATTCTATTTTGGTTAAAATTAAATAATTTTTCACTGGAATGTGACACATCAAAACAGCCACGTTTATCTCTATTTTAAGTAGCACACTAATATATATCCATTTTACTACGATTAGATAAAATGGTTAATGCGAATCAAATGCTATAATCTTGTTTGCAGATTGAGGATTAAGTAGCGCTGTCGGCAGAATTGGGAGCAGCGCGGCCGGAGAAGCTTTTGTGTCATCCTGTTATTAAATTATCGTCAGGTCCTGTCCGTTTTAGTATGTATCGTGTCAGCCGGGGAGAGAGAGAGAGAGAGAGAGAGAGAGAGAGAGAGAGAGAGAGAGAGAGAGAGAGAGAGAGAGAGAGAGGAGTCGACGAGAGATGAAAGGAAAAAATAGTATCATGAGCTCGAGGCGATTGCGAAAACGCTTTTGAATTTATCAGCGCGGGCCGTGGCCGGCCGGCCCACTTCTCTAATTGTTGTTTCCTCTGCTTGGAATTAATGTGAGGGTGGATCAAAATATTGTTTAAACACTTTAAATTTAAAGATTTCAAAGCAAGAAAGGAGCAAAAATGCTAAAACGAACGCGAGAGTCGATTTTGGAAATGATTTTGCCTGAATATATGGGAAATACCCGGCGGTGAAATTGAATAACGTTGGAATTGACGTGAAGAGGATTTAATTGCTGGTTAGCAGCCAGTTTTAGATGTCATAACCGGGAATGTGTGTCAAACATCTCGTTTCTTCGCTCGCTCGGGTCTCCTATCTCGAAAAAGAACGACTCTCGCGTTGATTCTTGTTTTCCGTTCCGCCCGATCAAATTTATTTGATAGTAAATTTTAATAGTGTCCATTACTATATATACACTGCTCCTCCAGAAAAGAGGGAAAGCAGCAGAACAACAATGCACTAATGCATTCACGAGATAAATTTATCTCCGAGACATTAGAAAGAAAGCACTCAAGAAATTTTATTCGACAATTGCAATTTGGCCCGAAAAGTGACGCATTGTGTGTTGTTTTGAGCAAAAACTGATCTAGTTACAGCAAATTGCGCATTGTTTGCGGCAATGGATGATCTCGTTTGGCCACAAATTGCCCTCTGCGAGCGAAATCCATCTCTCTGTCCGTTTGATTGAAATCACAGGAAAAAAAATCTAGGCTAAAACAATAACGGCAGTTGTTGTTGTGTAAATATAATAATGCGCGCGCGGCAACGAACGGCCACTCTATGTAATTTCGACTGCGCCGATTGAGCAGCAGACATAATGAAATGGTACACACACTCACACACTCACACACGCTGCAGATTCCGCATTGCGGTGAGAGAGAGAGAGAATGAAGGCTGAGAACCTTTTTTCTAATGCAAACATCCGAGATGCGCTTGAGATTAGACTCTCGTGCGGTTTTCTCGCATTCCGTGATTATTTCCTTGCATAATAGAACTTGTGATTTTTCTTTACAAATTATTTTTCGCCTGACATTTAGGCCAAACGGCGGTTAAATATATTTATTTTTTTCTTTCGGCCTGACACGCACAGGTCGGTTGAATTTTAGTAAAGAGCGCGGTCGTTTATTTTCATTCATATTCTAATTTCCGGATGTAGCTTGCTCGCACGCTGTGCCGATTGGCCAACTGGTCTATTAAGAAGCAATTCATTATGCGCATTTGTATGCAAATTAACGAGCAGAAGATTTGGCGAATCGAGGTCTCCAGCGCCCGCAACGCGCCTCTCTTTCTCTCTCTTTGCCTTTAATATATGCAAACCGTGCTGTGTGTTATTTTTGTTTACATGTTTTTCACCTGTTTTTTCGCAATTAATTCTTCTCGTCAACAGAGCCGAGAAAGTAGTCCGCTTGTCAAAGGACTAACGACCGTGAAATATTGGCCGTGGCTAATTAATACTTTTTAAACAGGGACAAACATTTCATATTTAAAAGAAGGAAAATTCTTTCACTTTTTGTGGTGATTTCGAGCGCACGTTTCTTTTGCCTCTCATAATTTGACCAAAAAGCGCTCCAGATTCATTTCCAAGCAAGGTGCGTTTTTATAATTATTTGGAAAGTGAAACCTAATTACTCGAAACTAATCTGTGTTAACGTTAACACGGACGCGTATATTTTCAAATTTTTCATTCCTCTACATAGCGATAGAAGAGCGAGTGGTTTCACGGTCGAGCGAGTTTGATTAATATTTTCTCTTCGGTCAGTTTCGTGACGAACTGCGATTCAAATTAAAAGAAAATAAAGCAGAATCGGCTAACCGCACAACATTATTAGCCTCGCATATACGAATAACTTGAAGAGAAAGAGAGCTTTTGCTGCGTGAACTTGATCTTCGGAGCACAAGTGAATGTTTCAAGAACGCGCATACATATTTAGAGGCTGCAGAGTAAGTCATGCTGCTCATTTTATACACACTTTATTTCAGCGGCGCTCAATTGACCTGAATTGGGCATCCTCTTGAACTTTGCAAACGCTGTTTAGATTCTGCAGATAGTTTTTCTATACTTTTTTAACCGTCTTTCTTGATTCTTGACATCGTACAAGCTGAGCAAACGTGTCTGGCCAGAGGATACAAATTTAAAGACGTTCACTTGATTTTTTTGTAGATATTATGCAAATTTAAAATCTCAGGTCGGAATAATATTTGAATTGTTGGATGCAATAAGGCAGTTGATCGATAAACAATTTGTTCTACAATTTACTACAGTAAAAATTCAAATTTTTCGAATTTTCTCCAAAATTTCCAGCGCTTGAACATATTTTCTTGGCGAATTCCGATTCCTCTCGTCGAGATCTGTCCAATTGTGTATGCCACTTATTGGGGAAGCTCTTGGTTTTGAAATTAAATCGGATTTCAAGTAAGGAAACAGTCCTCGCCATTTGAAAAGCATGCTAACTTTGCAGCCACTTTTCTAAAAAAAATTACAGTGCTTCTTAGGTCAATTTTGGCTTCAAATTAATCCTAAATAATGAATTTATGCATTGGCAACAAGGATTTTCCAGGCTTTTGCAGTAATCAATCCTTTGTAAGTCATCAAAGAAGAGGCATTCTGCAGAGAAGCAAGCGAAACTTACATCCTAACTTATTTATATTTCCTCTCGGTTTTCAGCAGTTCTCGACTTTGGTTTTTTTTCTGATTAAACCGAGCTGCTGCACTCAAACGGCGGCTGTGCAAGCAAAGGGCAACACGAAAGCAAACAAACGATCGCTTTTGTTAGTTGGCCGCTGCCGCGCGCATCATGTCCTTGACCCATAGTAGAAATTTCGGTGCCCGCGCGCCGCTCGAGGCTGTGAGATGGAAGCGGAGGAATCTGGGCTACTAGGTGTACAAGAAGGAGGAGGATCACACATCTCTCGCGTTCGCTCCGGTCATCCCAGAGGTGCAAGGTAACGGGAGATGACCCTCGTCCTGCCCTCTCGAATTTAAATTCGGATCGCGATTTGATTTGATTTAAAAAAAAACACTCACTCGAATTTTATTTGTATTTATTTATTTTTGATATTTATTTGCGAGGCTCCGTCGATTCGGGGCGTGTTCGTTGAGATGGCGAAAATATAGCGGTAATTCCAGTTTGGCATAATAGCGAAAGTCGACCTGCTTGCTGCGCCTCGAGATCACCTGCGCTGCGAGAGGGCGGCGACGAAGACCCACAAAGAGACGGCGTTGTTGGCGTAAGGGAAGGCGGCCACCGCGATCCCGAACTCGGCCTCGGCGTCCCGCAGGCTGTGCAGTTGTGTCGAGTACAACGTGCGGATCACCTCTTTGTCGTCGGCGTAACTCATGTGCAGCGGGAAACCGATCATCTGACAAAGCTCGAAATAATTATAAATAGAAATTAATTAATTTATCACCTTGTGTGCTGCGATTAGCGGCTGCAGCTCTCGCATCGCTTCCTTTTTGCAGTTTATTTGATTTTCTAAGGTCGATAAAACCTTTCTCAGCACAGAGCAGCAATGCCGGTTCCAACGAGTTCTAAATATTTATATTTTAAATTGAAATTAAATTTTTAATATTTTCGTACCTCAGGTTTGTTCGCCAGGTCATGAAATTTTCTTTGAGGATGCTTTCAAGTCGGGAAACTAGCTCCTTGCACGATTCCGATGGCGTTTTTGTGAACTGAATGGATTCTGGTTGGAGAACAGTTTCTCTTCCTGGAGCTGCGACGGCTCCCGCAGGAACAAACGCCGGCGACCAATCGGCCAGACGGGAAAAATCGAACCGCATCCGCCTCGGGGCACTTTCCTTCTGCACGTTCGCCCAAATCTAATTCCCAAAAACATTATTTAAATAAACTTTATAACCTGAAACTGACATTATCCTTGTTGGCGACTGCCCACACCAGCGTCGCCGGGCAGAAAGGGTCGTCCAGTTTGGACTTTAAGCCCGTGAAAACGTCCCAGATGGCCATTTCGTTTGGGGACTGCTTTTCCCTGGTGAGCGCGAAGTAGGACGCGCCCCTCATCACGCCCCAGCCGATCAGCAGCCACGCGTCCAGGTCGAACGTCTGCAGGAAGCACGTGAGCAAAATTGCGCTGGACATCTGATCGCCGTAGCACAACTTCATTATCTCCTGCAAAGAAAATTGTCATTTAAATATATTGTTGAAAAATTATTACTCAACCTCGGCGGTTAGACAAACGTTGGACTGCGTTCGCGGAATGAGGGAAACGAATCTCGAGGTCACCTCCGCCAGGGTGCGACTGTGCGTGTCCTTGACCTCTGCAACATGGTTTTAAATTTCAACAATGGGGAAAAATGAACTAAATTTTAATTGGAAATTGATGACTATTTTATTGATCAACTGTTTGCACCATTTTCAATTTCAATATTTGTCAGAAAGTAACATTTTTAACATCGTTGATTTTTTGTTGAACGTCTACGATCATGACTTTCACTAAATGTTTAGAATTTTTAATTTGGAAAATGAAAAATTTATTTTTAGGTGAACCTTTTTTCACTGTTCCCAACTTTAGTCATGCAATCAGATTGGCTGAGCTTTGTAAATTTAAGAATTTTTGTCAGTCAACGTTGAAGATCAAAGTGTTTCATAAAAATTGTATTTCTTTTAAAAATTTTATTAGTTTTCAAACTTAATAAGCATTATCTGTATTTTCTCTTTCAATAATGAACTCATTTTTCAAGGATTTTTGTAAATCAACGTTGATGCAAGGTTGAATATTTATTTATTCTCGAACCTGGGGGTTTGATGGGGCGGAAAAATCTCGTCAAGCAAGCCGTCTTGCCGTTCGCGGTGGCCACCAACGCGGGCACTTTCCTGTCAGGAAACAAAGCGGTAACCTGCGAACTCCAATCCTCGAGGTGCCTTTCAACTGAACCGCTCTCCATGCACTCCAACCTCTCAGTCTTTGAAATGAGAATAGAAGTTAATTAATCTAGAAAATGTTTAATTATACCGTTTCCGACTCGGCGAGAACCATCGGCGGCTGCAGAGTGATGAAAAAGTTGAGAAACGTGCAGTTGGCCGAGCCCCTGGGCGATTCGAGCGGACCCAAAAGGGGCCCAAACTGTCTGCTCTGCTCCTCCTGCTCGTAGCCCAGCAAAAGTTGTTGCGCGTTCAGAGGAAACGTGCCGTCGATCTAATGCCAAGTGTGAGTGAGTGAAACTTGTTTTAATTAGTTTTACCTTTGCGGTTCGCTGGACGGCCGAAAACGGAATATTAATCGCGCCAAGCCATGCTTTTTCGTGCCTCGTGTGCACGTCGATGTCGCGCAGCCTCTCGTCGTTCAAAACGTCGACGACGATTTCGTCAAAGAGCCGAATGTTGATCAAATCGTGATCAAAAACTTCCTCTCTAAATTTAATTTAAATTAAACCAATATTAATAAAATTAAAAGTCGATCCCGCACTGAATTGGAATTTGGAGCTCGCAGTTCCACGTGGGGTTGGCGCCCTCGGCAGCCCTCGTCCTGGCCGATGCACCCTTGAAACTGACCTCGACGAAAGGTCGCACGGCCACCGTGTTGAACGCCGCCGCGTTCGTCGGACTCCCTTCGAAAAAAGAGTTGACGTTCGAAGGCTCCAGGTCGAGGTCCTTGCGCGTCGGCACCTGCAGGGCGCTCACCACGTTCACGATCAGGGTGCTGCTGTGCGTCGTGCTACCCTGAATTGCCACCTGAGGCCGCGGTTTGCGCATTGGACGCAGCGGACGCGACGGTTGGAACCAGGCCATCAACGTCAGTCCGAGCGTCCTAAATTTGAATTATTATTTTTTTATTTAAAGACCGTGTATTTGACGAAGTTTCTGGGCACACCAATCGATTCTTGAGGGTCGAATTAGGTAAAATGGATATTTTTTCGACCAAAAAGTCCAGCACGACGTGTGAACTTTTTTCCCGCCAAAACAATATGAACGTTTATGCGAGAACTGAACTGCGCATGCATCAGAGCTGGCTGAATATGACAAAGAACTCATTCGTACAGGCAGTCTCTCTGCAAAGTGCTCAAACCAGCTCTCACGCATGCGCAGATCTCGCAAATACGTTCATATTGTTTTGGCGGGAAAAAAAGTTCGCACGTCGCGCTGGACTTTTTGGTCGGAAAAAATATCCACTTTACCTAATTCGACCCTCAGGAATCGATTGGTGTGCTCAGAAACTTCGTCAAAGACGGTCTTTAAGATATATAGGCACCCAATGTCGGGGACGAGGTCCTCGGTGACGAGCTCCCTCATGGTCTTCTTCCTGCTGGAGAGCCTGCCCTGTCGCTGAATTTTCTCTTTGATTTCCCTAATTGAGTTCAATGCCCACGTTCTATGATTCGCGAGCGAGTCGTCAGCCTCTTCCTCGATGAAATTTACCTGACTCGACTGCTGCCAGTGTCTGTCTCTGAATTCCTTCATTTTTCACGTTTTTTAAATTGAGATTATGGTTTTAATAAACGAAGAAATACCTTCAACAATCCTTCTGGCAGCTCCCTCGCGTTGATCGGCACCATTTTCATGTTGCAAAAAGCGGGGTGGCCCTTTTCCCGCAGCTCCAGTATTTTTAGTCTCGCGTCTCCTTCCCTGAACTCCAAATCGGTGCAGAAATCGAGATCAGACGCCAGAGGATCCGAATTCAAGTCGCCCAGCGCGCGATTCTAAAAAAATTCAAATTCACCTGACTAAAAAAACGTTTCTCCCCTCAATTACCTTCGCCTTGCTGATAATTTCGCTGTTGGCCGGGTTGTTTGGGTCGATCCGCGACCTGTCTATCCACATTTGCAGCTCCTCAGGCGTTTTCGGCACCTTTTTCGTGACGCTAGACACCGCGGTTTCCCAATACCGGCCGCTCGGCTGGCGCAGATTGCCGTCGGCGTCTTTTCCCCAGCCCGTTTTGCACATAATGTACCCTGAATGCGTCTCGTTTCCGAAAAACACCTTCTGCACCGGCACCTCTTCCCGCGTGCACCCTTTCTCGGGCAAGGGCAGGCTGACCTGGACAAAAATGGTTGACCTAATTGAGTATTAAATAAAAATTTAATTTAATGAGCCACCTCGGCGATTAGTGCTTTCTTTATTGTCGAGTGCTGCAAAATTTGCAGGCTGAAATTTTGCGGCCAGTGAACAGCGGAGAGCGGCAGCATAATGCTCATGTCGGCGCTGAAAGTTTGGCTGTCCAGCACGTACGGCATGCTTTGGCAAACTTCGCTGCCATTGTACAAAATCTTCAGACACACTTTTTGCCGATGCAGGTGACTCTGCAGTCGATTCTGCGCCCTACATAATTTTTAATATTCATTAAAAATTAGAACACGACTTAAAAAAAAAATTACTTTAAACTCTTTGAGTCGATACTTGTTTCCAGATCCTGGCTCAAATTGATAATCATTTCCGGCTCTCCTGGTGGTTTGAGCGACTCTTTTAATAATTTTCCAGCCAGTTGCACCCAGTCCGAGTTTTCCTTTTCCTCTTCCTCCTGAGGCTAATTGTAAGGCCAATAATATTTTTATAAAATTCGTAAATTATTCCGCACCTTTTGCTCTCTGCGCATCTCTTTGACAACCTGCTTCACAGCATCCTTCCACAACCTTTCCTCCTTCTTGCGGCGTCCTTCCGAGACGACAGCCTGGCTCACCGTCAACTTTGTGGGGCAGCCGACGAACCCTTGCCGCTCACGCAAGTCCTTCAGCTCCTCCCAAACGGCCAGGACGGCGGCCAAAACCGACCTTTCCGCCGCGCCTTGCAAAAGGGTCGTCGTCCGCAAATCTTTTATCTCCAGCTCGTACCTGTTTTTTTTTATTTAATTAATAAAAAAATCATTAGACCGTAAATATAAATACCGCTGCAGTTTCTCTTCCACCCCTTCGCCTGATTTGTTTTTCAGCAAGTCGTGAGCGTGCCTGAGCGCTGTTAACCTTTTTGACATTCGTTCGAACGACCTGGCTGCCAACTTTTTTTGGTAGCAGTAAAACGTCTCGGTCAATCTCTGCGCCAAAGTGTGCTCGACGGTGAAAAGCGGATGCTGCGTGAAATGCAAACTGTTTAGCTGCAGCTCGAGCAAAATCATCGTCTCGCTCGACGGAATGAACCTCTCCACGTCGTTGCTGCACTTTAATAAAAATAATTTATAATTTAATTTTGCGGAATTTATTATTATATTTTTATTACATCTCTGAAAATCGTCGCGATATTCGAGTTTTCCTCGTCCAAATTGGGCCTGACTGGATTTTCCAGCAGTTCCTCCTCGCAACTCTTCAACTCGCCGTCTTCTTGAAACCATTTTCTGCGAATGCATCGTGTTCGTGTATAGGATTACGGCGCACAAATCAAACGGCATACTTATTGCGGATGGCGTTTGTCACCAAACGTCTCTCCATTTTGCTCCTCATATTCCACCTCACGTTCGGCAAAGTTGGCACATAAATTCCCTCCTCCTCCAGAAACCTAGCCCGGCCACCTGACCCTAATTTTTCCTCCGCAACAACTTTTTTTTAAAAAAAATAATATATAAATTTACGAGTTTACAGTAATTTCACTTTTATCACCTGGCTTCGACGACGGATAGAAAATGATCTGCGACAAATCCGCCAGCTTTTCGGGGCTGGCCTCTTTGAACTGAGCCACCGCCCCCGCGGCGCCGAGCAGCTCCTGAAGGTTCGTAACCGTCGCAGGAGATTCGCCCTGAGGCCGTTCTTCATCGTTTGAAGAGCGTCGCGGATTAATTTCCTGCGTCTGTTCGCTCATGTTTTCCGACTGACTGCGTTTATTGCAACGTGGGGTGTTTATTTTGCCGGCTGTTGCCATGGCAGTGGAGGGTGGAAGGGGTGAACAGTTGTCTCTATTTTGTTCCAAAACAATCCAACTCGTGGCGAATCACGATTTTCGAGCGCGGCGTGTCGTAAATTAAACGTAGAACCATTTGGCACTAAATTTATTGGTAACGAGAGCTGCTCTTTTTGCCGAAATTTCGCGCGCGCATGTACAGTTACGACTTATGAGCAGCGGCAAATCGTTCTGAAAAGTTAGAGATGCCACCGCGTCGTTGGATTTTTTGCCCAGTGAAGCAGCAATAATAAGGCTCCTCTTCTCTCATCATCTCGGTTTGCTGCGAGAGTCCTACTTCCTAGCCTAATGCAATATAAACTTCTTGACCATCACCGCGCTCGCTCGCTCGCTCACTCGCACGCGGCACTTAATTATATCACGGAATCCAGCTCTGGTATTTCGACTCGAAAAATACATATTAGAAAGTTGCAGCAGAGATGAATATTCATTCATTTTGTTCATCTCGTCGTAGGTTGCGTGTTATTAAAATCAGATCTCAGAGAGGCCGCACATTTATGATGCTTTTAATCATTTTAAAATATTTACGGTATTGCGCCGTGTTTTAAAAACTGTAAAGAGATAATTTCAATTGACGAAGGCGTGTATTTATCAGAAGCAAAAATCGCCAGGTCACTCTCATCTGCCGCTGTCGAAATCGTGAATGCTAGCTCCCTCCCAAAATATGGGCCAGATATTTCCGATGGAGGTGTTGTTAAGATTGACCGCGATGACAGCTCTCGATACAAAACCCCGCAGCGAGCCAATCAAACGAATTTACATACCCAAATCTAATTTTACACGCACTGAATTCAATTTAAAATCTGCTGTACCAAATAATAATTTTGGATTCCTGCCGATAAACGGCGTCAGCATACTAAACACAAATCAAAAGTGACACACAGGCAGGCCAAAAAATACCGGGCGATACAAATGCAAATGCAAAAGAGGAGCGCGTTCTGAATTATAAATGCATGCAGGAGAAATCGTTCAAATTCGAAATTTTCGGAGAGATTCACATTCCCGTCATGCAGTCATTCCAAAAATAATTTATTTGTTACTATACATCCGGCAATCGCATGTCCCCTTAATTAATCAGTGTTTTTCTGAAATAAATTCTCCTTTGTTTAACAACCTGTCGGCGATTAAGTTAACTGTTAGTTTTATTATCATCTTTCCCGGCTGTGTTTATTTTCGATTAGGCGCGTAATCGGGGAAAAGATGCAGCTCACAAATGCACCGATGCCGGGTTAATAATATACCTCTAAAGAACGACGAGCCTCTTATCCGTCTCACGTATCTCTCTAACTAAGTGAGTAATACTTTATTATGTACGCGCCGCAGCGCAGCCGGCGTAAATTTGTCGGAAAGAGCCATTTATGATGGCTTTGTGCGTCGCGTGATGATGCAATCAAATTCTAAGTCGGGCATGAAATATTATTAATGTCAAATAAATTAATTTCTAAGAGGGTTTGACAAACAAATTCTGTTGTTTGTGTTTTTTCCGCAATTTTGCGCGAAATAAATAATTTTTTATTGAAGATAAAAACGCTCATGGTGGGATGACCTAAAATAAGGATAAGACCGTCTTTGACGAAGTTTCTGTGCACACCAATCGATTCCTGAGGGTCGAATTAGGTAAAGTGGACATTTTTCCGACCAAATAAAGTCAAGCAAAACGTGCGAACTTTTTTCCCCGCCAAAACAATATGAATGTGAGAACTGCGCATGCGTCACAGCTGGCTGGATCTGACAAAGAAGTCATTCGTACAGGTGGTCTCTCTGCAAGTGCTAAAACCAGCTCTGACGCATGCGCAGTTCTCGCATTCATAATGTTTTGGCGGGAAAAAAGTTCGCACGTCGCGCTGGACTTTTTGGTCGGAAAAAACATCCACTTTACCTAAATCGACCCTCAGGAATCGATTGGTGTGCTCGGAAACTTCGTCGAAGTCGGTCTTTAAAGACTATTTCAGTAATTTCCAAGTATTCTGTATTTTTTAGGAGCAAAATTGAAGAAAAACTCAAAACTGGAGATTTTTTCCCGCAGTTTTTTGCGCTAAAAATCAGTCATGCTTTTTTCGCATTGCAAATGAACCAGATTCGCTGTTGCAAAGGCGTAAATTTGGTTCGAGTGCCGCTCTCGTATCCTAATTGCAATCAAACTGCGAGAGCCGCGTGATGAATGTCTGCTGATGCATCTGCACAAAGATAACGCGCGCACTCCGCAGGAATATTTTTATGTAACGACGCAGTAATAGCGCATTGTGCCTTGAAATAATTATCGACCTAATGAACTCTGGTGGGAATCCTAACACCCCAGTTTTCGTGCGTTTGCCGAACACATTCTTCCCGGCGCACTACTCTCATGCAATTGTCTTTTATTCCGAATTCGAAGGTACATGTGTGGCGTAGGAGAGAGAGAAGAGGTCGGACGAATCGTGCGATGCGGCGCAGAATTGGCCAAAGGTGCTCGTTCTCACCGCGCTGTCTGCCACTGATATATGCAAATAATCCAAATGTACTTCTTTTTTTGAGCATGCACGATTTGTGAGGTGAATTTTATGGCCCGGTGCGTGATTCATTGACTCGCAGCCACGCAGACACACGTGTCGTCTATTTAAAACAGGATCCAGCTCCGTGTTAGAAAGGAAAAAATTAATATTCGACAAAGAAAATCACTTAACAACTCTCTTTTCTCGTAAACAAATCGTTTCTTTCGGCTTTACAAGGGAAAAACATTTTTCTATCTGTGGAAATTTATTTTATTTTGATTTTTAGAAAAGGAATGTACGTACATTGTTTCGATTAATAAATCTCTGAAATTCTTTTGCCCGTCAGTTCGTTGAATAAATCAAAATAAAGACAATGCAGCAGCATAATTTGTCTTGGAGCTGCTGTCGAAACAACAATCAAATCTTTGCCACGGAATGAATTCAAAATAGTGATGCGTTGGCATCATCAATTGATAGCTTGATATCCATTTGTAATTTATCAGAAATGCTGCTTCCCAGGGTTTAAAAAATGCAGTTAAAAAACCAGTTTCTTGCAAGGCAATTTTTGCACCTCAGTTTTTAATAATTTTCTAATTATTAGCTCATGACCTCGACTTGAAAAACTGTCAGAGATAAAATTTTGGAAAGATTGAGGCAGCAAATAACAATTTAAAAGAAAAAATCTGCACAGTAGAGGAAATTTTGACCACTCCGTCCGCAAATTTTAGATTTCCACCGGGGAAAAATGGAACAAATTAATTTCTTGCATGTCTTGCGCAAGAAATTGGTAAAAATTGAGTGGTTAAAACCAATGCTTTTTTTCTGAAATGTTCTTTTCGATCAGACTCCCTTGCAGTCCGACATCGAAAATATTCAGCAATCAATTTATCGAATTCTTTTCACGAGTGCCTGGTGTGGAACTCGCCTCTACAGATACTCAACACAAAATTTACGGCTGTCAAGAAGTATTTGTGTGAATTCGGATCGAATAAATATATCGATTTGCATCTGACAGAGACGTTTCAATATAAGATAGGTCTCGCGGCAAAGTGGATCCATAAATTAAACCGCGTGCGGAGATGCGATCCCAATCCGGCGGTGGGCGCGGAAAAGAGATGAATCATTCGCATACCTACGAGGCTTTTGCCAATTTGAATAAGAAAAGGCGCGAGAAGAAAGGTCAGGGGCGGAGTGGGTCACCGGACGACGCGGCCGCACCCTCGCCAAATTAATCATCGCTCTATCTCGAACGGTACACAAACGGCTTAAATTTCCGATTATTTTTTCCGACATTGCACCTTATTAAATAAGTGTGCCGCTCCATTGATTCGGAACTCCGTAATTGGCTGCGTTGGCGCGCGGAGGAGAGTTTTTTCTATTCATAATTGGAATGCGATTCCTTTTCTGAAAGTGTTTAGTGATTCACGCGTTGATCTCTCCTGCGTCAATATTGTTCATCGCCGGCCCGGAATTTGCATAATGACACAGCGAGAAAGCAGGCCGATGTGGATCAGAGCAGAGCACAATTGTTGGGAAAGGCTGTGAAATCGCCTCGAGAAGATTATTTACTGGCATGCGCTCTCCGCATATACACTTGAAGTAATTAAACTCGTTTTCACATTAGTATTTGACAGCTTTTATCTTGAAAAGAGCTATAAAAAGAACTGGCTTCAAGATAAATCTGTCTCTTTAAAGGATTTTTTTTTAAATAGTTGAAAATGTCACTTTCTTAGTTAGAAAAGGCCTCTCGTTATCAGCAAAAAAATCCCTAATTGGCATGATTGGCAGTCAATAAAGCCTTTTGTGTTTGTTTGTTGTTTGTTTTCAGTTTGGCACCATTTTCGCTATGCTTGGGAAACATTTTTTTGCACGTTTCCGCGGCACCGCACAAAGGCGCGATGGACGTCGTTTAAAATGTGAACATTCACGAGGTGCCGCGTTTATGAGGAAGAAACGCACACGGCGGGCGGGCGGGCTGGGAATTTGTTCGCTGGTAAAATATTCACGCGTGCAGCGAGAGAGGCACACACAACACACAACAATTCAATTAAAAGTGTGCCCATGCCGGCCGCGATAGACAGACAGGAATAAAGAAAAAAAGTGGAACCCACTGCCGCCGCCGCCGCTGAAGCCGCGCTGGGTGAGCTAGGTCACGTCAAGTGAAGGTCAGCAGGCGGGTCACGACCGAAAAGCAGTCACGAAAAAACCAACAACGAATGAATATAAGTCTCGACTGCGTTTGTTGGACAAAAAAAAGCGTTAACAAAGCATTTCACCGGGTAGAACGGAAAACAGACTGGTCCGTCACGACGGGAACAAGACGAGATTTCAATCTCAATCTTGATAAAATAGGAATTAGCATGTGAAAGGATGATATTGATACACTGAATAAGGTTATAAAATAATTTTTTAAGGCATACTAAAATTAAAAAAAATTGACAGCTTCGTTTTAAATCTGCTTTGCCAAAAACGGCAGGGTCGAGCGAAATGTCCAAGTTTGGTCGAGATAAAAAAAAGAGCACATTATTAAAATGCATCGGCGGTGCTCGGCGGTGAGTCCGGCGGGTGCTTTTCTCCGTGTGCTCCTTTTTAAATGAGGATAATTTGGCGCCGCGCCTTCGCCTTATGTAATTAATGCGTGATAAGAGCGCCAAAAGCACTATCGTCATCTCCGCGCGCGCTTAATATATAAATTGTATAATAAAGAGCGGCCGTGTAACACTTCCGCTCCAGCTTTTCTCACAACGCTTTTGCGATTTAATCAACAAGAAACGCGTTAATTTCTCTATAATTTGCACCAAACGCACGTGAGAGAGTTACAAAGACAATTTTTCTTGCTCTAAATTTTTAAATCATTTTTATTGGAGGTCGGCGTCTGGCCGTGACAATGGTCAGGGGGCACACCCAGTGAGTCAGGGCGTTTTACTTTCTCCCCGCGCACAATATCCGGCTTTCTGCAGTGCCCAGGCGTCGTCTATTGTGTGCATATGGCAAAAAGCTAGGGACTTTCCTCGCTCGCCTCAATGAACCGTGACCAATCCACAACGAACACAACCGACACTTTATCTAAATCAGCGCGAGCGAACATGCAAAGAAAGCAATCGTGTGGCGCTCGCAACGCTTCGTTGAATGCAAAATTGGCACTTTTTACTGGCGACACGCGGCGCATTTTACTTTCATTCTTTCAATGCTCAACAGAAATAAATAAATTATTGTTTCAGAGTTGTAAATAACAACATTAGATTCCCCGCCTCTGCTGGTTTAAACTAAATAAACTAAATAACAAATTAATCTTTTCATAATTCGTCCTGGTCCCGGTTCAACAAACACCCAAATTTTCACTGTAGAATTGATTGTTGACCTTTTCTTGCAACAAGGAAATTCGCGTTTGGTTGTTGAAAGTTGCGCAATTTTGCCGGGACCAGGACGAATTTAAATTTATTAACACTTTATTTCACAAAAACGCAACAATTCACGATGGAAATCTCATTCTTATCATTTCCGTGTGTCACAAATGGAATTTGGAAAGACCAAAAATGTGAGGGATTTGGCTCTGCGCTCGAATTTCTGGGATAGACAGAATATTTCACTCACTGTAAGGAGAGTAAGGAGGCGACATTCGGTATCAGGGCTACTACCCTCTACTATATGCACGTCAGTTTCACTGTCGCAACGCTGTAAATGTAAAAGGAGGACTGGCGGACGTCAACATATTTACAGACGGAACGCTTGGAACGCGAGTTTTCCACCTTTGCAGCGAGCAACGAAAGCCAAACTTCTCTCATTAGAGTGCAGACAGACCACCAGCTCACGATGGCTCCCAATGACCAGAAGCCATTCACCGTTCTTGTAGGCCCGGAAGACAAGATGCAGGTAGCCGCCGTTTATTTTTCCAGCTGTTCTCAATTTTAATTCGCGTCGTGCACGCAGGAATTTCCTGTTTCGAAATTCGACCTGTTTTCCAGCAGTACGTTCTTCCACAAAGTGAATGACAAAGATTCGAACGAGCCGCTCAAGATCCCGGATGCGGATCCAAAGCTGTTCCGGCACATCCTGGCGTGAGTTTTTGCCTTATTTTGTTTGGTTTGATGATTTTCAAGCGCAAATTGTGTGCCCGCAGATTTATTCAGAACCCCAAGGAGTTCAAGATGCCCAGTTTTAACAAAGTCGATGAACTGATCAGTCTGACTCTGATGGCTGAGAAGTACGAGGTGATTGACCTCTGCTCTTACATCGGCAAGAACCTCTCGGACACCATCGAAAAGACGGATGTGTGGCGAGTGTACAACGATGGGCGCGAGAGCGAAACTCTGGCCAAAGCGTGCGAGGCGATGCTGTGCAGTGACACCGAGTTTTATCTGGACAACCTCTACAAAAACAAGGTTGAGCCCGAGACTCTGGCCAAATTCCTCCTCTTGGACAACCTCAACGTCCACTCGGAGGAAGTGCTGATCAAGGCTTGCTTCAAAAACCTGGCTGCTAGTGACAGAAAAAGGTGATGTTTTTCCTCAAAAATTACCAAAATTTAACTATAACCCAACACAATAGGGATTTTTCCTTCGACTTTTGGCACCGGGGTTTTGGTACTTAAAAAAATCCAGTATATATTTAAGAAGCCAATTTGATTTTAATTAAATTCCATAATTATATCTTACAAAATGGTATTTCTGATACTATAGCGACCAAGTGTTGAAACAAAATTTCTGTCTTGTCCTGTTCTGAAAAATATTTTCTCGTCATGCCGGAATTCCAGGCAAGGGCAGGAATTCCTATTTCCTGTCTTGGAATCCGCTATATTGTATATAAGCCCTATGGTGTTTGAAGCCACTAACAGATGGCGCCACCGTATACTTTCGTAATAAATTTAATTTTAATTAATTTCCGCTGCGATTTCAGACTCAATCCTGCCACTATAAATTCTTTGACTGATTTAGGTTTTCAACACGACAAAAGAAAATATATTAACTAAAGAATGCACAGTGGCAGGATTGAGTTTGAAATTTGCAGCGGAAGTGCCTTAAAATTAAATTTATTGCGAAAGTATACGGTGGCGCCATCTGTTGGCGGCTTCGAACACTATACAACTGGGAAAATATCTCTTTGATCTGCCTCAAATCATTTGCAGAATAATATTAATTTACACGTACTACATTTAACTCGTAAAATTTTATTGTCTCTTTAAAATTAGTAATAATATTTTTTTCTAGTTGCAGACACGCGTTCCGCAAGTACCTCCTGCCAAACTTGCGACTGCAGACCCTGATGTTGGCAGACCTGAAAGAACTGTACGACTTCTTGTCACCGGAAGAAGCGCTGTTCCTGCTCAGCAAGATTCGCGACAAGAAAAATTCTCTGCTCACCCCTGCTGACCTGCCCATAGATCACGCTCTGTGTCTGATCGAGAAGAAGAGGAGGTTTGAAAAGATTCACTACCTCAAAATCATCAATGATGCAGATATCCTCGATCTGAAAGGGGTCGTCGTCGAGGGCAAGTTCAACCTCTTGAACCCTGGCGAGTACAAGTTCGTCTTCTCGTTAACGACCTTGAAGAGCATCGTGATCAAGGAAATCTTCGTCTTCACGCCTTTGGACCTGTCCAGGGATGACCTCGTTGCGGAGGATTTCGTGAGATACCTGCAGTGCAAGGAAAGCCATCACTGCTTCTTTGACGCCTGCAATATGGAACTGAAGGTCAAGGCGGATAACAAACACAATCAAGCTGATTTCAGCGAAATTACGCTTGACAAAGAGTAAGAACAAAATTATCATAAAATTGTATATTCACTTAATTTAATTTTTGTCTGTTCCAGGAAGCGCAAACATCGCATGAACAAATGGGTGCAGTTCACGAAACCGTTTTTGGCGCCGATGAATTCTCGCGTTACCCTTCAAGTGGTCCTGCGCGGGGGAGAGCGGTTCATGCGCCACTTGAAGACTGAACAAGCCAGCATTTTGGCCAACAATCATGATTCCCCCGCCAAGGAAGTCTTCGACAAAATCACCATGGAGCACTACCATAAAGAAAACGGCGGCGATTCATTCACTCGTAACGTCGATGGGGCTTTCACTATCTTCAAGGGCATCTCCTACAAGATCAATGAATGATTATTTTGTTTTTGCTGAATTTGTTTTGCTTTTGAGCAATAAAATTAAATTGCTTCATAAAATGTAGAGATATATTTTCTTTGTTTATGCAACTGACTCGGGGTGAAAAGAAAAATTTTAAAACTGTATTAGGACGAGTTTTGCGTAGCTTGAATTTATTTGCAGGCGCTTTAGAAAAAGCCTATATTTATTTTAGTTTTATAAATACACCAGTTGTTCGTTGGCGCCACCGCATATACTTTCTTAATAAATTTAATTTTAAGGCATTATTCCGCTGCGATTTCAGACTCAATCCTGCCACTGGGAATTCTTCACTTAATAATTACGCTTTCTTTTGACGTGCTGAAACCTGAAATTAGTCTAGCTATTCGCCGCAGAAACGTTGGAAAAGATTTTCTATTTCAAAAAAGAGTTTTTCACGAAGAAAGTGAAGAACGCACAAGTAGCAGAGTCTGAAATTGCAGCGGAAGTGCCTTAAAATTAAATTTATTACGATGAACACTAACAATAAGGGCTTACGCAACTCGTCTTATTAGCAAAATATATATAATTCAAACAATATCAAATTAATTATAATAATGCAGTGCCTGAAATTTAATAATTATTGTTGCATGAACACTATGGCCGTTTGAATTGATGGAAAATAGTTGAAATTCTCGCAGCGCAGAAATGCCAAACTCGCTGAGAACGCATGATTTTTTCACCACACACTGGCAGATCTATGATTTTTTGCTGTTGATTTAGACTAGCAAAATAAAGAATCATTTGTGAGCGTGCTTCTGTGAACAGGAGACGAAATCCTCTCAATGGCTTCCACTGACGTAGATGAGACGATTCCCATTTATTTCGGCCCAGAAGACAAACGCGAGGTATGATTCCTGAAAAGCTGGATTTTCAAAGTGTTAACCTTTTCCGTGAGAGCAGATAATTTTTGTTTCAAGGCACAACCTGTCGTCCTGCAGCGTCAAGTTCTCTTCTTGGGCGGGGGTTGCCCCTCATTATAAATTCACCATCACAGATTCCAGGCCTGTGCGACTCATTCTGCAGTAAGTATTTAAATGAAAATGCTTTTATATCGGGCACCGTTTTCATTAATTAATTTCCTGCTTACAGTTATGCTCAGAATCCCAAGGAATTCCGACTGCCAGAAATGTCAATTTCTGACATTATTAATGTAGCAAGAGTGGCCGAATCGTTAATGGTGCACGACGACCTCTGCAAATTATTAAGAGAATCGCTTCCCGAGATTATCAAAAAGGACGTGTGGCTGCATTTTCTAGAAAGAAATAAATTGCCAAAAACTGTGGCCACTGTGTGCGAGAAGATTGTGTGCGACGACCCAGAGCAACAACTGTTCAACCTCCTCACGGCCAACATTGCTTTGAGCAAGCAGGTTGTTATGGGAGAGTTCTTGACTCTAGACATGCTCAGCGTTGACTCGGAAGAAACACTGATTATCGCCGGCTTCAAATTCCTGAATGAATTGCGTGGTGGGATACAAAATCTTGAAGAATACAGGTGACTTTTAAATCATTAATATTATATTAATGACTCTTTTCTTGGAATTCAAATAAATCCTTTTTTATTTTTGGCGAACATAATACATAGAGTCAAGCACTGTCGCTCAACAAGCCTTAAAGACCGTCTTTGACGAAGTTTCTGAGCACACCAATCGATTCTTGAGGGTCGAATTAGGTGTAGTGGATATTTTTCCGACCAGAAAAGTGCAGCGCGACGTGCGAACTTTTTTCCCGCCAAAACAATATGAACTGCGCATGCGTCAGAGTTGGTTAGAGCACTTGCAGAGAGACCGCCTTCTTTGTCAGATCCAGCCATGCGCACTTCTCGCATAGTTTTGGCGGGAAAAATCGTTCGCACGTCGCGCTGGACTTTTTGGTCACAAAAATATCCACTTTTACCTAATTCGACCTTCAAGAATCGATTCGGGCGCTCAGAAACTTCGTCAAAGACAGTCTTTAAGCATGTCAAATTGAGATTTTTGAAAAAAGTGTGTGAAACCTTCAACAGTGTTACAGAATTTTAGCGTTTTTCAAACCCTTTTGCAGGACATACTACCGCACGTACTTTCTGCCCTTTTTGCGTCTTCTGACCTTGAGGCCGGGAGACTTGGCTCGTCTTTACCACATCCTGCTGCCGGAAGAAACGCTGTTCCTGCTGAGCCAGCTGCGCGACAACGTTCCTCTGCTCACCTTCAATGATCTGCCCATAAATCACGCTCTTTTTAAGCACTGCAAGGAATCTAAGAGGAAGCGTGCCCTGTATCGCTACCTGAGAGTCGTCAGAGACGAAGAAATCCTCGACCTGAGAGAGGTCGTCCGCGAGGGCGAGTTCATCGCCATGGACCCAGGCGAGAACAAGTTCGTCTTCTCGTTCGTGGCCAACGAGAACATCACAATCAAGGACGTGTATATCTTCTCGCCGTTGGACCTGGAAGTGGAGGACTTCGCCGCCAAGGATGTCATGCGCCACCTGGAAAGGAAGGAACACCAGCATCGCAACATCATCCGTAACAAGTGGAAATTGAGGTTGATCAGTGACTATGGTCCTTCCAAAGACAGGGTCTTCCTCGCAAATCAAAGGTTATATTAATTTATTAACCTTTTTTTTTAAATCTGTACGTATTTATAAAATTTCCAGGCATTCACTGCGGTTGAACAAGTGGATTACGTTCACAACGAACCTTTTCGTGCCGAAGAACTCGCGCATTTCTTTAGAAGTAGTTCTGCGCGAAGAGCAGTTCATGCGCCACGTGGTGGCCGAGCCATATAGAATTTTTGAGAGCAGCGGCGCCGAAACTAAGAAAATCTTCGACAATATCAACCTGGAGCATTTTCACAAGGAGGACGGGCCAACAACAAATGAGTTCAAGACTGTCACCAACGAGGCCTTCACTGTCTTCAAGGGCCTTCGCTACAAGTTAAATTAAAATTGATTTGGTACCATTAGCTATGCATAAAATTATATATATTTATTTAAATTTTATTCGATGACGACGGTCCTTTTTTCCAACTATAAATTAATTTTGTTGAATGACGATTGGCCTAAAATAAAATTCCTATGTATGAACTTCTTCGATTTTGTTTCTCTTTTCGCGTATTTAACTGCGATTAGTGTAATGATGCCGCTGTGGCAATAAATGTGAAGTGTTCGCGTCTCGCTGTGATGAATGGGCGGCAGTTAGCCCCGTCCGTGGGCCCCTCGCTACGGTGGGTCAGGTGCAAAACTTAATTTATGGCCGGCCGGGCACCTGCCTCTATCACGCACCCATGCATTTCGCTAATTTCTAGACTAATCGACCGGTGGGCCTGCCACTCTTGGACTACTTTTTTGCATATCCTTTTTCACCACGCGTTCAGACTTTTGGTTTCTTTTTACCAATAAATGAAATTAAAAATTCAGAGTTCAATCACCTTTGATAATTGTATTTGTGTCGATTGCATAAACGTGAGAAATTGAGCAGCATCCTTGACATTGGGCAAGTGGCGTCGCGGTCGGCGTCGGCACCCAGCGCTCCTCTTTGACCTCAATGACGCCGTACCGTTCAAGTCGTGATGCAACACACGCAGCCGCTCTATCGATTATACTAACTAACATAAGCTAATCAGCTAGATAAACAAACAAGACGCTTAATATGCCGGAGTAAATTTTATTTTATTGGGATTTCACGGGAATTATTTGCTCATTTTTTTTTCTCGAGCTCAGATGAGTGAATTCCGTCACAATTATTCCTGTTCGAATTCAAACTCGACACACAATGGTCCGAAATGCGTTTATGCGCCTTTTAAGCGGCATTGTAGGCAAATTTCAGCGCAGCACGTGAGGAAACAATGGGCGAGGATGAAGAATAGGAATGGAAAAGTGGTCGCTTTGCGCCGAGCTCGAGAGAGATGTGCGCGCGGCGAGGTGAGAGGATAGTGAATAATTAGCAGGCGAGCCATAACTGAGGCAGCCCCCAAAGTGGGTCAGCGCGCCGGTGGATCCGCCATGCATCAGCAGCCGTTTCTCGCTTCTCGCCGACTCGAAGAGCGAGCGAGCGAGAGAGGCAGCCGGAACTGCGTGGGAAGGGATGGAAAGCCTTGCTTGCTGTGTGCCACAGGTGGATCCGAATTCCAGATTGCATCAGGAGAAAGCAGCGCATTACAATCAATTACCGCGCCACTCGATCGACAACGCGCGCACCGGTTATGTCACGATTTTCTCAATTTTTGGGTCGGATTCGTCTTTTGTTTGTTCTCTACTCGTGATTTCGCTTGAATAACAAAATAAGTTGAAGATTATATCCTCTAATGATCGAGAGCAGGAAATTTCCAATTTTTTAAAAGCAAAGGGCTGGGTATCTCCCGGGGAGTTTCCCAAACTTGCAGTGCTGTGGTTTTTTGCGGTCATATTATTGAGAGGCAATGGGTTTTTGTTGACTCGTGGAATTTTTTAGTTTTTAAACATTTTAAATATAATTTTTCATGAGCACTAAAAATGTGGGAGAAACTACCTGAATAATACTCATGCCCAGCCCTGATTGGTGTTTGATTTAAGATGAAGATTTTCCAAAGGAATTGCTTAAGTCACAATTTTAACAAATTTCTTGAACAAATATTTGGGATCTGTCAGAGCTAAAACGCAGCTTTCTCGGCGTACATAGCGAGCTGTTTTTTATTTTTCAACATTTCTCCAGAAACGGTAATGCTCTCCTTGTAAATGAAAAAACCTTTTTTCACTTGCCTGCGGTCCGAGTAAATTATTCTTTATGCGTTCAGCGGCGCGGCGACCTTGCTTTTATTTGCTCTGCTGCACACCCTACCAAACAAGCCGGATTTTTCAAACAATATGAAGCAGTGCGGTGAATCAAAACGAGCTATAGATAAATTTCTAGTAAAGGAATAATTAAAAACTGTTTTAGTAGCATTTTGTCTACTCTTGAAATGTTTTAAAGTGGAATAATACAGGGCAACAATTAAAAATTATTTGAATTGTTGGATGCCATAAACAATTGATCGATAAACAATTTGTTTAACAATTTGCAATAAATAAAAACGGACCTTCCTACAATAAAAATTCAAATTTTGCCAATTTTCTCCAAAATTTACAGTGCTTGAACATATTTTCTTGGCATATTCCGATTCCTCTCGTCGAGATCTGTCCAATTGTGTATGCCACTTATTGGGGAAACTCTTGGTTTAGAAATTAAATCGGATTTCAAGTAAGGAGACAGCCATTACCATTTGAAAAGCACGCTAACTTTCCAGCAAATTTTCTCAAAAAATTGCACTGCTTCTTAGGTCAATTTAGGCTTTAACTGAATCCTAAGGGATGAGTTTATGCATTTTCCAGGCTTTTGCAGTATCATTCCTCTTTAAGTTAAAACCTAATTTGGTTACGTCATTTTGAAAATCATCTATCGTCCGGCGGGCGGCCTTGAAATGCATTCAAAAGTTTTATAGAGTGGTTGGTTATTAAGTGTGGTTCGTGTGCATTTGTATATTTACTAGAATGTGTGAAGGCAATTACGAAGAAAGCAGACGCGACGAGTGTATTATATTCGGGCTCACAATAAACCTTCTCGTCCTTGCGGTGAGAGCGAACGAAAGAACACACGAAATCAAACTATCCATACTTTTCTGACATGAAAGACAGCTCGCTCGCTCGCGTTCACTTCAACCTCAATTTTTCACATCAAATTTTAGGAGAAGCGTCGAAGCGAGAGATTACTTCCATTATATTTCGCTCGCTTGTGATGCTCTGATATTCACAAATAATTGAAAATTGTGTTCTGATTAAAACAATTAGAGAGGAATTGTATTAAATTAAATCAAAGGGACATATGGGAGTTTGGTGTTTATTTAAATTGAAAATAATATGAGCCTGATATACGCGGATGCTCGATCGCGTCTCCTCTGCTTTGCTTTGCGCCGGTCCATATTAATCGGTCTACTGCCCCACATACCAACGAGGGAATTTGTAGCGCCAAGTGAAAGGAAAATCGAAATAAATTAATAAACGAGTGCTTTTGATGTTCTACCTGCTCCAGGAGGAAGCACGCAAATAAATAAATGCACAGATACAGAAATGAGATACTGTTTTACGACCATGTGTGTATTGATATAGGAACGCTACATATTTTTTAATCGCTGCCGCCGCCGCGCTAGAAAAGCCTAGTATTCCGAGAGGTCGTAAAAAAGTGTGCAAATTGCGGATGCTGGAGTTTTGAGGTCTTCTCTACGGCTGTCAGAGAGCCAAGCCCTACAGCCGTTTATTTTAATTTCGTCAGCAGCTCTCTTCCGCGCCGTTGCTCTGTAATTAGCTTCCGAAAATTTGAGCAATTATTCGGAAATATCTGGAGAATCATGTTAGCAGGGCATCGCACCAAATCGAAACTATTTCTACCCGAAATGTCACTTTGCGCTTTTAATTAAATACAATTCTCACTTGCTTCTAACAAAAATGGCCATTTCAGGAATTCCCACGCACCATGAACAATAGAGATATGCGCTTTATATTTTAACCATCAAAGGGTTTAAGCAGTTTAACCCGCTTCTCATACTAACGTGGAGACGATTTTTTAGGTGATTTAATAATTTTTTCTGTGCAGCAGTGGCTGGTGAGCGTTGACCTTGACATTGAACGTGGCTTATTTTAGTATGTGAGTGTGTGTGTGAGCGCGAGAGCAAGGTGAATGTCACGCGAGAACGCGAGAGGCTGGACCTGTTTTCACGTGAAATTGCTTTCCAATGGCTGTGACCCGGCGCGCGGTGCACCGCCGACGTGATTATTATTATTATTTTTCTTTTTTTTTCGCAAATTGCGGTCTAGCGGATGATGAACTAATTGCCAATTATGCGCGCGAGTGTGGAAGAAAAAGGTTAAAAACCGCAATTATGCGGAAATCGTCGGGCCAGCCGGCCGGCCACCAACAGCTAGAATTTCGCGCGGCTCTTTTTCCTTAATTACTGTTTACATTATTGTTTGATTTATTGCTACTTGGCCTTCTGTAATTTTTCTCTTGACCGCGACTAGAGGTAGAGGATCGATTTATCTCTAACGCGAATGCGATTGCTCAAGGTCACTGACTTTTAAAATTTAAAATACTTGTTTAATGCACTTGAATGTATTTTTGGACGTTTTGAAAATCTTAAAAATCGTTCAATCGGGATTTTTATTATTTTTTTAATTGAAGACAATCTTTGACGAAGTTTCTGAGCTCACCAATCGATTCCTGAGGGTCGAATTAGATAAAATTGATATTTTTCCGACCAAAAAGTCCAGCGCGACGTGCGAACTTTTTTTCCCGCCAAAACAATATGAATGTGAGAAGTGCGCATGCGTCAGAGCTGGCTGGATCTGACCAAGAAGTTAACCGTACAGGTGGTCTCTCTGAAAGTGCTCAAACCAGCTCTCACGCATGCGCAGTGCTCGCAAATAGGTTCATATTGTTTTGGCGGGAAAAAAGTTCGAAACGTCGCGCTGGACTTTTTGGCCGGAAAAAAGTCGATTTTACCTAATTCGACCCTCAGGAATCGATTGGTGTGATCAGAAACTTCGTCAAAGACGGTCTTAAAAAACTGCACGGAGAAATAAAATAAATACATGAAAAATTGTATCTTAGAGAAAATGAACTAACTGATGATTTTATAACGCTATGCAATAAAAATGAGCTGCACTTATACTGAACGACTTGATAAACTAATTAACAACATTGAAGTCAAGTAGAGGCTATAATTAGCAAGTAAATAGATCGCGTTTGAAGCACCAGGTGTGCAAAGAGATCGTCTCATTGTCGGGGTGGATGCTGTTTGCTGTTTGCACTACACACATATTTTCCAGTCACAGGAAGGAATGAGAAAGCAAATGGTGCGTGTGCGTATGTGTAGGCCTGAGTGCGCGAGAGTGGCAATAAAGAGAGGACGGACTGAGCGGTAAAATGAATCAGAAAAAGATGTAAGGCAGTAGGTCAGGTGCGGCGATCGCGCAAGCGGCCGACACACACGGCTCACAGAAGATTAAAGATGCTGCGAACGAACACACCCTTGGCGGACACCGGTCTGTGTTTTGGCCGCGATGACCGCCAATTTTATTATTCCTCTATACCGCCGGCCACTAACTCTCGCCTCGCGGATGCTGCGCGCACATTTCGCGCCTCCGTGGCCCTTTTTCACGAAGAGAATTTTGGTCAGCAAAATTTCAATGAAATCGACAAGAATTCTTTTTGATGGGAAGAATCAAACGATTGGATTTTTTATTTTCTGAAATTTTCCTTTTGCAAGTACTATTTTAACCTTTTAATTTTTTTAAATTTAAATCAAATCCTCGCGTTTGTTAATTTAAAATCCCCCTTACTGAAATTGTTTAAAAAATTCAACTGTTTTTCAGCCTTAAAAAAGGCTCTAAATTCTCAATGCATTGACGTTAATTGTTGTTTGCAATTTCGAAATCGTATTTTTTTTTTGTAATTTAAAATATTCATCAGGCAGAGCCAGTTTATCCTCTGCTCCTTTCTAATTTAATTTAAAAATTAATAGAAAATTCACACCCAATTAAAAGTCTTCCACGGGACGGACACGGTGCATATTTATAATTGCGTGAGTTTGGCAGACGGCGGCGCGCTTTTTGATACAATCGCAGTGGAGCGCGCGCACGCCGCGTGAAAAATTATATAAAAATAAAAGTCGGACGTGACCGCAAATATTGCTGCAGAAACCGTGTATAATATGAAACTAGACGCGGCGCTGACTGCACGAACAGCACAATTCTCGCGATTATGAAAGTGATTTTCGCCAGCGTGCGCGCTCCTCTCGTGCTTTTTGCGCAAAACTGGAACTCGTGACAATTACTTACCGCGAAACTGTGAGCCAAATATTCGCAAGCTTTCAAAGAATTTATCTCTCGCAATAAGAATATTCCGACCAAGTCAACGTACAATTTTATTCTCTTTTGTTTATACGAGAAATATGTAATAATTGTCCTGCTCAACAGAAACAAAAGTGTGATTTTGCCAATCGAGTCACGTGCTGGCTGTGTTCTACGTTGTGCATTTTTCGTTTTGATTTCGCGTGTACGACACGTTGGCTAACAAAGCTTCTAAACGGTGCAGATCACCGTGTTCCTGTCATTGTTCGCCAAAGATTATCACCGAGCAAATTTCACCGAGGGTTTGCAAACAAACAAACAAACAAACAAACATCGCATTGATCTTGACAGAAGATGCGCTTTCAACATACACACGCATTGTTCCAGCCAAGACAATGCTGTACATACTTTTCAGATTTTTTCGAAATTTTATTCAGAGAAATATTCACTTTCGCTTGTTACTGTGCAACGCAGGGAATTTTTACCCAACAATTAATCGTTATACAAAAAATCCTGGAAAATTGTTGTTGCCAATGCATGAAGTCATCCTTTAGGATTAAAATAAAGCCAAAATTTACCTAAGAAGCACTGTAAATTTTTGAGAAATGTGGCTGACAAATAGTAAGGACTGTCTCGTTACTTGAAATCTTATTTGATTTCACAGCAAACAGTTTCCCTAAAATATTTCATACGCTGTTGGACAGATCTCGACGAGAGGAATCGAAATCTGCCAAGAAAATGTGGTCAAGCGCTGGAAATTTTGAAGAAATTTTGAAAAATTGGAATTTTTACTGTTAAAACAACAAATTTTTTATCAATTAATTGCTTATTACATCCAACAATTCAAACAATATTCAATTCTCGTCCTTTGAAACTGCCAAAATATCGGCTAGTAACAATCTAAAATAATTTTTTGGTTATACTTGTTTAAATCGACCAAAATCGGATCCAAATTCGATTGGAAGAGGCTCGTTAGTGAGGCATGAGCTGCGATGATGAGAAATGATTTTTTTTTCCAAAGTGCCCGCGGAGTCGCGAGAAACAGTTACCGAAAAAAGAATTCACCTGTGCTGCTCTCTATTCCAATTTGTGGAAGCCGCAGAGCGAGATGGAAATTGAAGGGAGAGAAAAAAAAACTAATGCATCCATCATCGGAATTTAAATGAGCGATTCGACAGGCGAAACAAAACGTGATACAATATTCTAATTATTCGCTACCCACTCCATTAATCAGCTGGGAAATGAAGAGTTTTCGTGTCCGATGCGCAGAGTAGTGAGATTTCTTTAGTTTGGTTCCGCACGTCAAAGTGCCCCAATTAATTTCTTAATGGGTCTTGTTTTGCGTCAGAAAGAAGATAACCTATGGCTCCGCAAATTAGCTTCAGCTCTCGAGGTGCTTTTAAACGGACATAAGACTCGTTAATTCAACGCCATAACTGTTCTCCATGAAAGGAATAATTAAAAACGAGACAGTGAAACTCTAAATTTGGAAATATATTTAATTATAATTTTCACAGCATTATTTTGTTGCCGTATTTTCGGTAAATTAGAGCAGTGTGCTTCAAAGATCATTTAATCATTTTGCCGTCTCAATCGCGCGCGCGCCTGTGAAAAGCAGAAAATGGACAATAGGTGCGCTTTCGTCTTATTTTACAATGGCTGAGAAATTCGTCTTCAAGCCGAAATAGAGTCACGTTCTCTAATTCCCGCGTGTGTCGTCGCGCGCGACAAGTGAAAAATGTGCAAAAAGCGGGCGTGAAAGTGCACTAATGCGAGAGATGCACCCATTCATTCCGCCGCCGACGTGATAATATCGAGAGCGAAGTGAATGTTCCATGCATTATCCCTCGAGTTAGCGGAGAAAATTCCGCAGCAACTGGAGCGCGCACTCTGCAGATATGCACTTAATCAAATTTTGCGCCGTGACTAGACCGAAATCTACGTCTAAATCAGCCATTCGGCCAGTAATACTTGTGAGAGAGCGAGAATAATTCTGTAAATTTAATTTTGTTTCTAAAAATAATGAATTATGCACGCGTATCATTATTTTAAATTGAATTGTTGGATGCAAGAAGCAGTTGATCGATTTAAAATTAGTAATTAATGAAAAGAAAACCTTGCTACAGTGAAAATTCAAATTTTGCCAATTTTCTCTTAAATTTCCAGCGCTTGACCACATTTTCTTGGCAGATTTCCATTCCTCATCTCGTCGAGATCTGTCCAACAGCGTATGAAACCTTTTAAGGAAACATTTTGCTACGAAATTAAAGATCACGTATTGTTTAATTTATTTGTTTTTAATTATTGATTCGACCAGACGGTGAATCTCAATAAGCTGCATTAATTTTATCATTTGTTCCTCTGAAATAATATTCATTTGAAGCTACAATCCGATTAAATGTGACGGTCAAGTGCAGCTGCTGCGGATGAGTTGCATCTATGTATTTAAAGAGCAAACCGCCCGCGGCCCAGAGATGCACTGTCCCAATTGTATAACTGTATCTCATTTGTGTTCTCTCTCTCTCTCTCTCTTTCTCTCAAGGCATATATTTAAAAGAAAATTTTACAATGGACGCACGCAATATTCATCACAGCTTGAATTTTAATCGAGTGTTTGATAGAGAGACAAAATATGTGAACCGAAAATATGCAGTTTGATTAATTAAGCGATGCGCACGCACCTGAGGACGAACTACTTTTTGACCAATCAATTTTATTTATTTAATTTGATAGGGATTTTCCGAGGAAATTAGTGCAATGGTCTACCTGCTGAAAATGTAGACTCATTATTTCACTGAAAAATTGAACATTTTTTTAGTTGTTGGATGCAGTAATCAGTTTATTGATAAACAATTTGCAATAATGAAGAAAGGGACCTTCCTACAGTAAAAATTCAAATTTTGCCAATTTTCTCCAAAATTTACAGTGTTTGAATATATTTTCTTGGCATATTTCGATTCCTCTCGTCGAGATCTGTCCAACGGTGTATGCCACTTATTGGGGAAACTCTTGATTTTTGAAATTAAATCGGATTTCAAGTAAGGAGACAGCCATTGCCATTTGAAAAGCACGGCAACTTTCCAGCCAATTTTCTCAAAAAATTACATTGCTTCTTTGGTCAATTTAGGCTTTAACTGAATCCTAAGGGACGAGTTTCATGCATTGGCAACAAGCATTTTCCAGGCTTTTCCAGTATCATTCCAGAATTTGCCATATTTCTAGAAAAATTAAAATTATATTATTTCTTAATTTTTTAAGAATTTTGCCGTGCATTTTAAAAATTGTCTTCTTATGGAAATTCAGTTTTTGTATCGATCCTGTGTGTCGTATTTATTTGATGAAGGCGCGTTGTGCAGCATGAAGAGGTTTCATTTTCCGTTTATCGAAGGCGCACCTGCCTTGAAGCGATGAGAAGCTTCCACTTGAGCAGTAATGGACCACATATATCAGACTCATAAAATTCATAATCCGCTGCTCTTTGTGCGTGTACTTTTATTTATTCCTCGCCCGAAGCCGGTGCGGTCTACTTAAAACTATTTGCATCTCTCTCTGGCTGCTGTTACTGCTGTCGGCCTCCTCTCCGCTTGGCAGGACGAATAAAAATGTATTTTATCAGCGTATTCAATTTACGTGTGTGGCTGCATGCCTCTCAATTAGCGTCTCCTTTTTCTTATTTTTTTCTCTTTCTCTCTCTCGTATCAACTGAAATAATTATATCGAGGAGCGAGTTTTTCAGTAATTAAGCGCGTATGTAACACGTATATGTACTTGTTCACTTACTTTTCATGCTTGCACGAACAGTCGGCAATAACGGGTTGCGTGCATTCGATTGTGAACAGCAGCGTAATTTAATATGGTACGTGCCAAAAGGAACACTTCCTCTTTTGCGCATCTGGCTCACTCAATCCTAAACGCATACATCTCACACACTTGTGATTGAAACAAAACAACAACTAACGTGGCTAATAATGGATTTTTTTATGACTGGATGATTTTTATTTTAACAATTGCTGGAAAATGTTTCTTGCTAATGCATGAACTCATCCCTTAGGATTCAGTTAAAGCCTAAATTGACCTAAGGAGCGCTGTAATTTTTTGAGAAAATTGGCTGGAAAGTTACAAATGGTAATGGCTGTCTCTTTACTTGAAATCCGATTTAATTTCAAAACCAAGAGTTTCCCCAATAAGTGGCATACACCGTTGGACAGATCTCGACGAGAGGAATCGGAATATGCCAAGAAAATATGTTCAAGCACTGCAAATTTTGGAGAAAATTGGCAAATTTTGAATTTTTACTGTAGGAAGGTCCTTTTTATTATTGCAAATTGTTAAACAAATTTTCTATCGATCAATTGTGTATGGTACCCAACAATTCAAATAATTTACAATTGTTGCCCTGTATCATTTATGCCAACAATCGAAACGCATACATAATTCACTTCCTGTTGTTGCATCTCTAATAATAATTATCATCGGGGACCCTCATGAGGTCGTCGGCTTGCGCCGATTGAATGAACACAAATAATAATCATTCTCGCGTTGCCTAATCGCAGAAACTTTCTACACACCCCCCACATTTTGTTGCACAAGTCAATTGACAATTCGCAGCAATCGTTCATTGCATTCGCCGTCTGCATTTTATTAATTGTGCGAGGATCATCGACGTGCGTGCGTGATCTGCTTTCAAAAAGGGAAATCATCCGCGCGGCGCGATGTGTGTGTTCTTGATATATATTTTTTTTCTGCCTTTCTCCACCATAACGCGCGCCGGCGGTCAGTGTGTGCGTTTGCCGATTTGTATCGCGCAAAGGACCAGTTTGCGGCATCAGCAGCAGCGACTGGACACACGGATTGAGATGTAGGCCATGCACCAAAACACACACACTCACACACATGAATACATTTTCCTAAAACTCATTCTCCGAATCTAGACTAGCCGGGCTATTTGAAATGACACCTGTATACAACTATAAATATAAATACCGCACTTTGTTATTATGCGCGTGTACTATATTTTATTTTTGGTTAAAGCCTGTGACCTTTTGCAGAGCAGAAGGTGAAAAATTGGTGATTTTTGCACGCCCAAGTTACAGCTTTTAACCATCAGATTTTCAAAACCTTCACACTGCTAGATTAGTCTCAACCTCTTCTAGATATTCGAAGTAGTTTAAGGGTGTCAACCCTTCAACCCCAGTTTTTACACTAAAAAAACTTAAAATTTTACATTTTTTAATTTTTTGCACCTCACTGCGTAACGGAATTAATTATTTATCACCCTTAAACCACTTCAATACTTCATGAGACATGAAGACCAGTAAAAATTTTAGTAGATTTTTGAATCTGCGACTCTTAAAACCTGAGATTTAGTAGTAAGCACACTTTTCTTTTATTATGCCAGTTCCGAGATGTATTTTTTTTACCAAATCTTGGATTCTAATCATCAGATTTACAAAAACTGCACACCGTTTGACTCTTTGTAATCTCCCTTAGATAGCTGAAATTTTTTAAAGAGTGTCAACCCCTTTTTAACCCCATAAATTTGAACTCCAAGTGAGGAGCAAACCACAAAAAATGAAATTTTTTGCATTTTTCATGGTGGATAAAGGGGGTTGAAGGGCTGGCACCCTTAGACTACTTTGGCTTTTTAGGGGAGGTTAAGACGAGTCTAACGGTGTGCGGTTTTTGAAAATCTGATGATTAGAAGCTGAGATTTGGGCGTGCAAACATTTTTCAAAAACCTGAAAAGCACCGATTTTTGTTGTTTTTTAATTTAAAAAAATAAAGATTAAATACTATTCCTGTTTTTGACATTTTCAACCTAATTTTAGGCGCCTTGTAAGATTGAAATTATTTTTTAATATTTTAAAATTAGTTTTTTTGAAAATTCAATTTAAGTGCCCTTGACATTTGAACAACGACTTTAAGGCCAATTTTTGTGCTTTACGATCAATCAATTTAAACTGAATTAGAAAAAAACTCAAAAATTTCGAAATTAAAAAAGGTGTCCGGGATTTCCTCAGTGGCGTTTTCGGTCAAATAGGACATAGTAAAAATCGTCAAGGTACTCGTCGTCAGACCCGTGCTAATTATGCCAGAACTTGTACCATTTCTCTGGAGAATAATTTAATAAAATAAATACACACATTATATAGAATAGGCTTTACAATGATGTGTGTATGTCACGCATGTCACTTTTGTTCACGTGTAAAACAGAAAATTTTTACTTTAACTGCAAATTTAATCCTAGAGAAGTAGGGAACTTTTAAATAATTATATACGCATTTTATTTATGAAAATTCAGTTTCCTCATACTAATATAAAGAGAAAAATTTAATATTAAAGGGAAAAAATGATATAAAATCGAAGAATCAATGAAGGACGCGGCCTCTCGAGACCATTCGACGAACTATTTGTATAAAGAAGTCTTCTCCGTTCACTCCGTTGTTTGTTGACAGAACGAAAAGGGGGCGTGTCGGCCATCACGATCAAAACAGGTGCGAGCAGCTGAACAAAATTTGATTCGTTTTTCAATTGCGAAAAGAAGAAGGACGTATATTTGTTTGGAGCCAATGCTCGCGTCGGCCGCAGAGGTCACCGCGTCCGACACTTGAGTCCCGATGGCGATGACGTGCCGCGGTCTGCTGTCGCGGCCGCTGCGCCTCGCGGACAGCCTCCTCAGGTCGTCTGCTCGATTCGGCAGACGAAGCCTCACCACCACCACGGGCACCCTCGAGGAAGCCTACCAGAGGACTAAAGAACTGTGTCTTTGTAAGAATTTTTGTATTGTACGGGTTTCATGATATGATGACGACGTTATTTTAAAAAATTCTGCTCTCCATGAAAAATTCGGAGACATATTCTCTGGAATTTTTGGCAGAATTGGATGAGAAACTGCAACAGGAAAATTCCTTGCATACCTTTTTTGCATTCCGTGTGAATTCTTGAACTCGATTTTATTTCTTTAAATTAATTTCGATTTGATGAAAATTCGCAGCCAAAAAACTGCCGCGAGATGTGAAGCCAGAAGCTGTGTTTGCCTGCAACGAACTCGACCTGGGGGAGGTGAATGTCTACGGCTTTGACTACGACTACACCCTGGCGTGCTACAAGCCATCCCTGGACGACCTTCTCTACGAACTCGGAAGAACAAATCTGATCAACAAATTTAAGGCATACTCCTGAATATAATTTCCTAGCGTCAAATTAATTTAAAAATATTTTTTTATTTAAATTGTGCAAATTTCAGTACCCGAAAGAGATCGCCGATTTGAAGTACATCCCGAATTTCGCGGTGCGCGGTCTGCACTACGACATCGAAAAGGGTCTTCTGCTCAAGCTCGATTCGTTCCTGCAAATCCAGTTGGGCTCGGTGTACCGCGGGCTGTCGCCGGTGTCGGACGAAGAGGTGCTCGAGCTGTACAAAAACCGGATCATCCCGATCGCCTACGTCGAAGGGACCAAGAACAGCGCCCAGGTGAGACACTTTTCGCCGCCCTTGCGTTGCGTTTTCAAATTTTCGACACTCGACTTCCCCGATAATCACACTGACCCTTTTTCCCCCTCGTTGGAATGAATCTCGGAATGGCAGAAAGTTCAGAACCCGGTGAGCAACTTCAGGATTTCTGCTTCAATAAATCTGCTTTCCTTTTGGTCCGACTAACATTATTATTTGGTTTTTAATTTTTGCGGCTAATGCTAGAAGTAGGAGATTTGATTTGCATACTAGGCTGATTGCATGTTGCATGGTGTGTCGTGTTCCATCAGGTTGACACCCTCGACTACGTTTTCGGTCCTCTGGTATGTAACAATTCTTTACCCAATTCTTTTTGCATGTTTTAATAATCCAGAACTTAAATCTATATATAGTGGCTGAAATTAAAATAAAAAACTAATTGGTTGTTACTCAAGAAGGTCACCAAACGCCTGATTTCCTTTCACGAAATCGGCCGCCGAAGTGGGGGGCGTAACCGAGGGAATACAATATGGCGGCGCACCACGCCCCCTATGAGTAGGGAGCAGTGCACTCTTGCCTGTCCGCGCCGCCATATTGTATTCCCTCGGTTACGCCCCCTTTTCGGCGGCCGATTTCGGCTGTTTCGACGCCGAAGATTTCGGTTTCGCGTACAAAAAAATCTAGTATTTTAAATGCCAAAAACCCGGTCGAAGGAAACATCCATATTCCTTGCTCGTTGAATCCTCGACGCTGATTGGCTGACGCAATGCGCATGTCAGCAGCTCACGTAGGATTTATGCTGAGTCTCCGATTTTCGTCTTTTCTACTGTAACTAAAATCAGTTTAAATTAATTTTTGATGTGTTTCTGCGATTTTAACAGAGGAATTATGCGTTTGGTGACGTTTTTTGAGAAGGCTTATCTTTTTTTTGGGACTAATTTTGAAGAATTTAATTTCTAAAGAAGCCCCCAAACCTGTTTTGACGCCTTTTAAAAGAAAATATGGCAAACAAACTGGTGGTGGCCAAATTCATTCAAATTTTTATTATTTAAAAGAACTAAAATCAAGTTTTTTGTGTGTAAACTAAATAGAGTTGAATTTCCTTCTCTCCAAATTTTAATTTGAGCTTTTTATTGCAGGGCGTGAAGACCAAAATGGTGCAGCTGGCAGACCTGTTCTCAGTGCCTGAAATGTTGCTTTTGTGCCAAGTGGCCGAGTTCTTTAGAGCGCACAGTTTAGACTACCACCCCGAGATCCTGTTTCACGATGTTAAGGTAGTAAATAAATTTATAAAATTTTCACACGTTGAACTGAGAGATTAAACAGACTGCGGTGCAAGGAGCTCATCCCATAATGCACAAGATCGTCGCGGAAAACGTGACCGAGTATTTGGAGTGCAATCCCAACATTCGCCGATACTTCCAGCACCTGGCCGCGAACGGCAAGAAGCTCTTCCTCGTCACCAACAGCCCCTTCCATTTTGTGTGAGCCTCTGAATAAATTTTAATTTTTATAGCATGACTGAAAATAAAATTTCAGAGACAAAGGAATGCGCTACATTGTTGGCAACGACTGGAAAAACTTCTTTGACGTGACCATCGTGCAAGCTAGGAAACCAAAGTTTTTCACCGATGAGTCAAGGCCCATTCGGCTTTACGACACCGTCAGTCGCACGCAGCTGTGGGACAGAGTAACAAGACTGGAAAAAGGAAAAATCTACTTTGAGGTCTGCCAGCGTTGATAAAACGGGTCATTTGTTAATTATTTTTATTTGTTCAGGGCACAATCAACCAGCTGCAGGACATGACTGGTTGGAAAGGCCACCAGGTCCTCTACTTCGGAGACCACCCTTACAGTGACCTGGCTGACGTCACTCTGCAGCACGGCTGGCGCACCGGAGCCATCATCAGCGAACTTGATGTAAGATTATTGAAAAAAGAATTATTAACAAAGAATTTTATCTAAAAATTAATTTTAAAATACAGTTCTTGCTCAATTCAAATTAAATTTTGTCTGTGGTACATGTTGACCAGTTTTCTTTACTATTTAAAAAAAAAAATGGATAAATATTTTTAACGAAAATGGAGCTTCATGGCTTGGCCCCTTGACCAAACCCTATTCCTATATTCCCATGCAAAAACTTGGCAAAGTTGCACATTTTGGGGGACGCGTTTCGTCACTGGGAGGTGTTACTGCAAGTCAGAATTGCCTTCAGGCCCAAATGTAAACTAAAAAAATAATAAAACCATAATTTCAAAAAATCGCGCAGATTTTGTGGCCGTTGGTGGCAGCGGGGGCGGGCGGGGGCAGCATTCAGGTGCATTCGACACTAAGTTTTACGGCGAGTCTAACCAACTTTGGTTTTTTACTCTACGACCCATTGGAACGGAGTTATTAATTTTTAAAAGTCGAAAAAACGGGATTTGTGACACTTGCCAACTGTGGTTGTTGGGGCCCTATATGGACCAGACGGCGCCGATTTTGGTACCAATCGACGCCCCTCGGTATGGCGCGTCCGCCCATATGTGGTTTTTCAAAATCGAACCAAATTTCAAATTACTACGAATTTTTTCGGCAAATGTTTCGAAAAATCGAAATTTTCAAATTTTTTACCATGACTTGGAGTTTTCTCGGGTATGCCGCCTAGCCATCTGAACTAGGTATTACATGGAGCAACTTTTGTGAAAGTTTTATCAACTTCTTACTCTCAGTAGTGGAAATTTTCGTTTTTTACGACAATTCCCAGGATAACATGGGAAATTGAAAATTCGCGATATTTTCTGAACTTGGGCTTGTAATGGGTTCCCACCAACTCCATTGCACGCGTAGTTCCAACGCTGGACTGGAAACCGATTTTGAAATTTTACACGCCCATAGAAAAATTAAAATTAATTTTTTTCGTTTTTACTCCTCACGTGACTCAAGATGTTTACAGGCGAAAATGGTTTTCTTTCTATTAAAATTCGGCCGCTCGTCCGATCGTCGACCACGACCCCTCATCGGATAGGTCTCGGGAAGGGCATTGACCTGCGGTACTCAAACGACCTTTTTCAGGGTACCCCGACCTGAGATCCGCTCACAGGCTGGTTTTTAAGTAATATCGAGCATATTTGGCGATACCCGGCGACGATATTTTTTACCTTTGCCTGTCGCACGACCTGAGATCCGGCCCCAGACTTTTTTTAGCGGTTTTTCCGGCGCCGTCGCTTATATTTGAGTTTATTGGTCAATTTCACCGCCACTTGTTAATTAGCTATTACATGGAATTTCCCAGAATCACATTTAAAAATCTTTTATCATTAGAATTTGACAGCTTGCTCGTTTCCGCCTTAAAATAATTTGAGTATCTACTTTGGTTGCAGCATGAAATCAAAACTCTGAACAACGAGAAATTCAAAAAAGACGTGAACTGGTTGCAAATGCTGACGCAGCTGATCGAGGACTGCCAGGACCGCGAGGGCAAGGAGGCGGAGGCAACCCTGCAGCAGTGGATGCAAGAGAGGGACATGCTCAGGTAGGCAAACATTTTGATCTCGCCGAAAAAGCGACTGATTTTTAACCAATTCGCAGCCAGAAGACAAAGACGGTGTTCAACAAGCAGTTCGGAAGCGTCTTCCGCACTTATCAAAATCCGAGCTACTTTTCGAGGCGGCTCTTCCGCTTCGCAGACATCTACACCTCCAGCATCAGCAATCTGATGCATTACTCTGCCTCTCACACTTTCTACCCCCGCCGGGGAGTCATGCCTCACGAGTACACATCTTACTTTGTTTAGATTCATGGGTTTTTGTGATTCAATCAGAATAATGAAAGGCCGTGATTGGATTAATCAAACTTCTGCTTCTAGTGATTTCTTTTAAATAATCAAAAATTGCTAGTGTTGTGTTCAAATCGTAACATTTTGTGATTTTTTCCTTCAAGGAAGGGTAAATAAACCCGACTGAATGTTGAAGCCTCGCTTTTTTATTTGCTTTTGGAATGAAACCTTTCTGGTAGTTATGGTACATGCACATTTATTCTGGAGCTGCATCAAAATACACCAATTATTATTGCTTTCCTTTGGCTCTATTACAATTCCTGTTCCCAATCAAATTCGGATTAATAAAAATACAATTCTTCGTCTCGAGCAAATAAAATACTCTGGTAATTCTACTAAAACAGTTTCATATATATCATAGGACTTTGATTTCGGTACATTCATTATTAAATTGCTTACAAGTTAAGTTCGAACGGAGTGTACTCTTTCTTCAAAATTCTTGGAATAATGCTTAATTATAGCGACATCGAAATGATAATTAAGTACTGTTGTCCTTTTTCGTCTCAGTCTGTCTTCTTTTCAGGAATACCAATTTTAACAATTATATCACACGCACGAACGCAATAAAAGGATCTTGTTCCTACCCAGGGTTTTTAACATAAATTACGATATACGTTTTAATTTAGGCGATTGATCATGGGATTATATCACAAATAAAAACTCGCACTCAACAACGTATTCACCAACTATCACAAACAAGTTTAAAAAATGGAAATTTTGATGTGAGAGACTTTTAAAACCGCTTAAACAATCCAACAAACGTGGAAGAAACATAAAAAAAGGAAAAGAGTTAACATTTATTTCGCTACAACTTTGTATGCTTCACGTTCTCTGTCCAGAAGTTTTGAATTGTCATAGCTTCTAAACTATTTAAAAATGAGTCATTGTCCAGACTATACATCTCTTCGGAATTGTCCTGAAACAGAAAATAGGAAAAGGCAATTAGTTTCCATAAAATTGATTCAAAATAGGCCATCAATCGTAAGTCCTAAGTGTTAAAAGCCACCAACAGATGGCGCCACCATTTACTTTCGTAATAAATTTAATTTTAAGGCATTTCCACTGCAATTTTAGACTCAATCCTGCCACTGTGAATTCTTCACTTAATTTATTTTATTTTGACGTGCTGGAAACCAAAATCAGTCCAGCCATTCGCCGTAGAATTGTCGGAGAATATTTTTAATTTAAGAAAATAGATTTTCACGATTCTATGGCGATTGGATCAATCAATTTTGGTTTTTCAGCGCGTCAAAAGAAAACATATTTAGTAAAGAATGCACAGTGGCAGGTTCGAGTCCGAAATCGCAGCGCAAGTGCCTTAAAATTAAATTATTTAAGAAAGTATACGGTGGCGCCATCTGTTGGCGGCTTCGAACACTAAAAGGGCTTACCCAACTGGTGTATATTGTAATAATTATATATGTACACTGGCATAAATACCTTACCAACACCATGATTAATGAATTTACGGAATATACATACAAATTATTGCTTTAAATTAGGTCTAGCGAGCATTTATTTTTTTTATTTATGAGTGTGTCGAGAGGCGGTGTGGAAGCAGCAAATGCGAGATGTCAGATCAGAGTCCGTGTGAGATTTTGTGGTGATTTGCCGGACGAGAAAAGCAACGCGGCTGACAAGAGGTACCTTGAGGTAAGGGGGCGAGACAAAGCCTCTGTTGACCATGCCGCCGGCGCTCTGCCTGCATCTGCTGCCTCCTTTGCCTGCCTCGTTCGACCTGCTTTTGCCTGCACTCACCCGTAACGTGTCGTCAATGTAGCTGCTGTAGTCCGGGTTGCTCATCTTGTCGTTCAGCGTCTGCGGCTTGTTCACCAAACTCCGCTTGTACAAAATGAACCCAGCAGCAGCACCTGTAATAATTTCAAATTCAGCTCGAATTAAGCAGTGTTAAAAAAACGCCGGCTTTTTTTAAAATAATTTCGACCAAGCCGGTTTTAAAGAGGAATGATGGTGATTTTTATTTAAAAAAAGATATTACGTCAAAAGTTAACCCTAACCGACAGATTTTTTATATATTTCTAACCAAAAGTGCTAAAATTTCAAATTTTTCTGATAATTAAAACGCAATTAAATGATAATTAGGTGAAATTAAAATTATGGAAGTTAACAAAAGCATAAATCGCATCTCACCAACTTGATAATTAAATTTTAAGACCTTTAAATAATTTTAAAATTATAAATTCAACAAAAATAATAAAATCTTAACAGTGTCTCAGTAGTGAACAAACTATTTCAGCCATAAATTCGGACCAATTTTAAAAATGCCAATTAATGCCGAAAAAAATTGTCAGGTTTCAACCACCAGCTGGTAAAAGTCCAGACGGAAATTGAAATGCTACGGGACGAAGGACGAATTTTGCTCTCACCTGCCATGCCGATGACGCCGACAAATGCCACGACAATGGCAATGATGGATGGAGTTCCAAGGCCTTCGTTCGGCTGCATGCGTCCTCTAGTGATGGCCTCGCCCTCGTCGACGCTTTCCTCCTCGACAAGGGCGTTGGTGATCCGGTCAATTTGCTCGTGTTCTCTCTCCTGCTCCTCGCTGTCCAGTTCTTCTTGCTTCTCGTCGGGGATCCACGGGGGGATGGGGTGCGTGCCCCCTTCGACCACGTCGGCCAGCTCGGTCGGTGCCACCACGCTCGGCGTCGACTCGTTCGTTTCCTCCGTCGACTTGCTCGTTTCTTCCTCCACCGCCATTTTTTCCTCCAGCATGGGCGGCGCCTCGGTCGTCGAGCTGGCCGACGGAAGGGCCTCCGTCGTCGAGCTGTCGGCCGCGGCCATGCTGCGGCCGCTCTGCATCTCCTCGTTGATGAACGGGTTTCGGTTCTTGTACTGCACGGGCATCGCCGGCAGAATCGGGGTCGCGCCACCACTCATTTCTGACAACACCGTAAAGACGTGATCAATTGCATTTCAAAGAAGCCTTTCGACGAGCCGATTCAATTGATTTTAAATATCTGAATGGAAATAAATGCTATCCTGGAAGACACAAAGACATCAAGGAATTAAAATCTTATATTTGTGCATAAAATTGATGTTTTTAAATTATTTTTAAATTAAAAAAACGTTAATTATTACAAAACAAAATTTTTAATTAATAAAGGGACCTCAATAAAATTATTCTGAAAGAGAGGATTTAATAAAAATCAGATTTTTAAAATTTTCGACTGTATTATTTTTTATTTTTTGTATCTCACCTTCAAAAGACTTGGCCAGTCTGGTAGTCGAGGGTGGATTCGAGTGGTCGGTGACGAGGACCAGGTGTTGGCGCGGAGTGGGCGGCGGATGGGGCTCCTGGGGGGCGAGCACGAGCGGCACGTAGGTGGTCGGCAAGTCGGAGGCGGCGGCGGCGGCGGCGGTGGCGATCACCACCCGGTGCACCGGAAACAGGTTGGCGCTGCCGTACGTGTCCACCTCGTCGTTGTAGTCGTGGCCGTTGGTGGCCGCCGGGTGCTCCAGGTCGGACAGCAGTGCCATGTACTCGCCGGTGGGGCCGCCGCCGGATTGTGAGTGCACGGCCGCGTAAACAGGGTGCGTCGACTGCGGCGCGCAACCGGCCCCGCTCGCCAGCACGGCAACCACAACTGTTCAACAAAATCAACACAGATTTAAATTTAAAAAAATGCTCTATTTTATCCAAAATAAAGAATTAATCACCGTTTCAGGGTTGCATTTGCTTTCCACCCCATTTTTTTACCAATTTCTTGGGCAAGAAATGCAAGAAATGAATTTATTCCTTATTTCCGCTGTGAAAATTTAAAATTTGGTCAATTCCTCTAATGTACAGATTTTTTTTTCTTTAAAATTGCAATTTTCTGCCTCAATTTCTCCAAAAATGTCTCTCTGACAATTTTTCAAGTCGAGGTCATGAGCAATTAATAAGGAAATTAATGAAAACTAAGGTGAAAACGGTGAAAACATTGCTTGCAAGAAACTGGTGAAATGAAAAAAACGGTTTTACCACTGCACTGGCTGCATTTTATTAAAAATGCGGGTTTTTACAACCCTTAACCGTTCACTGCTCGTTTTTGCTAAAAAAGAAATGGATTATTTCTTCCCTTCTTTTTGTACTGGAAATTTCGTAGAGTAGAAATTTTGACCAGGCCCATTTCGGCTCTGCCCTCCCGGGTAGAGTTTTAGCGAGATGTTTACCAGGAATGGTGCCTTTTCTCACTATGTGCTTTTTTATTTTTGACAAACTGTTTTTTAACACGTAAGAGAAAAACATACATAATAATAATTAAAATTCCAAAATATATTAATTTTCAAACATATTTAGAAATGCTAAAAATCAAAACAAATTTTATACACATTAATCTCCACTAATTTATTTTTATTTTACGGCTGGCAAACAGATTTTGTTCATAATTTTAAATTTTAATGAAATTACGAAACCGATAAACGAAATTGAGTCATGGCTTTCAGTCTGGAATTCTCAACCACAAACGATTAAAAGCTAAAAAAAACCAAACCAGCCTTCCTGGACTGTAGAAAAAAATGAAACTTCCACGAATTGATAAGTTAAAAAAGCCTCTAGACGATTGGCTGGTATGAAATATTAATTTGCGGAATTGCTATAGCACTCACCCCAGGTCTGAAGCCCCATGTTCTCGATTCACCGTTCCGGCGACTACTACTACGACAACCTGTTCTGTGGCTGCCCACGCCACCACTGAAGGAAGCCCTTCAATCACGCTCGATTCGCCCTCTATTTCTGTCACTCAGCAATGGACACTCGCAAACAAGACCAGTCCACCGAAAATAAAGCCTTTTTTAAACTAAAAATTCAAAACATTTTCAATCAAATCGATAACAGCGAAAATAAGAAGTGGTATTTTTAAAATAATCCCATATTCCTTTGCGTGAATATAAAAATAAATCAGATTTATGTATTTTTCCAGAAGAGATTTCGCGGTTGAAGGGCGTTCGCAGGGGGTACACGCATGTGTGCGGCCGCCGAGAACGCGAGCTTGTTAGAAATATTCTTATTTGCGTATATATATTCACACTGATTCGCTGCGGGAAGCAGTACAAAATACGCAGCGCTCGCAACATGGCAGTTACGCCAGCGGAAAAAAAGAGCAATTAGCGTGCGTGTGGCGTCAATTAACGGGGCGGGCGATGAGCTCATCATCGTCACCGCTAAACAAGAGCACGCTTTCACTCTTTGTTGCTGTGATACACTTTTAATTTAGTCAATTCATTTCGAATGCGCACCATGCTCCATTTCTATATAATTATAAATAAAATTAAATGAAGACCGCGTTCTTAATGAAATTAACTGTATTATTAACTACTTGACTGTGCCAATTTTATTGCTTCCGGAAGGTCAATTTAAAATTGGCAGCCGAATCGATTGGCACTGCCAAAAATTATATTCCAATGAAACTTTATAATCAGGGTTGCATTTGCTTACCCTCCGGATTTTACCACTCAATTTACACCAATTTCTTGCGCAAGAAATTAATTTATTCCGTTTTTCCCAAATGAAAATCTAAAACTTGAGGTCGGAAAGGGTCAAAATTCTACTGTGCAGATTTTTTCTGCCTCAATTTCTCCAAAAATTATCTCTGACAATTTTTCAAGACGAGGTCATGAGCAATAAATTTCAATTAAAATAAAAAAATGCTTTTTTACCACTGCACTGATTTATTTTTTAAAAATTCGGGCTTATTTTAATTCATGAGGATGCTGTCTTGTGTAATGATTTCTTCAGTCAATCTTTTAATGGAAGGAGAAATAAATAAATGAATGGAAAGTACTCACCCGTCACCCAAAACCAGTGCATCCACCAGTGTTGTGTCATGTTCTCATACTCCACACGGTCAGGTTACTCGTGAAGATCTGCTGAAACACAAGTTTTGCGGTCAGCTCTCATGTAGGTGGAAATCATTTCAAAAGGCACACTCGTGTAAAAGGGAGAGTGCTTGAAAATAAAAACCGGGAACTGTGGAAAAGAAATTGGACGAGCAGCTTGCTGTTTTGCATGTTATTTGAATTGCATCAGAGAGACCCGGCGGAAACTGATCACGCCGCCGCCGCGTTCTTGTTATTTCGTACATCACGAGATGGTTTTACTGTTTTATGGTCGCGGATATTTCACTTTTTTTCTAGGATTTAATTAACTTTTAAAGCTCTTCCAAGCACATTCACTTCTTCTTTGTAAAATAAACAAAAGTGGGAAACCACTGGGGTTGTTTGAAGATCCTCTGCGGTTGATTTCCTTTGATAAATAATGTTGTCGCTCGCCTTCACCTCGATTACGCTCGAGGATTCCAAATAATTGTTTTGGTTCACTCCATTTGCGGAGATAAGGAAAACCTTCGAGTAAAGAAGCGCATAATATTTTAAATTAGCCAGAATTCCCCGAGAGTGACAAGCACCCAGTGACGCAAATTGCAGATTTCACCGTCGCTCTTCTCGCTTTGTTTGCTGCTGATTAATCTTGTGGTAAAACGCTGGCACGAGTCGAGACAAAATGACGCAATTCCCGGAATCGCTTGGCAAAAATCATTCGCTCCATTTCCGGCCGGTGCCACTCTGATTGATGTGTGAAACCACACAATTCAAAAAAGGCACGGATGAATTGTGCTGAAAGTTTTTTATTCATTCTCCTTGCAGCGTCCAGTTTTCGATTCGCACGGTGTGTGCCAGCCCAAGACCGGCCACTCGGCCAGCCTGATTATAATATGTATTATTTCATTGCTTGGCTCGAATGTCCGTCGGAAAAGTTATGCGGATTCTCGTTATGTAAGAATCGAAGCCGGAGCAGTGGCAATCGGTGACGTCAGCTCGTGGCGAAACTGTCGCATTATTAATAATTTATCCGTCGGTGGCTGCGTGCGGTGCGGTGGCGTCAACCCCCTCAAGCCCTTTGCTGTTGTTTTGTATATTTATAGAGCGAGCGCGCCAATTTCCAATTGGCGTGCTTGCACTTGACGAAAGAGACAAGGCAAGGTTGCGCCTTTTACGAAAGAGTTGAATGAGGTTCAAGCACCTTTTTCGTCAATCACCGGGCCACTCTTGCTTCCGCCTCCGATTAATTTACATATATACGATAAGGATGTCAGACTCTCTGCATGAATTGTCTTCCTGCCGCCGGTGTGAATAGATTATTGTTCCACCAAAATGAACAATAAGCCTAAAATCGTGGTGTGGCCTAGAATTTTGGCGATTTGGACGGAGTAATGTGGCGTTGTTCTCACGTCACAGCAGGGCCCCAACGAATAAACATGAAGGCAAGTTTATTCGAGTGCAAAATTAAATGCAGGTGTGGATGGCAGGCTGCGGCGCGACCTTGGCAAAATGTCGCTCGTAAACCATGCGTGGCAATTAGCCGTCTCTGTTTCTAGTCTGCTCAACCGACAACTAACTTACTTTTGAGCCAAACTTTCTCAGTCAGTAAAATGCGTTGTCTATTTTTATTTGCTTTCGATCGAGTTTGAAACGCACTTGTCGTTGGCCTGATTTTGCAATCGATTATTCAGCCCTGAGCAACGGCCGTCGCCGCTTCTACTGCTGCTGGGAATAACAATTGCGCTCCCTTATACGCATCAAACAACTTTGGCTCTTTTCTCTCACACACACACTGACGGCCGGCGTTTTTATTTCATTGAAACGCACAAACGCGGCGCCTTGATTTCCACGTCACGCAAGGAGAGTAAACAAAAGCAATGACCAAGCACGTCCAGAACAGTGTCATTTCATTATGGAAACTTTCTGAAGCTCTGAATTAAAAAGATACAAAAAAATGCGTGAGAAGGCGGGAACGTGCTCCTTCGCCTGTCAGTTTGTCAGTTCCCCAATTTATCTAGTTTTGCAGCAACGCCCAAACGAGAAATCAAGAGCGAAATTACTCAACAGCCAGAGCAGTGAATTAAAAATCTATTTCGATATATACGGGTTCGCACTTTTACGCCCTCGGGAGATCCACCTGCTCTGCGCCGCTTTCAGAAATTACGTCTCCCGCACTTGTCATTGTTGAGTGAAGGAAAGATTTCTCTGTTAAAGAGGAATGATACTGCAAAAGCCTGGAAAATGCTTGTTGCCAATGCATAAACTCATCCGTTAGGATTCAGTTAAAGCCTAAATTGACCTAAGAAGCACTGTAATTTTTTGAGAAATTGGCTGGAAAGTTACCGTGCTTTTCAAATGGTAAGGGCTGTCTCTTTACTGGAAATCCGATTTAATTTCAAAACCAAGAGTTTCCCCAGTAAGTGGCATACACCGTTGAACAGATCTCGACGAGAGGAATCGTAATATGCCAAGAAAATATGTTCAAGCGCTGCAAATTTTGGAGAAAATTGGCAAAATTTGAATTTTTTACTGCAGGAAGGTCCTTTTTAACTATTGCAAATTGTTGAACAAATTGTTTATGACATCCAACAATTCAAATAATTTTCAATTGTTGCCCAGTATCATTCCACTTTAAACTCTTTTTGTTATCAACTCAACTGCAATCAAAATAGGAACAATAAGAAGTGCAATGAGGAAAGTTTATTCCGACCAAATTCCTGGCAGTCTGTCGGCCGCCGCGAGTTTTGATTCGCTAAAGAGATTACGACAAACATCTCCAGACTACGTGTCGAGTCGAGTTGCGGGGCGCGAGTTTCTCGTTTGGTCCTTTCTAAAAGCGGCTTGTACAGATCATGATGCGCATTGATTTGGTCTGGCAAAGGCAAACGCAAATGCAGGTCACGGGAGCACTTTTGTGTGCGCGCGCGAGTCGCAAGGAAAGTGATAATATAAAATCTTCCTTTCTTTCTTTCTCACGTCGTTTTCCCAGCGCGTTTAATTGCACGCGAAACGATGAAAGCTCCTGTTTGTCTGTTTCCCAGTGCAGCTCGCTCGCTCGCGAGGTTGATATTCGATAAGCACGTGCGGTTTCTGCCGCGGGAAGCCGCAGCATCGCGTCTCAACTGGTCCAGCAGGGTCGAACTCGAAAATATTATTCTTTCCTTCTAAACTTGACTGAGAAATAAAAATTGCCGGCTGATTTCGGCTGTTGGCCAAAGCACGGCAGCAGGGTTGCAAAAAACACCGCATTAAAAAAATTTAAAATGCAGTGCAAGGTAAAAAGCGTTTTTTTTTAATTTTACTAACCAGTTTCTTACAGGCAATGTTTGCTTCTCAGTTTTCAATAATTTTCTACCTTGAAAAATTGTCAGAGATAAATTTTTGGAGAAATTGAGGCAGCAAAATGGCAATTTAAAAGAAACAATCTGCACAGAAGAGGAAATTGTGACCACTCCGACCGCAAATTTTAGATTTTCACAGGAGGAAAATGGAATCAATTAATTTCTTGCATTTCTTGAGCAAGAAATTGGTAAAAATTGAGAGGTAAAATTGTAAAAAAACCAGCTGGTAAGACGGAGAATGAAGTGTTCGCGAATTAGCTCATTTGTTCCGTCTGCTTTACTGATTGTTTTTGTTTATGTTTGTAAATCAAAACCGTACAGTTCGAAAACAATAAATAAATAAACGCGTGCCTTGCGAAACTGCTCGAGGAGAGATTTCATGCTTCTTCGGCTTCTTCGATGATCACTTAAACGCGATTCTAAATTTATTTCCTTCCCTGTTAGTCATGCAGTCGAGATTTCACCACGATCGAGGAAATGAATTATGCATTGAAACTGCAATGAATGACACAGTTTGAAAAAAGCGAAAAGACGCTGAACAGATGGAGATGTGGTGGCTCGCGTTTGGATTTAGAAAGGGCCGACTGACTCTTCAGACTCTTGATTATTTGAAACAAAAGAGAGCCTGCCGATTACAAAGTAATTTTTTGTTGCTGCTCTGCTGAGTCGGAATAATGGCGGCGACGAGCCTTTACAAAGCACATTCGAGCTAATTAAAGAGTGATTTCGTCCTGAGCTGAAACAAACAGCCAGCGTGCAGCCAGCTATAACGCGCGGTGTCAATGAGAGAGAGGAATAAAATGCGCTTTCGTAAAAGCCAACGAAAGTTGTCTTTTGTGTAAATCTGAATAAACAAAAGCGGTTTCTTTCCTTTCTGTCCGTCAAATCGATTGGACACGTCACTCCAAAACCTAATCGGAGAGCTCTAAAAATAGTACATCGATAACGACCAGGAAATTGGCCGGACGAAAAAAAAGTAAAAGGAATTCTAGTATTTTAATAATAATTTCGAGTCAATAATTACTGCACCGCTAATTATTTTTTTACAACTGCAAACCACGACTCACACACAATCAGCAAAGCAGCAAATTGCAGACTTGATTAAGCCGCCTTCCGGATTTAATATTTAATTAAAACCACTTTCTATGTGTGCTAGCTCAAGTTTCAAAATCGTGAGAACGAATTCAAGGATCAGCATGATTACAATTAAAGTGTTTTGCCGACCAAGGCTGAAACGTACGAAAATGTGGAACGCGTCAAACGGCTCGCAATTAAAGCAGACTACTTCTTTTGTATTATTATTATTATGGTTTGCGCAAATCTGCAGCAGATTGTATCATAATTCGGCGCGCGCTAATCCAGCGTCAAACGCGGCGGCGGCAGCTGCTGCAATTTAATCGTGAGAACAATCTCAAGGCTTTTTCTCTCATTGCATCGCGTTTCTGTTTCTGGGCTCGATTAACGCGACAACCTGGCTGTTTTGAAATTATGCGAGGAAACAACACGTAGTACGCTGCCCACGTCCAGGTTATCGCAGAAAAAACCGCTGCTCGAGATAATGCTATCAAATAATGTGTCATGCTGTGACCGAATTGAAATTCAGAAATTCAACCGACGCAATAAGGACATTGACACATTGACAGCACAGTTTAACAATCATCTCTGATTAAAAATAATGTTATGACTCGTTTTCGGCAGCTTCTAGAGGATTGATACCGCAAAATCCTGGAAAATCCTTGTTGCCAATGCATGAATTGATCTTTTAAGGTTTAGTTGAAGCCAAAATTGACCTAAGTAGCCGTGGTTGCAACATTGAGGACTGTCTCCGTACTTGAAATCTGATTTTATTTCAAAACAAAGAGTGTCCCTGAAAGATTCCATACGCTGTTGGACAGATCTCAACGGGAGGAATGGAAATTTGCCAAGAAAATGTGGTCAAACGCTGGAAATTTTCGAGAAAAATTGAATTTTTAATGCAGCAAGGTCCATTTTTTGTAGAACAAATTGTTTATCGAGCATAAAAAAATTCAAATAATTTTTAATTATTGTCCTGCGCATAATCAATCCACTTTAAGAGGGAAATAAATTGAGAACACTTACTGACAATGAGAGAAAATTAAAAATCCCATTTAATTTTTTTTAAATTAACAAAAACAAAGCTGCTCACCAAAATAACTCGTCTCGTCGGTCTGTATCACCTGCTAACTGCAGACCATCACCAGAGGCAGTGAAACAATTCGCGAGATAAAATATATGTTACGAAAAATCTTTAACGTCGTCAGTCACAGTAGCAGGTACATAGCCGAACGAACAAAAACTAAACCGAGCGGTTCACTTCCGCGCTCACTCGGTGGAATAAAGGCCCAGCCTTTTCCATATCACTGCTCCCGTCTAATTAGGGCGGACCGGCCCTGAGCAAGGTGTGGGTGGCTCGCTCGCAGCAGCGGCAGGTGAGTCATATAAGGTAAACTCCGCGACCCATCAACAATAAAACTGTACTTACGGCTCAGATGGCGTGGGCCGGCGTCTTCGGACGGGGACGCGTCTGGACGCGTCCGCGGAGGGCTGCTATGCAGAAATTCGCGTGAAAGTGTGTTCTCGCGCGACACTCTCACTGCTTTTTGCTCGCCTTGGCTCCCTCGCTCGCTCGAGTCGAGCTCGACTCGCTCGGCCTTCGATACACAGTGATGAACGGAGATTGTTTTAAAGTTTCTAAACATCACCGAGTACTTTAGATGGGCATAACCGGTATTTTGTATGCTCTTAAATACCGGAACCGGTGGAGAAACTGAAGCCACTGGTACAACCGGTTTGGTTTTAATGCTTCGGTACTAACCGGTATTGCAGGTTTTTGTGTATGCATAAAACCGGTTCGAAGCAGAGCTGAGTATGCGCGCGCCGTTTGCGTTCGCCCCCTTTTTGTTATTTGAGTCAAATTCGCACCTCGCCGTCGTATTTACCCTCGAAATAAAACAATTTTGAACTTAATAAATAACAAATTACATTTTAAATCCAAAATGTTGACTTTTCTTAATTGAATAATGGACAAAATTCGTTCAAGGAGACTGATTTGAGTCAAGAACATCCGGCCGAATCATATGATCGACTACAAACATTACATAGGGGTGGATCCGAAACAAGTAAAGTGTTGTGAAGCCGGAATCGGAATAATTTCGTCTCGCTTTGCTTCTCCGTCGTAGATTTGGTAGTGTTGGTTAGATTTTGATTCAGCTGCATCGGGAATTCTTAAGCAAAAGAGTTCGCCTTTAACGGGTTCACGTCGTTGCAGCAAAATGGTGAGTGTTCGCTGAAAAAGGAGACACAATGTAAAGCGGCCTTTGTTTGCTCTACATAAATGCATTATTCTTACTAAGCCGATTTAATGACTAAGATAATTACAGATAATTCTAGATTTAATGTCAACACTGTTTAAACACAAGCGAAATTAAATGAGATATTATATAACAATTAAATAAATTACTGTGTTTGTCAATTTTTAATGAGCGACAAATCCATAATTAATGGTATGCCAGCAATATTAATCGAAAGAACTGCATGTGACACTATTGAGCAATAAATTTAACATTTTAATGAAATTCTTTTGAAGATTTTTGTTACAAATATTTTTCAAACAAATTAAATCCGATTTAACTATCGTTGGTGTAACGAAATAACAGAATTAAAAAGCTCTTATTTCTCTTTTTCACGCAGTCATTTGAGCAAGACGACGAGGATCAGTACGTGGGATCGTTTCCTAAGGACTTTGGTTACGGTGGTTACGACCAGGATGGAGAAGCTGGAGGCGCTCTCTCCGGCGAGCAGAAGCCTAGAATCCTTCTCATGGGGCTCAGGAGGTTAATCCCCTTTTGCCTCTAATTAAAATAAAAATATTTTAATAATTTTTGTATGTACTTTAAGGAGTGGCAAATCATCGATTCAAAAAGTGGTGTTTCACAAAATGTCTCCGAACGAGACCCTGTTCCTCGAGAGCACGAATAAGATAATCAAAGACGACATCTCCAACTCGTCGTTTGTCCAGTTTCAAATTTGGGACTTTCCCGGTCAGATCGACTTTTTCGATCCCAACTTTGACTCTGACATGATTTTCGGCGGCTGCGGCGCCCTCGTCTTTGTGATCGACGCGCAGGTAAGCTCAGGGTCTGCCCCTTTTTGCATAATTGAAACCAATTTTCTTGATTATTCAGGACGATTACATCGAGGCGCTGGCCAAGCTGCACCAGACCGTGACCAAAGGCTACAAAGTGAACCCTAGCATTAAGTTTGAAGTGTTCATCCACAAAGTAGACGGCCTGTCGGACGACTTCAAGATGGAAACTCAGCGCGACATCCACCAAAGAGCCTCCGAGAACCTCGCAGAATTAGGTTCGAATCAATCTTCTTTCTAATTTCCGGGTGAAACCTTGTAAAACGATTTAGATTCAGGCTACGACCAAATCCACCTGAGCTTCCACCAGACTTCCATCTACGACCACAGCATATTCGAAGCCTTCAGCAAAGTCGTGCAGAAACTCATTCCCCAACTTCCTATCCTAGAAAACTTGCTCAACATTTTGATCTCTGTGAGTATTTGCAACGCGGAATTTCAAATTTTAATTAAAATCTTGATTATCTTTTGCATGCTGAAAAAAATTAAGCTAAATTTTTTCTTTTTCAAATACTAATTTAAATTATTAAAATTAACACTTCGATTTTTTTCCTTAAGGATAGCCATCATGCACTAAAAAATTTCTCTGTAATCAACAAAAACGGTCAATTTTTCACCTAGAGCTTATATAATTTTTATTTCCACTCCTGTGTTGGATGAAAAAACAAAATTCTAAATTAATGTGGTGTTTCCTAACATAGGGATGTGCAATAAATTATTTTTCATTGTTTGGGCTGTCAAATGAGCACAATCCTTGAGTTTTTAAGTATTTCGACACAATTTCAAAACCAATTATTTGTTACAAACCGTTTAATCCTAAATATTTTCTAGGTTATACAAAAAAAATCAGAAAAAATTGAATTTCCCGAGATTTTTGGCATCTTTCACTCCTCCTTTTCAGGATTTTTGGGGAACCGCAGGCACCTTTAAGATATTCCGCGAGTTACGCCCTCTCACAAGGTCGATTTAAGTGGGACGCGTATTTAGGAAGCGAAATTTTGGAGGGATATAAAGTCTAAACATTCTCAGACTTTTGTCAAATTTAAAGCATCATCTAGAAATTATTAAAATGGAAAAATAATTTTTCTGAGATGATTCTCGAATAAATCAACTTAATTTAGGGTATTTTGTTTTTTCCAATAAAAAAATAATAGGTTCTCCAACGGCCAGTTGAAATTTTCAGACGAAAATAGTAAATTTGAGATAAATTTGCTCTGTAGGAAAAAACTGGAAATTTAATCAGCTTTCTGAATTTAGTCAGTTTTTGACGCTACTATGAACTGGTGAATTTTTAACAAGGCCAAACACAAACCCCTTTAAAAAAATAAAAAAATAACTTTCAAGACTCAAAAGAACTATTTTTTCCTCCTCACTATTAAATTATCATAATTTTTCTCTTGCCCTGGAAGCAATTAATTTCCTTTGCTCAAAAAAGCAACAAGTAAAATTCGAAAAATTGGATTTTGGGGCACTTTTGGTCTAAAGTATATGAAATTAGGGTTAACTTTTCACGTAACATCATTTTTTTTAAATAAAAAAACTGCATTTTCAGAACTCTGCGATTGAGAAAGCATTTTTGTACGACGTGGTGTCGAAGATCTACATCGCGACGGACTCTTCTCCGGTGGACATGCAGAGCTACGAGCTGTGCTGCGACATGATCGACGTGGTTATAGACGTGTCCTGCATCTACGGGTGAGCAATCGCTTTCATTCGCAACAATAAACAACGTTAATTATGCGCTTCTTTTGTAACTATCGCAACAGAGTTTATTGCCCTTTTGCGTAGGTTCAAATTTATTTCCGCTCGACTCGGCATTAATTTTTGTTTTTCCTGACAGCCTGAAGGAGGACACGGACACCGCAGCTTTCGACAATGAGAGTTCCAGCATCATCAAGCTCAACAACGGCACTATCCTCTACTTGCGGGAGGTCAACAAATTTCTTGCCCTTGTCTGCATCCTCCGGGAAGACAACTTTGACAGAAAAGGTTTGCATTTTTTCTCCTTTTGCTGACAAAACATCCATGTTTTGCGTTTTAATCATTCAAATAACTCAGAGCAATTTCTGTGAACCACTTTAAAAAGGTTAAGGTTATTAATATAATTTAAAAAAGGGGTGGTAATATTTTTATAGGAATATTTTGCTATTTTTGAAGAGTTTCAGAAAATATTGCCCAAAATTTCATGATTAATTTAAAATTATTTCGTTTTTGGCATTTAAAAAGTTAATAATTCCCCACAAAGAGTTAGTTTGTGGCTTATGATTAATGTAAAATGATAGTGATTTTTATTTTAAAATACTGATCAATTTTTTCATATTCTTCTGACCAAAAGTGCCCCAAAATGAAAAATCGAATTTTTCCGGTTACATTCCCCTTTTTTAGCAAAGGAAATTAATTGCTTCTGGGGGGAGAAAAATTATAAAAATTTAATAGTGAGAAGATAAAAGATATTTCTCTTGAGTCTTGAAAGATATTTTTTCTTATTTCAAAAATTGCAGATTTTTGAAAGGGGTCTGTGTTTAGCCGCATTAAAATTCACCAGTTAATTTTAGCGTCTAAAACTGCCTATATTCAGAAAGCTGATCAAATTTCCATTTTTTTCTATTGAGCAAATTTGTCTACAAAATTCACTATCATTCCTCTAATCATAGAGCAAAAAACCAATCATTGAAAGCTGAAGAAATTCGATCTATTAATTTCATCTCTTGGTGTGGGAACCAAGGACTTTTTGACAGCTCTAATGAATGGAAACCTGACACCTAGCCAAACAAAGGGATCGAAACAGGACACCAAATTTATTTTCTAAAAATTGAATCGTCTGTCCCTCAGGCACGATCGACTACAACTTTCTGTGCTTCAAACAAGCCATCCAGGAGGTGTTTGAGGTGCGCAACAAGCAGCTCTCGTTTGCGGGCAACAGCAACCACTTGGCCGAGCACGTCGGCTCTGAAGAGGCGGGCGGCGAGCTCGTCAACGGCCAGCAACACAGCTGAGCCGCCGAATAATGTGATCTTTTAGCCCTCTCGTAGGATGTGTCAGCTGTTATTTTTCTAAATGAAAGGTACGACTTTGATTTCTCTCCTCTTGCCTCGAATCTGTCGAATGTATTTTCGCTATTCTTAAATGTGGAAATCAACAAGCGAGCTTGCCAGGCTTGTCTCACATCCTTGGAAAATAAATTCTTATTTATCTTAGAAATCGTTTAGCTTTTTTACCTTACATGCAATAACTAGGATATTGTGTGCTACTCACTCTCTTATTTGTAAATTAATTTTAATCCTCTTAATTATTGCTCTAGTGCCATTATTTACGTTTATCTAAAATTTTGTTAAGAAAATAAAGGAAAAACAGTTTAATTTGATGTTGGTGTAAATTATACGCAGACGTCTATTTTCTTTAATAAATGAAATGTTTATCATCACGTTTATTGATTTCATTCTTAAGTACAATCACGATATATATCACCTTCTAAAATAGTTTTAAGGGACTAGTAGCAATTCACAATAATTATTTCAATTCTAATATTCACAAACGTATCACGGCACGAGCTCGTCGTGGTGGAATTTTCCTTCGACGTACGACACCGGCAGATCGGACTGAGTCACAGGGAATCGGGGGAAGATGAAGCTCCTGCTGAAGGTGACCGGCTGCACGTCCGCCTTGCTGATGGGCACGGTGGTCTCCTTGTAAATGCGGTGCGGCGCCGGCGACGCCGACGGAGACTCGCTCAGGGTGTGGTACTTGCGGCTCGCGGCCTTGGCGCGCACCCTGTTCCTGCAGCTCCTGTAGGCGACGGTGCTGCCGACGGCGATCACCACGCACATCGACAGGGTGAGGAAGAAGGTCACGATGGACCAGAAGTGCGTGCCCATCAGGTTTCTGTCGGTCGTGAAAATCGGGAAGCTGGCCATCTGTTGGTGCGCCGCGTCGTCAGGGCAGATGCCGTCGTGCCAGTTGCTCCAGCTGACGCCCCGCTCGCCGCGCACCCCCTTGGTCTGCAGGGCGTTCCTCAGGAATGTGACGGAGAAGGAGCATTTCCACTCGACCTGCCCGACCTGCAGGTTCTCCAGCTCGGGCAGCGCTTGCACCAGTTTGAGCAGTTGGTTCGGCTGCTCGATGGGGTTTCCGGCGATGTTCAGGTTGGTCAGGCTCTGGGGAAGGCTCTCGGGAAGGTCGTCGAAGCTGCAGTAGGAGATGTCCAGCAGTTTCAGCCCAGCGTTGTTCGCCAGCAGGTCGTTCTGCAAGACGCCGTCCAGGTCCTCGTTGTGGCTCAGGATCAGGTGCCTCAGTTTCGCGTTGTCCTCGAAAAGGGTGGCAGGGATGAGCTTGAGGCTGTTGAAGGACAGGTCGACGATGCTCAGGTGCGACAAAGATCGGAAGATGTGGGCGGGAATGGTGGTCAGGGCGTTGTGGCTCACGTTCAGGTGGGCCAAACCGGTGAGGGTGTCGATCGAGGCCGTCCTGATCTGCCGCAGGCCGCACCCTGAGATGTCGAGGTAGAACAGGGACGTCAGGTCGCCCAGGAAGCCGTATTCGGGGAGTTCCAGGCCTTGGTTGTGACTCACCCTCAGGGTTTCCAGTCTGGACGTGTGCGTGAACAGATTTTTGTCCAGGGTGCCTGTCAGGGCGTTGTACGAGACGTCCAGGTACTGCAGCTGGCGCAGAACGAACGGCGCGTTCAAGGTGGTCAGCTGGTTATGGCTGATGTTCAGGTTGACCAACTCAGGCAGGTAGTAGAAGAGGTCGACCGGGAGGAAGTCCAGGTCGCACTGACTGACGTCCAGGTCGCTGATGCCGATTTCCGGATTCAGCTCGGTCAGGGACGAGACGTTGAAGACGCGGTTGCCGCGCAAACTCAGGATTTGCAGACTCAGCGGCAAGGTTTGCGGAACGTTGACGATCCTGTTGAAGGCCAGGTTGAGCTCCTCCAGGTGCGGCAATTTTGCGAACGCGTCAGGGTGGACGTACTCGATGGCGTTGTTCTCCAGGTTGAGGTAAGTCAACCGCTGCAATTTCGCGAAGGACTGCTGGTAGACGTGGGTGACGCCGCAGTCGGAAAGGTCGATTTCCTGAAGGGTCTGCGACTTGAGGAACGGCTTGTTGACCGGCAGGTCGAGTTTCGGATTGTTTTTCAGCTTCAACAGCACCAGGTTGGGGCAGTGCAGGTTGAACGTCTCCGCGTGGAGGACGCCTTTGAGGATGTTGTTGGAAAGATCAACCTCCTCCAGGGAGTACGCGGTCTTGAACGCCTTCAGGTCGATTTTCTCGATTTCGCAAAAGCTGAGTCTCAGGTAGCGCAGGAGGCTGAAGTTCCTGGAACCGACCAAAAAGCTCTCCCTCAGGGTATGGATGCTCGAGTTGTACACCTCCAGCGAGGTGACCATGGCCTGCATCTGGCCGGTCAGGTCGGCCACCAGGTGTTTGTGCCCATTGCCGTCCTGCAGATCCTCGCACCTGACACTGACTTCCAGGTCGGTATTTTGGCTGCAAACACAATGGACAGGGCAGTCATTGTTGGGGACGTCGAATTCTTCTTTGGGCGGGACGTCGAATTCTTCATCCTGCGCTTGACACCCAAGTCCGAAGGTGAGAAGAATCAGGACGAGCGCAGGCTGGCACCTCATCGCTAATTTTCTAATTGCTGAAACAAACCAGACCACACACATGACCACACGTTTCATTTGAGAAGTCAACCATTATTTCATTCGAGCATATTTGCTCCAACTATCAGATAAAGATTAATAAACAACCGCCTTTCATTGCACCTCTCCCTGTATTGTATAAAAAAAAATAAACGAATATCCGCGTCAGCCTCTACTTATCGCGCCTTATCACTGACTGAGGCACAACTGACAATTTATGTGTATAGAACGGATAGGGAGCTAAATTCTATTTTTTTTCTTATGCCAGGTGCATATTAACTGTATTGCAAAAATTAGCACCAGCAGCGGCGCGAGAGGTGTTGTCGTCGCAGCCTCAGATTTTTTAACGACAAATACATACACATATATATGTGCCTGCCGCGTGCATTGTTCGAGGTTACCTTGAAAAGAAAATGAAGTGCTTCTTCTGCGCCGCTCAATGACAGATAAATGTATGCCCGCGGTGGGTGATGAGCTGTTGTACGGCTATTATCGTTGCTCCAGCAGATATTGCGCGACTGCGAATAATACTGACGGAGATCTACATTAGATGAACGGCCGGCCGTCTGTTCGTTCACTCTTTTGCTTCTCGCGCTATCGGTTAGTTGGTGCGTTTTCAGGGCGAGGCGGCCGCTGATTACACACTCACTCGCTCGCACACACACACGATAAGCGAACAGAGCAGAGCAGCGCGCGACTCTCTTGCCGCTGATGACGATACAGCATCTCACTCTTTATTCGCACCTTTTCCTCCTGCGCCGATCGCTGTTTGCACAGACGACGATGACACTCTCTTTCCTGTTTGATTTCTCAATTTTGTTGAAATTGGCACACACCAAATACATACATAATCTCTCGGCCTAGCTCGTTTCATCAATTCAGTTTATCAATTTTTTTTAAATAAAAAAACGGCTTTCCTCTTGGAATTAATGGACGCTTCAATGGGATCGTGCACCTCATTTTCGATTAGTTTCTCGTGTCAGAACATGTCATAATACACTTTTCTTATCTCCGTGAAGTATCTCTATTACTTCACTACCTGAGCCCTCGCTCGCAACCTGACCCAAGATTTGTGCTGTAATGCAGGCTTTGTCAACTATGTATTTTCTGGAACGTCGAGTGATGCAGCAAAGGTTTTGGAATTTAATTCTCGAAAGAAAAATGTCGGACGATAATTATTTTAAAAAAATTATAATCTGATGGATTTGTATTATTTTTAAAACGACTACACAGTTCAAGATATATTTAGACGTATTTATTTAAATTAAAAAGCGTCTCACTGAAACATTGTATTTATGAATAAAATTTAATCTTGACAAGTTTGATTTATTTTTTTCAAAAAAAGTCCAGGACTCGAATTTATAAACTGTGGATTTGCGAATAAATAAACCAATTTGAATTCATGGTTTAAATTAAATTAAATCACGAGGAAAGTGAATTTCGTCCAAACTGCCACGTGTCTCTTTTGAATTTGAGACTTTAGAGTGTTTTAATTCAGTCGAAAAATGACGTGAGCGTTTGTGCGCGAGAGAGAGCGATATTTAAATGAATTCCTCTTGCGACAATGAGCACTACTTATTGCTGAATGTCAAAAAGGAAGGTGACAGAATTATTCCAGACGCCGGCCGCGTATCGGCGATTTGATATTCAATGAGGATGAAGCAACAACGGTGCGCGCGGCGTGTATTTGGTCAGGGCGTGCGTAATTTCCTCTGGAACAATCGGCCCGGAATGGACAGTCGGCGACGCGACGCTGCGTGCGGTATCAGCGCAGGTAATTTTGTTATTTTTTATCTGCGTGCGAGATAAGGAGTAGTTGCTATGGTGATGCTCAATAAAGTGATCGCGACGTGACGGTGATAATATGTTGACTGCAGCCATGATTGATTCCGAGCAAAGAGTTCCAAGTATAGCGAGGTTCGGCGCGGCTCCCCCTGCCTTCATTCGCCTTACACTTTGGTCAGTTAATTCTCCTCAGCGGCACGACTTGAAACAGGTTTGTCCTCCACTCGCGCTCTTTTCAGTTTTCTTACAATTAATTAATTACTTTCTCGCCGAAAATCGCTCCATTTTTAAACAAAATTACAGCGGAAAAAGTGGGTTGCCATTTTGATCTGGGCCGCCGGGTGATAAAGAAAGTGAATAAGCAGTGTTTGTTTTCAAGGGTGGACGTTGTACGGTTTTGTCAACTGCTGGCGACGGCTATTTGCGCTGCACACATTCCACCGGCCGCGGGCTGTGCATGCAGTGTATTAAAATTTATCCCCGCGGCAGATTAGCCTAGGCGAGAGAGTGTGTGCATGTGTGTGTGTGTGTGTGTTATAATGGCTTTCGTTGGTTAGTGGGCAAGGAGACTTCTTGCACTGCACATCTCGCTCTCTGCGTCGCGCCGCGGATTATCCTCCGCACAGCAGCTTTTTTCGTTTGCCGCCGCGTCACACACACACACACGCGTCGCTGGAAAGTACAATATTTTATCTGCGTTTGTCTTTGGGAGAGCACTTTACATGTGAGGACCGCCCGCAGGACACCTTTTGACGCCGCTCTCCGCCGAGGCAGGGTCCGCGATCATGTGAGTCTTGAAGCATCTGTGCATAATACAATAATTGTGATTAGTCGGGGACGCGCTTGCCAATTGACCGTTCGCGCGACGACCACGCATTGCTCAACACGCCGTTTTTTTTTTATTGTAGCACGTAGCCGTTTTATCAACGCGCCATAATCGCCGCGCACTCGTAATTTGCGTTTTGAAATTTATTGTTCTTCTCATCTCACCTGATTATTTTTTCCCCTGAGCGGCGCTGATGCGAGACACGCCATTTAACGGTGGTTCAAGAAAGATGATTCACGTTGAAGGCCGGGCCGCAAGAAAAATTGCATTAAGCGAGCGCTGTAAGCAAATTTGAAAGTGAATTGAGCTGAAAGTGTCGATTCACGCCGGCCGCGCGGACAGTATAAACACAGCTATCGACCGAGTGACGTGTTTAAATTGGATAATGTCAATATCTATCCCTCAAAATTTATTTTCTTTGTGTTTGTTTTAGTTGCGATGAAGCCCTGCAGCGTCGCGCTGTTGACCCTGATTTTGGGTGCAGCCTGCACCCTGGCGGCAGCCTCCGGCTATCCCACGGCGGCCCCAGTGAAATACATCGAGAAAAACGAGACGTGCCCGGAACAATGCTTTTGCACGCCGTTGGAGGACAAGATCGAGGTCGTTTGTCCCACCGAGGAGACCATCGACAGGATAGACGACTCTCCGCCGAAAGACGTCGACCCTAGCGAAGAGGTCGAGTTGCTCGGCGACGCGTCTGACGCCCACCTGGACGTCGCTCCTCCGCCCGAGAAGATTTCCCAAGAAAAGGACATTCCCTTGCAGTTTCCGGAAGACGACGTGGAGGAAGAGTTCAAGGCTGTCACGCCGGCCGTCGTCACGGAGAAGGAGGAAGACTTCATGCTGCCCCAGGACGAAGACCTGATGCTGAGTGACCAGCCCGTCGACGGCGTGGACGAGGACGAAAACGTCACGGAGCACGAATTTATTGAGCACAAGGTGGTAGATTACAAAGATGAGGAAAACCCGGAGATTGCCGAAGAGGTCGACCAAAACCTGGACGCCGTGCCGTCCGAGAAGCCGACCGAAAAGGCCGTGCCGGAGGAAAAAGCCGTTGCGGCCAGTGTCCAGGACCTCGAGGCCACCCCCGCCGCCAAGGAGGACGAATTCCGTTTGCCCGTGGACAAGGAGGAAGAGCCGGAACCCACCGTGGCCGAGGTCACCGCCAGTCTGAGCCCTCTGGCGAATAAACCGGATTATCCTTCCTCCGAAGAGTCGGAAATTCCCGACGTGCCGTTGGTGTTCAACGATTCCGTGGAGGATTCTGGCAGCACCGAGGACGTGGCGTCGCCCGTGCCCGAGCAGGACGAAGAAGACGCTCCGGTCACGATCGTGAACAAGAAGGTGGACAACGTGGAGACCAACAACCTGGTGATGATGGCGCCCGAGATGAGCGGCAAGATGCAGGTGGACGAGGCGCCGGAGGAGGACGCGGACAGCAGTCCGCAACAGTCGGCCACGTCGTGGGTCATCCTCGGAATCATCCTGGCCATGTTCGTCGGGGTGCTGCTGTACGCGGCCATCAAGGGCAAGGTGGAGGACAGACCCGACGGCGTGGCCAAGGTGGCCACAATCAGCACGGTCGAGGTGGCCAAGAACCGGAAGCCACCGCCGAGCGGCGGCGAGGAGGGCACCGAGATGAAGGAAATGTCCAGGGCGCTGCTCAGCACGCCGAGTTCGCCGCTCGAGAGTCGCGTGTCGCGCTTCATCGACGAGGACTGCGACGACGAGCAGCTGAAGCGCTTCGTGCCCAAGGAGATGGACGAGATCCTGGAGCAGGTGGTGGTGGAGCCGCAGGAGTCGCCCCGCCCGGTCAACAACGCCGTCGAGAAGCCGCCGCGCAAGTTCATCCACGTGCCGTCGTCGGACGAGCCGGAGCGTTCCAGCCCCAACTCGCCCACCCTGGTGCACGCGAAAATGGTCGACATGTCGCCGCAGGTGCCGCGCGTTATCAGCAACGGAAATTCGTCAAACCCGTTCGGAGAGGAGGAGTAAAGTGCTATATTATAGCCTTGATTAGGTTTTTTTAAGTGTACAAGAAGTGAGACGTGAAGCATCAAATTAGCAGATAACAAAAAAAATAATGGAGAAATACGCGTGTTTGTCCCAAATGATTAAAGTCCGAGTGTAGACGCAGTCTTTTATTTACTTAACATTATTTTATCAATCGTCACAGCACTGCGCGCGCGCTCCAAGTTTTGTTCGGCGTAGGCAACCGCGCCCATCAGTCATGTCGCGCAGGTTGCATACATTTACAGTTAGTGCTATTTTATTATGCTATTAATAAAATGTATATGATAGAGGATTTATTGTTTGCACGCGTTCATTTCTTTTTGCTTCTTTGTGTGAATGCACCGATATGTATTTTGCAGGTCGTCGTGTAAATAAAATGGACAAGTTTTAAAATTCAGAAGTTTTTTCTCTGTATGTCATCAATGCAAAAAAATTCTGCGATGATTCTCGAATAAATTAACTTAATTTTGGTTTTTCCCAGATAATTCTCCAAAGGCCAGTTGAAATTTTCAGACGAATTTCGTGCGAAAATATCAAATTTGAGATAAATTTGCTCTTTAGAAAAAAATTGGAAATTAAATCAGCTTTCTGAATTTAGGCAGTTTTCGCCGCTAATATCAACTGGTGAATTTTAATGACACAGAACCCTTTCAAAAATCTGCAATTTAAAAAAATTCAACACTAAAAATGACTATTTTTTTCTTCTCACTATTAAATTTTCATAATTTTTCTCCCCCCAGAAGCAATTAATTTCCTTTGCTCAAAAAAAGAGAGCGAAACCGGTAAAATTCGAATAATTGGGGCACTTTTGGTCTGAAGTATAAGAAATTAGGGTTAACTTTTCATGTATTTATATTTATTAGCATTGGGAATTAAGACAATTTGGTTTCTATCTGATTTACATATGTGGCTGTAGGAAAAAAGGGTAAAAATCAGTCGTCTTTCAAAATTGGTAGCTAAAAAATCGCGAATTAGAGTTCACTGACTCGAGACTCTGTGGCAACAACATTACTTTCACTCTCACTGGCGCCGCTTTCCGTGTCCGAGGCGTCGGCCGCACTGAGAACAGGGTCAATTATGGCGACACTGACCGAGGAGGCCGCGAGCAGAACCGCCTCCTCGTAGGTGGGCGGCTGCTCGGCGGCGGCCGCCTGCTGCCTGTCGGCGCAGGGCGTGCACTGACGCGTATCCTCGCTGCGCACCCTGGCGCGCGGCACGCGCACCGACACGGCGTCGTCCGAGTCGTCGTCCGAGGAGGCCGTCGCCGCGGGGACGGCGGGCTGGTTGCGGCGGAGGCGGCGGCCGCCGCTGCCGCCGGGCTTGCTGCCCGAGTGCAGGGCCCGCTTGGAGCACATGACGGCGGCCACGATGGTGGCCACGCACGCCACCAGGATGACGGTCAGCAGGACGGTGTTGTCCCTGGGCGAGGTGGCCGGCAGCGACTGGCCGCACGCCTCCTCCCACAGCAGGCCGCTCTTCTCGTCAGGGTCCTGGCAGCGCAGCGTGTTCCTGCTGCCCTCGGAGAGCCGCTCCGTCAGCTCCCAGAGCCGCACGAACTCAGGGTCGGTGCAGTTGCAGAACCAGGGGTTGTCGTCCAGCAACAGGCTGCCCAGGTTTTTGTTGTCCCGGAACGTGCTGGCGTTCAGGTTGGTCAGCCGGTTGCCCGAGAGGTTGATTTTGTGCAGCTTGCTCAGGTTGCGAAAGTTTTCGTGGCCCACCTGCTTCAGGTGGCAGTAGCTCAGGTCCAGGCTCTTCAGGGAGGCCGACTTGAGTTTGGGAATCGACTTGAGTTCGTTGTGGCCCAGGTGGAGGGTGTTCAGGTTGCTCATGCGGCTGAGGAAGTCGGGCCCCGTGGGCAGTTTCTGCAGGCGGCAGCGGCTCAGGTCGAAAATCACCAGCGAGGGCATGGTGAGGACGTCGGGCAGACTGGCGATGTCGTTGCGCGACAGGTTCAGGAACTGCAGGGCGCCGCAGCATTCGAACAGGTCGTTGCCCACCGACTCGATCCTGTTGCTCGACAGGTCGACCGACACGAGCTGCTTGGCGTTCATGAACAGGTCGTGCTGCAGCTCGCGGATCAGGTTCTGGCTCAGGTCGATCTCCAGCAGGGCCGAATTCCTCGCGAAGTTGCCCGTGTGGACGCCGGTGATTTTGTTGCAGCTGAAGTAGCCGTGCGTGAGCGCCGGCAGCTGCGACAGGGCCAGACCCTTCAGGTCGCAGTGGTCGGCGGTCAGCTCGAGCAGCGACTTGGACCGCAGCGGCGCCTCGGCAGGTAGCTCCAGCCTCTTGTTCCGCGAGATCTGCAGCTGCTGGATGTTGGGCAGGCGCGCCAGGCTGTTCGCCGCCAGGGTCGTCAGGTTGCACGAACTGACGTCCAGCTGGCGCAGCGTCTTCACCGCCAGTCCTTCGGGGAACGCCTCCAGGGGGTTGAAGGACAGGTTGAGCGACCTGAGCGCCGTCAGGCCGGAAAACGCGTCTCCGGCCACGAAAGATAAGCCGCACAAACTCAAGTCGAGAATCTCCAAATCGGAGCTGATTAAGCTTGGCAATTGCGTCAAATTCCAGTTGCCGCTCAGCGAGAAATCGAAGATGCGCGAGTTTGACGAGAAGATTTTGCCGGAAAACGGCGCGCCTAGTCGGTTGAACGAGAGGTCGACGGAGCGCAGGTCCGTCAGCCCGCGAAACAGGTCGTCGGGAATGGTGGAAATCGAGTTGTTCTTCAGTATAATCGTCTCCAGCTGCGGTGCGAGATGACTCAGCCGCGGTGGCAAAGCGGATATTTGGTTGTTTGACAAGTCCAAGTGCTGGCACAGATAAACAACAAATTAACTCAAATGTTACATTCATAATTATAGCATTTAAATTCAATACAAATGTTTTTTTTTGTGCGCGTAAAAAAATTAAAAAAGTGTACTATAGGGAAAGAATGATTTTAACTGTAATCTGAAATATAAATAAGGAAATCAGATCTGACCTAATTTCAGACACCCAGAATTTTGATAAATTCGCCAGTTGTTTAAGCACTACTTAGTGTTCGAAGCCTCCAACTGATGGCGCCACTGTATAATTTCGTAATAAATTTAATTTTAAGGCACTTTCAGATTCAATCGTGCCACTGTGCATTCTTCACTTAATATGATTTCTTTTGACGTGCGGAAAACCAAAATCGGTTAAGCCAATCCCCATAGAATCTGGAAAAAACTATTTTTTGAAATATTAAATCTGTTTCAATGTTTCTACGGCGAATGGCTGGACTGATTTTGGTTTTCAGCACGTCAAAAGAAAGAAAATTAAGTGAAGAATGCACAGTGGCAAGATTGAATCTGAAATCACAGCGATAAATCCTTAAAAATAAATTAATTACGAAAGTATGCGGTGGCGCCATCTGTTGGCGGCTTGGAACACTAAGGGCTTATACAACTTGTGTATTTTCGCTTGTTTAATATTTTTATTTATCTATATGATTAATTTATTTTTCATTTTCATTTATCTGCTATGTAATTATTTTAAGAAAATTATTTATTACAGTACCTGCGTGGAGGGGTGCAGATCAGTAGGGAAATTCTGCAAATGCCGTCCTGCGCAGTCCACCCTGCGAGGCATGCCGCTCAACTCGCAAACGCAGTCGACCGGACAAGGGGCGTGAATGGCGGGCATCGACGCGCTGGCCGCGGCCGCACTCGCGATGAGGAGCTGCATCAGCAGCACGCTGCTCCCCTGCATCCTCGCCGCTGCGACAAAATAATAAGCAAGGGTCCAGTCACACTCAAAATCAGTCGATTGCCAGACGAACAAACAAACAAACAAATTAATGCGTGAGAGAGGAGGCGCCCACACATCTTCCGCCCGCCGCCGTGCGAGTTTTAGAGCAGCAATTATTTTATCTCATCATTCTCGCTGTGCCTGCTCCAAAGATAAAGAAAGCTGCGAGCGGTGTGTGTGAGTGTGTGAGTGTGTGTCAGCTTTACCTCTAGCTTGTGCGCGCGGTTATCTGACTCAATAAGCAAATATGGGCCTGCCGCTATTGGATTATTCCTATTTTCATCTCTATAATTAAGAATGCTTATCGAGACGATGAGTTGATTGAAACAATTTAACGTGATGTGTCGACTTAAAAAATAATTTAATTACAACCGCAAGTATATTAAATTAAAACAAATTTATATATAGTTACCTAACGTGTCGCCGGAGGTTGGTGTTTGGGCCTAATCCGCTAAAATCATGCTGTTTTCGGAGAGTACCATTTTAATTGAGGTACTGTTTAGTGCAGCACTGCATGATTACTCATCTAGCGGCGAAATGACGAGGATGGGTGCTAGGGCGTTCTCGCGGTGAACTCCTCTAAAGGGAAACTCTCATAATCTGCGTGCCAGGCTCTGACTTTGTTATCGCAAAACCGCCAAGCTGGTGCTCTCTTTTGGGCTTCTATTCAAGCTGCCTCTATGCACTCGCAGTGATTCATATCCTTCAGAAATGCAGATTAAATATTGGGATATATCTAGATATGAATAATTGATTGCGCGGTGTTGTTTTATTTTGGTCTTTTATTGCGATTCAACAAGCGCTTCGCACTTGACGTTTGGTTCAGCCGATTGGCGTCGGAATAATCGAGAAAAGTGGCTCCAGGACCGATCTCAGGGTGGGATACCCTGAAAAAGGTCATCAGGGTAAATCAGTTTGTAGAGCTTGGTGAGACCTTTCGTTTAAGATTTTGTGACTTGAAATCCGTCAACCTGTTGAATTTTAACAAAAATAAAACCATTTTTTTTCGAGTCGGCAAGCGGGAAACCGTAAAAAACGAAATTTAATTTTTTTTATGGGCGCGAGGAATCTCAAAATTGGTTCCCAAACCGGCGTTGGGCCTCCTAGAACAGCAAAGATAGCAATCTGGGTCGATTTGTGGAAAAAATAATGGCGAATTTTCTATTTTCCATGTTATCTTATGGGAAAAGTGCATAAAAACGTTTTTTTTTAACTTTAAAAAGAAATGATTTCTAGGATTTTTATCGGATCGGGTCGTGATTGGTCTTAAAAGATTCCCAGATAAATTTCAAAACTTTTTTACAACGGGGGTTTGTCGAATTTTATTTCGGGCCCCGTTGGCCACACAAAAATAAAAATTTGTCGTTTTCCTTCGGACTAATTTTTTTGCGGGCCCAAATGGACCGTAATTGGACCGCTTCGATTCGTCTTTAAGAGAGCTACCGTGGAAGGAAACATGAGTTATTGTCCGGCACGCGTATTATATTAAGGGGGAATACGCATTAGTCAGCGTGCGGAGACTGAAAATTCGGCGAATCAATGTTGAATCATTTTCAGGGTATAAATATAAAGACAGACCAGATCTTTAATGCAAAATCGTCATCATGATTTATATTTATTGTCCTAAAAATGCACCGCGACCAAACAGATGTTAAATAACGCCCTCTAAGTTGAACAATATTACAACGAATATCACCCCAACTTTCAAATCCCCAAAGCGCACTGGTCAGACTGGTTCAGACAATTTCCAAAACCAAAATTTTTATTTCCAATGGCGGCTATTTTACAAGCGTGATTCCAATCGTGTCTGGCAGGGGATCCGACACCAGCAAATCCGATTCCGGGACAGGTTGGACGTCTTGATCCGGAGGCAAAAAGTACTGGACAGCGGGCGAGAAGAGGTTCCTTTTGACCGGCCGCCTGGGGCGCGAGTCGTCCTCGTCGAGGACGCTCACCAGGTAGCCGACGATGATGACGACCATGGTGCCGACCACCGTGTAGTACCAGTAGGAAATGCGGAAAATGGGCCAAACGCCGCTGTTGTCGTGCCTTTTCAAAACGGGTAGTAATTAATTATTACATTTTTTTTTAATTTTAACGCGCGACTTACGGATTGTGCAATTTGTGGAAGTCCGTGAGAATGGTGCTGTTGTCGGCGCAGGAACTGATCGAAATGGGCAGAATGGGGTGGCGCAGCTTCCCGGCGAAAATCGCGATTTGAGCCCCGAACGCGATGAAACCTGTTATCAGCAGAGACACGATCGAACCGACGAAGGCTCCCTGAGAACATGCATTTTTTAAATGTGGAAAAGAGAGAGGACGAGATCTAACTCACTTTGCTGGAAGCTCTCGGGAAGAACATTCCCAGCGTGAAAACGCCGAGCAAAGTGCCAATCGTGACTCCACACAAACTCAGAGCCGCCTGGAATTTTATGATATTTACACATAGACGATCGACTATTTTTTTCTGAGTTTAAAATCATCAAATGAGCACGAATAATGCAATTTTAAGCCACTTAAACTAAACTAAAAATGGTCTAAAACGTTTAAATCTCAAATATTTCCCTTGCATGGAAAGCGTAAATACATGAAAATTTAGCAGCTCATTTTAATCATTTACATTTAACAGTGGTAAATTAAAAAACATTTCGTCTATGTACGTAGTGGAAAAATTGTGCATTGCTCAACAACCTAACACGAATTTCCTTGTTGCAAGGAAAGGGCAACAATGAATTCAACAGTGAAAATTTGGTTGTTTGTTGTGCGATGCGCAATTTCAGCGCTATCACGACGGTTTATTTCTCTTAAAGAGGACTGATACTGCAAAATCATGGAAAATGACTGTTGCCAATGCATAAATTCATCCCTTAGGATTTAATTAAAGCCTAAATTGACCTAAATAGCATTGCAAATTCTTTAGAAAAGTGGCTGCAAAGTTAAGGACTGTCTCCTTATTTGAAATCCTATTTTATTTCACAACAAAGAGTCTCCCTAAAAGGTTTCATACTCTATTGGACAGATTTTGACGAGAGGAACCGAAATCTACCAAGAAAATGTGGTCAGCAGGCGCTGGAAATTTTGAAGAAAATTGGAAAAATTTGATTTTTAGCGCATGGCAAGGTCCTTTTTTGATTATTGCAAATTGTAGAACAAATTTTTTATCGATCAACTGCTTATTGCAGTCAACAATTCAAACAATTTTCAATTATTGCACTGTCTCGATCCACTTTAAGTAATTTAGAGACATCTATTGTTAGTCATCGTGGCTCATCATCAAAACTCTTCCGTAAATTCAATCCATCGGAAGGCAAGTAGTAAAATAATTTGACGGCGCATTCTCTGTACAATGGAACTTAAGTTCTTTAGCTCAACTATTTTAAAAATGGATAAACAAAAGGCAAAAACGCTACAATTATCACATGCATGGCTGTGAAATTTAGACGGTTGACTATTTTTTTCTGAGCTTGAAATTATTGAGAGCACAAATTGTACAATTTTAAGCCATTTATACCAAACTAAAAAAATTAAATTGTTCGTAAAAACCATCTAATTAAAGACGACTATTTGTTTTCACAGCCCTGCAAGTGTTGCTTGTATGTCGAAATGTACCTGCAGCACTCCGCCCAAGTGTTGCACCACGAAGACGAGCATGAGGCAAATGAATCCACAAACGGCCGCCGCGGTTCTCAGCCAGAGTATCTTATTCCCGCCGCGGAGCCAGGGTTCGAAGAGGTCCTCCACCAGCACTCCAGAAAGGGCATTCAGGCCGGTCGACATGGAGCTGCAATTTTTTCCCCAATGAACATTACCAAAAATTTATTTATTTACCTCAAAGCGGCGCTGAAAACGCCAGCAACAAAGAGTCCTCCGAGCCCTGGAATGTGTCCAGCGACGTCGAGGACGAAGAACGGGATCAACTGGTCGTGGCGCTGGATTCGGTTGGCCGCCACAGGGTCGCACCCTTCGTAGGTGGCGTACAGGAGCAGACCTGTCGCGATGCTCAGCGACTTGAACAGAACGAGTCCCGTGGCGAAGCAAGCCATGCACCTTTTATTTTATTTTAATTAAATTATAATTTTAAATTTTCTCGCGTTTCTCGTACTTGTAAACGGTTTTGAGGTCTGGCACCGCCAAATATCTCTGCACCATGCCCTGATTGGTCGTGAAAGGTGACAGGTAATTGAAGAAGCCGCCGACCAGCAGGGTCCAAAAGGTGTGGCGCTCCATCGGATTCGGGTCGAAGCTGTTTGAGAATAAAATTAGAACGTTCCTTGATAGATTTTTGTTAATACTTGAAAAACTCGAGCCTCTGGCCGCGTTCGCCGGCTGCCCAAACCTTGTCCCAGCCGCCGATGTTTCCGAGGCCAATGGCGAACACGGTGATCATCGCGGCCATCATCAGCACAGACTGCAGCGTGTCCGTCCACACCACTGCTTTCAAGCCGCCCTAATTTTAAATTTGAATTTTCAACCAGTGTTTTCTTTTAAATAAACTCACAATTGTGGTGTAAAAGATGCAAATCGCGGAAGCAACCGGCACCACAAAGTTCACGTCGATTCCGGTAACTGCGTGTTTTAATTAAGGTTGGCATTTTAAAAATATAAAAAAATGTTACGTAACCTTGGCTGAAGGCAAGTGACGGGATGTAAATCACCACGGGGATGTAAACAATCTGGAAAAATATTTCGTCATTTCGCTGCTGTTTTATATTTGTTTTGGACAGACCTGCCCGATAACGAAACAAATAGATGCCATTTTTCGCACTTTGGTATCAAATCGCAGCTCAAGATACTGAAACAGACACGTTCATCCGGAAAACAGTAACAGTGTAGTGTTTGTCAATTTTAAAAACGCACCTCGTAGCAAGAAGTGAGTTGCAAATTCACGAAAACTGGGATGTAGAACATCGCGGCGACGAAACTGGCCAAGTAGCTCACGAGCAGGACACACCTTTAAAGGAAAAATGGATTTAAACTGTAAAAAGTATATAATGAAAAGGGGAAAAAATGAAAAAAACTGAACCTGTGCTAGATCTCAAACTTTTTAATCACTTTTTGCGCAATTTTTTAATTATTTCATAACTGGGGGCCGTGAACTTTAGTGGAGAAAAATTAAAATTGCACTCAAAAATTAATAAAGAATATTTTTCAAATTTGAAAAGCGATCAAATTTCATTCCTTTACTTTTAAAAATGACCTCTTTTACAATGCGCAAAAATTCCCCGCTGTTTTTTGCGCAAAACCCAGCTGGAAAAAACACCAGTCCGCATTTTTCTGAATTTAACCCCAAAAAGATCACATTTTGCGCCAAAATGGTCAAATTTTTGTTAAATTACGATGGTCGAAGTGTTAAAATCTTTGGTCTTATGGTAAAAACCTGTAGCTTTTATCCTGATTTTGTAAAAATCCCTATTTTTGGTCGTCTGTCACGAGAATTTTTGATCTTCAATAAAAATTCACGTGTTTCGAAAAATGTGCAAAACTGCAGAAAAAACGGAAAAAATGCGGGTTTCTGCGAACCCTGTAGACTGATAGGCTGCAAAAAACGCTAAAATCGAGGAGAAAAAAATAATTTAACTACGAGATAAAATAGAAAATATCGATCAGCAGCTCTTTTAAATTTTTGAAGGAATTAATTCAAACAGGCTCGACTTAATTTAAATAAAATTTCAATAAAACTAATTTGAAAAAACAAAATGATCATTTTAAAAATGCTAGAATTAATTGTAACCAGTATTGGGTGCCGTGAGTGTAGATTTCTGCCGGCTCTCCCTGCACGGTGATGCCGGAAATGAAGCTGGCGACCAAGCTGAGCGCAATGGGCAGCATTCCCATTTTGCGGCCGCCCATCAGGTACTCCTGGGCGCTGTCTTTGGGGCGGCCGCCGCACAGGCCAAAGTAGCAGCCGATCACGGCCGACGAGGCCAGCATGGTGGAAAAGACGGCCAGGTCGACGCCGCCCATCCGCCGGCTCACCGACGAAAAGGTCACGCTGGAAAAGTTGCCCTGCAAAATTTCAAATTTTTTCTTCCGCGTCGCACTTTTTGTTTTTGTGTTTTGTTACCTCCATGCTCGCTGCCGACAGTAGTGTGAAACTCGGCTGAGGACGCTGCAACACTTTAAAGACTCCGCCACTTTATCTCTCTGACAAGAGGAAAATTTATTGGGACACAAAAACAAGCAAATACTGCGCGGTTGATTTCCAGTTTTTAAAATAACCAAACTTTTATTTGATAGCATGATACACTCAGAACTTGAATGGATCGCAGAAGAGGAGTTGTTCCTTTTGAGCCATGCACAGGTCCTCTATGGAAAAAATTATCAGCATGATTTTCAAAATTTAATTTTAATTAATTTACCAGTAGAATAAGAGTTGCATTCCTATTTTAGATATTTTTTTTATTAAAATTTATCTAAAAATTTGTAATTATACCAGCAGTGATTTCCTGATTGCGCACTGAAGTTGCACGTATGCTGCCACGCTGCATTTTTTAGTTTTAAAATCCACGGTCTTTTTTAGAAAATCTGGAAAGGTGATCAGCAAATTAGTTTTTATAAATTATAGTCGCACGAACCCTTTGCAGGAGTTTTGCATTCGTCAAACGCTGCCTTGAAAAATTTGTCTTGGCTGTAAGATTTTCCTTTTTTCCCAGTGGGAAGAATATCCATTTGGCGCTAATTATTTATTATCAAATATTGCATTATAACAAACATTTTGAAAAATGCACCGAATTTGCTCGAATTCCTCTGATAAGACATTCGCTGGCGCACTGAAAATATTATTTGCATGATTTTCAAGCGAGACGCAAAAATAAAGAGGTTGATAAAAACTCGTATGATACATTGTCCTTTTGTTTTTTAGAAAAATATGTACCAAAGGATTATGCTTGCCGAAATTTGCGAGATTGACATTATTTAATTTTAAATCAATAATATCATACCACTTGCTCCTTGAGAGTGTCGTTAAATTTTTCCAAGTTCAGTTTGTTGGAGGCCAAGTCTTGAAGCAAGTTGAGCGAGTATTTGGTGTAAGTGCTCGCCTGAATCGTTTTTGACCCCAAAGCAGCGCAGTTCTTGCTGTTCAGCGCAACTTTCAGCGCTTTGTCGATGCCCGGACAGCAGGAATCGACGCCCTACATACATTTTCAGTGCGGTTTATTCTCTTGTATATATCAAACCTGAATATTGGAATCGGCGCAATCGATGCCGGCCTGAATCAATTTTGCTGCTTTGCCTTTAGATGAGGATTTTTTATCGATTCTCGCTCTGATTTTGGCAATCAGGCTTTTGATCGACAGTTTCTTTTCCTGGATCTTCAATTTCGTGTCATCTACGCAGTAATGTTTTAATTCTATCCATGCGAATTTTTATATTTGTGATAAATACCGGTGGTTGACTGAGCTTGCAGCAGGGAGAACTTAAAAGATTATTGTTATTATTAGAGAATTTGTGGCCGTAATGTGAAATATTTTAAAATTACCAGTGATGCTGAGAGAACCAGCAGGAGTAGCTTATAGGGAGACATCTCTGCACCAAACTGCGACTCTATTTGAATTGTGCGGAAAGTCGCTTCCCGTTCGGCAGGAAGCTGGTGGAAAATGGTGCGCTCGCACAATATAACGAACATTCGTTTTTGAGTGTTGGAAAATATTGGACGTTAGAGAAAAGCTGAATTTCATTTTAAATTAAATGTATTTTACCACACACGCCAAGAAATCAGATATCCACGGATCTAAAAAGGTATATGATTAATTTTAGTTTCCTGATGACCTACATTTTTATTCCCTTCAACCCCACAAGCTGAAAAATGATCGGATTGCCCTTTAGAACACATTTATCCCATACGAATGTGATTTTGGATGTATTCAAAAGATAATGACGAATTCGCGTCAGTTAAAATTTTGACAAATTTCGGATAGCATTTTGCGCAACCTTAAAGATGCTTTTTCTCCGTTTCAAATATTTTTGAATCGAAAATATTTACATCGGCGGACGATCAATTTATGAAAAATATAATATTTAAAAAAAACACATATCGACATAATACATACATAACTTTTATATTTTTTTCAAGAAACATTAAAATTGATTTTGCAAGGATTGGAAGGCAGTTGAATTTTAAAAGAAAAATAATGTTATAAGTACACGGCTTTCGCATGCAATTTAAATTAATATTATTTTATTTTATTCGTTCGATGAGTTCCATGCGTGTGATATTTTTTTAAATCCACTAATATATACAGGTATTATATTGTAATTTAGGATTAGATTGCCTTTATTAAATTATTGCAATGATTTTTATTGATTGTGAGCTCATTTGATCAGTCCATTCGAACAAAATTCAGTTTATAAAATAATTTTTAAAATTAAATCTGACGAGCATTCTTGTGATCAAAAGGCAAGGAAAATGGCTTGAATTGGGTCTGCACCATGTGCGCTGGGGTCAACCACGCTAAACTTAAATGTGTAACCCTTAATAATAACAGAATCAAACCTTTTACTGAACAGGTACTGTCCAGATTTGCGGAAACAAACAGTCATTAAGTACTTCTGGTTTGCTTCCAACATGCATGGTTTCCTAAACATCACATCAAAATAGTTATTTGATGCGTTTCCTACCTCATGAGACAAGAAATGATACACAACTCGTTTTCCATTTGGGGCACACTTGATTTCAATGAACATTTCCTCCTTGTAAGTGCCAGTGTTTTGGGACGCAATCCTAACACCTTTGATGAATGCCGTTTTTGACACTTCGATGTTAACACCAATCATTGCTGGCGCTTGCAGCAAAAACATCGTCAGCTGGAACCTGGGATCAGCAGGACGGCGAACTAGCAAATAATCAATTTCCCCAGACGTCGATGCAGCCTTCTTATTCTCATCCTCACTTGTTGGGTTTGTGTCCACAGGAGCTGCATTGGGCTCCACTTTTGCAGGAAATGTCGGATTTTCTAGCTGCTCCTCCGAGGAAGGGGTGGGCGAATTTGGCTCAAGTGGCTCATCTGGAAGTTTGATCCTGGGAGTGTCCAGTTTGCAAATGTGGTCAGGCAGAGGCATCGCTTTGTTTCCAGAAGAAATGATGTTGACCAAAATGGAGAGACAGTCGTCTTGGGGCAGCAATCCGCTCGAGGCGACTAACTCGGAAAACTCGGCCGGAGTCAGGCACAAAAAGCGGAGTTTCCCCAAGCACGGGCCAAGAAGCTCTTTCGATTTTTCAGGAGTTAGTTCCGGCTCCTTGTGTTTGGCCCATCGAATCACTGATTTGACCAATTTTACCTCAGCGACAGGCAGCTCCTTCTGGCCCAAAATGAATTCCAGCACTTTGAGGCTGCAGTCGAGGAACTTGGGCGAATTCAGTAAACCATTAACGCTCACGGAAATAAACTAAAAACAGCAAAAATTAGGGTTCAGTTCCCTTATAATCTCCCGTTTTTTTCACCACTAAAATTTTACCAATTTCTTGCGCAAGAAATTAATTTTTCCCTCCACGCGAAAATCCTAAAATTTTGGCCTCTAAAATTGCTAATTTTTATTGTCTCAATTTCTCTGTGTGACAATTTTTTAAGTCGCCGTCATTAGCAAGCAGATAGAAAATTGAAAGTGCAAAATATTGCCTGCTGCAAGAAACTGGTAAATGTTAAAAAATTACTATTTTTAATGTGTTTTTTTAACTCTGATGAAGAGCAAAAATACTCACAGAGTTCAAACAGCGCTCCAAATCCACATCCGGCTGCTCCTCCAAGAGAGTTAGCAGATCCCAAACATTGTTTTTGTTAATTTTGACCAAAAACGTCTTGTTGCATTGCTGCCTGATGGCGTCCATTTGGTACAAACTTGCCACCTTGTGGACTGCAATAACGTCCTTCATGTCCATGTACTCAAAATCTAGCTTGTCGGTATATGCATACCTAAAAATTGAATCAAATTAAAATAAAGCTATTTATTGGACTGGAAAGTGAATCATACTTCAAAATCATAGCAAAAATGTCCGGGTCCAGGTTGCAAATGTCCAAAGAAAGGAAGCCATCGCCAGATTCATTGAGAGTCGCGTCGAATTTTGGGGTAAGCCTCCGAATGATCGTTTTGTGGCATTGAAACGTCTGAAATCACAACAAAGAGGAGTTTTATTTTATTAAAATTCAAATTTTACCAATTTTACCCACAATCATTTGAAAATTATGACTTAAGGAAGTGAGATAAAATAAAGTCCAGATTGAATTTCTCGTGGCGAAAAATATATGAAAACGACACCAAAAAACCCCTTATTGTCAGTTCTAACCAAGTTAATTCAACAGTCCTCCAACCGCTGGGCTTAAAAAAGTCTAAATTAACTATTTTCAATCGAAATTGGGTAAATCCGCTCTTTAATTTGTATGTAAAATGAACGTTAAACAATGATGAAAGAATATTGCACAAAATGGCGCAATTTAAAAAATCTCGAATTTCAGGGTGGAAAAATCGCATTATTAAGTTTATTGTAATTTTAATGTAATGAATGAAGGGAATAATATACGCAAATTCATATCAACAAAAGCCAACCTTGCAGCAAATTTCCCAAATTTCATCTAAATCCGAAAACCCATGCGCAAAAATATTTTTTTGCAAAACTTCAATAAATAATACCTTTTGCTTGTCGTCACTGACAACAGCGATTTTGAGATCGACGCCCAGCTCCTTTTCGTACATGAACCACAGCTGATCCATCAAAGTCTTTCCGCTGCGCCAGTTGCAGTCCGTTGTTTCGGCGATTTCGATTTCCTCCGCGCTCGACATATTGCCGATGCCGACAGTGGAGAATTTGTCTAGAGCCTCCCTAATTGCTGACAACAACAACATGCAGGGTCCTTTTCTGACTCTGCAATGCAAAGCAAATCTGTGAGAGGTTTTAAAAGAGTGATAAAATGAGAATAATCATACGCGCATTGTTATCTGAAGCTGCGAGTTGTAAGGTAACTCGATTTTTTGGTCGAGTACCAGAATCTAAAGAAGAAACCAATGAGTGCGGTGGACGATAAACGCGCATGGAGCTGGTAGCGTGCGTCCTCTTCAGATCACTCGCTCCACTAAATTCCAACATTCGCTATTCGCTCTTGGCGCGAGTACAACACGGCGCGGAGCACATAATTATCAAAGTTAGGAATTATGCAGGAAGAACAGTATTTTTAGAATATGTGGGGCATTATTGATTCTGTTTCTGTGTGGTTTTGCCGAATGCCGGCGCCGTCACTTAAAACGAGAGCCTTTAGGTCAGTTCCGCCGCTGCCACCTCGACGGACCAGTGCCCTAAATAAAGGCAGGCGGCGCGAACCATGCACCCATTCGGAAGATAGTGATGAATTCTCGTCGGTCCAAATTTTGATCAATTTAATTGGATAGCATTTTTTGCACAAAACCTAAAAATGCTTTTTCTCCGTTCTTACATTTTTTTCAATCGAAAATATTTGGCTAATCAATAAACTTATGAAAAATATATTTAAGAAATATTTAGGACTTATGTTTTCAAGAAACTTATTAAAAGTAAATTTGCAAGGAATATAAGGCCTATATTATGAATTTAAAAAGAAAAATAATATTATGGCAGACTCACACTTCTCGCTAGGATAGGTCATTACATTGATTCTTCCCATCAGAGAGCGAGAAGTGTGAGTCCTCGATATAAGTACACAGCTTTCGCATGCAATTTAAATTAAATAAAATGTGTATAGAGTGTTGTGTGATTTATATTAATTTTCATTTTTCCTTATTTGCCCAGCATTCCTTCCATTTTTTATGATTGCCCTCAGGAGTAACATATTGTTGCAATCAATTTTATCAATTTTTATATTAAAACGGATATAAATAATACTGTAGGATTGAGCTGCAATATTTTTTATTGGTTCACTGAGTTTACTTAAAATATTCTTTAAAAAATTCTAATAAAATATAGAATTGTTGTATATTTTCATTTGTTCAGTCTGTATATTATTTGAACAAAATTCAGTCATTAAGAAAGTTTTTCAACTTACATCTCATAGGTATTCTTGTGATCAAACCGCAAGGAAAATAGCTTCAATTGGGTCTGCACCATGTGCGCTGGGTTTAACCAGACTAAAGTTGAATGTGTAGCCATTAATAGTAACAGCATCAAGCCTTTTACTGAACAGGTACTGTCCTGGTTTGCGGAAAGTTAACTGCAAAGTGTACTCCTGGTTTGCTTCCAAGATACATGGTGTCTTGAACATCACATCAAAATATTTATTTGGTCCATTTTCTACCTCTCGAGCAAAGGTTATAAACGCAGCTCGTAATTTAATTGGGGTATTCGTGATTTCATCATTGCTGGCGATTGAGAACGCATGTACAAACATGTCCTCCTTGTAAGTGCCAGGCTCGCACCCAGCAGGGGTCTCTTGAGACGCAATCCTTACACCTCCGAATCTTGCTGATTTTGACACTTTGATGTAAACACTAATCGTTGCTGGGGCTTGCAGCGAAAAAAGTTTCAGCTGGAACTTGGGATCAGCAGGACGGCGAACTAGCAAATAATCAATTTCCCCAGACGTTGATGAAGCAGCATTCTTATTCTCATCCTCACTTGTTGGGTTTGTCACCACAGGAGCTGCACTGGGCTCCACTTTTGCAGGAAATGTCGGATTTTCTAGCTGCTCCTCCGAGGAAGGGGTGGGCGAATTTGGCTCAAGTGGCTCATCTGGCAGTTTGGTCCTGGGAGTTTCCAGTTTGCAAATGTGGTCAGGCAGAGGCATCGGGTGGTTTCCAGAAACCAAGTTGACCAAAATGGAGAGACAGTCGTCTTGGGGCAGCAATCCGCTCGGAGCGACTACCTCTGAAAACTCGGCAGGAGTCAGGCACAAAAAGCGGATTTTCCCCAAGCACGGGCCAAGAAGCTCTTTCGATTTTTCCGGAGTCAGTTCCGGCTCCTTGTGTTTGGCCCATCGAATCACGGATTCGATCAAATTCACTTCAGCGACAGGCAGCTCCTCCTGGCCCAAGACGAATTCCAGCACTTTGAGGCTGCAGTTGAGGAAGTTGCGCGAATCCAGACAACCAGTGACGCTCATGGAAAGAAACTTTTAACAGCAATTAGGATAATGAAGAGCAGATTTGCATATGATTACCACCTGATTTTACCAATTTCTTGTGCAAGACAAAGAAATGAATTTTTTTCACTTTATCTCTGTGAAAAACCTAAATTTGCTGATTGAGTTTCATTTCATCTACTGTGCAATTTTTTTTCTATTTTCTGCCTCAATTTCTCCAAAAATTTATCTCCGACAATTTTTCAACTCGCGACCATTAGCAAATTTTGAAATAATTATTGTTAAATAAAGAACAAAACATTTTGCCTGCAAGAAACTGGTGAAAATTATTGAATTTTTTTAATGTGGTTTTTTTCAGCACTGATAAAGGATGAAAATTAAGTACTCACCGAGCTCAAACAGCGCTCCAAATCCACATTCGGCTGCTCCTCAATGAAAGTGAGCAAATCCCAAACATTGCTTTTGTTCATTTTGACCAAAAACATCTTGTTGCATTGCTGCCTGATGGCGTCCATTTGGTACAAACTTGCCACCTTGTGGACTGCAATAACGTCCTCCATGTCCATGTTTTCAAAATCTAGCTTGTCGGTGTATGCATACCTAAAAATGGAATCAAATAAAATGCCATGTATTGGACTGAAAAGTGAATCATACGTCAAAATCACAGCGAAAATGTTCGGGTCCAGGTTGCCAATGTCCAAAGAAAGGAAGCCATCGCCAGATTCATTCAGAGTCAGGTCGAACACTGCGGTGAGCCTCCGCACGATCATTTTGTGGCATTGATACGTCTGTAAATCACAACAAAGATGAGGTATTTCATTGTTAAAATTCCAATTTTACCCACAATTCAACTGAAAATTATGACTTGAGGAAGTGAGATAAAATAAAGTCCTGAATTGAATTACTCGTGGTGAAAAATATGCGAAAACGACACCAAAAAACCCTCATTGTCTCAGTTCTAACCAAGTTAATTCAACAGCCCTCCAACCGCTGGGCTTAAAAAAGTCTAAATTAACTTTTCAATGAAAATTGGGTCAAATCCGCTCTTTATTTTGTATATGCAAAATTAATGATAAACCTGATAAACAATGATGAAAGAAATATTGCACAAAATGGCGTAATTTAAAAAATCTCGAAGTTCAGGGTGGAAAATCGCATTATTAAGTTTAATGTAAATTTAATGTAATGAATGAAGGGGGTAATATACACAAATAAATATCAACAAAAGCAAACCTTGCAGCAAATTTCATCTAAATCAAAAAACCCATGCGCATAAATATTTTTTTTAAAAAATCCAATAAATAATACCTTTTTATTGCCGTCACTAATAACAGCGATTTTGAGATCGACGCCTAGCTGCTTTTCGTACATGAACCACAACTGATCCATCAAAGTCTTTCCGCAGCGCCAGTCGCAGTCAGATATTTTGACGGTTTCGAATTCCTCATCGACAGACATCTCGCCGGCAGCGAACAATTTGTGGAATTTTTCGAGTAGAGTGCCTCAATGCAAATAGCTGACAAAAACCTGCAGGGCACAATTCCGACTCTGCAAAATGCAAATCAAAAAGGTTAGAGGGTTTTAAAAGAGAGATAATGTGAACAATCATACGCACATTGCTGTCTGAAGCTGACGAAGATGAGTTTCAGTAAGGTAACTTGTGCCTTGAAACTAGAGGTTGAGCACCTGAGTCGAGAAAAGCAACCAGTGACCCGACCTGTGCGCGTGCGGTAGGGTAGGACTAACAATAAGGAACTACTCTCCTGTAGGAAAATAAACGCGCATGCATTTATGGTAGCGTGCGTCCTCTTGAGATCCCTCGCTCCACTACATTCGTAATTCGTACATTCGTTCTTGGCGCGATTCTGACACTTGAGCACATTTCAAAAGAGAATTATACAGAAAGAACAATCTCATAAGGATTTAGGGCATTGATTCTGTTTCTTTGCGGTTTTGCCGGCGCCGTCGTTCATTAAGTCTTTTGGTCCATTCCTCCGCCGCCTCAACGGACCAGTGGCCAAAGGGCAGGCGCGAACCGCACATCGGCCGCCCGTACTTGTTTATTCTTAAATCTACATAAATTCCAGTAGCCGTCTATTGTTATACTATTATTGAGAAGCTGTTTGCATATTTATAATTGTTGTTAAATTAAATTTCAGTCCAATTCAAAATTATGGAGTTCAATAAACCAACCACCAAAAGGAATTCACATTATTTGATTCCGCTGAACGACACCCCTGCAATACAATTGTATTGTGTTATTTGAGTCTTAAATTGATCTTAATTTACTGATTCTTCAAATGCCACGAGTAAGTAGTAAATTAGACGAAAACTGAAACAAATAAGCACGGCTCCTCGCCACTCACATCACCATTATTGGACCTCTTTGACATGATGGAAAAATGAGATAAAAAATAAATGATTTTTGAGCATTTTTTATTGTACGTGCACTAAATGTATATTTCATTTTAATGATTAATTGATCTTAAGCACACAATTCCTTTTTATCATTATCGTCTAAAAAATATTGCTTGAATCGGGTCAGCGCCATGTGTGCTTTTGTTAGATCCCCCCACATTAAACTTGACTAGGTAACCGTCAACAGAAACCGAATTCAGCCGTTTGTTAAACATGTACATTCCTGGCTTGCGCAAAACCACTTTCAGTAAGTACACCTTTTTTTCTTGCAACATACATGGATGTTTGAACATCACATCAAAATACTTGTTTTGTCCATTCTGAGCGGTTCGAGCGTACTTCTGATAGACATAGTGCGACATCAATCCGTTGGAGATTGCCATCACACTTATGTACATGTCCTCCTGGTAATTGCCTGGCTCGCACCCAACTGGAGTCACTTGAGATGTGATCCTAACACCGGTCAAAATTGCTGATTTTGACACTTCGATATTAACATTAATCGCTCCCGGTGCTTCAAGCGAGAACATTGTCAGGTGAAACTTGGGATCGGCAGGACGGTGAACTAGCAAATAATCAATTTCCCCAGACGTCGAAGCAGCCTTCTTATTCTCATCCTCACTTGTTGGGTTTGTCTCCACAAGAGCTGCACTGGGCTCCACTTTTGCAGGAAATGTCGGATTTTCTAGCTGCTCCTCCGAGAAAGGGGTGGGCGAATTTGGCTCTAGTGGCTCATCTTGCAGTTTGATCCTGGGAGTGTCCAGTTTGCAAATGTGGTCAGGCAGAGGCATCGCTTTGTTTCCAGAAACCAAGTTGACCAAAATGGAGAAACAGTCCTCTTGGAGCAGCAATCCGCTCAGGGCGACGACCTCGGTAAACTCGGCAGGAGTCAAGCACAAAAAGCGGATTTTCCCCAAGCACAGGCCAAGAAGCTCTATCGACTTTTCTGGAGTCAGTTCAGGATCCTTGTGTTTGGCCCAACGGATCACGGATTCGATCAAATTCACTTCAGCGACAGGCAGCTCCTCCTGGCCCACGATGAATTCCAGAACTTTGAGGCTGCAGTTGCGGAACTTGGGCGATTTCAGACAATCATTGAAGCTCACGGAAAGAAACTATAAACAGCAATAATTAGGGTTCAGTTGCTTATAAGCTCCCGTTTTTTTCCACCACTAAAATTTTACCAATTTCTTGCGCAAGAAATGAATTTTTTTTCCATTATTCCCTTGTGCAAATCTAGAATTTGAGTCAGACTGGCCAAAATTTCCTCTAATATGCAAAAATTTGTCTTTAAAATTGTCATTTTCTTCTTCAATTTCTCTAATAATTTTTCAAGCAGAGTTCATGAGCAAGTTATTGAAAATAACGGTTCAAACATTGACTGTAAGAAACTGATAAAAATTGAAAAGAACTGCACTGCATTTTGTAATAAAAGTGCATTTTTTGCGATCCTCATACTCACCAAGCTCAAACAGCGCTCCAAATCCACGTCTGACTGCTCCTCCATGAAAGATAGCAGATACCAAACATTTTTTTCGTTCATCTTGACCAAAAACGCCTTGTTGCATTGCTGCCTGATGGCGTCCATTTGGTACGCACTTGCCACCTTGTAGACGGCAATAACGTCCTTCATGTCCATGTTCTTAAAATCTAGCTTGTCGGTGTATGCATACCTAAAAAATTGAATCAAATGAAAATAAATAGCCATGTATTGGACTAAAAAGTGAATCATACTTCAAAATCTCAGCGAAAATGTCAGGGTCTAGGTTGCCAATGTCCAAAGGAAGGAAAACATCGCCAGGATCATTGAGAGTCCTGTCGAATACTGGGGTAAGCCTCCGAATGATCATTTTGTGGCATTGAAACGTCTGTAAATCACAACAAAAAGGTGTTTTATTTCGTGAAAGTTTGAATTTTTCAACAATAATTTGAAAATCATGACTTATGAGGAAGTGAGATAAAATAAAGTCCAGCAGAATAGAATTTCTTGTGGCGAAAAATTTATGAAAAACGACACCAAAAAAAAACCTCATTGTCAGTTCTAACCAAGTTAATTCAACAGCCCTCCAACCACTGGGCTTAAAGAAGTCTAAATTAACTATTTTCAATCGAAAATGGGTAAATCCGCTTTTAATTTGTATGTAAAATGAACGATAAACAATGATGAAAGAATATTGCACAAAATGGCGCAATTTAAAAAATCTCGAAGTTCAGGGTGGAAAAATCGCAATATTAAGTTTATTAAAATTTTAATGTAATGAATGAAGGGAATAATATTCGCAAATTCATATCAACAAAAGCCAACCTTGCAGCAAATTTCATCTAAATCCAAAAACCCATGCACCTAATATCTTTTTGCAAAAATTTAATAAAGAATACCTTTTTATTGCCGTCACTAATAACAGCGATTTTGAGATCGACGCCTAGCTGCTTTTCGTACATGAACCACAACTGATCCATCAAAGTCTTTCCGCTGCGCCAGTCGCAGTCAGATATTTTGACGGTTTCGAATTCCTCCTCGACAGACATCTTGCCGGCAGCGAACAATTTGTGGAATTTTTCGAGTAGAGTGCCTCAATGCAAATAGCTGACTAAAACCTGCAGGGCTCAATTCCGACTCTGCAAAATGCAAATCAAAAAGGTTAGAGGGTTTTAAAAGATAGATAATGTGAACAATCATACGCACATTGCTGTCTGAAGCTGACGAAGATGAGTTTCAGTAAGGTAACTTGTGCCTTGAAAGTAGAGGTTGAAAAGCAAGAAGTGAGTAGTGCGTGCGACCGTGCGACCCGACCTGTGCGCGTGCGGTAGGGTAGGACTAACAATAACGAACTACTCTCCTGTAGGAAAATAAACGCACATGCATTTATGGTAGCGTGCGTCCTCTTCAGATGCCTCGCTCCACTACATTCGTAATTCGTACATTTGTTCTTGGCGCAATTCTAACACTGAGCACATTTCAAAGGAGAATTATACAGAGAGAAAAAAATCTCATAAGGATTTAGGGCATTGATTCTGTTTCTTTGCGGTTTTGCCGGCGCCGTCGTTCATAAAGTCTATTGCTCCATTCCTCCGCCGCCTCAACGGACCAGTGGCCAAAGGGCAGGCGCGAACAGCCCATCGGCCGCCCGCACTGGTTTTTTCTTAAATCTACATACATTCCAGGAGCCGCCTATTGTTATATTATTGAAAAGCTGTTTGCATAATTATAATTGCTGTAAAATTAAATTTCAGTCCAAGTCTAAATTATAAAGTTCAATAAACCAACTACCAAAAGGAATTCACATTATTTGATTCCGCTGAACGACATCCCCGCAATAATTTTATAGTGTTATTTCGGTCTTAAAATTGATCTTAATTTACTGATACTTCAAATGCTACAAGTAGTAAATCAGACGAAAACTGAAACAAATAAGCACGGCTCCTCGCCACTCACATTACCATTATTGTACCTCTTTGACATGATGGAAAAATGAGATAAAAAATAAATGATTTTTGAGCATTTTTTTAGTGTAAGTGCACTAAGTATATATTTAATTTTAATTATCCATTGTTCTTAAGCACACAATGCCTTATCAAAATCCACTAAAAATATTGCTTGAATTGGGTCAGCATCATTTGTGTCTTTTTTACATCCAACCACACTAAACTTGACCTGGTAACCATCAACAGAAACTGATTTTAGCCGTTTGTTAAACATGTACATTCCTGGCTTGCGCAAAACCACTTTCAGTAAGTACACCTTTTTTTCTTGCAACATACATGGATGTTTGAACATCACATCAAAATACTTGTTTTGTCCATTCTGAGCTTTTAGACCGTAGGACTGAAAGGCACACTGCGACTGCTTTCCGTTGGAGATTGCCATCACACTTACGTACATGTCCTCCTGGTAATTGCCAGGCTCGCACCCAACTGGAGTCACTTGAGATGTGATCCTAACTCCGGTCAAAATTGCTGATTTCGACACTTCGATGTTAACACCAATCTCTCCAGGTGCTTCAAGCGAAAACATTGTCAGCTGGAACTTGGGATCGGCAGGACGGCGAACCAGCAAACAGTCGATTTCCTCAGACGTCGAAGAAGCCTCACTTGTTGGGTATGTCTCCACAGGAGCTGCACTGGGCTCCACTTTTGCAGGAAATGTCGGATTTTCTAGCTGCTCCTCCGAGGAAGGGGTGGGCGAATTTGGCTCCAGTGGCTCATCTTGCAGTTTGATCCTGGGAGTGTCCAGTTTGCAAATGTGGTCAGGCAGAGGCATCGCTTTGTTTCCAGAAATGATGTTGACCAAAATGGAGAGACAGTCGTCTTGTGGCAGCAATCCGCTCGGGGCGACTACCTCTGAAAACTCGGCCGGAGTCAGGCACAAAAAGCGGAGTTTCCCCAAGCACGGGCCAAGAAGATCTTTTGACTTTTCCGGAGTCAGTTCCGGCTCCTTGTGTTTGGCCCAACGGATCACGGATTCGATCAAATTCACTTCAGCGACAGGCAGCTCCTCCTGGCCCACGATGAATTCCAGAACTTTTAGGCCACAGTCGAGGAAATTGGGCGAATCCAGACAACCAGTGACGCTCATGGAAAGAAACTATAAAACAGCAATAATTAGGGTTGCATTTGCTTACCACCCGTTTTTTCACCACTCAATTTTTATTTCTTCCGCAAGGAATTAATTTTTTTCCATTTTTCCCTTGTGCAAATCTAGAATTTGAGTCAGACTGGCCAAAATTTCCTCTAATATGCAAAATTTTGTCTTGAAAATTCTTATTTTCTCCTTCAAATTTTCAAGCAGAGTTCATGAGCAAGTAATTGAATACAACGGTTCAAACATTGACTGCAAGAAACTGATAAAAATTGAAAAAAACTGCCCTGCATTTGGTAAAAAAGTACATTATTAGTAATCCTGATACTCACCGAGCTCAAACAGCGCTCCAAATCCACGTCTGACTGCTCCTCCAAGAAAGTTAAGAGATCCCAAACATTGTTTTTGTTCATCTTGATCAAAAACGTCTTGTTGCATTGCTGCCTGATGGCGTCCATTTGGTACAAACTTGCAACCTTGTGGACTGCAATAACGTCCTTCATGTCCATGTTCTCAAAATCTAGCTTGTCGGTGTATGCATACCTAAAATGTTGAATAAAATAAAATGCCATTTAGTTGGAATGAAAAGAAAACCATACGTCAAAATCACAGCGAAAATGTTCGGGTCCAGGTTGCCAATGTCCAAAGAAAGGAAGCCATCGCCAGATTCATTCAGAGTCAGGTCGAACGCTGCGGTGAGCCTCCGCACAATCATTTTGTGGCATTGATACGTCTGTAAATCACAACGGAAGAGGTATTTTACTGTTTATCTTCCGATTTAACCCACAACTCAATTAATGACTTAAGGATGAAGTGGGGGAGGAGGTGATTTACAATAAAATCCAGTCCAGAATTGAATTTTTCGTGGCAAAAAATATATGAAACGAGGCCAAAAATACTCAGGTAATTTAACAGCCTTCCAAATTCCAAACACACCCTTAAAAAAGACAATATAAATTATTTTCAATCAAGTTTGGGTCAAAGCCGCTTATTAACTTGTATTTACGGGAAATGAACAAACAACGAAATCCACACACAAAAATGGAATAATTAAAAAAAATCAGGGTGCAAAAATTTATTTTTAATGCATAGAATGAAGGGAGCCATTTGCACAAACATCAACGGTAGATATGAGTTTCTGATAATAATTATAAAAACATCAATCTCGTTTAATTTACCCCCAAAAACCACCCCTGCGGAACCCAGCTGGAAGGAATGGGTTTCTTACACCTCAGAAGTATTAAATATCCATGATAGACCACGGTTGGATCGAATTTTACCGAAATTGGGGCAAAACTACTCGCATTGCAAGGCACCCTGATTGTCAGGGCGGTTAAAATTTCCCGTTTTTTAACGCTATTAGCTCAAAAATGGGGTTAAAACGTAACATAATTTTTTAATATATCATTCCTCATTGAATGAGGAACATTTTAGCTCTTTCAAATGCTCAAAATGGATTATGCTAATTTTTTTAAACGTTTGACCTCACTTTTTTATGGCCATGACCTTTGACCTACAAAAATGGCCATAATGTTGGGCTTAAAATAAAGAAGATTTAAAACTGCATTTTTTAATCAGAACAAAAGTTGCATCATTTGCCTAGAAAAAACTTAAAAAACACAATTATTTTAGTTAGTGGCAAATTTTAAACCCCTGTAAAAACGACAATTCTTGGAATTTTGGCCGGACATTTTAAGGAGCGACACAGGACTAAATGTGGCAACCCCTCCAGCAATTTTGGTCTAAAACCCAGGACCCATGCACCAAAACAAAAATTCTAAAGAATATGTAATAATTTACCTTAATTCGCTTGTCGTCACTGGCAACAGCGATTTTGAGATCGACGCCCAACTGCTTTTCGTACATGAACCACAGCTGATCCATCAAAGTCTTTCCGCTGCGCCAGTTGCAGTCCGTTGTTTCGGCGATTTCGATTTCCTCCGCGCTCGACATATTGCCGATGCCGACAGTGGAGAATTTGTCTAGAGCCTCCCTAATCGCTGACAACAACAACATGCAGGGTCCTTGTCTGACACTGCAATGCAAATCAAAAAGGTAAGGCGTGTAAAAAAAGTGATAATGTGAATCATACATACGCGCATTGTTATCTGAAGCTGCGAATTTTAAAGGTAACAACTCGAAACTTTGGTTGAGTACCAGAATCTAAAGGAGCAACCAGTGGCAGTGGGTGCGGTTAGTTGGACAATAAACACGCATGGTGCTGGTAGCGTGCGTCCTCTTCAGATCGTTCGCTCCACTACACATTCGCTGTTGGCGCGAGACTGAACACTGAGCACAGTTTCAAAGTTTAATTATGCGGGGAGAAGAGGCATTATAAATTTTTCTCATGATCGTGATCGGGGAAAAAACGCGAAATTTATCTGGGAACATTTTGAAACCAAATACGAGACGATCCGTTCAAAATCCTACGAGGATTATGTTTTTTAACTTTGAAAAACGTGATTTTTGCACTTTCTCCATAAGAATAACATGGGAAATCCCAAAATTCGCCATTTTTTACGCAAGAGGACTTACTATAGGTTTTAATCTGTTCCATCGCACGTGTATGTCCAACGCCGGTCTGGAAACCGATTTTCAGATTTTTCGCGCCCATAGAAAAATTAAATTTCATTTTTTACGATTTTTTCGCCTTCGCCACACGTGAAGTGCACACCCGAAAATGGTTTTCTTTCTATTTAAATTCGACCGTTCATCGCATCGTCGACCACGACGCCTCATCTGGCTGGCAATTTTTCCGACTCTTACCTGATATGCCCAAACGACCTTTTTCAGGGTTCCACGACCTGAGATCCGTTCCGAGGGCGGTTTTTATTGCTTTTTTTAATTAATTTCGAGCAAAGTTGTCGATAATTGGCCGCGGCTTTTCATCCTTGCCCTTCTGCGAACTTCCTCAGGTCACGTGACCTGAGATCCGTTTTGTGGTTTTGCCGGTCGACGGACCAGAAGTGCCCAAAGGGCAGGCAGGAAGCGCCCATCGGCCGCCCGGAGAGCCAAGCGGCGCTATTGCCACTTGTTTATTCTTAAATACATAAAATTCAAATTCAAATCATGCAAGAAATGGCAACAGAAGTCGTGTTTTAAAGACACAAAATAATATTTTAATTTATTTCAAAGTGAATATGGCTTGTAGGAAGAATAAATATTTTTAGTAATCGATTTAATTTTATTCAGCATTTTCTTCATGACAAGAATGTTACAAATTTGCTACCATACAACAAATCAAAAACATGTATTTCTTTGAGCATTAATATTGAACGTTTCCAGCGATCACAGAAATTTCAGAAATAGTGTAAAATATTTGAAAAACGAACAAATGGCGCAAAAGATACATCGGCAACGAGTTCAGATTTGGGTTTCTGGTGGAACTACAGAAGGCGAGCGTTTAAATTAGGCTCAAAAGCTCTTTCTGAAGGCTGGAGGTGAGTTCCAAACCCAGACCTTTCAAGTTTTAATTTGTACCAAAAGTTTCACAGCTGTCATTAATCACACGAAAAAAAAACTCAAACTTTGAGCCCCTATAAAATAGGCGATTTCGGAGATTTTGCCCTTAAATTTAGGTTTCAACAAAGGATCACTAATAGGGCAACACAAGTAACAAATTTCATTGAAATCAGATGACACGAGCCAAGAGTTAGTTGGGTGATCTAATTATTAATTTTAGAATACGGTCCTCTTAATTTATCACATCCTCTCTTTGACATGATGGAAAAAAATAATTGCTTTGTTAAACAAAAGCGATGAGAAACAAACACGAAATTTTAGTTTTTTTTTCAGTCTATGTGCGCTCCTTGATTTTGAAAAATATGGCTTCAATTGGGTCAGCGCCATGTGTGCTTTTTTTAGATTCATTCACCTTAAACTTGACGTGGCAATCGTCGACAGAAACCGAACTCGGTCGAGTGTAAAGCATGTAATTTCCTGACTTGCGCAAAACCACCTCCAATATGTACACCTTTCTTGCTTCCAACCAAAAGGGTTTCTTGAACATCACATCAAAATGTTTGTTTTGTCCATTTGGAGCATTTTGAGTGTAGGCCATATAGGCACACTGCGACTTCTTTTTGTCGGTGACTTTCAGCAGTCTGACAAACATGGCCTCCTGGTAATTGCCAGGCTCGCACTTATCTGGAGTCGATTGGGACGTGATCCTAACTCCTTTGATACCTACTGCTTTTGACACTTCGATGTTGACTTTAATCTCTCCTGGATCTTTACTAATTGATAACATTTTGGGTTCATGATTGGGATCAGCATCACGGCAAACAAGCAAAAAATCAGGCTTCGTAGACGTCGAAGGAGCCTTCTTATTCTCGACCTCATTTGTTTTTGTTGGATTTGTCTCCACAGCAGCTGCTGCACTGGGCTCCACTTTTTTTGGAGGAGACGTTGAACTTTCTCGCTGTTCCTCCGAGGAAGGCGTGGACGAATCTGTCTCAAGTTCCATATATTCCAGGCTCATCCTGGGAGTGGCCAATTTGCAAATGTAATCTGGTAGAGGCATCGCTTTGTTTCCAGAAGAAATGATGTTGATCAGAATGGAGAAACAGTCCTCTTGGAGCAGCAATCCGCTGAGGGCGACGACTTCGGTGAACTCGGCCGGAGTCAGGCACAAAAAGCGGATTTTCCCCAAGCACGGGCCAAGAAGCTCTATCGACTTTTCCGGAGTCAGTTCCGGCTCCTTGTGTTTGGCCCAACGAATCACGGATTCAGCCAAATGCACTTCAGCGACAGGCAGCTCCTCCTGGCCCAAGATGAATTCCAGCACTTTGAGGCTGCAGTCGAGGAACTTGGGCGTATTCAGAAAACCAATGTCGCTCGTGGAAAGACACTGGAAACAGAAATTAGGACAATGAAGAGCAGTGTGGCATTAAATTTGCTTTATTTTTACTAATTTCTTGCGCAAGAAATTCAAGAAATGAATTTTTTACATTTTTCCCCTGCTGTGAAAATTTATTCGTGACACTCACCAAGCTCAAACAGCGCTCCAAATCCACATCCGGCGGCTGCTTCTCCATGAAAGTTAGCAAATCCCAAACATTGTCATTGTTCATCTTGACCATAAACAGCTTGTTGCATTGCCTCTTGACGACGTCCATGTTGTACAAATTGGCAAACTCGTAGACTGCAAAAACGTCCTGTAGCTCCTCAACATTTAGCTTTTCCGTGTATGCAAACCTTAAAATTTCAATCAAATTAAAATAAAGCATTTTTTGATTGAAAAGTGAGTCATATATACTTCAAAATTTCAGCGAAAATGTCAGGATCCAGGTTGTCAATGGACAAAGAAAGGGAACCACCGTCAGGTTCATCGAGATTCGCGTCGAAATTTGGGGAGAGCCTCCGAACGATCAATTTGTGGCATAGAAACGTCTGTAAATCACAACATATAGAGGTATTTTATTGTTAAAATTCCATTTTTTAGAAAATTATTACTTAACGGAAGTGAGACAAATATAAGATCAAGTCAGAACTGAAAAAATCATGAAACGACACCAAAAACATTCAGTTAATTTAACAGTGCTCCAACCACTGCCTTGAATATTGAAAATAATTATTTTCAATCAAAATAGGGTCAAAGCCCCTTTTGATTATGTGAATTGAACGATAAACAATGATAAAATCCGCACAATTAAAAAAATCTTGATATTCAGGGTGCAAAAACCACAATTTAATTTTAAAATGAGGTTTAAACATTTTTTATGTCATTCCCAATTAAATGGGGAACGTTATGGCTATTTAAAATGCTCAAAATTGATTTGCTACATTTTTTTACCTCTCTTTTATGACCTACAATTGTTTGACGGGAAAAATAATATTTTAGACAACAAAAATATTTAATTTTGCCTCAATCAGAATAAAAGTTGCATTGTTGACCAGGTTAAATTTAATTTTTGTAAAAATCCCAAAAATCAAAGGCCCGCTCTTTATAAAATAGAAAATTCTTGGAATTCAGGAATAATATGCGGCAACCTTTCAGCAAATTTCGTCTAAATCTGCACCAAAAAAATAATACCTTAATATGCTTTTTGTCGCCACTGACAACAGTGATTCCGAAATCGACCCCCAGCTTGTTTTCGAACATGAACAACAGCTGTTCTGTCAGAGTCTTTCCGCTGCGCCAGTCGCAGTCGGATAGTTCGACGGTTTCGAATTCCTCCTCGCTAGACATCTTGCCGGCAGTGAAGAATTTGTGGAATTTGTCAAGTAGAGCCTCAATACTAATAGCTGAGAATAACATGCAGGGCACTAATCCGACTCTGCAACATGCAAATCAAAAAGGTTAGAGGGTTTTAAAAGCGAGATAATGTGAACAATCATACGCGCATTGCTGTCTGAAGCTGACGAAGCTGAATTTAAGTAAGGTAACTTCTCCTGCAACAATGGGTTGAGCACCAGAATCGCAAAATGCAGCCAGTGAGTAGTGTGCGCGGTGTGAGACTGACAATGAGCGACTGTGACTGTGCGTGGGCGGCGGGGTAGGAAAATAAAAACGCATGGTGGAGAAATGGGTAGCGTGCAGATCTCTCGCTCTTGGCGGGGAGGTCTCGCACTCCTCAATCAGAAAAGGGATAATTAATATATTTTATTATAAGAGCATTGATTCTTCCCATTCTGACTGAAAATTGGCATGGTTCAAGCAAACTCAGCAAAATTTACAAAATATTTTCGGCATTGAAATATGTCAAAGGGCAATGGTGTCTATTTTTGTTTTCAATTACAATTTTGGGAAAAATTAGCTCCTAATGATTTTGGAATTAAGAAAATGTGCTTAAAAGCTGTTGAATGACGTGTAAATTTTTTGTGGTTTTTCTTTTTTGTTTATTGGAAGTTGCACTCAGTACACAAATTTTTGCAACGTTTATGGGTGTATATTTTCCACCCCTTTCAATCCCCTGTTGCAACTTAAGTAGCTAAAATTGTTTTAAAGTGAGCCATTAAATGCCTTTTTTAAACATTAATGAATCCTCGATATAAAATTTAAATTAATATTACTTAATTCACCAGTTGCATAAACCCTAAGTGTTCGAAGCCGCCAACAGATGGCGCCACCGTAGACTTTCGATTTTAAGGCACTTCCGCTGCGATTTCAGACTCAATCTAGCTACTGTGCATTCTTCAATTAATTTGCTATTTTTTGACGTGCTGAAAACCAAAATCGGTTCAGCCAATCGCCGTAGAATCGTGAAAAACTATTTTTTGAAATAAAAAATCTTTTCCAACGTTTCTACGGCGAATGGCAGAACCGATTTTGGTTTTCAGCACGTCAAAAAAAGCAAATTAATTGAAAAAAGCAAAATAGCTAGATTGAATCTGAAATCGCAGCGGTAATGCCTTAAAATTGCTTAAAACAATATTTTTGAAGAAAGTCTTTGGATGCGCCATCTGTTGGCGGCTTCAATAATAGCGGGGAAAAATAATAGACTGAAATTCAAGCAAGATTTGAAATTTTATTTGATATATAGCAGTGCTTTTTGACAATATGATCAAAGAGCCATAATTTTAAAATTTATTTAAATTAATATATCCTATTTAAATAAATATGTTTTGTGCTTCGTCTGTTTTGTAAAAAAAAAAACGAAAAAAATTAGGCTAAATCGAATTGGATCATTGAGGGAGTTCCAGAAGAGCATGAAAAGTGGATTTTCTTGCTGTCAACTTACAGCAGATAAACAATCATGCCCACATTAATGTTTCCTGGTCTCACTCTTTGTATACAAAACGATTTTCATACTGTTTTTTTATATATATAAATTACGATTTAAACATCACAAAATCTCTCCTGGAGTACATATTTAAATTGAATTCGCGATCGCAGTTAATTCTATTTTAAGAGCCACCAGCGGAAGTTCGGTCTATGTCCTCGATTCACGACTGTCCTGGGAGTGTCCAGTTTACAAATGTAATCGGGAAGATGCGAGACTTGTTTAGTTATGATTGAAACTAAAATAGAAAGGCAATCTCCTGGCGGGAGCAACTCGTGCTTCTGGGTTATTTCGTTGAACTGACCCGATGTCAAAGACAAAAAGCGAATTTTTCCCAAGCACGGGCCCAAAAGTTGTTTCGATTTTTCCGCATTCAGATTAGGCTCCCTGTTTTTGGCCCACAGGACCACAGACTGGATCAAAGTCATTTCGGGGACAGACAGCTCCTCTTGGTCCAGAACGAATTCGAGCGCTTTTAGGCTGCAGTCCTTGAATTTTGGAGACTTCAAACAAACGTCAATGTTTTCGGCTAAAACCTGAACAAAACAAATAAATATCAGCATACAAATTTAGAAAGGAAAATGCGGATTTGCTCACTCTTCTTGCTAAATCCTGCAATTTTGGCTCGTCGTCGTTCATGCAATCAATGAGGTACCAAATGTTGTCTGCGCTAACTTCCAATTCGATCAACCAGTCGCATTCCTTACTGACCCTGTTCATGTTGAATATCTTGGCCACTCTGCTGACTGCGATGAGCTCTTGCAGGTCTTTAGCCTTAAGTTCGTCCGTGTATCCAAACCTGAATGCCATCAAAAAATGTGTTACTCACAGGGGAAATTGTTGAGCGCATATTTGTCAATTTTCAAAATCCGAGCGATGTTCGGAATGCTCTGCGGAAGCAATTCTGAGCATTTCGAATCCAGAATTTTATAATTCCTTGCATTTCATCAAAATCCCTCAATGCGGCGATGGTCCTTTTCTCCCAGGATTGCAACAAACACGCATTTATTTCAGAAAATATTTTTACCAGTTTCTTGCTGACCTTGGTTTTTAATAATTTTTTAATTATGGCTCATGAACTCGACTCGAAAATTTCTCATAGAGACATTTTTGAGGAAATTAGGCAGAAAAAAGCAATTTTAAAGAAATAAATCTGCACAGCAGGAAATTTTAGATTTTCACGGAAACGGAAAAAATCCGCGCAAGAAATTAGAGGTAAAAGCTTCTCCCAATGAGCTTTCGTGAGCCCATGTGAATATGATTAAAACAAAGGACTCACCTCAAAATGACTTCGAAAACTTCAGGATCAATTTCACCGATATCCTCAAAAATAGTTGGCTGAGGCTGTACGTCAATTTCTTCGGTTACAAGCCTTTGATAAATCAAGCTGTGGCAACGAAAAACCTGAAATCAGATAAATTTAATTAAATACCAGACCCGAGTTGAATTACATACACGCGAGCTACTAAAAATAAAAAGACGTTGAATGCATTTAAATCAATCAAAATTAAAATAAATAAGTTAAATAATAACCTTTTCTCCGTCACCCGAGATAACAATGTTGAGATCAGTCCCGTGTTGAGCTTCGTACATGCCCCAAAGCTGTTCGGTGAAGGTTTTTTTACTGCGCCAGTCGACTACTTCGTTATCACCTGACATTTTCAGATTTTCTTACAGAAAAAAATCAAGGAAAAAATAAAACTGCGTGTTAAGCACGTTAAAAGAACGACGAATACAAATTAGTTTTCAGGTGCAACTCGAACTGCGATGAACCACGCGAAACGTCTGTACTCAGTCAGATAAGGAGAGAATATAAATTGCGAGCCTCTACTCTCCTTAGACCTTTATAGACTCGGTCCAAATGGAAAAATGCGGTTAACACGCGTCATCTGAAGATACTCTTCCAAACTAATAAACTCTCAGCGCCAAAATTTACCTCTGGTCGCCCAGGTGCGATATTTTATGAATTAATTTTCTATTTCATTCTCTCTCATTTTTAAAGACCGTCTTTGACAAAGTTTCTGAGCACACTAATCGATTTTCGAGGGTCGAATTAAGTAAAATGGATATTTTTTCCGACCAAAAAGTCCCGCGCAACGTGCGAACCTTTTTTCCCGCCAAAACAATATGAACGTAAATGCGAAAAGTGCGCATGCGTCAGAGCTGGTTTGAGCCTGTATGAATGTCTCCTTTTTCAGATTCAGCCAGCTGTGACGCATGCGCAGTTCTCACATTCATAATGTTTTGGCGGGAAAAATGTTGCTGGACTTTTTGGTCGGAAAGTACCCACCTAACCTAATTCGACCCTCAGGAATCGATTGGTGTGCTCAGAAACTTCGTCAAAGACGTTCTTTAAGAGGGCTGAGATAATTTTATTTTTCAGTAAAAAGTCCGACAGCAAAATTCGAAGCTTATTTAATAAAATGAAACCTAGAGCTGCGTAACATAATCTTCGTCTGCAATGGAAAACCGCGACATCATGCAGAGTCAACCGCATTAAGCAGACAAAAATGCTCACTCGTTTATATTCGAATGAAGAGAGAAAAAGGTCACTTAATCGGAGCAGCAAAAATATATTTCATGCTTTGTTCAAGGCCAGAATAAAAATACATGCAATTCAGTGTAATGATAACTTGAAGAGCGTGCCTCTTTGGTTGTAATAATAACAGAAAAAATATAAATATACAGGTGTGGAATAATAAAAGTCGTTTTGTGTGATTCAGCACTGCTTTTAATTCCTCGCAGACTTATATCAGCTTAAAGTCGTTTCACCGCTTAATTTATTACGTATCTAATCTTAAAAGGACGAGATTTCAAAGTGATACTTTTTGCTTTGTACTCATAAACTTGGTAGTTCAATCATTAAAACTCCTTTGCCATAGAAAGGAAATTTTGGTCGTCTAATATTTTTTTGTCCACTTCACTTCCTGGGCACCAACCGGATCGCCAGGGGCTGGTTCGGCACGCTGACCATCTTCAAAACAATGTCCACCTCCTTCTTCGGGTTGACCAACTCAATTTTGAACTCACTCATCAACTGCAATCACCAAAAATACGTTTAAATTATAATTTATTAAAATTAAATTATAAACTCTTGCCTGTGTTAGAAGTTCAAAGATTTGTGTTTCGGCAAGTTTGCGTCCGATACACGAGCGGGCGCCCAGACCGAAAGGAATGGCGCCACTCGCCTGCGTCACCCCCAAAAGGCCATTCTGCTGGGCTGTTTTGCGCGACCACCTTTCAGGCCAAAACCGCAGCGGGTCTCGGAAATTGTTTGCATCACGGCCGCTCGTGAATAACGACAGTAGCACTAAACTCTGAAATAAAAAGGTTATCAGTCAGCATTTGTCCATTTTTTGTTGTCTGAATATGCCAATCAGGAAGAAAACCCTTTCCACATCAAAATATCGTGAAAAAATTACGATTTTAGGGGTGCAAAAATGGGGTTCAAGGGGTTGACTGTCTAGTGGAGGGCGAGAATAGTCTAGCGGTGTGCTGTTTTTGAAAATCTGATCATTAGAAGCTAAGATTTGGGAATGCAAACAATTTTTAAAAACCCGAAAAAGCACAATTTTTTCATTTTTAATTTTTTAATAAATAAATCAGGTAAAACTCTGTTCCAAATTTCTACCCATCTTAACTAATTTTTCGTGCTCTACAAAATGGCAATATCGAAATTAAAATATTTTAATTTTTTCATTTTAAAATTTGAGTTTTATTTTGAAAATTTGATTTTAGTGACCTTGACCTTTGGCCTGCGACTTTAAGGTCAACAGGAAAGTTATTCAAATTAATGAGACGAGTTTTTTGGTGTCAGAATTTTTGGTCTACGACCAATTTGAACCAATTTAGGGAAAAACTAAAAATCTCGCAAATTTGTAAAAATTGGGGATTTCTCCCCGGAGCATAGTTTCATTTCAAAAAAATCCTTTTTATTATTGAAAAATGTTTTTAAAATAGTTGGATGACTTTTCCTATTCATTTTTTACAAAAACCCTTTTAATTCCTTTTTAAACCCACACCCCAATTTTTATTTCATCTTTTTTATTTTTCAAACGTACCATAGCTGGAATTCTGTATCCCGAGATCCTAGATTCTTCCGGCAAAATTCGCGTGAGGAACGGCGCCACGGGGTAGAGGCGCATCGACTCCTTCAGCACGCCGCGCAGCAAACTCGGGTCCTTGAAGGCGCGTTCTTGCGCTTCAGGATTTTTGGCCAGCAGGTATAACGTCCATTGCATTGTGACCGCGCTCTGCAAAATAACCAGAGTTACGAGCGCGAAAATTCGTGCAAGTCCTGGCTTACTGTATCTCCGGCCGCCAAGATTAGGTCGGCGATGATTCGCACGGCGTCTTTGAGTTCAACACCCGCGGCCAGCATTCTATCGAGCATTCCGTCGCCGCCGCGTGAAAAAGGAAGCAGATCCAGCACCATAGCCGAGGCTGTCGTGGCGGAAAGGCAACAGAATTAACTTTCATTCATGGATGGTTAAGTTTTAGAATTTGCGAAATTAAAGAGTTTTTATTGATTTCGTTGGTGTGCGAAATTTGAAGAAAAAATATCTTAATTTTGTAATAAATCTCGATTTTACAGTAGGGAGATTAGTATGCAAGCTTGTGAGCTGGTTTTCTCAAAATTAAGTGCTCGAAGCCACCAACAGATGGCGCCACCGTATACTTTCGTAATAAATTTAATTTAAAGCAATTCCGCTGAGATTTCAGACTCAATCCTGCTACTCTGCATTCTTCACTTAATATTTTTTCTTTTGACGTGCTGAAACCCAAAATCAGTCCAGCCATGCGTCGTAGAAACGTTGAAAAAGATTTTATATTTCAAAAAATAGTTTTTCTCGACTCTCCGGCGATTGGCTTGACCGATTTTGGTTTTCAGCACGTCAAAAGAAAGCATTTTAATTGGAGAATGCACAGTGGCAAGAGTGAGTCTGAAATCACAGCGGAAGTTAATTAAAATTAAATTTATTAATAAAGTATACGGTGGCGCCATCTGTTGGCGGCCTATACAACTGGTGTATTATTTTAGTGGAATTTTTCTTACATAAAAAGGCTTTGTGAAGAGATTAAACCAAACATATTAATACTAATCACCTGAAAATTGTTTATAATCCGTTATATATTGATAAATAAACACCAAAATCTGAGTAAAGTGACCTACATTTTGAAATATTTTCGTGACTAGTGCGATATCAATTCACTTTCACATATTTTTTGTAATATTTTAATCACAAAAGATAGGCTCAACAAATAGTTGTGCGTCTTCAACCAGTAGTGTGATACAAATAGACACCAAGCAGTGACGTTGATGATTTTTTACCTCCGTGCACGGCGTGACCGACAGCCAGCTCGAATCTGGACCAGGCGGGTAGTTTGATCGCCCTGGCCAGTCTGGCGGGCAGCAGCGACAATTTGGCCGACTCGCAGAAGACCTGGCGCACCTGCTCGCTGAGCCTTTGCATGCCCGGCAGTTGTCGTATGGCCGCCACGTTCTCTTTGTATTTGCTTCCGCCGACCAAGCTGGCGACCAACACTGGAATTATTTTTGTAAGAAAAGCCTGCATTTGAGGGTAGCAAACGAAACACTAACCTTCTGTGGACCACTGGTACAGGGACTGCTCGAGCCGGGGGACCTGTTTGTTGGCGTGTTGACGCCAGCTGGACACCAGGTCGGCGGCAACCAGGCGGCACGGCTCTTCAAACGCATTGTCGTCTCGCAGCATTATGGGATTCATGATTCGACGGAAGTGCAGCCACTCTTCGCCATTCCTGCAACACACCAGGCAAAATAAACATTTCAATTTGTTCACAATTCATTTTATTCTATCCAAATTGGCAATTTTGAAAGCGTGAAATTACTATCAAATTCAAAGTTCGCGCTTTCCTGTAAAAATTAAACCAGTATGTTTTCATGAAATCGCACCCCACGAGGTACGGGGGGAAATTAACTCGTGAATTTGATTTATTTTTTGTTAATTTTATAACTAAACCCGCGTAAAAATTAGTTTTTTTAAAAAAAAAAAAACAATTATTTTGTCGAGTTGCAAAATTCACGTCTTTAAAAAAAAAGTCCTCGGTGCGGAGGCAAGTGGCCCTTGAGTGGGCTGGGTCCCTGTGCGGCCTGGTGAGCCCATGTTATCCGTTCGCGGTGTTATTGGGACCCGGGTTTCAGCATTCGTGCCAGTGCAGTGCGCGCCCTTCCCGGTCCTCCGGTTCTCGGATAAAAAGAGCAAAAAAAAAATTTTAAAAATACCAATGCAATTTTTTATGTTTTGCCCACTTAGTTGGCCTACTTTTTGAGCAAAAAATAGGGGACCTTCTTTGTCAAATTTGAATGTCCTTGGGGGGTCACCGAAAGTGACCTCGGGGATGATCTATAATAAAATATATGAAATGATTGTGTAGGGCTGTGAAAATAATAACACGGTGTTTTTCTGGAAATGGTCTACTATTTTTAGACTGTTTGTTGCGGCAGTTTCTTGTACTCTGTGACCCGCCTTGCCGCACACAACAAAGCAGCCGATTAAAATGGTTCTTGATACGGGCGCCTGGTCATGGCGCCTCTAGGGTCAAAGAGTGCACAACACTGTTATTTAGTGCAAAATAGACGTTTTTTTAGAAATTACCGGCTCAAATTTGCAATATTTACAAAAAATGTAACGATTTTTGCATTTTTTTCAATGAACGTCAATTTCCTAGTGAGAAATGCATCAAATAAAAGCACATTTTTAAAAGTTATTCTCTTCGTTTGCGAAATTGTAACAAAAAAAGCGCTAAATCTATTTTTAAGCTATGAACAATCATAAAATATCTGATAATTAATTTTTTAATACTCGTTCTTGCATTACCACGCCGATAAACACCACGCGGTAATTTTTCTCTCATTGGAAATCTCTGTAAACTATTTCTTTTGGCTCCATTTCCAATCAGGATAAAAGCAACAACTAGTTTCAATTTAGACGATTTGAGACGCTCTACACGGTTTTAGTCGATTTAAAGTATGGTTCAAATGGCTTAAAATTCACGATTCGTGCTCATTTGCTCAGAAAAATAGTCAATCGTCTAAATTAAATGGAATTGTGTAGCTTTACCTGGAGCGAAGAATTTAAACAAATCCGAGGGGGTGGGGGTTGGAAAGGGTCGCTTTGGTGCCTTAAAACTGCACTCTTTGGGTATTTTAAAATTTTGTTTTGAGCGGAATTTCTCGTACACAAAGATAAATTTATATAACAAATTATCTTTCCACGCTCCAAGTAAAAATAAATAAACAAACAAAACTGGCTGAAGTGTTGTAACACTTTCATTGTTTTTTTATGCTTTATCACGGTGCACACTTAATGTGATCCATTTTAACTCTTTGACTCGAGGCAAGGCTAACAAAAAAAAGCTTCCACCCCTATTTGCTCATCCCCTAATAGGTGCGTCGACCCCACAAAATTTTTGTTCAGGTGCTCATTTTATTACGCTACATTTTCACGGCCCATAAAACCCTGTTAAACGAGCATGTTTTTTCCCTTTTTCGACGCTTCAAAAATTCCAATTCATTACATGTATGTACGAAAATAAAAATAGCCATTTACTGGACAGTTATGAATGATCTAGGAAGCCGCGTATCAGACGAACAATAATTTTTAGATTGACTTTTCTAATAGCACAAAGCGAGGCCGCGAAGGAGCAGGATCTCGGCGCTTATACAAGAGCCAAATCCTTAGCTCATTGTTGTGCTTCCCACACGCAGGCAGGCAGGCATATCGTGTCGTTTTTTACACTGATAATAGACTCGCGTTCGCGATCGGAGAGGTCACTTGGTTTGAAAAATCAGCTCGCGCGCGCCTTTGAAAAGGTGAGATTTACCAAGGCTATGCTCAATAATTCGATTTATTTGCCGCGCGGCAGCTGCCGGCCAGTATACCAATGACAGGACACGTGCTGCCGCTTATTTTTTCTCCCGAGAATTGCCCCCGTCCACCGCAACCCTGGATCCAGGTAAAAATAGACATTCCTGTGCATCGAATAATGCAACACGGAGAGAAATTTAGTGAGAGAATTCAATCGCTTTCTCGCGGCTCGTATTTTCCCTTTTAATTTGAAAGCACTGCAGGTGACAAGAAACAAATATTTGGCTGAAACACGATGAATGAACCCTGCCGGCCGCGCGAAATGAGCGAGGTGAACGTTCGCGAGCAACCGCTACCGCGCGCGCTGCTGCGGATCCGCCTTCCTTCAGATACAAACAACTCTTTTTTTTATTTATATTCTTCTTCTCACTTGCAAATGGACAGACGGAATTTGTCAGCGCAATTTTTGATATTCAGTGATGCAGAGACGCGCCGACCGCCGAGATTGAAACGCGCGTCTCGATATCTTTTTTATGTAAATATGAGAGTGAAAATTTAGGCGCGTGCGGTCTGGTGTCGCGTCGGCTGCGGTGACATCACTAAATAATAATAATATCGGCCGGCCGGCGTCCGTGCCCTTGGCAACCACGGGTTCTCGGTCACAGGTCAAGGTCACTTTCATTCAACTCTTTTAGAAACGCACGTGCCACGCAATTATGACACGTGGAAGAGATCTTTAATCCTGATGTGCCAACAAATTCGAAAAATTCGAAGCCGCCGAGTCATCGGGGACTTTGAGAGAGTGCTGTGTGGAGCTGCCGCAGTTGCTGATTACAAGTTTGTTTACAGCTGATTGGAAAAGTCCTTGCGCCGACCTCCGCCGGGTCACATTTAACGAGACAATTGCGCGCCTTCGCTAAAACACAGCTCTTTTTCGCCATGCCAGTATGAATAGGCTGTCTGCTGCAGAGATAACGAGTAATAATAATTTACCCCTGGCCTGGCAGACGTAATATTCAAACTTAAATAAATATTTTTGCATCCGCTGCAGCTTTTTATTTTATCTCGGCGATGATTCATTAATTTATAATTACGCAAAGGTCGGCCTGACGGTCAGCAAAAAATTTCTACAATAAATTCGCGACTCACATGAAGAGCAGTCCGCGTTTGCATCCGTAAAGTTCGTTGTAGAGCATCCAGGCTTCGGGCAAGGTGTTGCGAGGGTGTTTGCCTTCAAGCTGGAAAACGCGTCGCATCTCGAGCGGCTCGGCCACGAAGTAGGCATCCACGGGTCCGATGGATTCTCGGTAGACGGGGCCGAGCTGCTTGTGCCTGAAGTCGGCGTACCGGTGCAGCTGGGCGGTCGACCCTCGCAGCAGCAGCGACAGGGTGGTGCCCACCAAGGGCAGGCCGCGGGGGGCAGGAGGCTCGCGCACCACCTCCACGCCCACTGCATCGCTGAAATTAATTTAAAATAAAATAACAGACATGTCATAATAATTATTATATCAGGAGGTGTTACAAGAGAATTGTTTGGAATACCGAAGCGCTTATTTCAGTTGGAGCGAGTAACGGTGCACGTTTATTGCGCAGAGAGAGCAGCAAACGCGCGCGGCATGCGTGATTTCAATTCCTCGCCGAGAGATGCACCGTAAAATTGGTTAATGATGCAAAGATGAATTGGTCGAGACTGAATTTTTTTATACCCAGCGCCGAAATCTTTTGTGCTTTATTGCAATTGACCGTCTCACCCTCCCCTTGGCTCCGCCGGCTCCATTGACTGCCGACGCACAAATCACCTTTTGTGTATTTTGCCGCCAGATCTGTCCAAACGCTAAACCTGGCGTGTTTTTCCTTTCAACGATTAAAATTTTCCATGCTGATAACAATGAATAAATACGCAGAAATTGTTAAAAATTAAGATAAAATCAAGGTGCTCCGAATTTAACTTTGAAATTCAATGTCAACATGCAAGCCTATCTAATCTGTCGACTCTTGTACTTTTAAAAACTCATTTTGGTTGAACCAGTGCAAGTAAAAAATAAAAAAAATTAAAAAAGAAACCTCACTACTCGCTTAATGGACGTATTTTTCCACAGTGTCCTCATCAAGCCCTGTATTATATTATTTTTTTACCGTGTAATATCGGCGGCGTGCGAGATGGTAGCCCGGAGGCGGCGAGGGATGAAGCTGCTGCTACCCCCGGAGGCGGTGCAGCGGGGACAGGTCTTGGGTAGCACCTTGTTCAGCATGCTGCGCGGCGCGAGTCGGTGAAAAAGCAGCACGGCGGCGCGTTTAGCTGTGGTGTGGAGCGAGCACGACTGATGGTCAAAAAGCAAGCAGTGTGCATGCACGTACGGCGCTCGAGCCCCTCCAGTGCGGGGGCGGCGCCTCGCAGCCTTTAAAGGTTCCCTCGCGCCCCACGTACGTGTGCGCCTCCGCACCCGAAAACGCCACAAAATAATTCTTTTTCATGACCACACAATTTGTTAAATATAAACAGAGACGGTTGCATGGTTTATTGTGTAAATATTTAATAATTGTTTATTGGCTCAACGCAATTCTAAAGAGGCTATATTACAAATATTTACTTTAAAATTTTGTGATCAAATTGACGTAATTGGATTTTTATTATTATGCTTGTATTACTTTGTAGAGGAGGAATAAACAATAATAATAATTTTTATCTTACTAGAGCAAGTGTACAAGTTAATTAATAATTATTTTTATGAATGCAATAAGTAGTTGATCGATAAAAAATTTCAATAATAAAAAAAGGAACGTGCTTTACAGTAAAAATTTAAATTGTTCAAGTTTTCTCCGAAATTTCCAGCGCTTGACCACATTTTCTTGGCAGATTTCGATTATTCTCGTCAATAAACTCTTTGTTGTTTTGAAATAAAATCAGGTTTAAAAAGGTACAGCGCTATTTAGGTCAATTTTGGCTTCGACTGATTCCTAACGGTTGAATTTATGCATCGGCAACAAAGATTTTCCAGGATTTTGCGGCATTCAGAAGGAATTCGCCACGACTATTTCGCTGCTCTTTGATTTCGGCTACTCACAACTTGGCGTTCCTTGGGAAATCCATCGAAAACCGTCGAGGTTTGAACCAATTTGATGAGATGACACGCATTTTGAGGCAGGCAAGAGCAGACACTGGCGACAAAATATATTATGTCACAGCAATGAAATTCAGAAAATTCCTCTCCGCTTTGCATAAGGAACTCAGCGCTGATACACGCAGCCGCAAATCAAAAAATGGACAGAGTTCCTTCTTCCACCACTTCCACTCATGGAATCAAATATTTATTATTCTAAAATTTTACAAATGTTCGGTTCAAAAATCTCAGCATTGCAGCCGTTGCAATCTTCAATTAAATAAATTTAATGCGGTCAATCAAACGGCAATTATTGTGAACAATGGAGTTGTTGAATCACGGCACGGACATCAGTCTAATACCGTTCGTCGTAAAAGTGGCCGTCAAGTAAGTGCAATTTTCGCCCCTGCTGCTTTTAAAGACGTCGATCTCGTGTATATTGTCGACGGAATGAATTTCAAGAAGAGAAACCGCTCCCGACCAGAGCAATAATCAATTCAATGCTGTCCGCCACAGTCAAGCAGCAGAATTTGAATTGAAGATGCGGCATAGATCTCTATTTTAATTGCTGAGCGACACTATTATACAAAGTATGTAAATAATTTACGCACGAAACGACCTCTAAGAATATTATTATTTGTCGCTAAGGGGACTATGACATCGCACTTTCATTTTTTTTGTCTCAAGTTTAAATGAATAATGTAAAAATAGCCCATCGATTTATTTCTTTCTTTTATTCAGTCGATATTTTTACAGATGAAATAGTTGACCGAGTCGAGGCAGGAGAAATCGAACAGTTTCTTGCCGCAAATAACAATGCACGTCGACGAGTGTTTGTCGTAGTTGCTCGGCTGACCGACTCCCCAGAATCGCTGCTCAACCCGTTCTCCCGGACTGCCGTCTCGGTCTCGCCAATGGAACTGTCCGGGCACACGCCCGAAATCACTTCCTCCCGTCCAGTAGCACTCACCTTAATGAAGAAGAAAATTAATTAATTAAAATTCAGTTTGTCGCAACGAATATTAAATTTGTTACCTTTATGAGGGAGCAAATCCCAGAGTAATCTGATTTCCGCCTCGCTTTTGATGGAGGCAAGGGTCAGATTCAGCGATTCGCAGAATTCTTCGGCAGCGTACCAGGTATTCTGTAGGCAAAATTGGAAGTGTTTTCAAATAATTATAACCTAAATTAATAGTAATACCACTTCCTCGCTGAAATAGTAGTTGTGGTTGACTTGCTTTTCTTCCAGAACAAGCTCGGTTTCTTCCTCGGTCTGGTTTGTTGGTGCTTCCATGGTTTCTAATAATTTTTTTAATTTTTATTCCGTGTAAAAAGTAAATATTAAGCCTCACCATTTCCAAGTGGTGACTCGTAATCTGGTATTTCAGCATCTTCCTCGACGGACACCAACTTCGGAGGCTGAAAAATATTTTTTTTATTAGAATATCAAACCGTTTTCATTTTTTTAACCTTAATAATCTCCTGATCATCAGTCAGGACTAAGTTCGTGGGTTCTCCTGCTCCTGGCGCCTCTTTTTCTGTTGAAATCACCCCCTGATTGCTTCTGAGTTGATTTAAAAGCTGTAAAACCTTTTCCAGATTCTCGTCGACCTTATTCAGCCTCTGAGAGCAAAACGTGTTACAAAATTAAATATAAAAATCTAGAATTAAATCTTTACCTGGTTGCCAACGGTCAGGACTGAGATAAAATACGTCTCGATGGTTCTGCATTAAAAAAATACGATTGTGAAAGAATTTAAGAAGAGGAATAAAAATTATAAACCTGAAATAGTCTGCGAGCTGAGCGTGGGTTTTCGCGAAATACTTCTGCGTCGCCACATTGTCGCTGCAACTAGGCGCGTGCTGCTGTTAAAGAGTGTAAAAAACACTGAAAAATAATATTGAAAAACTCACCGTTGATGAAGAAGTAAGAGATATAAAAGCCAGAAGGATGAATGCAAAGACAGTCCTACGCATTCTGACTAGAGCTAACAATAAGGGATCTACGACTGATAATGAGCTGCGAATGCCATCCCACGATGCATATATATCCTATTTTTCTCCCTTGACTCATGACTTTCATTCAAAAAAACTCTTCTACCATTGAACTCTGATTGTGAGGAAATGAAGTGAATGAAACAGAGATGTAAACAACAGGAAGGAGAATAAAAAATAAAATATTGTCACAAATTTGATGGAATTTTTTCGAGGATTGCCTTACTAATTAAATAGTTTAAAAGCGATTTTTTAAAGAATTCAATATTTTAATTAATGTGAGCGTTTTAGAGGCTTCCAATTAACAGGGTTGCAATAAATGCGCTTTTAAAAAATGCTTTATTTTCAATTTTTCCCAGTTTCTTGCAGTTTTCTAATTATTTGCTCATGACCTCAACTTGAAAAATTGCCAGATATAAATTTTTTGAGAAATTGAGGCAGCAAGTGGCAATTTAAAAGAAAAAAATCTGCTCAGTAGAGGGAAATTTTGACCACTCCAACCGCAAATTTTAGTTTTTCCCGGGGAAAAATGGGTAAAATTCATTTCTTGCACAAAAGAACTCGGTAAAAATCGAGTGGTAATGCAACCCTGCCAATTAAAAATTTTTTTACATCACAAATTCAATAATAATTTGAAAAGCTAAAACTTTTGGCAAATGAAGTGGTTGGAGAAGGAGCATTCCTGGTCGAAAAGGTGTCCGTTGTTGAGGGCAGCGCAGGCGTTCGAGTCCCTGATGAGCTCGTTGGGCTGTCCTTTGGCCCACAAATCGCACGCAACTTCGCTCAAAGTGCCGTGCCAGAAAAAGCGACCGGCAGACTGTCCAGCGTCGGCGCACGCTGACGTCCAGTACCAACCATCTGTACCGCGATTTCAGCAACGGTTTTAGATAAAAAAAGGCACAGAAAATTTTATTTACCTTTGTTTGGGACCATACTCCAGATTAGAGACAGTTCTTCGATGGTGCGAGGACTGGCCAAACTCCAGTTGTGCGACGAGCAGAATTCCAGAGCCGCCGACCACTTGAAACCCTTTAAAATTAAAATTGGGAAAGAACTTAAATTTTCCTGAATTTCTGAGCTGTAATATTTACCTATTTAGGGAATTTTTCTTTAAAAAAAACTCGCACACCGTTGGAGATCGCGACGGGGGATCGAAATAAAGCGAAAAATTTGGAAAAATCTTATATTTAACTGTCACTCGGTCCGGAATTAAACTGCTAACTGTGTAAAAAATCCAAATTAATTATTTTAAACGGTTCAATTTTTCATTGAGTATTTAAATCAAGGTCTTGTTTATTTTTAATGCATGAACTCATCCCTTAGGATCGAGTTGAAGCCAAAATTTACCTAAGAAGCATTGTAAATTTTTGAGAAAAGTGGCTCCTTACTTGAATTTCTGATTTTATTTCATAACAAAGAGTTTCCCTTAAAGGTTTCATGCGCTGTTGGACAGATCTCGACGAGAGGAACCGAAATCTGCCAAGAAAATGTGGTCAAGCGCTGGAAATTTGGGAGAAAATTTGAAAATTTTGACTGTAGCAAGGTCCTTTTTTTATTAATCGATCCAACAATTCAAGTATTTTTCAATTGTGACCCTGTAACGAACCACTTTAATAGTACGTATTAAGGTTCTACATCAGCCAGAATAACAAAAATAATTTAATCTGAAATGGTTTTAACCAGGACTCATAATTAAATAAAATTATCGAGAGTGTTAGTCAAGCTTTTGACCAAGTTAAATAATAAGAAGTGACCCCAATTTTAGGAATTAATTTTAATTCTGAATAGATCGCATCATCCACACGAGTCAAAAAGTATGTCAACAGATTAATAACTTACGTCCGATGAGCTAATGTAGTATTTCTCATCAATCGCAGTTGGGACACCTGCTGGAAGTTACAAAATTTTAGGCTTTCTCTGTTAACACAAAGTTTAACATGGAGCAACCTGCAGCGGCGGCGTTGTCCTCCTCCTCAGCCTGGAATCAAGTTAATTAAATTCAATTATGGACTGGTTTTCGGCCGAAATCGCTTGCAAGATTATTAAACAAAAAATAAAACTAGATTTGGGTTTAATTGGTGCCAAAAAATCTAGTTTTTTTTATTATTAATCTTGCTAGCGATTTCGGCCAAAAATAAGTCTATAATTGACCAGTTGCATAAACCCTTAGTTATTGAAGCCGCCAACAGATGGCGCAACCACAGACTTTCTTTAAAAATTTTGTTTAAAGCGGTTTTAAGGCATTTCCGCTGCGATTTCAGACTTAATCTAGCTATTTTGCTTTTTTTTAATTAATTTGCTATTTTTTGACGTGCTGAAAACCAAAATCGGTTCAGCCATTCGCCGTAGAAACGTTGGGAAAGATTTTTTTATTTAAAAAAATAGTTTTTCACGATTCTACGGCGATTGGCTGAACCGAGTTTGGTTATCAGCACGTCAAAAATTAGCAAATTAATTGAAGAATGCACAGTAGCTAGATTGAGTCTGAAATCGCAGCGGAAGTGCCTTAAAATCGAAAGTCTACGGTGGCGCCATCTGTTGGCGGCTTCGAACACTTAGGGTTTATGCAACTGGTGAATTCATTAATTTTTTGCACGTTTACATTTTCCAATTTGATCGACGTGCCGACGAAAGTGGTGGCGCCCTCGCTCAGCCGCATCCGATCCAAAATGTTGTGCAAAACGGCGCTCAGTGCTTTCTGATGCTGGAATAAGACAATTGGGTGTTATATTCCTCAAGGTCGCGGATCGCATCGGAGAATACACCTGAGTCAACTTTGTGTCGATAGCGTGCAGCATCACGTGGCTCACTCTGAAATAAAACATCAATTTGCTTATATATATTAAGCAGGCAGGGGCCTTTGAGGGTCTTTTTTTCACCTGAAACTATCGCGTTCCTCCGACACCATGGTGGTGAGAAGATCGTGAATGATGTCATTCTCCGATTTGACAATCTGCGCATTGGGTAAAGATTTTATTCATGTTTCGAGATTCAACACGTTTTACGCACATTTTGCAATGCCTCCAGTGATTGGGCGCATTCTGGCGAGCCTTGTTTGTCCTCATTCAGCAGCTCACCATTAGTAAAAGAACAAAATTAATAGAGTGAAAGTCCAAAATCGTCCTGGTCCCGGCAAAATTGCGCAACGTTCAACAAACACCCAAATTTTCACTGTCGAATAGATTGTTGACCTTTTCTTGCAACAAGGAAATTCGCGTTTGGTTGTTGAAAGTTGCACAATTTTGTGGGACCAGGACGAAATACTATAAATAAATTTCAAGGTTCGCCCACTTTCCAATTTTGTAATGCGCAAAATTGCACCACTGGATTTTTGAGCAAAAGATCACATTTCGCGCCAAAAAAGTATGATATTTCGGAAAATTACGATGGGTGTTAAAATTGTCGATCTTTTGTGGCTTTTTTGCCGATTTTTTTACCCCTTTATTTGTTCATCCATCATGAGATTTTTTTTTCTTTCAGAAAAATGCACAAAATTGCAGCAAAACATTTTTTTGCCATGCTGGTTTTTAATTAAATTTAAAAATAATAATAAAGAGTTTTGGGCAGTTTTACCTTTGCAACTGTTGGTGCGACACCGACGGCAAGAAATATCCAAATTAAGACGTTGCTCCGCATTCTCTGGCTGGCTGCGACTATATAATTAATTGCTCGAGGAAGATGCACTCGGTATATTATCGAACTCATTATATTTTATTTACTAGCTGCGTCACAATTTTTAATTTCCGCCAGATTTGCCCTATTTACTGCGTATAATCTTCAAAGCGTAAATTATTGATTGCTTCAGTGATCTCGATTAAATAAATATATAATTTAATTGATGCACTAAAAACTCCTGCATTGATTTCTGATTAATTTTCATTCATATTTAAAATTAAAAAAATAAAATACTTTATCTAAAAGGACGTAATATTATTACTAATAAAATCATTCAAAAAGTTGTACCTACCAGGGATCGAACCTGGGACCATCTGCGTGTTAGGCAGATGTGATAACCGCTACACCATAGGTACTTATTAAAGAGGAGAAACTAACCAGTATTTTGATCAACTTAAAGTGGGTCATTCGAGCTAAGGAGACCCCGCCCAGCTTGTTAATTTGATCCCAGTGAATGCTGCCTGCTGCCTGCAACAGAAAGCATCACAATACATACGAGAGCAGGGGCTATGCAATAAAAAAATCCTCATGCGTGTTTTTGTACAGTTTATTTTTGTCGGACGCTTAAAATGGATTGATGCAGGCCGACAATTGAAAATTATGTTGTTATTTGAATTGTTGAATGCAAAAATCAGCTATAGTTGATAAATAAACATTTTGCTCTACAATTTGCTACAATCAAAAAAGGATCTTGCTACAGTAAAAATTGCAATTTTCCTCTAAATTTACAGCGCTTGACTTTTTTATGGCCGATTTCGATTCCTCTCGTCGAGATTTATTCAACAGTGTATGAAACTTTTTGGGGAAACTCTTTGTTGTGAAATAAAACCAGATTTCAAGTAAGGAGACAGTCCTCGCCGTTTGAAAAGCATGCTAACTTTGCAGCCACTTTTCTCAAAAACATTCAGTGCTGCTTAGGTCAATTTTAGCTTAAACTAAATTCTAAGGGATATCAGGGATGACATAATGCATTCATTGGTAACAATGATTTTCCCGGCTTAATTCGCAGCATTGATCCTCTTTAACAAACTTGAAATTTTAATTTTTTTTCGTCAAATCAAAATCACGTCAAAAGTCCAAGAACAAATAATTGGATTAACCTAAAAACCCTAAAAACTACTAACAATAAGTAAGTCCTAAAAGTTATTAGGACAGTACAGAGATGAGGATTCGACAAAAGTAGCAGGCTCTTTATTTACCCTGTTTGTTGGGTTTGCAGTAATTATGGTAATTATACCTAAAAAAATTTAATTAATAATAATTACTACTTGCCGCGAGAACTAATTGTAAGAGCGATTGAAAACAACAGGGTATTAATAGTAAAAAATATTTTTCTCCGTAAAACTTTTATGACTTGCATTAATTATTGGTTAAATATGTAAAATTCTGACACATATATCAAGAGCCGCCCCTGTAAATAATTGATCTCAATCAAATTAATAATTCTTAAATTAAATTATAGTGGAATGATACTGGGCAACAATTGAAAATTATTTGAATCGTTGGATGCCATAAACAATTTGTTCTACAATTTGCAATAATAAAAAACGAACCTTCCTAGAGTAAAAATTCAAATTTTGCCAATTTTCTCCAAAATTTACAGTGCTTGAACATATTTTCTTGGCATATTCCGATTCCTCTCGTCGAGATCTGTCCAACGGTGTATGCCACTTATTGGGGAAACTCTTGGTTTTGAAATTAAATCGGATTTCAAGTAAGGAGACAGCCGTTACCATTTGAAAAGCACGCTAACTACTCAGCCAATTTTCTCAAAAAATTACAGCGCTTCTTAGGTCAATTTAGGCTTTAACTGAATCCTAAGGGATGAGTTTATGCATTGGCAACAAGCATTTTCCAGGCTTTTCCAGTATCATCCCTCTTTATTATTTACTAAAAATCGACCCCCAGCGAGAACGTCGTTTCCTAAAAATTTCGCCTCTTTTTACTGTCGGTTATGCAACTGCTGCAACAGGTGTGACACGCGGGTTGCATGTGTGTTCGTTGACGCGACAAGCAAAGCTTTATAACAACCAGAATATCATGTATTTTTCCAACAGATAAGCAAACCACTCGTGCATCAAATAAATAAATGCATATAACCACAAGGCTGCAAAGGAAAGAGGATTTAAATTAAATTTTATTTCAATCTATCATGTTTATTGAAAATATTTATAATAATTTTTCTTGAAAATTGTGCAATGTCTTGATCACCGACAAATTTGATCTCAGTTTTTAGTTGCAGTCCTTGAGAAGGTGGCAAGCGTAATAAACTTTGCTGTTGCAGGGCAGGTCATAGAGTCGGGGCCCGTACAAGTTGCCGCACGCGTTCAGTCCGTTGTTTGGCTGGCCGCTGCCCCACAAATTGGCGCCCACAGACCGGCCGTCGGGCCAGTAATAAGCATTCTGGTCTGTCTTGCCCAAATTCGACGCCGCCACCCAGATTCCAACTACGAGAACACATTATTATTTTAATTGTTGGATGCAATAAAAGCAGTTGATCGATAAACAATTTGCAACAATTAAAAAAGGATTTTTTTCATATTTTCTTCAAAATTTGAAGCGCTTGACCACATTTTCTTGGCAGATTTGGATTCCTCTCATCGAGATCTGTCCAACAGCGTATGAAACATTTTAGGGAAACACTTTGGTGTGAAATAAAATCAGATTTCAAGTAAGGAGACAGTCCTCACCATTTGCAGCCACTTTTCTAAAAAAAATACACTGAAACTTAGGTAAATTTTGGCTTCAACCGAATCCTAAAGAATGATTTCATGCATTGGCAACAAGCATTTTCAGGATTTTTCAGTATCACTCCACTTGGACTGAACGACAAACGTCATTTTAAATTAATCAAATAACTCTGTTGGCTTGATTGTTTAAAAATAAATAATTGTTACAGATCATTCAACTCTCAGTGGCCTTTAAGATAAATTCCAAAACTGCTCACATCCTTCTGGCTTGGAAGATGCTTGAAAAGCCTTCCACAATGCTTCCATTTGGGCTAGGGTTGTGGTCACCGCTAAAGTCATTCCGCTTGACTCACACTTGGTTTTCGCGTCTTGCCAGGTTTCCTAATGAAAATAGGCACAATTAAAACAGTTTAAATAAATTAATTATTTATAAATACGGGATTTTGGCTTATATAGGTTTTCTTCCCATTCACATTCAACAGACCAATTTTTCCTGAAAAAAATGATTTAAATAAAATTCCCATTTATTATTGCAAAATAACACTCAATACCCGCTTTAACGCAGTATTCGTCTACTGCCTGAAAATATACGGGTAATTTAACAATAAATATTATTTCAGCCAATTGACTATAAATATACAGGCTCTTTTGCTATCTGCACGGGTTTATTCGATTTGATTTCCCTGACGGTCCTCTCCAAATCCGCCAAACGCCGCGACACACTTTGCACCTGCGACGCTGCGGCTTCTTCCACTTCCCTTCGCAACTCGCTCAAAACATTCCGCTCAAACCTTTCGAAACTGCTTTGTAGAAACCTCTGAAAATTCCTTGATGGTTATATTTAGTCACAATATTTTATCTCAGCACTCACGGATATTTCGCTTTTAATGGCTGCACTGTCACACTGCACATTCGAGGGTTGATTGTCGTGCAATTGAACGCCATCCAACTGATTTAAGAATGATCTCTGTCAGTTAAGAAAATATATAGATGAAAAGCAACCTTTGCCAAAATTTCTTGATGTCCTCTGGCTGCCTCGACGCCCAGGTCTTTCAAATTTTTATCGAGTTTGCTGCAGAGCTAAATTATTGAATCTAATTACGATTTGTTTCTTTCTATTTCCTCAAAATCATACCGAAAATGATAAGGTGCACGTATCGTCATCATCTTCTCCGTCAATCCCCTATTTTACAGACAATTTAAAAGGATTTTTCGTGTTCAAAACGTGGGTTTACCTGCACGCTCTTGAAATAAATTAGGAAGATGAGTAGCAGTGCAATCTTCATTTCGATCTTTTGCCAGATTTTTGTTTATATGCAAGCTCTTCCCCTTCTTGTGACCTTTTTTAACTCCCACCTTTAAATGTTATGCAGATGCTGGAGGTGAGAAATTGTCTCTTAGCTTCAACAAAAATCGCGAGATGGCGAATCAAACACTTTCACGGAACGAAAATCAATAATTTTTTTAAACCACAAGAAGTTTTGAATGAAAATTTTAATTTTAAATATAGGTGAAATAACATATATAGCAACCTGAGTGACGTGGAAGCTGTGCGGGTTGAATAGTTTGCTTCACGAGGGGTTTTATTTCTTAAAATTTATGGAAAATACACTTTATTTTTATTTATTTGGAAAAAACATTACAATTCCAGTCAATTCAGGACGAATTGTTGTCTAGTGCGTCGTAGCAGCTATATATATTTAACAAAAAAATGTGCATAGTCATTTTTGTCTATTCAAAAATACTGCGTGCGAAAATAAATATAAACACACGTGGTTTTAGAAGAACCAATTAGCTCCTATTTTTTTTAATAAACCTTAGACTTACAGGGAATTTTACAATTCTAAAAAATTATCGACTGACAGTGAAGGGTAGCAACAGAAAATTATAATAAAATTCAATCGATCGCAGAGCTGCGTGTTGGGATGACATTCATTGCGCTAACAACTATCATTTATTGTCAGAATTACTAAATGTTTTGTTTTTCTCACGTCCATGAACCATTCATGACCATCCATTGACGCTTTCTTTATCTATAAACGAGGTTGTATAGAGCTAATGGCATGAAATCATTATATCTCTCAGCTCACGCGGTGCAACGTTCGGCTCCAAGGAAGCTGCGTCTTCAGCGCGTGATTGATTAGTTTCTTCTCCCTTTCACGAGATGGCGATGCAATGAATGGAATATAATATTCACCTCACTGTTCTCTGGGATGCCTTTAATTCTACATATATCTGTTCATTTGAGAGAGCCAATTAATTAATTATAATATTTAATATAATGGCTGGTTTTTTATATTATGCTTCAATCAGTCCGACAAACTTGTTTCATTTCCGCAATAATAACTCTCGATCCTTCTCGAGAGTTATGAAAATCGGAATGTGAATAGGAGCAGATGGGCTGCAAGGGGTTGTGCGTGCGAAGGAAATTCGTACTTAGAGAGTTCGATAAGAATATATAATTCTTTCTTATTCGCGCTGGCGGGATTAATCCTATCAATCTCGCGCCAGGGGATCAAAAATCGCGTCACGAGACTTCTGCTTGGCCGGATGCGCCGGAAAAGAAGCCACTTATTCGGCTTTTAAATGACGAGGAAGTTTCTATCTCTCTAAGACTGAAACTTTTGCATTAATTGCACAAAAATAATCGGATTGAGAAATCAAAGACGCAAATCTTGGACGAATATCATCATTTTTATTTTCACTTCCTAAGTCGTCGATCGTCTCTTTTGTTTTACAGTTTTTCTGACTGGAACAGATCGTTTCTTCAGCAAAATCACATGCGTATAATTCTCCAAACACTCACCGCGCGCGCATCATAACTTAATTATCAACATTCAATATAGATATTTATAATTTCAAATATCTGAATCTGAAATATATTACACACACGTATTTAAATATTTCACTTGGATGATTGCCAGAGTATTCGTTAATAATTCATTTCAATTCGATTTGAAATTTCAAACTTGAGGTCTATTTATAGGGATTTTTTACGGGCTTGTTCGTGGAATGCAACTAACTTCAAGTCCCAAATTTCAGTTCTCAATGGAAATAACAATCAATATTTGCGTCTCGTTAGTATAACATCTACACGTGCAGAACTTGAAACTGTCATCTAAACACATTTATCTCTATACATAATAATTTCCGAAGAGGGTCTAAAACTGAAATGTGACCGAAAGAGAGACAAGAAAAAATCGGCAGATGCAGGAGAAAAAATGATCACAGATGGAATCAGAAAATAAATAAACCTCCCTCGCGTGCACTCTTAGCTCGCTCAGTAGGAAAGGTTGTCCCTGAGGTAGGCCTGCTTCTGACGCTTGTACCTCAAGCATTTGCCCCACCAGGAGTACTTTTTGCACACCTTCTCGATCTTGAGCACAAAGCACTTTGTCTGCACCACGTTGAAGAACAATTTGCCCACCATGTTGGCGGCGCCGGTGCCCGTCAACTTGAGACACGTCCGAAACCTGCAAAATTAACACATACAAACACTTTGTTAGTTAGTTACCATCATATCTGTTTTAAATTAAACAACAGTTTCTAACTCAGAGTCGATTTCTGTTGCTGTTTAAAAGAATAAAATAGTGCAAAACAAAAACTGCATAAGCTCAAAGTTTCCTTTTTTTTATCGCTTTTGTAAAAAAAAAATAATAAAGTTAGCACTTCGTTGGCAAGGATCGCGGATTTTGATAAAACATTTTACAGGTTTTTGGAAAAAGCTAATTATGTGACTTTTGAAAATGTTACAAGTTCCAGATTTCAAAGAACAAGAAACTCCGAAAATTTAAAATATTCACTTTTTGACTCGGGGGATGAAATTATAGCCATTAGGGGGTAGAGGGTTGAAGGATGAGTGCGCCAAAAACTATTCAGATCACCAGGGGAAGTCAAGCCAAGTCGAACGGTGTGCAGTTTGTGCATTTCTGACCCATAGAACCTGGGTTTTGGCGCTCACGACACTTGCAAAAATTCGAAAAATTCGTGTTTTTTAAAATTCTAAATTTAATTTCTCGGAAACGAAGCCTAAAGCCGCCTTGAAATTTTACCCAAGTTAACACGTACCCCAAGACAAATTTTTAGGGGCAATTATGATTTTTAAAGAGTGTCGCTGGCTTTAAAAATCCTGAAAAACACCCAAAAAGGTTAAAAAAAACAACCCTTGGTGACCTTTGACCTTAACCGACGACCTCAAATTTAATGTTCATGTATTTTCAGGTTTTTGAAAAAAGCTAATTATGTGGCTTTTGAAAATGTTACAAATTCCAGATTTAAAAGAACAAAAAATTCCAAAAATTTAAAATATTCACTTTTCAACTCGGGGAATGAAATTTTAGCCATTAGGGTGTAGAGGGTGGAAGGATGAGCGCTCTAAAAACAATTCAGCTCACGAGGGGAAGTCAAGCCAAGTCGAACGGTGTGCAGTTTTTGAATTTCTGACCCTTAGAACCTAAGATTTGGCGCTCACAACACTTGCAAAAATTCGAAAAATTCGTGTTTTTTAAAATTCAAAATTTAATTTCTTGGAAACGAAGCTTAAAACCGCCTTGAAATTTTTACCAAAGTTAACACGCACCCTGAAACCACTTTTAAGGGGAATTTCTGATTTTTAAAGTGTTTAAAAACCCGAAAAACACCCGGAAATTTTCGAAAACAACCCTTGTTGACCTTTGACCTTATCCGATGAATTCCAATTTAATGTTTATTCGATCGGGGTTGGCGAGAGGAGTTTAATGCACACCTTAACCTTAAAATTGAACCAACTTAAATGCCATTTTCCGTAATTTTCGCTCAGATGACTGTCTTAATTGGAAAATATTATTGGAACAAGATGAAATCAATTTGGTTATCGATTTTGAGAACAATCGGCCCGGGCTGGAATGCACCCCGCTGGCACGGTTGGCATGAAAGGAAGAGGGCGTCGGTTCGGTTCAGTGTTTTTTTTTCTGCCGTTTGGCACACGAACGGCCGAGTCGCATTATAAAACGAGAGAAGAAACGGCGCGCACTAAAACATTTCACTTCACATTTTATTGGCACCGCACTTTTGATCGCTCGTTTCCCATCTTTTTGCTCGAGAAATTATTACACATAAGCATTTGATATTCCAATAATAATGTGCGCGCTCAGCGATTTTATTTTTCGCTTCCGCTCCATTGAGCCGCCGTTTTTTTATTGCCCCTTTCCTTCTACGTATATTATTGCCGCAGTTTAAGTTTCTGCAATTAAAATGACCCTGCTGGAGACGCGATTGCGCGTTGTTTCAACAAATCTAATTGTGATGAATTGGCAAAGTTGGTCGGAAGATCGTCGTTTCTCTTTGCCGTCGTCGCCGTCGCCGAAGCGCGTATCTGCGCTGCTCCGTTTTATTATATTGGGAAAAGAGGGTGAGAGAAAAAGAAGAAAAGTGATTTTGTGGTCGGTCGAGCGTGAGCGCTGATATGAAAAAGCCACCCACCCCCAGCAAGAGAGCGAGAGCCACCCCTCGCGGTGCATGTCTAATTGCAGCCCCTTGCCAAAAGCGCGCGCGAAAGAAGCGCAAGTGCGACAAAGGAAATTGCCTTTCGCCTTTCTTCTCTTTCATATCCGGCTCGTTCGCCGAGCCAATTATTTCATTATTTTTGACCGAAAAAAAAATAAATTTTCCAAGAGAAATCGCACACGTACGTACGTACATACGAACACTGTTAGTTTTCTCCGCAAGCCTTTTCCTCTTTTGCTAATGTTGCCGTAATCGCGCTCTAGCTCTTCCGGCAAAGTAAACAATTTTCCCGCCACTGCAGCTACGTGTCTGAATGCAGACACTTTATTTTCTTCTGTTTCTGTTGAGTGCTTTTGCCTCGGAAAAATAAATTGTACGATTACACGCAGGAATTTTTTTTCCGACTCTCAAGGAGAAGAGAAATTAACTAAATCTTGGCAAGTGGTCGTTCCTAGCAAAAACTAGACTTGTGAAATCTTAAATTTAGATTTAAAATAATTAAAATAGATAAATTTTTCTGTGTCTCGACTTAAATTTCACTTTTTGTAGATATTTTTGTTATGTGCGTAGTTTTTGTAAGAAAAATTATCTTTTTGGCGCAATGAATAATAACAATTTTTCTCCTACTGTGGTGCAATTTCAAAAATAAAGTGTGCTTTGGGTTCCTCTCATCAAGCCCGATCGAATTGACACCAAATTTAATGTTCTAGATCAAGGTCAAAGATTAATTCTGTAAATTTCAGTTTCTAATTTAAATTTTGGAAATGAGATTAGGATTTTAGAATGTTGAAAATGTACTTAAAATTTGTCCCGTGACTTGTGAGAAGATTTCAGAGTAGTGTTTCTTTTTATTCCTAGAATTAACGCTCTAAAAACGATACATTTTCCGACGTTTTTGTGTTTTTCAAATATTTGCAACTCCAAATCTCAGGTTCTATCCATCAGAAATGCAAAAACTAACCACCATTAGACTCCTCTCGTTCTCCCCTGACCAGCTGAAGGGTTGCGGGGGTGATTTCTCCCTTTAAAACCCCCGCCACAGTCTTTCCAAAATTAAAAAAATCTCCCCTGTTGACGAATCGCCTGTAATTAATAATTTAGTCATGTCTCCGAGTGAACAGCGGCATCGCCTCTAATATAACATTACGGCATTTAATCACTGCTTGGAATTGTATGTTATTTTCGTGTGGAGTGTCGCCCCGAATGACGCGTACAAGCCGAAATGGCCCATCAAGCGACCGCCGACTCGCCGCAGGGGTCGCGTCGCGCTTTGATTACTCTCGTAAAACGTAAAACGGGAAACGCGAACAGGGAAAATTAAAAGATGCATTTCACTCTCCAAAATTGTCGTCGGGAAGTTTCTGTTTGTTAAATTAAATCAAATTTGGAATAGAAATATAACTGTAACTGTACATATCGTGACGTAAATTCCAAACTATCGAGTTTCCGACGGTAAATGAGATAAATGACGAAATGTCATATGCATTCATGAAATAAAATACCAACAGGGTAAATAAAGAAATGCTGCGGCGACGGGATGATTGTCAGCCGCGACGTGGCCTGCTTTGAATTATTTTTGCATCGAAACAGTTGCTCCCGATGCTCACAAGTGCTTCCGGAGCTAATCAATTGAATTGCGACACGCTCCAAGTAAGTCAAGGAATTTTCGTGAGGCCGAAAATCGGAATTTTATTTGCTTGCACACGCGAGGCCGGGTTATTAGCCGCGTCTTGTAAATAATTTCTTATAGCCGGTGCAAAAAGTTTATGCCGACGGGCTTGAGTGGCACCACGTGTGCTGCGCATTCCTCACGGCCGGCGTGTTCACTGATAAATTTTAATTCCTCCCAAAAAGAGATTTTAATCAAAATTGAAATTAATGGATTTCTTCTCACTCTCGAATTTTAGGGAAGTTTGAAGCCTCTTCGATCTCCACATTTTTGAGAGGAAACCTGAATCTAGTGTGCAACGCCCGAAATAAAAGTCACAACGCGAGAAACCCGAGATGACAATAAAAAGCAAGTGCAATCAGTTTTATTTTCACCGGCCGATCAAGTGGCGCTGACAAAAAAATGAGGCAGCAGGGCGAAAAGTGGCGTGACAATTGCGCTTGCAGCTGATTGGCCGCCTGAAAAGTCGCACCATCAGGTAAGCCGAGAGCCGCGCGCGCGGCAGGGCAGAGAAAGCTCGGCAAACCGAGAAACAGTAAGCGGACGGTGCGGCTGGAATTTTAATTGACACCGTGCGCAGCCATGCAGCATCCAATCCGTCATCTCTGGCCGGTAATTGCACACACAAACGCGCAGAGCCGCACTAGCGCGCACGTGAAACAAAAGATCCAATCGGCGCCCACTTAATTTGACAGGCTGTCAAGGGTAGCTTTTTGTCTGCAGATCACCACCCTGTTCCCAGCAGAAATAAATAAGAAATAATAAATAAAGCCTTCGCCGTGCTGGATATAAATCTCAATATAATATAATGGCTTTAAATTTATTCTCTTTGCTTGAATGAGCTTTATTTGAATAAAAAATTATTTTTCTCACAAAGAGGGTGAGAGGCGGGGTTGCAAAAAACCAAATGTGGAAAAAGAGGGGGTTTTCAATTTTAACCAGCTTCTTACAGGCTTGTTTGCACCTGTTTTTATTAATTTTCCAATTATTTGCTGATGACTCCGACTTGAAAAATTGTCAGATATTTTTTTGGAGAAGTTGAGGCAGCAGATTCGAATTTAAACATAAAAAATCTGCACAGTAGAGGAAATTTTGACCACACCGACCGCAAATTTTAGATTTTTACAGGGAAAATATGGAATAATTTCATTTCTTGCGCAAGAAATTGGTAAAAATTGAGTATTAAAAACCTGTGGTGAATAAATATCAATTTCAAAAATTAAAATTATTTTTAGAGCAGCCCGCAAACGGTATATATGTCCTTTCTATGCGGGAAGGAAACTCTGAAATAACATCCTGTAATCAATAAAACCATAAAGGAAGTGCAAACAACTCCTCAGTCAGCAGCAATGAATTTTAAAGCCTTGCGGTGCATTACCCCGAATTTTTAGTAGCCAAACAGACAGAGGAACGGCCTTTTTATTGGAAAGCAACTCTATATAATTTAGAACTCATCTAACGTGTCTTGAAATTAGCATATCGAGATGCATTTTCAGGTTTTGCCTTTCGCGCAGAAGTGGAGACAGATTTATATTTTTGAAAGCGTAATTAAATATGCAGAACCATCAATCAAGTTTTAATCTTTATTCCTAGATAAAACTGTTTTGATCAACTTTTAGAGAAAGGTAGTAGTGGAATTAATGAATTAATTAATCTTTATAGACGTCAAAAACTAGACTGCAGTGTCCACTGGAATTTTTTTAAATGATTTAGTACAAATTGCAATGAAGCTGTCAGACAAGTAGTGGCGTCACTATCTGCTTCGCTAAGGTCATTATCAAAATTCAAAGATAAAAGGAGCTGTGAATGGAGTAAAGCACAGCACTGCACGCATTTGAAGATATCAAAAGCCCCGTTTTGTGCATGGCGTTTTCGGGGAAAGCCAGTCAGTTTGAGGTGGCACTTAACGTCCGGTTAGGCGACAAATTGAAGCCTTTTTCCTTGGAAAAAATTAAGCGATTCCACGGCGCGATAAGCGCACCTCTCCTTTATCACCGAGAGAGAATTCCTCTAGCCGCACGCGGGAGAAACGTCACAACACACACACTCACACACCATGCTCTTTTAATTCTCCGCGCGCTGGACCAATTACTTTATCACGGACGCGACACTTTCCGAAAAAGGGCAATTTAGATAAATGGAATGAGATTAATCCGAGCATCGGCCTGTGACTTGTCCCGGCACCAGAGAACAGGAAGTTGCTCGCTGACTGACTGCGAAAGCGGCAGATCAAACACCGTCTCGACATCTGAAAAAACATCCCTCTCGCTCGCTATATTCCATTCCCACCCCAGCAGCGAGCATAACAACCCTATCACGTTACGTCACCTCGCTGACTAAGAGAGGACTAATTTCGCAAGCAGGGAATTTCCTAAGGCCGCGTGATCAAGATTATTCACTCACCTGATCGAATAAGCAATCAGTCAAATATTAAAATCACTCCAAAAAAAAGAGAATATTTCAAGGTTTTTTTATGTAACGCTCTCGTCAAGGGGTCTAATAACCAAAAATTATTACGATTAAAAAAGACATTGGAGTTTTAAAAATTAGAACAGGCCATAAATAAAAATGGAGCTGAAATTTTATGTAGAAATAAAAAAATTTGATGGGAAAATTCTCATTGGGGACATTTTTTTCTAATAATATTTTAGCAGGGGGTTGCAAGGGGCAAGGGTAAGCACCCCAAAAACCCTTCAGCTGGTTAGGGGAGGTTGAGACGAGTCTAACGGGGGGTAGTTTATGCAATTCTGATGGTTAGAACCTGAGATTTTGAGTTGCAAAGTTTGCAAAAAAATACTGAAAAAATCGCGTTTTTCTAATTTTTAATTTAAATTTTTCAAAAACAGAAACCCTTCTGAAATTTTCCCCAAAGTTCACACAAATCATGAGACAACTTTTAAGCACATTTAGAAAATTCTAAAATTCCAAGCTCATTCCCAAAATTTTAATTAGAAACAAAAATTAACAGAAATGGCCTTTGTCCTTGATCTGGGGAATTAAATTTGGTGCTAATTCGCTCGGGCTCGGCGAAAGGAATCCAAAGCAACCCCTATTTTTTAAATTGTATCACGTGGAGATGCGATACTGAGTTCTCAAAGTTTTCCAAAATTGTCCCGTAAAAATTAATATTTTGTTGCAAACGTTTTTATGGTACAAATTTCGTTGTCTTTTGGCGAAAGACAAATTTTACATATATATTTATATTTTGTCATGCCTGGGAAGTACGATTACGATACCTCTCGTCGCAGGCGCAGTGCATGATGGTGGAGACGCGCCAGTTGAGAAGTCCGTACTTTTCCTCGAAGGCGTCGATGTAAAAGGGGCAAGCGGTGTCGTGCACCCGACAGCACTTGTCGGCGCCGCTGAAGCCGCCCAGGTGGCTGAAGCGGCGTGCGGTGTTGCCCCTGCCGCACCAATTGGTGCCGGGCAGCCTCATAATGTCCATCAGCTCGCGTCTCCTCCTGGACAGCACCCCCGACCAACCCAAACGTCAGTTTTGCATTCGCGCGCATCGCCCACCCACTCGTCGCAACCAACGAAAACTCTCAGCAGCAACACAGAAATCGACTCTCAATCTCGCGTATTTTCAAAATGTATATTATCGAGGGCCTATTTGTTAAGCAGAAAGGGATTTCCTTCAAAAGGCACAAGGTTATGATTAATAAATTACATCAATTAGTTTATTTACCTTAAAAACCGTCTTTGACGAAGCTTCTGAGAACACCAATCGATTCTTAAGGGTTGATTAAGGTAAAGTAGATATTTTTTCCAACCAAAAAGTCCAGCGCGACGTGCGAACCTTTTTTCCCTCCAAAACAATATGAATACGCGATCTGCGCATGCATCATAGCTGGCTGGATCAGACAAAGAAGTCATTCGTACAGGCGGTCTCTCTGCAAGTGCTCAAACCAGCTCTGACGCATGCGCAGTTCTCGCAGGAACGTTCATTAGTTTTGGCGGGAAAAAAGTTCGCACGTCGCGCTGTCCTTTTTTGACGGAAAAAATATCCACTCTACCTAATTTGACCCTCAAGAATCGATTGGTGTGCTCAGAAACTTCGTCAAATACGGTCTTTAAATAATATTCCCTGAAAATCAGGAAAAAGCTAAAAAAAAATCTTAAATTTTGTCATTTCATCACAATTTAGGAAATTTAGTCTTAAAATTCTCACACCGTTGGATAGATCTCGGGACGAGATAGATCGAAATCAAGCAAAAATTCATCGACATAATTACCATTAAATTTAATAAAATGTGGAGTTTAACGATTACTCATTGCCAGTGCGGACACACTGTAGAGAGAATTACTCAAATTAATTTCAATAATTGTTGTCCTGTATCGATGATCCACACTCTGCATATTTGCATAAAAAGAATTTGCCACTTTTGAAGAAAACCCCCTTCACCTTTTGTGTTATTTTGGCTATTTTTTGGTCTTTGTGTATACCTCTCGTCGCAGGCGCAGTGGCTGAGTGTGAACGGGCGGAAGTTGAAGTAGCCAAAGCGGCTCTCGAATCCGCCGATGAGCAAGGGACAGTGGTCGTGGCGCCGACAGCATTTGTCAGTCCTGGCAAACACGCCCAGGTTGCGCAGCTTGTTGGCGGAGTCGCCGTGTCCGCACCACGCAGTGCCAGGTGCGATGCCCCAGCTTCGCTTCACCCTGCATTTTTGGCGGTCAGTTCGCTTGCTTTTCTTCCGACGCAACAACGAGGAAGAATGGACAACGGACACAAAGCACCAATACCGCCAAACGTACCACAAGAAAGAGACCAAAGCCCAGAACAATAAAATTTGCGATTATGAGAGTGAACTAATGCCAGTCAACAAACTGCAATCATTTCACAAAAAATGGAATTTTAGCCCTAATATGAAGGAATAAGGAAGTAAGAGATTTAATAATGCTCGAGTAAAGCAATTATTCTTTCATTTTAGGCAGTTCCTAACCATTTCTGAGGGTCAAATTAAGTCAAGGCAGCTGGAAATTTAGAACCAAAAACCGTTACTTTAGCAGCTTTTGGTCTGAACCTATCAAAAAGTGCCACAAGAACTCCAGCGACCGTTTAGAGAAGGAAACGCCTCTCTGATTGGCTCTTGACCTAACGACGACAGCGACACAGTGACAACCAGCACAAGCTGTGACGCTGCTGTCTCGATCTTACGTCAAGAATCCAATCAGAGAACACCTCATCCCTTATCTGATTGGTTGCTGGAATTCTTTTTGTTTTGTTCAGACCAAAAACAGCCAGAGTAACGGTTTTTATACGTTACGTCTGTTTTTCGGCACTTCGAGTCGAATTTTCGGCGGTCACACATGATTCAACCCTCAGAAATAGTTTGGCACTATCAAAAATCAAATTCCAAGTGCTAATTAATTTAAACTTTAATTACTATGCTAATAAATAAGACAAAAAATAAATATGAATTAATAATAATTAAATTTCAATGCAGGCTAATAGAATTTACCGAAACTACCCCATACACCCACTATCAGCAACAAAATGTCGAAGCAAATAAATTGTAAAAGATTGCACATGACTGATTTGAGCGTGCTTATTTTAAGAGAGGAAAACTGGTCCGACGTGTCTGCTGACAAGTGAGACACTTATATTTTTGTTGTAGCAAAGAAAAGCGGTTTAAGCGCGGCGTTTTTCGCTCACCGCCACCTGTTTGCTTTTATGGCCACGGAACGGGTAGCAGGTTTCGATCTTTTCATTTACGAGAATGAGATGCGGGTCGATTTATTCGGTGCGAAGTTAATATTTGCCCACGAATAATGTTTGCGAGGTGAGAGTTTTCGCTTTATGCCGACGAGTGACAGAGGATGCATCACAACATTTATTATGAGATGATTGTCTAGGAATCTAGCTCTGACCGTATATTATATATGCAAATCGGTCAAAGCGAAATGCCGGGAAAATCTTGATAGATGACTTTAGGCGACAATAGAAATAATTATTATGGAGAACGGTCGTTGACTCTAACTCAATGCCAACTACCGGTCTGTCATAATTTACAATGAAGCGGGTGCAATGATTTGACTGAAGAAAACATTTAAAAACACACATGATAAAGCACAGACGTAAAAAATTATTATTTTTTAATTGAATATTGCAAGAAAATTGTGCTTTTGCGCAATCCAACTCAAGGAAGATGCTTATAATTCATCAATTAATCGTTAATTGCGTCAAGCACACTAATCAAACTCATCAATTAGCAGTGGCAGACGATGAAAAATTGCAACACACAAATTTTGTAAATAGAGCAACACTTAAATAAAGCGCCTGATTAATTCCAATAATTCATTCACCTGGCCAGCTGCTCTTCCGCATTATTGTCAGCGTCGCCGTTTTTCCGGCTGTGCAGCAAGGCGTTGATCCTGCGATGGCTCTTCTTGCAGGCCGCCACCAGGGTGGGAAAGTGGAGCCACGTCTCCGGCGGCGGCGCCACCGGCGACAGGGCCGTGAACGTCGCGTTCGGCGGAACCTTCAAGGCGCGGTCGTCGGCCAATCGGGCGCGCTGCTCGTCGGCGTGGAAGCGACGCAGGAACTGGCGCGTTGCGTTGCGCTTGCGCAATATGTCGCAATCGACTAGAGTGTCGCCACCGTCGCTGTAGATGAGCTGCACCAAGCGGCGGCCGTCGCTCACCTCGCGCAGCACCAGACCCTCACTGAAACACAATTAACATGTCAATATTATGCTTCGGTTTATTTTAGATCAAGGATTTTATTTAACGCATTAGTTGCAAACTTTAAAACTTGCCAATATCGGAACCAGATTACACAGATTCTAATGTTAGCTTGGTTAATTTTAGAAGATCTACCATTTTTTCAGCTTCAACTCTTCATGAGGTTATTAAAAGAGCCAATTTAAATTTAAAGCCTAAAAGCACGCTCTAAACCGTCTAAATTTTTCAGTTTGGTATGAAACTTGTTTCAAAGCATGATTTTCTCTTTAAAAACAAATAATTTATAAACCTAGAGTGTGTGAGAATTTCGCTGCAGCATCAACGAATCTCCCCAATCTGCACAGTGGTCGCAAAAACCCACATTTTTCCGTAAAAACCCCCCAATTTATTGCAAAAAACAGTTTTTCTGCAATTTTGCGCATTTTTAGTGAAGGTCAAAAACTCTCATTGTGATTAGGATCTTCACAAAATCAGTATAAAAGCCAACAGTTATACCAAAAGACCGAAAATTTTAATACTAATCTTAATTTTCCATTTTTTTGTGGTGCGACGTGTGTTTTTTAGGAGTAATAAATTCGGTAAATTGCGGGAAACCCAATACTGGTGTTTTTTTGCGCATTAAATAATTGGTGAACCCCGCCAACCTACAAAATATTTCCCAGAACCACATTTTTTACCATTATTGGCTTTTTTCTAATAAGAATCAAATTGCTCCATTTTTGCCAATATTGTAAACGCCAAATCTCGAGTTCTATCGGTCAGAATTGCAAAAATTGCACACCATTCGAATCGTCTCAACCTCCCCTAGATAGCCAAAGGTTTTTGAGGGTGACAAACCCTCATCCCCGTTCCTCCCTGTGAATTTCAGTAACGATAAAAATCGCGTCCCTTTGCTCTCTCACAAACTTATTCACCGATAAAAACCCTCTTAAATGATTAAAAATGCTCCCAAATTAAATTGGCTTTTTAAGGGAGGTTAAAACGAGTTTAACGGTGTGCAAATTTTGCAATTATCACTTTTAGAACCCGAGATTTAGCGATGACAATATTGGCAAAAATCGAAAGTTTTAAATATTTGCTAATATTGCAACCGCCAAATCTTGGGATCTAATTGTCACAATTGTGAAAACTACGCACCGTTTAACACGTCTCAACCTCCCCTAGATAGCCGAAAGGTTTCGAGGGTGATCAACCCTCATCCCCTTCCACCCCTTAGATTGCAATAACGATAAAAATCGCTTTCAGAAATTTATTCAGTGATAACTCTCTTAAATTAATACAAATCTACCCCAAAAACTACCCCCTTTTAGACAAAATTGAGATTTAAAATTTTAATAATTAAATTTTTATTTATTAGAACCTGAAATTTCATCTTAATTTTGGCTAATCAGAAAAAGGCAAAAATTGAGGTTTGTTTGCGACCACCCCAAAAAATCATGGACTTTCTAGGGGAGGTTGAATCACCCTCAGACCATACTTTATTTACTTAGCTTGCGAGAAGACGAGCTGTATGAAGAGAGATGCATATTTTGTAAACACGACACTTACGACTCAAGATGTTGACGTAGTCTGTTAAATTATGACAGCAAATATCCGTTAAAAATCCCATTGAAAGCTATAAAACACCGCCGTTGGAAGCATCTCAGGTTTTTTAAACTGCAAACTAAACTCATCCTGACTTTCCTCGGTAACACAATCAAAAATCCTTTTTTTCTAAAATATTTTCGGTATTCTCTTCACATGAAATATTTTGCATGATATTTGATCCGTGCGTCTCAGGGTCGAATCGCCCGAGGGCAAAAGTAAAACCGATGATTTGGTACTAATTGCGATTGCCACGAAGCGCCAATTCGGCTGGGCGGCACGGCACTCCTTTCACAAAATGCGCTGCTCCGGCTGTAATTTCAAATTTTCTCGACTGCGTGAAATTGATTTGGCGCAAAGGTCAGCGCAAGATGCGAATCTTGTCGTGTTGCACACTCTTATAACAACTCAATTTTCGCACGCAAACCCAAGAGCTCTCACGATAGGATCCTCGAGAGGTTTTCCGCGAATTCGCCACCTTTTTAGGCAGACAAAAAATGCGGGGAAAAGCTGAACGGAGAAAGAAAGAAATGCGGTGCGGCGCGTCGCGGGTACAAATTTTTAGGGGAGCTGCTGGGGTGCGTCCGTCAAAAGCATAGCGGGTGCATTTTATGAAAGGAAAAAAGAGACACACGACGGCTTCAAGGAGCAGGCGCGCCCTTGTTGCAGATGACTCGAGAGCGGGTGCTCGAAGTCAACCCTTGCGCTTCGCTCCCCGTATCACTTTCCAATCTCGATTTTCTCTGCATCTAATTTCAATGTTTCTCATCGAGCCAAATAATTTTAAATCATACGGCACGAAGTAGTGAAATAAATACAAAAAAAATTATCTGTCTCGCTCATCGCCAGACGGGCCGTTAAATAATGCTTGCTGGCTATTGAAATGCATCTGATAAAGCGCGTTCGATGTCTATTTGAAATGCAAAGCGCCGGATAAAAAGTCACGCGGCGATTGCTTAAATTTATTCGTTTATTTACATTCCGACTCGATTAATTAAGTCCTAATTGGAACAGAGTCTGCCACAAATTAGCCTCGGGCGAGGGGAACAACAAACTGACCACGAGAGAAGAGATCTCGAAGCCGGCTCATAAATTTCAACTCGACAGACGCTCCGAAAGAGTGAGAGAGAGAAAAAAGGTCGGGACGAGGGCGGGATTTGTTGAAACAAAAAAGAAACTCCCATTTAATATAACAAATGAGCTATTAAAACAAAATTATTATCGTTTGGCGACAAGGAAGCGTGTATATATAATTGCGTTGATTTATTTATCAGCTTATCTGTGCGTGCGCGGCGGAAGTGCAAGTGCCAAAATGAGCTCTCGATAAGTCTTGCTCATAAAAGCATAAAAGGGTCGATAGTCGTTTGATTGTCAGTGTCGAAAAGTATGCTGCCCCCTGTGGTTCTGCTCTTTTGCCTCGCCGCGATCGGTGGTTCCGATGGACAATTCATCTGCTCCTCAAACACGGAATTGCTTGCCCAGGTTAATTCAGTGAGTGCATCAGAGAAGGCTTTTCTATTTCTTGACGTTTAATTTTAATTTTATTCCAGACTCTGCTGAAGAGAATGGACGATGCTGAGCTGAATCTGGCTGCAGAAATGCGTCAAGTTTTGGCAAAAGTCGAGAGCTTGGAAGGGACTTTTGCGTTGAGTAGAGACGAAGAAAAATCAGTTCAATCTGCTAATTCCGTTAAAGTATAGTAAATAAATTCAATCGGTGAGAAGTTAATATATTATTATCTATAGTTCGACGACTTGCAGCAGAATCTCATGAATAAACTCGAAGATAGCAATTTAGCGATTGGGGAAGAGTTGAAAAACTTGGTGAACTTCATAGACTCAATGAAATCCGAGGTTGCATCTCTAACAGCTAAAGTGAGTCTCACTGTTTAAGGCATTATTCGCATTTGACGTGAATTTATTTGTTTTTTCAAGTTTGCCCAGCTGGAGTCGAGTTTTATGGATAGCTTGACGAGTGGTTTTAAGGACATTGCCATCAAACTCGATTCAGTCAAGAGCACATGCCAGAATGTAGGTAAAAAGAAGAAAAGCGACGTGTAAAATCCATCTAATAAAACAATTAAACGACGCAATATATTTTTTTGTTTCTTTCGTTGTCCTAATTCTGTTATTTTATTCAAAAGCAAACGAATATTTCTGAAGGAGAGCAAACTTCGGTGGATGAAGAAAACTGCAATCTTTCTAGTTAGTATAAATCCATTTATCTTTTTGAAACTTTGTTTAAAGACGCAAACATTATAGCTGGAACGAATCTGGTCACTCTGAGAAACGGCAAAAAATATGCTTTCAGCGACTTTGCGGTTTGATTAATACAAAAATAAAGAGAATCCAACTGTTAAATTTAAATTTTAGCTCTCGTGGTTTTCTGCTAAATTATTTTGCGAGCAACGCGGCTTGACTTTGGTGACGATAAAATCAAATCAGGACTTTTCCGCTCTAAACGATGCAGTCGGCAACAAAGACGGTAAAACATTGAAAAATCTTTAAATACAATTAGCCTCGATTTAAATGATTATTTTCTTGGAAGTTGTATTTTGGCTGTCGGCCTCGGACGTAGGACGCCCTCGAGGACAGTTCGCGTGGTTAGACGGGACGCCGCTGAGCAGAAGAGGGCCGATGTGGTACCGCGGCCAAGCAGTTTACTACCAGCAAAATCAGCAAAGTTGCGTTCTTCTCTACAAATCGAAGCTGCACGCCTACAACTGCTTGGCGAATTATAATTTTATTTGCCAATTGCCGCCGCAATGCTACAAAAATAAATAAATAAATAAACATTTTAATATTCATCCGGCGCACTGTTTTCCTGCTTCTTTTTGAAACGCGTTGTGTGGCCCGCATCTTAAATTACCGCCGCGCGTTCATTTACTTTCATGAGCTGATTAAAATGGCAAGATAATTGGCCCCAAACGAGCAGAAGCAGCTAGTGGTCTAACTAAAAGGCAAGAAATCACGCAGCGCCGGAGGGTGTGCCAATTTGCAGCCCCTTTGGACTTTCCTTGACTGCCGCGTTTCCGCCGCTCAAAGGCGAGGCGGGAGGAAATGCAAAATCGCTTTAATGGGACTTCCCCTGGCGCAGATCACAAGAAGGCCTTCCAGCTTTTATTCTCGGACCAATTGTAAAAATGTCGAAGCTAGAAACGAACCTGAGGCAGAAATTCCTGTTCTTTTTTACTTTATTGCAGGCCTCAAAGCCACATTTGAACAAGGCGCGACGCATACATTATTATTTGTTTTCTCTGTGTTTCTCCCAATTTAATTGCAACGATCCTTCCAGGAAAAAAAGTGCGCCTCGGAAATTGAATCGGCTATTAATTATTCGCCACGGTCGTAAATAAAAGAGGCTGGCTCATCCCGCCGTCTGGAGATCGACTGCAATTATATTGCCCTATAAGCGGAGAGAGAGGGCGTTTGAAAAGGCTTAAACTTAATCGACACTCGGGCAAATATTAATTTTGCCCCACCGCAGAGCGTGTCACGCGAACCTTTTTTTAATTAGAGAGTTGCTTAATAACGACGGCTCAATTTGTGTCTGCTGCATCGAGTTTCACCAGCAAATGAATCAATGGCCATGTACATGCTTATTTGCGGATAGTAAATTGGCCTTTTGTCAGAATTAATTAAATTGCGGTTGCGTCCTAACCTAGCAATCGCCTATTGTTTTGTTTTTTATAGCCTCTGCAATGGAATAAATAATATTTTTATTCCTCTAACCTTTGATGATTTTTAAATCCATTTAAAGAACGTCTTTGACGAAGTTTCTGAGGTAGAGAGGATATTTTTTGCGTGCGAACTTCTTTTTTCCCGCCAAAACAATATGATTGTGAGAACTGCGCATGCGTCAGAGCTGGCTGGATATGACAAAGAAGTCATTCGTACAGGCGGTCTCTCTGCAAGTGCTCAAACCAGCTCTCACGCATGCGCAGTTCTCGCAAATAGGTTCACATTTTTTGGCGGGAAAAAAGTTCGCACGTCGCGCTGGACTTTCTGGTCAGGAAAAATATCTAATTTACCTAATTCGACCCTCAGGAATCGATTGGTGAGCTCAGAAACTGTCTTAAATGACTCCCTTTTTCTTTAAAACATTTTAATTCTTAACAAATTTTGAAAAAAGTTTGTTCGTTAACCCCTAATGAACGTGGATGAAATTTCAGAAGCGTGAAAAATTAATACTATCCAGAATCGGATGGCTGGTTATCGTTAGAGACAGAGAAAACTAACCGGGATTGCAGCAAGAGCACAGATTGATAGATAGCATATAATCAGCATCGGCATGGAGCCGGCGAGCGACAAGACCAACTCATCGTCATGTGTGCGCGTCGGTCCTATACACATCACCCGAAAAACAAGGGGTGCGTTTACCACACGGGGTGGGGAGCTCACGTGAAACGTGATACTCAGAGAGCCACTTCCGAATTCCGTGTGAAGTCGAAGGCGCCAAAAATAAATCGCGCGCGAATTCGATTTCGGAGGCTGCTGACACGCAATATTGTAACAAACACACACGGCCTTATAAAACTAAGATGCAAAATCGAATTATTTGCAACATCTCTATCTGCGTGTCTAATTGGCGACGACGCGTCGGGGGTTGTTTGTCGCGCGCCAGGGGTGTGAAAGTAGTGAAAGCGCGCGTCACGTTATTTGCTCGCGTGTGCGTTTATTATGATAATTCGCGCTCCCGTTGAAATTTGATCTCGCTCTCGTTGTAAAGAGAGGCGCGAAAGTGAAATGCATAATTAATTAATCAGAGCATCTCAGCAATAAAAGCAAAATAATTTTAATGCACCCCTTCCCCGAATTAATGCCGAGCCTCGCACCCCCGCGCATTTCCACACTTTCACTATTCACCCAGCTTGACATTCAGATCACAAAGAAAACCGACAAAAATTAGGTTTTAGTTTTTTTATATAATTAAAACATTTAAAAGGGTGTTTTTGAGTTCAGGTGAATTTTGAGAAGGGTTATTTTTACCCTCAGAACATGCTTTGGGTCAGGAAATACCATCAAAACAGGTGAGGAATTGAACCCTGGCGTCAGGGAAGCCCTCAAGCGATTGGTATCGATAAATTCGCATTTTAGCCACTTTATCGACGCATGATGGCTTCTGTATTGGTTCGATCTGCAAGATCTGCACACCGTTGGAACGGCCAGGTCAAGGGCTTTCAGAATATGTGCAATTTGTCCCTTTGGAATCCACCAGAGAGCCAAAAATCTTGTTCCGTTTACAGCAAAAACATGTGTGCACACCTACAAAGCAGTCTAAAATTAAACTAAATTTTCAGCTCTTTTTGGAAAAGAAATCCAGAAATTTGTGAAAGATTAAAGGCGGAGAGCAAATGTTTTACTAGAATCATTCGGTAATTCAAATATGAATCAACAAAATAGTTCTTTGATAGTGTAAGCGATAGACGGTGAGTTTCCTCATTGACTCACACGTTTGAGAAATTGAGAGGAGTTAAAAATTTCGTGAATCACGCCACCCAGATGGGTAATAAAATGCAAATGCCGCGATCAATCTTGATGCGCAAACAAACAAACAAGATTTCATAGATTAAGATCTTCGGATTTGAAATTCAGATGCGCGGGCGCCAGATGAAAGGCGCTTTTTGTCCCGACACCTGTTTACTCAGCGGCAATTTTCGCCGCAAAAGCGCAGCCTTTGTCTACGATCTGATTTTGTCCATTTCGGTCACGCACCACCGCGGCTGCCGGCTTTTTTCTCTCTCCGCCAATCTCGCGAATGACAAACAAAGTAATTGCGTCCAATCGGGCGCATTTTCTGCATTCCCATTTGCGAATTTTATTCAGATCGCTTCTCTCCCACGGCGCCTGAATGCCGCTGCGACCACTTTTTACGCGCGCCCGCACCGCTTGATATTCCTCTCGCACCCATTTTTTCGTTTTTGCCCCGGCCGCTTTCTCGGCTATGAGAAAATAATTTGGCTTCCCTCATTATTTCCACCACCTGGACCAGCTCAACAACGGCCACTTTGATTCGTGGGGTTGGCCGATTTTGAAGCCGAGCCAATATCGAACAAACGCCGCGCGCGCTCGCAAATTCGCCACGCAGCTAAAATAATCAAGAATGCGCGTAAGAAGAACGCCCGTCGCGGCACGGCTTCAACCTCGACTTACTCACCGCCCGAACACAAGCCATTAGCACTCTTCAATAACGACTTTGTTTTCGGCAAACTAAAGCAAAACCCGAGAAAAAGCTTGTCGGCGTCAGAAAAACGCTATTTTTCTCATACGTTTGCGATTTTAAAAGCGGGAGTCACGTCTCACCATTGAAAAAACCAAAATAGGAATGCGGCGAAAAAAATGTAATGAGAAGTTTCGAGATTTAAAGACGCCGGCTGCCTTTTTATTTGTGAGCGCCCTTAGTCACCAAGTGAGCACAAATCACGCTATTTCAAGACCACGACATTTTTGAAAGCATTTAAGTCCCCAAAAACCAATTTCCTAAATCAATTCACTTGTAGATTATGGGTTTTTGGAACTTGAAAGTAATTTTTCTGCAAAATAAAATCTTATTCAACATTGAATTTGATTGAAGTTTACTGATAATTCACTGGTTATAAATTGCAAAATATAAAATAAATGACTCAAAAAGGTCTGAATTTAAAATAACCGTCATTTTAGAGCTATTATTTTCGTTTAAAATTCTTAACCGTACTGAAATTTCAATTTTGACAGTTCCAAGGGCTTAATTAGGTTAAACCACCGAATCCCACTGTCGACAATTCGACACGGCATGCCGAAAATCAGCGGTAACTTAAAAACCGTTACTTATTCTGAACCTATAGGCACAAGAACGTCGGCGGCCAATCAAAGAAGGGAGCAGCTTTCTTCTTCTCTGATTGGCTCTTGCCTATAATCGAAACAACAGCGCCACGCAATCGTTGTGGCCAATTTTCAGCACGTCTAATTGTCGACGGATCAAGTAATTAAGGCTTCCTACCTTAATTTGACCCTTCAGGAAACAGTTGTTAAGTCAAAAATGAAAGTCCGGTTCTATAATTCTTGAAAGAAACACAAATTTTGATAACACACAATCTAATCTCAGCAAACATTTGAAATAAATCAACCAAGAATTCCGTTAGTTTTTTAACGAATTTTTCCACAATCTCTGTTTGAAGCAATGAGGAAAAATATGTTGAGTTGACGTAATTATTACTGTCATTTTTGGCAAGCTTATCTCAACTCCAGGAGAGCGGAAACCTAAATAATGTTTGCATAACATTGAGTAATTTTTTACGTGATGCGTAATCACAAATCATGTGATTTTATTAATGCACCGGGGGCCAGGTTGCGATCTTTGTTGGTTCCCGCCGGTCAGAAGTCAACATGGCGTGGAAATCAAATGGAGGCCAATCAGGAGACAGTCCAACGGCCAAAAAGGGGGCGTGCCGACCTAGTAATCTCATTCCCGCGTATTTTGTTACATTTTTCTAATGCCATCTAATGTCCGATTCGCCAATTACCGAGTTAATCAGCTGGTACTAAAGAAATAAAAACAAAAACATTGTTTGTGCTGATGATATTTTCATGATAATTTTCCAAGACGTTTCTAACTTTCCCGCCACACTCTGCGCGTCGCGTGAATCCGGCCCCCGGTGACTTTAGTGCACCTAAGAATTTACCGTAAAATTACCTCAAAATCAGTTAAGTTTTGACACGTGTTGCCATTTTTTTCCCTTAACGAGCACCCCAATTTATCGACTGCTTGATGGCCCTGAATCAGGTCAACTAGGCGCCGATCCACACACCTGACTTGAGGTCGATTTCTGTGGTTTGCACTCAAGGTAATATAATAATAATTACATTCAAAGAAAGCGATTTTCTCTATACTCAACACAACATGCAGACTTTTAATTCTAGATAATCTGTTTTGCTCCTGCCATGTATGGCGATCGCCGGTTAATCGTATTCAAAATAAATTGCAAACACATACAGATGGCTGTTGAGATTCAATTTGTATCTCAACGAGACATGCTATTTGAATAGGAGCGAGACGCGGCGCTACACACACTACTGCCGCGGGTCTAATTCGGCTGAGAAAGAATAGGTGCCAAAAATAATTGAAGGTCCACCGCAGAGCGAAAAAGGGAGACGCGCGCGATCAATCAAAGCAGGCAAAAGCATGCAAGTAGCAGTCGCGCTGCTGCTCTTATTGCCGATTCAGGTGGCACACAATTTCGGTCGTCGCTCACGACTTTTTAACTAATTCAGACAGCCAAAATAGGACTTATCGGATGCGGGACTAGTTTGATAAATAATTTATCTGTCTGTGATTTATTGGACCGGCGCGTAATCGAATTAAAATCCGCGCAAAGCCGCTTTTTCCCTGCGCCAAATCTGTTGCGTTCAATCAGCGCTCGACAATACGTATACAACACGTGCGTCCAGCTTTTTCTGCTTATTTGTCTCCGGATTTTAATTATTCTCGGGAAAAGAAGCATTTCGCGCGTAAAAAGCCCAAATTGCCCTTTTGCGGCGAGATCAAGCTAAAAAGTGGCCGGCCGGCCGGCCGAACCAGACCGCCGCAGCTGTGTGTGTGTGTGTGTGTGCTGGCCGAATTTCCAAGACCAAGAGACAGGTTCAATTAGCATAATGCACTTGCGCTCTTTGTTTCGCGGAGTACGCGCTCTCTATTTTTACATTAGAGGTGTGGCTTTGCGGCGTTTGCGGGCCGCCGAAGAGACCGTGGCCGGCCAAAAATCACGCGATGCTTTAGCACCTCTGCCAGCACCAGCAATCGGGCGTCGAACGTCTGAAAAAGCGGCGCCTGCCTTTTTGACTCGCCGCGCTATCACCAAAATGCACGTGGTGCGCACGACTCAACCAAACATTGCACTTCTTACTGTTTACAGTTTCGTTTTTTAATCTCTGTTACGTGATTCGTCATGTCAAATTCCGGTTTATCAGTGACACTCCTGATGCTCAAAATTTAATGGCATTTCATTGTTAAATTTGTCTAGAAATTCACGCAGAGCCGCCCATCCTTAAATTGATTTCCATATTCATTCTCAATTTTAAAGTTTCCCAAACTTTCTTTGCGGTTTTTACCAGTTTCATGCGGTTTATTGCGAAACAGACCAGTTCTACTATTAAAACTTAAATTAAATGGTGTCTAAAAATCTGGGGTTCACGGTTTTTAGTATTTTTAAATTATTTTTTCGTAAATAAAAATTTTTCTAAAACAAATTTTATGACAATTTTGCCTTATAAAAGTTGCCAAGAGAGCTAAATAGGTTAAATTTAATAGCTGCAATTTTTTTTCAAAAACCCGTGAGAAACTAGCCGCAAAAAACGCATTGTTCCCATGCTCCAGTTTATTATTTAATTCATATTTTTTATACGTTAAAATAAGCTAAATTTCATTCTGTGAAGTAGCTAAAAATGGAATGTTGGATTTTTTAGATTGCGAAAATGGCAAAGTTTTCAATTAGCCAATTGTTATCTTCTTGATCGTTATCACTAATGAGTGCATAGTAAATCGTTTTTAATTGCGCTTTTTCTTGAAATACACTCGCAAACAATTATTTAATTTATTTGAACCTTTATTTATCTTTTGGTCAGACCAAAACTTAGGCAATTTCTTGGAGAAATTTCATATCGCATCCAAAACTATTGGGTTTAAACTTAAAAAAATTGCCTTTTTCACAGGAGCTCAAAGGTCGCGGTTTTTTGAAGAGGATAATAACTTATGCAAGGATTTTGAGCTAGATCATTAAAATTGGTGTAAAAAATATTTAAAATTTATCGCCAAACAAGTTGCCTCAGGTGACCGCAACTCTGTAGGTAACAAAAATCAGGTCGATAATGATTGAAAAAAAATCCTGCATAAAATTATAAACATCTAGAATTTTTAAATAGGGCATTCTTTTGCAGATTTCGAGCGGATTTTGTCAAAATATGATTTAAAAAATTCATATTTTATTTTTCAAAGTCATGGTCGGGGTTTGAGAACCAACCCCTGCTACCCGGGGGAAGAATATATGAGTTAAAATCATTTTCTTGGTCAGTCAAGAGCGTTCTTGGTGTCGTTTCATTATATTTTTCGTCTCGAAAAACAAAATTTCATTCTTTGATCATAATACCAATGATAATTCACCCCCTTCCCCTATTTCGAATTGGCGTTAGCAATTTTGTTAAAACGAATGTGCGAATTTTGATTTAATTCTTAAATTAGATAACATTTTAAATTTTAATGACCTTCCTATAATCTTAAAAGTTCAGATAAAAATTAGCAAAATATTTTTGCTTATCGATTTTTGCGTTGGCCTTAAAAATATTAACATCAATTATGTAAGAGTTTCTGGAACTTGCACGAGAAGGCGTTTCGCCAAATTTGCCTGGTAATTTCAACTCCAGCAAATCTCCAGGCGGTGGAAGATTTCAATCGGAGCAGCAGAGCAAATTGGTGCCGACAGGCGACTCAATTCGCATCTTCACGTGACTCGGAAGCAAAAATCGTGAAATAATTAAATTCAATCCACCGCAGACAATTTTTTGCGCCCGCTCTCTCGCTCTCTCGGTCGGTCGCTCGCCGCTATTTGACAATTACCTGTGCTCAGGGTCGGCGAGGGACGTCTCCCTGGCGAAGACGCCTTCGAACTTGATGCGGCGCTCGAGCTCGCCGTCCGACAGCCTGTCCAGCGCGACGAAGCCGGGGGCGGCGGCGGGGGCGGCGCGGGGGGCGGCCAGCGCCAGCAGCAGGAACGCCACCAGGACCACCATAGGAGCTGTTGGATTTTTTTGTTCACGTGCGGTGCGACGCAGGAGAAAAGGAGCTGCTGCTCGATCTCTATTTCTCGCTCGCGCTGCACGCCGCCGACTGAAGACTGAATCACCTTATTCTTTCTTGTCTCGGCGGATCGCTCTCGCGCGGCCCGCGCACTCGCTGCCGGTGCCCGCCGAGGGAGGGGGAGCCGCCGCCCCACCCCCGACCTGAATCGGCCCTTCAGGGTGGCTGCCTGATGGACAGACGGGGTCCTTAACAGGCTCTTAACAGCATCACGCGCGCGCTTCTCTCTACTTGTTATTATTATTATGTGCATAATTACAACATTATTACGACCAGTTTTTCGTGTTCTCTCCGCACGTGAATGAGCATTTAATTTGTCTAATTTCCCTCTTTTGGAATCCCGGGAATTTTTTGTTATTTTCATGCCTATTTTTTAAGAAGAAAAATTTTTTTATTTGGATTTGATTATTTTAATTTTATTTAAATTTTAATGAGGCGAAATGTGCGGGTCAGAGGACAAAATTGACATTTGGTCGTGCAAACCCAACGAAATTTGTATCAGAAATTAGTCTTTACAAGAAGATTTAGACTTAATGGGAAATTTAAAAAAAAAATGTGAAATTATGACTTTTATCGTTACTAAAATGCATGGGGTGGAAGGGGGATGAGGGTCTATCACCCTAGAAACCCTTTGGCTGTCTAGGGGAGGTCGAGACGAGTCAAACGGTGTGCAGTTTTTGCAATTCTGACGATTAGAACCCGAGATTTGCTGATCACAACTTCGTCAAAAAATTAAAATTTTCAATTTTCGCCAAAATTGCCATCGCCAAATCTCGGATTCTAACCATCAGAATTACAAAAACCGCACACCGTTAGACTCATCTCAACCTCCCCTGACCAGCTGAAGGGTTTATGAGGTGCTTATTCTCCACCCCAAATTAAAACAACCCCCTTAAAAAAAGAAAAAAAACCTTTATACCACTGATTTTTTTATTTAATTTAATATACTGTTTTAATTTGTAAATAAGGTGTGAAGAGGTATTTTAGAGTGAGTTTCAGACAATTTAAAATATTTTAAAGCATTATTGAGCAGTAAATTTTTTATATTTTTACGTGATGGAAAAATTAATAAATTAGCAATCAAGTATTACAGAATTTCCTGTCTTTTTAATTTTTTTGCCCCTACATCATTTTTAAATTGTTGTCTAAATCTACTTTCTAGACAATTAATGTGGGAATGTGCGGAGAAAAGTCATCAATAAAACATTATTTGAAAGTACAGATCGAGAGTAAAAGAAAAGTGCGGCGCTGGCGTGATCGGGCGCGATGAAAGGGCGTGAAGCCGTGAAAATAAAAGAGCAGCTTTTCGCTGCACTCGCGCGCAAATTGCATTATTCGTCGCACTTATTTTGCTAACTAGATTACAAACAGAAGTAAGCACGAGTATTTATTCGCACATCGACACTGATGCGAATTAATGCAATTATCCTCTCGAACTGTATAGTGTAGATGTAGACACAATATTATTGAAAGCAGTCGTGTTTATGTGACACATGCACAAGCAGCTAATTTGTATTATCGCCTTTCCGCACACTCAGCACCTCTGTGTGTTTCTCAACAAAATCGAAAAGCAGACATTTTGCATTTTGAGCAGAGAGGCGAATCGTTACGCGGTCTATGTACTCGGCGCGGAAATAATACAGCCATGAGCTATACGGCGATAAAAGCCAACACTTTTCGGTATCTGCTTCTTTCCAGTTCATTAGTGCGGCCGGCGTTAGCGTTGGCACCCCTGCCACAACATCCCTGCGCCCGGCAAAGCTACCCCTGCACAAACGATGATTCTAGACTCAATTATTAGCTGTCTGCACTTGCCACGCAAACCAAAACGTGCGTGGAATTTTTACCTGAAAGATTCTCTTATAGTAAATTGTTTCAATTTTTTTAGCTGAACAAAATCAACAATAAATGTTCTAAATAATATTATTAAACATTATATTAATTATGTTTGTTGAAAAAGGAAAAATAATGTTTATTGTTGTTATTGAATTGAAAAAAGTGACGAGTAAAGTCATTTCAAATTTTTTTTGACGTAGAAATTTAAATTAAATATCTTATAACATCCCCAGAAGAAATTCTTTGCAATATTTTAATTCGTTCTGTGAAGTCTAGGAGCGAAATGGATTAGTAATAAATATCAAAAATTCCATTGCATAAATAACAACCAGCCCGCCGATTTAAAAAATTTTGTTGTCCAAAATCGAATTTAAAAGAAATTTGCGAAAAATTCCTTCAGGTGAATGCACTCGTTCCCGCCACGCGCCAACAGCACCAAGAAGTACAGAAAACTCTCCCCCACTCCTCACCAGAAAGCACGCAGCTAGAGGCCAGCGCGCGAATTACAATAAGACTAGCCAATCAGAGCGCAGTATTTGCTTTAATGCGTATTTTCATGAAAAATTCAGCCATTGCACCGTGTTTTCTTGTGTTCTTTCAATTCTACTCGTTAAAATCTATCCATTGATGGTCATTTCACCGCAATCGGCTGCAGGACAGCGATATAAACAATGAAAACCCCCTAAGGAAGGTTGCTTAACCGGTTAAAACGTAACCGGTTTAAACTGACATAATCTCTATGCTATTTTTAAATAATAAATCAAATAAACATCATAAAACCTTAAAATATTTAATTTAATGTTCTACGTATTAATTTTATAAAATAAAGATGATGTTTTTCATGTTTTGATAAATAACTTTTAACCGGTATTCGGTTCAATGAATAACCGACTGTCCGCCATATTTGTTTTCATTGGAGACGCAAACGTAAAGCCGGTTGTCGAGGCCAGGCTTTGTCATTATTCCTTCTATTTTGCCAAAATAATCATGTCGCAAGAGTTTTACCTGCGCTACTACGTGGGCCACAAGGGCAAATTCGGCCACGAATTCCTCGAGTTCGAGTTTCGACCGGACGGCAAGCTGCGGTACGCAAACAACTCAAACTACAAGAACGACACGATGATCCGCAAGGAAGCCTACGTCCACCAAACAGTCATGGACGAGCTCAAGAGAATCATCGTGGACTCGGAAATTATGCAGGTTTGTAACCCTTCGTCAGGCCTGTTCAGGATGTTTTATTAAAATTGACACTCGCAGGAGGACGACAATCTTTGGCCCACGCCAGACAGAGTGGGTCGGCAGGAGCTGGAAATCGTGGTCGGCGATGAGCACATTTCGTTCACCACCTCCAAGACTGGCAGCCTGGTGGACGTGAACCAGAGCAAGGACCCTGAGGGTCTGCGTTGCTTCTACTACCTGGTGCAGGACCTTAAGTGTCTCGTTTTCTCCCTGATTGGTCTCCACTTCAAGATCAAGCCCATCTAATTGTGTCGGTTATTACATCTCCATCACCACCACAAACTGTTTATGTATTTTTGTTTCGGTTGGACTCTACAGTGCATTCATTTATGTAATACAGTCATAATGATTCTCGTAATTTCTGCAATAAAACAAGAAGTCGAACTCAATTCTTGTGCACTGGTTTTATTATTCAAGTCTCGAAATGTTATTAAATCTGATATATTCCTTATTTTGCTGGTTACGCCCCTTTTCTAGAGACAACAAAGTTATTTTTAAATGAGTATCTTATAATTTTCTACAAAGCTGAATATATTTTCAGTTAATTATTTTCACAGGCATCAACAGATGAATAATTATTTTTATCAAAGAATTTATTTGGCTATTTTTAATGTGATTTTAAATCCTCTGGAAGACCAATTAATACTGAGAAGCATAATTTTTTACTGAAGAAGATGCGGAATTTCAACGTAAATCGTCTGGATTTAATTTAAAAGGAGATTCTCCCCACTCAAAATAGTGTTAACTTTGCTGGCAGTTTTCTAAAAATTTAGCTTGGCATGGAAACAAAATCTATGAACGTTTATTTAATATTTGTATGCCATTTATTTGGATCTGCGTAAATATACACATCATAAAAATCGACTTGGTTTCTCATGGAATGCAATAATTGATTCTGATCACATCACTACAAGTTTACAAAATATGAATTTCACTATGTATTCTCTAGGGTGCTACCTACCAAAAATATCACACAAAAAACTAGATCTACGCTACACAAATAAAGCACAAAAAAGCTTGAGATCAATCAGTAATTGTTGAGGGGGATGAGGAATTCCGAGGCGGGCAGCTGCAAGGGGCTGGCCGGCAGAAGCTCGAGAGGAAGCGTCAGCGAAGGTGAGAGCGGCGCGCTCGACAGGGTGTTCAGGTCCAGATCTTCGTCGGTCGCGCTCAGCGCCACCAACATCATTTCTGGCTCTTTCGGCTGCGCGCGTGGAATTTCAGACGTGCCGTGCTGCTGCTGCATGTGCCGCTTCCGGTTGCTGCAGTCTGCAAACTTCTTGCCGCAAATGTCGCACTAAAATGGATTAAAAAAAAGAATCAATTATTGGGTTTTTCCACGAGGGTTCTGTAATTCCTCAAATATTTTATTATGTTCCCCCCAAAAAATTAAAGTTTTTCTAACGGCCAGTAGAGGTTTTCAGACAAAATTTTTGCGAAAATAGTAAATTTGAGAAAAATTAAAAATCTGCTCAATAGAAAAAACTGGAAATTTAATCAGCTTTCTGGATATAGGCAATTTTTGACGCTAAAATCAACTGGTGAATTTTAATGAGGCCACGCACAGACCCCTTTCAGAAATCTGCAATTTTTGAAAAATAAAAAAAAACTTTCAAGACTCAAAAGTACTATTTTTATCTTTTCACTGTTAAATTTTCATATTTTTTCTCACCCTGGAAGCAATTAACTTTCTTAGCTCAAAATTGCAAAAAGTTAAATTAGAAAAATTGGATTTTGGGCACTTTTGGTCAGAAGTATATGAAAAAATATTGCTCGGTTAGGGTTAACTTTTGATGTAATGTCATTTTTTAAATAAAAAAATCACTATCATTCCACTTTAACCAAATTTGACGGCTGCTCCGGAAAATCAGGGTGAAATTGAGATTATCTCAAGTTACAGTTAAGCTAGAACATCAAAAAATGCCTATTTTGACAGCCACCAACTGTTTAATTTGCAAAAAACGAAATTCTCTAATTCTAGTTAATTTTTTAGTTAAAATAAATTTTGAAATATTTTTAACAGTCAATTTAACATTTTTAAACATGAGATAAAATGTTGCCCCAGGTGTATGTACCATGTGGCATGCTTATATAAAGTTTCAGGACGGTGAAAGTTTTAGTTTTCGTGATATTTAAAAAAAAATTAATTATCCTTACAGCAAAGGGCTTGTCCTTGGAATGTACTCTCATGTGCCTGAAAAGCGCATTTCTGGTGAAGAAAGACTTGTCACACTGGTCACATTTGACTTCTTTGGTTCCTTCGTGGCGGGCTAGATGCGCTGCAACATCAAGATTAGCATGAATTCTCGCCTCTCCTGAATTTAATTCAGTAATTTACCTGTGTAATTGTGCTTGTAGAGAAACTCCTTGGGGCATTGCGGGCATTTGTATCGCTTCTTCTTTTCGTGCACTCCGTAAACGTGGCGTTGCAAGAGAGCACTGCTCGGAAATCGACTACCACAAGTCTCACAGCAGTATGGTTTTATCCCTGAAACAAACAGAATTAGCAGTTGATTAGAAGAAGTGTTCAGGATGTACTTAAAGTGGAATTATTATAGTGATTTTTTAATTTTAAAAAATGATATTACATTTTTTCATAATATAGTTCAGACCAAAACTGCCCCAAAATCTAATTTTTTGAATTTAACCAGGGCACCTTTTTTGAGCAAAGGAAATTAATTGCTTCGGGGGCGAGAAAAATTATGAAAATTTAATAATGAGAAGACAAAAAATGGTACTTTTGAGTCTTGTAAGTTATTTTTTAATTTTTTCAAAAATTGCAGTTTTTTTAAAAGGGCTTTATTGAAATTCAGCAGTTGGTAGTAGCGTCAAAAACTGTCTATATTCAGAAAGCTGATTAAATTTCCAGTTTTTTTCCTATAGAGCACATTTTTCTCAAATTTTCGTACAAAATCCGTTTGAAAATTTCTACTAGAATTTTTAAAATTGAGTACAAATGCCACTGGTTCCACCAAAAGACAGAAAATTCGAACCTAAATCATGATTTTCCAAAAATGATTACTTATTTGGAGCGAAATGTGACCTTTTTGGGGTTAAATTTGTAAAAATACGGAAAATCCAAAACTAGTGGTTTTTCCAGCTGGTTTTTTGCAAACCCTGTCAAAGGGGGCTATCACCTTGAAAAAAATCGCCAAAGTTGACCTTTCCTTAAAGTGGAATGATACTGGGCAACAATTGAAAATTATTTAAATTGTTGGATGCCATAAACTCATAAACAATTGACCGATAAACAATTTGCAATAATAAAAAAATGACCTTCCTACAGTAAAAAATCAAATTTTGCCAATTTCTCCAAAATTTACAGTGCTTGAACATATTTTCTTGGCATATTCCGATTCCTCTCGTCGAGATCTGTCCAACGGTGTATGCCACTTATTGGGGAAACTCTTGGTTTTGAAATTAAATCGGATTTCAAGTAAGGAGACAGCCATTGCCATTTGAAAAGCACGCTAACTTTCCAGCCAATTTTCTCAAAAAAATTACAGCGCTTCTTAGGTCAATTTAGGCTTTAACTGAATCCTAAGGAATGACTTCATGCATTGGCAACAAACATTTTCCAGGCTTTTCCAGTATCATTCCTCTATAATAGATTTATGCTGACCTGTATGCGTTCGGACGTGGATTTCAAAGTGGGTGCGCTGGACAAAGTTCTTGTTGCAGAACTGGCAGGTGAAGGCTGGGTTTTCGGCGGGTCGGTGTTGGTAGCGGACGTGTTGGCTGAGGCAGGTGAGCGTCTGGAAGAGGCGTCCGCAGTGGTGGCAGCAGTGGTTGCGCGTGTCCGAGTGCACCTCCTGGTGGCGCACCAGGCCCTCCTCGCTGGCCAGGTTGCGCTTGCACACCGGACAGCAGAACTTGCGGCCCGAGTGCTCGGCCAGGTGCTGCGCGAAGGCGCGGCTCTTGCTGAACTGCTGCCCGCACAGCGCGCACTTGTGCCGCTCAGGTCGCTCCACGCACTCGGGCATCATCTCCACCAAGTTCACCTGCGTCTCTTGCGCCGTGTCGAAGAATTTGCGCCACGAACGCAGCTTCCGCCCGCACTCGTTGCACACGTTTTGCGGCAGCCCGTCCTTGAGATCAATCTGAAACCAATTTTTTCTTACGTTAGTTGTCATCTATTTTTGGGGGTTTCCAGCTGGGAGTTGATTGTTTGAGAATGGGTTTGGAAAAGCAGGGCGCAATCGGGAAAAACGGGTTTTCGAAATCATGTAATGAAGCAAGAACCGCAAACTATGCCTTATTAGACGGGCAGCAGGGTTCTCAAAACACCCGCATTTTTTGAAAGAAAAATGCCGTGCAGCTGTAAAAACGTTTTTTTTTTCAATTTTTACCAGTTTCTTGCAGGCAACATTATCACCTCAGTTTTCAATAATTTTCTAATTATTAGCCTATAACCTCGACTTAAAAATTGTCAGAGATAATTTTTTGGGAAATTGAAGCAGCAAAATAGCAATTGAAAAGAAAATATCTGCACAGTGGAGGAAATTTTGAGCACTCCGACCGAAATTTGAGATTTTCTGAGAAGAAAAATGGAATAAATTAATTTCTTGCAATTCTTGCGCAAGAAATTCATAAAAATTGAGTTGGAAAATTCGTTAAAAAACCAGTGGTGAAAAAACCTGGTGGTAAGCAAATGCAACCCTGATTTTTCCGGAAAAATGCATAGCAAAAACTGTTTTTTTATCGTTTTTTATGCAATTTTTCGAATTTTTCCGAACAACATGCATTCTCTAGGAAGATCAAAAATTCCCATATAGGATGAACAAAATTAGGCTACTGGTTTCACCGAGAATTTCAACTCTCATCGTAATTTTCCAAAATATCTGGCTTTTATAGCGTGAAATATGACTTTTTTTTGGGTTAAATTCGGAAAAACCAAAAACTGGTGAGTTTTTCCAGCTGTTTTTTGCGCAAAAAACCAGTGGTGCATTTTTGCACATTGCAAAATTGGCGAACCCTGACGGGCAACAACTAAAATAAATAAACATTCAAAAAAATAATTATTTTACGAGCGTTTTTTTTAATTTTTAAAATCGATTAAAACTTGAGAAGGAAATTTTGGATTTTTTCGAAGCAAATGACAAAATGATGCTCCAGGTGCGTGTAAATTTTTTAATTATTTATTTTGAGTTGGAGAAACCTGCAGTTCTCAAGATATTAACGGCCAAAGGTTCAAAAATTGGTATAATTATGTAAAAAATCACACCTGAACAACAACATTAATTGTTCAAAACATCCAAAATATATTTGATTTTTAGAATTAGATCAGTATTACGGTAAATATTGACATTTCTATCGAAGAAACAGGGTTGTATTTGCTTAACCACCCAGTTTTTTTTACACCACTGGTTTTTTCCACTCAATTTTTACCAAGAAATAAATTTATTCCATTTTTCCTATGCGAAAATCTAAAATTTGCGTTTGGAGTGGTCCAAATTTCATCTAATGTGTTGATTTTTTTAAATTGCCATTTTTTGCTGTCTCAATTTCTCCAAAAATATCTCTCTGACAATTTTTCAAGTTGAGGTCGTGAGCTAATAATTAAAAAAAAATTATTGAAAACAGGTGCAAACAATGCCTGCGAGAAACTGGTCAAAATTAAAAAAAAAACGTTTTTTAACTCTGGAACCAAGAGGATTTTTTCTTATTCAGCAGGCTAGGAAATTATTTTCCCCCTTTTTTCGACTTTCGAAATCGTCGGACGAATTTTCTGAGCAAATTAAAGAAGTCTTTTGAAATTTTATTCAGACAAATTGATTTTTTTTTTAATTTAGAACAAAAATCTGGTCAAATTTTTTCATACAGTTGAAAAAAACTTTCCATAATTCATAAATCAGCAGAGGAGACATAAATCAAAAGTGGATTCCTTGCAAAAATTAACCAAATTTAGCTGTAAACCAATTTTAACCTCGATTTTTCTTCTCCTATCGATCCAAAAAAGTACATTCTATTTCATTTGATAGATCCTCAATAAATTTAGCTAAAAAAAGACAAAAATCCTGCAAGAGCGAAAATTCCAGCTTAAATATTCGTAATTTGTGCGTAAGGACACGCACTTTTCTGCGAGTCGCCTCTTGCCTCCTTGGTTTGTAGATAGATACATAAAATCGATTTTTGTGACGCAGAGCAAAACTGCAGCACTGCAGTGAAGGGTTGGAGCGGTCAAAATCGATGAATCACCGCCAACCGTGCAAATCCGGGGCGAAAACAAAAAAGTGCGTGAGCGGGTGCGAATATGTACCTTAATTTTCAAGCAGTCCTCGATGAGGTTGATGAGGCCCTCTTTGCTGGAAACGTCGTCGTGTTTGGGCTTCTTCTTGCCGCAGAGGCGGCAGAGGCGCGGGGCAGCGCCCCCATCCTTGGGCCCCATCGGAAATCCCGCCCCTCAACCCTGGCCCTTCAGCGGAAACTCGGCGCACGAGGACGCATCTGGCGCGGATTTTAATCGCCGGACTTTGCGGCCCGGACGGCGTCGAGGGCCGTGCAAGAGCAGGGCGAGTCCGCCGCTTGGCAACCGCCGACTGATGCTGATGCTGGCTGGCCCTTCTCCGAGGTCAGACACACGAAGGGGTGTCTAGTCGCACCCCAACCCCCTACGCAGCGCGTTCAACGCACTCTCCCGGCTCCCGCACTCCCGCACCCTACCTTGTTGTTTGTTTTCGTCTGACAACCAACTGACACGCCGACGCCAGCGCTCCTACACGTGCCGGTGGCACAACGCGGCGGCTCTTTTCTCTGGGAAAACGCGCGAGGGGAAATTCGCCCTTCCGTGTGATGACGATTTTTTTTAATTTGATTATGTTCTAATTCTAACTATTAAAATGCCCTATCATATGTAACAAAAAATGACGACTTTTTCACATTACATATTTGCACGATTTATGTTTATAGGCACCTGAATTTCAATTTTTATTTTAGTTTTTGTCCAAATTATCGCTCCAAACTGGTCGTAGAACAAAAATTTAGACACCGTTGAACTCGTCTCGTCATGTGGAACAACTTTCCTGTTGACCTTAAAGCCGTAGGTCGAAGGTTAAGGTCACTAAAATTCAATTTCTGAATTAAAACTCAAATTTGAAAATAAATGCATTTAAAATTTGTATTTTTGATATAGCCATCTTGTAGAGCGCAAAATATTAGGTTAGATAAGTCAAAATCTGGAGCGGTGTTTCACATTTACTATTTATTAAAAAATAAAATCTAGAAAAATAGCGATTTTTTGTGTTTTAAATTAATTTTTACACGCCCAAATCTCAGCTTCTAACTGTCAGATTTTCAAAACCCGTACACCGATCGACTCATCTCAACTTCCTCTTGATAGCCAATATAGTTTAAGGGTGCTAACACTCCAACCCCTTTTTTGCACCCTGAAAAACGCACAATTTTACACTTTTTTGTTGTTTGCACCTCTCTACGCAACGGAATTTAGTCTTTATCAGCCTCAAACTACCTCAGTGCATCATGGGACGTGAAGACGTGAAAAATTATATGTAATTTTCGTAAATTTGACCCTTTTAGAACCGGTTATTTGGTCGAAACACTGATTTTCGATGACAACAGCTTCGCTAAATATTTTTGTTTACCAAATCTCGGCTTCTAAACATCAAATTTGCATAAACTGCACACCATTCAATTCATCATGAGCTCCCCTAGTTAGCTGAAGCAGTCAAAAAGGGCGTCAACCCCTTGAAACCCCATTAAAAGTGTAAAAAAATGCATTTTTCGTTGATGGAAGCAATTAAAAGAAACTAATTCAGCGTTTAAACAGTAAATATTTTTTTCTCAAAATAGTTTAAAACTTAATTTCCAATTTATAACTGATTTATTCCATGTATTTATTCACAAAACCCCGGTTTAAAATTTAATTTTGAGCTCGTATATCCCAAATCCACGGCTGCGCCGGCAATCTATCCTCGTCATCAGAGTACAGGGCGCACTGCTTGTACTCGCAAACGCTTGACCTGAACGCGTAAGTCAAAAGACGTGCATCAGGTTGGACCTGAACGCGGACTGAAGTGGCGTTTTCTAGCGCAAACGAGGCTGCACTCCAAGATCCATCCGCGAGTTCAAACTGCAGAAAACGACCTTGATTGAATATAATTTAATTAAAATTTAATTCCCACGTTGACTCACGGCAAATCCATCCGGACCTCCTATTGAAAGGGCCGTATCATAAGTGATCAGCAGGGAGTCAGCAGAAGACAAGTCGATATTGACCGGCTGCATGGAGAATTTTAATTTTATCGAAAATAGCATTTAATTTAAATAAAACACCTACAACAGGGCCGTATTTCTTTCGGTCGACTTGTCCGTAAATCAAATTCTTAGCCGCGTCCGCCAATCTCGTGCAAGCCGTCTGTTTGTCTCGAAAATGAATGCTAAATTTCTCAAGAAATAAATTATTTAAATTAATTTGAACGGAAACTCACTCTCCGGTGGGCGAATCATGGTCGGTCAGGTCGTAGGTGGTGCCCAAAAAAGCCTCGGGGATGTTCGAATTCGGCAGCACCCCTTGATCGACTGTTTGGTGCCAACGCAAATATCCCCACTCGTAACTCTCTCCCCGCTCGGCCGGTCCGTTCTAAATTAATTTTAAAAAGTGTGCAATTCACCAGTTGCATAAACCCTAAGTGTTCGAAGCCGCCAACAGATGGCGCCACCGTAGACTTTCGATTTTAAGGCATTTCCGCTGCGATTTCAGACTCAATCTAGCTACTGTGCATTATTCAATTAATATATGCTTTTTTTGACGTGCTGAAAACCAAAATCGGTTTAGCCAATCGCCGTAGAATCGTGAAAAACTATTTTTTGAAATAAAAAAATATTTTCCAACGTTTCTACGGCGAATGGCTGAACCGATTTTGGTTTTCAGAACGTCAAAAATTAGCAAATTAATTAAAAAAAAGCAAATAAGCTAGATTGAGTCTGAAATCGCAGCGGAAATGCCTTAAAACAAATTTTTTTAAGAAAGTCTGTGGTTGCGCCATCTGTTGCCGGCTTTGAACACTAAGGGTTTATGCAACTAGTCATTTTTAATTTCTAACCTGGAAAATGCCGAATGGAAAAGCAATACTGTTCGCGTCGGCCGGAACGTTTCCCTGCTGGAACGAGTTTCGCCAGTCGTTGACAAGAGCGGTGATGTGGCACGCGTAAAAGTCGGCGTTCCACTCAACATTGGTCGAGCCCTGGTACCAAATCGCCCCTCGGATTGCTGTTTTCGTCAACGGCGCCACCATTCCGTTCCAAAGAGCAGACTGCGAGTTTTCGTTCTGCCTGTAAATAAATATATTATCGTTTTTACCAGTGTAATTTTTACCAATTTCTTGCGCAAGAAATGAATTTATTCCATATTTCCCCTGTGAAAATCTAGAATTTACGGTTGGAGTGGTCAAAATTTCCTCTACTGTGCAGATTTGTTTAAATTGCCATTTTTTGCCGCCTTGATTTCTCTAAAAATGTCACTCTGACAATTTTATAACTCAAGGTCCATCAGTAAATAATTAGAAAATTATTGAAAACAGATGTGCAAACATTACCTACAAGAAACTAGTTAAAATTGAAAAAAAACTCACTTTTTGCTAAATAAAAAAATCTTACCCGTCATTAGCAGGAGTGTTACATTCCGCGGCCACTCTCGCCGATGACCAAGCTTCAATTCTGGTCCCACTCCATGAAGAATCGATCAGGCCAATGGGGCGGGAATTGTTGAAATGGTCCGAAAGACGCTCGCCGAAGAAAAGACACATCGCAGAAAATTTTGGGACAGAATCTATACGAAATCAATTTTTTTATTCTTTTATTTATTTAATTACCTGGCTGGGGCGCTGTCCAAGGGATGGAAAAGCCCTCGACCTCGTCCAGCTCGGTCGACAGCGAGTAGTTATTTTTAATTTGCAACAGTCGCAGGTTCTGATAAGAAAGCGCTTTCGTGATTTCCTCGGTCGAGTTGAATACCTTTTTATTTTAGATAAATCTTAATAATTCGACCTCCGCTATTAATTTGAGATTAAAACAAAAATAACCTCCTCGACTCGCATTTCCATGTTGCTTTGCCCGCTGCAAAACCACACATCTCCAAACCAAGCATTGAAAGAAAACGTCTCATTGCCTCCTCCCTGATTAAATTTAAAAATTAATTCACTCCCCAGATGACCTTTTAACTATTTTTTCGATTACCTGCGTAATTTGGAAATTGACAGGACCCCCTGGAGAGTGCGGTGGCAGGATGATTTGCCAAGCTCCATCGTCTATTTAAGAATTTAAGTTTTTTCGCGTATTGAAAAGAGATTATAATACCAGAAACAGAAGTCGTTAAAAAATTATCCTCAAATTGTGCGACAACCTCAGCGCTCGGCTCGCCAAATCCACTCAAAACAGCACTCTTTGGTGCCATTTGCAAGACCATATCATCTTGGAAAATATTCAACAGTCGAAAGTTTTCCCCTTAAAAGAGAGATTAACTATATACAAGCAGGCGTTGGAAATAATTGAAGCCATATATTAATACCTTCCGCGAAGGACGCAAAGAAAAATAAAAAGCAGAGACCCAACACTGTTGAGATGCCCATCTTAATTCGAATAATGCTGATGTAACACTAAAGTGTCGAGTTTGATTACAGCTTTTGATAATTTTAGATAAAGCAGGCATTTTATAATTTGATATGCATCAATGATATAAGCTATCAGTCGTCAATTTAGCTGAATTTTTATTTTATAGTTTCTGATTTTTGAAACATGCGCTTCGCACTTTACGTTTGGTGCCGGCCGATTTTTTGGCGATTAAAATTTGGCCTGAGAGTGGTAAAAGGGACGGCGGCATCGGAATATTCGCGAATAGTGGCTCCGGGACCGATTTCAGGGTGGGGTACCCTGAAAAAGGTCTTCAGGGTAAGTCAGTTGGTAGGGCTCGGCGAGACCTTTCGTTTAAGACCTTTAGACTGGAAATCCATCAACCTGTTGAATTATTAGAAAATTAAAACCGTGCCGCTTTCAATGTTAAGGCTCTCAGGGAGCAAATTTTGACCTTTAGGAGCCAATATCTCGGGCCCTAGTTATCCTACTTCGATTTTCCTCAAGATTTTCGTTAAGATGTGGCTCGTCGAGTTCTTTCAGAGACCCTCAATGCTTTTTTATTAAATACGATCGCACGCCCCGACTCGAAAATTATAAAAAACCACGTTTTTGGGACTTTAAAAATTAATAACTCGGGCTGTTTGGTTTTGATTTGGCTAAACAAAGAATTAAATTTATGCCTATTAAATTCCGCGTCAAACGGTGTGTAACTCAACCCGATTGGGGTCCATTTTACAAAATCAGTACAAAAGAGACACAAAAAGACCAAAATTTTCAACTCTCACCGTCGCAATTTTCAAAAGTTTATTTTTTTGGCGCAAAATGTGACCTTTTTGAGGGTAAATGCGGAAAAGCCAGCGGTGCATTTTTGCGCATTGCAAAATTGGCGAATCCTCTCTGCGTTTCCAACAGCTGAGTGTGTCACAATATCAGTATATCTAATTAATTAGATCTTTATTTACTCTCATCACTTTTACATTTTATCAGAACATAAATTGCAGCAACAGGCGTTTTCTGTTTTCTATCGAGGCTATAAACACGCAAGAAGTTATATATTTTCTCTTCAGTAAGCATCCAGAAGCTGTAGGAAAATGACTGGCAAAATTCAGGTTGTTGTGCTCTTAATGGTCGGGCTGGCTGCTGGCCAGGTGACGTTCGACTGGTGCGAGACCCTGACCGTGCCCTTCTGCCAGGATGTGCCGGACATGCCGTACAACCTGACGTACAAGACCAACGCGCTGAGCCAGAAGAAACAGCAGGACGCCGGACTAGACGTGTTCCTGCCCGTCAAAAACTGCAGCTCGAATTTTCAGGCCTTGTTGTGCAACGTCTTCGCTCCAGTCTGCACCGTCCTTCCGCATCCCATCCCTCCGTGCAGGTCGGCGTGCGTCGCCGCAAAATCCGCTTGCGAGGCGCCGATGAGCCGCTCTGGAATCGCCTGGCCTCACGAGCTCGACTGCGAAAAGTTCCCTGACGACGGCAAACCTTGCATTGACGTTGACGATTCGTCTGCAGAGCAGTGACCTATTATAGCAGCTGCTCCATTTATTGTTTTAGCAAGGTTGGAATTTATTTAACATTAAAAAGAGGAATGATAGTGCCAAAGCCTGGAAAATGCTTGTTGCCAATGCATAAACTCATCCCTTAAACTCATCCAGTTAAAGCCTAAATTGACCTAAGAAGCACTGTAATTTTTTTAGAAAATTAGCTGGAAAGTTATTGTGCTTTTCAAATGATAAGGGCTGTCTCCTTACTTGAAATCCGATTTTATTTCAAAACCAAGAGTTTCCCCAATAAGTGGCGTACACCGTTGGACAGATCTCGACGAGAGGAATCGAAATATGCCAAGGAAATATGTTCAAGCACTTTAAATTTCGGAGAAAATTGGCAAAATTTGAATTTTTACTGTGGGAAGGTCCTTTTTTATTATTGCAAATTGTTGAACAAATTGTTAATGGCATCCAACAATTCAAATAATTTTTAATTGTTGCCCTGTATCATTCCACTTTAAATTAATAAATCTTCACGTTGCTGACGTTCCTCTATAATTTAGTTTTAATTTTATTTCAACCTTTTCCAGTTTAAAATCTTTAGGTGCAATATAAAAATCTATATATAGAAAGAAAAAGAGCCAAAAGAGTTAAAACAAATAATCACGCCTTCTATTCGTGTTTCAAAACATTTCTGTCAAAAAATAAATGCAAATTGCATAGGAACAAGGACGAAAATAGAAGCTCAAAAGAAGTAGATAATTATTTATTATTATATGCGATGCTTTTTAAAACAAACACTGCCTAATCAGCTTCTCTTCAGTTTGCATAAATAACGTGTTTTTCCTTGTGTAATCATATTTTCTAAAAAACATATTCAAAAGAAATTAAAAGCTTTATAATTTTAAAAGGCTCTTTGGATACCCGCAATCAGGTCGGGGTAAAAGGCGCGCGACATTATATATATTTCCTCTCCCACGCGCGCGCTGATAACATCATTTCTTTCTTTCATTCACAGGGCTCGGGTCAACAACTTGTTTACAAAAGAGAAGATCTCACGCAGCACGTGCCGATTTACGCGAAAAAAGGGGAAAAAGGAATCGATTTTACAGGTGACGCTGTGTATGTGTGTGGGTGGGTGAAATCGCTGCCTGCAATGACGTTTTTCACAACCCAGCAGCTCATCTTTCTATTTTTTTTCTGCAATATCGTCAGAGTGTATACTTCGTCATAAGCGCTTAAATTACGTGAAATTCACACTTAGCTAATTTTATTTATAAATATTTTTTGTATAGTCAATTTAGTGTAGCGTGTGTAGCATGATAAATTTTTAAAAATAGTTTAGTTACAATTTTGTTGTTTAAATTTCATCTGGAAAAGCAGCTCAGCAGAAAATAAAATTAATATTTTTTAAATCTTAAAATAGCAAAGTCAACAACTGAAATTATAATAAAAAATCCCTGTAGCAACAAAAAAACAATAAAAAATTAAAAGAAACTGTGTGATTTATTGTGTGTTAAAAACAGTGCAAACGCCGCATTGAATTCAGTTGAGCTCATCTAAAAATAATTTTTCATTGCAGCGCGTTGTGGTCTGCGGAAAACCAACAAGTTTTAGAAAAAATTCCAAAAATCTGCATTTTATCAAGTAAATTTTACATTATTATTCTTTTCGAATTAAATATTGTGATTCATTCTAAACGGTGTGCCTTTTCGGCGACGCAGAATTCTAATTCGAGTTTTTCATCGGTTTCCCACTTTCCCTCCCAGACCTAATTATCATTTTCTATTTCCTCCTTCCACCTCTTTAAATGTAATACTGAAAAGCATGCTTCCTCAGAAGGCAAACCATAACTAAATTGCATTAAAAATTAAAAACAATAAATAATATTATAACCAAATGCAAAATAGTATAAAAATTCGAGCGTAAATTAAAACAGCTAACACATTTTCAACGGGGAAGAAACACAGAAATTTTAGGGTGAAGGGTGAGCACCCCCAAACCGTTCAGCTGGTAAGGGGAGGTCGAGACGAGTCTAACGGAGGATAGTTTTTGCAGAACCCGAGAGTTGGAAATGGCAATGAAAGGAAAACACGAAATAGTCGAAAAATTTGTGTTTTTCAAGTAAACAAGGAAATTTTCCCGTACAAAACTGTCAAGCTCATTTTCAAATTTCCAAAATCAGAATCAACATAATAGACCTTTGACATAGGGCATCAAATTTCATGTTAATTCGACTGGGCTTAACGAGAGGAATCCAAAACACACCCTATTTTACAAACTGGACCACGGGGAGATGAGAAAATGAGGTCCCAAAAGTTTCAAAAATCTTAATTAAATAAAAATTAATAAAATATTTACATTAGACATAATAGTCTCCTCGCAAGGACTGATATCTGGCGTAAATTTCGTAGAGTTTATGTGATTTTGTCCTCCGCTTCGTAACATTTCGACATAAATTGTTTATGGATTGCTGTTTCGACAAAAATATTTGTGAAAAAGATTATTTTTCTATTGAGCATTAATATCTAAACTCTAATCAAGACCTATTTTTCAAAAGGTTAGAATATCAAGCTAAACAATATTGTTTGTTTGTTGTTAACTTCAGAAGAATAGTATTTTCATTTTTATTAATTTTCTCAGCGCAGAAACTCCAGGGTTCAATCCATATAAAAAGATTTGTAACAACGTTAAACGTATGAAATGATAACTAATTGACTAATACTCGATTTCTTTCTACTCTTTCACATGAGCAGGCTTCTGTAGACGGAACCCTTTGACCCTTTCGCCTGCCAGTCTCTCCAAATGCTCTGCAAGAACGAATTCGACTGTCAAATAAAGCACTTCGAGCTCAAAATGAAATTATTTACCACGGCCATTGTTTATTTGTGTTCAATATCACTAACTCGCTTCTTGTGGCGCTCGATTGCCTCCTGGTGGCGTTGGATTTGCTCCTCGTGAAAGATAATTTCACCGTGCAACTCGCCCTTCAGCTGTTTCAGCTGCTCCCTTTGCTGAAAAATTCGTCATGATTAAAGATCTTATCTGTTCGTACACAAGCCTCTTGTTTGTCTTTACTAATGTTAAATTTGTTGATGTGGAAAAATATTTTTAAGAAATAATTCTCTGTTTATAAATTTCGAATTTGAAAATAATAAACAGTCAGGTGAGATACCTGCTTGTAGAAGTACTCCTCTTCGTTGGCAGCCTCCAATTTTCCAAAACTACCTCCAGCAGACCTGATGGAACCGCCGCCGCCGCCTCCTTTGCCGGCTCCACTGCCAAGGTCACCCAGCTGGCCTGACATCAGGCGCACCCTGCAATTAAACGCCACCAGTGAAGTCGATTTGGCAAATTGAACGTGTACGTTATATAAACAAGAGACGCAGTTGAGGTGTACAAATTCGAGTGGCGCAGACTCACAAGAATTTTGCGCGTCAATAGAACCTTCTAACACATTCTACAGTCGAATCAAGGTCATGAAAATATCTGCTAACTCATTTTTGTGAGCACAAGAATTTTCACATGACTGCAGAAAAGAAAACAAATTTAATTAAAATAAGGCGATTTTCTTTGTTTTGCTGACACGAATAATTTAGTATAGAAAAAAAGTTAAAATATTTACAACTGCGCGGTCAAAGAGTTTATTTATGTATTTGTCAAGCAACAGCTGACGAGAAATGCATTTCAGCTACAAACATTATTGCGTTAGATTCAGAGTGAGGAAACACATTTCTGATGTGTGCGTTTCGATTCATCACAAGTCAACTTACGGGACGCGGGACAGTTGGACGGCAAGCACATTTCGCAGCAGAGACATTTTTGGAACAAGCCAGAAGTCGGACTCATGAAGGGGGCGTGGTGAACCAGATAGCTAGCAAGCAGCAAGCAGCGCCTCTTAATTCTGTGGCTTACACCTGCAAACTTAATAAAATTGGTAAAATTGTTATTCTCATTCCTCATGCCGCTGGTCGTTAAAAAATTCTTGGAGTGAATAAACACTTAAAGCATTAATCATTTCAATCGAGCTAAATGAAACGGACTTAAAAGTCGAATCATTTAAGCAGCAAGCTATTTCACAACCAGAATATTCACGTGCTGTTGCCGCCAAATATATTTAAAAATGTACAGCGCCCTTGTTCGGAACGATAGGATTTTGTTTTCGAATCTACTTTTCCGCCTTCCATTTTGTCACTCGCGTAGGAAAAATAGATCTGCCTGAAATTCTTTGTTTTATCGTTGAATATACATTGATTTGCCAAAACCGAGTCATTTTTTTGATAATAAAAAATACATGGATTTAAATCTGCGGTGTTGCTTCAATTTAAGCCAGCCTTAATGAGTCACGTTTGAGTCGTTGAAAGTAGTTCGTAAAGCAAGCGGAGGATCGACCAAACGTGATTTCTTCTACAAGTAACACACGTAGTGAAAATGTCGTTCAGTGGTGACAGACGGTAAGTTTCATTCAAATTCAGTAGATTTAGGGACCCAATTGGGCCCAACGTGTGTTTGGTAGATAGCTTAGTTTGTCTGCTTTGAATTTGTACGGTCGAGACGCCTCGGGACGCCGTACTTTCAGAAAATTTTGCGTTGGCGCTAAGGCTAGAAGCACGCGAGTTGCTTCTGCCAACATGGCGGGGAGGGGCCTCTGTGGGCCTTGCGGGCCCATGCCCGCTCCCAGGCGTTGCTGCCCGCCGCGACGCATTCTCGGCCAAAATTTGCTTATGCATTCGCGGCGAATTCGGCACCATTTGAACCTGAATTTAACCGTTTCACTGGGTCGATTCAAGATAATATGAAAGAGACCCTGAACACGCGCGCGCGTGTGTGTGTGACCGAGGCCCTTTCGACTCAATGCCATTGAAATATTTTCCTAATCTCTGCCGTCCGTGAATAATTAGCGAAATCATTGCACTTTAGTCCTTTCTGTGTGGGTTTTCCCCCAAATTTTCCGGTCTGCGGGGTGCGTTCGCTGCGTGCCCACGTGAGTGTTATCAACAAACATTCATCCTTTGGCACGATTTACCTCATGGACCCGTACATAGACTTCAACTAAATTTTTCTAGGCCTGTTTTGTTCGTAATTATTGGTTTATATGTACTTCGAATATTTCTGGCCATTTTGATTTTTTATCGTTTTAATTTCTAGAATAGAACACAGAAATGATTGATCTGGATGACTAGGCATAACTAATATAACGTCATGTTTATTAAGACTCCTGTGATAGTTAGGTCACGGGTTTTGAAACTATATTGGTTAATAATATGTAGTGTAGAAAACACACCAAAATTAATTTTTTTATGAAGAGAAAGTTTCGGGCAGTGTGCTTTTTGATTATAATTATTTTGTGTGGTGTATTTGTTTCGCTAATGATTTTAAACAATTTATCGTGAAAAACAGCTAATTATTCAACAATATTTACGCTTCCTGTTTGGAATAAAAGGACGCGTTATGGCAATTTGTCACTCAGTTAACGCTTAGTCACTGACAATGCAGCGAGCGTAATGAAATAACCCTTTCTCTCTCTGTTAATTTAACCACGTTGGTTTCATTTTTTTTATTTGTTCACAGGAATGATGAGTACGAGGGAGGCCCAGGGAAGAACGGGCCCGAGGTGTACGACGGCCCGGCCGGCATGAACCCCGACGGCGTCATCGAGTCCAACTGGAATGAGGTGGTCGACAACTTCGACAACATGAAGTTGAAGGAGGAACTTCTGCGTGGCATTTATGCCTACGGTTTCGAGAAGCCGTCTGCTATCCAGCAGCGCGCCATCCTGCCCTGCATCCAGGGCCATGACGTTATCGCTCAGGCTCAGTCAGGTACGTCCTTCACTTTTTTGTGTTAAAGGGGAGCAGCCGTGTGGAATCCCCTTTCGTGGTGGTGAAGAAATAACAATTATTGTCAGTATTGTGTAAATTGTCGCTGCTCGCTCGCTACCTGGAAGCGTGAAGCGAGAGGGTTGGGGGAGGGGGCTCGAATTCCTGCGTGGGTGGTCCATTCCAGAGGAACTTAACTTGTTTTCGTGTTTTTCTTTTTTCGATAGACTGGACAACAAATTTTCTGAAGTAATAAAGTCAACAATTCGATGGAAATTGTTGAGCTGAAAATGTTTTCAACATTTAACAGGGTTCCGATTTGATTTTTACCGAATCGGTTTTTTCCAGGCCGAAAAACCGAATAAAACCCACCATTTTACTCCAGGCTCCAATATTTTCAGTACAAAAAAGGTTTTTTAACGCTAAAAAATATTGCTGCATTTTTGCGCATTGAAAAATTGGCAAGCCCAGGGGTTCAGGGAACGAGTTTCATCGTTTCTTTAAAAAATACAGTGAAAAGCAAATTTAAAAAACCTCTTAAAACCAAAAAACAGTCTTGGGCCAAACTGGTTCAACCCAGCCGAACACTGAATAGTCTTGAATTAATTTAATCTGCCCTTTTCAGGTACTGGTAAGACTGCTACTTTCTCGATATCAATCCTGCAGCAGATCGACACCACTCTGATGGAGTGCCAGGCTCTTATTCTCGCTCCGACGAGAGAACTTGCCCAGCAGATCCAGAAGGTTTGCGCATTTTGATTGAAAACAACAATTTTCTAATTATTTGGCTGTGCGACTCAGGTGGTGATCGCTCTGGGCGACTTCATGAAGGCTAACTGCCATGCTTGCATTGGTGGCACCAACGTCCGAGAGGACATCCGCCGTCTGGAAGCCGGTGCTCATGTTGTCGTCGGCACTCCCGGCCGAGTCTACGACATGATCAGCAGGGGCGCCCTCAGTGAGTCTAGCGGCCATTTGGTAAAAGCCTCTTTGAAATTGACCATTCTGTACTCTTCCAGGGACGAACTTCATCAAAATTTTCGTTCTGGATGAGGCTGACGAGATGTTGTCCAGGGGATTCACCGAGCAGATTCACGACGTCTTCAAGACTCTCCGTTGCGCCGACGTTCAGGTGTGAATCGTTGTTTCCCTTGTTGTCTAGCTTAAATATTGATGAATAATTTTTTTCCGATCGCAGGTCATCCTGCTGTCTGCGACGATGCCCGATGATGTGCTCAACGTGAGCAAGTGCTTCATGCGCAACCCTGTGCGCATCTTGGTTAAGAAGGAGGAGTTGACCCTGGAGGGTATCAAGCAGTTCTTCGTGAACGTCGAACGTGAAGATTGGAAGCTCGACACTCTTTGCGATCTGTACGATACGCTCTCAATCACGCAAGCGGTTATTTTCTGCAACACCCGTCGCAAGGTAACATAATTTTAATAATTTAATTTAAACAAATTTAATAATTTTGGCTGTCAGGTGGACTGGCTGACTGAGAACATGCACCACCGTGACTTCACGGTGTCCGCCATGCACGGCGACATGGACCAGAAGGAACGTGACGTGATCATGAGGCAATTCCGTACCGGATCCTCGCGCGTCCTCATCACCACTGATCTGCTGGCTCGCGGCATTGACGTTCAGCAGGTGTCTCTCGTCATTAACTACGACCTTCCTTCAAACCGGGAAAACTATATACATAGGTGAGTTGATTTTGGAAAGGCGTCCCATTGCAAAATGCTCATGTTTGTGTTAATTTGTGTCGCAGGATCGGTCGAGGTGGACGTTTCGGTCGTAAGGGTGTGGCCATCAATTTTGTGACCGCTGAGGACAAGCGTACGCTGAAAGACATTGAGCAGTTTTACAACACGGTGATTGAGGAAATGCCGAAGAACGTGGCAGACCTCATCTAAGCGGAATCGAGGGATGAACAGTCAGAGTGAATGATTGAATGCGGAGAGAGCATAATTCCAACAGAAACGCGCATCTGTGAACCACATTAAAGGGTCATACGCGCCTCCATAATTGTATTCCCTCTGTCTCTCATTTAATTTTTTTTCTATTTATAATTGGGACGTTGTTCTAAAAGCTTGCGTCACTTGGTAAAATTCATTTGAATAACAGCTAGGAGCTATTAATAATAAAAAAACAAAAAAAATAAACTCTCGCGTGTCCATTTCTCATTAACGTTGTGCGATCTAGTGAAGTGAAAAACCTGAAGGTTTACGGTGAGGGTGTGTTCTCATCAACTTTATTCTTTAGTGGTCAACAATGCAGCGCAGTCAGTCATCGTCTGCACACATGCAATTTTACAATAATATTCACACGCACGCACGCACACTATCAGTCGTGTCCCTATCGTAGTGAGCTACCTATTGCATAGTCCTCAACACTTTCACACGAAAATCAACAGTATCACAGAACGAAAATTAATCATATAAGTTTGTATGGCAGCCGAAGGGTGAGATAAAACGTCTTTGGCTCAAACTAACAAAAAGTGACGTGGGATTTCTCGAGGTGGGGGTTCAAGCAGGGGCTAGCCGTCCAGCGGGGGCCCCAGGTACACCATGGACACCTCTGTATTGCCGTACACAGCGGACACCGACGGAAACAGTCTCTTTGAAGGCAAACCTGTGGAGATAAATATTTTTAATCAATGAACTTCATACTTTCTTGAATGAAGAAATTAATTACCCCTGAATGCAACCCCAAGGAACTCGTAGTTCTTCTCAAAAGAAAGAGTGTTGTCTTCACAGTCGAGGATGACCCTGATCCGCTCTCCAACCTAAAATATAATTACTGCAACTCAAATTATAGAAATTATATAACTGATTTTCACCTGGTACTTTGGAGCGTTATTTAAAAGAGGATAATTCCCGTGCGCATCACCATTGTGAAGTAAATGGTTGTCCACTAAATTCCACCCCCAGCTTTGGTCGTCGGAGCCCAAAAGAGCCACATAACTGCAATTAATTCAAATTAATATTGAGATATTTATAAATTCTGATATTCGCGGCAATAAATTACCCATGGCACTGAAGCTGAGCGTCTCGAGTTGTAATCCCAACAACAGCTACCGTTCCTAGCGGGCCTTCCCAAATGACTTCCCAGGCGTGCCGACCACTTCGAAATCCGATTTTCCCTCTCGACGCGTCTGTGCTCTGTTGGAAATATTTTAATTAATTAAAAAACGCACATTTCAATTAAAAAGGCGGCAACCTGAGCCACTGGGTTGCGGTGTATGGTGAAGCCGTTGGGCTTGACGTAGATATTCCGGGAGGTGTCATTGGGGTTCCACGCGTGGTAGAATGCCCTTAGCTTGCTCTTGTAGGAGGGCAGCGACGCCAAAAGGTCGGACTTGAGGGCCTCCTCGGCCAGCCGCCGCACGCAGTGCAGCCGCCACACGTCGTTGTTCTCATCACAGAGGATTTTGTACCACCACCGGCACACGAGTGAGCAGTTCCGCAAGTCCGGCAGCTCGAGGTACGAAAAAATTAACTCCAGGACGTGGTCCGTCACACTGTTGATGGACATTTTGCCGCACGCCACTCGTACCAACCGCCCCGCCCCGCCTGCCAGTCACACGGGTCCCGGCTTTCGCAAAGCTGCAAAGCAGAAGACCGAGAGAGAAGACCCTTAAACACGGACCACGCCCACTTTTAGTACTCCTCTGGTTCCTGTGTGTGAGTAGGCAAAGAAGTTCTGCGGTCGCTCACAGACTGCAGGTCAAGCGCTTCTTCAGTTTTTCTCTGCGTTCTATCATGAGAATAAAAGGAAGTGGGGGGAGAATGTTGCAAGTTTTTGCCTTCGCGGCCTCTGATTGGCTGAATACATTCTCGACGAGCCACTAGTGAGTAAACAAAGAAATTCTTGTTCAGGATTCTCAGGGAGAAGCACTGAAGAAAAAAGAATTCAGAATCCGACGACCATGGCAGTGTGCTCCAGAGGATTTCGGCTCTTATTGCGACCCTTCTTGCGCCCTGTCGAGGTGCTTCGAGCCCCAGCCCGATGTAGTAACGCGGGGAGCGCCTGTAAGAACGAAAATTTTTCGTTTCTTGTTCATTTTATTACAAATTTCGTGTTTGCAGTGACCAGTAGGAAAAGGTTTTACCGGAAGACCAGTGTCCTGGACGCAGGTGGCGGTCTGTGGGAGGTGACCTTGGATCAGAGAAGGGTGCGCACCCCTGCGGGACAGGTGCTTAGGGTGGATAACGAGTCTCTTGCGCTAGCTTTGTGTCATGAATGGGACTCTCAGAAAGACACGATTAACCTCAGCGCTATGCATTTGGTAATTTTTAATATTCATATTTTTTGTATCCAAGTTTAAAATTGATCCACAGCACGGACTTGTCACCACTGCGTTAGACAACCCAAACAAGCTGACCAAAATGGACTTGGCCAACAGCATAATTCAGTATATTGAGACTGACACAGTTCTTTTCCATTCTGAAGTATGTGTACCGTGTTTGCTAAATAATATTATTAATGTGGTATTAATTTCAGGAGCCGGAAGACTTAAAAACTCTGCAAGCAGAGAGATGGAATCCTGTGCTTGCTTGGTTCAACGACGTCATGAACACTTCCTTGCGATACACGACCTCTATTGAACCTCCTGAAGTCACTGTCAATGACAAGCAGGCTGTGCAGAGGTTATATTTAACCAGAAATTACGGTCTAAAATTTTGACCATGACTTTTGCAGATATCTTTTGTCCCATTCATTTTTGGCGCTTCACGGACTGAGTTACGCGACAGACGTCCTGAAGTCTATTGTCCTCGGAGCAGCAGTTGCTAGGAGACACTTGACTGTGCCCGAGGCGGTGCTGCTGTCGCGTCTTGAGGAGGATTTCCAGTGCGATCATTGGGGCCGTGTGGAATGGAGTCACGACATCTCCCAAGAGGATGCGCAGGCTAGGTTGGCGGCTGCTTCTATTTTGATTCAGTTATCCATGCCTAGTCCGATTGCAACGCAAAAAAAGCATAATCTAGGAGGACAGTAAATAAAATTCAGCTGTGAGTTTAGATTTTATCTCGTATATTTATTAAACAGAAACAGTAGGAATAATATTTAATTACAAACGATGCTTCACAATCTCCTTAAATGCTAAAAACGCATTAAAAATATTATTTGAATGCCGACGGACCGGTCTGCAACATGCTGATTTTCAGGCCAGAGGCGTCTCTGCCGATCTCGGCCACCATGCACACCGTGCAAACACGGCCAGCAAACTGGGGGAAGTAACTAGCGTGGCAGAGTGGACAGACGACCTCTGGCGTGCCTTGGTAGATGGGCTTGTGTGAGTAGCCACAAAGCTGGAATGGATTGTGCTGGTCGTACTCCAGCTCATGCTCGTCTGTTGGCGTCTTGTCACACACCTGCAAGCAGAAACTCAATAAAGTTAAACAGTGTTAAGATCCCGTCTAAAAAATAAACATTTTTTGTTTTATCAGAACCTCTTAATCCTCCGCTACGCGGAAAAGTTTTTCGCCAGCGGTAAAATTGTCCAAACTTATCGATTCTGATCAGCCCATGATGAAAAATAGTGAATTCAGACAATTTTACCACTGGCGAAAAAGTCCGTCAGCCTTTTTTCCGCGGCGCAAATGAAATATCTACTTACTTGAAGAATTTTCCTGACTGTGGCCGCCACATCTGGCGCGGGGCCGAGCTCGAGCAGGCGGTGCGCGAACGAGGCGGCAGTCTTGAAATTTCCAAGCTTGTAGAACAGGTTGAGCGCCGTCCTCAGGGTCAGTTTCAAATGCACCTGCTGCAGGTTGCAGTGCGTGAAGTAGGCGGCCATTTCGCAGCTCCTCCTCTTATCCTCGGGTGTTGCAGTGCTCCAGGCCGGCAATTCCTTCCTGATCAGCTCCAGATTGAGGCCGAGGATGTAGTCGCGGCAAATCTTCAGCAGCTGATTCGCCTCGCTGATTTCCTGTCTGTTCTCCACCACGAGCAGGGGAATACTGAGCAGAAGTGCACGCAGGTTTTTAACCGCCTCTTGGAACTTTGCATTTGTTGTCAACTGGTAGCAGTTCTGGCAGGAGAAATATTTATATTAATTGTTGCAATAACATGAGCCGCCGCATGGTTTTGGCAGTGTCAACAAGGTAATCTGACGTGATTCCCATCATCAAAATTTTTATTATAGCTTATTTTGGGTTGATGCAATTTAAAAGTCAATGTGTGCGTTGAGACATTCGTACAGCCTAATCAAATGAACACCAAATTTGAGGTCAAAGGTCACTAAAGGTTATTTTAAAAATTTTCGGGTAATTTTTGGAAATAGGAATCGTAGACACCCCTCAAAAGTGGTCTCAGGGTACAAGTGAACTTTTATGAAAATTTCAAGGTGTTGTTTGGCTTTTTAATGAATAAATTAATTTTTAAAGATTTTATTTCTATTTTAGAAAATAATTTGAGCGCAAAATTTTGGGTTCAAAGCGTCAGAAATGTCAAAACTGCACAACGTTTGACTTGTCATGAAATCTCCTGGTGAGCTGACTGGTTTTTGGGCTGCTCATTACTCAAACAGCAATTGCCCATAATTTCATCCCTTGAGTTTTTGAAAGGGCAAACAGGAATTTATAAAAAAGTTACCTGTAGCCTTTGGACCAAGACTGAGAGTTTCAATCCAACAGCCGGTAGTCGCCCATTAGGATTGGGACCTTTGTAACTTCTTTGGGGATACGCCAACAGGGCAGGTAGCAAAGGCAGAGCGGCGAATGAAGTCTTGCTCCGGCTGTAGGTGCTCATGAAAAGCTGTCTGTACGGTTCAAAGTTGACCACTCCAAGCTGAGATTGAAAACATCAAATCGAAATACATTTTTTTTTAAAGAAAAAGCTGTACCTGTGCTTGAAGCAATTTAAATGCAGTGGCGAAAGATCCAGCAACAACATGATCCACGACCAAAGGCGAGGAGTTGACCCAGGCCATGGTTGGCGCCATTCCCTTTGTTGGAGGGGAAAAGTAGTCTGCTTCTCCTGCTGCGTGTGCGCTTGGCTCTTCAGGGGGCAGTTCCAAGTCGTCGCCGCCCAGATCCCATCCACCATCTAAAAAGGAAAAAATTAAATTCAATCCAGTCAGATCTTAACAAAATAATTTTAAATGAGAGAAAAATGTCCTATCTCACCTCCGTCAGAGCCGATAATTTCGTCATCACCAAAGTCATCTTTGACTTCTCCATCGTCGTCGAGCCGCAGATCAGCGTCGTCTCCCCAACCACCCGCGTCAACTTCAATAGCCGCATCGCCAGGCTCCTCAACTGCAGCCAAAGCCATGTGGACGTTGCGCTTGTTCCTGCTGGCCATGGCACCTTCGAAGAAGCTCTTGGACACAGTGAGCAGTGGCCAGTTGGTTTCAGCCTGCATCACGGGAATCGGTGGTCGGAAGCAGGTCGCATTCGCATTTGGCTCAGGCAGCTGCACCTTCTCAGGATCGACCATCTGCTTGATGGCGTCAGCCTCCTCGTTCAGGTTGTGGGTCCTCGCGGTCAGGTAGGCCAGCGACAACTGGCCGCAGTTCTAAAATTGATAAATTTATTTATTTGTCTCTCCGTGGCCAGAATTTTTTCAGATTTGCCTACCTTGAGAATTTTGACCCTTTCCTGGACGTCCCCGAGCATCAACGATCCCTGGAACTGTCCAGAGGTGTCCTTGCGGATTTCAGCAATGTTGTTCATCTTCCTCAGCTTTTCCAGATTGCCCGTGATGAGGTAGAGGAAGGAAAGCTTGTCGAAGCTCTTGGTCCTCTGGTAGCACATCTCCACGACCTGGTGGTTGCCCTGCATCAGGGCCGCCTGTCCCAACTGCTCCCAGCACGCCTTGTCGTCCAGCGCACGAGCGGCTTCCAGAGCCACTTCGATGTTGCCGCACTCGAGGGCCAAACCAAAGCGGGTCTTCTCGTCCTTGACGAAGTGCAGGGCCACCTCAGGGTAGCCCTTCTGCTGCAGGTAGGCGATGATGCTCTGGCCGACCAGCCGGGCGTTTCGCACCATGTGCAGCACCTAAATTGAATTATTGTCAGTTAAATTTAGCATTATTACTTGTTTTTGAGAGGGCATTAAATAAGGGTCTGGGTTTTCTTCTGAAAATCATAGAAATTATTAAAATGAGAAAATAATTTTTCTTATAGAATTCTCAAATAAATTAACTTAATTTTGGGTATTTTGATTTTTCCCCGAAACAAATTTAAAGGTTCCCTAACGGCCAGTGAAATTTTCTACAAGCTATGTGCGAAAAAAGTAAATTTGAGGAAAAATTACTCAATAGGAAAACACTGGAAATTTAATCAGCTTTCTGAATATATGCAGATTTTTACGCCACTATCAACTGCTGAGTTTTATTGAGGCCACACACAGACCCCCTTAACAATCTTAATTTTTGGAAATATAAAAATTCCTTTCAAGATTCAGAAGTAAGTTATCTCCTCACTATTACATTTTCATAATTTGTGTCACACCGGAAGTAATAAATTTCCTTAGCTCAAAAAAGATTGGCTGGTAAATTTCGAAAAATCGTATTTAGGGGCACTTTTGGTCAGAAGAATATGAAAAAAATTGTTCAGTTAGGGTTAACTTTGCATGTAATAAAAAAATCAATATCATTTCACCTTAAAAAAAAAACTATCAGGTCCTAACAGAGTAGGGAAAATTTTCAAATTAAAATAATACCTCTTCATATTTGCGGTTGATCAAGGCAAGCTTGAACTTATATTCAGTAGGATCAATGTTGAGGATGCGAGGTCTGCACTCCCTGTCGAGGCAGAACACTTGGTTGCCTCTGATCTTGGTGATGTAGATCGGAAGGTCCAAAGTGCGGATAATCCCGTAGTCCCTGATTGAATGAATCAATTATTGATCAAATTTTCCAATCATAACAAATTAAATCTTACCCGTTGGTGATGCAGTACTTTATGTGGTTGCTGGTGGTGTAGACAAAGACGCCGCAGTCGTCCCAAGCTCCTGACTTGACGCGCGTGTTTTCCCTGACCGTGCAAAGCGTTTCCAGGCGCTTGTTGCAAATGGTGACGGTGTGTTTGGCCAGCAGGGCGACGTGCGACATGTCCGACGACCACACGACGTATCTGCACTGCGCCATCTTTACAGAGGCGAGGCTCCTGGGGGGAAACAAAAATAATTATTTGCAAATCAGTTTGATAGACACGAATCTAAAACCTCTTTTGCTGGACGTCGAAGAGAGTGACGCCGTCAGGGTCTCTCAGCAACAGCATGCCGGTGCCGGCGTAGAAAATTTCTTCGCAGTTTGGCGTGGTCACCTTCTTTGTCACTTCATTCTTCAAATTTTTAATTATGACCGAATGAGTGCGGTCGAGCACGGCGAATCTGTTGCGAGCAACCCAGATGGCGGTGATGCCCGAGGAGCGCTTGTTCTCCACGTTGTCAGGTGGCGAGTTTGAATCCACGTCCTTCGGCACCATGTATAAATCGTAAACGCTGTTCTCGATGTTCTCTGTCCTTGTTATCAGCAGCACCGAGTTTTCAGCAGGATTGTACGACATGCTGAAATTAATTAAATTTAAAAAACTACTTTTAAGAACAAGATTATGGGCACGTTAATTTCTGAGCACCCTGAAAGACTCAAATTGCACTAAAAAAATTCATAAATTTATAAACATAGTTTTAGAAGCCTACCTGTGCACCAGGGTCTTGCCACCTCCTCTAATCATCATGAGAGGAATGTCTTTGGAAGTGGTAAAGTCGAGTCTCCGCAAGTAGCGCTCCTTAATGTAATAGAGCAAATTTCCGTGCACAGCATATGCTGGTCTTTCTCTTTCCAGCTGCAAAATTCGCTTTAAATCCCTGGCTCACCGAATCAAACGTTAAAAAATATACCTTGAAAATGACCATGCCGCAGTCATGGCCGGCGGCAAACAGGTTCAGGGTGGGGTGAGCGACCAGCATCCAGAAGCGCTCGTTCTCCCGGCGGAAGGTGTTGAGGCAGGTGCGTTTTGTCATGTCCCACACTCGGATACTCTTGTCCTCGGCGTTCGAGATGATCAGCTCTTGACGCGGATGGAACAGCACGCAGGACACGTTGTTGTAGTGCCCGCGACACGTGTCCACTTCCCACGCCTGAAAAAATATTTAAGTTAACACATTTCGGGAGAAATTGGCTTTGAACGCAGAATGAAAATGGGTTATGTGCACTCAAAAGTTCATACAGGATTTGGTTATTGGAGTGTCAATTTAATACAATTTTTGTTTTGTAAATTTTCACTCAAAGGGGAATATCAATCATTTACCTCCGGCTAAACAGGCAAGTGAAGCAAACCGAGAAACAAAACAATAATTAACGAAATTAAACATATCATAACTGAGAGTATGCTTCTTGCAGTGGCTGACGAGATTAACAATAAATTAAAAATAAAAATACCTTGGCCTCATTCATTCTCCACAATTTGACTTGCCGGTCGTCAGCACCAGACACAATCAGCGGCATCGTCGGGTGGAAACTGGCCCAGTTTACGCCGCGATCGTGGCCTTCTAACACGTGCTTTACGACCGCATCAGCCTGACCGAAAATTTCGGTCGATCCAGGGTTTTTCAGGTGATCTTCAAGCCCACCAGGGCCGGGCGCAACATTCTTTTTCCTCAGTCCTGTAACCGTAATTTAATTTAGTTTATTTTATAATTACTACTGACGTGTCTGTTGACTACAAACAAAATATTAAATGTGATAAAAAATATTTTCAGCTGGTTTGCTGCGTTTAAAAATGTAAAAAAGCAACATTCATTTCGCAAACATGATTTTCTTTTGATTCTGACATCACAGTACGAAAGACTCCTGTTTTAATCACCTGAGATGTCCCAAACGCGGACAGTCTGATCGAGGGACGCAGACACGACGATATCCTCAGTAGGGTGGAATTGGGCGCACATGACGTAGTGGTTGTGTCCAGTGAGGACGCAGATGCACTGTCTGCTCTGCCAGTTCCAGATCCTGATGGTCTGGTCGTCGGAGGCGCTGAGAATCCACGGGTACTCGTGGTGGAAGAAGGTGGTGCGGATGTAGTCGAGGTGGCCCAGCAGGGTGAAGATGCACCGCTTCTGCTTGTAGTTCCACACCTTGATCTTGTAGTCGTCGCCGCCGGACACAAACAACGGCTGCTGGTTGTGGAAGCAGATGCCTCGCACCGGGCCGTCGTGCTCGTCGAATTTCTCCAGCAGGGTGCACATACGATAGTCCCATAACTGGATGACACCGTTGTGCAGACTGATAAAAATCAAATTGAATAAATGAGACTCGTAAAATATTGTTAACCTTTTACGAACCTTGAAAGGACCCACGGTCTCTTGGGGTGGAAGGATAGACCCTTTACCCTGGCTGATTTCGTCTCAAACTTTGTCAGCATTTTGATTTTCAGTCACAGCTGAGCCGGCGACTTGAGATTTTAAAGCTTCCTGGTTCTTGCTATCCTTTCGTGCCAACTCTGGGAATGTAAAGACGTTGAAGTTAGTACGATCTTTTTATTTAAAGCAATGTTCTTTTCGAAAACAATACGTGTGATAATAGAATCTTAATTATTTAAATTTTACCTAAATCTAGTGACAGCCTAGTGTTGGCAAAGTACACATCATCACCGAATAAGGAGGCGTTGCCCGAATTCGTGCTTGTTCGTCTTGCTGTCAAGAGCTGCAGTGTTGCCAACTGCAAAAATGAATTTTATATTTTAACTGTGCGCATGCGTCATTTTGAAATACGTTGCTGTAGTTGGTACACAAAAACACATGTGCAACAATTCGAATTTTTCGTTCCGAAAGATCGAAGCATTTGAAACGTCAACGAATTCTTCCTGCCTGCCGCTGCCTGCGTGCCTGCTTCCCTCAAACAAGCCAAGCCAAAAGCCAGCTCACATGTCATGTCAGCTACAAGCTAGCCGCCATGCTTTAGTGTAGCGGGGAGGTATTTATTTAGCCTTTATGGGCGAATTCCCGTCCAGTGTATGGATTCCTTGATGGTATGTAACGCTTACTTATACATTTCTGTAAGCATGCGTAGCAAATTGGTTGGGTATTTCTGTCATAAATTCAGAGAATTTACCAAATCATGAGCCACCATTTCTAAGCGATGCTTGTATTGTGTGCATTGGGGAAAGTTTTTCTGGATGACTGCTACGCGCGATTCTCGATTCTCTCATTCAAATTGGCTAAATTAGCCTCATTTCTCTTTAAACTGGAACCACGGGCGAATATTCACGTGCTTAAACGTACCGTAGCCACTAGAATCGCTTTTAAATGTACCAAGATCTGACCAGATCGGCCTCTTTCTTATTGCTTCTCGCGCTCTCAGGTTTGTTTATTTTCCCCCGTATCTTGAGGATCGCGAGAAACCAGATTGTTGCGCAAGACTCACAGAATTTTAATGTTATTGTTTGATTCATGTTTTCACAAACTCTAGCAAACTTCTGCACGCACTGTTTTACACTCGTACGCGCGGCGCGATTTATTAAAAAAAAATATAGGGACAGGGGATATGGGAATCACAATCATTATTTAATTTACCACATATCGTTATACCATAATAATTTTAAAGAAATCAGTGTTATTCTGCTTTTAATTTTTATATTGAATTGCAGGTCTCACGGTTAGTTGAAAATCTGAAAATGGCAAATCTGACCGACTCTTGTAAAACGCCGAAATCAGATAGCTGCAGGTCGGCAGATGAAAGCGGCTACTCTTCATCGTGTACTCCATCATCCAGCTTTGGAGGCTGCTGCTACAGACTCTCATTTAGCTATACCTCTTCATCAGAAGAGCGACCTTCGACATGTTGCGCAAGGAACAGGAACACGCATGAATCAATCATTTTTCCTTCTTGCAAAGCTACTAACAACAAACATTCGGACCCTTTGGAGCTGCTGAACTGCGAAGGCTTGCTCGACAATTATTTGCTCAAGTACCTGTTACCGGTGGATCTCATTCAGTGCTTGAGGGTTTCATGGCGCTGGAACCGCATTCTGAAGAACAACAGGATTGCAGTGGAGAAAATGAAACTAACAACTCCCCGCGGAAGCGAAAATTTATTGGTGGTAAATTATAAAAAAAAAAATCATAAATAAAATCATCTAATAATTTATAATTTCAGCCTTCGGAAGTGGCAGAAATCAAACGTCAACACAGACATTTTGGCACCCCTCTGAACTCCCGAGCTCCGTTCAGGCAGCCCGACTTCTCCTCGCCGTCGCCCTTGCCGGTCTCGCCCTCCATAATAACCCGGATCGACCGTTTCGAGGCTTTTCGACTGATGGGAAACGGTCTGCTCAGTGGAGAGGCGCAACTTGCGTGTCCACTGTGCGACCTGCCGGCCAGGAAAGAAGGCAACGAAAACGTGGGAGTGTGCACCAACTGCCAGTGCCGGTTTCGCTTCTGCCAAAACTGCCGAGGCGCGGAGCACAGGATGTCGAAATGCCGCCTGCTGCTTACTCCGGAGAAGCTGATAGGAGCTCGGCACGCATCCAGAAAACACTACGTTAAGAACATGAAGAGACTGAACTGGAGTTAGCGTCCACTTGCCTCTTGTTGAATCGAATTCCACTTGCCAATTGATGTACTTTTAATGACGAGGAGTACCTCTGTTTTGTATTAACATTTTTATCAGGATGCTCTCTGAACTGTCCCATGACAAGTATTGTTGTATAGCTTTTAAAACCGTGCATCACAAATGAATATATACGGCCCTCCATTCAGCATTTAATGTGGAGCCACAGGAACAGACTTCTTGTTGCTTTTCCTACCTACATTTACTCTCTCTCTATATATATACGAAACGATGCATTTATGAAATGCCCTGTGAATCTCATTTTTCACCAGATGTGCATTTATTGGTGTGAATATATAATAACTAACACTATCTCTGATTTTTAAGTAGAATTAGTTTAGTATTAAGTTTGTTTCATCAGTATTAGGATCTGAATTGTGCTTAAATTAATTAGTAAATTGAATGCGTGCATGAAATGAGACCAGTACTTGAATTGGCATATTTTAAATCAGTACAATCAGTCAAATTCTTTGTCTGGCATACGTGTCTTATTATATAAGTAATGATTCAAGAAAACTGGTCAGTATCAGCTCGACAAGAGTGCGTTACAATACTTTATTAATAATTTAGTAGTTTTATAAGCCTTTCCATGAGATCAAATTAAAAGACTGTAAATAATTGTATTCTTGTAAATTTTGTAAATATATTCAAACTAGGATTAAAATGTTCAGTTAAGAAAATGAACTAATAAAAAAACATAAACAAACGTTTTGACATTTTAATATAATTTAAACAGAGATGAGTGCACTCAGAAAAAGTCGCCTAATGTTAAAATGCCTTTTTGTACTGCTACCAATGCCCATGCAACCGATTGCTTGGTGTATTTTTGCAGCTAAAAAGAGTTGGTTTATCGATTTACAATCGCAGAAACACAAACAGAGGCCAAATAATCGGTTGCACGTGCATCAGAAGCAGAACAAAGCCATTTAACACGGGTTCTAATTACACGATAACTTTTCTGAGAGCGTTTAACTCTGTTTAAGATCTCTCTATTTGACACAATTTCGACAAGATAAAAGGGGCGTGGTCAAACAGGATCGGATCACGAATGTGAACTTGGCCGCTCGCGTTTGTCGACCGGGAGAAGTTAGCCAATTTTTAAGCAAAGCTGCCAACAGAAAATTCTGTACCACAGAACCACCCCATCCCTTATAACGAGTTGATCAAACCCTCAACCATGCAACCACGCTAGAAATGTTCGGTTGGCAGCATTGTTTTAAAAGCGCCCAACTTCTCGCAGTCGGCACACGCGAGCGGCTAAGTTCATGGTCGTCACAGGCATAGGGCCCATATGATCCGCCGCCGATCGTGAAATTTCCTCTCGGAAATTCGACCGATCCGCTGTGGCCATCGTCTTTCCCAGAACACTAAGGGATCGCTTTCGACAGGTACGTTCGTGTCCAACCTAATATTGACACGTTGCAAACGCGTACCCTGCGCTGCTTGGCCCGGAAACGGACCTGCCGCGCAATCCTTCCGTCCTTCCGTGTTAATGGGCTCTCGTCGCGAACAACCCTCTTTTATTATTTGCACTGATTTGGACATTCACTTTGCAGATGCGATTTTTCTTCGCCGATTAGCAAAGAGTTCTATTTACAGAGAATCGTAAACACAGTGTATAATTTTAATTCTTGCTTGGGAAAACGGGAAATAATGCGGCGCCAGGTTATGACGTACCGTGAGAATTCCGCGTATTTGTTTATAAGGGTGCATTATCAATTCCAGCGGAAAGGGAACAATCCGACCATATAATAAGCTGATTGCTAAGTCACGAAATGAAATTATTGATTCGGTCTGTTCTGTTTGTATCGAGAGAACTTTCGTATAATGTTTTGATCAGCTTTGTTTGTGTTTTCTGGTGTCCAGTCTGATGCATATCTCTTGTTTTGTCTTCCTTTCAGTGTGCTCTTGTCGCATTCAACTCGATTATTTGAGCAGTGTGGACATGGAGCAGCACCAACTCTTCTTATTCCGCTGGTTCTGGACCCTGTGAGTGTCGCTTTAATCCTACCCACTCTGAAAATGCTTAAGGGCGAGATGGAGCAGAGCAAACCCTCGACTGGAAACGCAGTTGTCTACTTCTCTGTCAGTTTTAAGCAGCTTTGTGTCCTCACCGTGTCTCTTCCAATTTTTGGACTCTTCATCTGTTTTGTCTCTGCCTACATTTTTCAACAGGATCAAATACATGAAACACACTGCAAAGTAAGTTCTTTAATTTTTTCAAAAAGGACCGATGGTTTGATTAAAAAATACAAAAACTACAGGAATTTGAAGAAATTTTTGTCTTGAATAACAAACTGAAAAAATATTTCGATTATTCTATCTCCTACGCGGCCTAGAAATTCCATAAATAATGTTGCCGTGAAACTGGAGTAGTATTTTATACCACTGTAATGTACAAGATAATATTTTCCCCTCCTCCCTCCATATAAAAGATGTATTGAAAGGTTTCTTCATTGTTTGTGCCACTTTAAAATGCATAAATATCAAATTTTCTTAATTATTCCGTAAATTTTAAAGGACAAAATATCATTTCCAGCGTTTCAAATTAAAGAAAAGCTTAACGGAAAAATTGAGAAAAATCTTATTTGCCTCAAGCACTGTCTCTCTACTGTAATATCACGATTTAAGAAATTTTTACTAGAAATTCGGAAAAAAATCTGAAATTAAACTGATCCTCGGCCCTAAATTTCTTATTTTACTAACTCAATGCACTACTTCCACACTAAATTTTCTTAATTGTCGGCCTGTAAAGCTCTACTTTAATGCTCTTGGCACGCGGTCAAATCTAAAAAGTGGCTTGTAATTGCAATAATTTTGGACCAAGTGGCCAAGGCCGGCGGCGCGCACGCACGCACACACGCAAGAGACTGACGCCGCGTTTGCTCGAATTTCAGGTGTACAACATCATACCTTCCATCAGTGCCATAACTGGAATCAGCCCACAGCGCTACCTGTGGCGTATTTGTGTCGCCCTTCATATCGGGCCGAGGATTGTGATCGCCATTGTGTACAACACATACTACTTATCACGCTTGCCGAGCATCTCGACGGAGGACCAGGCCAAATACAAGCGCCTCCTCAGCATCTGCTTGTGGCTCAATCTTATAGAGATAGCCTCTTTGCTCGGAGTTACTTATGTCTCCAACAGGGAAAATTATCGTAAGTTTCTCTTTAAAATATATCAATTTTAGAGGTTTCAGCCAGCCGCCGGAGAAAAAGAGTAAAAAATTAAAAAGTGCAGGAGAAAAAATGCCAAAAAATTCGCCGCCTTAAATCTTGTGGCTGAGACCTCTGCTCCGAACACCATCAGGGAAAAATTTTAGCTTATAGCGTGCATGAAATCCATTTGCAAACAATGTAGACGAATTAGCACTCGCCCTTTCCTGAAAATTTAATTAAGATGTAGAAGATCTTCTGTGTAAACAAGCCTGTTCTACTTTCACAAAATCGATGTCGTGACAAGTTTGCGCAAGCTGAGCAGCAAGATTTTCCAGTTTGGACTAATTGATACATTTAAATTTAAGATCTTTATTTTTTAATACGATCAGGGAATAATATTTTGGCTAATTCTGATGATTTTTGTATAACCAACCGTTCAGAATAAATATTAGAAATCAAAATTAGAAACATAATTAAATTAGTAAAAACTGGTATTTTAAGACGGCTTTTCCGCCAAATTAGTTGACTATTTTTTGCAGCTATTGACGTTTTTTCTAGACATTATTTCAACACAATTATCACGTGTTTTATGTCAAAATATTCATCTCTTTGTAACAACTAGTTGCAGATTACGATAAGAAAAATAGCAAACACATGTAAAATTTAAAAAGGATGATTTTTTCATTTTTAAAAGGGCTCGGCATGGGAATAATTTTGTTTTATGCAGATTCGACTTTTTGCGCTTATTTGCAGGTTTTTTGGGAGCAAATTTTGCAGCTAGCAACTTTTCATGGCAAAATTTTAATAAAATTTTCTTCAAATAATTTTTTTATGGAAAAAATCATTAAAAATATTAAACGCCAGTGAATCCCAATTTTTCAGATACTATTTAACTTATGTTTTAAGGGTAAAACGGTTCAATTTCGTGTTCTTTATATTAAGTGCAATAAACCGCACGAAACTGGTAAAAACCGCAAAAAAATAAATAATTAAAAGCAAGTTTTTGAAACTCCCCTGGAGATTTCCAGCTCAGACGAAACCACATGATTTTTATCTTTACACAGCTGTACTAAAATTATCAATTTATCGCTTATAGTTTAAAACAGCGACCAAAGTTTGTTAAAAAAAATTGAAAAAATATTTTTTTATTTTATATTTAATCGCTAATATTTTCCTTATCGCAATTTACAACAACGGTTGTAACATATTGTTAAAAAGAACTTTACCAAATGCAAGAGCTACACGTCTACACTGAAAGATATTAATAACGGAATCATAGAGTGATTTTGACTCAATTTTTAGACTAATTTGAACCCTTTTTTAACCATACCTGAAACTTATTTGGACTTATTTAAGCGTCTCAAATTAACATGTAAGAAGAGCGAGACGGGATTTTGTTCCACATTGCAGAGACTGATTTCAAAATGTCAAAACAATTTTTCTTGTCGTGAAATGGAAATGAAAGCTTTATTAAAATGTTAGAACCAACATTAGGCCAGTTCTGGCTGCTTTTTAATAGGTTAAACATAATTTCGTGTGTGAAAAACCGTTTAGACTGAAAAAATTAAAATCGATCGGAATTAAAAAAATTCCATAAGTGCGCTAAAAGGAAAATATTTATTTTTCTTTGGTGCTTTGCCAATTTTAGATATTTAGACGCCATTAGATGGATTTGACAGTTTTAAATTATATTATGTACTGTTAAAATAGCTAAAAACGTATGCTTCGTGCTTATTTGTATTTTGTACTCTCGCGACGATTAGAAGCTCTGATAAAAATATTCGATGGTCTAAAAATAGCAGCCCTAATTATTACAAATAATTGTGACACTGGAAAATGGCAGCAGGGTTTTTTTTAACCACTGCTTAGCACGAAATTCCGTTCACAAAGTGGATAACACGGTGCCTGAGTGGCCAAAGAAGAGCTTGGGCCCAATCTTGGCCATCTTTTCGCCTCCTCGCACCGAGGTATTTCATTGAAATAGCAGACATTTGTCCTTAAAGCCGCTTAGAGTCCACGAGTTAAAATGGCGAGTCATTAAATTAACCACCTCTTGCTATTTACTTACATTTGATTTTAAACTGTAAATAATTATTTATTATCTTTCAATGCACTTGCAGCTCTCCATGAGAAGATGTTCATATGCTTTATGATATGCTCGCTGAGCCACATGCTGGTTGTGCTGCGGACATTGAACATCCTGAAGCCTCAACTCACCGAAAATGAGCAGCGGTCCTACGACCTAAAACGCTTCCTATTTGTCACATCTCTGGTCAGCACGCTAGGGCTTTTAATTTTCTTTGTGAAGCACCGCTTCATGTGTCACGTGATGGGTAAACACTTCCACTTCAAACCAACACTAAATTGTAATAATGAAATTTTATTTTTGTATTTTCAGCATTCAGCTGGTTTTCGTTTTGTGAGTACATCATCGCCTGTGCCAACATGGCGTTCCACTTCACCGTTGTCCTTGACTTCCCGACCGAGGAAATGATGGTGGTCAACGGACTGCCAGGCAGATTACCAAATTGTGAACTTAGGAGAGACTCAAATAGCAAGAAAGTTGCGTAAAAAGCATAGCCCTCTCCTGCTCCTATCAGCTCCTATTTTGTTTTGACTTGCATAAATAAGTCATCAACTCTAGTCGGCTACTTTGATTCGTCAGCCTGATATATATGGACTCTAACGGGCATGGAGACTTGAGGATATTCTATTTTTATGGCTAGATCTTGACTTTCGCAACAAATTGCAAAATTCCTGAGTGCGAGAAGCCTCAATTTAGTTAATCACTGGGAGGAAAAATCTTAAATAATTATATCGGCGATTGCAGACTTAATTTTTTTGTGTGCGTCAAGAGTTATCTGTATAAAATTTGAACTGGTCATGTCTCTCAAGCGACGATTGTCTCATAAAAAGCAAAACTGGACACGATCTGCAATAACTTCCAGTTTCTTTTTAGTTTTAGCAGGAATTTAATGAATAGTTTATCTCGCAGATGTACATTTGTATAGAAGGAATGTTAATTTTCTCGATCAAAAGGAGCAGATTTCCCCCCCGCCCCCTTTATGAAGAGTAAGGAATTTACAAAGTCCCTTAATCTCGCATGTTCCAATGTCAGAAAAATGTTTGCTTACTTACTCTACACTATAATGACATGCTGAACAAACTGTAACCTGCAGCGTTATTTTTAACTAGCTGAATATTGTAGTTTTGAAGAATTTCCTTCAGCCACCAGCAGCTATTGAATCTGCAAATCAGTTTTTGTCTCCCTGGAAGGAGAGTCTCTCACATAATTTCGGGATTGTTTTCCTGAATACTCTCTTATGAAGCAGTGCTTCTCGTTGGCATTTCTCTCTATCTTGATATTATTTTTAATTTGCATTTACGAAAATCATTGCTACTGCGGCTTGTAGGTCAAATTCCACACTCGACTCGGATTAGAGCGTCCATCGGGATCGGGAAATAACCGGGAAAATTTGGATCCTGGGCAGAAGTTTATTTTTTCAGGACAGGAAAAACCCAATGAGCAGTTCCACGCGAATTCGACCTCCAAATTGTGGAGGCCGATTGGACGGGATTTTTTAGGTGACAGTTAAAGAACTTGTTAAATTCCAGGTTTGAAATTATTCACCCGAAGAATTTTCGGGGATTTTTTATATAAATAGGGAACGCTCCCTTTCCTGAGTTTCAAACCTGAAATTTCACCATTTTTACTAACAAAAGCAAAAATTTTAATCGCTAAAAATCCCGTGCAATGCCTAATCGAACTTCAAATTTCCAAATTCGCCTGAAACTTCCCTGATGGTAAAATTAGATAACATGCATCGCAGGGAAAAATACGATTATTTTTAATTAAAAAATAAAATTTGGCACCTTTTCCTCCGTATTTACATTTTTTAGACATTTGCATGGAAGTTATTTTATCCGGACATTTTCCTGAGACTAGGCCGTAAACTCGGGACAAAAAAATAATCCCGACGGACGCTCTAACTCGGATCTGTAGTCAATTGAACCGCGCATTTTTTCCTATGCTTTATGAAAACTCTCGGTAGCTGTAGTCGATATACTGTATAATCATTTCTGCCTTGGCTAAACCTTTCTGATATTATTATTATTTCCTTCGCTGGACCCTTGCTGCCTCTAAATCCGTTTTGTAGGTGTCGTTAAAACGCTGCTGCATCCGAATTTCCGCCCTGGCGAGGGCACTTTTTCAATTCAGTCCAACTGTTTGATGAAGCCGTACACGGGACTAAAGTGAACCGCCCTCTTTTCTACACAACTAACTATAAAAAATAATACTCTCTGCGCTTTAGTCATTTTCATGATCTCTCTATTGGCTAAAAACATATCTAACCAAAAACTGAATGTTACGAGACCGTTTTCTCTTTTAGGCAAATAGGCATGCAATTATTACTGTTGTTTGCTTTTCCGGCACGAACTTACACTATATTATATATATATATTTCTGGTCCAATTAGATTGATTTTTTTATTTTCTTTCGTAAAAGGTGGAACCCGTGAGAGTGAAGTGCTCAATACACACGACGGACGCTCGTGTGTAACACTCGGTGCATATCAGGGCAAACAATAGTCATTTCCTGGATTGTTATACTTACAAAAATCAGAAAGAATTAATAAAGCAAACGCGTTTATGGCTTTTTGGTTTGCGCGCTAAAGGCTGAAACTATAGTGTTGTGGAACTGAAACACGAGCAGCGTACGCGTTCGTCATTATTTGGATTTACGATTGTGTTAAACGTAGCCGCGATAGCTATTTTTACAACAAGTTTCTTTAATGACACCTGCCCTTAATGTACTATATACTGAAGAATAATTACGAATTCAATACGCGCTCCGACCGAAATGTCTCCACCAAAAACCCGGTAGTCATTTACACACCTTTTTGTTTGTAGGTTATGTATGTTCGCAGCTGATTTTGAAATAAACTTGATATTGTTAAAATCGCATCGATTCAGTTTTATTATACATCTCACACGTGTGTGTTGCTGTTTGAATTTAGAGGAAAAAATATGCCAAAAGGGCGGCGGCGCGCGGCGCTGGAAAAACCGCAAAAAGGTTGCTTCTGGACCGATCTCAGGGTGGGGTACCCTGAAAAAAATTGAATAAGGTGGTAGGGCTGTTCGAGACGATTCATTTGAGACCTCTTGACTTGGAATCCATCAACGCGTCGAATTTTAACTAAAAGAAAACCATTTTCGCATTTGGTGAAGGCGAAAAACAAAAAATCTGATTTACGGGCGCGAATAAACTTAAAATCGTTGTCCAGACCGGCATCTGGCCTACTTGTTCGATGGAACAGTTAACCCTGCCGGGCGGGAAAAATGACCCGTGTTATTCTTACAACCACGTTTTTCGAGCTCCAAAACCTATTGATAGGTTTTGACTAGATCTATAGTCGCTCAATTTTCGAGAAAAATAAGAATAGTCGAATTTGGTGTCAAAAGTCGCGGGGTTAAATTATTTTTGTTGAAATTTTTTTAATATATTTTGTCCTAAACCGGAGATATTGCTGGTGGAAACCAAAATGGGTTAAAAAAACACCCCAAACCCACTATTTTTGGCCTTTAATAAACATCAACGGCCTGCGGTAGATTTTCTTTAAAATCCCAATTCGACCGCAAATCCGGTCAAACTATTTTTAGGATTTTTAGCATTCTAATTTATTAATTTTTCTTTAAAGATTTTTTTACCTAAAAGCTCCATCGCTTTTACGTCCCCAGCAAAACGAAAAAGAATGTGTTAGTTGTTCGGATTTCTCACACCAACTTGACAGACCATGGAAAACTAAAAGTGACAGAGGACAGAGGTGAACTAAAGACACTACTTGGTGACAGCCCACAGCATGCCCCACGGCGGCGGCGGCACCACTCACACCATAGACCTGCTAAACGGAAAACGCGGCACGCAGCAAACGAAAAACGCCGTCATCAATCGGTCAGATCGGTGACTCGTTGGCCGCCCAGACGGCATCTACATAATTTGAAATTTAGAAGATTCATTTTTTTAACTGTCGTACGGACGTGGATGCTCTGCGTCTGCGTTTTGCGTACATACTTCGGATTCGAAATTCTTCGGATCTTCGGAAAACCCGAATTGAAGTTCATCTCGGCTGCTGGTGCGTGTATGAGCCTTAAAATTGCTAAAATTGTGTTGTAGAGATTTCCTACATAAAATTCTCATAATTTAATGTGAATGTAAGTACATAAATAATGTAACTACATAGTGTCACATTGATGTATAATATCATAAAAATAGATAATCTCGTCATATTGTTTTCGCTAAAATGCCGCGGCACGAACGAATTAACCAAAATAATCATGTACATAATATGTATGCGTAATATGTAACCAACAGTTTATGCACATGTTATATTATGTACATAAACTTTTCTCTTTTTTGCACCAAATCAACATAAGAAAATTCGAAAAATTCTTGGTTACATAATTTAGGAGACGGATAATCGCTAATACATACATAATGTGTAGCATGCTACTTACTACTTACGTATTTATGAATTTTCATGCACAATTAAGTAAGTGTAATGAAAATCGGACATTGCTATGTGTTTATATCCCAAACTGCAATTTTAGTTACTTTTTCATGGCTATGTATATACATTACACATCCAGCGAATCCTTCTTTGAGTGATTTTTCACCTCACGAATTTTCTCTTTTCGAGGTATAATAATGTATGTACCTGAACAATTATGCGGAGTGTATGAAAGGGCATTCTTGCATTGCAAAATGTTAAAATATTATACAAATTATTGTCTTCTTTTTATGAGATGCATTCAAAAAATTGCGTTTTTTCTTGTTTTAGTCATATTTTCTAGTGAGACCCTAAATAATTTTGATAAATTGCAGAGGATGGCGTTTCCCACTCTGGAAGATCTGCATAAACTGGCAGTTGACGTGGACAGAGCCAAGAGCTATGACGTACTTCTGCTGCGCAGACTGGAGGAAGCGGCCGATTGGTTATTTCCTGAGGTTTTTATCTTTTAAACCTTTTAATTATAGCCATAATCACCTATGAAATCCCTTCTTTTATCAGGCTACTATGAATAAGAGCACCGCCCTGGAGATAGTCCCCGACTTGACTGTAAAACTGCTGCGATTAATCGCAAAAGTAATATAATTTTACTTAGTTGTTTATTTTATGTTAACCTGAAAACTCTGATTTTAGTCCAGTAGGGTTAAGGAACTTCGCAATGATAGAGACCGACTGGTGAAACTTTTATGGGACAGTGTGAGGCGTCACTCTGAAATTCCAGTTCTGAGCATCACCAATTTAATGAACATCTTCAGGGCATGTTTATTGATTCTGTTTGAATTTGCCGAGTTATTAAACGATTAAACTGTTTTAGGAGTGCAATGAAAAACACATGAGAACGCGCACTTATCTGCTGGAAGTGAGCATCAAGTCGCTGCTGTCCTATGGCTCCATCAAGCACGAGTGCGAGAAGGCGAAAGAGGCCCTCGACGTACTCAACATGCTTCTTCAAGGTGCCACCCGTGAGCTGAGGAGCACGCTCAGAGAGCGATTTCCAAAGGAAACGTAAGTTTACCGTCTCTGCAAGTATTGCAGGATTTTTTTAACCACTATTAAATTAGTGATTTGGATTGTTGTGAGACCATTATGATTATTTTTAATAAAATTCCTTTGAATTTTGAGGAGCTCCAGAAAATTATAACTATGAATGTTAAATGATGGGCTTATGGCGATTTTTTTGGTTTATACATGAAATAATATCCCTTCCCGACCAATTTTTGTCATATTTATATCGCTGAGAAAAGTGCCCCAAAATCCAATGTTTTGAATTTTACCTTGCTTTCGGAGTGAGAAAAATTATGAAAATTTAATTGTGAGAAGATAAAAAAAACACTTAAAAGAGTCTTTTCAAAAGGGGCTTGTGGTTGACCTCATTTAAATTTTGCATATATATTTGCAGTAAATCGCTGGTGAACTACTTGATTAACTGTGGTGACTACTCAGTGCAAGAAGTGGTGGCGGAAACTCTGACGCGTTTGGCTCCTGGTGACGTGAGGGAAAAACTAGTAGATCGCTGGTTTGGTGACTTCCCTAAGGAAGCTAAGGAGGCGTTCATCAACTTTGGAAAAGTTCACTTTGAAGTCGTAATTATTATCTAAACTCGATCAGAATCATCATTTTGACTAACTAATGTATCTAATAGGAGCTGCAAACATTCCTGAACCCGATCAACAGCAAGTTTTGCACGCAGGTGCACCCCTTCGTGTGCAGCAGGCTGGTTTTCAACGGCGACAAGATGTACAAGAGCGAGTTTCAGGAGAAGCTGTACATCCATTTCAGTCTGGGCACCAAGATGATTTCTTTCTTGGCCGTGCTGAAGAAGGAGCCCGTGGATGAGGAGCGGAACCCCCTGAGGCGCATTGAAATCAGCGTCTCCAGCGTGAAGGAGGTTGCGTGGATAGGCACTGCAAAGTATGAAATGTACAAGGCGCTGTCCTTCAAATTCGAAGCTACCCCAGGACAGGAAGTGCATGTCCTGATGATGTTGCGGGAAGTTGATGACGATACCATGATCTACCTCTTCGGGGACAAACTCAAAGTATGCTACAACTTTTAATCTGTCTTAATTGAGATTTTAATGAATGCGGTCTTTTAGTTCAAGAAGGGTGACATCACGGCTGAAATGATGAGGTTGAGCCAGACTCTGTTGGACCAGACCAAGACTCCTATGTTGACACAACATGAAGATCATGTAAGCGTTTTTACTTTTTGCGTGTTGAGCGTATATTTATTTTATTTAAAGAGGAATAATATTGAAATCCCCGCAAAATTAATTATAATTATATGTTTTTCCTATTTTTGTGTCAGGATGCGTCCCGCTATATGATTAAAGACAGAGCAGACTCCCCTACTTGGACCGAAAACTACTCTCAAAGTTCCAGTTGGTGGGTTCCTTCAGAGCCATCTGCGCCAACTGAAGAAAAAGTCAAGTCTGTGAAGAGGCAGGCAACGCCGGTGAATGCCAAGCTGCCGCCGCGAGACCATTCCCCAGGAAAGTCGACCTACGCTGACTACATGACTGTTGCCGACTCTGATGAGACTCTGAACGAATTTCTTGAGGCGGAAGAGAGCGGCGCAGTGGAAGAGCTTCAGGCCACTCCAGTCGCTGAAAAGGTGGCTCAGAAAGTCGCAGCGACACCTGCTGTTCTTTCCAAGCCCAAAGTCCAGTATTTGATAATTGTTTAAACTGTTTACTTGTGATTTTTTGATTTGTTAATTCATATAGCTTTGCTGGCCATACTCCGGCTAATGTTAATTCTAATTTGATGGCCACTCCAGCGGAGAGTCAGGAGGCTGAAACCAGGTACCTTCGTTATTGTCATTTCTGCATATTGAGTTTAACCGATTTATTTTATCCAGATCTGATAATGAAACTCCTGCTGTTGTTGCGAGGAGGATTTCCACTCCAGCGCCTCTGCCAAAGCCCAACATCAGGTATTTTTAAAGGTTCTTTTAATATAACAACTCTTAATTGCCATGATTTATTTAGTGCCGTGATTCCAACTCCTGCTGCCTCTGGTGCTATTCCTAAGAGGCAGTCAACTCCGGCTCCAAACAAAGCTGATGATCTCTCTGATGAGGAGGAAAATGAAAGGCCTGCGATCAGAAGGAACGCTACCCCTGCTGGTACAGTGAAATCTGCTCTTCTTTGCCAGAAAAAGATATTTTTATAGCAGTTTAATTAAGACCAAGTTTTAAATTTCCAGTTTTAAATGTTAAATTTCTTAGTACTTCCCAGGGTTGCATTTGCTTATCACCTGCATGGTTTTACTCAATTTTTATCAATTTCTCGCGCCAAGAAATTAATTTTTTCCATTACTTTGACAGTGAGAAAAATAGAAATTTTCAGTTGGGTTGGTCTAAATTTCCTCTACTATGCAGATTTTTATTTTTTAATTGCCATTTGCTGCCTCAATTTCTTTAAATATTCCTTAAAACAAATAACCCCCCTAATAAAACCCAGGGCTAAATGAAATAAATCCTTGCTTTTTCGGAACCGTCTTGAATTGATATTATATTATGTGCGGAATGTTGCTAAGAATTGAAAGTAAAATCTTTTCATTTAATAAAAATCCTAATATTAAATTTTCTCAGGCAAGCCAAAGGTTCCTCGACAGAGTTTGAATGCTCCATCCGTTGAACCTGCCTCTGAGATGGAAGAAATTCCTCTTTCACTGCGAGTGCCCGCCAAGAAGAAGGCGGCCAGCAAGCCCAGGGCAAGAAAGCCTCCAGCCAAGCCGAAGAAGGCTGCACAGCCGAGAACTCGGAAGCCGCCCCTGCGTAACAGGAGTCCCAAAGACGAGTCCAAGTATTCTAAACTGGACGTGGAAATCAAATCTCCGCAGGAGACCGCCATGGACGTCGACCAGCAGCTGCATGTCAACGCTCCTGTGAAGAGGAAAGTCCCCCAGAAGGCTAAAGCTGAAGAAGAAGATCCCTTGATGGATAAACGGCTTAAAGTTGCTACCGCTGAACAGCAGAAAACGTACAGCAGGAAGCCTGTGTTCCCCAAGTTCAACGCAGCCGCCTCTTTCCGCAGCCGCGACTCTGTCTTTGACGAGCTCGTCAATTCAGTTTCAGCGCCTGATATCAAACCTGTCCAGTTTGTCACTCCTCAGCGGCCCAAAAGTGAAGAAGTAGCCGAGGTGCCGGCTGAACCCCAGCTGTTTGAAGACATAGATTTCAGCGGCGTTGAAGTGAGACAGAGCAGTCTGAACGCAGAGCCAACATCCGGAGCAAAGAAGAAGAAGCTGAGCGTGCCGAACCAGAACAAACGGCAGACTAAAGGTAGAAATCCAGCACCCAAACGTCCTGTTCGCACGAGTCAAGTGACTCATCATGGAGATCAAGAAGAAGAGCAGGTCTCAAACAATGAGAAAGAGTCGTGTGCTAACCAAGAGGTATGCTTGAATTTTGAACTATTAAACTCAAAAATGATATTTTGGAAAAGTAATAGTGGGTTGAATGGATATTTTACTGAGAACGGAAAATTCAAAATTGTCAGGAAAATTAATCCAAAATTCAGAGAGATGGAGAACATTTATAACATATATAGTTAATTATTTTATTATTAAGGTGTCAGTCTCAATTGTCAGTATACTCTGTTTTTCTTTTTACAGTGAAGAAGGCACTGCCTTGACTGGCCAAATTTTTTGTAAAATTTTTCATGATATTGCTAAAAAAAGATTTCAATAATATTTAAATTACATAAAAAAATATTTCAAAACGTCAATTTTATTGTAAATTTTATTTTAAAATAATTTTGTTTTTCGAAAATCTAAATAATAACTTCCAACTCTCGAAAGTACAATTTTTTTCTTCGCTATAAAATAATCATAATTTTTTTACACCCCGGAAGCAATTTATTTCCTTTGCTCAAAAAAGAGGGTGTGTAACTCGTAACAGTTCGAAAAGTTGGATTTTTTGCAATTTAGGTCACAAGTAAATGAATAAAAATTAGTCGGTTAGGGATATAATATGATTTATCATTTATTTAATTAAAAAATCACAATCATTTGACTTTAAATCCAAGTAAATGTATTTTAATTATTAAATGCAAAGATAAAGTTTAAAAGTAACGAATAATGGTTGTATTAGAGTTATTTCTAATTCGATATTTAATTATTGCTGCATGATTTTTATTAATTCAAGCCATTTTTTGGTTAACTCATATTCGCATTATTTCAATTCTTAATAAAATGCTCTCATCATTTTCGACAGAGAGGTGCTAGTAAGAAGAAATTGGAGCCAAGTTTCCTGTCTTCTGAGCAGGTAATTAGGGATTTCCATTTCGGTAAAAAAAATGATTGTAATTCTACTCATTGTATAACAGGTCCAGATGGAGTTGGATGAGAGCGACGACGATGATGTGGTTGTTTTGGTAAACTTTAATTCGTAATAATTAAAGTTATTTTCAATGACTATTATTTATTGCAGGATCCACCAAAACCATCTAAGCCCAGAAATGAGAAGCCGCTGGTCAAGGACGATGTGGCAAAAGTTGTCCGCACAAAGCGAGTCCGCCAGTCAAAACTGGACATGGCAGGCGACTACAGGTTTGACGGACTCTTCCGCCCTGATGACGCGTCTGATGAGGTAAATTTGGTGAAATTAGTATTCATGAAAGTTGAGTTAACGTACAGCATTTGCAGGATGAGTTTCCTGCTCCAAATCTTGACTCTCCGGAAGTGGCAGAGGGAGGAATGACTGCTGACAAAAAGAGCAAGACCCCTCAGGCCAAGAAGCCAGGTTTGTGCTGCTAAAATGATCATCAAATTCCAGAATTCAATTTTTAACCCTCCATAGTGTCTGAGGATTCGTTTGCTTCCATGTTCAAAATGTTGAATCTTGAAAGTGAAGAAGCCATGGAGCGGGAAATTGAGGAAAACAGGAAGAAAATGGTTCGTCGTCTGGAGAACCTGTACGCGACGTACACTCGAGAGGAAACCCCGAAAGATCTGAGGTAAATCAAAGGGTAAATCTGTGGAATGCGTCTCTAAACTGTGTGCCAACACGCAGGGTCAAGCTGGTGTTAGAGATGAGGGCCGAATTGAAAAAGGCCATGGAGGAGGAAAAGAAGCGGCAAGAGGAGTATGACAACGTGATTTCTCTGGCTACAAACATTAAAGCCGGCATGGAGAGCCTCCTGGCGGCACAAGAAGCCTCCCAGGAACCCGACAGAAGGTTTGTAAATAATTGTCAATTAAGCTGGATCTTTATTAATTTTGTTGCGGGCGGCGCAGAGACAGAGTGCTCAGACTGAAAAAATTGGGTGCTGACTTGAAGCAAGCGACGACGAGTGCCCTGGCAGAAGACAAGGCGAAAATTGAGGCTGAGAGGGAGAAGATCGTCGAAGAGGCTAACACTGGATTGGCTCAGATCATCAAAAACCAAATGCAGAAAATTGCCACCCAAATCCAGAGTGTTTTCACAACAGCCAAGAAGTAGCAAGCGAAACAGAAAACACAGTTCTTGCCATTTTTCTGTGTTTCTTGCACCGATTGCTGTAAGACAAAAAACTAATTGATTTTTGTGTACCCAGCTTGCATGTACTGTAACTTTAGTGGGGTCAAAGCTTCGTTTCTCCTAAAATCGATTGTTAATGAACAAATTTGTTTTGTTGGAAGATTTTGTTTAAAACCGACATTGAGCATGGTTGGTTGTTTATGTTTAGTGCGCGCATTTGAATGTTCTGTAATTTCTTTGCTATCGAAATGCTCTAAATAATGAAACATGAAAGTCAAATTTAAAATCTCTTTCATTTGGCTATACTGGATTTGAATAAATATAATGTTTATGTTGATATTCTTTGAAACGATTTGAATTTTAATCATTATTTATTGGACTCCATCGGCATGCGTTTTAAAATTCATTAAGTACAAACAGGACTTTCATTCGTCACATTTTTTTAGAAATCCTCGTTGATTCAACGGGTTTTGGCGTTTTATAACACGGGGAAGATAAAAAACTTGGTTTACTGCTTGGGTAATAATATTAATGCTTCGGAAAACGTCGGTGGTGTATTTTTTTTTTGTATTTGTTTCCAGTTAAAATAACACCACGTGACGCGTAAAGTAACAATAATAATTACAATCCAAACATAATTTCCATTAACGCAATTTTAATAATACACTTCTTCCTTTTCCTTTGTAGACTGGCAAACAAAATCGATTTGCCCTCATTAAACATGACGCTGTTGGAGAGTGATCGCGCATTGCGACTAATTCTCGGCGTCAACTTCGCGCTGGGCCTTTGGATTCCCTTTGGAAATCTCAACTTTCGGGCTTCGTCAGCAAAAATCTTGGCCCATGTTTACGAGAAGTGCATCTTGCTCGTTTTACTGGCTGCGGCGGCTTGTTCACAGTTGAATAAGCTATTAGTGGACACTAAATTGTCCCCAAGAGATTTAGGAAGAGTTGCTGCATTCTCTTGCGGGCACATAAGCGTCAGCCTTAAATCTATTTACATAATTTCTAAGAAAAATCAACTTTTGGATTTATTCTCGAATTTGGATAAAATTTTGAGCAACCCGACCTTTCAGCGCTTTCAAAATAAACCTGTAAGGGCCGCAGGGAATCGAGCTAGAAAAATTTTGCTGTTTCAAGCTTTGGTTTATGTGATTATTCAATCTTGTGCAATTTCACTGACAATTTCGGCATTTAACGATAGCAAAAAAGCCGAAAGCGCTATGACGAAGGAAATGATCGAGGAAGCATTCGGAACATCAGCAGTGAAGGGTTACATGTTTTACTTTTCTGCAACGGCGAGCTGCCTAAATCCGTTTAAAGTCATGTCGCTGGACTCGTTGGTGTTCTTTTTCTATTTAATTATCAGCCAAGAAATATTGATCTTGAAAAATACCCTGGAATTCGTTATTTTGCCACGAAAGATGAAAATTATTCTGCCTGTAAAAAAGACGAATCCTGAGTTGAAACATTGGTTGGAACTACGTAAAAAAATCGTGGCGTAAGTTTTCTTGTAAAAAATGTATTTTTCATTAATTTTATTTTTCAGCCTTGCAGACCAAACAAACGACTTCTTTTCTCCAGTCATGGCACTCGTCATTTCGATGAGCACGATTTCAATCTGCTCACATACGTTCACAGCGGCAAATGTATCTGATTTTTTTAACTTTTATCTTTATACATATTTTATTTTTTGCAGTACGCGACCTCACTGACAATCGTTTCTGTTTTGTTCCTGTATATTTTCTGGGTTGGCACGCAAATATTTTGCTATTGCATGGTCGGACAAACACTGCGGAACTGTGTAAAATAATTTTCTCTAAACCTGGATTATTTTAAATTTAAAAAAATTCGCTTTTCTATTTATACAGAGTGATGCGCTGAACAAAGAGATTTACCGCCTACCTTGGATGGAAAACTTATTTCCAACCCACTGCTACGCGATGATTACCATTCTGCATATGATTTCCGTCGATTCCCAGCAATCGTTTGCTGTGAAAATTAGTTCCCTCTTAACTTTCAATTACGAATTTTTCGGATCCATTATTAGCTTTGTTTTAACTTATTTCTTTGTTTTGTACCAGTTTTCAGATTCAGAGTAGCTAAAATATTAATTAATATTTTAATTACCAAACCCACGCGTTCATGAAAAAATAGAATACAAAAATTCATTTGGTTTTCGGTTCTGATTAAAATTAGTAGCGGTGTTTTGCTGATGCCACCTCACAGCTTTTTCTTATTTTTTTATGTCGTGGCTCGTGACGCTCTTCATTTCAGCGCCTGATCTGCCTCAACGCGTGCCTGCAGACCCTAGGTGCGGCGCGCGGCCGTGAAACACAAGACAAGAACCCGTCATAAAAGCAGCGGCCGGCCGTCATGTGGTGGCGGAGGGCACTAATAATATATATTATTTTTGTTTAGCTGCGTTTCAAAAAGTTCGCAACATTTTGCAATATCTCGCTCCAGCGTTTTTGGCTCGAAATAGACATAGTTTTCAGTGTACCTCCAATAAAGCCTTTAAATTTTGTGATTGATCGTGCTTAATTGTGTCTGACATTCCAACTTAATTCATTATTTCTGTGTATTTTTTACATAATTAATTTTAGGCATGGTAGATTTTAAAATAATTCGTTTTTTCTATTTAATCAGAAAGCGCAGTTTGACAAACAATCTAATCCTGTATAATTAATCAAAAAAAGGACAAATTAATGCAGGCAAACAAATGAATACAAAACTGAAAATTAAATTAGGATAATCCCTTTCCAACTGTCTGGGGTTTTCTTGACGCAAAATTGCTTCAACGACTGTGTGAATTCGTGTTAAATTCAGTGCAAAACGTCACATCAATGCCTGTTGAGCTCATCTCAAAATTAATAGCAAAAGTTTTTGTATAAATATTTAGTGCACTGCATTTTTTATTCTGTAGATTTTGGAACCATTTTTTCCAACATTTAATCTTGCTTCAGTTTTTAACAATTTGTCAAATTCGCCTGCAAACAAATCATTAAGATTTTAAGAGGATCAACCAAAAAAATTCTCTATTTAGTACCAAAGTCTTTTCTTTTAATTTTATTTTACACACGAATTTACATTTATTTTTAGAATTAAGAGTACAGCTCCTGGGCGCGCTTGTAAATGTCTTCGATCATCTTGATGCTCTTGCCGTAACGCGTCTCGTTGTTAAATGCCGCCTGCACCCAGTCTCTCTTTACTTGGCGCCAGTGCTGTTTGTGCTCCTCGAGGAGGGATTCGTCGCAGTCCTCCTGAAGGCAAGTGTCAAGAAGCTGATCAATTGGGATTTGCAATCAATTCGATGTTCTAAAAAACGATAATTTACCTGCTTGACAATTGTGTCATTATTCGATTTGACCGGCAGCTTGTGGGGAACACGGTTGTGCGCCTCTGTCTTGGCTTCAGCGGGTGGCATTTTGCGGACAATGCTTCCCAACTCTTCACTGCCCAACTCGAGATAATCATACTCTTCATCGCTGTCTGGCGGAATTGGCCTGAAACAATTTTAAAATTAATATCTGGAAGCATTTTTTATTTATTTTTGTAAAACTTACTTGGGAACGTGTCTGGGCCTGTTGGCCATCCAGGCTCTGCAAACGGGGTAGAGGGCGGTTTTCTCGTTGAACTGCGCCAGGTCGACGCTGCGGTCGAACAGCTTCATCACGTACGAATGGTGCGGCCCTCCGGTTTCCAGCACCTCGCGCCGTCGCCGCTTCTTGCTCGGCACGGCCACAGATTCGCTCTTTATCTTGAAGCTAGGCGAATCGCGTCCATCACTGTAACATTTTATTATCAATTTTAATTAATTAGGAATTAAACGCTTACGCGTCGTCCCCGGCGTGAATGTCGGCGAGGGGACTGCTCCTGGCAGTCTCGTGGTCCGCTTCCTCGCGGTGAATCTTGCTAAGCAGGGTGGTGAGCCGAGAACGGGCCATCGACAGACTCGCCATCGATACCGGCTGAGCAGACGAAGCCACTTCCTCCACTGCTTCCTTCTCCGGCGTGAACAGCAAATGGTCTACGGCGGCCGCCACTTCGGCTTCGGCCTCGGCCTCCGTTTCTGTAAACAAATTGAAATTTCCTGATTGGTTTAAAAATTTTAAAGGACATGTCGTGTGTTCAAAAATTGTATTAATTGTGCAAAGCTATAAATTCTGAAAATCAGAGTGAAGTTGGAATTTTTAGAATCGCAGCCTTCTTGTTTGCAAACGAGGGCTCGACAAAGAGAACGGCCATTGTGTGACGTCACCACTGTCATGGCCACCGATCTTCAGTTGCACTCATTAGCAATCTAACATTCACATTCATTTTTGACAGTGCAAATAGATTCCTGAAGATTGAATTGGGTTAGCCAGTCGAATCACTCATCCGAAAATAGGTGGAAACGTAAAATCCGTTTTTTTTTGGCGGTTTTTGGTTTGAACCAAGTCAAAGAAACGCCAGCAACCAATCAGAGGAAGGAGCGGTTCTCTCTGATTGGTCAGTCCGATGTAAAAACCGGTCTCATAGCTTAATTGTGCTGACTGCCACTGTGGCGCTGCTGTCTCGATCCTTTCAGCCAATCAGAGACGCAGTAGCAATCGAAATTGAGGCAGCAAAAAGGCAATTTAAAAGAAAATATCTGCACAGTGGAGGAAATTTTGAGCACTCCGACCGAAATTTAAGATTTTTGTAGAAGAAAAATGGAATAAATTAATTTCTTGCGCAAGAAATTGGTAAAAATTGAGTGGTAAAAACCAGTGGTGAAAAAACTGGGTTGTCAGCAAATGCAACCTTGCTTAAATCCTCGTAAAATTAAATTATTTCATATTTTAAACAGGAAAACTCCCTTAAACCTTTTTTCATAGTGGATTGCAAACGTATAAACGCAAAAAATTATTGCAGTCAGTATTGGCTAATTAATTAGGACAGAAATGTGCATACGTGCATGCAATCCGCGGATCAAACCGTGAATTAACATTATTTGATCAGTTGCAACGAAGAGACTGAAAGCGGAGAAAAACTTTCATCGCTCTTGTGCCACTGGACTACTTTTCGAAACATTTTCTCGAGTGTGTAGTTGTAGTGTAGAATTTAAAATTTTATATAACGGTGTTCTCCGCCGAGCAAAATTTAAAACAAAAATAAAATTGCATCCGAGCATCGTGTTCTTCTTCGTTGAATGGTTAATTAACACGTAAAATTCGCAAATTCAGCGGCTGACAGTTTAATTAGAGTCACTTCCTATTGTCGGACGGCGTACGTAAGAAATGAAAAGTGGAAGGTTGGAAGAAGGAGTTGAGTGTGTCTCACCCCGGCCCAGCAGCCCCCCTCCCCTGAGCGATATATTTATATACAAGAGTCGGCGAGCAGTCGGCGGAAATAAGGAGCCGCACTCTTCCACCCGACGGCATGCGCTGCACTTGGATGCCGGCAAAAGGTCAGTAATTTTTTGTTTTGTTTTCGAATTATTTATAATATTTCCCGGCGACCGCGTCTGCCAAAGGATGAATTAAGCTTTCATTTATGACTGCATTTGATATGCCCGCGTTTAACCTTAAAACTGTTAATTAGCCGGCGAGCTATCAAGGAAATCCTATTATTTACGTCCGCTGTTTACGGTATAGATAAATACGCACATATCCATATTTGCTTCTAACAGCAGACGCGTAATATTTATCGGGTTCTCTTGCTTAAGCCGAGGACTAGAAGGTGTAAGAATAGAATTATAGGATGTTACACGCTTGAAGACATAATTTAATAATAGTAGCAAAATATTTACTTATTCTTACTTAATAAGAGAAGATTATTTGAGGAAAATCTTCTTTACCTTAACTTGAAAAATACTAAATATTAGGAAATAGCGGAAATAGCAAAAATTTTCCTAAATTGTACTTTATTTACTTTTTCTTTTTTTTTAATTGGCTCAACGATTTGGATGCTAATCAAATATTGTCTCCCTACTGTAAAATCACGATTTATTTCACAGTTTAGGGCATTTTTACTCAAAATTGGCGCCCCGTTGGATAGATCGCGATGAGAAGAATCGAAATGGAACGAAAAAATCATTTAATTTTTGAGAAATTTGGAAAAAATCGGACATTTTACTGCAAAATCCTGGAAAATGCTTGTGGCAAATGCCTGAACTGATCCCTTTGGATTCAGTTTAAGCCAAAATAGACCAAAGAAACATTGTACAATTTTTGAGAAAATTGGCTACAAAGTTACTGTCTCCTTATTCGAATTTTGTTTCACAACAAAGAGTTTCCCTAAAAGGTTTCATACGCCGTTGGACAGATCTCGACGAGAGGATTCGAAATCTGCCAAAATAATGTGCTCAAGCGCTGGAAATTAAAAAAAAAATGAACAAATTGTTTATCAATCAACTGCTATTGCATCCAGGGTTCGTAAAAATCCGCAATTTTTCTGTAAAAACCCACGACATTGCATACAAACATTTTTTGCGATTTTTTCCGAAACACGTGCATATTTATGGAAGGTCAAATATTCCCTTATAGATGACTAAAAATAAGGATTTTTAAAAAAATCAGTATAAAAGCCACTGGTTTCACCAAGAAACCAAAAATTTTAACTGTAATCTTCGCAATTTTCCAATACTTTTGACTTTTTTGGCACGATATTTGATTTTTTTTCGGGGTTAAATTCGGAAAAAATCGGCAATAAACCAGTGGCGCATTGTTGCGCGTTGCAAAATTGGTACATAAACCCTGATTGCATCCAACAATATTCAGAAAATAATTTTCAATTGTCGCCCTCTATCGATCCACTTTAAAGTGGAATGATACTGGGCAACGATTAAAAATTATTTGAATTGTTGGATGCCATAAGCAATTGATCGATAAACAATTTGCAATAATAAAAAGGACCTTCCTACAGTAAAAATTCAAATTTTGCCAATTTTCTCCAAAATGTACAGCGCTTGAACATATTTTCTTGGCATATTCCGATTCCTCTCGTCGAGATCTGTCCAATTGTGTATGCCACTTATTGGGGAAACTCTTGGTTTTGAAATAAAATCGGATTTCAAGCAAGGAGACAGCCATTTACCATTTGAAAAGCACGCTAACTTTGCAGCCAATTTTCTCAAAAAAATTACAGCGCTTCTTAGGTCAATTTAGGCTTCAACTGAATCCTAAGGGACGAGTTTATACATTGGCAACAAGCATTTTCCAGGCTTTTGCAGTATCATTCCTCTTTAAACTCAGGATGTTTTCAGAAATTAAAAAAAAATTACTCGATTCGTCTTGTCATTAATTTGCAATGATTTGATAAAAATTTCCTATTTTTCCTATTTCACAATTCGGAAAATGATATATTACAAGTAGTAATTTTCTTCTCATTTCGTTTTGTGTTTTAATAATTTTGCTAACAAATCGAAGATTTAACCACCGTCCGTTTTTAAATAAATTTAATTTGTCGATTTCCCTGATTGTTACAAGGTAGCAGGAAATGAGTGCATGCGTGAGCAATAAAAGCTGATCAAAGAGCTTCCTCCAGGAAAGAAACAATGCAAAGAAATGCGGCGATTAAAACGCTTTTCGGTACATCATCATCATCATCCTCCTCCGCATGCACGATGATTTGATACACTATTATTTTTGACAATAACATCACGATTTCGGCCACGAGCGAGCGAGCGCGAGTCATGATCTTCTTCAATGGCAAGGTTAAAAATTCACGTATAAATAAACTTGCTTTGCTAGCTGGCGAATGCAAATAAATTAAGTTTCGCCTTGCGAAACGTTTACTTTGCAACTAGTGCATTGAAAAAAAATAACAAATTGCATGCACGCTCGGCACTTCTTTCTGCTCTTCTGTCATCGTTACGTGTCCGTGTCTGCTTATATTATTTAAATTTTCGCAACACTTATTCAGATTCAGACATATTGCTTTAATCGATTTAGTCCATTTCGCAGGATTTTTATAAATAAACATTCAAGGATTTGACTCTATCACACAACTATATGTATTTTGACGGCAAATTTCTGAAATGTTTCCAGGTGGAAATAAATTTCTGAGAAAATCAGGCTTCCTTATTTATTTGTTACACAATTTAAGGAATTTTTCCTCCAAATACGCACACAAAACGTTGGATAAATTTCGCCGAGAGGAATCGAAATCAAGCCGAAAGTCATCGACAATCCGTTTAATTTTTTTGAGATTAAACTGCTAGCTACATAAAATTAAATTCAACATACCTCCATCAGGCAAAATCATTTCTGTAGGCTCTTCCTCGTCCTTAGATTTGGTCTTTACGCTCCTCCGTTTGGGAGGCATTTCGATTTATTAATTGAGCACCTGTGAAGAACAACCAACAAAACATAAAATCTTCATGAAATAAACGAACGAATTCGCCTTAAAGTTACTTTTTTACACGATTAACCAGTGCCAAATGACCCCAAGCAGTTTAATGGATGAAATTTCCAAGTTTCCAAACGTAAATTGAATCTCTGTGAGAAGATAATGAGAAAATCACCTGAGAACGCCGAAATTCAAACCAGCCCCTGCTCACTCATATGGCGCGAAAATGCGCCAGCTAAGAAGTTCTGCAGCCACACACAGGTGGCAGGTCGATAGCTTTTTAAGCCAATCAGAGGCCGTCTCGGAGTTTGTTGCCGGTTACGCCCACGGGCAGAGGGAGGCGAAGAGGGGCGTATGTGCGGAGTTTTTCGTGGGCGTAACAGGCAACAAACTCCGAGACGGCCTCTTATTGGCTTAAAAAGCTATCGACCTGCCACCTGTGTGTGGCTGCAGAACTTCTTAGCTGGCGCATTTTCGCGCCATATGAGTGAGCAGGGGCTGATTCAAACCGAGTTGTTTGTTTACAAATCCAACTGCTTGGCTCGCAGGCTTCAGCGCGCGCTGGGGTGTCGCGTTTGAATATATTTGGCGCGAAAGTGACGTGTAAACTTGTAAAGTTCGTACGCTCGCATGTATAATCGCGGCAAGGATAATTTAGGATTAAAATGAAACTTGATTAGTCAAACTGACTATTTTTCTCACTTTTCCTTGCAATTATTGTATTCCTGATTCCTTTGTTTACAGGAAAAGAATAAAATGAGCGTATTTTACACACAAAATCTGCAAATTTCTGGCCCGAACTCGGAGGATATCCTAGATGGATCAGCGAAAGGGGCGAAATTCTGGCAACAGCCCTCCTGTCAGCAGCAACGGAACACCTCTCCAGCCTCCAGTGAAGAGCAGTTGGTGAAGGAAACCAAGCCATCCTTGTGGCGAGGAGTAAGCAGATGATTTGTTTTAATTTATTAGCTTAACTTTTGGCCTGTATAACGCTCTACTTTATTAAGCGGAGTAAATTGCAATTGTCAGGTGATGGCTGCGGCTCTGGGAAGCTGGTCGTGTTTGGCGAGCGGTGCGAGTTTGGGCTTCATCACGCCGGCGCTGCCGCTGCTGAAAAGCCCGATGGAGGGTCTGGTCCTGACCGAAGACACACTCTCGTGGGTCGCTAGTCTGCTGATGCTGGGAGCCCTCTTCGGGGCAGCTCTCGCGGGGCCGTTGCTGTCCAAGGGCCGCAGGACCACCATCTGGCTCTCCTCGATTCCTCTCGCCCTTTCCTGGGCCATTCTCGCTACGGCAAACGCACCCTGGCCTATTTTACTGACCCACCTGGTGAGTACTTTTGTTTGGAAATTGTTTCGGTTTTATTAAAATAATTTTTGACAGCTCTTTGGCGTGTGTTTGGGAATTATCGGGGACTCGGTGCAGCTGTACGTCAGCGAGATCGCCCACCCTTCGCACAGAGGGGCTCTCGGCTGCGTGCCGGTCCTCATGTTCAACGTTGGCACCCTGGCCTGCTACGTTGCTAGTCTATTTCTCGATTCGTGGAGACACTTGGTATAAAATTTTTAATCAGCGCGAATTATTTTTAAATTTCATCAATATTTCTGCAGGCTTGGTTCGGAGTAGCCGTGACGCTTCCAGGCATCGTCCTGCCGTTCGCAGTGCCCGAGTCCCCGTGCTACCTGGCGTCCAAGAAAAAACTGCACGAGAGCCACGAAGCCCTGAAGCGGCTGAGAGGCGACAATTTCGACGTGCAGTCCGAGCTGTCTGAACTGCTCCACCTGCAGCCGACGGCCAGCAGCCTCAAGGGCAGGTTTCAAGCCCTGAAAGCGGCCGTGAAACCGATCCTCCTGGTGGGCATGGTGCGCACCAGCAGCCGTCTGTGCGGAATCCGGGCCATCGTGGCTTATTTGGAGCCAATCATGTCCGCGACGCACTCGACCGTCAGCGCCGAGGCAGCCACGGTGGTCGTCGGCACCGTGCAGTGGGTGGCAACCCTGGCCGCGTGCGGGCTGCTCGACTTTGTCGGACGGAGGCTGCTGCTCATCTCCTCGCAGGTAGATAATTAATTAAGGTTGATTTTTCGTCTGGAGCTTTTTGCGAAACCCTTCGGTACAATGTGGCAACACCGGGCGTAGCTCTACATTGACACCCCCTCCCACTGCAATGCATGATTTCTTATGGCGCGGCGTTGACACATCGTTCAAGGTGTGGCAACGCCGTTCTATAGAAGGGGGGGGGGATGTTGAGACTGATTGTGAGACTTGAGATCGATGGAAAACTGAACGACTAAAAGTTGCAACTTATTGGAAATTGGAGAAAACCTGATTCTCTCTGTGAAAAGCGACCACTTGAAAAGGGCGTAAACTCGCGGGAATTTAGAAAAGGGGGCGTGGTTCATCGTAGAATGCAGTGAGAGAATTCATAATAAATTCGCGGATATTTTTTAACAGGGCAAATTTACAGACAAGGCGTGGCATATGTGACAGAAAGCGCGGGAAAATTGAAAAATCCAGTATTGTTTTTTAGAAGATAAGGCAATTTTGAAATGGGGGTGTGGTTTACTGTAAAGCTTCATAAAGGAGGCGTGGCACCCGTTGCAAAGTGCAAGAAAATCGTTAAATTAGACATTTTTTACTGAAAACCCGCAGGATCGTTCAAATGGGGGCGTGGTCTCCTGTAAAAATCATAAGGCGTGGCATGTGATGCAATGCGCGGGAAAATCATAACATTTTACGCTTTCAATGAGATTTTTAAGCAACAATATGTTGTTTAATTGCTGGCCACTCTTAAAATTAAGTTTAAAAAAATTTAATAATGGCCATATCTCTCTCATCCCACAGGCTGTGATGGCGTTCGCCCTGCTGGGCATGGCCTTCGGGCCAGGCGGAGTGTGGCCGCTGCTGTTCCTCAGCCTGTTCATCGTGGCCAACTCGGTCGGACTGGGACCCGTGTCCGGGCTGCTCCTTGGGGAGCTAGTGGCCCAGCAACACCGGTCGGTGGCGACCTCGGCCACCGGCTCCTTCAGCTGGGTCGTCGCCTTCTTGGTCACCAAGACCTTTTTCGACCTGGAACACTTGCTGGGCGGCATGGAGGCCGTTCTCGCCCTCTACGCCGCGTTTTGCGCCCTCGGCTCTGTCACGTCAGGCCTCTGGATTCCGGAGACTAAAGGCGCCTCGCACATGCAGATCGAGCAGCTGTGCGAACAGCACGAAGAAAACCAGCCCCAGTTCCGGACTGTGTGATACAAATGTTGTGCAATTTGACTGAGAAAACAGACTTTTGTTATTAAGTGCCAATTCATATACTTTTTACTGCCATTAAATCTGATGTAAATTGATATACAGTAATTAATTTAAGCTTAAAATAAGTAAAATAAGTAAAATTAGGAAGAAAAGACCTGAGGTTTTTTTATAAATTTTGAAATTTTGTAATTTTGAACGTAAAAAACTAAAATTACGAATTAGAAGGAGAAGTAAAATTGCTATTTCTAACTATTCCAAATACTGATGTGAAAATTCCTGAGTTATTAAAAAAAAATCTAGTGAACCCTTTTACCATGCCAAGCGACAAAAATTTAAGATGGATGGAACTTGACATGGTTATCGAGCTGCTGTTTGCTTCGGAAGCTGGAAGGGCACAATTGGCACTTGTACGGCGTTTCTCCTGTGTGAATGCGCCTGTGGCTCTTCAACGAGCTCTGCTGCCGGAACTTCATGGGGCAGAAGTCGCAGAGGAAAGGCTTCAAGTCTTCGTGGATCCTCTTGTGCTGAGTTAGATTTTCGATGCGGGCGAACGCGTGCCCGCACACTTTGCAAACATGCTTCTTTTCTCCGGTGTGCATCATCATGTGCAATTTGAGGTGAGACACAACCGCAAATGCTTTTCCACAAACCTGAAAGATTAATTTAATGATCTTCAAGAAATAAAAATAAATTGAGAAATAAATTACCTGACAGAGGTGGGGTTTAAGTTTCTTGTGGATGTTGTCGACGTGAACCTGCATCATGGCTCTGGAACTCAATTTCTTGCCGCACTCTGGACAGTCAAACAGCTGCTTCTCTCTGGTCGACGGGTGCACCAGCTTCACGTGCTCCCTGCGCTCCTCTTTCGAGGCAAAGGCCTCCGGGCAGACGGAGCAGAGAATCTTGCCCTCGTGCTTTCGTTGTTTGTGTTTCATCAGGGAAAAGGTAGAGGAAAAACTCCGCTGACACTCGGAGCACCAAGTCTTGTAACTGGAAAAGAAAATCGCAAATTGTTAGGGCTGTGAATGAGAATTCAAAGGCCTACCTTTGGTCTTCACTCTGCTTTTTGATGTGAACCTTCTTGTAGTGAGTGCGCATGCTCAATTTGGTTGGGCATTTGGCTCCGCAGTCGTGGCAGAGAAACTCGTCTCCCGTGTGGAACCACCTGGTGTGACTCCTCAGGGCGCCGTTGGTCTTGAAATACCGAAATTCGCACTTGGTGCACTTGAAGGCGCACGCGTGCTCCCCTCGAGCGTTGACGAAATTCCTGTTGCACCACTTGCAGTGGTATGTGTGAGGTTTCTTCGAGTGATTTGTGTACGAGCCGTAGTTTTTGAACTTGATGTGGCACTGGGAACACGTGAAGTCGGCTCGCGCAGTTAGGGGGTTGTTGAATTCCTCGACGGTCACATTTTCTGGCGGGAGAGCTGGTTCTGCCGAGAAGTCTGGCAGTGAGCGCACGTCTATGACTTCAATTTTCATGAGATCATCGTCAGACTGTGGCTCGGGTTGTATAGGCTTCTTTTTGCGCCGACCGCAAGGGAGTTTTACACCTTTCCACGGCCACGTAAATCTGAAAAAATAGGAATTGTTACAAATAATAAGGTAAAATAATATCAAAACCCAAGAAGCCAAACTGGAATTATCAAAAACAAATTGCGAATTTTCAATTGATCTTTTTTATTCGATATCTCTGTCGACAGGATGGTATTTCAGGTGGTTTTTCAACAATCCATTGGAGATATATTTCTTTGGGCACAAGTGACAGTGATAGGGCGTTTCCCCTGTGTGAATCCTGCGATGGATCTTCAGAGATCCGGCTTGACGGAACTTTTGCGGACAGAAGTCGCACAAGAATGGCTTCACATTGTTGTGGATCCGCATGTGCTGCTTCAGGTTCTCGATTCGAGCGAACGCGTGTCCGCACACATTGCAAACATGCTTCTTCTCGCCGGTGTGCATCGTCATGTGGAATTGCAGAGACGATTTGCACGGGTACGACTTTCCACAAACCTGAAAAAATTATTATTAATGACTTGAAAAAGAAAATTTCCTGCAAAATTGAAAAGGGAGTATTTCTTCACCTGACAAAGGTGCGGTCGAAGTTTCCTGTGCACCATGTTGATGTGGATTTGGAGGTTGTGAATGTTGCTGATGATTTTCGGGCACTCGGGGCACTGCACCTCCTGCTTTTTCTGCGAGTGGTTCGCTTTGTAGTGGACCTTGCGCTCTTCTTTTGTGGCGAAACTGGTGTTGCAGCCGGTGCATTTAAAGACGCCCTGGTGCACCCGCTGGATGTGAAGCTTCAGGCTGTACATGGAGCGGTAGTCGTAGTTGCAAATACTGCAGTACGTGCCGATGAAACTGTAAAAATGGGTTTTAAAATCAAAGGGGCTGAAAATTAGCCATTTTGGGTGTTTCCTGAGCACCCCGTTGGCTTCAAAATGATGAGTTTGAAATATTCTGAAAGATCTTGACTTGGCCGTTGAAATTTGAATAATCACTGAGCCCGTCAGGCATTGTTAAAGTGGCCAATTATCGATATTGATCGCTTGAGGGTTACCCTGACGCCAGGGTTCGATTTTTTTATCTGTTGAAATGATTATCTGACCTCAGGAGTAACCCCCAGCATGCTCATAGGGTAAAATTCAACCGAGAATTTTGATTTTCTCGAAATTTACCTAGATAAAAAAATACCCCTTTTTCACCGCAGAATCTCAAAAACGGAAGGTTGCACCATCCTGAGAGTGTCTAGGCCTCTTACACGCACTAATTGTAAGAGCAACATTTCATCCTATATTTAAAAAAGTAATTAAAGGCCGTTTTTAGATACTCAAAACTCTAAAATTACCCAAATTAAAAAAATTCCAAAAATTGTGTGCAACTTCCAAGTTTTCTGCCGTCTAAATAGGCATCTTTTGGTTCAATTTTGTAAACTCCATGTCCAAGAGGCTGACTTTCCAAGATTTTCTCTTGGTTACTTTTCTATTTTATTATTTAAAGCACCGTAGTAAAATTAGTCATACCTGTGATCGATTCCGCTGGCGACAATGTGGCTGATGAGACTTCGTTTAGACAGAAATTTTTCTTTGCAAATATCGCACTCGAACTCAATCCCATTCTCGTGAATGTTCTCGATGTGCACTTGCAGTTTGGTGTGCGTCCTGAAATAAATTGGTCATTCAACCCTCCATGGGCATACAAAAAATAAATAATGCATTACTTCGCACTAAAATCACAATGGCGGCATTTGTAGAGGCACGAGTGTGCAATGCGGTCTCGAGCGGAGATAAAGTACCGTTTGCAGGTCTTGCAGAAGCTGTCGTGCGCTTTGGCAATGTGCTCGAGGTAGTTGGTCTCTTGGACGAACCCCTTGGCGCACTTGCTGCACTGGTATTTATATTTGGTAGAGGCGTCCGGGAGAGTCCCTTCGGGCTGGGGCGCCGGTCGGCACCCGTGGGCCAGTCGTTGTCTTTGCGTGGCGAAATAAATGTTGCAAACCTTGCAGTGGTGCGTGTGCGGCTCGGCGACGTGTCGCACGAAGTTGGCGTGAGACGAATACGTTTTCTTGCACTGCTCGCACGTCAGCACCTTCGACCGGGCCGTTCTCCGTCCTCTAGAGTTCTGAGAGTAATCTTCCTGGAAACTGGAGAAGCATTTGTGTATCCCTCGGTCTCGGCTGGACATGAACGGCACGTTGCACGCCACGCACAGGAATGTGTGCTCCATACTTTCGTGTTTCTGCAGCGTTAGCTCCTTGGAAAATTCCTTTTTGCAGATTTTGCACAGATATTTTGATTTGAGCCTCTTTCCTTCCAGGCTGGTAGCCGGGCTTTCATCTTTCATTACTTTCCTGTAGAAGGGGAAATATTTGTTTACTTTTAAGGAAAGATTGATTGATTATGGGGATTCCCAAAGAAGCCAAAACGTTTTAGATGAAAATAAGGTAATCACCCTTTGAGCAAAATCAAATTTTTGGTAAATTTATTTAAAATGTATTAACTAGGACTCTGAGTGAGAATTAAAGAATGCAGTTTTTCCGTACGTGAAATTAGGAAAAAATCAATTACGAGGCTGAACTTAAGTATCACGTCTCACGGGAATTTAAATTTTTAATTAGTTTTTGCCAAATCATGATGGAATTTGCAGACACCTTGACGAGACAACATCTTGTAATTTTTTAAATTCTCGTAAAATCATATTTATCAAGATTTTTTCTTCATGGGACAAGTTGTTGTCTGATAACTCAAATTCATTTTTTTTCCTTTTCTAGATGACACAAAGTTTGAAAGGGTCATTCAATTATTTATTACTAAATTGGGGTTGGAATTGATTATCCATCCCTCAGGGGGAAATGTTTTCAAGCTTAAGTTTACTTAATGATAAAATAAGCGTTTTTGGTGTAGATTCCCATGTTTTTCCCCACCAGAGCCTCAAATCTGAGAAACTTTACTGTCTATCTTGAGTCAGAAAATTTTGAAACTATCACACAGTCTGATCTGGGACTCTCCATAAGTCTTGTTTCTCAGAATATTTCTTAAAGCAACAATTTTCATCGCTCACAGGGAATTGTACCTAGGCGAGATTCCAATTAACGGACTTAGGGATTAGACGAAAGAGCGTGTTTGGCACTAAGCTCTCCAAGCTTGTGGTATCGCAGTTTGTGATTGAACATGGATCTCTCTTCGGTGTAACTTCGGCCGCACATGTCACAGCTGAAATAAAACCATCAAGAAAACAATTACGAAAAATATAGAAGAAGTATATTCACCTGTAGGACGGCACGAGTTCTTTGTGCTGCAGCATTTTGTGCCTGCGCAAATGGTCCGAGCGGAAGTAGGCAGCGCCGCAAAACTCGCACACTTGCGACTTGATCTTGAGGTGAGTCTCGATGTGCTTCTGCAAATCGTACTTGCAGGGGAAGCGTTTGGCGCAGATGGCGCACTCGAACGGCTTGATGTGCGTGTGTTTGCTGACCTGGTGCGAGTCGAGGGTGGCGCGCTTGAAGAAGCGCAAGCCGCACGCCAAACACTCGAAACGCCGGTTCTCCTCAAAGTGGCGCTTCCGGTGCGCCCGGCAACCCGTCTGCGTCGTGAACTGCATGTGACACAGGTCGCACTCGAACTTGTAGTCGGAAACGGTGTGCACCCGCAGATGGCTCTTCAGGAGAACCTGACAAACAACAACACAATGCCAGATTTTTTATTTATAATTCAGAAAAATGAAAATTTTGTATTTTTTTAAGCACTAGAACACTAAATTAAATTTAATTTTAAAAATAATATTGTATTGTAGATCGTAAAAATTAATTTTCATTTAAAACTAAATAACAGAATCATGAAATTAAGCAATTTTTGGACTATTATAATTTAAAATCGAAAAAATTGCTAAAGCAATCAGCTTCATGTCATGTTCTTTAATTATTTTAATTAATTAAAAAGGACTTCGCATCCTCGTTGATTTCATGACATGTACCACGCCTTCTTTTTAATTTCCTGCGAACTGCATCCCCATTTAAAATTTCCCTGGAATTACCAGTTGCGTAAGCTTAGTTTTCGAAATTCAAATCCACCAATAGATGGCGCCAGTGGTTTCTTTAGATTTTAATTAACTTCTGCTGTAATTTAAGACTCAATCTTGCTGCTGTGCATTCTGCATCTAGAATTATTTCTTTACACGTGCTGAAAACATAAATCAATCCAGCCATTCGCCGTAGAAACGTTGGAAAAATGTTTTTTTTCACGTTTCTATGGCGATTGGTCGAACCGATTTTGGTTTCCAGCACATCAAAGGAAATTATTTCAAGGGCTGAAAGCATAAGAGCAGAATTGAGTCTAAAATCACAGCGGAAGAACCTTTAAATCAAAAGAAACCGTTGGCGTCATCTATTGGCGGCAACGAACACCAAGGGCTTTCGCAAAAAAATGGCAAATTATGAGAAAAATCATCAAAATGTACGATTTTCCCGCTCTTTTTGACATGGGCCACGCATTCTTTTATCATTTCTCCTGGAAAAATACCCACAATTCCAAAATTCCTTCTAATTCTGAAAAAAATCGTTAAATTTTAAGATTTTCCCACTTTTTGCGACTGGTGTCACGCCTCATTACTTCATTTCCCCGGAAAACCACGCCCCAATTTCAAAATTCCCGCGAGTTTCGCCCACTCTCATTGTCAGTGGCCGCAGTTCACAGAAAAATCCGCTGGACCTGTTTTTCGATGTCAAATTGTGCGAAGAATTAATTCCAAAACCTTCAGTCATTTTTTCTACGATTAATTGGATTGTTTTAATTTAAGCACCTGGCAAAATATAAAAATTCAAAAATAAAGAAATCAATTTTTAGGTGAATCGATTGATTAAAAGGATTTTATCACCAGTTTAATTTTGGAGCACACCTAAACTGTTTGAAAGGTTTAAAAACGGATCTCACCTTGGAGTAGAACCCTTTTTCACAGGTGGTGCACTTGAAAGGCCTCTCGTTTCTATGCTTCCTTTCGTGGTCGACCAGGTACTGCTTTCGGGAAAAAGCCCGTCCGCAGTATTTGCACAGCAGACTCATTTCCTTGCGCTGCTGTCCGCCATGCACCCGCCTGGCGTGCGCGTTCATGGCGGTTCGGCTGGTGAACCGCTTCGGACACTTGGTGCAGACGACTGAAAAGCTGTGCAACTGCTCATTGGAGGCGTGAAGCTCTTGGACGTGCTTGTTTAGCGCTCGCTGCGAGTCACACACCTGAGGGCACTTGGGACAATTCAGCAGGTGGGCGTGCAGCTCTCGCTTATGTGCAACAATGTCAGGCACTTGCAGTCCGCACAAGCTGCACTCCCTGCAATCACGCCTCGCCGTCACAATTCCCTCACGTCTTTTAAAAACAGTTTTGGCTTCTTGGGTAATTCACACATATTTATATACTCATCAACTTAAGGGAACTTATTTCAAGAGGTCCTAATTTTTGGAATTTTTTAAAGTAAAAAAAGGTTCATACTCAGCAGTTATTTCTTCTTTTTCCAGGGCTGCTTTCTTGTTGTTAGTCTTCTTGCTGGCCCTGGTCGGCATAGATCTCCTTTCCTTCTTTTTCACAGGCTCTGCTATTTCCGAATCTTCGTCATCGTCGTCCCTGTAGTTGTCGTCGCAGTGAAAATCATCATCACTCTGTTGAGTGTCCTCTTCAGATTCCGAGTCGACAAAGTAGCGGCGCGTTTTCACGGATCTACGGCTTGATTGTCTCTTTAAATTCACCGTCTCAGTCGCTTCCTTCACTTCAGTCTGTTCCTCTACATCGGACGCCTGGTAATTTAAATGATTATTTAAATCATTGGTTAAAAAACCAAGCCTTACTTCATGTTTAATATCCTGCTTGAGAAGCACCATCAGGGCAGACTCGGTTTTTGCCGATTTTTCTCGGAACTCGCTGAGCAAGTCCAGTTTGTAAGCACACTCGCCGCACATTATTTTGGGCAAGGGATCCTCTTCAGCCACCTGATTGAATTTTAACGCATGAGGCTACGGGGAAAGAAGCAGTAATTTAGAATACGTACATTAACCGGCAAACAACTGCTGATCTTTTCAGCAAATTTCTTCAACTGGCCCTCGTCGTCGAAGATGTTGTGCCTCAAAATGCTCATGCTTAAAGTGTCGGTGCCGCAGAGCCGACACAAGTCCAAAATGTTGCCTGTCGCCATATTCTTATTTAATTCGTCTCCGTCTATATTTTGACCAAGAACGCGATCAAAACTTGGCCATTTCTGTCTTGGAGCTGCATCAAAAAAGGCGCAGGAATTATTAATTTTTGTCAACCGTGTTAAATCATAAACTGTTTACATACATTACGAAATTGTGTGGTTTCACAATTCAAACTTATCTAGTTGTTATGAAACACTTTCGGAAAAGCCTCCAGTTCCAGTACCAGCAAGAGAATACGCGACTAGAGATGGTTTTAGAGACAAAGTGTTGAAAATTAAATAGACAAATTCTTCGGCTAAAATTATTGGCTTGGATTTTGGAGCTATGGACCGTACAGTTGACAGGCTCCAGGCTCACTTTTAGAACAGTGTTGGAAACCTTTCAGAATGTGAAATAATATAGAGATAGATGAAAATTTAAAATTCATGCTGAAAACTTTAAAAAATGTGAAATAATATCTGACTAAATGTTTTATTTAAAATACTTATAAATAAATCAAAATGAAAAATGTGAAAATAATTTGAAATTATCCCACTCGCCTGCACAAATTCATTTTTATAGTACGATTTTGTTGGCAGCATTGTCTCAGCGCATTGGCCGCATTGTTTGGAGTCAATCAGCGTTTCATGTTGTTGTTGTTGTTCAGCGTCTGAAGACGGAATCATCACAAACGTCAACATGGGCAAGAAGAGTAAAGTACTAGAACCCGAAAATGGTGACGCCAGCATTGTCGAAGGCGAAGTTTCGTACACCGACAAGCTGAAATTCGTCAACAAAATCGCGAAGCCGATGGCGAGCAAAAAACTGACCAAGAAACTGCTGAAACTCGCAAAAAAAGGTGAGTTGTCGCTTGCCTGCGTCCACGTGCTCGCAGCGAAACAGTTGTTTTGAGATAAAATTAACTCGAATTTCATGTTATTAGCTTCAAAAGACAAGAAAGCCAACATGGTGTTTGGACTGAAAGCAGTTCAGAGAGGCCTCAGGAAAGACGAGAGAGGGTAAGATGTCGATAAAAATAATCAACTACATACATGTACTTACAATGGAACTCATATTAATTCCAGAATCGTGATTTTGGCTGGAGATGTGAATCCAATCGACATCATGTGCCACATTCCTGGAGTGTGCGAGCAAAAGGGTCTGCCCTATGTTTACGTTCCCTCTCGACAGGACCTTGGACAGAGCATTGGAACCCTGAGGTCAATTTTGCTGATGCTGATCAAGCCAAAACCAGACTACAAGTGAGTTCCGGCTTTCTCATTCGATTTCAGGGATTATATTTAATTTCATTTTAACTAGGGAACTGTATGACGAGTGCCAAGAAACGATAACGACCATGCCAGAGCCGATTTGGATAGAAGACGGACTCAAGATCAAACAGGAAATCAAAGAGGAGCCTGAATAAACACGGTACTGGCCTTGAAAATTATAGACATCTTATTTTTTAGAGATATCCCACGGAAAAATAATAAGAAAGCATTTTTATTAATAAAAAGACAATTTTATTGGTTCAATCAGCTACACGATAAAACTTAACAAATGACTGGTTACACATGTATAATAATTATAATTATCATAGATGTCGAATTACCGTAATACATTTCAATAAATTTTAATAATAGGAGCAGAGATCTTGTTTGTACACGTACGATGACTAAGTGGTGCCAGCTATGAGTGCGAGGGGAGGGGGTGGAAAAATAGCTCGTCGATCGATTATCACATCAGCATTCTTGGACCACTAGTCTGTGCACATTCGGTACACGTTGATGTTGACTTCGAGGAAATCAGTGCCCACCTTTGAGGCAGCAGCTTTGCACACGTCCTGAAACAATTACACACACGTCAATTTCCTCCGCATTAATTGTAACATTGGTTAATACAGAAATTAGATGAGAAAAGGAAGTTTTCATATCCATAGCGAGTCGGTTTTTTAATCGTTATCTTCCGGTTAATTTTTTAATGCCTGAGTAAATTGATAATTTGATCAGGATTTTAAATATCTAAGAAAAAACGATTTTCCCGCGTTAAGTTAAACGTGCCACGCCTTCTTTGTTAATTATCAGGGAACCACGCCCCTGTTTAAAAATCTGTGTTGGTTGAAAAACGTCTAATTTTACAATTTCCCCGCTCTTTGACATGTGCCACGCCTTCTAAATTAAATTTCCCGGAGGACCACGCCCCTATTTCAAAACTCCCGCGAGCTACGCCCTCTCCCAGTGGTCGCGTCGCAGTTTCAGATAATCTGGTGAAAGTGTTAATCGATATTCAAAAAATTCTTAGCCATTTTTGCAACAGTTAACTCGTGTTAATCGATTTTTTTTAGTGCTAGGAAACAATTTTGAATATTTCAAATCGGAAAACTCACGTATTGCAACGACGTGAGAGGCACCCTGAAGCGGTAATGTGCCGAAACGTAGCGCGAAATGTCCAGCACAAAGTGCTGCGACGACGGCGTGGGGCCTGGATTTTCGATTTGCAGCCCGGGACAGGCAGTTGGTTCGGTTGTTGATTCACACTCTTCGACAGGTTCCTGAAGGGACGGCGGGAGTCTGAAAATAAAAATTAAATTCTGTAATTTATATTTTGTAATTAGTGAATTTAACTCACGTGAAAGAGAGAGCGAGTTGTCCGTGAGTCAAGTGGGCGCTGATGGGCACCACGAGACTCGTGTTTGTCGCGATTCCTTGCAGGCATTTGTCCACCTCTGACGATTCGTGGTCGCAGTACGACGGACCTAGAGAGACGTTGAAATGCCGCCCGGACAGGTGTATGCCCAACACTCCTAATTCTGCGAAATTTTAATTTTTGCGTTTTAGAATTTATCTCAAATAGAAACTACGGATTTTTTTGCGAGAATCACAGTCAAAATTTTCATTTTTTCGGGTTTATAGGACATTTTGGTGAGTTTTGAGAATGCAAGAATTTATTTTTTGAGTCTAAGTAAGCGTTGAACTCCTCCTCAAGGTCACCAAGGCTCATTTTCGAAAATTTCCGGGTTGTTTTTGGGATTTTGAAACCCCGAAAAATCCGAAACACCCCTCTAAAGGGGTCTCAGGGTGCGTATGTGCAATTGTGTGAAAGTTTAAAGATGTTGTTTGGCTTCGTTTTCAAGAAAATCAATTTAGAATTTCGTAAATACAAATTTTTGGAATTTTTTCAAATGTTTTGAGCGCCCAATCTCGGGTTCTAAGGGTCAGAAATGCAAAAACTGCGCACTGTTCGACTTGGCTTGACTTCCCCGGGTGAGTTGAATAGTTTTTGGGGTGCTAAATCCTCACCCCTCAACCCCTATTGGTCATAACTTCATCCCCAAAGTCGAAAAGTGAATAATATTTTGAATCTCTGCGTTTTTTTTCTCTTTATCTGGAATTGGAAAATTTGACGCTCCTGTTTTGAACGTGTAATGCAGAATCCCTTTACAATCGTTCTACGACTCGTGATTTTATTTTTTAGTGATCTTCTGTTAAAAAAAAATATAATTTAATTCTGTGAAAGCAATTAGACGAGATATAAGCACCTGAAAAGCTGAGCCCGTTTGTGTCATGGCCGGTTTCCCTGCGCCGTCTCGGCACCTCATTGTTTATGCTCCGATGGCGCTGTGACAGAATTTTTCTGGTTAAACAAAAATATCAACTCTCAAAAATTAACAAACCTCTTTAACAGGAGGGGCACTGCTTGTGCCTTTAGCGTACTCATTATCGAGTTTATTACTTCCGGGCGTAACTTCTGCGTAGGGTCTCTCGTCGCCCAAATGCTCACTGTTGCTCGCGAGGCAGCAATAAACCTTAAATTTTATTCAGTTTTTAAATTCTCAAAAACGAGTTTTTTTTAAAAAAAATTAAATTACTGGACAAATTCCGTCAGTGCAATCGGGCGGTTCTCCGAGCGGCTGGCCGTGGTCCACCTCCATGTCCATCGTGGTCCGTGCAGTTGCTGTGGTTGTTTTCGACGGCGCTGTGAACCAGGCCGCTGTGCTGCTCGACGAGCTGGATGGCCGCGTCGGCCGTGTGGCTGGCCGCCGCGTTGCCGCAGCTATTTTGTGACTAAAGTACGGAGAGAGCCTTTCATATTAGTTTAGTTCCGATAAATCATTTAATTAGAGGGCAAATACCTGTAAGAGTGCCTCAAAAAGTCGGATTCGCTGCGCTTCTGGTACTCCAGGAAATACAGCGTGGCCATTGCAACGAGACTGCAATTTTATGAAAATTCATTTATTTATAATTGTAAAAAATAAAATTAAAAAATGGACATGGAAAAATTACTAGAGAGAACTCATCTAAATTCTGCTTGTAAAAAAGGAGATTTTTTTGTTCATTTTCTTATTTTTGTTAGCAACAAAGAAACATAATTTTTACCAATTTTTACATGCTAGAGGCCAATTTCACCATTATTCTATTAAAAAAACCGCTAAAATACGGAGGGAAACAATTTTTTCTTTTCAAATAATAAATTAAACTCTCTAGAACAGCAATAATTTCTTAAAAATCATGTTGAACTCACCAAAAGGCCATAATAAACACAAGCATCAGCAGGGCAACTTGGATGAGCCTGTTGGAGCACCAAAGTGATTCATCCGCCGGCCTTCTCCTCTTGTGTGTCACTGCAGAAAGTTTTCATTAAACCCAAATTAATTTTCTGACCTCAATCGAGATCTTCCAAAGCATGTTTTGTGTGTAAAAATCTACCGATCGTGCAATTTTGACCCGAAATATACCCTTTTCAACTTTAGTACCTTGAAAACCTTGAAAAAAGTTTAAGATGTGATTTTATAGATATTAAAATTAAAAAAAATTGCAAAATACAAAAAGGTTGCACAAAATTCCATTTTCTAGCTTAGTTAAAACTCGCGAGATATTTTTAATTGTTATCCAGATTTCCCGGAAAACAGCAACATAAAATTGCTGACGATATTAAATCTCCTCTGTTAAAAAATAAAAATACCTGATCCAGCGCTGCTCAGGGAGTCGACCCTCTTGGCCCTCATCTTCTCCAGCTGTCCAATCCTGGACTCGAGGTTGTCGGTGACTTTGCAGAGTTCCTTGACGGCACCTAGGTTCTCCATGAATATTCTGTCCTTGTTGACGACCAAAAAGTCTTCGATGCAGCGGCCGCTGGGCAACACGACAGGACCTGCCGAGCTCACGGCCTCCGGCAGGACCCTTTGCACCTGTTGAAATCTCCCAAAATGAGCCAAACAAATAATTTTTTTAACAAAAAACCGCCCCACCTCCTGTGCTATGACGCCGGTGTCCTCAGGTTGGCCCTGGACGCCTGCGTGTGCGCAGTAGTCCTTGGCGTAGCGGAACTGCACCAGGCGCAGCCGCTGCACGTTGCGCAGCTGCTGCCGCGTGTCCAGCTCGGAGACGACCTCCTTGGCGCGCAGGTCGCTCGGCTGAATCAGGTGGCCGGTGAGTTTCAGGTTGCCGTGCACCACCAGGGCCTCGTCCGGACGGTCTGTGTTTATTCCCACCCGGCCGGCGTGGAACACCGAGTCGGCCGTCTGCCCTTTCTGCCAGCCGAGCTCAACGTCGCTCTCGAATTGACCCGGATTTGAAGCCTGCAATGGATTTTTTTTTAATTAAATTAATTTAAATTAAAAATCGAGGAAGAAGTGTGAAAAGACAGAATGTCAAAATTCGATTGAATCAGGTCATGCAAATGGAAGGAATAAATTTATAAAAATTTAATTATTGATTTTCACGGGTTTTACAGCACAATTTTGGTAAACTCTTAACCCTCAGTATCTCATCTCCTCGTGGTGCAATTTCAAAAATAAAATGTGCTTTGGATTCCTCTTACCAAGCCCGATCTAACTAACACCAAATTGGAGGCCCTAGGTCAAGGTCAAAGGTCACTACTGCCAATTTTAGGTTTTAATTAATATTTTTCAAACGAGGGAAAAATTTTAGAAAATGGAAAAGTTGCTTAAAAGTTGTCCCATGACACGAGTAAACTGTGGTGAAAATTTCAGAGCGTTGTTATATTTATTTTTTGAGAAATTGCGCTCCAAAACTAGAAAAACACGATTTTTTCGATTTTTTTCCTACTTTTTCGTGTTTTTCCAATATTGGCAACTCCAAATCTCCGGTTCTTACAATCAGGATGGCCAAAACTACCCACCATTAGACTCGTCTCGACCTCCCCTGACCAGCTCAATGGTTTAGGGGGTGCATCCCCTCCACCCCTAAATATTACAACCCCTCAAAAAAGCTGGAATTTTTATCCCAAATATTTTTAATTTTGAAATGACGTGATTTTTAGCTATTTTTTTTATCAAATTGTTGAAATTGAAATTACCCTGACGATGATTCGCTCAGAAGCCTGTGCGACAATGGGATACTCGCAGTCGCCGGCGCAGTGTGCGTGCAGGCCGACCACCAGGTAAAAATAGCGCTGGTCCGGGTTGGGCTTGCCCTTTTTGCGCATGTTGTTGGAAGTGGTCTCGCTGAAGTGCAGACGGCCCACCGTGACCTTGGTCAGCTGCTCAGGGTGCAGGTCCACCCTGGAACGAACACTGCCGCTTTATTATTATGTATTTAAAACAAGTTGCGATTAATCGGGCTAATGGATAACGATACGATTTTTTTTTTAAATAAAAATAAAATAAAAATCCACTCACAGGACAGGATGGAATGGCTTTTTGCTGCGGTCGCTCTGGCTCTGCTCGACCTTGATGGTCTGCGTGGGCGACTCCACCTTGACCCCATAAAAGTGTAGGTGAAAACTGCTGATTTTTTTCAGACCCTCGGCCGTCTTTACAAAGTGCGCCTCCCCTTGCAATTGGACGTGGCACGTGATCTGCACAGAGAGAGAGGAAGGAATTGATCAAGCAATTTGCTTGCGTCGCCTGGCAACCGCGCGCATACCTGAAAATGATTTTTCTTCTGGCACACGAATGCGTCGTCAGCGTTGGAAAAGTTAAATCCCTTGTCCGCATCCACCCGGTAGTGAGGCACGGGCCTGAATTTTAATTCAATTTTAATTAAAAATAATTTAAAAATTAAAAAAACTCACAGCTCCTTTAATTCGTGGTCGCAAAGGGTGTGCCAGGAGGTCTGTTGAAAGGGTTGAAACCTGATGCACTGGTAAGCACCGTCCAGGTAGCTGGTGTCGCTGCTGGCCATGTCGAAGCTGTAGTCGTCCTGCGAGTCGAGGACGGTCGCCGTCACGCCAGTGTGGTTCGAGCTCGAGTCCGGCGACAGCTCCGGCGAGCACTTGACTATTTTTTGTTCAATTAGTAAAAATTAATGTCATTTCATGTCTGTATTTTTTACCTGGCTCCTGTTTGACCTGGACATTGTTGCCGCTGTCGGACAACTTGCGCTTTTTGGCCTGTTGCGACGGCTGCAGGGTGGTGTAGACGGGGCTGCCCTGCTGCTGGAGGGGCGCCTGCACCAGGGGGCTGGCCGCGGGCATCGGGGCGGCCGGCGGCGGAAATAAAGAGGCGGCCAGTTTGTACGAGTCGTGGATCAGCATGTCCGGCAGTGCCATCGTTTTGTTTTGCTCTTTACCAAACGAATTAATTTATTTTTTAATTCATTTTAATTTTGGGACTCACGAGGCGAGTGTCCTCCTGGTTCCTGAGGTGAATATGGCGGCTCTGAACCCGAGTCGGGGGGACTCTCTGGCAAATTGTGTCTGTTCGGGCCGAGCGAAAAATTTCTTTAATTAATTTTCTCGATTTGTTTTTCTCTTTCGTTCCAAATTAAAGGTACTCACGGGTGTGTGGCGAAGGGGGCTTCGAGGTGTGGTTTGTAAACTGGAGGTGGCGGGGGCGGAGGGGGCACCAACATGCGTGGCGCGACCACTTTCTCGTTGCTCGCCAGAGTGTCGGCGAAATAACTATGGTTTTTGTCAAAATGGATTGGAGGATTATTTATAATTTTTAATCTTACTTGTTTGAGGGATCATTTTCTCCATTGATGAAATCCTCCAACTGGCTGAAATCCAAGGCTTCGTTGTCTATGCCCCCAACAAAATCGGCTCGAGCTGAAACATTCAACGTCAACCAAGTTAAAATCAAAGGTGCATGTGCATCCGAAAATGTTAAATTGAAAGATATAGGAGAGACTGATAGAGTTAGCGGCTGAAAATCCTGTTAATTAAATTACGTGGGTGTTTTTTATATTGATCATCATTTTTATTTTTTAGGTGTCGAAATAATCAAGTTCGGGATGAAATTATAGGAAAATCCGCCTCTTAAAAAAACAGAGATTATCTCGAGTTCTAATGAAGTTCAAAAATAAAACTTTGTGCCAAAAAGATACCCATATGGAAGGCAAACAACTTCCGTATTAGCAAAAATGGTTAAAAAATCCCACAAATTTGAGTTTTTTTAAATTTTTATTAGGAAATTTTGAAATCTCAAAAACGGGCCTCTTTAGTTATTTTCTAAGCAGATGAAACCCTACCCTAGGATATGTTAAATGCTTAAAAATTTTCAGAAAGGTCCAAGAGCTCTCGGTTTCTGAGATCTAAAGGGTCGATGGTTGAAAATGGGTGTTTTTGAGTTCAGGTGAATGAGGAAAAATAAAAATGGCACGATCAGTTGACCTTGACCTGCTGAAACATGCTGGTAGTTCAACCCTGAGGTCTGACATGACCATTAAGCCAGGCAAAAAATCGAACCCTGGCGTCAGGGTAGCCCTCAAGCGATCGATATCACTCAATTCCTATTTGTTGACACTTTTACGACGCCTGACGGGCTCTGTATTGGTTCGGTTTGCAAGATTTGCCCACCGTTGGAACGGACAAATCGAGAGCTTTCAGAATATGTATGACTTGACCCTTTTGGAGCCGTCAGGTTGCTCAGGAACGATATTCAGAGCACTTCAGGATATTTCCTGAGTACCCTGATGACTTTCCGAGGGTCAAATTGCACATATTTTGAAAGCTCTCAACCTGGCCGTTCTAATGGTTGGCAAATCTTGCTAATCGAACGAATACAGTGCCCATCAGGTGTCGTTAAAGTGCCAACAAATGGGATTTTAATTATTTTACCGTTCGATAGCAACCTTGACGCCAGGGTTCGAATTCTTACCTCATCTAATGGTCTTTTTAGACCTCATGGGTGAAGTTCCAAGGGTAAAAATTAACCGATCGTCTTATTTTTCAGCTGAACTAAGAAATACCCCTTTTCAAGCTTTTGACCTAACGTAGAAAGTTAAGATTCCCGTTTTTAATTTCAATTTTAATCCAAAAATCACTAAAAAATCTTTTTAAGTGTCCACCATTTTGCAATAAATGAGAAAGAGTTCTAATTTATATCGTAGATAAACGCAACTGTCGCAAAAGGTGCAATATACGAGGTCGGAATGCGGCGTTTTCTATTCGAAATTTATTGAGCTTGTTATTTCAGTTGAAGCACACTTTTTATCGCAGTTTCCTCTTCATTCAACTTTTTCCTTATAAAAAGCAAATTGAAATTTATATAGCTTTGATTTGTTGTGTACAGTAGGAAAATATAATCTCAGTCCTCAATCCCCAAGAGAGAAATAAAAACACATTACAGAGTGCGCTTCATTAGAAAAAGGCGGTGAAAAATCAAATCACGCACGCAACGTTAACGCATGGGTTGCCCCTGGAGACGGGGCGACCGTTTTTCTTTCACCCCTGTCCCTTATTCCCTCGCGGCGGTGGCGAATAAACAAACATTGCGCCTTGCGGGGCTGCATAAGCGTCAGGGGCGCGCCATTGGTCACTCGGCCGGCCAATGGCGCGCGCTCGGCCGGCCTTTCGCATCGACCCAAGCCGGGCTGACCTCCATCTTTGCTGGTCACCCCTGACGAAAGCAATCGATTGACCTCTCTCTTTCTCTCGCTCTCGCTCGCTCGCTCGCCATGGAAAATTCTACACAATTTGCCGCACAGCCATTGCTTTTTGTGATCGTCACTCTATGCCGTTTCATGCAATAATATATTTGGTTGATGGCGCGTCTTTAAAGTTTGGTCAGATGTTTATTTAACCTTTATTGAGGTCAGGTCGAGCCTCACAACGTGCTAAAAGCTTTTTAATTATGTTTTGGCTTATTTAAAGGGGAGGGTTAAAATGGTGGGCCAAAGAGCAAAGACGTAAAAATTGAGTTGTTTTAATTTTTCTGTCTGAGATTTAAATTTAAAACGTTTATGGTATTGTTTTCGCTACCATACTATAAATGATGATTATTTCCAAAGGAATAGAGCTCCCGTTTTTTATAGTTCGCCAAATCAACGCCGAAGTTTTGATTTAACAAATTTTAAATCGCTGTAATTTCTTGAAAATTGGTCTGATTGCAAAAACTTGAAAAAGTTTGAATCTGTTAAACGAGACGAATCGAATGATCGATACGATTGTTATATTTTCTGACAGAAAAGTGCTCTGGGAAAATTTAATGCAGAAATGTATCAACTTAATTGTATTAAAGAGTTTTAAATTTTTTTCATAAGCTTTATTTTGACCAGTTCACATTTTTTTGCGTCCTGGTTCCTGGTATATTTTAATCAAGTTTTGAAACGGCATTTTCCGGGAAATTGGGCAAGGGAAAATATTCTTTCATCGTAATACAAAAAATTGCAAATTTCATCAGCTTTCCGAATTTGAGAAGAATTTTCCTCTGGCACTCATAGCCAAACGAGAAAACTTTTGTTTAAATGATTTTACTGGGGGCCTTTAAATTTAAATAAAAAATCTTAAACATAAATAAATAAAAAGCCAAAATATTTTAAGAAGATTGTTTGGTTTCGATTTGGCTTCCAAAGTTTCAATAATTTCCCGTGAGTTTTTTTCTTAATAGCTTGTGTGGTTGATGGTTGTTGGAGGTTATTCTGTATATTATAATAAATCTGTTTCCATCGCAATGCACTTTCCTAGTCCTGCATTTACTTTAAAGGCAATAAATCTAAACTGCACACAATCCACGATTAAAAGTTTTTCCGCGCGTTCCTCCGCGTGGGAAAAAGTAATCGCTTTATTTGGCATATACACATGCTCAAAATTGCTCTATTCAGGGATTAGTATGAAAAGTGTAACAAATGTATCATAATGATTCAATATACAATATATCCATCATAAGCGTGGCAAATTTTCAAATCGGAAGCTGGGCGCCGAGGTCAGAGTCGTGCCGAACACAATCAGGTTCAAAATTACGAAACGGCGGCGCGCGGCCAGTGAAATTGCGATTAGAGGGAGGAGATGCATTAGCATGGGAGAAAGCCCATCTCCTTATATTCTTTTTAATGCCTTTGTCACGCGCTATTTCGCCTTCGATTTCGGCGGCGACTTGCTTGCAGCCGCTGTCCTCAATGTCCTGATCCCGCTGCACATTGTCTCGGAGACAAAAGTCGGAGATGCGCCACACGGATCGCTCCACATCGGAATGAAGAGGCATTTCATTTCGGGTCTTAATACAAATCAAATCGAATGCCTGGGATTTAGAGAAATTAAATTTATTATGTAAAAAAGGTTGAAAAATAAACTAATTAAATAGGAATGAAGTGACAAAAATAATTTAATTCAATAAAATTGATTTTAAAATATTTCCAAAGTCCTAAACACTCCAAAATTTCAAGAAAATCCCTCTAAAAAAATAATACAGTCTGAATTATTCCATTTAATATTAAAATATTTCTGTTCCGGTCAAATTAATCCAATTAAAACATCCGTCAAGACCTTTGTTTTTTATTTTTGAGGAAAGTGAATGTTTAAAAATTGGATCAACAAAAAGCTCGATTATAAATAAAAGTGCGAAAGACGGAGAAAGAGAGTAAAGTGAGCGTTCTCCTGCACACAGAAGTGGTTTTGTGCTCTTTAAACTCGATCACTCGAGACAAAATGACTCCGATTTGCACAGCGAATAGAGGAAAAAGAAAGAGAAAAACAAGTGACACTGTTTTGGTTGATTTCACGCTGAAAAATCAATCTCGGGGGAAATGGGCCAGCGCCGCGCCGCGCGTTTTTAGCGACGCGCCGGTGAAAGAGAAACGGAGCATGGAGATTTCAACGACCGAACGAACACTCCACATCCAGCAATCCGCTTCGACCTGCACGTCTTTTCCTCGTCCACATAGCCGTATTGACCACATCAGGGACACTTATATTAACGTTTGAATTTTAAACATTTCGTGGAAAGGGGTGAAATTCTTAAAATTTTACTGTTGATTGATGAATGCGTGGCTGACAATGAGAAATCGGTTCGAGTTTAACAGTTATGCTGCGCTGAGCAAACACAAAAAGTGTCGTAGAAAATCGCGGCGGCCCACCAGCAAGCCAGCAGCAGCTTCCTTATTTTCAACGCGCTTCATCGAAAGATTGTTCGCCTAAATTTAGATCAATCGCCAACGCTTTCTTTCTAATTTTAGCTTTTTATGCGTTTTACAGACTCAAAAAAGAGATTGTACGGATTGATTGTGCTATTTAAATCACGTGCATTTGCAAAAATTAAATGCGTTTAGAATCAAAATAATTGTCTGATTGTTTTTAATTAAAATAAAATAGGGAAATAACTATCAAGATATGGATTAATTAATTTTTTTGAAGGTTTAACGGCAAATATTTAACTAATTAATAAATGAGCAGAGAAAAAACATTTAATAGAAGAATAAAATGCATCATCAAGAAGCATTTTATAATTTAAACTTAATAAAGTGAATAATTTCCCATTTGTTTGTACGACCAGAACGGGAAATTCAATCAATTTTACAAGGAGATCAATCGGAGCACTGGTTTTATAGCTATTTCGGCTAATCCCAAGCCTCACGGGCATACAGACTGTCCATGAAAACATATTTTCTAATTGTAAGGGGTGAGTAAATGGGTTATTCACACCCCCTATTAGCCTATTACCGATTGGCTCTGTTTTTTGTTTCTTTTTGCAGAAATTTTAATGAATATAAAATAAATATTCCTAATTTTTAATGTAAAAAATCTGCAAGAACAATTAAAAATCAAATATCTACGCGAATTGAATAAAAAAATTGGCTCCAGACCTGGACGGGGGCGTGTGTGGTGCTCGGGGGCGCGTCGCTGCTTCTCCTCGTCGGGGAGCTCGTCGAGGCTCCACACGTGGTACTCCATGCTCGCCTGCCGCAAGACTGACTGACTGCGAGCCTCCGGAGGCCGCGGGGGCGACGGCGCATGCCGCCCCCACCGCCGCCGCATCATTGGTGCCCCGCCCAGCCAACCATCTCTCGCGATGCTTCTTTCCTCATTTCATTTCTCCGCGGCAGTTTATTTTATTTATTGGCCTTTTTTGCGCTGCTTGTTGAGTACATTTCGCGACCGATGTTTCTGTCCCATTTGCATTTAAGTGCCTTGCTCATTACACTCTAATTGCGCCTCCATTTTCCACACAGGTGCACGCATTCGCACACGAAAGCAATTTTCCATTATGTCAAGCGCGCCGGAAAATATAACTTTTTTGTGCTGCTCGTGAAGTTGGGAAAATCTCATTTTTCATTCCTGTATACGGAATTAGAGACGAGAATCCGATATTCCGTGATGTGCCATTTTTTATTATTATTATTTCGCGCGCGCACTGAGCGCAAAAAGCGCTTTTTCAGCTTGGCCGCGTTTCTGGTCTATTGTTAAAAGGCGCCGCCGGACAAAGCAACCGATTATTCATCATTTAGCAGCGTCGGTTTGATTGACAGATTAATTAGATTCAGAAAATCACTTTATGAATCGAGGAAAATGGCGGCAGGGGTCAAATATATGCAAGCAGAGAGCTTCAAAACTTGAGATTTAATTTTTAAACAGAAATCTATAGCAAACAAACCTATTTAAAAGCAAAATTAAATTAGGTCCAGAGGAAAAATCAACTTTTATAATTATTCACCATTAAAGACCGTCTTTGACGAAGTTTCTGAGCACACCAATCGATTCTCGAGGGTCGAATTAGGTAGAGAGGATATTTTTTCCGACCAAAAAGTCCAGTGCGACTCGCGAACGTTTTTTCCCGCCAAAACAATATGAATGCGAGAACTGCGCATGCGTCAGAGCTGGCTGGATCTGACAAAGAAGTCATTGGTTCAGGAGGTCTCTCTGCATGTGCTCAAACCAGCTCTGACGCATGCGCAGTTCTGGAATACAGGTTCATATTGTTTTGGCGGGAAAAAAGTTCGCAAGTCGCGCTGGACTTTTTGGTCGGAAAAAACATCCACTTTACCTAATTCGACCCTCAGGAATCGATTGGTGTGTTCAGAAACTTCGTCAAAGACGGTTTTTAATTAAAAAAAATTAACAAATAAATATTTCTACATTTAAAAAAATTACAAATAAATATTAAATGTAATCTCAGATGAGATTAGAAGCAATTAGAGGCGAGGGACCTATAGCGAACTATTTAAATACCCCCTTTAGCAAATTTTCACCCCTTATATCGAAGAATTTCCTTGACAAAAATGATTAATTTATTAAAACCGCTATTCCTTTGCAGCAGAGCATTTAGCGGTCAAGCAATTTTCCTCGCAAAAAGGCCCCTCGCGACTCGCGAATAATAATAATAGTTGTCCAGGTGAACGCACGCGGCATTTTCGCCCCTATATAGCCGGCAATAAATTGGAAGGGCTGGTCATTCATTGAGCTTAAAATAAAACTGACGGCACACAACTGCTGATTATTCAAAAACGAGTGTGTTTACGACGCGTTTATGCGGCAAGGGTGGAAAAACAAAAGTGCTCGCTCCGTTGACTGCAATTTGGCCGGTAATGGAGAAGCGACCAAGGGATGGAGGGAGGGAGTGAGGGAGAACTCAAATTGGCAGGAGCACGCACCCTGCGCACCCCCGGCCGGCTCGGCGGTTCACGCAGTCACACCTGCCGACATGTGCCGCCGTTCCCAAGAAAAACTCGCCTGGACACGAGTTACTTTTCTCATTTCCGCGCCCATCGCCATCGCACACACGGAATAAGAAATAACACCACATGAAAATCGCTCCTTTTTCTTTGCTCCCCGCACTTGTGTGTTTGTTTAGAGAAAAGTTTTGATGCATAATTAGGGAACGTTAGTTATCCTGCCCGCTTAGTCGTGTTTGTGAAGGTGATTTTAAAATATAAAGAAAATTAAAAAGCATATCTTAATTTAAAAAATTAATTAATTTACAATTTTCTTACAATTTTCTCGCTAATGTTCAACTGTTTTTTAATACTGATGGTTTTTGCAGTTGAAAACATATGGTTTTAGCCGAGCTTAGCCAAAAAATTTAATTCCTATAATAATTTTGGTTTCTTAACATGATTTTTTAAACTTTGTAATGGCTTTAAAAATTTCACTCCTACAGCAATCCGTACTTTTGCTAGATCTTTGCTCCTCTTTGACCGGTGAAATCCCCCTGAAAATCCAATTTTTTGCTGTTTTTATGGGTGTCAATAGATCCAAATCCGGGAATTTTGGGTAATTCCTGACTTTGTACAAATTGGTTGTAGAAGGAAAATTCGAACACAAATCAACTCGTCTCGTCGAAATAAAAAAAAAACTTCGCTGTAGACCCCAAAGTTTGCGGTCACAAAAATCGAATTTTCGAAATTTAAATTTTTAATATCGATGTAGCCAGCTTTGTAGAGCGCAAAAAATTAGTTTTGCCTTAATTTTTTTATTAAAAAATAAAAACTACATGAAAAATTTCGTTCTTCTTCAAGTTTTCAAAAATGTTTGAACGCCCAAATCTCAGCTTCTACTCATCCGATTTTCAAAATCTGCACACCAATAGACTAGTCCTAACCTCCCCTAAACAACCAAAGTAGTCTAAGGGTACCAACCCTTCAACCCCCTTCATCATCCTCCCCAAAAGACTAAAACGTAAAATTTTATAATTTTTTATTGTCTGCACCACATTGAGCAATCACCGTGGAACAACTACTTGTATCATTTGGTTTTTTAAATTCGATCTAAAACTTTGAAAGCAAAGAAAATAAATTTTACAGCTTATTTTACGCTAGAAACAACCTATGATTCTTGGTGAGAAAATGTTCCAACTTTTATTATCCTCTTAAAAACTGACATTTATATAGTTCGTTCGTTGTTTTTTTTTCAGCTTATGCTAAATTTTGTGAAAAAGAGTTGCCGCAGCACCGCATTGTAGCGTGATCGGCAATTTGATGCGTATATTATAAAAGCATCCAGGGGATGGGGTAAAACAACGAAAGCAGGAACTGTTGCGGTCGTTATTGGCTTTCATGACAAGCGCACCCCGAAAAGAAAAAGCAAGAGGTTAAAATAAAGTTATTATGGGCTTGATAGACGTCCACCAAATATGTCCTCCCGCAAAAAGGAATGATAAATAACTACTGTCTTCATTTTCGTCAGCAAGAAATCTGACGTAAATGAAAGCTGCGGCTAATCGTGCGTTTCGCCACCCCTTTTTTCAATCTGCGCGACTCATCACGCGAGTGGCTCGTCATCCACCTGTCTCCGGGACAAACGAAAATAGAAAAGACAACCAGAGACAGCGATAATAACAGACGAAATTTTCTTTCTAGAAAGAGGTCAGAAAGGCGGAAATTAAAGTTTTTGCTCATCAAAAAAGCATTGTATTTTTTTTTAATTTGTGTCACATGTCACATCGAATTAACCAGATGAGGAAACAATTATATGAAATTATTTTAGAGGTTTAAGGATAAAATTGGCATTACGTCATTAAGAAGAAGATTCAAAAGATTACATTTTGGGCAAAATATTAAATTTTACTGGTTTTACGGGACAGTTTTGGGGAGCTTTTCGAGACCTCCGTATCTCACCTCGCCTTTGAAAAGTTATAAAAAAGGGCGTGCTTTGCATTCCTCTAATTTAGCCCAATTGAACTGACGTAAAATTTCATGTTCTGGGTCAAGGCCAAAGGATTTTGGTTTCTAATTAAAACATTGGAAATGGAAGGTACGATTTTGAAATTTTTTAAATTGTGCTTTTAAGTGATTTCATTACATGTAGAAACTTTTGTGAAAATTTCAGAGTGTTTTTACTTTTGGTTTTCGAGAAATTCCACTCGTAAAAACCAACTCGTAAAAACTAAATTTTTTTTTTCGAGTTTTTGGGATTTTTGCACCTCCAAATCTCGGTTTCTAACCATCAGAATTGCAAAAACTACCCACCATTAGACTCGTCTCAACCTCTTCTGAGCAGCTAAAGGGTTTAGGGGGTGAATACACCCATCCCTTTTCATCCCCATTGCTTCAATTTTGATAAAAAGCGATCACCGTCCTGGCGCCACTCACTGTTACATCTTTAAAGCTGTATGGCAACTTAGGGGTGGAGATCAAACACCCCTAAACACTTCAGCTACTCAGAGGAGGTCTAGACGAGTCCAACGGTGGGTAGTTTTTGCAATTGTGAAGCTTAGATCCCGAGATTTGGAGGTGCAAAGAACCCAAAAACACGAAAAAATGTAGGAATTTTTACAATATTTTTTAAACTTCAAATCTTTGGTTCTAAGCATCAGAATTGCAACAATTACCCACCGTTAGACTCATCTTGACCTCCCCTGACCAGCTAAAGGGTTTAGAGGGTGCTAACCCCCACCCCTTTCAACCCCCTGCTAAAATTTTTAGAAATAAAATCAAATGTTTCAAATGGTCGTAATTCCAGCAAACAAAAAAATCTATTTTTTAACTTTAAATTCAGTACATAATATATTTGTTGAATTTGATAATTAGGGCTTCTCATCCGGAGCTGCTTTATTTAAAAAACGTTTCAAATTAAACCGCTCTCCGCATGGATGGGATATTAAAATTAGTCGAATTTATTCATTGCCGGGTGGTATGGCGTAACAAATTGGCCGAGCGCGACCGTTGGCAGGTGCTGCTCCGCGGGGGCGGCCGGCCAGCCAGCGGCGAGGGTGCGTCGGGGGTTGGCCACGCGTGACGCCCAGCGGCGCTAATTGCCTGGATAATGCAACGATAATATCTACACGCGCAGTTGACAAAAGGTTAAACAGTCGTGCTTATCTTAAACGTGTTCAATTGACTGTGTGTGAGTGTGTTTGTTTATTTATTTAGTTCGCTCAATCTGCGTGTTCCGATTGTATCTCGCGATTCCTCTCAACAGGTCGCGCTAATTTATTGCCAACTGCGTGCCGTTCGCTCTTATTCCCTCTCGCCTCGCATCTCGTGAATGAAAGCTCTCTTTAAACGACACAATTCACGCAGAAAGTTTTACCTCGATTGATGCATTTCATTACCAGGTAGTGACATAAAATAAATACAAGACGCGCGTGTGTTTTCATTTTTGATGTTGCAAATGATTGCCACAGCAAACGAGAAAACATTTCCCTTTTGTAAAAGGATTATTTTGTGATAAAAATACAGATTTAAATTTTTAAAAAAGATCAAAGCTAAGTTTTAGACAAAATGTGTCCATACAGGAATTCTGGGCACATCAGGGCGTTTCCTGAGCACCCTGATCGGTTAAATTTCACATATTCTGAAAGATCTCGACTTGGTCGTTCCAGCGGTGTGCAGATCTTGCAAATCGAAGCAATACAAAGCCCACCAGGCGTCGTTAAAGTGGCTACAAAAAATGGGATTTGGGGGATTTCGATCGCTCTAGGGCTACCCTGACGCCAGGGTTTGATTTTTTACTGTCAAAATGGTATTTTCTGACCCCAGGGTTGACCCCAAGCAGGTTCCACCAGCAAAAATCGACCGATCGTGAATTTTCGAATTTTAACAAAATCCACCTGAACTCAAAAACATCCTTTTCTCAACCTTTCAACCCTCAATATCTCAAAAACTAAAAATTCATTGCTATTTTACACATCCTGTAGGCAAAATATTATCCAATAATTAGCAATAAATTAAAAAATCCCATTTTTAAAATATTCAAAACTCAAAAATTAAAATAAAAAATACTAAAATTTGAAAAAATAAGAAATATGGCTAAAATTTAAAATTTGTCACTTTTGGAACAAAGTTTAAAGATCTCGAAATATTTTAATTTTAGTAAACGCCGAGATTTCACCCCGATTGTTCTGAAAAAGTACATTAATTTAGACCCTTCTATAATTATACCACCCTAACAACATACCAAAAATCAGGTTGGCATTATAACAAAAAAAAAAAGAAAATGGCAGATTATAATAAAAAAAAATATCAAAAATTCCGTATACAGATTTTTTAAAAGACAAAAAAAATCATTTCTTATATTTTCTCATTCACTAATAAGAGAGATTTTTATTTTGTGCGTCTCTTTCTAATCCATATACAGATAAAAATTAAACGTTCGAAATCGACACCTGTGATGTGCAGATGAAGAATGGTGGAGCCGATTGGAAGCATCAATCTTGCGGCTGCCACCGGCCGGCGGCGAAACGGAAAAGATCGGTTCCCATGCCCCGGCCGGCAGAGCAAATTGAACCATCTCGCAATTTATCGTAAATAATGCGGAAGGTTGTGACACAACACACAACAAGCCGCAATAATAAGAGGACGAAATCATTAGTCAGTCCAACGCGGGTGATAAATTAATTTCGGCCGCGATCTGCACACACGAAGAGAAAGCTTTTGAATATTGAATTTTATCTTGCACGCGGTGCACTTTTAATTAATCAGGGAAATGTTCGTGAGGAAAAGAGGTGAATATAAATAAATGGACCGGCGGCGTGATCAGCGCGTCCACCGCGGCCAAATGCGTGACCCGCACCTTCTTTTATCCTCCTCGTCCATCTCACTGTACCTGTCTCCATTTTTATTTTCAATTGCTCGAACTCGGCTTCGATAATCTAGAGCGAACGACATGGCTAGGGATGTGCTAAAATAATTCTATCGAAATTGGAGAATGAATTTTTTATGTTCATCATTTTGTTTCTTTTTGCCAAGCCCCATCAGTGATATTAGTCTATTTTTTATTTTCCATATAAAACGTAAAATAATTCCAAGAATGTTCAGTTTAAAACGATAAAATTAAAAATAAACATGTCTCAAAGGATTATCTGTGTCCAGAGCAGTCCAGAGACCACTGGAAGAGGGCGTAACTCGCAGGAATTTTAAAATTGGGGCGTGATTCTCCGAAAATTTAAAAAGTAGGCGTGGCACAACAGTCACAAAGAGCGGGAACTCGTAAAATATGACATATGATGACGTCTCTTAGGATTATCTTTCTGTGTCCAGAGCTCCAGAGACCACTGGAAGAGGGCGTAACTCGCAGGAATTTCAAAATGGGGGCGTGATTCTCAGAAATTTTTAAAAAGTAGGCGTGGCACATGAGTTGCAAAGAGCGGGAACTCGTAAAATATGGCATTTCACTACGATTTTCAGGTAATATCCTGATTAAATGATCGATTTTATGGTTCATCAAACGTAAATTTTTTTAATGTGGCCTCTGAAAATAATAAACAATCCGTTTTGCACATCCCTTTTCATTGTTGCTGCTGGGCGTTGCATTTTTACGGCAAATATCAAGATCTGTAATAGAGCCGCCGCGTGTGTTGATGTTGAGCGGTATGTAAGTGAAGTGGGAAGGTCCTTTATTTCTGCTCTGCGAGCTGTGTCGTGTGTGCATCTGCGATATTCTAGTTTATGGCCGATGTTTTAGGGCTGAACGGTAGTTCATAATCGGCAATAATTCATTTGTGCATCGCACAATCGTGAGAGAGGAGAAATTTCCATATTTTATTAAAGCAACCGCAGTTGTTTTCCATCGAAACATATACATACCGCAGTTGAAAGGCACGCCGAGTTCGCTTCCTCTATATTTTTATTGCCATTTAACTGAATAAACTGCGCGCATTCATTTTTTCAAAACATTCTTCGGCTCCGAATATGCTATTTGCATTTCACTTATAGTTGGAGTTGTTGAAAAACACAAAATTAGTAAATTTAAAGAGGAATGATACTGCAAAAGCCTGGAAAATGCTTAAACTCATCCCTTAGGATTAAGTTAAAGCCTAAATTGACCTAAGAAGCGCTGTAATTTTTCGAGAAAATTGGCTGGAAAGTTACCGTGCTTTTCAAATGGTAAATGGCTGTCTCCTTGCTTGAAATCCGATTTTATTTCAAAACCAAGAGTTTCCCCAATAAGTGGCATACACTGTTGGACAGATCTCGACGAGAGGAATCGGAATATGCCGAGAAAATATGTTCAAGCACTGCAAATTTTGGAGAAAATTGGCAAAATTTGAATTTTTATTGTAGGAAGGTCCTTTTTTATTATTGCAAATTGTTTATCGATCAATTGTTTATGGCATCCAACAATTCAAATAATGTTCAATTGTTGCCCTGTATATCATTCCACTTTAACTGTTCCTCGCAGTCCTCTGACTTCATTATTGAATATTTATGGTAGAAGATAAACTGTTGCAATAAACTAAATGAACCACTTCTCCTAAAGCCACAAAATGTTCTTCATTGTTGGCCATTTTTTTTTTTGTCAACAAAACAACTTCAAACACGAGCGATCAATTTGCATTATTGCCTACATTTTGTGACGCAACTACGATGGACGTGCAACTGCAGAGCTTTGAAAAAGAGGTAAAACCGCACGGGAAAAAAATGTTAAATTTCGAATTAGCGATTTTCCGCAGAGAGTATATATGTGCATGGTGTGCTACTCGTTAAAACACACAAAGGAACAATTTTCCCACGGTGTGCGCACACTTTTCTCGCTGCGGCTCTGGCTTTTCACTTTCTCGCGAATGAGTCGTGGCGAACGTGTGCCTCACGTTTGCTTCGCCGGCCAATTACCACCAATGCAAACACACTCGATTAACTGTAACACCGCGCGCCGCCCTGCTTTTTCAAACTACTAAATTATGCCTTCTTGTTTTTTTTTTTTACTTGGAAATTGATAGGAGAAGATCAGAGAAGCAGCTCACGTAATCGATCTAACTCCATAGAGAAATAAAATATTGCGCGGCTTGGACATGTCGTGTCGAACTGAATAAAATCGCATCTGAATGCTGCTGCTGCGGAGAAATTCTTGCATGTATAAATACGTTTTAAATGGATGGAGCGCGCGCGGTACATGCATTTTGTGATTTATTTCTTATATCGCCGCAGCGCCATGGAGATGTTTTTTTGTTATCATTTCCATCTAGAATTGCTTTTTTGTGGAAATCTCGTTTGTCAGAGAGGTGCGCGTTCGATATTCCTGAAAGAAAGAATTTTGTCATGCAAACCTTTTTTATTTTCCCTCTCCACGAATCACTGTAACGAGAATTAACACTTGAAATATTTCAAATATGATTAGAAATCAGTTAATTCTCAAAAAACACGTCCACCAAATTCACTGTGAACAGCAACAAATGAATGGGGTGTGGCTTTCCCCCGAAAATTTATAAAAAGAGGTGTGGCAGTTACAAAAAGCGCGGGAAAATGGTTAAATTTGACGTTTTTGTTGAGTACTTATTGAGGGCGTAATTTGAAAGAGGGCGTAATTTCACGGTAAAATTTAAAAAGAAGGCGTGTTTCGTGTTGCAAAGCACGAGTAAATGATAAAATCTAACGATTTTTTCTGAGAACTCACGGGAATTTTGAAATGAGGCGTAGTTTTCTAGCAAAATTTCATAATAAAAGGCGTGGCACTTGTTGCGAAGCGCGGGAAAATCGTTTAACTGTACTTTTTAACGGAAATTTTCAGCAAATATCCTGATAAAGTTGTCGCTTTACTGGTTTTGCAGATAAAAAAATCGAAAATAATTGATTTTTAAAATGTGTCAAATTGCTGATTCGTGCAGATGTTGATGGTCACAGAAATGTAATCGATAATATTGGTTTTGCAGATCGCAATTCTGTAAAATGAACAAACTAAGAAGTAAAAAATTTTTTTAAATAATATAAAACACAAAAATCATATTCAAAAACATAAATTTGAACAAATCAAATGTTGATTTTTTTAATATTTGGTTTGAAAAATGATTTTCAACGAATTTTTTCCAGATATTTAGGCAATTCTGATCCAGATTTTGGTTACAAACAATTTATAGGGATTAAAATAATCAGTTCTGCCAAATTGCTTGCCAAAATGCACTTTTAGATTTATTTTAATTTTGATAATTTCTAACTCAAGGAGTTTTAGCATGAATTTCCGCCGGCCAATGCGTTCTCTTGGCATGGCAAAAAATTTTACGTCATAGAAACAAAAGGGGCGTGTCTTTTTCATCCCCAATGCACCCTTTCTATGCCCTCTCGTCAGTTTAAACGCCGCTAAAAGCCCATAAAAGTTGAAAAGTGGTTGTTATGGCGTCTTTAGCCGATTCTCTCAGTCGGATATAATTGAGTTTTTAAAATCCGAGATATAATGGGAGGCGAGGGTGGTGGGGGGCGAGGAAGCGGCCGCGTTTTGCCTGCGAATAAAACGATAATTTGCATGATGAGGCGATTTCATTACGGCGAAGACGACGACAACTATAGTTAATAATTCGGTCGCATGTCGTTTTATTTATGGCCCCGCTCGCCTGCCTGCCTGCCTTTTCTCTAGCTGCCCCCATAAATCCAGCAATTCGTAAATCGCGTGCCTTGGATTAGCAATTAAAAATTAAATGCTGAAATTTATTCGTGTGCGCTCATCTTTCTTGCCCCTTTCGCCGCGCGCGCCGCGTGCTCTGATTAGGCCAGCCAATCCTTTCTCCGTGACTTTTCGACAAATTAGAGCGTTTCGCTTCATTTTTTCCTTGTCCCCTTCAGCAGCGTTAAATAAAAAACAAAACAGTTGTCACCATTTGTTAAGGAGAGTGAAAATGGAAACCCCCGCTGCCTGCGATTTATGTTTGTTTATCCCATGTAAATTTCAGCTCATTAGGAAAATAGGCACGAGCAAAAAATTCGTTATCGCGCGCAGCCATCGATAAATTCTATACCTTTCCTCACGCAGATATTATATAATAGCGAAAATTCCAAATTTGCCATCAGGAAAAATTGTTTCTAGATTATATTTGAATTTTTGCAATATTTAATTCCTTTCGCAATGAAAATAATCGATAAAATTGGCACGAGATCAAGCAAACCTTAACTAAATGAACACCAGAAATCAATCATGAATCATCTTCAACAAAATATTCGCTTTTAAAGGGTGCAATTTAAAAAATAATGTGTGCTGTGAATTCCTCTCGACGAGCTCGATCGAATTGACACCAAATTTAATGTCGTAGGTCAAAGAAAAAACTGTTTTTTATTTAAAATATAAATCTTTAGCTCAAGGATTTTGGAATTTTAAAAATTTGAGCATACAATTTGTCCCAGTTGGAATTTGTGAACTTGTGAGAAAATTACAGAGTGGTTTTAGAATAACTTCAATTTAAAACGAGAAAAACCCCAAATTTTTTTTATTCCAAAGTTTGTAAATATTTAAAACTTGAAATCTCGGGTTCTAACCATCATAAATGCAAAAACTACCCTCCATTAGACTCATATCAACCTTCCCTGGCAAGCTGAAGGGTTAAAAGGGTGCTCAATTTCCATTTGAAATATTTAAAAGACCTACAAGTAAGCATGTTAAGAACATTTTTACTATAAAAATTTAAGCTAGGGGTTGAAAGGGGGGATGTTAAGCACCCCATAAACCCTTTAGCTGGTCAGGGGTGGTTGAGACGAGTCTAACGGTGGGTAGTTTTTGCAATTCTGATGGTTAGAACCAGAGATTTGGAGTTGCCAATATTTGAAAAACACAAAAAAGTTCAAAAAATCGATTTTCTTTTCACTTTTTAAATAATTATTTTTACATAAGGAAAGTTGACATCACTCTGAAATTTTCACACAAGTTCACACATATCATGATTAAAAAAAACCGTTAAATAATTGTACGCCTCATCTTCCTAGAGAAAGTTTTAATAAATGAATTTATAATTAACATCACAAAAGCGACGCGGTAATTCCTCAGCATCAGCAAATCGATATGATGAATATAAATACCTTTCTATTATTAAAATATATCGGAAGGCAATATTTCATCTGGCACTGTTACAATGGCTGAAAAGCTATTCGCGCGGCTTTCCGTAAAAGGCAGCGTTCGTCATTTGCACTATTTCAAGGCTTTCTTATTCACTAATGAGTGGAAATAAAATTAGTCGAACGTGGCGCAAAGAATTAATCAAAAGCGTGCGCTGAAAATGTCGCGTGTTAAAGTCTCTGTATGCGAGGGCGAAATAACTTTGAAAAGGGTGTGACTGGCGAGAATTTGTTTGCGGCAACTCGTCAATGACGCACATGCACCTTTTGTCCGCGACCCCCGACGTGTCAAAACAATGATTGATTCCACGAGCACGCAAATTAATTCATAAGCACCCTTTTAATTTCGCTAATTGCGTCAAACTTTGTGGATTTTGCTTCATGTCTGAGGTCTTGTTAATATTTTCCTGTTGCAGCTGAAAAAAAAATAAAATTTGGCTTCATTTTTCACTGAGGAAAAAATTACAGCGCTGGAAGTACACAAAAGAAAAGTGTGATATAACAAACATGAGCCTCTATTGTCGAGATCTCCTCTAGTGTCTTTTCATTGTTCGCGCGGCCTTTTTAAAAAAGCACATGTGTACTCGTTTACATTAGAATGACACACAATGCACAGAGTAATCAATCCCTCCAACCACCATCGACCTTTATAGTGATCCATTTTTAACAAACGCATATTTTAAATGAAAATTGGGCAGACCATTCATCAGTTTGTAACGTAAACAGATACATTTTTCAGGTTCCTTTGTTTTTAAATTAAGTTTAATTTTTAGCTATTGGAATTATATATTTTGAGGGACGTGTGTACTTTAATATTTTAAAAATATGCTCTCTACAAATTGGGAAATAGCTATTTAGTTGTCCCTAAATTATAAATTAAAATAGGGATTGAAATCAAGTGAAAAGACATTTAATTTTTTGAACAATTACGCAAATTCTGAAATTTAACTGTTCTTTTTGGTCATCCTCATTTGATTTTTGCACATTTCAGTTAAGATTAATTTTGTTTTTTAATTTAATGGTTCATGCATAATTTCCCTATAAAAATGCAATTTAACCCAACCTTGAAAATTAGAGATAAAATTTAGATAGCGTTTTTTTCTTTATTTCATAATTTTAATTTTAACGTTTTAGCACGTAGATGAGTGACAGCAACCGTTCTGGCATTGCGATAATGCGTGTAATGTGATAGCGGCCCAGATAAAATCGTGTAAGTGACCCGCACACAAATGAATAAAATTAAGATTGCCTGCTGTGTGTTGTTTATGCTATAAAACATTCCGTTCTTCAACGTTTTGATGAGTGTAAAATCCTTAAATTCATCTCATGTTAAAATTCCATGATTTAATTACCGATTAATCTTGTATAATTAAAGAAAAATGTCTTTTAAAAACGTTGGGTAGTAAAAATGAAGCCTTTTGTTATTGAATACCAAGTGCGCACGGATGTTTTGACCTTTGATAGGACATCTGCGCGTAAGGTGTGTTTTCCCGTGTCTCTCCCGATTTATTTAAAAAATTGGCATCAACCTTTCCGTGCATTTTCGAGTCCAATCGTTTAAAAACATCCCCTTGTCCGGCTCGCCACCCTCAAAGCGCGCAAGAAAGGTCACCACCAAGGGCCTCACTGCGGTCCACGCGAGTTTGTGGCCGCAGACAGCTTTGCGGGGGGTGATTTTCGCGCCCCTGAACGACCCCTCTACTCACCGATGACCTCCTGAAGAGTGGCGTCGGCACTCAGTTCCATTTCGGCATTTCGGGACTCGTGTTGGGCCGAATTCTCCGGACAGTGCACGGGCTTTTTGGAAGGGTCCGCCTCCAATTAGCGATTTTAACACTCGCCGGCAGAGGCAGCACCGTGGTGGCCCCTCCGAAGGTGCCGCAACACGTGACGTCCCGGCGCGCTAAAATGCGGCATGCAGCGAGAGCTTCTGTACAATTGATTTTCTTATTAAATGTGGATTAATTTCAAATTTTAAATAATAAAAAAGTTGAAACACGGACGAGCAGAGGAATTCAAAGGGCTGAGAAGAAAATCAGTAGGACACCATATAAATTATAGATAATACAAAATCGATTGGAAATGTGAAGGGATGCCAACCCAAGGGGGTGCAGGGGGTGGCTTCTCCCTTTGATCAAATATAAGATAACTTTATTTTTAGTGACTGTTTCGAAAAATCATGAAAATCATTCACGTGTGTGTACAATTAAAATTAAAATTATTTCTATGCTCAGGTTAAGAGTAAATTTTTAAGTTAAATTAATTTTTTTCTTTTTTTTCATCCCCAGGGGTGGCAAAAGATCATGTTTATTATGGAGAATTTTGCGGTACGCATTTATAGCTTGAGAAGAGCGCTGTAGGACCAATAGGAGCCGAGTTACGACTTTTTTAGTTAAAAAAAACGCGATTCTGGACATTTCGGAATTCCGTTTTTGGGGCCTTGGAAGGGCCCTATGGGCCCAGAGGGGCCTCGCTTGGTCTCAAACGATGCTTCTTGATGAGTTCTACTAGACCAGTTTTGGTTATTTAAAATCAGACTATTTTCCAAATTTTTAGCGATTTTTAAACAAAATATTGTTTGAAAAAAGTCAATTTTTTTGCCTCAATTTCCCCTATGACCTCTGGATATTTATTGAGTAACAATTAAGAATGGGCATTGCGTGGGTATCGACCTAGGGTGGGCGGCCAGGCTTCCAAATTTTTTCACTCTGTGCAAACTATTTTTAGAGATAATTTTCATTTTCCCCATTTTTTCGTTCGTTTTTTATATTTTCTTTTCATAGTGTGAAGTAGTAGACAGAGAAAGTGAGTGTTTGTGTGCATATTCATGTGCAGTGCATAGGCAATAAGGGCAAAATAGAGTCGCCATGACTACCGAAAAGCCAAACACTCTGAGGAAACAATCAATAAAAGTGGACGCGAATGTGGGATTACAAGTTTGCCAGAGAGACAACCCCATCTACTTTTCCCACTTATTTGTTGCGTACTCAAAGGTCAGTAACAATGTCTGTCCCCTTCGTTTTCCGGCTTTTTCACACTGTGCAAACTCTCCCTTTAAATGCAAGGTTGATTTTGTGTCGAAAAGTAAAAATCGGCAGTGAGAAGCCGCCTGTAATCTAATTTAACACGCAGCCGGGTCAAACTTACTACCACGTCATTTTATTTTCACAACGTAGTTTAGCTAGAGTTATCCGTCCTTAAACTGCAATTTAGGTTTTTTTATTATTTGTTACATGATTTTAGATTGAGACAAATATACAAATGATTCTTTTTTTGGTATTGGAATTTAAAAAATGTTATTTGCTGGACAAAAGGAGTTTTTTTTAATTATTTTTTATCAAAAAATTCTTTAAAATAATTTAGAAATTAGGAAATAATATTTTTACAATTTTTTTTACGTGTTTCTATGTGTAGAGATGCAGAAAAATTAATATGGATAATGGATTAGCAGGAAATGGTGCTGTCCGAAGAGGAGGCGAGCGCCAGGACGCGCGGCTTTCCACGGCTGAAGACCCAGGAGGAGGAGGAGCAGTTGGCGGCGCAGCGGCTGGCGGTGCCGTCGCCCCTGCCGCGCATCCTCAAGGAGTTCACGAAGGCGGCCATCAGGACGCAGCCGTACGACCTGCTGCGCTGGTCGGCCGCCTACTTCGCGGCGCTGGCCACCGGCCTCGAGCCGCCGGTCAAGGAGCGCCTCGAGTTTCCGCCGCTGGAGGCGCCCGGAGGCCTCACCCCCGGCTACCTGCGGGTGCTGCACCGCCAGCAGGGCGACGCGCCCTTCGTGCAGTACGAGCAGCTGTTGAAGCGCTGGAAGGGCCTGTGCCTGGGGGTCGAAGCCCTCGATACCATTTGGAGCCTCGTCGCCACTGAAGAGCAGCACGAGGTTCCGTGGCTGCACATCGTCTCGGCCGGCAGCGGACTCATTTCTCAGGTAAAATAATTCGTGCCGCGGAAAAGTCACACGCTTAGAAAAAAATTAAAGATGCATTTTTGATATACGAAATTAAAATAATAATAATAATTATTCAAATTTGAAAAAAATTGCAAATGCAAGAATCGTTAGCTGTCATTAGAACTTGAGATATTCTCACTGTCAGTTTAGTAAGCCCTGAGAGGCTGATTTTCACAGATTTCACCAGGTTTTCAGGAAATAAAAAATTCCTAGGTTAGGGGAAATGACTAAAAATTATAATCAGGTGGAAAAATTTCAACTGCAAACATCTTTTTCCAGTCTCCGCTGCAAACGATGGTGCTGGTGTGCGAAACCCTGACAACCGAGCCGGAAGGAGCCTCGGCGTGCGTTTCGATGACCACATTCGAGCCGCTCTACCTGCACGTGTCCCAGCTGGACCACCCTGGGCTGCCAGGGATTGGACCTGCAGTCGGCATTGACGTCACCGGGCCCCTCCTCGAGCACCTCAGGGCCGTGGCCGCCGAGCAGGGAGGAAACGTCACTCCGAGGAATCTGGCTCACTTCAACTGCCCGAAGCTGTACTAAAATTAGGAATTAGTCATCGATAGTTGCGGATGGGGTCCAATTCTATTTTAATCTAGGATTAATAAAGAGAAAGAAAAAGGCGATTGCGTATTTGTTTTTCTACACAGGGGTAGGCATTTTACTGTAAGGTTAATATACACATTCATTGGCGGCTTATCAGTTAGTTTGGCCTAAGTACAAAACAAAGGAGGTAGAAAAATAAAAAGAGACAACATGTGGGCTGCTGACAATGAGTGAGATCCAGGCACTGTTGGGCCTTGAGTAATTGACACTGTGTTGGTTGGTGTTTTCTACGCATCTTCCGGGGGCAAACTGCGCTCAAAAAGCGCCAACGCCCGGTGGATGAATTCGTATTGTTCGCCCGTTTGCACCATGCCGCCTCTGCAAATCACATTTTCCATCAAGAGACTAGAATGTAAAGACTGGGACTGGAGAGTAATTTTAAGACACTGGAAGAAGGGCGTGGTTTCCTGGAAATTTAGAAAAAATGAAGCTTATTGGCTCGTAAAAATTTAAATTTTCCCTGCGATTTTTTTTAATTTAATTAAAATGATTTAGATTCGCCAGCCAAAGGAATAATACTAAAACTGACCTATCTTGGCGCATGGCGCAAACAATGGCAAGGACGTCAACTGCATGCTCGACGCGCAGTTGCTGCATGCCGAGTGCGACGGCGATGAAGCAGCCGGTGCGGCCGATGCCGGCGCTGCAGTGGACCACCGCGGGTCCGCGGCCCCGCATCCGCGACTCCTCGGCCAGCTCCGCCATGGCCACCAGCGGCGCCGCGTCCTCGGGCGCCTTGTGGTCCGGCCAGTCGGTGAACCAAAAGTGCGGCAGACGCAGCCGCTGCGATCCGCGACGCACTTCCAGCTGGGTCACCATGAAGCCGCGGTGCTGCTCGCTTCCAAGCCATCGAACCTAAGGAAATAAAGAAATTAAAATTCACTAAAGGAGTCGTGTTTGAGGGAAATGAAAATGACTTCAAACTGCGGTTATTTGTTGAGAAGTGGCCTGATTTCAATAAACTTGACATTTTTGGAATCTGCTCAGCGAGACGAATCGAATGATGTGTTAATTGCATATTTTTGGAAAAATTCAGAATTTTCCGAAATTTTCCAACAGAAAATTGCGCTGGGAAATTCACGTACAGAAATTTAACGGCTTCTTGTAGCAGAGTTATCATTTTTTCAAGGCGGTTTTCATAAAATCACGCTTCATTTTTGTCATTTTAAAATTTTTCAACGGGTAGTTTTCCGGAAAATTGGGCAAAATTAAAAGCGTTTTTTGGTCAAATTTAAATAGATTTTATATTTTTGAAATCTACTCAGCGAGACGAATCGAATGATGTGCCATAGTTGCATATTTAAGTAAAAATTCTAGATTTTCCGAAATTTTCCAACAAAAAAAGCGCTCGGAAAATCTTGTCTAAAAATTTGACGGCTTTTACAATATGTTTTACATAAAATCAAGCTTTATTTTGGCCATTTTAAAATTTTCCATTAGAGTCGATTTTTCCAAAAGTAGTTTTCCAGGAAATTTGTCAAAGATAGAAATTCATTTTGGTCAAATTTCAATAAATTTTACATTTTTGGAATCTGCTCAGCAAGACGAATCGAATGATGTGCCAATTGCATATTTTTTGGAAAAAATTCAGGAATTTTCCGAAATTTTCCAACGGAAAATTGCGCTGGGAAATTCACGTATAGAAATTTAACGGCTTCTTGTAGCAGAGTTATCAATTAATCAAGGCGGTTTTCAGTTTTCATAAAATCACGCTTCATTTTGGTCATTTTAAAATTTTTCAACGAGTAGTTTTCCGGGAAATTAGGCAAAAATAAAAACGTTTCTTGGTCAAATTGAAATAAATTTAACATTTTTGAACTCTACTCAGCGAGACGAATCAAATGATGTTGCACATTTAAGGACAAATTCAGGATTTTCCGAAATTTTCCAACAGAAAATTGCGCTGGGGAAATCACGTTTAGAAATTTGACGACTTTTGGAAGATTTTTCATCTTTTACAAGATGTTTTACATCAATTCAAGCTTTATTTTGGCCATTTTAAAAAATTTTCATTAGAGTAGATTTTTCCAAAAGTAGTTTTCCGGGAAATTTGTCAAATATGAAAACGTTTCTGGTCGAATTTCAATAAATTTTACATTTTTGGAACCTGCTTAGCGAGACGAATCGATTGCCGTGCGATTTTTATACTTTTGCACAAGTTGATTTTTCCAAAATTTTCCCACAGAACGTTGCTCTAGGAAAATTGTGTGCAGAAATGAAATTATGGCTTGGTTTTTTTCTGAGACAGTGTTTACGTTTACATAATCAAGCTTTTTTGGATACTTGCTGGTTTCTAAAACAACTTTTCCAGGAAAATATTTATTCTCTGCCTTTTTTCCTGCCCAATTAGTGCGATTATGAAAATTAAAAAAGATTTCAATTCCTCAGAACTGTTATTTTTCCTCAGTAGATTTAAATCAATCCACCTGAATGTCGGCAACCTCCATCCTGGGATGTTGGTGGTCAGGCAAGTATTTTTCGCACTTGGTTCGGCCCTTTTCCCTGAGCTTTGTGATCATGACGAGGGCCGAGGCAGTCTCCTGCAACACCATTGTCCAGAAGTCGTGCAGCGTGTGCGGCAGCGGGCCCTGCGTGGCGACGAAGGCGCGCGCCTCGCCCGCGTTGCCGCGCACGTAGTTGGCGTTGATGTAGGCGGCGAGCGGGTCCGGCTCGTGCAGCAGCCGCACCCGCGAATGCTCGTTCGGCAGCACGCAGCGGTAGCGGTTCTTGGGCCCGCTGCCCGCCAGCCCCGGACGCTCGGGGATGTTGGACGGGATCTCCCAGAACTGCGCGTGCAGCGCGCGAACGTCGCTCAAACAGCCGCGCAGTCGGGCCCGCGTCAGTCGACACGAGGCTGACGCCAACAGAGCGCTGAAAACATTGGAAAAATATTAAAGAGGGTTCATACTGCAAAATCCTGGAAAATTTTTGTCGCCAATGCATGAACTTATCCCTTAGGATTAAATTAGAGCCAAAATTGGCCTAAGTAACACTGTAATTTTTTAATATATGCTTTTCAAATGGTGAGGACTGTCACCTTACTTGGAATCTGATTTTATTTCAAAACAAAGAGTGTTCCTAGTTCCTAAAAGGTTTCATACGCTGTTGGAAAGACCTCGACGAGAGGAATCGAAATCTGGCAAGAAAATGTGGTCAAACTCAGTAAATTTGAATTTTTACTGTGGCAAGGTTCATTTTTGATTATTGCAAGTTTTAGAGTAAATTGTTTGTCGATTAACAATAATTCCCTTTTACATCCAACAATTCGAATAATTTTCAAAGTTTTTAAAGAGGAATGATACTGGAAAAGCCTGGAAAATGCTTGTAGCCAATGCATAAACTCGTCCCTTAGGATTCAGTTAAAGCCTAAATTGACCTAAGGAGCGCTGTAATTTTTTGAAAAAATTGGCTGGAAAGTTACCGTGCTTTTCAAATGGTAATGGCTGTCTCCTTACTTCCGATTTAATTTCAAAACCAAGAGTTTCCCCAATAAGTGGCATACACCGTTGGACAGATCTCGACGAGAGGAATCGGAATATGCCAAGAAAATATGTTCGAGCACCGTAAATTTTGGAGAAAATTGGCAAAATTTGAATTTTTACTGTAGGAAGGTCCTTTTTTACTATTGCAAATTGTTGAACAAATTGTTTATCGGTCAATTGTTTAAGGCATCCAACAATTTAAATAATTTTCTATTGTTGCCCAGTATCATTCCACTTTAAAGAGACATATTTCTGTGAAGTTGGTCTTGTTTTTGAATCGAAGAATGTAAAATTTTCGAGCCGAAATGTCCAAAATTTCATGCACGCTTTCCCGGATTTAAGTTTAAAAAAAACATAAAATAACCATATCAAGTTGAACCAAAGTTAATTTGTAATGCCTTTTTAAGCCTAACAACTTTTGTGAAGAAATGATTTTTCCAGGTTAATTGTCAACGTCATTAATTTTCAGTTTCAAATAAAATTTCGAAAGGTATTTTTTTAGTGAAATGTAAAAAATGTTGCGCATTGTAATAATCATCTACCCTGAAGTTTTCGCCGCTCCGATATTTTTAGTTTTTGAGATATTTCAGGTCATATTTGAAATTTCAAAACCAAAATATCATCTGAACGCGAGATCTCGGCTTCTGATTGTCAGAAATTAAAAAAAACTGCATATTATTTAACTCGTCTTGATGCCCCCTGACGAGCCATAAATGTTCCAGTGTGGTAACCACCATCCCTTTTTTATCCATCCTCCACCCCTCGTTTTAAAGGAACAATTAATTCATTTTGTCGTCAGCTTTTTGTTTGAAATCAGCTTAAAAATGATTTTAAACACCCCTCCCTCCTCAACCCCTAACTAACTCATCCTATTTTTGGGTAATTATTTCTTTAAAAAATTTGAATCAAGTTAAAATAAAATTAACTGCGCAATTTTATCCAATTCAGGCCAAAAATAAAATACAAAAATTGCTTTTTGGCAAAAATTAACCTTGAAAAATTACCGATTTGGTTCCCATATAAATTGGATTTGTCTCATTTGCTCTTGTGGAAGGCAAAATAATCGAATTTGAATTTTTAAAAGTCTCGGAACGTACCCATGTCAGTTTGTCAATTCTTGCGGTTATCACATTAATGTCATTTTTTGCGTCTTGGTGAGTATCAGTTGCACTTTGCACTTGTTTTCTATTAATTAAGATAAAAATAAACGGATGATTTAATTTGTTTTGTTGATGATTTCAATCAATGAAAAGATAAAATATAAACAGACAAAAAATCTGATAATAAATAAAACTCAGGCTTATTTTGACAATTAATAAATTTAAAAAAGCAACCATGAATAATAATTCTGGATATTTAGCTAGATCACGCGGATGAGTCACACACTGGCGTTAAAAGCCCCTTATTTGCTTTTCCTAATGAAGACTTTCTTATCTGCATAACAGGAAATTCCTGGTAGAAATATGAAGCGCTACTACTTATCACCAAAGAAGCCGGATTTCGTTTAACAACAAGCCCCTCTCTATATTGCACAAACAACATCTTTCATAGAATCGCGTTAATTGATAATAATTTGGGAAATCTGATGAGCAAAGGTTCCATAATCGATGATTAGCTTAAATTAGGCAACTGTTTTCTCTTCTCGCGTCGAGGAAATTATAAAAATATATCTAATATTTTTAGCGAGGAGCTGAATATGACTTTATGATACTAATTAAAGAAGAATAATCGTAATAAATATTTCTCTTTGAATAAAACAGATACGATTTTTAATTTGGTGTGTCGTACCTTTGAGGAGGAGGCGCAGAGGACTGTGCAGGGTGGAGATCTATGGTGAGACTGGCGCTGGAGCCGCGCCGCTCCAACAGACCGCGCGCCCTGGAGGGCCGGGGGGCGGGCGCCAGGGGCGAGTCGGGGCACGACGAAGGCCGCTCCTTTGAGGGCAGCATGTGGGCTTCGGGCGGCCACGCCAACTGCCGCCCGGTCACCACGGCGCTGCCGGCCATGGCGGCCGCGGCCCCCACGACGACCTTCCCACACAAACAAATAATGAATCATCGGAAGCACGGAAAATTTTTAAATTAACAAATCTATTTCGAAATGTTTCCGATAGACAAACAATGGAAAATGAAGAATTGTTTCTAGGATTGGAAATCATTAAATAAATTACTAAATGTTTTCAAATAATCAATATTACTAAACAAATTTCTACATTTTAAAATTGCGTCAACATGCCTACGATTTTCTTGAAATAACTAAAAAAAAAATAATTTTATCGCTGTTATATTGACCATGTGGAGTTAATTAAAAGCAAAAAATGCGATGTAATTTTTACCGCTGAATGTTGTCGGGATGGGCTAGCCTTTGCAGTGAAAACCGAGCAGCAATGAATGGTAACAAGTGTCTTGATCCACGCAACTCACATGCCAACCTGGAAAAACAACCAAGCGCGTTGATCAGCATTATTTCCCCTGCCAGATTGTGGTCCCATTGATAAAAAAACATACATAATCCTGCAGGGCTTATCAATTTCTTTCTTATCAAAAAAGAATATAATGTCCTCAGCGCGGTGCAATCGTCCGCAAAGCATGAATGGCACGCAAATCGCCCATGTCAATGAAAAAGCATGAATTAAGAAAATTGCTCCGAGTTAACCATTGAAAAATCGGCTATTTTTTAATATTTCATAAAATTCTTTGATTCTTTGTGACCAATGACCACTGCAAGAGGGCGTAATTCTCGGTTAAATAAATTAAAAATGGGGGTGAAATTCATTGGAAATTCAAAAAAGAAGGCGTGGCACATGCCGCAAAAATATTAAATTTTAACGTTTCTACAGAGAATTTTTAAATAAGGGGGCGTGGTTTTAGGAAAATTAAGTAAAAAGGCGTTGCACGTTTTTTGCAAACCGCGGGAAAATCGAAAAATTTGACGTTTCAATCAGAACTGAGGAATTTCACTATAGGGGGCGTGGCTTATCAAGAGTAAGCGCGGGAAACCCGTAAAAATTGACCTCTTTCTAAGATTCAGGTAAAATTATAATTAAAATATTTAATTTAAAATTATTCACAATCGGTTCAAGCATAATTTCACAAAATCCCACTTATTTTTTTGAAGCTATTCAAAATTTAAAACTCGAATAACGCAGAGATCAAATTAAATATGATTGTGTGTTAATAAATATATATAATAGTAATGAATTGAATTTTGAGAAACCAAAAGTGCCAAACCCCTTCTCGTCTAAGAAATTCCTTTCTTCTCACAATCAGTGTGTCAGTCAAATCACCAGAATTAAAATAAAAGCACGGGAAATTTCAACCTGCAACACGAATATTTTCAAAGAAATGTTTGCAAATTTATGAGACGTTTTGGCTCAGCTGAAGGAGGAAAAAAACCCGCAGGAAATCCGCTCTATTTACGAATCGGGTCGAAAAGAGGGATTTCCAACAGGTGACGGCCGAAGGAGACGTCATTGTCAACAACAAAACACGCACATTTTCTCAAGAATTTCTCAGAACTGACCGTCATTGCTCTTCCACCTCGTCAATTTCGGAAAATACGTCTTTTGCCCAAAAGCAGGCGGATTCCTTTGTTTTGATTCGCTAAAAATCGGTTTCTTCCCTTTGGAATTTAAACCGGTTATTTTGTAATTGTTGCTGGTTTAAATTCAACAGAAGCGGTATTTTGGATGTGATTACACCGGTTTTCATTTCTGTCCCAATTAACCGTTTGTAACAATGACCGTAACTACCGATTGTTAGTATTTTTGTAAAGGGAAGAAACCGGTTTGTGCAATTCTGACGGTAAATATTTCAAAATTCTTTAAAATTGCGAATTTTTTCTTTTTATGATCAGCGTTCCTGTTTTTCTGTCTAAAATTTCAATTTAAATCGGATACATTTGAATCTGATAAAATTTTCTTGCGATTTAAATTAATTCATTGATCGCGAGTTCAGGAAATAATTATTCAGCACCGCAAATTTAAGCTAAAATGAGAGCCGAGAGAAAAAATCAAGTTCAAAGGGAGGAATAAGGAGCATTGCTCCCAGAAGAGCCCCCATTCTCCCACGAAAAGCCAAAAGAGCGGTGGTGGTGGGCGCGCGCAGCGCACTGGCCCAAAAGGGCAACCCCCTCATGCACGGCCCTCAGGTACCGGTGTTCGGCCAGGGGGACCCTGAGGGCCCGCGTCGGGGGCCCGCGAGGGCACTACTTACCTGCGGTGGCGGGGCCGAGGAAGCGAGCGGGGGCTCGAGTGCGACGACGGACTCGGAAGCTGCCGAGGGTGGCTGGGAACGAGTCCTGCGCACTTTCATTCATCTTTTCCACCCCCGCCCCCTCCATCCCCTCACCCCAAACAATCGAACGCGCGGTGGCGGCGGCAGCGGCGACGGTGCAGTCCATTGAGGGGCCCCCTGCTGCCCGAGGACGCCGGCGGCCCCCGGCCACCCCGTCAGCCAAACGCCTATATAACCTGCGAACACGGCCGAAAAGCGCACCCCCGCAAACCCGCGCCGCCTCCCCACCCCCTCCCACATCCCGCCCCCGCGCTGCATGGATTTTCTGGACTTTCTAACCTACATTTTATTCGGTTTGTTTTGCTCGCCGAGCCGCGCCAGCGATTGCAAAATAAAAAAGTGACAAGTCGCATTTTTTATGATCACTCCATTATTTTAAGTGGATTTTTCTTTTGCTCACAGAGGAATTTATTTGTAAAGCAAAATTGATGGAATGATATTTTTTAAATAAGTTGAAATTATTTTGAAACTTTTACATTCATTTCTTAAAGGTTTTCAAAACAAATTTGAATCTAATTAATTTCAAAAGCTGGAAAAATTAAACATTTACTTAAAATATTCAGCAAGAACAGGAAATGGACTGACGAAATGACTAACAATGTAACAATTAATTTATTTCCATTTTGTACAAATGTTATTTCATGTAACAAGAAGACTAATATTTTTTATTGTTGTTTATTCTCTCAGTTAGTCAATACATCCATGTTATGGCATAATTACAATCAATAAAATGTATTTATTTATTGTTTTGCTGTACACCTGTGGTGTCTAATAAATATTTCATTCATTCATTATTTTGTTTCTTTTTTCTCTCTATAGTTTCTCACGCTGCAATTGCCCTCACAGACTTTTTTAGCGCTGAGAGAATCACATTTAAAGTAAAAAATATCTTTTTGTGCTTGGAACCCTCACTTGCGAACAAGGAAGGAATAAATTATAGTACGTCGTGGTGGTTTTAAAATTTAAATAATCATTTCAAAGCAATAATTGCACTTTTTCATTTGATCCTCAGCCATAAATAGTGGAGCAGTAAAAAATCTTCCGGGGAAAGGCCAGCAGTGCTGATTTCCGCTCTCAAGAGTTGAGTTTGCTGACCTTAAAAATTTATTTCGGATCAAAATCACAGCCTATTGTGTCACGTAAAACACGAAATGTTGTTAAGGAACTCAAATATGCTCAATTATTAAAACATTTTTGGACGAATTTAATTTAACTCGAAAATTCCGCTCCCGGGGAACAGAAGGTACGGGTCTCAGCCCAGAACCAGGACCTTAAAACGTCAAAATGTATTATTTTCAACCAAAATTCGTTTGAAATTTGTACAAAAATTTAACAAATCTTTTTTAAACTCTTGATTTTCAAGGTGCTATATTTTTTTAAATTTCTCCTTTTTTTAAATAAGAGAATAAATATAACATCAAACTTTAATATGTTGTTGCCACGTGTATTAAAATCATATTTTGGATTTTCAAATTTTGTACTAGGGCATTTTTGTGACCTTGACCTTTGAATTACGAAGTTGGTCACCTAGGGAAAAATGTAGAACATTTTGACACCAATTTTTTGATCTACCTCATTCCAGGCAGGCTTATTATTCTGTGAAAATTGCCTTGTCTAAATATTTTGGCCCCTGAAAACTTTTTGAATTTTTTTCTGTAATATTTAGACTATTAGGGCAACCTCTCGAGAAAATTTCGTCAAAATCTGAGGATCAAATGCCAACAAAAATACTTCGATTAAAATTACACCCTTTAGAAAGAATTTTTTTGATATTTTTTGAAGAAAATTCGGAAATTTATCTCTCTATGATGCATGAAGCAAATTATTTTCTTTATTTCGTGATAAACGCAAGGGTGAGTTGGCTTAGCGACAAGGGAGGAACGCTTTAGGACCAGTTCCAGCGGGTTGGAAGGGAAAAGCGGGAGAGAGGGTGAGAGGGAGCAGATTCGATTCATGAATGTGCAGCGAGCGAGAGAGAGAGAGAGAGCTCGTCTGCGTTGCGTGCATATAATATTGCGCGCGCGATGAATCGAGCCGCGCTGTGCACAGGCCTGGCAGCCAGGGGGTGACTCATCCCGGGGTTTCATTGATTGTCGGCGACGCCAGTGCTGCCACCTGCATTTTCCGCCCGATTCGGCCGAAATCGATGCCTGCTGCAGGGCCTAAAGCGCCGAAATCGCGCCGAAAGGGGGGCATTCGACGCCTGGACCGATTTTCGGTTCGACTCGAGTTTCGGGGGATGCTCGAAAGGGGTGCCGAAGAATTCATTGAGGACCAGGCCGATTTCTGAATGGAGCAAGTTGATGATTGTCGACTGCAGGTGGCACCGGCGGCACCCGAGTGCGGCTCCGATCAGCTCCAGCCGGCGCCGCCAGGTGGATCTGAAGCGGCGCCGCATCGATCTTTGCGCCGATCGGTTGCAGAAGTGTCAGGCGCCTCGGCCGGTAAGTACAGAAAAGCCTCAAATTTATTTCAATCACCAATATTAATGAGATAAAATATTTTTTTAATCTACAACAAGCAAAAATATTTAGACTTTTTCTCAAAAAATAATTTTTTTCTACGAAACGGCAGCGAGAGCCGCGTCCAATATATCAGACCGGATATAAATCGGAGAATTGCAGCGGCTGCAGAAGAATATTATACAATTATCGATTTCTCTCGCAGTTGTGTTGGAATGCTGTAAACCTTTATTGCACATATCCTCGGCGTCGAGCGAGGAAATAATGAGGGAAGGCGGCGACGCTCGAGCTGTGTCTTCCGCAAAGTACAAAATATAATTTCTCGCAGTTTTCATCAAAGCCACCAAAAATGGGTTGGACGACCGCACTGCATTAATTTCATTCAAGTGCATCGGCTGTGCATACTTTAATTATTGTTTTCTTTTTAACGAGCAAGAAAGAGAAAGAACAAATTCTCTTCAGTTTATTCATTGAACTAAAAAAATACAGTCACGTATTGTGTTTCCTGATGAGAATTATTATTTTGTTTTAATTCATCATTTCCGCAAATTTGGAAAACGAAAATACGCAAAATTTTCCCGCTTCTTTTTAATTTTCTGAGAAAACACGCCCCCTATTCAAAATTCCCACGAGCCACGCCCTCTTCCTGTGGTCACTTTTCATAGAGACGGGTTTTTTGTATTAAAATATTGCAAAAGTTTCAATAAATCAATCATTTAATCAACGGATAACTCTTTGAAATCGTTTATTTATCGTTTTAAGGGTAAAATATATTTAAAAAGCGGATAATTCACTGATGTCACGCTTGAAAAATGAATTAAATGTTCATGAACGTTACCGATTTTTCTCGTCAAAATCGATTAATTTGTGCCAATTTAAATTAGATTAAAAACGGAATTAAAAACATGTAATCATGTAACCACGTTTAAACACTCAAAAATATCTTTCTCATATTAATGCCAGAATCTATTTTCGGTTCCGAACAAGAGAATTAATTTCATTTGCATCCGAGCTATTTTGGGGAGAAACCCTGCAAGTGCTGAGCCAGATAGAATCGTTTGTTTCTTTTGGTCTGCATTTATTTATTTTTTTGTTGTGTCGGCCAAAGCTGGGAGCCGAAGTAACATAATGATATATATAGGGAGGCCTGTCGCGGGCTTGTCTTAACAAGAAAATGACGCATTTCCTCTGGTGACAATTACACTACTGCCGAACGCGGCCGCTGGCTCTCTTTAGTGAAGCCACAAAAAATTTTCTCCAATCGATACGCTAACAACATCTGGAATCGAGCTGGCGATCGTCTTGCTGCTGATTTCGCAAAATGCTCTCTCGTGAAAAATCTCGCCGCCAACGAGAGCGGATCAGAGGCTGTGTGGGGCAAGGTGAGCGTCGCTCCATGCCATGTGTTCTTTTTTCACCATTGCTATCATTTCACAACCAAGTGTACCAAGCAAGTGGTCCCACCGTGAAAAGGACAAAGAGAATTTTAACTCACACAGCATTCACAGAGCCGCCCGGTTACCACAGAGTCTCTTTAACCCTCCGGCTTTCCGATTAATAGTGCAGGATGCAAAGTACTAAAAAATGCAGTCGACTTTTGGCAGAAGTAATTTTTTTATGGTTATTAATTCTTAAGAGTTTAAGAAATAACGAGTTTAAAAGCATATTCTGAATCGGTTTTTAAAATTGGAAAGGACGCACTGTCATTTTTTAGAGTACAAAAAATTAGTCAGGAAATGTCATAATCTGGAGTGGTATGTCTTCACAAAAAAGCTTTTTCATTAGCAAAAAAAACGGGTTTGGAAAAATGCTTGCACAACCAAATCTCAGCTTCTACGCATCGGATTTTCAAAAGCCGCAGACCAGTGGACTAGTATCAACCTTCTCTGGATTGCCGAAGTAGTCTAAGAGTGCCAACCCATCAACCCCTTTTTTAATATAGCAAAATACTTTAATAAAATTTTGTTCTGCTTGCAACTCGCTGTGCAACGGAGTTGAGTGTTTATCACCCTGAAAAAATCTGAAACCACTTCAGATAATCACGGAACGTGATTAATGAGAGGAACACTATTTGCAATTTTCGTAAATGTGACTCTTAGAAAACTCTAGATTTAGATAACACCTTTTGTGTTTTTTATTTATCACGTGTTTTTCATCAAATCTCGGCTTCTAAGCGTCAGATTTACAAAAACCTACACACCATTCAACTCGTCATGACCTCCCCTGGATTTCTGTAGCAGTGAAAGGGTGTCAACCTCTTTAAACCCTTTCCAATTCCATCGAAAAAGAAAATAATGTATTTTTATTTTCATGTTAAAAATTAAAAACAAACGATGCGACTTTGTACAGTTACAATAAAACATCTAGAGGACAAAGAAAAAATGTATATTTTCAGAATAGTAATTAAGTTTGAAATTTGAAATATTTTGTTCGAAAGTATGAATGATTTAAATTGGAATTTCATTTTGTCAGTTATTGCTACGTCTATATAGAGTTTATAAAACAAATCAGTCAAAGTCTATTACAAAAAACAATTCTTAATCAATTAAATGGTCCTATAAATCATCCAAAACTCGGATATGGTCGGCTTGCAAAATTTAAAATAAAATGTAAACGTTAAAGGTAATTAAGATCAGAAAAATTTAATTTTATGTGGCATGAATTGTGCGGCTGAAAATGCTTGAAATGGGATGTTTTCATCTATAAATTTTTAAATTATTGCCAAAATATCAATCATAATTTTAGACTAAATGCTCGCAGCTTGCCTTTTTTCAATTTAATTTTAATATAGTTTTTTTTTAAATGAGAGAAAAACTCTAATTGATGACTAAAATTATTAGTCAATCAATTGATAATGATGTCAAATTAGGATCAAGTGCTAAAATTAAATTTCTGAATTTGACAAATATCTTGAAAAATTAACGGAATTTTCATCTCTTGAATTTAGTTTCCTCTCGTCACGATCTATCCAATAGTGTGTGAATTTATTTATAGAAAAATAATTGCCTAAATTGTGAAAAAAGATCGTGATTATTCAATTAGGAAGCACGCCGTTTGATTAGCATAACAACTTTGTAGCCGATTTCCTCAGATCTTTAAATAGAGTTTAGTAGAAAATATATCTTTCCCAATATTATATTTTTTTCTAACTTAATCCACACAAAACCACTTTAATTTTGTCAAATAAAAAACCCATTTTAAACGTGTGACTTAACAACTTACTCTCGGGAAAGGTGCGTTTTAGGCAACGCCGAAATTTATAGAACAGCTGTGTGACCTTCTGTTCAAAAGGCAGCTTGACATTTATATACACTCTCGGTGCGGCCGCGTGTATTGTGCGAAACAAAAATTCGGGCGAGAGCACTCCTGGGAAATAAAAGAAATAAAAAATGACATCCCCCGGCCGGCACTTGCATGGGCGGGAGGTGTAAAGGTGTGTTAACCTTGTCTCGCGCTCGAATGGCCCCAGATGCGAACAGCTTTATTATATGTACGTGCGCGCCGCGCGTCTGGCCAGCGCATGGTCCGATATGTGTGATGATCCCAACCGCCGGCTCGATCAGATCTTTAGAAAGGTTGGCAGGCAAACACACACTCGGCGCGCGCGTTTCCGCGTAATCAAGTTTTGCGCCACTAATCGTGAAGGGAGAAAGAAATGCGCAGCTTGGACTTTCTTTTCGCGTGCCTTACGTATATTTACACTTTTCGCCGCCGCGCGTTTGTTCGCGCAACACCCAATATAAACATCATCTTTTACAAGGACGCACTCTCGTGGTATATTTTATATAATGCCTCTCGCGGATCATTAAAGAATTTTCGGGCCTCTTGAATTGGTGTCAGTGTGGCAGAGGATCATTCTAACTAGGGCTGCCAATTGCGGACCCTTAAATTGTTTGGATGATTTTTTTTAAATATATTTGTTAAAATACCAAAATTCCTACGTAATTTTGCTTTTTTCTCACCATAATATTGCTAAAAAATTATTCTGCCTCTTTCTTTAATCAAAAAACACCTTAACGGACTTAATTTCACGTTTTCCCGCGCTTTGCGACACGTGCCACGCCTCCTTTTCAGTTTTTGGTGAACCACGCCCCCATTTTTAATTTCGCTTGAGTTCTCAAACGTCCATTTTTACAATTTCCCACGCTTTCCAACACGTGCCACGCCTTCTTTTTAATTTACCGGGGAGCTATACACCCCTATTTGAAAACACCCGCGAGTTACGCCCTCCTCCAGTGGTCGCTAAAAACTCAAATCAATATTCCGACGGTTAAATTCATGGAAATTATTTTTTTATCAATCACGACGCAAAAATTTCACTCAAAATTGCGTGATCTAATGGCCCGCCGGTGTCTAAAAACCAGAGTCAATGTTGTAAAAAAGATTATTTGCTCATCCTCTCACTGTCAATGGTTTATTTCAAGTGAAACAAATATTACTCACTGCTTTGGTGACACAGCAGTCTAGTGACTAGTCCCGCAAGTCACCGATTGAACTTTACAACAGACAAAGAAGAGATTATGCCGACACCTGCGTTAATTCGATTTAAGCCCAATGCTTTTATTTTATATTTCCAAACCAAGTCAAGGCGACGAACGTGTCTCGCCATCTCAAACTGGCCAATCAAAAATTTGTTCGGAACATCTCATTTATTTATATTGAGGCTGCTGTGTTGAACAACCCGTGCTTTTATATTGCGTGCGTTTGTAAAAAAATGCGAAAATAGGCAATCTGGCGACACCTGCCTGCTTTGAGGAAATAGTGAAGTGCGACTTTCACCAATTGTGATTTCCCCGGACTGTGTTCTCAAGTGAGCCGAGATCCAGTTCTTACCTCACACACTTAAAGCGCGCGCGGCGCGATACTTGCATAACTGCTCGTGGCGCGCAGCTTAATACACGTATAAATAAATAAATAAATGCAATATCCTCACGCTAAAAATGTTTGTCAAGCGTTGCCGGTCGTACAATGCATTTGCGAAAACATCTGGCCACAAAGATGACCTTTAAATACGCGTTTTAGGGCTCGGCATCTCCCCTATTGGCCGTGATTTTTGTAATAAATGACAATTTTCCTGCGGCCGTACATATGCTAAAGAAATTCTGGGAACGGACAAGGATAAAAGTAGGGGCAGGAACCCCGCGAGTACACCGCGTGATCCTTTCATTCATTCACAATTTCGCACTCGTGGCGAGGTCACGCCACGCAGCTTATGCTCTCACGAAAGCAGTCGTGGGCCTGCCTAATAGATATTTCCACTCTCTTCACGCAAACGCACATATTTCTTCTCACAATCAGCGCGCGCGCCCGATTAGACAATCACCCTTTCAGGCCCTTTTACTTAACGCTGCTGTAATATGCATTTCACTTTTTGGTAATCGATCAGCGGCTTTATCCTCGTGTTTGGCCTTTTTCACCGCGTATATAATAATGCGCGTCGACTATGACCTTGACGTTTGCACCGGTAGTTTCGGGACATCAGGTGACGCTCAAGTGACCTACTCCGAGCCTCGTGTCTGTACCAGATATTTCATTCATTTTTTACATTAATTTCTACGAAAAAAAAAAATTAATTAAAAAAAGTTAGCTAATATGCAAACTAATAAATAATTTTTTTAAACAGTTTTACGAATCGAAAATGATTGCGACAAGTTCCAGGCCTTCTTTATTTAATTTTCAGGAGAAAAACTCCCCCATTTTAAATTTTACCATTTTCCCGCGCTTTTAAGCACCCTTAAATACACCTTTTTAAATTTTCTTACAGTGTTTTTTTTATTTTACCGTGGTTTTTCGACGTGCCACGCCTACTTTTTTCAATTTTCCTTGGAACCACGCCCCCTTTTCTTGACTCTCACGAATTATTCGTAATAAGATCGTCAAATTTTCGATTTTCCTGCGATTTTTAGCTTGAGTAACGCCTTCTTTTTACTTTTTTCTGGGTGTCACGCCCCTTATTCCAAAATTCCCGCGAGTTACGCCCTTTTTCAGAGGTTGCTGTTTACAGAAATTCCGGTAAATACAAAATTTTCAAAAAATATAGCCGTTATTTATTTAAACCGAGTATGTACTTCAAAATTTGGATAATTTTATGACATAAAAATATAAACCAAAACTGAAAGTTTTCCAGGAACAAGTAAGTGATGAGCAACGCAAAGTGTGTGTTTAAACATCAACGCCGCAATTGCCACAACTGCAAGTTGCGAAAAGAGTTTCCTGTTTCGTTTTACTAATGACTGAACTCATGGCAGCGCGCAATTTCAATTCTTCATTAAAGTCCGTGCTCGTTCGGTGAAATGTTGGCCGCCGGATTTATAAATTAACAGTCGCCGCCGGCGTAAAACGTTCACCAAAGAGTGTGTTTTAGTTTGTAAATACCTCACCAATTGACTCACACACCCGTCCTAAATACGCAAAACGCACGTCCTGCAATCGTTTCGATTGATGTCAATCAAAGACAGATTTAAAAAAATGAAAATAACAGCTGTTCTAAATAATTTTCCCATTGCGGACCTTTGAAAAACAAATTAGCGCGGTATATTTGCGTTTAAAATTTAGTCATATCTGGACACCAATTGTAAGGCAAGTGCCGAAATTAGCGTACGCAAGAAGGGGCCTTGAATCGGCCGGCCGCTTACTAGAGTGCGGCCTCCGGGGGCGGCCGGGCCGCCTCCACGCGGTCCACGTCAGCTTGGCTGAGAGCTAGCGGCGCGCGCGAGGAGCAATTAAGGAGCGAGTCAGTTGCCTCTCCTCCCTCCCACCTGCCACTGATGTAGGTTATTCTGTACGGTATTCTTGTGAGACTCTGGGTCAATAGTGAGTGAGGCGAGCCAGGTTACCCATCCGTCCAGCCAGCCTGCCAGCCGTCAACACAGCCGCACACCCGCTCCAGCCAGCCCTGGGACCCTTTCGCAGGACTAACGCCAAAAGTGAGCTCTATATAAACCATTCCGACACGTTTTTCTTTTAAAATTAATTCACCCGATTCTTCGGGGACCTGAATTGAATTTTTTTTACCATTGGCTTTTCAGAAATAAGCCTTTTATAGAGTCAAAGTGTACTGTCGGAAATTCCTGGGATTTTGATTGATCAGCTCGACTGACTGAATGAACGAACGAATGAGGAAGTTAGTGCAAAGTGTGACAATTTCTCTTCCACGGTGTGCAATACACGTGACTCAATCGCACCTCGTTTCTCCGTAAAACTCAGTTTATATATTTAGTATTAAAATATCCACGCACACAATGCTCGTTTATACTTGTTGCATCTCGCACTTTTTGAAAAGTATTTCGCACCGTTATTCCCTCTCGCATTTCCGCGGCCGTAATAGAGCAAACGGATGTCTGACGCATTTTGCAAACATCTCGTCAATCAGCGGCAAAAGGTGTGCCTTTTTATATTTTATTTATCTTGAACAGTGTATTTATAAGTTTAAAAATATCTAAAAAAAACGCAAGAGTGCTCGTATAACTTTAACTTTTGCTGAAGTTGTCTTAAAACAAAATTTTCTTCATAAATATCGTTTTTTATGGGAATAATCGGTATAAAAAATTAGTTTTTAACTTTCAACATTTTATAATTTTGCCAAAAATGCAATTACTGGAAATTCCACGCTTTTCTCTTCCACTTTAAGCGATTTCCACTAGAAAAGCGAAGTAAAAAATGATTAAATTTTGATATAAACTCATCTGTGAGCGGGCGAAACTCGCGGGGATTTTGAAATGGGGGCGTGGTCGTTTCTAAAAAAGGCGTGACACGTTTCACAAAACGCGGGAAAATCAAAAACTCTGAAATTTTCACACAGAATTTCGGAAAAAATCGCGATTTTTACTGTTTTTGCAGACGCGATCTGCTCCGTTTGACAGAGACGAGTCGACGAGTGGCGCGAAAAGCAGTGCATTAACCCGAGCACAATCCTATCATCGTGCTCGTCACGCTCCAATGTTTTGTATTAGCGCCGGGGCACAATGGAATTTATATTTTCACAGAGAGAGCCGTTCGCGCACGTTGATTCGCTCGAGTGTAATGCTAAAGCGGCCTGGATGACGGAATAAAGGAGCCATTTTTTTTTCAACACCATTCGTAAAATTGAAAGTCCCGGTGATTCATAATTGTATTATTTGCTTGTGTCCTCATTTCAATACACCGCGATTAAGTAATTCAGGCATGCAACCTGATTTGGCCAAAAGTGTAATGCCCGGTTTTTTTTTCATGGCTATGCAGTTTAATTTTCGTGGGTTTACTTGCGCCACTTTGGCAAATGTGCGTCAAGGAGAGTGGCTATTTAATTCAACTGCCAGACATCTCGTGTACCCTTGACATTGCAACAAAGCCTGTAAATCAGCCAGACAATAACATACAAGCATTCAGTACAGTCGAGTCGAATGGTACAGGACAACAATTGAAATTAATTTGATTTGCGTTGATCAATTTAAGAATTTTGTCAATGTCCTTCTCGTTGCAATAATTTTTTATTTATGAAAATAAATCGTGAGGAGGCAATGCTCGCCACTTGGTAACATGCAAGCGCTTTTTTTAGCTTTTTACCACTTTCCAGAAACATCTACAAGGTTAAATAAAGAATTTTGCAGTTCAAATCCACTTTAAGAACGAGAACGAAACCGCACGCCTTTAGCAACCTGCTTTTTTGCCACTCGTCTTAATAAGTTGTTTGGTCATTTTTCATTCTGACGTGCGCAGCAAATTTCCCATTACGCAATCGCCGGCAGGGTTTTATGCAGAGCATGATAAATTATACATACATATTCTTTGTTGCCGATTTTAATTAAAAGCCTCGCTCAGCTTAGCAAGGTTAGCGAACTATTGTAAGCGTCGAATGATACTGCAAATTACACAGCATCTGGGGTGAAGATTTTATATTGTCCCAATGTCTCGCGCTTTGGAGGCCTCATACCAATTCTATCTTTTACTGCGCCAGCCTTGCGAAATGGGTACAGAGAACGTCTGACATTGAAATATTTTGAATGGCTCCCCGTTTTTAATTATATTTAAAAAAATGCTTGTCTTAATTCAACTTGGTGGAATGATTTTATGCAAACCGATAATTACGAAAAGTGGCCACTGGAAGAGGGCGTAACTCGCGGGAATTTTGAAATGGGGGCGTGATTTAACGGAAAATTCAAAAAATAGGCGTGGAGGCACGTCCCAAAAACCACGAAAAAAATTGTTAAATTGAAAACATTTACAAATTTTGAAAAGAAGGCGTGGCGCGTGTCGAAAAGCGCGGGAAAACCATGAAATCTCTGCCATTAATCTTAGTGCTCGCGGGAAATTTAAATTGAGGCGTGTTTCTCCTAAAAATTAAATTAAGAAGGCGTGGCAAAGTGCGGGGAAATCGTAAAATTGTACATTTAACATGAGATTTTCAGCTAAATAATGCTCGATAAAATTTTCAATTTACTGGTTTCCATTTCCAGAATACGTCAAAATTATTCAAGGGGTTTTCCGACTTTTATTTAAAGCGTCAGAGGAGTATGTGCTAATAAGCTTCAAAACCGCATTTGTCCTGTTTTTGTTTTAGAGGTCAGTGTCAATAATACGAAGAAAAAAAGGTAGAAAAAATACGTCAGAGGAGTCCGTAAATATTTGCCGGGTCAATTTGAAGCGAAGCCAAGTTTCAGTAGGCGCTATGCGTGACGCAAATTCGGTAATGGGGAGACAAAGAAAGAAAGAAATTCGGGGAGAGAGTGTTTGACGCACAGTTGTACTAATAATGAGAAGAAAGAAGCATTGGCCAAATTTCTCGTCAGCGCCGCGGCCGCCGCGCATTATGCATGGGAAAATTTCTAGAGCAGCAGCAGCTGTAACACAAAAACAAGGAAGCGATTGAGAAAATGAAACGCTGCAGCAGCGTTCGTTCTATGCATTTTGCCCGCCAGCTTTCTATAGGAAAAAAACTCACCGCGGCATAATTAATATTGCGTATGCTAAAATTCGTTGATTTCGGTGTTGCGCACCCAAGTGTGTTGCGCAACACACGCACACACCAGCTGCTTTTACATAAAAATTCAATGCGCGATCCGAGAGCGTCTGGAGGCCCTGTATCCAATTTAACCAGCACAAGGGTTTAGGGGGAAGATGTTTCCAAGGTCGGCAGAGGTCGTTCTTCTCTCCGATCCTTCGGCAGGTGGAATAATCTCCTTCTCATGAGGAGCAAAAACCACTTTTTAAATCAACGTCCGACAGCAACACGGACGCACCTTTTTATGATCAAGGCAATTATTTCAGCCCGCATTGCTTTGTTTTATTAAGGGTTATTTTATTTTCGGTTTAATTCTAAAGCATGACGTAATTTCTTTCGGTGACTTAGCATAATTGTCGTTGCAAAATTGAAAGTGATAAAGTCAGGCCCATAAATGCCACGCAAGTTTTTGTGTCAGGCTCGAAGAACAGCCACGACTACGAGAGACAATTTTTCAGACACTAATATAGAGGTGGATTATGATGCGTGCGCTCGAAAAAGAGTTCAGGAGTCAAATTCACGTGAGAGAGTCGATTTACATTTTTCTACGGTTGCTTTGTGTGTGGTCAAGAGGTCTTTGGCGAAGTGAAAGCTATTTGCTAGTTGAGCTATCGGTTCACATTTTGTTGCGAAAGTAATCGGTGGAAATGGCAAGCATTTAGCAGCTACGGTTAAAAACTAATCACGCACTGAAGAACATTTTGGAGGTGTTGAAATTGGTTATAAAAGTAGATTTCATTAGCGAAATATGTAGTTAAATAGAAAGTAGAAATGTTGAATTTACAGGGGAAAAGGGGTTGAAGGGTTGGCACCCTTAAACTGCTTTGGCTGTCTAGGGGAACTTGAGACTAGTCTAACAGTGTGTGGTTTTTGAAAATCCGATCGTTAGAAGCTGAGATTTGGGCGTGCAAACATTTTTTGAAACCCCGAAAAAGCCCCAATTTTTATTAAAAAAAAAATAGGGCCAAATAACGTCGTCACTCCACATTTTAAATAATCTTTTTTTATTCTTACGCTCTACAGGAAGGCGGTATCAAAATTTAAAAAATAATAATATTCGTTTTAAAATTTAAATTCAATTTCGAAAGCTCGATTTTAGTGACCTTGACCTTTGACCTACTACTTTTGAGGTCAGCAGGAGAGTTGATTCTCTTAACGATCAGACATGTCCAACGGTGTTAAGATTTTTGCTCTAAATCGACCGATTTTGATAAAACTAAAGATTCCGAAATTTGAAATAAAAAAGCGCCAGAAAATGTTGGAAATTTAAGTTTTTCGGTCAAATAGGGCCTAGTTTCAGTAAAAAATCCGGAGCCATATATGTATCTTTCTCATTTATAGGCTCAAATTAATTTTAAAAATAATTTGTGCTACTCTCCCAGTAGGACGAAAATTAAATTATAAAAATGTGACGCATTAAAAATGCAAAAAAAATTCGCAGAGACGAAGAAAATTTAATTTAAAATTATATAACCAGCGAAATTTCTGTGTAAGCAAGGTGGGGGAAAAGAATTATACCATTTTGGAGAGGAAGGTGTTAATTTTTCAATTTGGGGAGTGTGCCTTATTATTTCTTATTGAACATAGAAAAACATTAGCATAACTCCTAAACGAGGTAGGTGGTGGTGATCTCACCAGTTTTTTCCCAACCAAATTTATGTGTAAACAATATCGTGTATTAAAAAACCTGCTTGAATTTGTTTGGCAGGCGGGAGCTGAGCGTTGCGTTCCGCAGCAGCACCAGCAGCAGCAGCAGCAGCAGCGTAAAAGCCGGCTGACGAGGAGAACGCTGCCCAGAGAGGCAGAAGCGATGGCGACCTCCGGAGGCAGCAACAGCCACATCGCCAGCTTCTACAAAGATCGCAGCGTGCTCATCACCGGGGCCACCGGCTTCATGGGCAAGGTGCTGTCCGAGAAGCTGCTGCGCTCGTGTCCCGACATCAAGAACCTGTACCTGCTGATGCGGCCCAAGAGGGGCCAGGATGTGCGCACCAGACTCGTCGAACTGCTCAATGCTCAGGTAATTATAGTGGCAATAATTCCGTTTAATTGCGGGGAAAGCGCAAACTGCAGTGTATATATGTAAATAATTTTACCGTGTGTCTTTCGGCGTGAGGAATGTATACAGACGAGCACGAGTTTTACGAGCACTTTCTGCAATTATTCTATCTTTCACGTCCTTATTTTTTTATTATTTATTGTGTGTAAATACAAATCTCGTTCCTGAGTGCCCTGACAGCTTCCAAAGGGTTATATTGCACATGTTTTGAAAGCCCTGGTACAATTTGAACCAATACAGATCCCGTCAGGCGTCGTTAAATCGGCTACGTATATATGGGAATTTAATAAGATCGATCCCTCCAGGGTAAAATGGTCTCAGGGATTACCCCTAGCTTGTTCCGAGGGTACAAAATATATACCGATCATGTGGTTTTGATTTTCTTAAAATTCAGCTGAACTTAAATTATTTTTTTAATTTACCTTCCGACCCCAGAAATTAATTTTTTTTTACCCTGAAAATTTCTTTTATGGCAGCATTTTATTCCACACTTAAAAAATCCCCTGCAAATTTTGCGATCTTCAAATTTTAAAATTAAACTAAAAAATTACACTAAAACTTAAATAAAAAATCGCTGCTACAAACGTTTTTAGCTTTCTTTTGGCTCAAAGTTTGATATATTCTAGCTTCGTGAAAACTTATAGAGATAATCGCAATTTTTAAGTTCCAAGAATTCCCAGATTTCACCGTGATTTTCCGGAAAATGGCCCCACATTTTACCGTTAAACTTGGTTATTTTGGCCCAACTATACCACCGCTTAACAACAAGCATCAAAATGTTTTGATTGAGGAATGTTTTTAGAGGATTTAAAAAATTGCGAAAATTAAGTTTTTCATTAAATATTTTTCAATTTCGTTAAATGCAGGTTTATAGCCAGTTATATTTAAATAAAATATAAACGACTCTCTTTTATTCAAGTATTTTTCAGGGCTAAGATTTAAATGGTCTATTTTTCTGACAAACCAAATTTGATTTATTTTAATAAAAAAATTAATAAATAAATTGACATAAAATATCTATTTTGAAATTTCAGATTTTCGACGGCTTGCGACGGGAGCGTCCAGAGGCGTTGTCCAAGTTGATCGTGGTTGCCGGCGACATCACGCAGCCCGAGTTGGGCATCTCCGCAGCGGACCAGCAGCTGCTGACGGAAAACGTGTCCGTGGTTTTCCACTCGGCGGCCACGGTCAAGTTCGACGAGGCGCTGAGACTGTCCGTCGCCATGAACATCCTGGGCACGAAGCGGCTGGTCGAGCTGTGCCACAAGATGTCCAAACTGGAGGCATTGGTGCACGTCAGCACCGCCTACTGCAACTGCGACCGCGACGAGGTCAAGGAGGAGGTGTACCCGCCGCCCGCCGAGCCGGACAAGATCATCCAGTGCGTCGAGTGGCTGGACGAGGACGTCATCAACTCCATCACGCCCAAGTGAGTATAGATACAAGAAGTGTCTTCTTTGAAGTTTCGTTTGTACGTTCGACAATTGCGGCACTCTTCACTCCATATATCGCGAAGGCAATCCTCTCCACATGCGTGCCTGAGTGCACTTTTATTACTTTTTTAATCAATTTTCTAGAATGAAACGTTAAAAAGAAATAAGGAAGAAAAAAAGGTTACCGTTTTTCAAAGGCGCATTTTTGGTAATTTTTTCGGCTTTGATTGCCAGAAAATCATATAACGTTTGTTAAAAATTGTTACTAATTTGCAACAATATAAAATTCACAAGCGATTTTTGGGTATTTCCGTACAAACCTAAAAATCCCACTTCTTCTGTAGAAAGAAATAATTTGTTTGAAATTTTTTAAAAAATCGTAGTAATTCGAAAAATGGTCCAATTTTGAAAAACGGAACACGGGTGGGTGTGCCCTACTGAGAAGCATCGACTGGTGCTAGAATCACCGCCGTCCGGCCCACGGGGCCCCGGCTAGGCCCCAAAAACCAAAACTTTGAAATGTCACAAACAAAGTTTTTGGACATTTAAAAATTAATAACTCGGCTCCTATGGAACGTAGAGCGCAAAACTAATGTTCATTAGACTTGCCGTAAAATTCTGCATCAAATAAACTAAAAGGCGGCCTCCCGTCCGCCCCCGCCACCTCCAAGGCCCCCGAAATCTGCTTAAAAAGACACATTTTATTCTAATTATTTTTAAATTCACCTATGGAAGGTAATTTTGACTGATTCACACTTCATTTCGCATCAAAAGGCATCGATTGCTCGGGCTTTGGGCCAAAATTCACGTTTTTTGCGATTTTTTTACCAGGGAAGAATTTTGGTCGCGGGGGTCCATTTGAAAATTGCGTCTATACGCTAATAACGCTGCCAGCGGCTTCTCTTAACTCGAAAATACTCGCCATGGCACGCGTATTAGCATGGAAAGGAAGGAATTTGTTTAAACTAAATCGCGTCGCACTCGGGAGGCCTTCTAAAAATATAAAATTTAAAAAAATAAGAAAAACAATTGGATTTTTCTGGACATAATTGAATAAATCGATAAAATCAAGGCTACCCTGACGCCAGGGTACAATTATTTATCCATCCTGATGGTCTCATATGACCTCAGGGGTGCACCCCAGTATATTTTTCGAGTTTCGTGGGAAAAATCAACTGATCGTGCAGTTTTTTTCTTCATTCTGCTGATTGTAAATTTAAAAAAAAATACCCTTTTTGTAATTCAAACAATTAAAGTTTCACCATCATGAAAGCTAAAATAAATCCCGTTTTTGCTAAAATTAAAATATTAATTGAATTTAATTTGCTTGTTTCAGGCTGATCGGCAGTCGTCCCAACACGTACACCTTCACAAAAGCGCTGGCCGAACACATCCTGGTGCAACACAGCGGCAGCCTGCCGGTGGCCATCGTGCGGCCGTCGATCGTGACCGCCGCCTGGAAGGAGCCCATCCCCGGCTGGGTGGACAACTTGAACGGACCGACAGGAATGATCGCCGGCGCCGGCAAGGGCATCCTGCGAACCATCCTCTGCTACCGCGACCTCGTCGCCGACCTTGTTCCTGTCGACATCTGCATCAACCTCATGATTTCGGTCGCCTGGCACACGGCCGTCAACAGGCCGAAAGACATGCTCGTCTACAACTGCACCTCAGGTATGATTTTTTTATTTTTAATTTACGAAATGTTCACGGCTTAATTGGAACTTGGAAGACAAAATTAGCGTTGACTCTAAAATCAGTATTTAATTAAAAATTTTGACAGTTGTTTTTACTGGTTTTACGGGACAATTTTTGGGAATTTTTTGAGACCTAATTAGTGTCTTATCTCCTGCGTGTGGTGCAATTTAAAAAATATAAGGCATTCTTTGGATTCCTCTCGTCAGTGCTCATTTTGGTCTCTTAATTAAAAATTTCGACACAAGCACCTAGGGGTTTGGAATTTTTAAAATGTGCTTTAATGTTGTCCTATGACATGAGTGAACCTTTGATGAAGCTTCAGAATACTCTTTTTTGTTTTTGAGAAATTCCGCTTCGATTTTTCGACTTATTCGCTGTTTTGCAAATTTTGAAAATTCCAAATCTCGAGTTCTAACCATCAGAATTCCAAAAACTGCCCACCGTTAGACTCGTCTTGACCTCTCCTAGCCAGCCAAAGTGGTTTTGGGGTGCTTATCCTCTACCCCCAAATTTTACAACCCCCTGAAAACACTTAAATTTTGATTTTTTGCATTTAATTTTGCACAACACATGCTGCTTTAATTTGGATATGATAGTAAATTAAAAAAACAATTATTACAGGCTCCCTCAACCCGATCAAGTGGCACCAGGTGGAAAGAATGGGCTACGACTTCCTGCACAAACACCCTTTTAGCGACGTCATTTGGTATCCAAGTGGATCTTTCAAGTCTAACAGGATGGTCAACAACTTGAGCGTTTTGGCGTTCCACATGGCACCTGCACTCGTCCTCGACACAATCGCCAGGCTCTCTGGCAAGAAACCTATGTACGCAAACCGACCAACACCCCTTAAGAAAAAATTTAACAAAAATTTTTCTTTTCGGCAGAATGATGAGAGTGCAGCAGAAGCTTTCGCGAGCTGTTTCGTGCCTTGAGTTCTTCACGACGCATGAGTGGCGTTTCACGAGCCACAACGTGACGCAGCTAGCCGGCAAACTCAGCCCCGTGGACCAGCAGCTCTTCGACTTCGACATCAGAGGGGTCGATTGGGCGATTTACATGGAGCAGTACGTCTTAGGCACCCGGCGCTTCATCCTCAAAGAGGACAACAGCACCTTCCCTGCTGCGCACAGACATCTCAGAAAGTAAGTAGATTAATAATTATTTTTCCTTTTAATCAGGGTTCGAAAAAATCCAAATTTTCCCGGAAAAAACACTGCATTGCAAAAAAACTGTTTTTTGTGGGGTTTTTCTGCAATTTTATTGAAGATAAAAAATTCTCACGATGAATGACCAAAAATAGAGATTTTTACAAAGAGTTTAAAGACAAATAATTTTAACACTGATCGTAATTTTCCAAAATCTCCGACATTTTTGGCGCGAAATGTGATCTTTCAGGGGTTAAAATGCGGAAAACGCAAAACTGGGGAATTTTCCAGCTGTTTTTTGCAAAAATAAACTGGTGCATTGCGAAATTGGCGAATCCTTCTTTAAATAGCAATAATAAAACGCGATCTTTACTTGCAAAATCAATTTTTATCACATTTTTTGCTAAATTAATGAGAAACTCAATTCTGTGCTTTTTTCCTCGTATATTCAACTCTCTATTTCAAAAATAAAATAACCTAACTGTATTCTTGTGTTTTTCAGAATGTGGTGGTTGCACCAATTGACGCAATTGCTGTCTTTGGCTGTGGTGTGGCGCGTGGTGATGCTGCGCTCGTCTTCCGCGAGACGCATCTGGTACGCGTTGATGAACGCCTTGCTGCAGATCGTCCGCGCGACGCCTCTCGCCCGTCTCATGCCGTGAAAAAGTGTCGAGAAAATTTAAAAACAAGACAATTAAAGCCGTCGGTGGTGAAACACGGACTCGGGAGTGTACGAGCGAGGTCAAATTCTTATTTATTCTTAGCAAAAGCAGCGGCAACTCTTTTGGAAAAGAGTTGCGAGCTTATCAGAAATATTCACACTTAGAACTTTTATTACTCGCGCGCCAGGCGATATGTTGGAAACTTGGAAAGCACAAACTCGAGCCATAGATGGGAGTCCCCCCTCAAATGTCTTCTACAGTGTTCATATTACAGAGCGAAAATAATGTCAATTTGTACCCTCAGACGACTGTTCCCCGACTTGCCAATTCTATTAACTTCCAAGAAAGTGCAGAGAATTGTTAGAAGAGGTTTGTGCGATACCTTTTTGTATATTACTCAATAAAATATAGCCCATTATGATTAACAAATAACCCAGAGTAACAGTTTTATTTTCATTAATAGTTAGAGATCATAAAATATATATATACATGTATAAGTTACAGAGCTTCGTAAGATTCTTCGTTCGGACTGGGGCCGGCAGTGCCGTTTAAAAATTCCTCGAGTTCGTCGCGCTCCTTTCGCTGCTTCTTCTTCTTCTCTTTGCTTTTCTTCTTCTCGCCTTTCTCCTTCTAAAATTGATGCGTCATTCAAAGCACACGTCAATAGAATAATAAAAATTGTACCTTCTCTTTACTCTTCTTGGGTTTTTCCACCTTCTCCGCCTTGAGAGAAACAGGGGAATTGGCTTCAGGCGTGTCGTCGGCCTCCTCCCGCCCCTCCGGACTGCTCCTCCGCGCCTTTCCCGGAATCAACCAGTCTTCTCTGATGTCTATCTTGCCAGGCGGCATTTGAAATTCATCATTTTCCTCGCAATCTTTCACTTCCGGCAAACGCAGGTCCTCGGAACTACTCTCTGGACGTGTGCCGAAATCCTCTTCTTCGTCAATGTCGTCCTGGAAGCCGGCAACTAGCGGGTTTCCACCAACTACTTCAGCCTCACTACGGAATAAAAATTATTTTCATTTCATTAATTAAATTTTTAATTTGCTACACGATTTAGTGTATTTATAAAGTGGCAAAAGGGGCGGCGGCGTTGGAAAAATCGCGAAAAGTGGCTTCTGGACCGATCCTGCTACCCTGAAAAAGGTCGTCAGGGTATGACAGCTGGTAGGGCTCGTCGAGACCTTTCATTCAAGACCTTGTGACTTAAAATTCATCAACGCGTCTAATTTTAAAAAATAAAACAATAATTATCACCTGTGCATTTCGTATGGCTAAAGCGATAAAACCGAAAATCATTCGATTCGACTTGCTAATCATTGAAATCCAAACATTTAAAAAAAAATTTCTCAAATCACCTGTCAGATTCTTCAACGCCTCCTTTTAAGTTAGCAGGCGCCGCGGCAGAAGTGGCGTCCAGGTCGTCCAGGAAGCTGTTGTCCAAAACAGCTCCGTCCGGAACAAATTCCTCAACGCTGGAAACGGTCCCGATTGCCGCAGTCGCAGCTGTCTCGATCTTTGAAACTGCAGCCACGCTGCTGGCTTTTTTGACCGGCGGGACCACTGCTTCCGGAATGGGCTGCGTGTTCAGCGGCTGAGGAGCCGCGCCGACCACTCCTGCAGCCTCCGCTTGCAGTCTCCTCTGGGCATTCAGCTTTTCACTGAACCTTAAAAAACAAATAAATGGAAGGCCTGGGTTTGTTTCACATGCTTTAATTTTTGCCTTTCATGAAAGAATTAATCTTTGGAAAATCGCAAGATGTGGATGGAAATACATAAAAAGAAAAAAAAAACACTTCAACAATTAAGCTCCTAATTTTTTAGGTTTAAAATTCTGCATCAATTTTTATGGATGATTAAATGACAAGAAACCTGTCAAATTTCCTCTGAACCGTCTAAAAATATCCTCATTTTCATAAACAAAATTTCGAGCAAATAATTACCTGTCATAGCTGTTGTCGAGGTTTGTTTCCTGGTAAAGGTCGAGCTCGTGCAGCGTGAGTTGAGTTTCACGCTCGTTCGTGTTCAACTGCTGGAGCAAACTCTCTTTCTGCAGTTGTAAAAAGGGAATGTTGAGGAATTTGTGGAGGTATCGCAGCCCGAATCCGTTGCGCATGGAAGCCTCGGCGCACCGGACAGGAGCCACGCGCTCCTGCATCTCGGCGAAACCGGCGACCACCTCCACGGCCACGGTCCGGTGATGCTGCATGTCGCATCTGAAGAGAAATAAATTACAAAATGACCCGGGATTTTTATTTTTAATTCACCTGTTTGATAGAATAAGTACAGGAATGTGTCCAGGCACTCTTGGAAGCTCACGCTGGACGTAATCAAAGGTCCAGGCTTTGGTCATGTCGAGCACGAATAAAACGCCGTTGGTCCCTTTGTAAACGTCGACGAACTCAGCGTCAAGGGCGACTCCTTCAGGGGCTGCGCTTTCATCACAACTGAGCTTCAGGCCTTCCGGAGGAGGACGCTTCCGTCCACGGTCGACAACGTCCCACACCTCGACCTGGAGATTTTATTTATTTCTTTAGAAATGTTATTCTCAGATGTTTAAAAATAAATTTTTTGCTTCTTATCATTTTAAAATACCTTTACGACGTCGTCTGTCGCTTTATAACTCCACTGGATGTCAGCGACAGCTATCTCTTCGCTGGCTTCATAATCCTCTTTAAAAGCTTTTCCTTGCAGTCTCAACCAGAGACAGGTTTTGCCAACGCCCCGATCCCCACGTATTACGATTTTCACTGTGAAATAAATTTAAAATACATACATTGCAATCAAAGAAGGGGATAAAATTATTACTGTTATATTGAACTCCTTTGGAGAACTTTTTCTGCAAGGAAGATGCCATGGGGGTGACTCCATTATTCCCTGCTGCGGCCTCCACCTTGGGGCCACTGCCCGTGGTCAACCTCTTCAGAGCCGAAAACATGACGTGTTCTGAGGATAATTTTTAGTGCACCCCTACGCACCAGCTCTCCCTAAACACGGACATAAAGGGGAAATTGATGCTAAAATTCATAACAAACACAAATTTTCATAAATCAATCGTGAATGAATTAAGAATTATAAATAGGAAGAGAATGAGGTGTTTTTGTTACCCTTTACAAATAATCCTTTCGCCTGTATTCGTTGGTGTGATCACGAGACGGGATCATCATCTGGCGTTCTGCTGAAGTGGAAAGTCGTGGAGAACACAGCAGCGCCTTTGTTCTGTTGGCTAACTAATAATGGGATCATCGTACTTTCTATGAATGGGGTTTGCGTTAAGCCAATGGCCCGAATCGCGAATCTCATAATGAATGGAATTTTTGTATGAACATACTTTCAAACCAAAAATACAAAACTTAAAATAAATTAAATAAATCATTTGGAAGCCTAAATTAATTCTTAATATAACTTTTGGCAAAATTCTCCACATTTTTCAGCCTTTATTGGGAAAGGAGGCGTGCGCGCTTAAAGTACCGCAATTTTCGACAGTGTTGCCAACTGAATTTTGTAGTAAAACAGAAGCTGCGTGTTGACAAAAATCGCAGTGAAGCTAAAATCGCTAAAATATTAGGTTGAAAGTTGTCATAAGATTCGTTTCCGCTTTTTGCGGTGTCAACTGACATGAATATAAAGTTCTTCAGTTCACTCCGCATCCTTTCTGCATCTGCACAGCAATAAGCGCCAGACTGGAAGAGGAAAAAATATTATCTGAATATTGTATGTGAGTTTTTTACTTGCACAATCTTATCAATGGACAAACAAGCTATAATATTTTTTGTAATAATTTAATTTTCAGACTGAATCAATGGAGAGCCCGGCGCCAACAGCCGCAATCCTCGTCATCGGCGACGAAATCCTCAAAGGCCATACCCAGGACACAAACTCTTCATTTGCAGCGAAAATCTTCTACAGTCTCGGTATAAAGGTTGGCAGGATCATTGCCATCAGCGATAACAAGGAGGAAATTGCGGAGGAGCTGCGGAATTTGACGTCGAAGAACACATTCGTTGTGACCTCAGGTGGGGTCGGTCCGACTCACGATGACATCACATACGAAGCAGTGGCCGCTGCGTTCGACCTGCCTTTGGTCTTCAACACGGAATTGGCCAAAATCGTCGAGTCTTTCTACGGAGTGAATGACACTAATATCGAAAAGAACCCTGCCATGAAAATGGCGCATATTCCAGAAGAGCATGAATTGTTTTATTCCAAGAAAATGAAGAAGAGTCCTGAGTGGGCCACCATTTTTCCCATGGTCAAAGTGAGGAACGTCTATGTCCTGCCTGGCTTGCCGAAATGTTTTGAAGCTTGTCTGACCGTAATTTGATTACCTTGTTTCTTGATAGAAATATTTTATTTTTTAATTCAGGGTTTGCAACACTGCTTCCCGTCTGCCCTCGGCTCGCACTTCATGGACTTTTTATTCCTATCAGTCGAAGAGAGTTTAATCGCTCAGATTTTGGAAGACACCATCAAGAAATTTAAAGTATTAAATTAATATTAATTATAAAAAAAATTGTAATAATATTTTGCAGGTTGTAATCGGGTGCTATCCAATTTTGTACAATGAACGCTATCAAACCAAACTGACCGTGGAGGCTGGCACCCTGGCCAAACTGCGCGAGGCGCTGGAACACCTGGAAGCGGCCGTGCCTGCCAATTCTCTAGTCGAACTGGACCCAACTTCATTGGCGTTGCAAAAACTGCAGTATTTGAATAGCCATGACGGAGCGAAAACCGCCTTTGACGTTTTCAAGACGTGCCATACGAAATACCCTGATGCCGAAATCGTCGTCAGCTTCAACGGAGGCAAGGACTGCACTCTCCTCCTCCACTTATACCATCTATATTTGAAGTAAGATAATTACTGTCTTTTTAAATTGGTGTAATTAATTAATCAATTTGTAAAAAGGTCTGTCGGCAAGGCAGGAGCTAAAGTGAAGGCTCTTTACATCAAGAACCACGAAACCTTCAGCGAGGTCGAAGAGTTTGTTGCAAAGGCTGTGGTTCATTATAATTTGGAACTTATTGAATACCATGATCATATCAAGGCAGGCGTGGGAAAACTCATGTCGGACCATCCCAACGTAAGTCTATAAATATATATTTTCTGTAGGGGTCTCAGCCGCGAGATTCAAGGCGGCGGCTGGCCATTTTCCCCCACTGGCAAAGTTTGATAATGCTTGAGGGCCTGAGAAGGACCGGAAAATATTTTATCTCCTGCACAATTTATTTTTTTACCCTTTTCGCTTGTTGTGACCCAAAATTTTCCGGCTAGCTAAGACCTCTAATTTACTAATTATACAATTTTCATCCATACAAATTAATTTATTTGGTCAGGTTGGTGTCGTGCTGATGGGAAACCGACGAACTGATCCGTACTCGGCCAAGCTGAACACTTTCACCATGACCGACAAGGGCTGGCCGCAAGTTATGAGGGTTTTCCCGATTCTCGACTGGAGCTACGCCGACGTTTGGCAGGCTATCATGTTGCTTGGGGTGGACTACTGTTCGCTCTACGACCAGGGATATTCCTCCCTGGGAGACCCGCACAACACCGTTCCTAATCCCGCCCTCAGCTATCAGGACGATTCTGGAAATGTCAAATTCAGGCCGGCACATTCGCTTTTGAACGGCACCGAAGAACGAGCTGGCCGAACCAACTAGGCTCGCTTTACGTTGAATAATTATTTAAATTGCACTAATTTTAAATAACACAAGTTATCAGATATTTAAGAATATTGTTACTGAGGGACCTTAAGATTTTTTCGCTTTAATTCACCATGCAGTTTGCGAAAGCTTCTTTGTGCTCAAAGCCGCCTATAGATGGATTTTAATGCGTGCACTTCTACTGCGATTTAAAACTCAATCCCGCCTCTATATTCTTCCCCTTATTTTTCTTTTAAAACTGTTGATGTGTTTAAAACAAAAATCAGTCGGGCCAATCGCCGTAAAATCGTCTGCAATATAATTTTGTTAATTTGTTTTTCTCGTTTCTGCTGCGATTGGTTGAACCGATTTGTATTTTCAGCACGTCTAAAGAAGTCATTTTAGGTGAAGATAATACACAGTGTCTGAAATAACAGCGGGAAAGCATTAAAATATAAATTACCCGCACTTGCCATTCACTGTCGGCTTCGCAACTTGTGAATACTGCATTAAATTTCGTTTTACTATATTGAAGGTATTTAAATAAAAATTAATATAATAGCGATAGTGACCCACAGACCTAGTCTAAATAAATAGCTAAAATACACCTAAACGCAAATTATTTTCGTCACATGCAAATCTACAGGAAATGAATACTAGGAAAAATTGCAGCAATAAATTGCACATGTTGTGAATTAGGAAAAAATGATTATTTTATATAAAATTTCCTTATAATCTATAAATTCGAAATTCATTTCAAGTGTTTGCGGCTTGGCCGCGTCATGAAACGTTACCAGCAATCTCCGCTGCCGCAGTTAAATAACATTTCATGACAAGGCATGTTTCACTGCGATGGTGGTGTAATGGTGAGCATAGTTGCCTTCCAAGCAGTTGATCCGGGTTCGATTCCCGGCCATCGCACTTTTTGCCCTTTCCTAATACACGATAAAGTTAAATTATTGCCAAAATGTGTCTCATACGCACGTAGAAACAATATGAGCGATATTGTACAGTTATGTTTTCTTTTACGGTTAGTTTTGAATTAGAAAATACAGGTTTCACCTTTTTTACCTCCTTAAAAAATGAGTTGAACTTGGAAATAAAATCAATATCTCTCTGATTTCGATCATGTTTGATGAAAATTTAAAGGTGCAGGCTTAGGATATTCTCATTTTTAAGGCTGAGATTTATTTGAGCATAACTTTGATACTAAAAATTTAAAATAATGGACTTAATTTTGATGTCTCTTCATTGTTTGGAGTTAATACCAATTTTCCCTCTTTATAAGCAGAAAAATTGCGATCTTCCGCTTTTATACTATTTTTTGTTACAGCCTATGAATATCAAATCCGAAAAGCTATTATTGAAGTAAAACTGTTTTGACTGAAACAAACGGAAAATGGGTTTTAGCTGAAAATTTTTCAAATGGAATCTATTAAAATTAAGCCAATTTTAGAGCGTTGAGAATTTAATACAAATAATTTTTCACAGCCTTCTAGAAGTTGCTGTGCTAATTTACTATTTTAAAAGATTGATTTATTGTTAAAAAAAATACGCTGTTTTATTGAATACGAAAAATTGGTACTTTATTACAAATTTTCTGGTATATTATACAAGTATATAAATATCTGGAACAAGAGAAAAATTATAAAACAGTAATCATAGATCATTCCATATTCTTTTAATTGCACAACTTCCCAATCAAAACGGAATTAAGCTGGCTTTCAGTAACAAGATTTGTGCTAATAATCCTTTAGTGTATAAATTAATTCGAAATTATAAGTCTATTTCATAAATCAAATGTATACAATTTTTAATTTTAGCAAGACTAGCGTAAAGCACAGGCAGAAAATAATATTTTTAAGTAAATCATCGAAGGGCGACGGAGAACACAAAAAATACTGTGCAGTTCTGGTTATTACTCCGGCGGCTTCTTGTGGGTTCCCCAGCCATGGAAGCATTTGGTGAAGCGTCTCGACTCCTTGTTCTTCAAAGTGAGGAACAGTTTCCTTGGAATTTCTGGCTGCTTCACTCGCATGTGTTGAATGTAGACCTTGAAGGCAAAATGGAAAGATTATTTCAAATTTTAAATTTTTGTTGGTGCTCACTTGCGCAGATTTGTAGGCAAGCTTGATCTCCACTTCACTACACTTGGCTCCGAGCCACAAAAACACTTGATCTCCATTGTCCAAAATCATTATGTCGTCATCAGCAAGATCGTCCTGGTGAGTGTAAAGAATTAATTAAAAAGTTAGATGTTTGTTCGTAATTTATAGAACAAACCTGGCAAAAATCTGAGCACTTTTCGGACACGCTGAAGTATCCTCTTTCGTTAGAACACCGGAACAGTCTTGTGTATTTGAGGAATTCGGCATTGTTTTCGTAAGGTTTCTTGCCGCCAAGTCCTACCCAGAAAAAGTTGTCAGGCTCCTCACCTTCGTTTAGAATTTGCAAGCTGTACTTCTCCTGCGAAATTAATTTTATTCGGCAATTTAATAATTGTTACATTAATGAAATAGAAACTTACAATGTCATACATTCCGCGAGCAATTTCTTCAACAAGCCTCGCCTCTTCTGGATCGGATTTGGAGCCGATCCATACGTAAATGATTCCGTTTGAGTCTTCTTGGTCGAATGGCACTTTCAGAATGTAGCTAGAAATTAATTAATTAAATATTAACGAGATTTTCCTTCTGAAAATTTAATACGCATTTTTAAAAATTGGTATTTTTATATTTTAATTTTTCAGGACATTTAAAAACTTCTCCTTTAAGGAAAAAACCGAATTTGCTTTGAGGAGAATGTCCAGCAATATTTTTTTTTATCAGTTTGGCTGATCAAAAGGAATACAAAACACAAATAATTACCAAAAGACAGAGTTGAGAGAGGTGGCGTCTGGTTTGATCTGGATGCACCTGGTGCAGAGAATGCTTCCGTTGGAGCGCAGCTGGAAAAATTCGACCGGCGCCGACTGCTGCTGCGGTTGCTGCTGCTGCAGACTGTCGTCCAGAGAAACGTCCCCTTCGGTCAGCTGGGGCTTCACCTTCCTCCTCTTGCCAGTGTGGATGACAAACTTCCTGCGGAAGTGCGACAAGAACTTGGGATTCTCCTGCTGCTGATGAGTTCGAACCACTTCCAGTTTCTCACCAAAGAGAGCCTTGAATTTTTTCTGCAAGCTGAATATTTTTATAAGGATTAGAAAATGTTTTTCTATGTGTCTGTTTTACTTAAGCGCTGGAAAATTAATTCGCTTTCTTAAAAGAAGAATTTAATTTACTAACCTGAAGGTGAACGTGAGCCATCCCATGTTTCCAGCGTCTCTCCCCTGCCAGAAGTAAACAATGCACTGAAAGTCGTCTTCAAGAGGCTCGTCAGGGTTTTCCTCCTCTCCCTCAGGCACGTCCAAAGGCACCCAATACCTGCACAAGAACACGTAGCAGTCTTGACTGTAGAAATGGCCTGGAACGAGATAAAAACAAAGTCAGAAAATTATTTCAAACCTAAATTAAGATACAAACCTAGCTCTTCGTCCGGGAGTCGAACGAACTTCCTGCCCTCCAGGACGAAAGGCTCCATGGCCTCCAGGTCCTCGTTCCACTCCTCCATCAGCTGTTGGGCCTCTTCCAGGTTCATCGGCGTCTGTCGGGGCAGGAAGAGTGCCGTCAGGTCTGACTTTGTTTCTTGCTTCCTCGCCCATTTGACCAAATCCGCGCCTGTGCGCTGCACCGACTCAGCAGTGCGCGTGAAATCCACCGCGATCACTTCGTCCCAGCCAGTGAATTTCAGTTTAAACATCTGGAAATATTGAATTTAAAAATAAATGCTTGAGTTGAGTGTCGATTAACTCACCTGAGACTCAGTGCCTTCTTGCACGCGGGAAATCATGGCATGCTCAGGGCGATCGATCATGGTGAACAGCTCCGAGGAAAGTTTTACTGCTGCAGCTCTCACCAGGCGTGTCGATTTCTTTCCAAACCTGGACACATTGGTTAAAAGATGAATTTAAATTATTTTGGCATCATTTTTAATTTAAAAACCGTATAAAACGATATACGAGTTATTTTATAAATTAAATTTCTAATAATTTTGACTTTCAGGGTCAGGTATTAAAGGTTATAACTATCCCTAGTTCTTCAGAAACAAAATTTGTGGTGGAAGGGGAAAATATCACGTAGAAAAATAATTACCAAACGAAGACGTCGAGGAAACAGTCCAAAATGTACACATTCTTGCTGTTGAGCAGCGTGTTAACAAGCTTCTGGTGAGGAATTTCGACTTGCGGCAGTTCCAGGTAGCCCATGCCCAGACACACTTGGTACAGACGCGGCAGGGGCACGAAGAAATCGTCTGGTACGTGTTCCTGGTTGTGAGAAAATAATTGGGTGAATTTGAAGATTTAAAATTTTTAAACGTACCTCAGGCGGGTCTTCAGGAGCGAATCCGACTTCGTCGCCGAGGACCCTCCAAAACTCGCTGCTCTCGTCGCCAGGGCTTTCGTTGATGATCTCAGCCTTGTTCTTCCTCTCGTTTTTGTTGATCTTTTCAGCCAGCAGTCTATAAATGTAAAATTTATTTATTCTGTTTGGGATTTATTGTTTGATTCAACCTTGATTTTGACTTGAGCGTGTTTTTCGACTTCCTCCCCTGCCACAAGTAAATTTTTGTGCTGCAGTCGATCATGAAGACGAATCGCGGATCCAGCGCCTCCACCTCCAGAGTGACAGGCTCCAAGTGAATCGAAGAACCCGCTGGATGCACGCGGTACATACGGTTGACGAATACCTTTAACACAGGATCATGATTATGGCTGTGAATTTTCGACAGTCCACTTATTTTTACACATTTAAGAGTTTTGTTTATTTTTACAAAACATTAAGCCAAAATATGAAAGAAACTCCCTAATATGATTTAAACAAATTTGCAAAAGAGTTATAAATATGGCCTAAAAATCTCCCAACTCATAGCCTTTATTATGAACTCATTCTAGAAATAAAAATTCTTACATTTTCCTCGACAGTGTAAAATCCACTGGTTGTGCGGCCGCCCTCAATGTACGCAATATCACAGGTGAAGAGATACATGAATTCGTCAGACTCGTCTGCTTGCTCCTCTCGGATTGTGCGGCATTGTGCGCCCAAAAAGTTCCTCAAATTCACCGCGTGAATTGCAGCACACGCTCTTTTGTCCAGCTAGAATAAATTATTTAGTTATGAACGTGCAATTTAATGAGGAAAAATTTACCGTCGCTTTTGAGCCGATCCAAAAGTAAATATTCCAGTCCAAAGCGCCCTGCGGATTGAGGAAGGTTTGCAGCACGATGTAGCAGTCACCCTCGTAGAATTTGCCGTGCGCCACCTCCTCGATTTGGTTTGGAAGAAAATTTTCGATTTCCCAAACTGTCAAGCCAGGGTAGTGTCCTGTGTCCTCGTCAAAAAACTCTGAGTAGTCCAGCGGAGGCTTTTCCAAGGCTTCGTCCCACCGCTTTGGCCTGAAATTTAGTTTTATTTGCAATTCTGGACGCTCAAACAGTTGATTAAGTAACCCTAATAATTCTTGGAGCCGTAAAAAGATGGTGCCAGGGTTTATATACAAATTTCAGGGATTTTTTGTGCATTCAACTCACTTGAGGGACTCGGCTTTTGTTTCCTCGGGTGATTTCTGCCTGTTCTTCTCTTTGGCAATGTCTTTCATTCCTTTCAAAATCTTGGCTTGGTCCTGATCAGCTTCCTCTTGCTGGTCTCTGCGTCCTCTCCTCAACCTCATTTTCCTTGCTATTGGATCCTTGACCGGAGCTAATTACCAGATTAATTTAAATAAATTTAATTTCAAGGCTATGTGAAATTTACTGGCACTTCCGTTGGACGCAGGGGACGGCGGGGCGGCGCCTGCCAACCTGAGCTGATGCTGCAGGCTGAAGTCGATGTTGTAAAACTCAATTCCGGCTCCGCGCTGCCCGACGGGGTTCATTTCTCCCGGCTTGGGTGGCATGATCAGGTCCGGATTGTTCCTCAGGTCCAGCTCCTCCAGCTCGGTCAGGTGCACCGCTTCTGGCAGGGTGACGAGCCGGTTGTTGGCCAAAATCAGCTTCTTCAGCGATCCGCAGCGGAACAGGCCCTCTGGGATCATCTCCAGCTTGTTGTTGGCGGCGGCGAACACCTCCAAGGCGCCGAGTTTGCCCATCCCTGAAGGAATTCCGTCAAAGTCTAGTTGGTTGTCGTTCACGTACAGCCGACGAAGGCAGTTGAGCTTGCACAGTGCCGCCGGCAGGGCTGTCAGCTTGTTGCGACACAGGTTCAGGTTCTCCAGCTTTTGCCACAACTCTGTAAAATGGAAAATCATGAATTCTGCGGCCAGGGAGTAGAGAAGTGGGCGGAGCAAACGACGAACAAGCAAAATGAAACATAATATTCTACAGATTAGAGCGGCATTTAGAAAAAATAAAACAAGACTTGCCAATAGACTGCTGAATTTCGGTCAGTTCGTTGTCGGCCAGGTTGAGTCTTTTCAGATTTGGCAGCGTGAACAGGGCGTCAGGCACTCTGGGCAAACTGTTTTGTGCGAGGTCGAGCTCGACCAGGCTGGTCAGCGAGTCCAGACTGGCCGGAATGTTGTTGAGCGTCCTCTGAGTGGCTCGCATGTGCAGAACGGCCAACGACTGCAACGAAGGCAGCTGCCTCAGCTGGAAATGGCCCAGAGGGTTGTGGCTCAGGATCAGGGTCTGCAAATTGGCGAGCCTCCTGGTCTGCGGCGGCAGGGTTTCCAGTTGGTTATGACTCAGGTCAAGGAAGAGCAGGTCGGTGAGGTGCATGAAGAGAGCGCTCGGCACGGCTGGTATGCTGTACATATCAGGAATGAAGATTGGAATTCATATATAGGCTTTTTTAATTAACCTGTTGTGGCTCAGGTTGAGGACCAAAAGAGACTTGGCACTCTCCATTCCACTAGGCACTTCTTTCAAATTGTTGTGACTCAGATCCAATGTGGTCAGTTCCTCGAGTTTAAAGAGCTCGGCAGGCACCCCAGAAGACTTCACTTTGTTCCTCCTCAAATTAAGGCTTCGTAGGCTGGACAAATCCGTCAACTCGCCATAAAGGCGGTCCAAATTGTTTCCCTTCATGGAGAGATTTTCCTTAAGGAAAAAAATATTATAAAATTTAGTTCGAGGGATTAGGAGAATTTGTATAATTATATTTACCAATTTGACAAGTTTGCCCATTTCTTCCGGCACAGAGGCTAAGTTGGTTTTGTCCAATTTGAGCCATTGGACACCAGTCATCAGTTTCACGGAGGTCGGAAATCTTCCATCCTATTTTGGCAATCACAAGAATTTTATTTTTTCAAAATATATGAATATTTTTTTTTGTTAGTTCTGGTGCAAGAAGTCAATTTTAAATAAATTTCAATTTCAATTCGTTCACATTACATTTTGGCACACACATTTCAATCATTTAAATTTTGTGCAGCGAAGCATAACGGCAAAACAACCTAAATCTTGACAAGTTAAAGAGACTAAAAGAGGCGTTGTTTCAGCCCAGGTGAATTTTGTATTCGGATTTTCCGTCTCGCCACGAATGTTTCAAGCTTCAAATTTTGCACGGTTATAAATTAGACCTTTAAAAATCGAAATTTTGCCTTCAATAAGCCAAAATTTACTTACGCTGAAGTCATTATTCGTAAAATCTACTCCTCGCACGAATGGCAACACTCCCGTGTTCGCCATTTTTCTCCCCGACTGACAAGTTTTGCGGCGGGAAGATTGAAGAAGGTAAACAAAGGCAGACCGAGAACCCGAAGCCAAGGGCCAAGGACTGCTCGGATTTCTTCAGTTTGCAGGAGCTGAAATTGGACCAAATTGTCGTAAATGACAATCCTTTGTATCTATTTTAATGAGGATTGATACTGCAAAATCCTGGAAAATCCTTGTTGCCAATGCTTAGGATTGAGTAGAAGCAAAAATTGACCTCTCTATGTAAGTAGAACTGTGCATTTTTAGAAAAGTTAGCATTGTTGAGGACTGTCTTCTTATTTGAAATCCTTTGTATTTTATTTCGCAACTAAGAGTTTCCCCAAAAAGTGTCATGCACTGTAATTGAAAAGATCTGGACGAGAGGAATCGAAATCTGCCAAAAAATGTGGTCAAGCGCTGTAAATTTTGGAGAAAAATTAAATTTTAACTGTAGCAAGGTCTTTTTGGACTAATGCAAAATGTTTTACAAATTGATCAACTGCTTATTACATCCAAAATTTCAAATAATTTTCATTATTTGTCGCCATGAATTGATCCACTTTAAAGGATTGCATTCTAATATAAATTAAATTCAAGGCAATAATTAAGGCTTTGAAAGACGTAGGAAAATAACACCTCTACCATCAATTTTTTTTTCAGATTAATTTAAACACTTAAAGATGTCAAGTCCACCAAACCCGAAGAAAGCGAAGGTTGTGAAAGTAATGAAGATGCCGAAAAAGCAGAAAATTGACCCTGGAGAAAAGTGCATCGTCAACAGCTGCAATTCCATGGGCAGCAATGAAGCTACTACAAAAATCAAACTTCCAGATGTCAATTCAATGTTTGTGCTTTTTGCTGCTTTAAATAATTGTGTTATTCTGATATCCAAATTAATTTCCAGGCGCAAGGAATGGCTCAAAATATGCGGTCGTGCAGATTTGATCAATTCAGCCGAATACCTGAAGTACTTCATTTGTGCTGAACACTTTAAAGCCGCAGATTTCACTGGGGCTACCCACGTGAAAGTGAGGCCCTCAGCCAAACCATCAGTTTTCAAAACTGTAAGAAGTGCTGCTAAATTAATTTGAACATAACTCATCGAGCGAATTTTTCTGTAATTTTCCAGCCTCCGTCATCAGTGAAGCCAATAAACCCGAACATTGCTTCTGTGAAAACTTATGGAAAGCAGCCAATTCTTCCCAAGGTAAAATTTTCATGAGAAAGACTGTGATTTTTTTTTAATTTAAACGATCAAATTTTTTCAAGCTGTCAATAATTATTAAAGATTCCAAATTCCCTTATCATGAGTTTGAGCAGTAAAAATTTAATTAAATTCCAGCCACCGGGACATGTGGCCGTTCCGAAACCTGCGGCCTCACCCCTGACAAAAACCTCAGCCCCGAACACTGGCCAACAATTTTTCCTGCTGACACCTTCTGAGCCAAACGCAGCCGGAGTGACATCCCTGATCCTCACTGCTGCCCAGCTGAAGCAGCAGCAGATCGTAGTGAATCCGTCGGCAAGCCCAACTTCCCCGAACGCCAGGATTTTGCCTCTTTTGAACCAGCCTGCGCCTGGACCTTCGAACTTGGACAAGGGGACTTTGGAGAGTCCGCCACCTGCGATTGATATTCCGCAGCCCAAGCCCAAGGCAAAGTCGCCACCAAGCAAGCCGAGCAAGATGATCATCTCTGTTCCAAAATCCCTGTACAAGGAGTACAAAGAAGGCCGTGTCACTCTCGAGCAGCTCACCAAATTATCCAAAAAGGTTTATTTTTGCATCATTATTTAATTCAATTTATTTAAATTAAATATTAATTTCAGCCTGTGAACAAAGACGACCTGGCGAAGATTCAACAGGTAATAATAATTGACTTTGTTTATAGATTTAAATTTAATTTTCTTCTCGTATTTCAGATTCAGAGTAAGGGGAAGATCATCAATCCGCCGAAAAGAGTGATCAGATCTACAGACTTGGTGTTGGACGAGGTTTCAAGCACCCTGGCCTCTGCGCCCGAGCCTGTTGCCATTACGAAAGCTCCACCTTTGTCCGAACCGCCACGACCTCCCAGACCCCTTCACCAGGTCGAAATGGACCTGAACACGCCCCAAATCAGCGCTCAGGTCCATCAGGTGGCTCCGAGACTGCCAATCAAAGCCAGAGGAGCTGCGTACAATTTGCAGAAGTGGGATCTCTTCATTCCAAAAACTTTCAGGTATTTTTGGGCACCTAAGGGTCAAATTGTACATAAATATTCTGAAAGCTCTCGACTTGGCTGTTCCAACGGTGAAGATTTTTCAAATCGAACAAATTCAGAGCCAATGGGCGTCAGAAAAGTTAGAATTGAATGATTTTAACTGCTCGATAGCTACCCTGACGCCAGGGTTTGATTCCTGGTCTTTGTAGATCTCAAAGTATGTTTAATTTAACGGATTGATTTACTCAAAATCACCTGAACTCAAATATACCTTTATTTAACCTTTGAACCTCTTTTGCCATGAAGCGTTGGCGCCGGCCAAACCATTAAAAATTATTCCCCAGGTCGCGGGACCTGAGGAAGGTCGGTGAGAGGCAAGGATGATTAAACGCCGCAAAAAATGTGCTCAAAATTAGTGAAAAAGCATTAAAAACTGGCCTGGAAGCGGATGTCAGGTCGGGGTACCCTGAAAAAGGTCGTCAGGGTATCCCAAGTAAAAATCCAGTCAAAGACCTATCCAATGAGGGGTCGTGGGCGACGATTGGAGGATCAGCAGAATTTTTATAAAAACAAACGCGTTGCACAAAGAGAAAAAAACAAAAAAACATTAATTTTAATTTTCCTATGTTCCTAAATTTTCCTAAATTCTAAAAAATGTTTTATTTAATAATTCAAAATATTTTAGCCGTCTGAATAGGCATCTTGTGGCTTGAAGTTTGATTTTTTTAGCTGCATTAGAACTTAGATATTCTCCTAATTGTAAGAGGCTGGGGGCTTTTGATTTCTTCAATGTTCAATTAAAAAAAATTGGCAACCAAATTAATCTGCATTATTCCCAAGGGATTGGCCTGTTCCTGCTTCAGTTTTGTACGCAGCCGCGATGCAGTTGAAGCAAAACTACATTGAAAGCTTCAGCGGAAAGGAGCGGTTGGAAATCGAAACCATTCTGCACATGGTGGGCCACTACACATCCCTCGGCACCAACAGCAGGTGTCACGTGAGAGAACGAGTCCACTTCTATCTGAAGAAAATGCAGCAGGAGCTGTTGCACGGCAATGAACTCGAGGCAAAGAGGAAGAGGAAACGTGCCGTGCAACCTGCCGAGTCGACCACTAAAGCCATAGAAAACGAGCAAAATGAGAAGCCGACGGAGCAGGAGGAGACAGAGGATCAGGAAGGAGAGCCGGAAGCGGAGGAAATGGAGCAGGATGCTTCACAGGAATTGCCAGACCTGAGTGACACGCTGTAGTTAAAGTGGTCACAGCCTATGTTAAGTTGTAAATTTTTTGTAAGATTGAGTGCAAATCTAATAAATTCTTGGTGAATATTTTTGTTTATTTTCAATGAATAGACAGGCCAATTTACAGTTTCATAAGTTTTATTGCGAAGATGTTTTAAATTATTATGAGGTTAACTGGAGAGTGATGCTAAGGTTGGTTTTGTGAATCGAGAAATTTGGATGGAATGTAACTTACAATTTTATGCACGGATTATTTTAAAATTTCTTCCATATAAAATTAATTAATAGAACATTAATATATTGCTTCAATGTAAAAACAAATTTTTAACACAGGAAAGGGTAAATGCGGAAATATTCAAGAGGCAGATTAAATTAATTTGCACGTGCGCCCAGCTTGCTCAGGACATGCACCCCCTTCTCTTGGTACTCCTCCCTCGTCATCCAGAAGGTGTCTCTGTCTTTCATCACTTCGGCTAAAACGGCTCCCCCGATAAACACCATGTCCTTTCTCCTTGGCGGGTCCTCAATTCGGATTTTGAATTTCTGCAATATAAAAATTAATAAATCAATTCCTAAAAATTCGGATCAAAGCAATCTTACCGAAAGTTTATCAATGTCATTCTTGAGGACTCGTTCAAGGTAGAGCTGTTTGATCTCGCGCTCAAGCCGACTTGGAAGACCAGGGTACATGGTCGAGCCTCCAGACAGGACGATGTGCTTGTACAGTTCCGAACGCATGTCGATGTCCGCGGCTTGAATGGTGTTGAACACCAATTCGGCAATACCTAAAAATCGATTTTTTTAGTCAAGCTTAAAATTAATCACAATTTAACACGCACCCTGTCCTTCAACATTGATCAGATGGGGCTGGAACAACGCCTCAGGCGCCTCAAACCGCTCTCCACCGACCTTGATCACCCTGCCGTCAGGAAGCTGAAGAAAGGAAGGAAAATTGAGTTAATTTTAATTTAAAATAAATGAAAAATTGACCCTAACCGACCAATTTTTTTATAAATTTTACCAGAAGTGCCCCAAAATCCCATTTTTTTAATTTTACCGGTTAACAAAATAACCAAAATTAAGTTAATTTATTTGAGAATCATCTCAGAATTTTTTTTTTCATTTTAACAACTATGATTTTTAGAGCTAAACTCTGCAAGTGTGTTAAAGGATTTTGCGGGGAAATTCACTACAATTCCTCTTTAAAAAGGGTGCAACTCACGGTGTATGGCTCAACGAGGACAGTTGTCTCGAGACTTAGTTTCTGCTCGGTTTCGATGTTGTAGCCGATGTAACACAATTTCTCCTTCATCATGCGCACAGTCTCAAAGTCGGCAGTGTGGTTGAAGGCATAGCCCCGCAGCAGGAGCAGCTGAGATCACAAAAAAATTGAACATCCGAATTTCGGTGGTTTAAATTATACTACTTACTTTGATCAGGTATCTGGTGATGTCTCTGCCAGCGATGTCGAGCCGACGGGTCAAGTGGGGAAGCGCAAACTCTTCGTAGACTGGGCAAATGTGGGTAACACCGTCGCCCGAATCGACTACGACGCCACTCAGCAAGCCTTGAGCATAAAGGGTGAGCACGGCCTGGATGGCGATGTAGGCGCCAGCAAAGCCGTACTTTTCAAACATCACCTACGACAAAACAATTTATTTTCAATTAATAAATCCAAAATTTATTTTTAAAATTAAATAATACCTCAATCATCTTTTCCCTATTTTTCGTCGGGTTCATCGGCGGTTCAGTCAGGAGAATTTTGCATTCCTTGGGGTCGATGTCCATTTTGTTGGGTCCAAACGTATAATCCCAAACGTGACACATATCTGGCCAGTTCCTGGCGGGCCAAAGAACAAAATTACACACTGTTTAAAATTTATTGCGCAACTGGATTACTTCACGATTCCGTTCTCCATGGGGTAGTTAACTTCCAGCATTGAGCGCAGCTTGCTTGCTTCATCGCCTACCATTAAATCCTAAAATAAAAACCTCATGTTACGAATTTGAAACGGGACCTGGAGGAGTCGCTACAACCGAAAACTGGCCTACAGGACGTACACAGAAGGGAACACACACGAAATTTATTTTTTAATGGGAGAATTATTTAATTTTGGCTAGATAATACTTAAAAATACTTAAAATAATGTAACCATGCTAGCATTCGGAAACCATGCAGAGATTTCACTTCCAGTTACTTACTGGCACATTTGCTACTTCCTGCGCAGCGGAAAAGCAGAAAGCAAAATTTTAAAGCTTTAAGACAAAATTGACACAGATTAGCATTGTGGGTTTTTTTGTCGTTAAGCGAGTTTGTTTTTGTGTTTGTTAACAAAAAGGCTAAACTATACGCAGAAATTAGTTGTGTTGTTAGTTAAAACCTTGCCACAGACACGCATTATTAATTTATCTTACAGTTTGGCAATAGAGAATATAAGGAAACTGCTCTTACACTGACACAAGCGCCCTGCAGATTAAATAACAGTCAATGAATATTCAATAAAATGTACAGCCTCTAACACAATAAAAATCGTGATCGTGTCAAAGAAAAAGGCGCATGGCCAGAAAATTCAGAACTTGTTTAATTATAGAAATTTTGTTGACACACTGCTTCCTCTTTTTTATCAGTTTCAGGGAGTGGTCTGCGGATGTGTATTCAAACTCACCTTCACTTCTATATCGCCAATTTTGTTCGCAGCCCTGATTATAGGTCGTCCGACCATAGAGGGGAAAATATGGGCCGGAAAATTCGAGCCAGCGTAGCCACATTTCACGAACTGAAAGCAAACAGCGATTGCAGAATAAGATCATCGTGACAGGAAATTGGCCCAGAAAGCCACAACAATCTGGGTCTTTTGAGAAATTGGAGAAATTCCGTGTCAAAATTTATGGAACCTCGACTCACCCCCGTCCCGTTGTCGCAAACTATGACCTTCCTGCCCTGGCTGTCCATCTCGGTCCCCTGTAATCAGGGATTTGTCGAAAAACAAAGCCGACGCCCCAGGATAGCGAACACACCCCCAGCTGACTAAAAGCCGACACGATCGATCGCTGCGCCACCTACACAAAACAGGCCTGTCTGGTCCCCTATGGAGCTGTTGTGCGCATGCGTCATGGCAGCACTGTTGCCAGCTGACTGAATTAGCGGGAATTCGCTCTGTTTTGCCAATATTTTTGTTTTGTCTTCGAGTTTTTGTACTTTTCCACGCTTTGTCATGGTTGAGGGAGAGAAATCCAAACAGGGCAACTTGCCATGGTAATAATTAAAGATATATAAGGGTTTATTTATTATAATTCTTGAATTTGCAGGGTGGAAAAATACCGGCCGAGCACCTTGGACAGCCTCATTTCCCACGAAGACATTATTAAGACAAGTGAGTTTTAATTTTTCCTATCTGATTCTTATTTATTTGCATTGTCTCTAATTTAATTTGCAGTAAACAGATTCATCACCGAAGACCAGCTACCTCACCTGCTGTTTTACGGACCGCCGGGCACGGGTAAGACGAGCACAATCCTGGCCTGCGCTCGGCAACTCTATTCACCGGCGATGTTCACCTCGATGGTGCTGGAGCTCAACGCTTCCGACGACAGAGGCATTGGAATCGTGCGAGGCCAAATTTTGAGCTTCGCCAGCACGAAAACCATTTTCAACAAGGGCCACAAACTGATCATCCTTGACGAGGCAGATGCGATGACCAATGATGCTCAGAATGCTCTCCGCAGAGGTAAAAATTTTCTTTTTAATTTTATTTAAAAATCACAAGTATGTATGTATTGAATTGCAGTCATCGAGAAGTTCACTGACAACGTCAGATTCTGCATCATCTGCAACTACCTGAACCAAATCATTCCTGCAGTGCAGTCGAGGTGCACCAGATTCCGATTTGGGCCCCTCACAACGGAGCAGATGCTGCCACGGCTGGAGCATGTTATCGAGCAGGAAAAGTAATAATGCGTCGTCACGCATTATTCCACTTTTTTAAACCCAAACGTTTGTAGGGTTCCAGTCACGGAAAATGGCAAAAAGGCCTTGTTAACCCTCTCCAACGGGGACATGAGAAAGGTCCTAAATATTTTGCAAAGTACCTCCATGGCTTACCCGGAAGTAAACGAAGACTCGGTTTACTCCTGCGTGGGCCAACCGTTGCGCTCTGACATTGCAAACATCGTCAAGTGGCTCCTCAACGAGCAATTCAGGGTTGCTTATTACAGTAAGTAATTTCAGATGATTTGAAACCTTTTTTTAATCATTTAACTGTCCCAATCAGATATTCAAGAGTTGAAAATCAACAAGGGGTTGGCACTGAATGACATTCTGACTGAAATTCACCTTTATGTGCACAGAAGTATGTGATTTATCAAGGAATCAGAGCTCAAGTCTCATTAATTCATTTATTATTTTCCAGTTGAGCTGCCGCCGAAGATCAGGATGGAAATTCTGGTCAAGCTGGCGAATATCGAGGAGCGTCTGGCTCTCGGCACCGAGGAGAGTGTGCAAGTGAGCTCTTTGGTCGCTGCGTTCCAAGTGGCCAGAAAAATCGGCATGGAGTCGTGAAAGGTAGGAATAAAATGAAACTTCTTATTATTAAAAACTAGATAGATAGATTTATTGCGTGTCAAACTTAAATTACAAGATGAATATTTGAATTTGACGCCACCCCTCCCGAGATTCCCTCCGAAACTTCTTTGGCTGTTGATTTCTCCATTTAAGGCAAGATGAAACAACTTGCTGCTAGTCTCGTTTTTTCAATAAATAACAATCGCTTTGTGTCGTCTTGGTGAAAAGGAGTTGGTTAGGAATTGAAAGAACAAACTCAGCCGAAAATGTTGCTAACTAGACTGTTGAATCCGCTGCTTAAACTCGAGAAAATGCCAGAGTTGGGGTCCGCTGGTTGCTTGAATTGTTGCTGATGGTGCGCGAACTGTTGCGGGGGGAAGGGGGGTCCTCGCTGCGGAGCCTGCGGAGGTCTGAATCCGTCGGGCTATCGGAAAAATTCGGATTAAAAATCGCTCCAGTTTCCAAGAGTGGACACACACTGATTTATTTACAAGACAAAAAAATGAGAAAAGTAAAGAAGAGACTACAATGATTACCTTTCCTTCAGTCTTGTGGAAATGTGAGAGACTCTAGATTGCTACTGTTTTTGTTATTACTGAGTTGTGTGAGGGTGGAGGAGGTGAGGTTGAGAAGTGGTCCTTGTGTGCCAACTTGTGTTTTGATTCCATCAGATTCCAACTGTACGTGTGTTCGATGCCATTAGTTTAATTCCGATTTACACGAACATAATTTACAAATATGTGGACCCAGGATTAAAGTAGCACTTGTATTGAATTATAGACAGTGCGCCAATCGTTTCCTGAGGGTCAGAATAAGTTAAACAGCCGAATCACCCAGTCGACAGTTCGACACGACGTGCCGAAAATCAGCGGGAAAGTAGAAACTGTTACTTTGGCGGGTTTTGGTTTGAACCTAGCAAAGAGAACGCCATCGACCAATCAGAGAAGGGATGATTAGCGCTTGTCTGAAATCGAGACAGCAGCGCCACAGTGATAGCAAGTGCTTAATTGCGCTGACTGTCACTTTGGCGCTGCTGTCTCGATTATAGGCAAGCGCCAATCAGAGAGCACCCTGATTGGTCGACGGCATTCTTGTTGCTAAGTTCAGACCAAAAAACCGCCAATGTAACGGTTTTCTACCTATTTTCGGCACTTTTTATCGACCCTCAGGAATTCCAGTGTTACTTTAAGTTGAAGCGTTTTTATAAAAGGGTTAACTGTTCATGCTGAGACATGCATCATGCGACTCAAACCCTGGATTAATTGTCTAGCACGTTGTTTCAATTTTATTATTAGGATTATAATTTATCTATAGCGGCGGGACTAAAAGACATTGTTTGTTTGTTTTTTACAAAATAATTCTTATCAGTACATGTTCAACAGTAATATTTGGTGTAGTGTTACAGTTCTCAAAGGCACTTAATTTCATTTAACTCCAAAAAATGTTTAATCGCTAGAATTTATCTGAAATTGGTTTTTAACAATTATGTTTTTATATGTTTAATTTATGCCACTATATTAGTACCTCTTTTTCGTCATCTAATGCTCTATGTTGTGGCCAGAAGGGCGTTCCCGCGTAAGGAGGAACCTGTATTTTTATTACATTATATTTTATCTCGTTTTTTAAGCAACAGAGAGATCAATAGGCGTTCAGAGAGTTATGTACATTATTTTGTAACAACATTCACTCGAATTCAGAACACGACTTATGGATTGTACACCTCAAACAAGAAAGTGCAGCTGTGAAGAAAAGATTTTGGTACAGACCCGGCAGTTTTGCACTTGAATGACTAGTATTGTGCTTTTTTGTTTGACTTTGTGCCTTTATATACTTAAATCAAATGAAATTGTGAAATCACTCCACACCGTGACTCTGGGAAAATGTAGTGACAGCGCCATTGCACCTCTAATGTGGCTCAGGATATTTTATTCGTAATTCAAAGCCAGGGAAAAAATATCCTCGAAAGAAAAAAAAACAGTCACCAGTTGTGTTAGCCCTTAGTGTTCAAAGCCGCCAACAGATGACGCCACCGTGTTCTTTAGTAATAAATTTAATTTTAAGGAATTTCCGCTGTGATTTCACAGTCCATCCTGCCACTGTGGGAGTTCTTCACGTAAAATGTTTTCTTTTGACGTGCTGAAAACCAAAATCAGTTAAGCCAATCGCCGTAGAGTCGGGAAAAACTATTTTTTGAAATTCAAAATCTTTTCCAACGTTTCTACAGCGAATGGCTGGACTGATTTTGGGTTTCAGCATGTCAAAAGAAAGCATTTTAATTGGAGAATGCACAGTGGCAAGAGTGAGTCTGAAATCACAGCGGAAGTTAATTAAAATTAAATTTATTGTGAAAGTATACGGTGGCGCCATCTGTTAGCGGCTTCGAACACTATGCGATTCTTCTTTAGAACAAGCTGTTGTGTTTTTCCTGGTCACCCTGATTGGACCTGAGAAAAGGTGCAATTGTGCTGTGCCAACATCTTCCTCGGGCCCTTGCCACAATAGTTTAAAATAAATTAGGAAAATATTTGAATGAGATTCAGCTTAAAATGAACCCAGAAAGATCACATGCACTGTCAAAAGTCTGCAAACAGCGGCGGAGAGAGAATGCGAGGGATAATAAAAAATATCCCTCATCATGACTAGTCATATAGAAACACAAGAATATCGTCCGGCACGGCAAGAAAAAAGTCGTTATTGCACTCGGAAGAAGCAGGCAAGCAAGCAGCCGGTGGCGAGCGCCACGGCGAGCCGCGGGGGCCTGCCGGCGGCCGACGAGGGGATGTCGGGCTGCCTGGGCGAGAAAGTGACGGGCGCGAACGAGCCCGGATTGAAGAAAGTGTAGGGCTCGACGTTGTTGCTCTGCGAAGAGGAAGTCGTGACTGCTTTGAACTGATCATTGGCTCGCGTGTTAGTGCCACCACCAATGTCACCGGGGGGGTTAGTGTTGTCCCCGATGTCGCCCCGGTTGCCCACCACGTTTGTCAGCGGAGGACCCCGCGTGACCAGAACACCCATGCCTGTCCCAGCACCGCTGCCGCCCAGCCAGGGCGGCGTCTCGAACGGATGCGGCTTGCGCCTCTGCTGAGGCCGATGACCTACCTTGCCCGCGCCAGCCACCAGGGTCACGTTCAGCAGCGTCGGGTGCTGCTCCACCACGGCGAACTCCACCTCGCGAGGGTAGTAGCCTTCCGCGAACACCTAAAATGGGAAAATCGTCGAAAAACGTTCGCAAAAACATGAATTTAACTGCAAAAAACCCACGCAAAAATTTTGCGGGTTATTTGCGCATTTTTTTAATCAAAAATTCTCATGATGGAGGACCAAAAATCTTTTTACAAAATTTGTTTCACTAAGAGACCTAAAATTTAAACATTCTTCGTAATTTTCCAAAATTTTCTGGGCAAAATTAAACATTTTCGGGATTAAATTTGGAAAATGCGCAAAAAAATTGAAAAATTGGCGAATCCTGGTCAGAATTGCGCTGGGATTTCATTTTTAAGAGTGCCAATCGTTTCCTGACAATCGAATTAGGGTTAGCAGCCAAATCTATCTGGTCGCGGCGTGCCGAAATTAAAAACCGTTACTTTGGTGCTTTTTCGTTCAAACCCTTAGTCTCGAGAACGCCGGCGACCAATGAGAGAAGGGAGTGGTTCTCTGGTTGGCCAAAGATCGAGACAGCAGCGCCACGGTTACAACCAGCATTTTTGAGCTCTCGTCTCAATCCTTAGCCAGTGCCAAAATCGGCCAAATTAACGGTGTCAACACGTCCACCGATTTCCGGCACGCCTTGCCAACCTAATGGTCCGATTGTGACTCCCAGAAATCGATTTGCACGGTCAAAAATCGAAAACAATTAGCTAATTTAAAAAAAACGATTACGCAAATTGTGTCCTTTTGGTTCTAATAAATTAATGTCAATACGCACCGAGAGAATGTACTGGCCAGGCAGCAGCACTCGCCAGAACTCTCCGTATTTGGTTGTGTGGAATCCGACCTCGCGGCTCTTGACCTTGAGCGACGCCTTTTCAATAGGGTTGCCGTTCTCGTCCTGCACGAAGCCTTGCACTCCGCGGTGCGCTTCGGCCAGATATTTCACAAGGGGCTGAAACAAAATCGTCCTTTTTAACAAAAACCATCATTTCTCGTATGAATAATTTATACCAGTCGGTTTTGTTCCCAGAATTTGGGCAGCTGTGACCTGGCAGGATACTTGCAGCACGACATCTCGATCGTGACCTCCATACATCCGTTCCAAACGTAATTGAAGTCCTGCATTCCGCCTGTTTTGTATTAATTTTTTTTGTCGATGTTAAGATTAAATTTTGTATAAATGTACCGCAGAATTTGATTTTACCTGTGAGTGGGTACCAGGAAGCTCCGTTGGTGATACCCTGGTTGAAGGACGGGGTGCCGGCCTTGCAGGGCTCTCCTCGGTGCATTTCCTCGTGGTTCGAGGAGTAAGTGAGGGCCAAGTGTTTGAACACATCGTCGTCGGGAGTGACGGAGGGTGGCGAGTTGTAGCTGTTGAAGCCTGGAAGAATTTTTTTAAAAATTAGTCTTCTGAAGTGTATCAGGGGACAGATACCTGAACACGAAGCTGAGGTTTTGCAAAGTCCTTTGAAAGCAGTTTAGGAAAAAGATTGGCTCTTTATTTATTTTTGTCCCTATCTCTCGATTTGGCATTAATTATTTAAATTAAATTCTTACTTGTGGTAGGGGTGTTGTCGAAGGGGTAGCTGGCAACGAGGGCGCCGCCGTGCAGACTGCCCGACAGGGTGAACTGGATTTTGGACACCCACTCCTTGACGGCGTCCGTCTCGGGCTGGGGGTTCTTGTTGTTCTGCTTGAAGTAGTCGGGGAAGTTGCGGTTCAAATCGAAGCCTAGAGCGTTGTACCGGCCTTGTCCTCCGTCGCAGGTGCCTTCGCGGGCCACCTCGAAGCCGTCGGGGTTCATCGAGGGCAGGATGTGGATCCTTGTGTTGTCCAAAAGCCACCTAATGTACTGGTCAGTCTCGTAGCTGGTCACCAAGTACTGAAAAAAATAATTAATTTGAACCAGTTCGAATAAGAGTGCCTCAATTAATTAATTTAAAATATTTTCAAACATATTATAGAGCAGGAAATTTCGCTTTCACTCTTTGTCGGGAGAAATGGATCCCCCGCCGAGTGGTCAGTAAAACAAGAGCAACGGGGTTTTTTGTTTGTGTGGAGAGCGGCTAGCCGTAGCCACCCTACTCCGTCATTGTCAGCAGCACCCTGCCGCTTCTCATCTCGCTCTCTAGCTGTGTGTGGCGCGCGCAAAATCAATAGGGGCAGCATGCCATTGGGGAGCGACTCACGTGGATCAAGTGCAGCATCATTTCGCGGCCGACGGCCTCGTTGCCGTGCATGTTGGCCACGTACTTGACGTCCGGCTTGCCAATCATGTGCTCGTACGGGGAGGCGGACACCACCATGACCCACAAGTCGCGACCTGAAAGCACAACGTCACACAGATTGTTATCAGTGTTTGTTCTCATCAAAGTCACATTACAATCGAGGCATAATATCGTTATTTATAAGCCAGACAAGGCAACAAAGCCAGATAAAATTTGATATTTTTAGGGACAAGATCATTTTCTGCGCCTAAAAACCTTTAAACTGTTTGCAGATTTGCCTGAAAATTAGGGGACAGATAATAATCCCGCATGTCTTGAGGCCCCTATATCCCCTCAGGTTTGCGGGAGCGTTTTTGAAAAATCCAACCAAATATCGCTGAACTTACTTTCGATTTTTCATCATTCAAAAGGTCTCGAATTTGGAATCGTGATTTTTTTGGCTAAATTTGTTCGTTGGAATAAGAGAAAATTGCATTTTTACACACGTGTTGGCCCATTTTGGGCCTGCTGATTAAATTGACACTTATCTCGTGGTGGACAATACGCGAAAAATGCTTGGAAAGTAACCGTAAACGTATAGCGGCAGTTCTCGCACCTCTTACTCGACGACAGTCCGGCGCGCGTGCAACTATTGGCTATCGACCGTGAAAAAAATTGCGGTAATTAGGCTAGTTTGCGAGTTCCAAGCGAAAAAATGCGCCGCGCCGTGGAATTTACTGCACGCACGCACTTAAAAAAAACACTGATTCGTTTTTAGGACATTTTTGTAATACACGTCTTGCCATTTAATTTTTTTTAATATGCCTCGTCTCTGCCTCCTGTCACCAGGAAATCGGTGGGTGTATAAAAATAAGTAATAAATATGGCCACTACTTGAGTGCAGAAACAAGTTTGCCGGTGCGGTGCGGGGTCAAAGCACCTGGCGCCGCTCGTCTGGCGATAATCTTCTCGTTTTCGTCAGGAGTTAATTAGCCGCGAGTGTTGAAACGACGGTGTTTTTTTTATTATTATTTTTCCTTTCCTTCTCTTCTCTCGGCTGCAGGGGGAATATATGGGCAAGCAAGAAAGCAAGCAAGAGTCTCCTTGTTTCGCAGCAGCAGCACCGTAGAACGAAATCCAAGGTAAAAGGCTATCCGGTTATTCTCGATTATAACGGGACAGATTAGCAGCCGGTCTGCCGTTAGGAATCTCTCACACGCACCCTGCACACCGCCGCCAATGTCAATGATCCCCCTTTGATTGTTCTTAATGAGAGCCTTATTTGCGCAAACCTTGACTCAGCTGCGGCGCGATCGGCGAATATTCAGCAGAGCGATTCACCGACACCGTATTTGTAATTGTGTTTACAGCTGTTTTGTTGCTACCTAAGGAGATTGAATAATATTCAAGACTCGATCGTTGCAACGGATTCTCAGACCTCTGCGGTGCATATATTTATTTATTTCTTATTGATTAAAACGCTGAGCAGAGAGGTTCGGGCTATAATTTCATTTTTTCAAATCTAAAAAGCTTAAAATTTTCTGTTATTGTTGTCAACGTTTTGCTCATCAGTCTCGTCGCAAACCGCAAAAAGAGGAAGTTTATGGACAATTTCGGAGCCAGCCAGAAACTTTTCCATCTCGATGTTATTTATGGTCGCTTTTTCGGTGTGAGGCAGTTTGCCAAGTGGAACAGAGAGTTTTGCATTTTCCGGCGGCTCGAGGGAAATACGCCAAAACAAAAACAAGAAAAGTTTCGGGCCAATTGGGTAAAAGGCCCACGCGACACGCCGCAAAAAGCCTCTTAAGTGATTTGACGGCGAATTTGGTGTCTATTATATTATGGTAGTGGCGCGCGCGACCGTTTTACAATTAATCTTCATGTGTTTGCCATTAGGCGAGAGCGATATTGGAATTATATTTGGCGGTTGATCGCATTCGGTGCCGCCGCCGGCCAAAGTGATTAATGCTTTTGACAGATTTGGCCAGTATGTGTATTAATGGGTCCACGCCTCGCCGCTGAGAGCGAAATTGGCGAAAAAGTTCCGACTTGGAAAACCTCCAAGAGGGAAAAGTTCATTGCGCGGAAAAATCGGTCGTGCGTCACTTTTCAGCCCGGCTTTGCACTTCAGCGCGGACCAAAATAAAAATAAATTTTGCAAAACAGCGTCGGGTTTTTATCGTTTGTTTCAAAACATGCGACATGCAGATGTAGTTTGTTATTTTTAAAATAGAAAATAGGGTCTGGAGATTTTGCAAATGGCGGGAAATGGACAAAAAGTGTCAAATTTGGAAATAAAACTGTTTTAAACGATTTGGAAATATTAAAAACATTTTTATTTACTAAATTTTGCGGTTTTTGACCCTTAAAAACGAGATGAGAACCATTTTTCTTTAATTTTTCCTAGTCAAAATTTTAAATCCGGAATTTTCTTGCTGTTAAAATGTCGAGAAACTCTGGACGGACAGAAAATAACTGCATAAACCCAAGTCACGTAGAGAGCAAGGGTGGAAAACAGCTCAGCGTTTGCCTCTCGCACGATCAGGGGAAGAAATTTAGTGCTGTGAAAACTTTGCTGTCATTAAGCGGGCGTGGATTTTTCTGTACTTGCGCAACGTGACCTAAATAATTGAGCAGCTAGCCTGCTTTTCATAGCAGGACGAGAAGGCACTCTAGCTGCTGCGGCTCGTCGTCCCGAAAAGAGATTGAGAAGTTACATTTTCCGCCGTTTCTATCCATTCGCGGTCATCGACATTTAAATATTCATGCATTGCGCCAGCCACACTCTGCACACACGCATCTGGCAAACGACCAAAACATTCATTTGCGCGTCGAGAAAGAGCATTGCGTGCGTGGTTAACCTTGAGGAAGGTCGTATTTCACTCACCCTGGACAGATTTTCCTATCGAGTAGAGGGCAGTGAGGCTGGGGAAACGTGAGCTGGTCAGCCGCAGGAACTGGGTCAGTTCGTTGTAGTCGTGGTACTTGAACTCGACTCCGTAGTCGGAATTTGCGCTCGAAACGCTGGGCGTAGGCTCCGAAGGCGAGCTGAACGAATCCAAAGGAACGTTGAACACGGAACCCTGAGATTGCTGAAACACAAGAGTCCAAATTAAGAAATTCCTGTACAAGACAAGATTAAAAATTAATTTAATTCTTAAAAAAACAGGCAGATAAAAATTTAATGACTACACATTTCAAATTTTTCTAGCCCATCTTGCAAATTTGATTTTCTTTTTTCGGTAGTTTTTAAAATTTGCTGAAATTTCTTTCAGTTGGAAGAATTTCTTATGTAAAATCAATTTTTGGGCTTGAAAACCGTCTTTGACGAAGTTTTTGATCACACCAATCGATTCCTGAGGCTCGAATTAGGTGAAATGGACGTTTTTTCCGACCAAAAAGTCCAGCGCGTTGTGCGAACTTTTTTCCCGCCAAAACAATATGAATGCGAGAACTGCGCATGCGTCAGAGCTGACTGGATCTGACCAAGAAGTCATTCGTACAGACGGTCTCTCTGCAAGTGCTCAAACTAGCTCTGACGCATGCGCAGTTCTCGTATATGTTTTGGCGGGAAAAAAGTTCGCACGTCGCGCTGCACTTTTAGGTCGGAAAAAACATCCGCTTCACCTAATTCCACCCTCAGGAATCGATTGGTGTGCTCAGAAACTTTGTCAAAGACGGTTTTTAAGAATTTCCGTAAAAATAATTGAATTTTTCTAACGAATCACCATCCAAATTGCAAATTCGATTTGGACACTGACCATTATACGGACCTGAGCGGCGCCAGGGTAAAACCGGTCAGGTGACTCGAAGCCTAAAGGTCTGCTGTTGAAGTCGGTGTGTTGCTGGCCCATCACTTCCTCGACAGCCAAGATGTACAGGTAGATGAGACCCACGACCAGGGAGGTTGTGCACCACGACCCCGTCTTCATCCTGCCGCTTTTACAGCTGCAACACGAAACAAAATAATCGATTAATAAATAAATGCGATCGCACACGGGCACAAAAGTAAATTTATCTTCGTCGTCGCGCTGAGGGTTACCAGACGCAAAACGATCAGTCAGGGAAAACGGATTAGCTACTGATCTGCAGGTGTGCAATGGCAATGACGCACGAAAGAGTGTGTAATTCAAGCAGCGTGGTCGTAAATCAGCCAGGACACACCACTTGCAATAAACAACCCTGTGTAAATCACCCCCGAGTGGCCGGCACAAAAAAATAGCGGTTTCAACGCGAAAAGGTCGTCTGATATAGAAATTTACGGATGTTCCTGAATTTTTTTAGTTCCAAAATATTCCTATATTATTTTTACCGGTCTTTTTTTCTTTTTCTTTGGGAATATCTCTGTTTCGACGGGCTGTCATGTGTGGTGTGCGATAATTCGCTCTCGACACGCGGAACAATGTAGGTCATTGTGACGCAGCCTCATTGTGATCGCTCAAACAGGAATAAACACATTTCCATTGCACGCCTGAAAAAGCAGTCTGAGCGGAGCAACACTTTTCAGTGTTAGCATGTCATCGCGGAACTAGTTTGCCGCCGCCGCCACCGCCTCTTTTTGCAGATCAATGCCACCACACTCCACCGAGCGAGCGAGTTCACCCCCTTTTATTATTATTTGTTGGCCGATTTGTCACCGTGTCACTTTTTGCATCGATCCGATGTGAGACAAATAACATGCACTTATTCACTTCTACAGCTAAAAGCGCTCACATTTTTATAAAGAAATTAAAGGATGTGAAAAGGTTTTTGAACCGTGTCTGTCATGCCAGCACAGGATGCTTGCGAGTTCCGCTCCAAAGCAGGACAAACAAAAGCAAATAAAATCAGGTTGTTGTTTCCTTTTAATTTGGTCCATCGAGCTATGAGTGCTAGAGCAAAAATCTGGCCTTTTGGAATTTGAAATTTTTAGCTGGAAAAATTAAAAAAAAGCCGTTTTAAATAATTTAAAAATTTAACATGCTTGATCATTTTATGAAAACTCTATTTTTTAATAAAAACAAGCCGTTATATTTTCCCAGATAAGTTTGCAAATGTTTCATATCGATTAAAAAAATTTGAATTGACATCTGACCAATTTTTATGATTTTTTAAGAACTATAAAGGCAACTTAAAATTTATAAAATTAATTTACAGAGGATCCCCTTGCTAATTAAATCAAAGTTAATGTCACCAAATTTTTTTCAATTGTTCCTTGATTTTTTTGCGCTCGGAGAGGGCTTTGAGCTCTCATTGTCAGTCTCAGTACATCTTCAAGCGTAAAAACGAGACAATTTTGTTTCAAACTATCCCAACGTTAGCTACAAAACGAACACATCTCGTTGGAATAGAAAATAAACTTTGTGACCAGCGGCGGCCGTAATTGGAGATTGGAGCAATCCAATTTTGCTTGTTAATCTATATGCAGCAAGCGTTTTCCAGGCCTGCGAAAAATTCCGGATCGCCCGCGTAGCTGGCTTTTGATCTAATCAAAACATTTTGGCTCTCTGCCTGGCGCTAGGAGGCACACGCATTTATTAAACGCTTTAAGCCCCGGCCGAGCTTCCCGTCGTAATAAAATTCCGCAAAACCCACAAAAGCGCCTACTCTCACAAATAAACCGCCGCGTATGTGTGCATGCGTCGGCCGATTAAACAGCCCCCATGCTTATCTCGTCGTGAATAATTATGTTTAATTGAGATTTAAAACGGAATTGGAGCGAAATTAGAATTTCAAACACCCGCACAGGAAAATGTATAAATTGAATGAAATACACAGGCGTTGCTTGGAACTATATTTTTCCTTGTCTCTTTTTCAGCAATTTTTTTCTATTCTGGATCATTCTGGTTAGCTAATAACTGACGTTTTAGCTTCCAACTTCCAACGAGAGTCAATTTTATCCAGAATGATCCGCTTTTTCACCTGAAAGGGGGGAAATTCATGGAGTGTGTATGAAAACCTGATATTTGTTATTCATTAAACAAGAATTTTTATATATTTAATCATTAATTTTACATATTTTTACAGCAAAGTTTCTGTTTTGAGACTAAAAGCTTCCAGTTTAGGACCGGAGCTATAAAATAAATTGTCTGAAAATTGCAGATAATTTCCTGCTGCAAATTTGAACGACTTTTGCTTGTTTAAAATAAACCAGTTTTTTTCTGCGTCTTTAATTAGCTAAAAAAATATGTTGAGGAGAAAAATTGGGTTCTAAACGTTCAGAATTTATATTATACAGCTAATTTCCTTCGGTAAAACAGCAACATGTTTCTTTTCCACTTCAAACGACGTATAACCGATTTTTTTTCGAGTTAAATCGTTGGAAAAATGTCAATTTTTAATGAAAAACACTTCCAACGGATTCTTTGTGAATCGAAGAGGCTGTTGCTTGCGGGAATTTTCAAATGGGAGCGCAGTTTCCCGGAAGAGTAACAAAATAAAGTGGGAAAATCGTAATATACGACCTTTTCCAGGATTTTCAGCCAAAATCATGATTAATTCATCAATTTACTGGTTTTGCAAATTTAAATTAATTTTAAAAATTCGTGAAATCTGATTTTCACATTCCCTAGAACGTACTACGTGGAATTAATTTCCTCGGGTGTGCTTCTAGTCGCGATTTAACAAACAAGAATCATAAGCATAAACAAATGCAAGCGAAACACGTGCAGACTACGCGATTATATTATTCAATTAGAAGCAGAAATGCGGAAAACATGTTAATCAGGGCAGTCCGTGCTTTTGCCAGCTTGCGCGTTTGCTGGTTTTAATGACAAAACATACGTTGTAGTTAGTAGAAGCCGTCTGCTGTGTTTATTGTTTAGCTGGCAGGGCACTCAAATGAAATCTTTTCTCGCCAGCAGCAGCCAGCACACGAGCAAACAAAGCAAACAAAAGTGCTAAATAATAGCAGTATACGTGCATTCGCTCCGTGTGTATATAACTCCATCCAATCCACTTTTGTTTCATTTGAGGAAAGGGTTGAGCGCGCGCGGCATTGATTTCTGCCAAATGCACGAGTGAGCAGGCAGGCATTATTTCGTACACAACACGTATTTACTTCGATGCAAATAATATACGTAGGCATTAATTAGCTACGTAAACAGCAGCAACCTTGAGCTGCTGCGTGGGTTATTAATTCTGACTTGCAAATATGCATTACATGTTTAATTTGTTTGCTTGAAAATTCAAATTGAGAGAGTAATGCCCCTGGCATTGGAAAAATTACAAAAGAAAAAAATACCTATTGATCCGAAATAAATTATTTTGTTCTTTATACAGAGTTTCAAATAAGACTAGATATATTGAGTTTAAGGGTACGAGTTTGACTTTGTAACTCAGTTGCCTCAAAAAACCTTTCAAATTTGGAAAGCTGATAGAATTTGGAATTTTTTGCTTAAAATGAAGCTTGATTTTATGAAAGTTAACTTAAAAAGAATTAAACTCTCTAGAACAAGACGTCAGATTTATATGTATTTGATTTTCCCAGAGCACCGTTCTGTCAGAAATTTTAAAAAAAATCGCGAAAAAAATGACAAGATAAATTTAAAGAAATTATGGCATTTTGAAATTAGTGAAAATTGTGGTTTTTTGCTTTAATTAAGCTGTTCCATTGGTAAATTGTCATCATTTATCATCGAATTGCAAAGAAAAATAAATTCCCCTACACTTATTACTTCTTGAAAATTGTTTTTTAAATTTTATTTGAGCCATTTTGTGAGAAACTAACATGTTTAGATATTTAGCCTGAAACTGTTGCACAAATAAGAAAAACAAATTACACTTTGAATTTAGACGAGAGAAGACACTGATTTTTTTTGTAATTCTCAAAACAATAGAGAGCATTTTTCAATATAAAGATAGGCCTGGTAAAATGAATTTGCTGCCAAGTTCAAAATCAGCGCGATGCATTGTTTTTAATCTGGAGAGCGTGACATTTCTCTACATACATACTTTGGATGGGAAAATTGCATGTCCTATGATGACAAGTCTGCACGCGATTTTTAATCTTTTTTTTTCGCGTGCGCCACGCGAGGCATCGCATGCCGCACAATCGGATTTGATTGTCTTTAATTAAGAGCATTCATTCATGCTCATTCTCTATTTAAATTCCATCCCATCTCTGCGTTTTTATTATATGCTTTTCGCAACGGCCATTTGTTGGCTCCAATCCAGTGCGTTTTATTTCGTTTCCTTCACAAATGAGCACCACATGCCACGGAAAATTAATTTTTTTCGGTATCAGTTTCTATTCCAATCCTAAAATATTTATTTTTGAAAAGTAACTGAAAATTCTTAAAAATTAGGAGTAGGGAAGCTAAAAAGTTTGCATTGTCTCCCTACTGTAAAACAACGATTTATTTCCCAACTAGGGAACTTTTCCTCCAAATTCGCACAACTGTGGATAGATCGCGATGAGAAGAATCGAAATCACGCGAAAAAATAATTAATTTAATTGTTGTTTGCTAAATTTCGCAAACAATTAACTACTCGTTATAGTCTACAATGCAAAATGTTACTAAATGTTTGCCTTAATTAATGTTTAATTTACTTGAGCTGTGAAACAATCTTTAATTAATCTTGCGTACGTATATCCTTCAGAACAATCTCGTGTACATATGCCTTTCACTTAAGAAAATGGTCTTTTTATCCCCAATAAATAAGTATCCTTGCTTTCTCTATCTCTCTTTGAAACTACTGATTCTACCCGACCCACTGTTTGTCTAAATAAATTCAGCATTCACGCCAAGATAAAAAGAAAAAAAAATCCACGGTCAAATACAAATCTGTTGATTTGCCAAGGTCGGCGCGGCGCTGCGCTGCGCCTCAAGAGCAAATCGTGGGAAGAATCTCAATTCGATATATACACAATTTTAATCTATAGGGTTATTTAAATAAACTACTATATTACTAGAGTGGGATTTTAAGTGATAGAGTTTGGTCGCTTACCACGGGGCGGGCACTCGACTGGTCTGCATGGCTGATGGAGAGGCAATGGTGCTCGGCGGGCGCTCCGACAGCCTTTTACCCAGCGTCCGCCACTCACCAGCGCCATGCCATCAAATTTTAAATCATCATAACTAACTCCCAAGCCAAGCCGAGTCAGCGCAGCATACTCGTTTTTCTTATTATTTGCTCTACTCGTAAACTAGTAGCATTCTCCTAGCTTGACTCTCAGGTCTGCATAAATAAAAAAATAAAAAAATAATTCCGCCATTAATGAGAAAACGCAATTAAAATTTATTCGCTGATTGCAAGAATTTATTGCTTTATCTTGCCATGAAAAAAGGGAATTACGTGTTACACTGAGTAGAGGAGTGGAAATTCCATCTATGGGTCATTTTATCTGGGCTAGAAAACTGTCCATTTGAGGGGCTGCTCAAATAGGTTCGGATCGCGTTACTCAATGACCCTCCAGCGATGAGATAAAACGATCCACAGGAAAATCAGGAACGTCGTTGGAAAGTTGTTGAAGATAATTAATGTGACGCAAAGAAAGACTGCAGAGATAAATTATTTAAAATTTGTCGTCACAAACGCGTAAGGTGTTGTTTGCACTTTTGCGTATTTTTTTATCGCCAATTCCCAGCATTTTTTTATCGCATATTCGCCTACTTTTCACTTTTGGTCGATGGAATATTCTCGCTCTTCGTCTACGTCAGCGCCTACTATATTCCCGAGTCCTTTTTTAATAACTGCGACTAGCTCGGATCGGTGTTTCCTCTTCCATACAGGGTATTTACAGTTATAGACACACATCATCTCCTCCCGCCCATATTAATTGTGTCAATAAACCAATAGAGCACGACAACCTGCACACTGCTTACAGTGGGTTGAAATTAATTCCAATATTTTTTTTATAAATCGTGATTTTCCAATAAGGACGAGAAAATATTCGTGATTAGCATGTCGTTTTTTTATTTACATTTAAAATAAAATATATTCAAGAGCCCACTTGCCAGGTGTGAAATCCCAGTTCTCAGAAACAAGGAAAAAGGCAAGTAATAAAATCTGTGCGTCAAGCAGATGGACATTATGCAAATGCATCGCTATTCTGCATGTAAAACAATGTGCATGCATCTTTCTTTACCTTTTCTCTGGTGCACAGGAACTGCCGCTCTATATATTCAGAAGCGAGTCACACTCGGTTGTCAAAAATACACACGGAATAAAATAAGCGACTTGTTCTCGAACCAAAGTACGTGCACTTACTAACAGTCAGCGCCTGCCGCAGCGAGGATAAGAAATTTTCTAACTGTACCTTGCGCTCGCTCAGGTGAGTTCACTCGATCGCTCCTCTCCCTACCCACCGAAACATCCGCACACGCAATGGAACACCCAAGTTTCAGTTTAAAGAATCTTCGAGTAAGATTTAAATTTCTGTGTAAAAAGAAATTAAGGGTATGAAGTTAAAAAGAAGGGAATTTTATACTGGTCAAGGGAGGTCGAGACGAGTCTAACGGTGGGCAGTTTAATAGAACTCGAGGTTTAAAAATGCAAAAATAATGTTTTTTTTTTAGTTTTGGGGTGGAATTTCTCTTAAATAAAAAATAGCACCGGTCAGAAATTTTCACACAAGTTCAAACACGTCATAGAACAACTTTAAAACACAATTTCAAACTACCAACGTCATGAACTCATTTACAAAATTTAAAATTAAACCTAAAATTAACAGTTTTGACCATTGACCCTGACCGAGGACAAAAAAATGGTTCCAGTTCGATCGGGCTTAGCGAGAGGAATTCAAAAAACACTTTATTTTTTAAATTAGACCACAGAGAGATGAAATATTGAGGTCTCAAAGTGTTCCTAAAATTCCTGTAAAAATTGCTATTTTAGTTTTAATTTTTTTAAACCGGAAAAAATTATTTCTAGGGTAAAAATTCTTAATTTATCCTGTTAAAGGCCATAAAACTATTGTTTTTATTAATTATTTTACTTTTTCGCTTATATTTTAACAGTCCTTCACACGATTTTCTCTCAACTAGACTTTATTTCACCTCGTCATGTCCCTGGCGCTATAATTTTCCGTCTCGGCGAGAGTGTGGACGCCGATAACTTTTGTTTTTTCTGTAAAAAAAGCTCGGCTGCTGCGTGGATGTTCTCGCATGTGCACGTAATGTCAAATGATATGCCGAGAGAGCAATGTGCACCAGTGAGTCTCACTTTGGTCGGGCTTGACGTCATTCGAAAATCAATAAACCCCCGAGTTCTTATTTTCGAGCGCCATATATACACTCCAAATCTAAAACATCTCACTCGGCATGCAGCTTCCTTCCGCCACGCTGGTCAGGACGCATGCACGTTAAATTAATGTGAACCACAATCAAATGGTTTAACTAGAATTTACAAGACGAATTTTTTGGACATTTGCAGGGCGAAACTGAACAATAACAGCTGAATTCCCCATTTTGCAAAAATTTCACGAAAATCGTCAATGTTTCCCGCTTGATTTTAACTCCTATCCAACAGTCTGTGAAATTTGAGGAAAATTCCTTAAATTGTAAAATAAATCGTGCTCAGAAATAAAAACCATTTAAATAAATATATTTTACCCGTTGGAATTTATTAGTTTTTGACGGCGCGGTTAGAAACGATTATTCGACGCTTTGTTTTGCCCTCGTTTCAATTATAAGCATTATTATTATCTGCCGGCTTTTCGTTTGTTCTGCTGCTCTGTATTACGAATGATTTCGCCCCGAGCGAGAGCGCGACCCATTTGTGAGCCAATTCAATTCATTGCGTCGTGTCATGCCTCACTAATCAGTCAGAAGAGCAAAAAGCGGTTCAAACGAAACGAAAAGGGCATCATATGAGGTGAAATTGCATGCATTTCGGGCCCAAAAGCAAAGTGTGCGTGCACGGAACACGCTCTGAAAAGCACGCGATGTATATATATGAACTGATTTTCCATTGCATGCTTCCATTGTTCCCCCGCAATTTGTGCAGTGACTCATTCAAATCTGAAAACCGCAAATTTTCTCGATTTTTTTTTCGCGTTTTTTTCCTTTAGTGAAAGTGACAGATGAGAGCTGTAAAAAATCAAAACTTAATATACTGCAAAAATTAAAAATAACCTCTAAAACAAAGGAAAAAGCATTACATAATTCGTCCTGGTCCCGGCAAAATTGCGCAACGTTCAACAAACACCCAAATTTTCATTGTCGAATTGATTGTTGACCTTTTCTTGCAACAAGGAAATTCGCGTTTGGTTGTTGAAAGTTACGCAATTTTGCCGGGACCAGGACGAATTGAAAAATCATGATTTTTTTTCACAATTTAGAGTTCCTCAACTAACAAAAACCGCCGGGACGGGTTTTTCATCCCGTCATCCCAGAAAAAATAATCCCGTCACTGCTGTCCCATTTTGTCTCTCGGGTTCGTCCCTGTCCCTGTTAGCTCTTAACCTTGTCCCTGTTTAGTTCCCCTCGACCCCTTAATTCAGATTCGTAATTTTTAAATTTTCCACTTAACTTTTAAAACTACCCAATTTTGTCAGCAAATAACAATTGCATGCAAATTGTAAACCTCGCAAGAGTGCTCATTTTTAAAAATAGGTCGGCGGAAACAGTGACTTTTTACTATAATAAAAAAAATCAGTAAAATTTCGCATCACTCAACAAGCACCCAAATTTTATGTGTCGAATCGATTGTTGCCCCTTTCTTGCAACAAGGAAACTCGCGTTCGGTTGTTGAAAGCTGCGCAATTTTTCCGCGACCAGGACGTATTGCTTCCAGGGTTCGCAAAACCCGCGTTTTTCCAGAAAACCCCACTACATCGCAAAAAACTGTTTTTCTGCCATTTTTGGCATTTTTCCGAAACACATAATGCATTTTTATGGAAGATAAAAAGTTATTCTGTCCCGGGTGCCCTCTCTAGGTATAACCATTAAATTTTTCGATAAAAAGGAATAATTCTGCAACTCTTACTTGGTTCTATATAATTTGTTTATTTAAATTCAAATTAAATGTCAACACGAACACGTGTGAGAAAGGTCGGGGCTGTTGTTAATTTGGTTTGATTGCAGCAACAGCTGCAATTTTGTCCTTGAAATGACACGCTGGCTTGTGTGCGTGTTCATTCAGACTCAATTATCGTCACCCTCTGGAAACACCTTTTCCTTCACCGATGCTGGCAGTTACAAATCAAAAGCGCCAGCAATAATATCCTTTCGTGACAGACGATAAAAAAGGAGGAGGAAAAATTTAGACAGGGGGTTAATGCTATTTAACAGCTGACAATTTCTAAATATTGACTTTTAACAATTTATAAAATATATACACTCTCCAAATCCTGTGTGAGATTAATTTATTTCCTCCTCAATTAATGAAGCAATTTTTTGTTTGGGTACGTCGAGGAGGATTTCAAGGTGATGCAGAGGTCTTTCACACCCGTCATCATCTCTATTGTTGTACGCCGTCTTTTGATGTACCCTTTCTGCAAGCTGGTGTGCTCACAAATTGTGAGATCTGACGTCGTTTGAGATTCGGAGAGGAAGCTGTTATATACAGCCAAAGGTGTCAAGCGCCTCCTTCAATACGGAATGTTTGCTAACTGCAGCAGAGAGTGCACCAGAAAAGATATAAATTTATTCACTCGAGCGAAATACATAGACTGCAGTCGCTCGATTCGCCTCTGATTTAGAAATTGCGGGGATTTTCTCGCTGTTTTTTTAATTTTTTAAAAACTTCATAATTTGGACTTAAATTGATGGGATTTTGATTGAAAAAAAGCGAAAATTTGCAGTTCAACGAGCTAACTAATATTCTAAATTTTGATTTTGAAGAATTAAATTCTTACGAATGTGCAAAACAGCAAAAAATGAATTATTTAATAGAGCGTTAATGAGATGTTCAGACCACGAAGCATTTTGACGCATCTTGTCAGCAAAATTATTTCCGTAAATCGACAATCTAGTGAGGATATTTTTTAAAATGTTCAAAATTTCGGTAAAAGGTAAAATTTTACAATTTTACTGCGTTTTGCAAGCCTTCTTTTTAATTTTCTAAGAATTCACGCAAAATTCCCACGAGTTACGCCCTCGTCCAGTGTTCTCAATGCACAGATAAACTGGGAAATGTGTTCTTTTTGCATCAAAATAGCAAAATTTTATTATTTAATTGGTTTAACTCGTGAAAATCTGCTATTTTAATTTTTTTAAACAATAAACAAGCGATTTTTGATGACAGTCAGATAATATACTGATCATTTTCTTCAAAGCTAAATGATTTATCAGATTAATTCTAAACTTAAAAGAAAAACACGAGCTTATTTAAATAATCAACTTCTTAAGTAATTAAATTCTATTGATTGATATTTTGTTTATATCAACCAGCTACACCTCAAAAGACACAAAAATAAAGTGAAACTGAAATAAGATAAATAAATTAAATATAAATAATTTAGATACATACTCTTTGAAATTGGCTGGACTTTCAATTTTTTTATTTCTTTCAATGCGTTTTTTTCTTAAAAAACGGCTTCTTGCGCTCCTTGCATTAGTCTGTTTTCTGTAGCACTATTTTAAAATATAACAAAGAGTATATTTTTGTTATGTGATAGCTGCGATTATAGCAGCTGACAATGAGCGAGCACCAGCTGCCGATTCATCTGATTTGGCTCGACTTTGAACATTCAGAAAAATAAATAAACAAAAGCAGGACTTAAATTAGTCCAGTTTTCACCAATTTCGTATAATATTATTTTCAAAGTTACACCATAGTCAAGCCAAATAATAAAATAAAGAGTTAAATTCATTAAAAATTAGCCTAAATAATAAATAATAAATTAAGGAATTAAAACTAGCTCGTTGAATTTCATCGAAAAACAATTTTAGAAATTCAGCGCATGATCCGCGGCTACGAAAGTGCATTGGGGCAGGTGCACAATGGATTGTCAACAGGCCGGAGCGAATATGGAGCTGCTACGGGAACGAGCAACAAGTTCGGAGGTCACAAACACATATTCACATCACAATCGAATATATTTATATGTGGCCGACTGTGAGTATCCCAGCCACTCTGCAAAATTCGAGCTGCTATATGCACTTTGCGCCACTCACCGGCAGGGATGATTGATGGGGGGCTGCATCCCCGTGCGAGATCTATCGGTTTTGCAAGGGCGCGGGCGAGCAGAGCGAGAGCGAGAGCAGCCGCGCGGCTGGAGCCAAAGCGAAGCCACTGAGACACGGAGAACCGCCGAGATGCGAACGCGAGCCAGCAGCAAAAATCCAACCCCGGAAAGCGCGGACGCATGCGCCTGCCTCCGCACTATTTTGTTTTGCCTCACGACCTTCGGGGGTGGATTTTGTCAGCTAGCTGCGCCTAGCTGGCTGCTGCAATTAGGCGACGTGCGCCACTTGCGAATTTCATCTCGCCTGCCAGCCGCCGAGGGGATTGCGCGCTCGCCAAAAAGAGGAAACACGAACACGCTCGGCGGCGTTATCGGAATTTCAACTTTGGTTGAAACGTGGAATATTTTTTCCTTTTAAAAGTGTGTCAATATTTTTTAAAAAGAAAATAAATGCGATTTCACCAGTTGTATTTAAGCCCTTATAGTGTTTGAAGATGGCGCCACCGCTAACTTTCGTAATAAATTTAATTTTAAGGAATTTCCGCTGTGATTTCACAGTCCATCCTGCCACTGTGGGGGTTCTTCACTTAAAATGTTTTCTTTTGACGTGCTGAAAACCAAAATCGGTTACGCCAATCGCCGTAGAATCAGGAAAGACTATTTTTTGAAATGCAAAATCTTTTCCAACGTTTCTACGGCGAATGGCTGGACTGATTTTGGTTTTCAGCACGTCAAAAGAAATAATATTAAGTGAAGAATGCACAGTGGCAGGATTGAGTAAGAAACCACAGCGCAATGTGCCTTAAAATTAAGTTTATTACGAAAGTATACGGTGGCGCCATCTTTTGGAGGCTTCGAACACTACGGACGTATGCAACTGGTGAATTTGGATGAACACCCTAAAATTCAAGTACAGGTATGTTCTAAAAAAAGCTAATCAAATTTGCTTTTTAATGAAAACATCGCACTTTTTTCTTTATGTCCTTAAAAAATCTTTATAACTCTTTTTCTTCTAATATTTCTTAAGCTTTTCAAAGTGGTCGCGTTAGGCGTTGCTCCACCGCTTATCTCGAATAAAAAATGGCACTGTAAAATTTTCACGGAACTTTCCTCGTGTTATGTGTGGTTCTTGGATTAAAAATTGAATTAAACATTATAAATTAAATAAATTTTCGACATGGTTTTCAATTTCAAAGTTGTAGAGCGAAACTAATTTTGGTTGACACCGCATCTCTCTATATCATATGCCTAGAACCGGGGGTTATTGCTGATTTTTGGTTTTTGTCGAAAATAATTTATGGGTGGATCGATCAGAAATATATTTTAAATTATTAAAAATTTTCCTTCGTCACATCACCCATCACCATCTTGAATTTTACATATTTCCAGCGATAATTTGCACCATGGCTGGTCTTGAATTTTTTTTAAATTTTAAATCATCCTAAAAATGGTTTTACACATCCTCCCTCATCAACCCCTAACTCTCCCCTTAAAAAATTACCTTTCGCGTCAATACGACAGCTGATGAAAACGTCTTTTATTTTTTTGAAAAAAAGTAACAGAGCCATATGCCAAGATTTTTATTTATTTCAAATCAATTTCAATTTTTATTTTAATTTTACTATCACGCAGTTTACTGAAAAATCATCTTTTTGTCCTTATTTCTCTCATCATTTGTCAGCCAAGAACAATTAAATGACAGTAACACGGTTCATTAACTTCCAACCGCGTGGTGTCGTCACTCGCCATCAAGCAGAGCGGGAAGTAATTCAGTCAACCGACAGAAACCTCTCAATTACTTTTACCAGACGTGAGAGTGGCCAAACAAATAAATTTTTAGCTTTTTGCGGGTACGTGGGAGCGGGCAAATAAAATAAATTGCCCACCGCGCGCGCACTTTGCGCGAAAGGTTAGCTCAAGTGCACGCCATATACAGCCAGGCGCTCGCGTTGCAAAATTCATGCCGTGAACTCTGACCTTCCGGCGCGCGTGTGTATACAACATGCTCCGTGGCCGCGAGATTACGAATTTATGATCGCCCCATTGTTGAAATATGCATTTTCCACCCGCCGTCAGCTCAAAATCCGACGTGCGGCAGCACCGGATTTAATATTTTATTCGGCTCTGCTTGATTGAAAATGCGCCGCTGGTGGAGAAATTATCAAAGCGGCGGGCGAGAAGAAGGAAGGCAAGAAGCGAGAGTTTTGCCGCTTCCTCTAAAAGGCTTGAGTGCCCACTAAGGGTTGCTTTATTGATCCCTTACGTTAGAGGCTCCAAGAGAGAGAGAGAGAGAGAGGTAGCAGACAAGGGAATTCGGCGCAAAACCGCCCAGCTCCGCTATGCCACGACTTCCTTGCCAAATTATTTTTGCAGGGAAAATTTCTACAAAAGCTTAAAAACGGAAAAATTGAAATATAGCACGTTCTTGAATGTAATAATTATTTTTTTCTGACGAAATTTCATTTTTTCAAGAAAAAATGCTAGGATTTTGAGACTTTCACGATGGGAATTTGTGGGAATCGTTGAATTCAACGGAAGTTGAGTTCGAAGTAAAAATTAAAAATTTATAAATCGGTTACAAATTAAGGTTTTGCTTAAATTAGATGAAACTTGATTCATTTAAACAAAAACCAATTTGGAGATTTAGAGAAATATTCAATTTTTCTTTACAATTTTTTTCCTTGGATTTATTGACGCTCTAATTTATTTGATTAGGGCGAATGCCAGCATTTTTATTTTAACCTCAAAAAAGGAAATAGTTAGCGTTACAGAAGGAACAGATGTTACCATTTTTTCTTTGAAAAACTTGCTTGTCAAATCAAGATTTTAGCCTTTTTATTTTTAACGGTTGACCGTAAAACATGAAAATATACTTACAATTTTAGTTATTTTCTAAAATATATAGACGAAAAATTCTTGCAGGAAGTTTTATTTCCAAAAATCAATTTTTCCCAATGCCCGAATTGGAGATGCAAGACCTGGAAGTCAAGCTCTTGAACAGAAAAGCTATATTAATTCACCAGTTGCATAAACCCTAAGTGTTCAAAGCCGCCAACAGATGGCGCCACCGTAGACTTTCGATTTTAAGGCACTTCCGCATGCGATTTCAGACTCAATCTAGCTACTTGTGCATTCTTCAATTAATTTGCTAATTTTTGACGTGCTGAAAACAAAAATCGGTTAAGCCAATCGCCGTAGAATCGTGAAAAACTATTTTTTGAAATAAAAAAATCTTTTCCAACGTTTCTACGGCGAATGGCTGAACCGATTTTGGTTTTCAGTACGTCAAAAAAAGCAAATTAATTAAAAAAAGCGAAATAGCTAGATTGAGTTTGAAATCGCATCGGAAATGCCTTAAAACCGCTTAAAACAAAATTTTTAAGATAGTCTGTGGTTGCGCCATCTGTTGGCGGCTTCAATAACTAAGGGTTTATGCAACTGGTCAATTGCAATATTTTCCTTAAATTGAAAAATTAGAATATTTAGAGAGTTAAAAATGTCGTCAAAGTGTCAAATTAAATTTCAAATGTAAACGCTCTTAGCTTCGATTTTTGAGAATTTTTTCTTCCAATTAGCAAAGTGTGTTGTTCTTAATAGCCAAGGAATTAATTTAATTATTAAGATAACGTTTGCGATCTTTTATTTATTTGTGTTTGCTTGCGGATTAAATTTCTATCCTTTTTATTTTTCCCATCTTTTTTATTGCAATATCAGAGTATGATGAGAAAGTCGATGCACGCCTTACTAATCCCCTCTACCGGCTGGAAAGGAAACCATGACGAAGTGGCAGGTGCCTACAACTTGTTGCTATTGGCTCACAGCGGTTCGAACGAAACGTCAAGACTACAACCTTGCATTTGCCGCCTGCCGCGGGTCGTCAATCTCCACCACCGCGCCAGCCGCCCGAAACATCATACATTCGCACAGCACACAACACCGCACACTCGAGATTCCTGATTCCTCGGCCGAATTCCCTGCGAATTTTTGGAGCAATTCTGACTGTTTGACAATCGCCGGTTACAAAGCCGACTTCTTCCAAGCTTGCTGAAGCAACTTAATGTGCAGGTACTTGATTTTTTGTGCGTTTTGCAGACATTTCAGCGTCTAGATAATTGACATGCTCAACACGTACGGTTTCCTAGAGAATTTGGGCAGGCGAAAATGTCCTTCCAATGTACATAATTCCCGGAATTCTTGTGATTTATTATGTCACTTGCAAGCTGTATTGTGTCATTTCAACCACGTGTTAATTTAGGGATGAAATCGGCATTTTTATGTATTTACCGTATTTACAAACAAACAATATTATGATGCTGGAGATGGAGATAAATGATCTCGCGAAGCCATCTTGAAAGCCTATTGTGAGTGAGGTGAGAGATGAGATCTTGTTTGACCGCACTTCGAGTGGATGTTGGGGGATGGGGGTGGATTTCAATGGCTATTGTACGGATTTCTATTAAAAGCCGTTAAAGAAACTATGTACTAATTTACAAACCGATGCACTATGTTACCTAAATAAAATTGCAAACGTGAAAATTACGGATACTAAATAATAGGATGAATAGGGATTTAGTTTGACAGTTTTTTTATGTATGTATGACGTGCCCAAAACGCCCCATTACAAATATGCTTAGTCACGGCCATCATCAAATTTAGGGGAGGATTATGTAATTGATAGTATGATCCGTATGATCAAAGAGCGAGGATGAATTGAGTTGTTTTCGGCGCTAAACTTATGAAACGTTCTTCTGAATGAACAAGAAGTTAATTTAACTCAAAATTTCCGCTAGGGTTAGCCTCAGCCCCCAACCATAAAAATGTTTAATTTTCAATCAAATTAATATGCACAAAAATTACCTTATTAATAAAATTCTAGCAATAAATATATTTTAACTTATAAAATTTATGTTCAGATTTCTAGGCAAAAGTCTTACTTTTAAAAAACTGAGCCCCATTTCAGTAAAAAATAAATATAATTATCCAAGCCAAATCTATTACTTTATGTTTTTTGACTAATTATCCGTTAATTCTCAGAAATCGCCACGATGAGCTTCTTGAACACACCATTAGACGGTGACGTCCCCTTAGCAGAACTCCATCCATCAATAGAGCCTGGAGCAGAAATAAACGCGAGGTAATATTTTTACTCTCTTGAATTTATTTGGACCCTAATGCGTATTAATTAATGAACTGCAGTGACTACCAAATAGCGTCCTCTCAAGAATCGGAAAATGAGGTGGAGAAGGAGAGCCCCTCGGACGACGTGAAGCCGCCCCCCTTCAACCAGGCCACGGGGGAAATGCCCAGCACTGAGGAGTTTTCCGGCCAGTATGAGTTCAGTCTGTTGATGGGCGTCGGGTCAGTCACCGACTCCAAGAATGTCAAAAAGTCTTGGGAAGTGAGTACTGATGATATTTATATTTAATTGATTTAAAATTAATTTTTGGTTTACGTTAGTACTCCCTTAAGATGAACAAACTATATGTGAAAGTTGGAAGCGCTGTGCCTGTGTCATTTAAAATTAACAACCAGCTAGACTGGAGTGATCTCAAGGTGCGTGCACTGCTGGTCTATGATAACCCAGACGATGCTCGCACGCCAGTCGAAAGGTGCTCCTCGCACAAAGACCCGACACACAAGAGCAATAAAGGTTAGCTTGATGTATAAAGAAGTGTCCTAGACCCTAATCAATTGGTGGTTCAAATTTTTTACTGATTGGAAAATTTCTGGCCATCAAATTAGGATACAAATTCTGGAATATATTTTAATTGAGGTTTAGTTTATTCAATATTTTTGTTGCACCCAGGGCTGGTCATGGAAATTTTCCTCCAATTGACCAGTTGCATAAACCCTTAGTTATTAAAGCCGCCAACAGATGGCGCAATCACAGACTTTCTTCAAAATTTTGTTTTAAGCGGTTTTAAGGCATTTCCGCTGCGATTTCAAACTCAATCTAGCTATTTTGCTTTTTTTTAGCGTGCTGAAAATCAAAATCGGTTCAGCCATTCGCCGTAGAAACGTTGGAAAAGATTTTTTTATTTCAAAAAATAGTTTTTCACGATTCTACGGCGATTGGCTGAACCGATTTTGGTTTTCAGCACGTCAAAAATTAGCAAATTAATTGAAGAATGCACAGTAGCTAGATTGAGTCTGAAATCGCAGCGGAAGTGCCTTAAAATCGAAAGTCTACGGTGGCGCCATCTGTTGGCGGCTTCGAACACTTAGGGTTTATGCAACTGGTGAATTTCTTAAAATCTTCATTTTGAAAAATCTCCGTATCAGATAATAAAAAAATGAACCGCAGATTGCCCGAACGTGAACCACGTTCTGTGCTGCCAACACCGGAATGCTTGTTACGAGCGGGACCAGTACAGCGGGCGGTACAGCGTTGTCGTAGCGTTGGGAGAGCCTCAGGCCGGGGCCACTTACGCCACAATTCTCTACATGCTCAACTGCAAGAGCAGCTGCGAGGGCGGAATTTCCAGGCGTAACACCTCCATCATTTTCACCTTGGAAAAGAAGTAAGAAGTCTAAAAAACTCATCCTGAAATCTTGAATCCTAATTTCCCTGATAGCAATAAGGTGTGCGGACGTCACGTGGTGCACGTGCGAATCTGCAGTTGTCCCAAGAGGGACATGAACCAGGAGCAAGACTTCGTGAGCTGCTCTTCGTCCAGCATTGTGAGCAGAAGCAAGAAACGCAAGCTGGACCACTACGGGCCGATCAGGATCAAGAGCGAGGGATGTCCCTTGCCTCCCATGCTCCCTCCTCTCCCGGTCGTCTCTCTCAACGGCGACCTCCCTCCGCAGCCAAGATACGAACCTCTCAACTACATGGAAGTGAGTCGTCATTTTAAATTTTCACTGTTGAATGGATGATTGGAAATTGACGCTGCTTTTTTAACACTTCTCTCTACCCTAGAAATCAATTAAAAATTAAAAATAGCTGTTTTTGACTGAGCTAACATTTATTAAATATTTTTGGCTTCTGATATTTCTTTCATGCCGTGGAAGAATGGCCCATTTCTTTCCAACGCATTATTTGTAAGTAATGGCCCAGGGTGGAATGATTTATTAACTAGTCAAAGAAACAAAAATGCGTTGAGGGTTGGTTTAGAGGGAAGGTTGAAGGAACATAAAGTGTAATTTTACTTGTGCTAAACCTAACAACTTCTCAGTAAACAGAAGCAATAATTTCTTTAATAGGGGTGGATTTAAGGGGTGAAATTTTAAATATGTGGAAGGTATTTGTTTCAAAATATTTAAATTATTCAAGATTTAGAATTAGCTAACTGTAAAGAATGTTTTTAATGGGTGACGTTTGGTGATTGAAATTAATTTTTAATTCTTTACTTTTGTCAATTTTCCAGGGCCCTCTTGAAAAATTTCTAGATACAGCTGTATTATTTTCTAATTTACTCTTTTGAAGTAAAAATTATAAGAATAAAATTGTTAAATGAACTTTTAGTCTGTTCTAAAGCTGAAGATTATTTTAATTAATTTAAAGAGAAAAAAAATTCCCGTGTATGTATTTGCTTGGCTTCTTGCTTCCTGGTGTGGTATGAGAGTCATTACAAATTTTTCCTTCAGCACCGAGTGCACTTATTTCAGGTCCGAAGTCCGGTTCACTACAAGATTCTGCTGACCAAGGCCTACAATCTCTTCAACTACAGGGTGTCTCATCAGGCTGCCATTTACGAGGGTCTGCTCAAGAACTTGGAACAGCAGCAGCAGTGATTCTTCTCTTCTCCACTCAAGTACCTCCATGATCGTGCTCAACACCCTTCCAAGTAGGGGGACCAAGGTGCACTGCTTAATTTAGTATTTTTACTTTTTTACAACTTACAAAGTAAGAACGCCATTCTTGAGGAAAGTATTGTGGACTATCAGGAAAAGATTTTGATTAGGTGGAATACTTGGACGTTGAAACTGATTATTATTAATTTCAATTTAGTAACTTCTCCTGGTGCCATGAATGTAAATGAAATGACATAAAAAAAATGACGGAACAGACGCGCTTTTGATAAATCCTAAATTTGTACACTGCCAATATTTTGTTTAAATGATAAAAATAAGAATTATTTGTATGTATGTACAGCTCGTTCCTCTCAGTAAGGCTAGTCTGTAAAACACCCATGATGATGTATACCAATAAAGAATCAGGAGAGATAATATTTATGTTTTTAATTAATTCAATTCGCTCCTTGACGTTCAAGCAGCTGGTTCAAATATATTTACAACTATGGGTTTCACTGAAAACATGTTGAAAGCTAATGGCTGTCGTGCTCATAACCTCCAGGAAGGGCATTCATGTGGGGGTTGTGGAACAGACTCTTCTGGCCCTCGCCCCAGGGGAAACGCTGCAATAACAACAACCAACGATAAGCCCTGAAAAGGGTTTGACATTCAACAGCCACAAACCTTGTCTCTCTTCCTCAGATGGTCGTAGGGTTTGAACTCGGGAGGGTCGTGGGGGTGCTCCCTGATGCGCAGGATTGCGTTGGCCATGCACAGGCCTACTCCGGGAATGGCAACCAGGAAGGACAGGTTCCTCCACAGCTTGTAGCCGCCTGCAGAAAGCAAAGATATGTACGTCGAATCAAGGGCATACGGAGCATTTATGTTTCAGTCATTTAAACGACTGTTCCAGACCCTCGGCAGGGTGAAACAAGGCGGAAAATACGAAGGAGTCTTTAAAATTACCTTGATGGCCTCCGGCGGTGGCGGCATGGCTCTGCACGCCCGACCTGAGGACCGAATTGGTCGCGATATTCCTCACCAACGTACCGGCCACCATTTTCGATTTGGCGATCTGCAGGGAAGGGGGCGGGGCGCAGGAAGCAGGTGCTGCCATCTGCCCCGCGTGACGTCACGCTAGGTGGGAAAATAACAGAGAAATGAATTCGTGAAAGTTTTCCCGAGTTTGGCTGCGATTTTCTCAGCAGTGTGCGCCCGGTCGCAGTGAAATTCGCGACTGGCCATTTTTCAAAGAAATGGGCAACGTCCAGCAGACGGACAGGCGCAGCGTCACCGCCGGCTGCTCAGGGCTGAGCAATTTTAACCAGCGGGAGCGCCGATCGTCCAGTGAGGTAGGGCGAATCACTCAAATTGAGTCGGTTGCGCAATTCTCGTGAACACGTTTTGTTGTCTCTCCCCTCGTAGTTCATGTTTATTGGTTTTGTCAGCGTATTTTTTCGATTCGCTCGGTCTGCTGCTTTCCTGGGTGTCGAAATCGGGCGGAGAACAATGTTTGTTTTTGTTTATGCGGTGACGGCACCTGTCAGTTCTAATCTTTTGCGGCGCTTGGTGGCCGCAAGCTTGAAAGTTCTGCCACCACTTGCTGATGGCAGGTCGGGTGCTGTTTTAAGCTAATCACTGGCCTCAAACAGGAAATCTCCCCCACCACATTGAATGACAACGTAATGCGCCAGCGGCCTCTGATTGGCTGAAAAAACCGCTCGACCTGCCTCGTACTAGAGGCGAAAGAAACTGTCGGTTGCGTAACAACTGTGAACTGGCGCTTGGTGAGAAAAAATCTCGCCAGCTGATCGCAACACGGTCGTCGGATTAATCGGATTTAGGGATTTGCATCAATGTGGAGGCCAAATGAGTGCCGAGCAAGAAGATGAGCGTAAAATCAAGTTCCACGCGATGGACAGCAGCGTGGACGACTTCATGATCAGACGGCCGCCGCTGCGCAGGTGGCTGACGGACGATTTTCGTCCTCGCAGGAGGCGCGACGAGCCGAGCAGCAGGCCAATGCGTCCGGTCACCCTGGGCACCTTTCTGCGCGTCGAGCTTACGCGGGACTACCTGCTGGAGCAGGATGAGGACCGCTTCACCGCCAAGAGAGAGAAAATATACTCATTTTTCAAGATTCCCCGCGAAGTGGAGAAATTCATGGCTTACGGCTTTTTTCAATGTGCGGACAGCTTCATGTTTGTCTTCACCTTTCTGCCCTTGCGCTTTGCCATGGCCCTTTGGGCCATCCTCGTGAGGCCTTTTCAGCACTGCTTCGGACAGCTGGGACTGCTCAAGCCTGCAGAAGTTTGCGACGCTTTAAAGGTGAACTTTGACATTTTTTCCAAACCTAAAAAAATTAAATTGTACTATTGCGTCGGCAGTTATGCTCTTCTACGGCATAATTTGTTTACTTTGTATTGAATTACGCAATTATTATTAGCTATGTAACCGACGTAATCGGAGATGAAGTCGGATTACATGATATTATTTTATTTAAAATCCTGATTTAATTTTAAAATAATTTCCAGGGAATTATTCTGCTGGTTTGCTGCCTGGCAATGAGTTACATCGACACATCAATGATGTACCACCTGATCAAGTCGCAGTCGATCATCAAACTGTACATCTTCTACAACATGCTAGAAGTGGGAGACAGACTGTTCAGTGCCTTTGGACAGGACACCATTGACGCCCTGCTGTGGACAGCGACAGAGCCAAGAGGCAGGAAACGAGAGCACTTTGGCTTGGTGCCTCACCTCCTCTTCGCCGTCATTTATGTCTTTTTGCACAGCCTGCTCGTACTGTTCCAGGTGGGTAGATATAAATTTAAAATACTTTTTTTGTTGTAAGTTAATTTTAAATTAATTACAGGCGACCACATTAAATGTGGCGATCAACTCGAGCAACAAGGCACTTCTCACGATTATGATGTCGAACAATTTTGTCGAACTCAAGGGCAGCGTTTTCAAAAAGTTCGACAAGAACAACCTTTTCCAGGTTTGTTTACAATAATTTTGATTTATTCAATTAGCAGTTAAGAATATTGTAGATGAAACCAGCATTTCAGTAGGGAAAAAATTGTTTAAAAAGATCTTGCGCCTCCCAAGAGAGTTTGATAATGGTCTGAAAGCAGGATGCAATCTGGTAGCTTACAAAATTGAAATTATTTCAATTTAAATTTAAGCTAGAACATCAAACTTGGTGCCAAAAGAGTTTAAAAAGGGTAATTTTGAGTGTAGGAAAATTTAAATTTCACGATCGATTGATTTTACCTTAAGAAAGTGCTTGAGGGTTAACCCTGAGGTTTGAATAGAACATGAGAACTTGCAGAAATCGAACCCTGGCTTCAGGGTATCCCTTGATCAATCAAAATAATTAATTCGCATGAGTAGCCAGACGGGCAAAGACGAGAGCTCTCAGAATGTTGTGAAATTTCACCCTTTTGAAGCCATCAGGAAGCTCAGATAACACTGATGAGATGATCAACTCTCGTGGAAACAGGGTTGCATTTGCTTACCACCCGTTTTTTCACCGCTGGTTTTACACGTCATTTTTCTACCAATTTCTTGCGCAAGAAATGAATTTTTTCTATTTTTCCCATGTGAAAATATAAAATTTGCTGTCAGAGTCGTAAAATTTCCTCTACTGTGCAGATTTTTTCTTTTAAATTGCTTTTGTTGCCTCAATTTCTCTAAATATTTCTCTGACAATTTTTCAAGTGGAGATCATGAGCTAATAATTAAAAATTTATTGCACAAATTGGCTGTAAGAAACTGGTAAAAAATGGAAAAATGGTTTTAACCACTGCACTGCATTTAAAAAAATGCAGGTATTTTTCAACCCTGCGTGGAAACACCTGCCTATAATTATTTGAAAAATAATAACTTAAATGGCCCCCTGAATAGACGCCACACACCGTTAGCTAAAGCAAGTTAAATTTTCAGGTTGCTTGCAGCGATGTGAGGGAGCGGTTCCACTTATTCGTGCTGCTGTTCATCGTAGTTCTGCAGACAATGAAGGAGTACTCTTGGCGAGAGGAGCGCTTCTGGGTTTTACTTCCAGACTGCATGGTGGTCCTGATTGCGGAGGTTTTCGTCGACTGGGTCAAACACGCGTTCATCACGCGATTTAATGAGTTGCCCGTGGACGTGTACCGCGACTACACGACCAGTTTGGCGTACGACACGGCGCAGACGAGGCAGAGGCACGCCATGTCGGACCACTCGGACCTGGTGGCTCGGCGCATGGGTTTCATCCCGCTGCCCCTGGGCGTCGTCATGGTCAGGGTGTTGATGCAGGCGGTGCACGTCAACTCGCCCGCGGCAGTCATCCTGCTCATTCTGGCCTACATTTGTCTCGCCTCTTTCCGGATTCTCAACAGCCTCATTATTCTGGGCAAAGCCTGCGATTTGATGACCACCTTCGAGAGCCAGCAGACGTCGCCCGAGAAGCCATTAACGCCGTGCGCGTCTCCGATTCTGGACCACTCGGGCCCCGCCATTCTCACAAACAGCAACGTGACCCTCGCCAGTCTGGGCAATTTGAACGAGTCGCTGCTGCTGGAGGCGCGCCCGCTCAGCGAGGACGAGTCTCAGGAAACGCCGCCAGAGTCTGAGAACGAGGACGAAGAGGACTTGGTCGCCGGCGGCGGCTCTTTCTTTCACCAAAGGACCCGTTCGGAGCCATCGATCTCACTTTCCGACCGAGAGCAGATTTCGGCTGACCCAGGACTGGATTAAGTTTGCTAGTCTCAACTGTTCAGCACTTTAATTATTCCTAAATTTTGTTGTGATTGAAGCCGGATCAAGCTCTATGAGTGAGCAGCACTGAGTTGTATTCTTGTAGCTTGTAATTTTTTACTTTGCCAAATAGATTAAAAGATTAAAATAAAGGTATGATATTTTTGCAATGCACAAAACACGGCGCGTTATTTATCAACCCAATACGCCAAAGGGGAGAGACATTAATTCATCTTTATTATGTTAATTTACTCTTTGCGTCCTTTCAGTACAACCTCTCTGGACTGTCCACGGCTGGAAGCGGATGTTTTAGATCTTGGAGCACAGGCAGCAGCAGCAACCAATCAACTTACAGCGTTTCCAGGCCTTGGTCCCGAGTTTCTAGACACAGGTTATTAATTTTAGAAGCAGAGGAAATAGGAGTATTTTATCTGACGTGGATTGACAATTGTTTAATTTTATTTTAATTTTGTGAGCCCTTCTTGACACAAACCACCTATAGTGCTGGAAATATTCGACTTAATGGAATAAAATGAATTTCAATTCAATTTCCGAAAAAATCAAACTAAAAGGAATTTAATTCTTACAATTAGTGTCTAATGGCCCAAATGCCATTAATCAAAATTTTAGTTGAAAAGTAAGGAATGCCAGCTTATTTATTTAAATTCTAACCTTAAATAAGCAAAAGGTACGCAACTGAATTCTTATCCAGGATTTAAATCAAATCAAGTTCAAGGGTTCGCTGCGGCCATCCGATTCGTAAATCTAATTGACACTAAATTCAAATTTCCGGGTGAAACAAAGAAAATGAGACTAGCGACAATTCAAGAAAATGAAAAAAATACTGCTGCCAGTTTATTACAAAAGACTAAATATTGTATGGTGATGTGTCATCTTTTGTCTTGGCAAGTATAAAAAAAAAGGAAGAGGTTAGTAGGGGTTTAACAATCGTGGTGTGAAATTTTGCGCTATCAAAAACATTATTTCGTACTCATCACTGTAAGAAAGGTCGAGTTCCAATCACAAAACAATTGTAGTCGAAGTTCTCCTGTTGCTCACAAGGTATAGTGGTCGCTGTGGCTGCACGGCGAGGACCGGGTAGATGGTCTTGGGTGGACTCAGGGTGTCGAGGGTCCAAACCCGCCGCCCGTACGACGCCCGGGAAGGCTTCGCAGGCCGTCGATTCAAACAGTACAGAACGGCCCCGCAGGGCACCTGAGGTTACAAGAAATTTGTCAGAAAGCGGCCAAAAATAAATCAAGTGCCCAGAAGTCACTTGGGAAAATAGGAAGCCCAAAGATTAAAACTGTAACTTACGTAGTAGTACAGCTTAACAGTTAAATCGGATCCGACTCAGAATAGAAGTCGCAAGTTGGCTGAATGCACACCATCTACACGATGTGTGCTTCGCCAGTCAAGGGGTTTGGGCTTCTCACAAATTTACTTGCAGGCGAATACATATGCACTCGCCCCCACTTAGTGCCTGCTCAGGGTATAGGTTCGTCTATTTTAAATATAGGCGAAGGTGCACTCTTACAGCGAAAATTCACAATACATTGGTTCGCGCGAAACTTATACAATTCAAATTTTGATAGCGCTTGTGTGTAGGGGACATAGTGGAAGGAATAGAGTAATAAAAAAATTAAAATAAATTATTCTCTTTTCGAATAATTACGTGTCTGATTTAATCTTAAGCCAATGAACTAAACAACGTTATAAGTGGAACTTTTAATGATCTAGTAATAGGCTCAGAAAATTTAAAAACACGATATCCAACCGTTAATGAGTTAATAGTTCGCACATTTGGAACAGGAACCAGGATTTTCGGTTCAAAGGTCGTACAGGGTTCAAACCGGAATTCATTTGAATATAACTCATACCTTAATTGCGTCGGAAGAACAGAGACAGAGTGTGTGAATAAAATTTAGTGTGTGCTTGTGCATAAATTTATCGGCCAGCAACTCGAAAAAAATCGGAATTTAGAAAGGCCGTAAAGGGTGACCTTAATCTTTGACCTATTTTTGTTGCAAATGAAAAAAATTTAATTCAAAAATTGTTCAGAATCATAAATTAGGATAGAATGCGAATTTTTCAAGTTGATATCTCAACTGGAACAAAAGTTACGGTCAATCTTTTCAGTTTGCATTTTGCACACTAATTTTTCTGGATTTTTGAAATATTAAAATACAGGGAAACCGCGCACTTTTTATGACCTTGACTACCATTTCCTCTCACTTGCATCTTTCAGAAAAAAACTTCAGTGATATTCCTCCCCATTTTCACTTTTATTTCATCTTAAAAAAATGGCGAAAATACCTTAAAAAGGAATAAAATTTCCGTTAAAGCATGAATAAACATGCCTTTATAAATCAATTTAAAAATAGTGTTGTTTGTCACTCACAGCCCTAGGCAGAATTTCACACGTTTTTTCTTGTACAAAAGATTTTTAATTCTGCGGTGTTTAACTGCGAGTTAGCTTAACTAAATGTTATAGAAATTTGTTATCACGCAGAAAATTTAATTTATCTAGAAATAAAAGGAAATTTCATGAGCTCCCAGAATATGGAAAGCTCTTAAATTTGTTCTTCTAGTTTTATAAAAATAACCGAGCCCATCTCAAAATTGATATAAAACATATTGGGCAAAATCAATATTTATTAATAAGATTAATTTTCAAACTTTTCTAAAAGATATAAATTTCGGGAAGTTAAAACAGGAAATTTAATCAACGATCAACGTAAATAGAGTTTTTACTCGAAAATGAAGCTAATTTTACAAAATGTACCATTTAGAGTATATATTTTTTTTAATTTTACTTCTAGCCATGCACTCCCTACCTGAAAACACATTTTGTTATTTTATGCTAATTTGAATTAATGCAGGTGGAGAGAATCAACTTTGAATGACAGATTCGAAGCGGCTAAAACAGCGTGGCCAGTGCCTTTGATCGAGGCTGCCTTCTTGCCAGAGTTTAAAATTGGAGTCAGCATGAATGAGCAGAGTTTTGAGGTATTTAAATCAAAATAAAATATCTACTATAATAAATAAAGCTTGTTTGAAATTTAGTTGCTCGGAAGCTTAGCCAGTGGATCTTACGGAAAGGTTTATCAAGTCCGCAAAAGAGACACGGACGAAGAGTTCGCCCTGAAGGTGCTTTCTAAATCTCAGGTAATTAGCATCCAGTTTTTCAGTTGCCTGGATTAATTTTTTGTTGTTGCAGCTTATTTCCGAAAGCGGAGTGAATCAAGTGAAAAACGAAGTCGGAATCCAGTCCATGTGCGGACATCACCCTTTTATATTAAACTGCCCTTATTACTGGCAAAGCAGGAAGAAATTATTCATTGGTAATCAATATCAGTGCGCGCGGTGACAATCAATTAACTGTGTTCTCCGCAGTGAGTGAATTCATGCCTGGAGGAGAGTTGCTTGCTCTCTGGCAAAAATATGGAGCGCTTCCTCAGCCGCTCGTCAAGATTTATATCGCTGAGCTTGCACTCGCCATAGGTAGGTGACTTTATTATTTGAATAAAAAAGCCGGACGTGAATAATTTTCAAATTAAATTGCAGACTTTTTACACAACGCTGGTGTTATTTTCCGTGATCTCAAACTGGAGAACGTCATGCTGGACGGTGCTGGCCACCTGAAAGTAATTGACTTCGGTATGGCCAAGTGGCTTAAATACGGAGAGAGGACCAGAACGCTTTGTGGAACAGTTCGTTACATGGGTAGGCAGTTTAATTTTATTGTTATTTGTTTGTTTTTTAAATCAGGATGTTTTTAGCCCCGGAAGTAGTCAGCATGGAGCCATACGGGCACGCGGTGGACTGGTGGTCTCTGGGGATTATTGCCTACTGCCTCATCACCGGAGAGGTGAGTAACAATTTTGATTTATTTCGATAGAAAATCTATAGGTGATGGGAAAAATCAAAAAATTTATATTCGAAAAGCCTGCTGGATAAATTTCAGCAGTTAATCAAATAAATAAAAAATTAAACAAATTAAATCTATTATAAATTATCTGAGTATCATTTCCTCGGAATTTTAGGAAATTTTAAAAGAGGACTGTCGAAAAGCGTGAAATAATCGTTTAATTTATCATTTCACTGAGAACTTGAACGAATTTTGAAATGGCATGGTTCCCCGGCAAATTAAAAAATAAAACCGTGGCTCTTGCTAAAAAAAAACGCGGGAAAATCGTTAAATTTGACGTTTTTCTGAGATTTTGAGCTAAAATCCAGATTAAAATACCAATATTCTGGTTTTGCACAAGTAACTAATTTTCTAAATGCTTCAAAATGTTTAAAAAATTGTTTTTTGCTCCGGACATCATTAGCAAAAAATAGAATATACATTTTTTATGATTTGAAATTCAAGATTCGATAGAGGCTAACGTCCGGTCATTGGTCAGCGCCGTGTAGCTCATGAGAAATATTCGAAAAATGTCTGCATCTCCTAGAAAATGCCCACTATGTATTTAATGTTAGTGCATCCTCGTCGAATGTGTTATCTCGGTGCATAATATATTAAAAAGAACAGGTTTGTTGCACGCATCTGAGTATAAATCACGTCGTCGTACAGCCAGAGAGCGAGCGAGTGAGCGCAGGCTCTCTCACCATACCTAATTTATTTTCAACTCGGCCTAATGATGCGCCGCGCTCGAACTTGATCTTGCTGACGAAGCATTGAACCAGGAAAGGCCTTTTAAGTGCACGCACCGGGCAAGTCGACAGCTCTCTCTCTCTCTCTCTTTCTCAAAATGCAATGATGGGCGATTAAAATTCTACCCGTATGTAGTCGCAGACGTCACACAGAGCCACTTATTATATATTGTCTGCGCGTCTCCACCAGCGTCTGCCCGCCCGAAGAAACGTCTCCGCGATCGTTGACGCGAATTTCTCGCCGATGGAGACGACCAACACACTAAGAAACGATATTTATTTATTTATGCCAGCAGAGAGCCTGACTGAATTATATTTGCCATGGCGGCGGCGGGCGAGCGGGCGGGAAGTGAGCATCTGGTGGTGCGAATTTTAGAGGCCGCGTCGCCGCGCGCGCTGACTTGGGCATTATTGAATTGAGCACGCAGACGACCTTGTAGCTTCATTCGCCCGGCTGTAACAATATAACCACTAGCTGCTCGGCCAGAATGATTGCAACAATAATAATGCTCACAATGGAAACAAAATAAATAACGTGTGTAATAACTCTTTTACGGAAATATTCAATTTGGCTCTCGATATACGCGGCCGCGCGGTTTCAAGGAGTTTGGATTAATTTTTGGAACGCGTCATCGCAACGACGGTTAACTTTCCGCATTCTCGGAGGCGAAATATTTGTGAGTGTGTATGCGACCTTGGCACATGGCTCCTTTTCAGATATATCGCCTGGGAAAGGATGCGAAACGCCTACTTTTATATCTCTTATTCTCATGAATATTGTGATACATGGGATTCCGCAAGCACCAAGATAAACACCGACAGTTTTCTTACAAAATTTTTATTTTCTCATTCATAAATACAATCTTAAATTAAAACATTTTTTAAAATCACTGCTCACGTTTTAAAACCTGTGAAGAAGCTGGCGTCGAGGGGCTGTTCGCTGTTTCTACTATGCTTGGAATTAAAAAAAGTAATTTTTTAAAGCCTGAGAATGACAAGAAATAGATTTCCCAGTGTGAGAATGTTGCGGAAATAAATTAAGGGAGGCGAAAATCTATTTGTCAGACGGCTTTGCGCGTGTGATTCTCAAATTCGTGTGTCTACGACGATTCGGCCTTCTCGTTGCTGACGGTGGTGGGCTCCGGATCAGACTCAGTCCTGCTCTCGACCGCCTCCTCGGCGACCACCTCTGCGACCACCTCGGCCGACTTGACGGTATCAGTCACTGCCTCCACCGACTCAGTCTGGTCCTCTTCGGTGTCACGCCTCCTGCGGCTGACGGCGTCCTTGGCGGGCACGAACTCTGGCTCCACGGTGGTGGCGGCGGCCTCCTCGCTCCTCACCTCCTCCTCGACGGTCTTGGCGTCGACCTGCACGGGCTCGGGGGCCTCGTCGGACAAGGCGGCAGGCTCGGTGGTCGCGGGAGCGTCCTCGGAGGGCTCTTCCTTGGCCTCGACGACGTTCTCGGTCACGGCGGCGACGTCTTCGGCTTCATCGCTGACGGTCCTCAGCAGTTTCTCCTCCTGCTTGACCTCGTTGGCGAACTCCTTCTCGGCCTCGTCGGCGGAGGGCTCGGTGACGGGCGCGTCGGTGGACTCGACGGCCTCAGCCTTGGCCTCCTCGGACGCGACGGGCGCCACGGACTCCGGGACGGCGGCGGCGCTGTCCTTGGCCACGCTCGAGTAGTCGCTGACGATCAGTGGCACGGGCTCTTTGACAGTGTCGCCCTCTACGGGCATAGCAACGGCAGCGCCTAGAATCGCAAACAGGCACACCACAAGGAACTTCATTTTGCCTGAAACAAAGGAGGAAAGAAACAATCAACAACTGACTCGTACAAAATTTATTCGAGTTTCGTCACTCTCCCGAAAGGCAAAGACGCAAAACGAGATCACAATCTCTCGTTAGGCGAGCAACTCTGCGTGAAAGAGGAAGATATCTCGTGTGCCGTAATTATACGGCCCGCGCCTAGCTGAATTCGAAGGCCTTTAGCACAATAGGCGTGTTTGTTTGCTGCGTCGGTCGGACAGTCTAATTGCGAGGAGCCGCCGCCGCCGCTGCCGCCGCCGCCGCCGCCGAGCGAAGTAATAAAAGTGTACAGGTATTGTGACCCAATGGCCGTGACATTGCTCTCGCATGCTTGAATAATTATACGATTAAGGCAGGCTTTGGGTTGAGTGAACCGGGCAGCACGCTAATAACAGCCGCGAAAACCAGTTTAAGCGCGTGGACTTTCCCAGGCAATTGGAAAGACGAACTGAAATGCAGCGGCGCCAAGCCAACTGACGCAACCGGCGTTGGAATCCCCGAGCGGAGAGCTCGACGCCCGATCACCTCGCTCCACAAGAAATTATTATTGACGCGACAAATATATATATAAATGAATTTACACAATTTTAGCGTCGAGTATATGTGCGGCATTAGGGTCGCGGTCGCATGACGCAGAGCGTGGGTAGGAAAAATCAATCAACCAGCCAGCCAGCCAGCCAGCCGACCGCCGGTTCGAATGTGTGTGTGTGTGTTGTACTCACCTCTTTTGCAATTAACCCTTCTGAGCACTGATTACACTGCACTGAGTCTGCCTACTGCCTCGACCGCGGTGAAAGATGAATCTGAGCTTCTTGGGCCCCCGCGTCTCCTTTTAAAGCCAACGCCACAGAAGGCGGGACTTGGCCTATGGTAGGGATTTCTACAAACAAGTGCAGTCATTCAGCAAGGCGTTATCTCGAGAGAGCACCATTGCGATGCCTACTTCTATCTACACATATTTTATTCTAAAAATTGTTTATTATAATCTGCTTCAACTAAGAAATTGCAAATACGAGTATTTCCTTAATCAGGACACTTGTGGAAATTTTTTTCTTCCCTTTTTGATCATTGTAGAAATAGATTTTTGTTTATTATTAGGGTAAATTCAGCACCTGTGGTTAAATGTTATAAATTTATTGTTCTTAATAATTAAAAAATCGCGAGATTTCCAGTCTTGACGGGAATCATTAAATTTGGCACTGTTTTTTTTGTCTTTCTCACAATCAGAAGTATTTGATTTTCATTTTTTCAAGTCCTGTCCATTAAAAAATCCCTTGCAGAGTGAATTGGAATTTATCCTTCATTTTATCACAAACTAAGATGCAAAAATAAACGAAAAAAGAGGAGTTAAATCCATTTTTTAACTTTCTCTTCCACTTAATTTCCATTTTTGTCTTCCAGGCTCTTTAAAACTTAATTTATAAATTTAATACACTCCTAATTTTAAAGAACAACCACTTTCTGAGAATTTAATTCCAAAATTAAATTGTCCTATTTAAATTGTTCTAGACTGATGTTTTAGGCACTACGACGTTGCGTTATGCGTGCACCATTTCGCACGTGCACCGTCGCATTTTCTCTTCTCTGGGAATTTCCAGTGGTGCAGTTGGCCCTGAACTACCACATTTTATTTATTTATTTTTTATTGCACAATATAGAACCACCCTCGCATCACCGGTCAAATTTTAATTCAGAATATTAGCAAGCGTGCGTCTATAGCGTCTTGTCTCTAATACTAAATCCTATTAATGTGTCGAGTTAATTTGGTTGTTTGCCCAAACCCAAACAAGCAGAAACCAGGCGTCCTTCGGCAACAAACCGCCGCTCTATAAATCAAACTCGAAAATAGTCTCGAAAAAAGCCGGGAATTTCAACAACGCATGAGGCTTCAGGTCGTTTTGCTCAACAAGACCCAAATTGCAGTGTGCGCGGACAGGCAGGCTGCTCGGGTCGTGTGCTGATTTTTCCCCATTAAATCCACGCCGCAAACCACATTCCAGATCGGCCCGAGAGGTGCATGTCGAAAGAAAGACGATCTGATCTGATGCGCGCGGCATTTGCATATTATTATCTCGTGCGCGCGCGTGTAATTTTGAATGGAAATGTGAATCGAAATCGGTGAGTGTGTGTGTGTGAGAGCAGCTCGCGGCGCCTCAACGGTACGGAAGCCTGCCTAGCAGAGGGCAAGGTCGATCTGTGTAGCCGCAGGTGGTCCATTTTTATTGTTAGCAACTCGCAGCAGGTATAAACCACGTGATTGATCAGTTTGATCATCGCTCTGCCGCACCTGCTAATTAATAAGCGAGCGCCCATTCTGCGGGGAAATGACCAGGAATCGCTCGTTTCGTTTTCGTTTGGCCATTTACTTTCGTCCGCAGTTTGTTTTAAAATATTTCTAATTTGTTATTTAGGAAAAATAAATTCTAAAAAGATAGTTCAAAAGGTTATTACTCCTTCTAGAGATTAAAAACTTAAATTTTTTATTCCCTGTCGTGTTATTATAATCGACTTTTTGCTGGTGTGGCTCAAAATAATCTGTTATTAATCGATTTTTAATAAATTCGGTTTCTGAACACTTAACATTTAATTTATTTTGCCGAATGCCATGAGATAAATGATTGATTTCCTTGAATTAACCTTTGGAAAATCAGCTGAATTTTTTGGATTTTTGTTTTTACTAAAAAAAGCGTCCAGCTTATTTTATTTGAACTGCGACCGCTGGAATGGGACGTAGGTAGCTCGCAGGAATTTCGAAATAGGGGCGTAGCTCCCCAGAAAACTTAAAAGTGGGCGAAGCGATTGTCTCATAGCGTGGGAAAATCTTAAAATTAAACGTTTTCTTTTAAATGAGGGTGAAGCTCATCGGAAAATAAAATAGAGGCACGAAAAATCGATATATTTGACCTCTTCACTGAAATTTTCAGTAAAAATCCGGATTAAATTATAGATATACTGGTTTTGCATAAATAATTGATTTACTAAATGCGTCATTTTTTAATATTTTTTAATATTTCCATCCAAACTTAAACTGCAAAATTCCAGTTTTCGTCGAGTCATGACTTAAAACTTTAGGTCCGGTTATGAGCTGCCGTTAATAGGCAATTTTTGAAGGAAAGTTTGCTAAATCATTAAATAGATCGTTTACGGCCGTGTGACCACTTGGCTCTTCTCATTTTCGCATCTTTTTCCTGGCCAACAATTTATGCCGGAGCGTGTAAATATAAAATAAATAAACGCACTGCTGGACGCCGAAAAGTGGGTTCCTCCTAATCGCTTTTCCTCGTTCGCGATTTTTTTCAAAGAAGGCTCGAGTACCGAGAAGCTGTTTGTCTGTCGATCGGCAGGCAGAGGAAAGAATTTATTCGTCTCTCTCTCTCTCTCTCTCACTCACTATTTTGTTGCGTATATATACACTTATTTTTATATTGGGCCTGCACACTAAAGTAATTACAAGAAAGCAGCGAGGAGGTGTAGAGTGGAAAAGAGAAGAAGTGCGCAGGAAATAGCTGAGATACTGAATATTACGATAATTACAGCATCTCTCAGGTCTTGTTGCCCGTCAGCCAGAATGGTTAATGCCCCTGTTTACAATGCCAGAGTGGCGCCATGCCAACCATCTTCTCATTGAGTACACGTCTCGTTGAAATTATTTAATACACTCACGCGAGCACGCCATTTAATCCAAATATTCCAATTAAAATGACCGACGTCGCCGGCCTAACCGGATTTTGATATTGCAACTCTCTTCTCTTGCTTTGCTTTCTCGCGGCGCAGTCTTATTTCCAGCTGCTCCCTCAGGGCTGCTCGGCGAGAGGCAAATTAGCTGGCACCTCGGATGAAACAAATTGATGTCGACCCAAAATATTTTTTTCCTTTATTAATCAATTGAAGCACGTAGTGATGCCTGGAGCAAATAATTTTGAAATGGTAATTTTCGCGAATGGAAAGGGCGCATTGATCATCAATTAAAAGTTTCTGGTATATTTTTTTTTAATTGGTTAGTCCGTTGAGACGTGAAAAAATGTTGTTTTGCAATTTTTGATATCGAAAAACACGTTCACCGGATTATCTGTCAACCATTGACCACTAAAAGGCTGAGTTTTTTTTCCGGAAAAACCTACTGCATTGCAAAAAACTATTTTTTGCGGGTTTTTCTGCAATTTTCCGAAACACGGAAGACCAAAACATTCTCTTGATGAATGACCAAAAATAAGGGTTTACCAAATTACGGAAAATTTTAATTGTAATCATCGTAATTTTCCAAAATTGTTGACTTTTTTGGTGTGAAATGTGATTTTGTTTCTTGGAAAAATGCGGAAATACCAGTGGTGCATTTTTGTGCATTGCGAAATCGGCGAACCTTGCTACAAGGGTGCGTAGCTCGCGGTAATTTTTAAATTGGGCGTGGTTTTCTGAGAATTTAAATTAAAAGAAGGCGTAGCACGAGCCAAAAGGCGTGGGAAAACGTAAATTTTTGACGTTTTCCGTCTGATAATTTGTGGAGAATTTGAAATTAGGGCGTGGTTACCCAGAAATTTTAAATAAGAAGGTGGGGCACGTTCCGTAAAGCGCGGTAAATTCTTTAAGTTCAATTTTATTACAAACAACTCGCAGGAATTTTGAAATGGGGGCGTGGCTCTCCGGAAAAGTAAAAATAGAAGGCGTGGTACCAATCGCAGTGCGGGAAAATCAAATAATTTAACGTTTCTACTGAGATTTTCAGCTTAAATCCAGATTAAATTATGAATTTACTGGCTTTGCGGAAAAATATTTATTTTAAAAATGTGTCAAACTGCTAATTTAATGGCCTGAACATCATAACGAGCACAAAAATAATTTATATAACTGTTTTTTATTTAAAAAAAGCCTTTCAACAAAAAGAAAAAAAATGGTGTGACTTGGCTGTTGAAGCGATGGTGTCTAATTAAACGCGGGGGGTTTGATTGGCACGTGAAAAGGCGACGCGGGCCTTGAAAAGTGTGTGTGTGTGCTGTGCGCCTCCCCGCGACCTCTCGCAACGGGTGCTCGGCGCTCGTCGCACGAAATCCTTGAAGATGTGCTCTGAAAAACGAGCCGGGCAGATGCGATGCTGCTGCTGCGGCATGTCCCATAAATTGCGCTCGTAAATTGTCAACTGTGACCCCTGCGGCTCCAAACAAGGTCACTGACTGCTGGTGCACAGCCCGCGGCGGCCAAGATGCACTTGGCACGCAGCTGCATTGTTGGGTTGGCCCGACGGACGGAGGGACGGACGGACGGCCGGGGCGTCGCACGACAAAGCCAAGCGAACAGCACGAATCGCCGATTAATTATGCGACCCATGTGAAAATAAATCCCTGCGCATGCCACCATTTTATTTTACACACGTGCTTTATCTGCACGGTAATTAGTGTCTGCCGCAGTGTGCATGTGCATGTACCACACTCGACTTTGTGAGTTGACGTGCGCCGCCGCGTTGCCCAACTTTTTCAAGCGGATTTCTACATGCCACTTCTTGTCCTTTTCTTAAGTGTCTGCCTGGAAAGGATGTAATTACCCCTGATTTTTTTCTCTCTCTCCAAACGATAAAGGAAATTTCCACTCGATTAAGTGTCCAACAGAAGTAATGGATGTCTGATTTTTTTTATTTTAATGAAAGCAAGATGAGAAATATAGTTCAAATTTTAGTCCCTGAATAATTTTTGCTTAGAATACTCGATTTTTAGGGGAGGAATCAATAAAAAATTCGTTTTTAAATGTTAAAAATTTGATTTATTGTTCCAAAAGTGCCTTCATTGCAATTCTTTTTTTCATAAAACGAAGTAACCGTTTAAAATAGATTTATTAATTTAAAAATTTCATTATAAAAGGCATCCAGTGGTCACGGGAAGAGGGCGTAACAGGCGGGAATTCTAAAATAGGGGCGTGGTTCCCAGGAAAAGCGTGGAAAATCATAAAATTTGAGTGTTTAACACATTTCCAGTGAAAAAAAATGGCGCAAGGTGAACTTGCAATGAGACTAAAGTGACTAAGCGCTGCTTACGCAGAGAACTGGCGCGTTTAGAGCCATTTATGTAAAAGAATCGTCTGGCAAGCAAAGGGTGCCTTTGCGTAACTCATGCTAAATGACTGCAACAAAGTGTTATTTATGCTTTGAGGTTGTTTCGTAATGGAGCGTTGTGAACACACTGAAGAAACGTAAATTATGCAATGGAAATTTATAAAAAACCGATGTTATTTATTTATGATAAATTTTCGGCCCGTAAAAAAATAAAATGCGGATCGTTTTACGTGAAACAGGATCGAGCGAGTGCCGTGTCCTGAATTTTGCAGTATGCTGCTATTATGGCAATTATCAAAATTGCTAGATTGGTCGAAATGTCGTGTACCAGCTAGACAACCGCATCATCATTTAATCACCGCGGAATTTCGCACAGGTTATTCATCTCTCCCGAGGCTAGAATTAGTCAGTCGTTGGAAAAGCAACGAAAGTGATTTATTTTTATATACGCAAATATGAAGAATTTATTCTTTTTCTTTAAATTCAAAGTTCAAAACTCATTATCAGGAATAAAAATGACTTCAAGCTTGATTTTATCCAAACTGCGTTTTAGAAAAATCAATTAATGAAAAGAAAAGGAATGATGACGGTAGTGGCAGTAGTTGCAAAACTTTTTGCAAGATGCTCTTCTTCCCCGTGGAAAATGGCAAGCAACCTTGACACGATTGTCTCTATGCAACGAAGTCTGTGGGGCAAATTATATAACACTGACCATCGATAACAAAGGGTCTTTCTCTCTCTCTCTGTCAATAGGAAAATTGGTCTGCTTGATTGAGTGAGTGGGCAGGCATTCATTTGCACGCGGTCCGCATCACGTGCCCGAACCCAAACCCAAACACATTCTTTCTCTCTTAATTTCCCAATGCCTCTCTATCAGCAAATATTTCTTAAATTCTTCCCCGTGGGGTCGCTGAAACCATTATGTACTTGAGAACAAAAGTGATCTCGCCTTCGAGAATCTTCCACACTTGGATTTTGTTCGTTCGCCTTACGGTTCATTATATTTATTTAAATATTTCCTGCCTTCCGCTAATCTCTGCCGTTTATCATTATTAATCATCGCACTTGAGAGCAGGGAATAATTTCTATTCATTATCCGCGCACGTTTATAGAATTATGCTTAATAAGCGAAGGATTATGTCAAGTGCGGCTTTACGTCGGGGAATAAATGCGTATAATTATTATTTGATTTTATCTGCATTTTGCGCGTGCATCTCTTCGCGACAAGCGCGTAACAATGACACTGACGATAATTAATTGGTCTATCAATCCTATTTGGCGCGGAATATCGCTTCACGTGTTACCATGTACTACTAATTGCGTTTCACCGCCGATTGTCAACATGAAAACGGTGCTTTTTACCTTCTGTCACCAATTACTTCCATATTCAAACAGCGTTTATTACTCTCAGGCTTTCCTTGAGTGCTTTTTACGATTGGAGATGATCAGGATGAATGATTTAAAAATGTATTCGATTCCTCTCGTCGCGAATTTTGAGGAAATGTTCCCTAGATTGTAAAATAAATCAGGATTTTACAATTGGGAGACACTGCATGCAAACTTTGCAGCCGATTTTCTCAGAAATTTAGGTGACAAATGTTATAGGAAAATGTTGGCTCTTCGTTATTCCCATTTTTAGAGAATATTGAATGTAAAAGTAGAGTTTTTTCTGATTTTCGAGTCCACATAGCAATTAATTAGGCTTTTTTAGTTTACATCAATATTCGACCTAGCGATTCGACTGCCTAAACTATTTCGACTCACACGAATCGATTGACGCTGTCATAAATAAAAAAAAAAACTAATATTCACGGCCCCTCAACTTAAAGGTAAAATTTGGCAGCCTCCGTTCGTGTCTTTAAATTGTTGATATTTTTCTTTACTGCTATTTTTAAAGACAAGAAAGAGAAAATTATTTTCTGCTGTATAGTTGCCAGAGTAAATTAATATTTTTACCTATCGTTGTTATAAAATAAATCGATCCGACAACATCTCGCTTCAAATAACAATATTCCATCTTTGTTTATAGAGGACAAATTAAATTAGCAATTCTCTCCGTCAACGAGGCAGCGAACAAGAAACTCGGTACAAATCGTGTTGTAAAAAACGATTGAGCTGGCTGGCTGGTAAGTTGGCTCGAGTTGAGTCGTGTTGCTGGGAAAGGATGACATGAGCATTGTGATAGCCCAGTGACCAGGTGTCTGTGCCAGGTCCAAGGCCACGCCAGCCACCCCGCGGCCGATGCCGTTAGTCAGTCCGTCATTCTATCCGTTTTCCTATTTCTCTCGGCCGCGCGCGTCTTGCCCGACTTCGCTGCTTCTATAGCTAACGACTTAATTACACCGACGCCGCATGCATTATTCAGATCGATCGCTGTCACACGATTTCAGTACACGTTATTTGTTGCAAAATACTCACATCCGACAAGTATGTGTGTGTGTATATATAAAAATAAATGCGATAATTGGAGTTTCCTCTTGCGCAACGCTCCGAGATAATTAGCAAATTGTCAATCGTTCAAGTTCAAAGCAATAAAATTTCGCAAGCAGCGGTCATATTAGCTGCTGCCTTCCGGAAGAGTAAGAACTGTGGCTGGCTCATCGATGACTTGTATTTTTTAAGGTAGCCATTTCGGTACAAGTCATAATTATTGACCATTTTCCAGCTAAAATCTGTAATTTTCGATTTTGGTGTTAGATGAAGATTTTTAATTACTGAAATTTCAGTTTGTACGTGCCAATCGATTCCTGATGATCAACAAGTCGACAGAACCGTTACATTTTGGTGGTTTTTAGTTTGAACCAATCAGAGATGGACACTGCAGCGCCACAGCGACAGTCAGCGTTAACAAATGAAGTGGCAAGGCTGTGGATGTTGGCTGACCTGCCTTTTTGCTTGCACTGGCTGTCGCTGTGGCGCTGCTGTCTCGGTCTGGCCAATCAGAGAGCCTTTCCCTTGTCTCTGATTGGTCTTGAGTCACTTTTTCAAATACAAATCCACCAAAATAACGGTTTTTTTATTTCCGGCTTGCCATGTTGAATTTCCGGCCGAATGATTCGGCTGCTAGACTGAAATTGACATTCAGGAATCGATTTTGGCACTGTCTAATATGAAATTCCAGTGCTACCACCTAAAATTTTGACTATTGAAGATTTTTCGGGCATTTTTATAAATTACAAAACTAAATTACCAAATTGGAACAGGTGGAAACGTTGAAACAACTTCCAAGTAAGTAAAAATCCTTAAAAATATTTTGAGAAGCCTTTTGACTTTATCTTTCAGAGCTTACGTCACAAAACATTTTGGATATTTCATTTTGAGTACTTTTTAAAACACGTAGAAAGGGCTGGACCTCTTTATATCGTTTCTGGAAGTTGTATGTTTCCAAATTAATGCACCAGGAACTCTAAAATCGGAACAAATCGACTATTTCTCAATTTCGCAGTCCTGTCGATGACGTACTCGATGCTCACTTCCAGCGAATTCGGTTACATTTGTAATATTTTCATCCTGCTGATGCTGACACGAGTCGAAAAGGAGGAAAGTAGCGAGCAGGTCCGAGAGTCTGTGCTGTGTGTGTGTGTGCACTTCAAGGCCGCTTGCTTTGCCAATGGCGAGGCTCCAAAATCAATTTCGCGTGTTTCTCTGGTGAATCACGCGTGCGAAAAAGAGTGGCGGTCGCCGACCCCGGTTCAAAACAAAGCTGCATGATGTGCTGGAAAACGATCGAGCGCAATTATTACCGCTCGTAATTTAGCAGGTAACGAGTGCTCCGCGCGACTTATCTTATCCGCAACACGCCGATCATCAAGTGGCGATAAAATTAATGGGAATTTATCTGCTCTCTCGTGCTACTTTGGCTCCAAACTGGAGACACGAAAGAGATAAAATTAATGCTTAGGCCGCGTTTGCGAAAGATGCTCCTCAGGTGAGCTGTGCCTGTGCGCCAATAATTGAAATCTCCATTATTTATTTCTTCAGTCCGGCAGCCCACCGCAAAAAAGCGTTTGTTTATGCAGTTGGCTCGTGTTTTACTTTCAGTCGCGAGTGAAATTCATTCTTTAGGGGAATCCCGAGGAAATAAATGTTCGCATCGTTTCCTGCTGGACAAAAATCACTGTTAATTCGTAGAAAAAAATTTGAGCATTTGCCAATTTTGTTCAGCGAAACGTCTCAAAAAATAAACCGATTCGTCTTGTAGAAATAATCAAATATTTTTGTCACGATGCGAGCGAAATGCTAGTTCCAAATTAGAAGCGGTATAGGAGAGTGGGCTTCACTCTCTTCTCACGTGTCAGGATAAAGGAAATTGATATGAACCTGTCTGGCTGACGCCGCGGAGACGGGAGCAAGGAATTTGGGTTAGAGCTTTTGCGCGAGAGCGCACGAGGCGGCGCTCGCTTGCTCTCAGGTTGGCCAGCAAGCAAGCAAGGAAGATGCAGGGTAGAGATTGATGAAAATAAGACTCGGTGGAGCCGATGACCTCCATATAAAGTACTGCGTAGTTTGCAAATGAGACGGTCGCATATTATCTCGCTACATTATTACTACCAGCCCCATCCCTGACAGCGTTTTTATTCGCTTAATGCCCGGCCGGCCTGCCGAGAGTCTGGACGTGTAGCTGCCATTGTAAAACACTGCGCCTGCTGCCTTTTACCTTTACAAATAGACTTCCTTATCACATTTGCTGCGAATTGAATAAAACACAGGTCGTACATCAAAGAAAGCAGCGATGCAGAGGCGCGGTTTTCGCTTGCACGCAATCTCGCTGAGCATAAAAACAATTTATTGCTACACACACACACTCAAGACGTGGCGTGCGAGATGTTTATTCGCGTCCACTGCCTTTGTTGCAGAAACTTCAACTCTCGCACTTAATCAAAAGTAAAATAAATCGCAATTTAAACCAAAAGGTAAATTTTTAGTGAAAATTACCACACAGCAAGAAATAGTTCCCTCTCGTTTCAACATCTTAATTAAGAATTTTGGATGTCGAGTAGAGAGGGAAAACAACAAGCTAAACATTTTCGCAACGAAGGGGATTTGAAAGACGAACATAATTTCATGAAAAGATTGTCTTTGCTGCACGGAAAGGTCATTCAAAAGAATGGAATGAGGCTGAAGGCTGGAATATAGAAGCTGCAGAGTGGATAAATATATTTATACCATAAATTCATGTTGCTGTGGATGTAAATATTTTGCCATTAATTCATTTCTTTAAAGTAGCAATTAAATATCAATAATTTAAAGTGGAATATGATACAGGGCAACAAATGAAAATTATTTTAATTGTTGGATGCCATAAGCAATTGATCAATAAATATTTGCAATAATAAAAAGGACATTCCTACCATGAAAATTCAAATTTTGCTAATTTTCTCCAAAATTTTGAGTGCTTGAACAAATGTTCTTGGCATATTCCGATTCCTCTCGTCGAGATCTGTCCAACGGTGTATGCCACTTATTGGGGAAACTCTTGGTTTTGAAATAAAATCGGATTTCAAGTAAGGAGACAGCCATTACCATTTGAAAAGCACGGTAACTTTGCAGCCAATTTTCTCAAAAAATTACAGTGCTTCTTAGCTCAATTTAGGCTTTAACTTAATCCTAAGGGATGAGTTTATGCATTGGCAACAAGCATTTTCCAGGCTTTTGCAGTATCATTCCTCTATAACAGTTCCAATCGGTTCCTGAGCGTCGAATCAGGTTAAGTAACCGATTCAGTCGGTCGACAATTCGACAGGACGTGCCGAAAACCGAAAAGCTGGTTTTTGTCCAATCAGAGAAAATAGCAAAAGATCGAGACAGCAGCGCCACGGTCTTGTCACTTCTCTCGTTTGTGCTGACTGGCGCTGCTGTCTCGATTTTAGGCCCAATCAGAGAAGCACCTTTTCAGACAAAACAGAGTAACGGCAGTTTTTTTTACGTTTCGGTAAACCTTAATTCGACCCTGAGGAATCAATTGGCATAGTGTTTTTCTTTTGATCGTGTTGCCGATTAAATCTCGCATGCAAAGCAACCAAGCAACAATCATCGGAAAACTACGAATCCGTGCCCTCGGTAATGGGATTTGATTGATTGTCAGCGCGACAGGTAGCAGAATTTCCACCAGGGGCGATGTGCATGCGCTGAGCAGAGATGGCAATTATACGTCTTCTGCGGCGCCGATGGATCTTACTCGCGAGTGCAATAAAACACGCATAAGTAAACACACACACACGAGTCTAGGAGTGTTGTTGCCGTAATTGCCGCGCACGCAAACGACTAACGGGGGTGTTGCTGGCCAAATCGCCTCCTCTCCGCAGGGTCACTGACTACTATGTATTTCGAATTTGCATTTAATCATCGGCGGGGCAGACGTGCAAAAACGATTGCTAGAAAAAGAGAGCTGTAATTACCGCCGAGGGAATCAGATACGCTGCAGATTCAATTCTTTCCGCGTAATTGCAGGCTGCTTTTCGGCACTTGGGATGCCAATAAACCCAAATGACCGGCCTTTCGCCATAATTTGAGCCCGTGATCACAGGCAATTTTGGTGTCCCTTGAACTCTTGCATCTCTATCGGATATTTTCCTTCCCTTCCTCACCGTTCCGAAAACGTTGGTTGATTCGTGATTTAATTTCAGTTCTGTAAGGGCATTGCCTAAAACCTCTGAATATTTTAAATTACACACGCGCCAAAATTTCCAAAAGTTTAATTTACTTGGCTTAGGCTTAAAGCTTGCGATTGTTTTAGAGGCTAATAATTTTTGCCTGGATCATAGAAGATCAAAAGTCAAGGTCACAAAAATAAGTTCGTTTAAAAAAAAACCTCGCATACTTACAATTTCAAGACTCAAAAATAATGTGGCCCATATACACGTGACAACAACATAATATCAGAAATTGGTGTCACGTTTTTTCTCTTTTTTTCAAGTAAATCAAGGTCAAAGTTAAACGATTTTTTTGCACCCGGAAAATTGAGAATTTTTATAAATAAGGGCAATTTTTGTGCAGATTTCGAGCGGTTTTGAACCAAATTTGATTGGAAATAATTAATTTTGACTTTTTGAGGTCAAAAACTGGGGCTGCGACCAACCCCCTACCCCTGGAAGCTGGAATATTTTAATTAAATTCACTTTTAGTCGGAACTGAGCATTCTTGGTGTCGTTTCTTAAGTTTTTCACCACGTCTGTTTCTGAATATTAACCAAATTAAAAATATAGACTACGAAAAAAATTAATTTGAAGCCCCCATTTAAAAGAATGTCAAATTTAATTTAAAAATCTACAGACAGTCAGTAGATTTATAATCTAAATTTAAGATCCCCAAGAGAAAATTAATAAATAAAATTAAAAATCTTCCAATGATGGTTTAATACGAATTTAGGAGTGTCTAAAAAGTCTTAAAAGAATCCAAATCGTGTTAAATAAATTAACAAATTAAATAAAAGCGTTAAAAGTGACGCAATTTGTTCACAACTCGGCACGTGTTGTGCGTCATTTCGGTCAACGACAATTAATGATTGCACTATGGTGTTGCAATAGGACAAAAGCAGCTGTTGGAGCAACCACCTGATCGTGAACTTGACAAATGATATAAAATGAGAGCTCCTTATTAGGCGCGCCTGTGCCAGGCTGCGATCGGGCGGGATGCTCGCCGCCGCCGCCGCAGCCGCCGCTTCTTGGCTTTGCTTTGCTTTGCTCCGGCGAAGAAAAGAAACGAGCAAAGAAAGGAACTTGCGCGCCGGAGGCTCGATGGACAGATCGGCGCCGCGCTGACCTCACTCGGCACTGCACAATTGAGATCACAGCCGGCGGCGCTGATCGCCACGAAATCCATTGTTTCGTTCAGGCGCCGCCACCGAGCACAAAAAAATTAACTGAAATAAAATAAAATGAAAAACCGCCGCAACGGCAATTAAATGAGTGGAATATAAATATTTATATTGGATATAAAAGCCTGTTTTTACTGCTCCAGTTAATTTACAAAATTAAAATGGGAAAAATTTAATTTGAAAAAATAACTTTTATTTTTAGAATGCCAGAAATGGCCAATCAATTAATTCACCTGATTGAATTTTGCCTTTTAACCAAATTTTCTTTAATTTTGAGAATTTTCCAGTCAACAAATAGCCTCCTTAAGAGTTTTCTAGGTAGTATCCAGGTTAGAAAAGCAAAAATTTGTATCTACGACCATTTACACTATACTAGTTTGAAACTTTCCTTGATAAATGTTTATATTTGGTGTCAGCTAGACATGCGAGCTTAGATTCTCTGCGCCTTATAGCCGTTCTCTTTCCACTCCATTTCACACACTTGTGTTTGTTGCGAAGATGCGCGAGCGTTTATTTATTTATTTATTTATTTTGCTCCGGCGGCAGCGGCGAGACCTGCCCGCTCTCACGTTTATTGCATGCGTTTATGGACGACTCCGGTGCAGCATGGAAGAGGCCGTTTTGGGTGTTTTACGGCGATATACTTGACGAATTCGCTTTGCTAGTTTTTTTTTCATGTCGTTAACGAGGAAACAAAAATCCAAACGGTATTAACGTGGCAATAACGACTTCCACACTTCGTTTACTTAGTTAATAGCCGGCTGAATTATTATTTTTTATAGATTTTGAAGCCGTATCAAGCACGGGATTGAGATACGATGGAAATGGGTCCAGAATTGAGTTTGTCGGGAGGAAAAACCTAAGAAAGGATACCAAAAGCGCTAATTTCTGGCAAAGTTGATTTAATTCGGAAATTCCACCCCCTCGGCGAGCAGGGGGTGGATTTCCTACCCCGTACATGACTTTCATAAGTGGAGATTAATATTTTTCAGTCGAATTTGGTTCAAATCTGCATGAGAATTGGCTTATTTAAAAACAATATCGATTTTTAAAATGCGAAAAAACCCATTTGGTTTTTTTTCTAAAGAGAAACAATTAAAATGCACCAAATTTTGATATGTTGTTGCCACGTGTCCGGACCACGTCTTGGCTATTTTAGATTTTCAAAATTATATTTACAAGGGTATGCCAATATTTTTTTTAAATATTACCGGAATTTTCGAACACACGAAAAGTTGGTCACCAAAAAGGTTACTTTTTTGCGTTAAATGTAGATGATTTTAAATAACAATTTTTATCTTCCTCAATCCAGGCAAGAGTTAAATCTAAAAAAAATCACATTTTCTAGGGCAAATTGCGTCCAACAGGGTGTCCACAATCTTTTATTTCAAACCATTATAAAATACTTATAAAAAAAATTCTCATTAATTATTTCCACGTTTTTTTATAATTTTTATTCAGCAAATTCTCTATAGCGGTTAAAATTGGAATTAATGGCATTATTTGAACAGAATTATTCATTATAGCCTCAATAATTAATGTATGCAACGAGAGCATTGCAGTTTGTTATTTTAAATTGTCACATTACAGCGTGTAAACAAAAAGCAGAAATATAATATACATACACGCCGTATGTATCATTTGTCACCGAGTTGAATGCAATTAAACTGAACGTTTCCAACGTGTATATCTAATTACATTTCATTTAACTAATTGCTCAAACGCATGCGAGGCTGTTGCACGCGTGAGGTCAAACGAGAGATTTAAAATAAAACATGCGACATCCTGGAACGCGCCGCCGTTTCAAGTTTTTCGACATTTTCCCGCCCCGCTGAAATGGAAGACAAAAACGATAGAAACAAACAGGTTCAGCCATGAATGGGTTGGGTTGCACTCTAGTGGAATGCAACTTTCTTGCCACAGACTAGCATAACTTCATTTAAAGGTCAAGGAACGTAAAATCGGAATACATCGCTTCAAATTCGTTCCATTAAAACTTCTCGGTTAATTATAATTTATGGGCCGGTCGTACTATCAGATTTACCTCCCAGGAGTTGCTCATTAGCAGACTTGGGATTTTAATTAAGAAGATATCAGGTTGAAGAAGTAACTTTTTACGTTTGTGCAGAAAAGATTTTATTCTGAATTAAAAATAATGATGGAAATTTTTTATATTTTTCAGTCAATGCAGAAAATGTTGCAAATTATACTAGTAATCTACCCTGAAATTTTCGCAACTCTGGTATATTCAGTTTTTGAGATATTTCAGGTCAAATTTCAGAACCTGGCTCAGGGTCGAAAATCAAAATTTCAACAGAACGCAAGATCTCGGCTTCTACTGGTCAGAAATTAAAAAACTGCACACCGTTCAACTCGTCTTGATGCCCCCTGACGATCCAAAAAGGTTCCAGGGTGGTAACCCTACCCCTTTTCATCCCTCTTCCACCCCTAACCGTAAGAGAATTAATTTAAATTTCCATTTGGCCTTGAATGTTTGAATTCACCTTAAAAATTGTTCTACCAACCCCTCCCTCATCAACCCCTAACTCATCCCTTCAAAAAATCGCAATTTAGAGATTTTCGTGACTCGATCATGGCAAAATTTCACGGGCCACTTGTTCTTATTTTTTCTCTCTGCGTTGGGCAAAAACAGGCCAAGCAAGCAAGCAAGGAGCTCCATCCATAATTTTAATTATCGCCGTCTCGACCGTTATGATAATTTTATTCTTCCTCGAAAGCGCGACGTCTCAATTTGGTAGTAAAATGCAACGAGAAAAAGAGAAAGAAGAAAAAAGGGAGGCGCGCGCGCGCGCGTTTCGATTACCAATAAAGCCGTCGATAAATCACTGTTTTTATGCGATTTTTACCTGTCGTTAATGGTTTGTTATTTTTTCCATTCAAAATAACAGAACTGGTCTCGCTCGCTCATAACGGGCTGGCTCTGCAAGAGCAGCTGGACGACCAGAAGAGAAAGAGAGCCAGCCGAGAGCGCAACTCCTTTTATTTCAATCATAGACAGAGAGACGCGACCGACAACTTGCTCGCTGAGTGAGTGAGCCACTTCCACGTTCTTTTCTAATGCTCACCCGTACAACCTCAATGCATCTAAATGTAAAAATTGCTCTGCACTTGGCTCAACTTGCGAAGTTTCTTCTCCGCTCAAGCATGAACAAACCAAAAGAGGCAGAAAATAATAAATTAAAATAAAAATTTCATTGGAAAAAAAGCAGGGCTGCATTTGCTTACCACCCGGATTTTTTCACCACTCAATTTTTACCAATTTCTTGCGCAAAAAATGAATTTTTCCCATTTTTCCTTAGTGAAAATCTAAAATTTGCGGTCTGAGTGGTCAAAATTTCCTCCACTGTGCAGATTTTTTATTTCAAATTGGCATTTGCTGCCTTAATTTCTCCAAAAATTTCTCTCTGACTATTTTTCAAGTCTAGGTCATGAGCAAATAATTAGAAAATTATTGAAAACTGAAGAGCAAACATGGCCTGCAAGAAACTTATAAAAATTTAAAAACTGCTTTTTAAAAAAAGCAGGTTTTTGCAACCCTGGAAAAAAGTTAAATATGCACGCAGGAAACTCGTTAATTAGAAATCTCCGAAATTAGTTTTTTTTGCTCCATACCCTTTTTCTGTAAATAAGGCACTGCTTAAAAGAATTTTAAAAAAGAATTGTGTATTAAAAAAATTTACAATGTCTTAACATAAAAATGCAGACAATGGAACTTAAAGATTGCTTTGATTTTATTGTATTCATGAATTTTAGTTCGAAGTTGGGTGTTTCCACGAGAGATTTGATAATTTTTTACAATTTTTTGGTTGGGTTTGAGGCTGTTTTTTCGGAAAATCAGGGAAAATTATCTCTAATTGCGAATATCTTGAGTTCTAATCAAGCTAGAACATCAAACTTTGTTCCAAAAGGGTGCCTAATTAGACAGCTAACCACTTATGTATTAATTGCAAATTCTATTCAAAGTTAAGTAATTTTTAAATATAGTTTTAAAATTAAAATATCTCAAAAATGGCATATTTCATATTTTTTCTTATAATTGGGATTAAATATCGCACTATGTGTGTGGCAGACCTGTGAATTTTCAGGATATATGTTAATTTTCGGAAAAATAAGGTTCAAAAAGGGTGTTTTTGAGATCAGGTGAATTTTGAGAAATTGCACAATTGGCTGATTTTGACTCATGGAACATTTCTGAGGTCAGGAAAGACCATTAGAACAATTAAGAAATCGAACCCTGGCGTCAGGGTGGCCCTCAAGTGATCGGTAGCCACTTTAATGACGCCTGACGGGCTCTGTATTGGTTCGATTTGCATGATTTACACACCGTTGGAACGATCGAGTTAAGAGATTTCAGTAAATAATGTTCAATTTTAACCCTCAGAAAAGGACCAGATATGCTCATAATTTTATTCCGAAGCATTCCTAGTTTTTTATGAATATAAAAAATAATAAAATCAATTTTTACTGTTTCGAATCTCTGAAAGGAAAGAAAAATTACACCTAGCTGCTATCCGTTTTAATGTATTCGTAGCTGACAGGGAGCCGTCTTAAGCTACACGCTGATGGATTTATTTCAATGCGAATATACAGTCGTTCGAGCTCTACTTTAATCTGCGACCATAATAGCGTTCTCATTTCTTTCTGCGAGCGGTAATGTGTCTTAACAGGTAGCTGGATCGTCTTTATTGTCAGATTAATTCCCGTGTGCGCTCGCTCATTCATTCTGCATGGCTAATTTTTATTGCCTGCGAGCCAACAATGGCTAATTATGCTAATTCCTGCCTGCACCGCGCGTATAGTTGCGTGCCGCAGATTAACTTGTCGCAAAGTGCATGCAACTGGCTTCAAGGCTTTTTCCTGGAAAATAACTGACCGCCACTTTTGCACCTTATTTTCCAATTAGCCTATACGTCCAATCTCGAAGAGAAAAAAAAGAAAGGAGGATGCGGCGGAGATTAATCCAGGCGCCACCGCCGACTCGTTTTCGTGATGCCGCCGAGCTGTGTGTGTGTGCCACTTATTAATAAAATTAATGCGACCTTTCAGACACACGCTTATCATAGACAAGTTCCCAGGCTCGCGCGGAAGTTACCTTCGCCAATCTTTGTTTTGTTTTGTGTTTTTCACCAATTACTACTCCCTGCTTTTCAGGAAGTTTAAGCTCCAGTGGCAATGAGAGATGAGAGCTGGGAATAACTTAAAAAATAAAATAATTAATTCGAAAAAACTTTATGGATGATAAAAACCTTTGTTTGATATATAATAAATTTTGTAGGATGTATTTTTCCTTTCAAATTAACTTGTAAAAAAATTGTGACTGTTTTTGCAAATACCATGAAAATTAAATACACTGCGCGCTTTTATCATTTTAGCAAATTTATTTATAATCGCTCGTTTTCACAGCAGTTTAACTGGAAAAATAACAATATGGTTGTTTTTAAATGAGGTGCTAAGTTTAATTAATTATTTAAAAAAAAAATCTAAAATAGTCTCCTTATAAGCAGCATGATTATTCAGTTTTAGGTTTCTACAGAGTTGGAGCAAAATATTTTTCCCTAAATTTCTATCTATATTGGGGCATTTCCAGGAGAAATTTGATACTATCAGGGTTGCAAAAAACCCCGCATTTTTTTAAAAGCAGTGCAGTGGTAAAAAGCGTTTTTTTTTCAATTTTAACCAGTTTTTCGCAGGCAATGCTTGCACCTCAGTTTCCAATAATTTTCTAATTATTATAGCTCAGTTTTTTGGAGAAATTGTGGCAGAAAATTGCAATTTAAGTAAAGTAGAGGAAATTTTGACCACTATCTGACCGCAAATTTTAATTTTCACAGGGGAAAATGGAAATTAATTTATTGCATATCTTGCGCAAGAAATTGGTTAAAAATTTGGTGGTAAAAACCGTTAAAAACCAGTGGTAAAAAATCGGGGTGGTAAAAGCCAATGAAATCCTGGATAATATAATTGTCTGCAATTTTTTATTTATTTTTTTGTGTTGTTAGGGTCATATGGGGGAGTCATTCTGACCAAGCTACGCGGAATAAATCCAAGTAGCTTTCCCTGAAAATCAGTGAAATTTTTAGAGGTGACAAAATCGAGAATATTTTGAGTTCTAATCTAAAAGCTTAAATTTGATGTCAAAAGATGCCTGAATCAATGGCCGCCAACTTTTATCTTCGCTCAAATTTATTTTGAATCTTCCGAAATCGAAAAATTTGGACTATTTTCCTAGGAAGGGAAAAAATTGTCCCATAATATTCCTAGAAAACTGTAGGACGGAAAAACTATAAGTTTTTTTTAGATAAAAAGCGTCTAAGTTTAAAAAATCGGCATTTTATGTGAAGTCAGGCAAGACCATTAAAACAGATTAGAATTCTAACCCTGGCGTCAGGACAGTTCCAACATACTAAAATACGCAATAAAAAAATATAACAATAATATATTTACCTGGAGACTCCGTATAAGACTATCGAAATTAATTAATCAAAACCCCCCATCTAAATTTTAAAAAAACCTTAACCCTTTTGAAAATTTGCTCTCTTTAATTGTCGGATCAGTCTGCGGCGGCGGCGGCGGCGGCGTTTGAACAGGCGTAACTGTTTTCAGAGGCTATTTTCAGCTGTAGCAGCACTTTGGGAAAGGCGTTTTGTTTCAGACCGTATTGTGCCGACGCTCATTGTTATCAGACCTGTCTGCCAGCAGACCACAAAAGGAAGAGCAGACTGCAATTTCGAGGAGCAAAGCAAGTCCGAATTACGCTGCACTCACGCGGATACGGATCGAAACAATTTTCTTTCTTTCTCTCTCTCTCTCTCGCATCGCAAACGGCAAATCGCAAACTAAACCGCGTCGTGGCCTTCTCTGTTCTGAGCTCCAGCCTAAAGTTTTTTCTTTCTCAATGAGCGCTAACAATAGAATAATTCATCAACGCGCTCCTACATTGTTCTGCGGATGATTTAAATTAAAGTTATGCATTGCCATTTCCTTAATTGTCACTCTGATTAAATTAAACCGAAGGCGAGCACTGCCCACGGAAGGCTTTCGACAAATGATTATCAAATGAAGCAATCAGAAATGGACTGAAAAAAATAATTCTAATTCCTTGCCTGTAGAACTTCGGAGGCCAAAAAATTAAGAAAATTTTGCATTATTGGATTTTGATTTAATTTAGCAACAGTTTCTCAATAGAGATGTTTCCTTCAACTGGGTTTTGGTGGAAATTATACTAGATTTTTTGATGTCTGTGAAACCGAAATGTTCGGCGTTGAAACAGCCCAAATCGGCTGCCGAATAGGGGGGCGTAACCGAGAGGGAATACAACATGGCGGTGCGGACACGGCAGGCAAGAGTGCACTGCTCGCCTCTCATAGGCAGGGTTCGCAAAAAACCCGCATTTTTCCAGAAAACCCCTCTGCATTGCAAAAAACTGTTGCGGGTTTTTCTGCAATTTTGCGCATTTTTTCCGAAACACATGCATTCTTATGGAAAATAACGAATTCTTATAATGGATGCAAATTTCAAAATCACCAAAATCAGTAATTGAGCCACTGGTTCCACCAAGGGACTAAAAATTTTAATTTCTCAACGTAATTTTCCGAAATTTCAGACTCTTTTGGAGCGAAAATTAACTATTTTCGAGTAAAATGCGGAAAAAAGGGGAAAAACCAAAACTGGTGGGTTTTTCCAGTCGGTTTTTTGCGCAAAAAAACAGTGGTGCATTTTTTCGCATTGCAAAATGGGCGAACCCTGCTCATAGGGGGCGTGGTGCGCCGCCATATTGTATTCCCTCTCGGTTACGCCCCCGTATTTGGGTTGTTTCAAGGCCGAGAATTTCAGTTTCACGCAGCAGCCAAAAAATATAGTATTTTTAATACCAAAATCCTCGGTGCCAGAAGTCGAAGGAAACATCCCTATAAAATCAGGACCAAGAACAGTTAAATTTAAAACTTTTCCAAATTTATCGAATTTTTTCCATGAGTTTGAGCGAAATATTTGGGAAATATTGGGAAATAAATCGTAGATTTTACAGTAGGCTTGATTAGCCTGCCGATTTTTCATAAAATTTTAAATAAATATTCGTTTTTTCCTCATTTTTAGATAGTATTTCAAGTAAAGGTAAAAAACATCTTCGCAAATTTTCTCTTAAAAGCTTTATTCTAAAAAACCCAACCCTTTTTTTGTTTATCGTGTTCATGCGGATTAAAGACGCGGCCGTAGAACACCAACCACCGCAAGTGTGAGTCATTGATACTTTTGTGTGCGGTGCCGGTGACTCTCGCGGCTAGATTTTATCCCTTCCGCCCTGTCGATCTTCTTCTCTACCTGACTACTGGCGCAGGGTCACTCACCTTTGGCGTCTTGTTGCAGTTCCCGGCGCGCAGCCTCCGGCAGCAGGAGGCCCCCGCCGCCCCCGACCGCTGCGAGCCGGCCGGCAGGGACCTGCTGGGCCGCCTCCTCCAAATCGAGCCGCAGAAACGCCTCCGTTCCTTGCTCACCCTGCAGGGCATCGCCTTCTACAAGGACTTCAGCTTTGCCGACGTTCGCGCCAGAAAGGTACACGATATAAAATTTTTTTCTTTGAAATGTTTTTTTTTTATGAAATTGTGTTAAATATTTAGTTAAGACTGTTCTACTTTTTTAAATGTATATTTGCTCAAAATGATGAAAATTAGAATTTTCGGCACTATCACAGTAAAAAATTGGAATTTTTCGAATGATTTCAGAAAGTTTAAAATATCTACTGCGATTCTGCAGTGAAATAAAATGATTTTATTTTTATTTTCTCTCACCTTCGTGTTTAATATTCCGAGAAATCACGTCCACATTTTAAAATTGGCGTGGGTTACACCCTCTTCCAGTTGTCGCTGTTCAAATAAGGATTCTTCCGAAATCAAATATTGCAAATTTTGTACTAGCTTGTGGAAATCTATTATTAATTTATCGATTTTTTAATTTTAAGACAAACGTTTTTTAGTGTACAAAGAAATAATAGGTTGACTGAATTAAATTTTAGAAAAATGAAAAAAACTTAAATTTTTACTTTTTTGGGTTTTCAAAAAATGTTTACACGCCCAAACCTCAGGTTCTAAAGGTCAGATTTTCAAAAACCGCACACCGTTAGACTGGCCTAAATCTCCCCTAGACAGCCAAAGTAATTTAAGGGTGCCAACCCTTCAACCCCCTTTTTACACCCTAAAAAACGTAAAATTTAACAATTTTCTGTTGATTGCACCTCATTACGCAAAGGAATTTAATGTTTATCAGCCTGGAACCTCTTCAGATCATCACGAGTCAAGCGGAATGTAATTTTTGTAAATGCGACTCTTGGAACCCGAGTTTTAACTGTCACACTCCTCTTGATCCAAAAGAAAACTCGTTTTTTCACTAAATCACTAGCTTCATTTACTAAAACTTCACACTGTTCGATTTTTCATGACCTCCTCTAGATAACTGAAGGATTCTAAGGGTGTCAACCCCTTAAAGGTCACCCCGTTGAGGAGAAAACAAGCAAAATTATAAAATATTTCATTTTTAGGGTGCCAAAAGGGGCTTGAAGGGTATTTTGACACTTCGGCTATCTAGGAAAGGTCGAGATTAGTCTAGTGGTGTGTGGTTTTTGAAAATCTAACTTTTAGAAGCTTGCAAACATTTTTCAAACTCTCCCAAAAATAGCAAAATATAAAAAATTATTGTGTAAAAAAATTTTTATATTGTTAATTGGTTTTGAATAAATGATTTTCTGAAAAAAAGGAATTTTTTAACAATTTTCATCAGGAAAATTCAGAAACATATTATTTTGTATTTCTCAAACAAATTCGCACGTTTAAAAGCATCTTTCTGAGAGAGTGAGCGTTCCTTTAATTGTCTGCTCGAACTGGCCGCGGTGTCGGCGTGAGATAAATTTTGAGGTGATGCAAGTGGCCCGCATAATTCATTAATTTAAATTGCCAAACCGCCGTTGTTAGCATTGCACGCTGGCTGAAAATGCGACGTCCACTTTGAAATGCAGACGCGCATTTTGCAATTTGCCGGAACGGACCTTGAGTCTTTGGTTTTTAGCACCGATTTAAATTCATCGTGGCGCGATTGCGGCTTTGTGCTCAGCGGCTCGAGAGTTATTGCGCGCTCGTTAGAAACACACAAACTCATATGTTAGTTCTTTCCCTGTTGGAGCTGCACGCAATTAACGCTAATTGGGCCTCGCGAGTGGACAGCACATCCAAGACCAGATTCCTAAAATAAATTCACAATAAACATTTCCCCGGCTATCCGCCTCGGCAGAGTGGATTCCCGCCATTCCGAGTTCACAATCATGTAATTTAATTTATTTTTCAGGTAAATCTGAATTTCTCTGGCGGTAAATTTAATTTTATCCGGCAATTTAATCAATTTAAATCACAAACTGGCTCCCCATCGTTTGATTCCGTCTTATTTAATTATTTTAAAATAAATTTTTCTATTTCCCGCAGTCGTCGCCGAAGCAAATGCTGCACGAGCTGGACATATCGCTGGCCAAGTCCATCAAGGAGGGGCTCTACGACCTCATTCACCATCCGGAAATGTTCCATCTTGACGGATTCGACTGAAGATTTATTATTAATATTATTTACTCTGTGTCAAATAGTTGATTTAGACATTCGCTGCTGTGATCGTTCCGTTTTGTCTCTATTAGAACGCGTCCGTCCGTTGCCGGGTAACTTAATCAATGTGCATTTACGTCGTTAGAGCCAAAGATTAGCACAAAAGTAAATAATGTTATATTGTGAGTGCAATCCACTTAAAAGATATTTATTGACAATAGACGCTAATACTCTCGATTGTTTGTTCCTATTTTTAGCTGCTTTTTCGATCTGCGTGATGCCTAAAAATAGGTGTAAAAATAAAGTCAATAATAAATATGTATATAATATACGGACCTCACTTGATATGGTGTTTTATTTTTTTATTCGTAGTTTAGTAGCAAGTTTTAGGCAATTTAAGAGCACGCAAGCCGTGCAGGTTGCATAATTTAGCTAACAAGAAATGAAAAAACAAAACTTAGAAGATTTGACAAAAAAAACTTCAAAATTGTATTTAAAATAGAGTTTTTAGCGCCCTGAAGGCTTTCGAATGGTCAAATTATGAAAACTCTTCACTTGGCCGTTCTAATGGTGTACAAATCTTACAGTTTGAACCAATACAGAGCCCGTCAGGCGTCGTTTAAGTGGCCACAAATCGGAATTAAACGATATGGATCGCTCGAGGGCTACCCTGACGCCAGGGTTTAGTTTCTGACCTCTTCTGATGGTCTTGTTTGACCTCAGGAGTGACCCCAATGATATTCCGAGGGAACAAAATCAACTGATTGAGCAATTTTGATTCACTATTTTTTTTAACTTTCGAATCTTTGCATCTCAAAAACAAAAGTTTGAACATACCGAAAAAATTCTAATTTTTTAGAAAAAATAAATTATAGTTGCGGGCCATTTAATCAAGTATCTTTATCAGGGTTCCGAAAAACCCGGGTTTTTAAAATTTTGCCCGACCCACCTGGGTTTTATTTGGGGGTAATATGGGTTTCTTTTGGGTTTTTTTGGGGTTTTCAGGGTTTTTTCAAATTTGCTATTCACTGCATTTTTTCAAGAAACGAAGAAATTTAATCCTCATGGCCCGGGACTTGCCAATTTTTCAATGTGCAAAAATGCAGCACTTCCTTTTCATCGTTAAAAAAACAGCCAAAAAACATTTTTTTTTATTTTCCATCATTTTTTTATTTTTGATACTAAAAATATTGGAGCCTTGGGTAAAATAGTGGGTTTTATTGGGTTTTTAGCCTGGTTAAACCCGATAAAACCCGGGTGGGGAAAATTCAGAACCCTGATCTTTTTTTACTACAATTTAATTAAATTCGAGATAATCTCAACTTTGTAAGCTCCGCGTGGCTGCTTTTTCCCAGATTTCACCTTGAATTATTTGACAAATTAGAATGAAAAATAGCTACTGTTAAAATGAAATTTGCGAAGAACAAATTTTTATTTAATAAAGTTCGCAGGGAAAAAATCCTATCTTCGAGATGCTACTGATTAACGCCTGCAAGTTACGTAAGTTTGCAACCCGCTTGGCATTTGACACACGCATGGTTGCATAATTATATTATTTCAGGGTTCATGCAGTTTTGTTAAACATATTTGCCGTGCAAAAAACCACCCATTTCACCCCGTTTACTTCACCCCTTGATAAATTTTCCCGCCAAAATCATTCAAAAACGTCAACATTGTCTTATTGGCTGGAGGAAAAAGGGGAGTGATTCGATCTTTGGCGTTCAAATTGAGTCGCAATGCCTTGTTCACCGCCGAAACTGAAAAATTTATGTGTCACATTTCTGAGCGCCAGCCATGATTTGAAAGACGCAAATGGCAAGCTGGTCATACCCGACTTTCTGGTCCTCCGTGAGTAATTTCCCTCTGACAATCGCAGAACCTGCCTCATTAATGGTGTTAATCAGCTCTTTCTGTCCGAGAACTGTTCTTCGACTTGTACAAAGAGGACCGGTGTTTGATCTCGTACAACCTGGCCATGAGACTGGTGGGGCGGGACACCCGCCACCTGAACATGAAAGGAGTCGAGCCGTTCAACGCGGAAGACTTTGCGCTCGACTTGCGCCACAAAGGGGTGCACCAGCTGCGCACTTTGGTGCTGCCTCCGTGGAGGGAATGGGTGCAGGCGGGACACACAATTCAGCCCTGTCAGTTGGTGCCGAACGAGAGCCTCGTCACTCTGTTCATGAGACAACTTCACTGTGGAACTCACGACATGGCAACGTTTGCTTTCAAATTTCCAAACCTCAGGTGCACAACTGATTATTTTCTATTTTTATTTAAAAACGTTTCGGATTCGGAATAATTTTATAGGGAAGGTCGGCAAGTTGATAAAATTTGATATTTTTGCTCTAGCCAATTTGTTTAAAAATTTACTTAAATTTTAAACAGCCTAAATAAATAGCCCAATTTTTTTAAAATACTTTGCAGTGATAAAAAGCGGTTATTTTAAATTTTAACCAGTTTCTTGCAGACAATGTTTGCACCTCACAGTCCGTTTTCAATAATTTTCAAATTATTTGCTCATGACCTCGACTTGGAAAATTGTCAGAGAATTATTTGGAGCAATTGAGGCAATTTAAAAAGAATAAATCTGCAGTAGAGGAAAAATATTGACCACTCTGACCGCAAATTCAAGATTTTCCCAGGGGAAAATGGGAAAATTCACTTCTTCCATTTCTTGCGCAAGAAATTGGTAAAATAAAAACTAGTGGGGAAAAAATCCGGGTGGTTAGCAAAATTTATAGAAATCCGACCTCAGAATAAAATGAATTTCAGGGAGGTGACAGTCGCAGTTACAGGCGATTGCAGCTTCGAGTGTCTCTCAAAATTGGAGCAGCTGAAGGAATTCCACTTCTACTACGGCCCCGACTCGCACGCAGACGAGAGTGATCAAAAGATTGCGGACAAACTGCTCTACAGACTGCTGCGTTCCGTTCCGAATTTGACCAGAGCGGGAAAAGTGAGCAACGCACTTCCTGGCATTCGGGTCGTGGTGGACGATATGTCAGGGGGGCTGCAGCTGTGCAGGGTTGCACCCTTAAATTTGACTCATGTTACCCTGGACACTGCGACTATAGCAAATTTGGAGCTGAAACTGATGCTTCCGAGACTGAGCCACCTGGAGATGGTGGTCAGCGCGACGAGCCACGTTCAAAACTATTTGAATTTTCCGTGTTTGAGGTTTTTGCAAATTTGGCCTGTGATCGACTCCGTTCCCATGGACAAATTTCACGATGCTTTGGTGTCTAGGTATGAGTCGCAGGCGGAAATTATTATTGGTGATGATGATCGAGTCCAACTTTGTTCTTGGGACATTTAAATTTATATAAATTAAATATGAATGTATCAAAATAAGTTAACTTTAATGAAAGTGTGGAAAAGTGAAATACATTTACTGAGATTTACATATATTTACAGACTGATGATGAAAGTGAATATTTTTTTACATTCTCGGTTAAAAAGAAAACAATTTTTTTCTACTATAAAATGGAGATCAGCGTCAGAAAAAAGGTATAAGCAACGATTACTGAAGTCCGTTGATGGCCAGGTTGGTTTTGTAGCATTCGATGCTGCACAGGGGAACTCCAGTTTTTGAGCACGAATACCGTTTCCTGTTCTGGCACCCTTCAACGCGACACTTCGCGGCAGGTGGTGGCAGTGGTCTGCACAGAGAATTATCATATTATTACATATTTCCGCAGCAAAACAAATCTCATTAAAACATGATATTTTACGATTTTCTCGCACTTTATGGCCCGTACCACGCCTTTAATATTAATTCACTGGGAACCACACCCCAAATGAGAAAACTCCCTCGATATTTCCCGACGTTTCTTTCGCAGTAATTGTATAAAGATCATTTTGAGTGGTGGATTTTCCACTTACGGCAATTGAAAAAATAATTAAACTCACTTTGGCTTTGATTCTTGAATTGGGCATTGCATTCCGAGTGGAAAGCTGATGGTGGTTTCGTTTTCGTTGTTGACCATCAGCAGCAGCGGCTCTTGCGAGAAGTTGCTGCTCTTTTTGGTGACTGGCCTGTTCGCCTTGGACGCCTGTTTCTTCAACAGCCTGTCCATCGTCATTTTCTGCAATTTAAATAATTAATTATTACAAGACTTTGTTTAAGATATTCAATCACGTACCTTATCTTTCTCCCTCTTCTCCTCGGCCTGCTGCTTCCGGCGCTGCAGCTTCAGGGCCCGCTTCTGCATCATTTCCTCGGTGATAACCTTTTCCTTGTAGCCCGAAGGGAGGGCCATCAACGGCAGCTCTTCGCCGGGGAAGTCGCTTTTCTTTTCGAACATGGCCCTCTGTCTCGCTGTCATCAATTTTGGATCCTTTATTTTCTTCAATTCGTCATCCACCTTAAATAAAATCAATTTGAAAAATGGCAAGCAATTTGAATTTCACTTAACATGGCAGATAATGCTCTAAGGAAAATAAACAAGTCTTTTATTATTGTCTAAATCAATTATTTTGATTTTTCAATCAATTAATTTCAAATTTCACTGAGATTGTCAACTCCACTCTCCAAATTTGTTGTTTAGCAAATAAAATCAATTTAAAAACAGTGATCCATGTTTATATGTTGGGCCGAACATTACAGCAGTTTCAGATAAAAATCAACAGTCGGTTTCCCGCATCCCTTACTGTGCCGACAATAAATGAAACACTAATTTGAAGTCGTAGTGTTATGTAGCTCCAAAGAGACTATGTAATTAACCAAAGCAGCCTCATATCAATGCAGGAAAAAGTTGTACGCCGTTGGTGTTCTATGTACATTCTATACTATTAATTTGAAGAAATGGACTAACCTCTTCAAGTTTTCCTGACTCGATGGCATCGAGCCATCGTTCTTCGTCCGAGGAGCTGTCTTTGCCCTTGCCCTTCTTTTTCTTACTTCCAGGCGCCAGCATTTTGGCCGACCCTGGACTGGGAACATTCTGGCTGCCAATTACGCTTGTGGCAAGACTCGGAGACGACTTTTCGCTGCTCTTGCTGGGCGACTTGTTTTTCGCCAAACTGCAGATTTAATTATACAGTGTCATTTCTCTTGTGATTAAAAAATAAACACACACTGGCGAATAAATTGCCGATTAAACATATATTTTCTTTTAGAAATAAATACCTGCTCTCAGCTGCTTCGGCAAGCTTGATTTTCAGTTTCAGCGACGGCTTGGGCGTTCTCTCCGAGGTCCTTGATGGTTCAAACTGGTCCAGCTCGGCTTCCCTCAGCTTAGGAGATGACTTGTGCGCCTTTTCAAAAGACCGTTCCATCTGGGCGCTTGACTCTGCTTCTTTCATTTTCAAAGAGGGCTTTGGAGTTCGTTCAGAGATTCGCACCGGCTCCAGAACGGCCGGAAGCTCTGCCTTCTTTACCGCCGCTTTTTTCACGGGCGCAACCTTCTTAGGCTTTTGGATCTGTACGTCCAGGTCGCTGTCCGATTCTTCTACGGGCCGTGAGTCTCTTTTGTGCTTCTTGTGCTTTGACTTTTTCGACCGCTTCCTCGGAAGAGGCGCTTCCTGAGACTCTTCTTCAATTTCTATGTCCATCCCGACAACATCGACTTCTAAAAAACAGAAAATTGAGATTTTTATTGATTTGTATTTTTAATTCACTCACCAATATGCTCCAGGTCAATCATTGCAGGGTCCAGTCTTCTATTTAGTTAGTAAAAATGATATAGCTGAGACAAAAAAAAAATGCACTTTTAATGTAAATAAAGTAATGAGATCGGTTTTGGCGTTGATCAGTTCTAAAAATCCACACACTCGTCCATTATGTACAACAAGGAAAACCTAAAAACTGTCGGCTCGAGCTACGAATGGAAAGTGTTGCTGCGGTATTGGTTTTCCTGGAACCAGCTGGATTTCTTGGCCAAGTAGTTGATGAAGAGATTGAGGTGCCTTTGCACGGCTTTGAGGTGGCCCGCGCTCGGGAATTTGGTGAGGTAGAGGAATTCTGGCAGCTTGACCATCAGCCTGGCCAGGTGGACGGCGCCGTAGATTTGCGAGTTGGGAGTGGAGTCTTCGCCGTCTTCGTCCACCTCCACGTCCGGGACTAGTTTCCACTCCTGGATCTTGGCCAGCATTTCTTTCCGCCGCCGCACGAATGGAGGAAGGTCGGCAAGCAAGTCCGCCTGGAAAGGAATTTTTGGTTTTAATTCTCAAATTTTTGGTAGACACGTGAAAAAAAGCCATCACAACAGGTGAGTAATCAAAACCTGGCATCAGGGTCAGGGTTCACCAATTTTTCAATGCGCTACTGGTGTTTTTCAAACAAAAAACAGCTGGAAAAACCACCAATTTTAGGTCTTTCCACACTTTTCCAAAATTAAGCCCTAAAATGGTCACTCTTTTTTAATTTGGGCAAAACAATGGTGCATTTTAGCGCATTGCAACATTGGCGAACCCTGACCAAGCATGTCCTGACTGCAGAAATTATCTCGTACCTCAGCTTCGCTCGACTCGCGCTTTGCATCTTCATCAGTCGGTTTGTTGTCAGTTTCGTCGTTGCCGAGGAAGTCATTCCAGCGCTTAGTGAAGCTTTGATCATTCGAGCTGAGAATCTCCAGCAGGTCGTCCTCAGTCTCAGACTTGTCCTCTTCGAGCATGGTGATTTTGTCCAGGAGGCTGGGGCCGTACTCCTCGATCGACTCGACTGGCTCCTGTTTCACGTAGAGCAAACTGGACTTGCTCGCGTTTATCACGTACTGATGCTGCTGCTTCTCTGACGGGTACAGCAGGTGATCGCCAAGAGTGAAGTCGATGTAGTACCGGATGCTGTGCAGCACCTCAAGGCAAATTCTCATGTTTCTGAGGATTTCCTCAAAGTCTTTGTCCTCCTCGAGGTCGGCGCTCGACTCACTGCTAAGCCGCCGCTGCCTCTGCCGTCTTAGTCGTAAGGATTTAGATACGTTGCGCGTTTCTTTGCCTCCACCCAGTTCACGCAGAGTCCGGTGCTCAACTTCCTCAGACTCGTCCTCGCACTGCAAGATTTCCGAAGCGTATTCTCTATAGTAGGTTTCGAGTATGAAGTTGACACACGGGCTGGCTGGAAGATTTACTAGCTTATCACAGGTCACCACCTGAAAAAATATCAATTAAAATTTTGTCAGTCCAATATTAAATCGTTTAAGTACCTGAAGGTGATCAATTTCAAGGTACTTCTTCAGCTCCGGAGGCAGGTCGAGTGGGACCTTCCGGTTTTTATTGATGTTATCGTCCACCTCCCATTCCTCCTCGTCGTCCTCAACCTCGTCAATGAAGGTGCATGTGGTGGGTGAGTCGTTTTCCTCTTCTTCGTCCTCGTCTTCGTCCTCATCTTCGTCGTCGGTCAAAACAACCCTTTCCTCCTCGTCCGGCTCAACGACGTCCTCCTCGTAGTGCATCGGCTCCTCGTAGAGCACGGTGCTGGCTTCGTCCAGCAGATCGCCGCCGTCCACGAGCATCTCGAGCGTGATGCCGTCGATGTAGTCAATGCTCTGCACCGCGTCCATGCTCGCCAAACCAGCCTAAGACGCGACTCTATCCTCACCGAACGCGAACGCCGACATTGATCTCATGGCATCATCATCTTTTCGGCCTGAATTGCTAACAAATCGCCCGGATCTGCACTTTTAGGCTCCCAGCTTTTGGTTTCCAGACAAAAACAAATTAACATTCTGGTAGGGCTGCAAACCTGACAAAGTTCGGCAACCTTACAGCGAGAAGAATTTTAATTTAATTAATACAGAGATTTTACAAACGACTAAGTGTGTGGATTTTGACTGATTGAGTGGAGAAATTATTTAAAAATTACCTGAAATCGCTTCCCCTGCGAAAAATTCACAAGGAGAGAAAAAAGAGCGAAATTCCGGGAAAGAACAGTGCCTGCTGACCACCTCTTTTTGTTTACTGACCGAGGCGCCACCATCACTTTGGTGGGGGATTTCATAACTTGGGAGAAAAATTTACCGCGAATCACGAATGAAACACATGTTTTGATGTGGCTGTCACTTTAATTTCTGACTGTTTTTTTTAATATTACGAATTTTACAATGACTGACGCTGTTAAGTTTTTAGACAAGAATACTGCTAGGTTGATCACAAGCAACCAGGTCATCCAGGGACCGTACAATGTCGTAAAGGAATTGGTGGAAAACGCTCTTGATGCTGGTGCCACAGCTATTGACATCAGATTGGTAATACATAATTTTTTTATGAGATAAAATATTTGTATTTCTCAATTTTAATTTGTATTAAAAGGAAAACTACGGTCTCGACAAGGTTACAGTCAAGGACAATGCCAAGGGAATTAGCCTGTCAGATGTGTCGGTTATGTGCAAACCTGGATATTCTTCAAAAATCAAGGAATTCTCTGATTTAGGTACAGATAAAATCCGTAGATATGTATATTTAATCACAATTTAAGCCGGATTTGGGGTGTGGGGGAGAGCCATTAATTCTGTGTAAGAATTTTGATATGAATAATTTTTAAATTTTTAGAATCTCTTCGAACTTATGGATTTCGAGGCGAAGCACTTGCCAGTATCTGTTGTATTTCTGATGTTTCTATCACGACAAAAACTGAAGAAGATCCAGTAGCAACCACATACAAATTCAACTCTGATGGAGAAATCGTGGACAAGTCTCCCTCTCACCTAAATCAAGGTGATTTTCATATTTGAACAATTTTAATTAATTAAATTCAAAAATTTCAGGTACACTGATTTGTGTCCAGAATATTTACCACCACCAACCAGCTCGAAGGCGCATTTTGCTCAGCGCCAAAGCGACGGCAAACACGCAGGGATTTTCCAAAACAGGCACGATTTCTAAAATCAAATCCTATCTTGGAGCCCTGGGTGTTGCCTGGCCATTTGTGCGCATTTTCTTTGTGCACGGAGGCTCTTTGGTTTGGAAAAAGCAGAGCGTGCCCATTGCGGCGGGCGAGCCGATCAAAACGGCGCTTGGAGAGATTCTCGGACACAACTTGGTCTCTAATTACAAAGTCGTCAAATCTGAGCTTGATGAGTGGGTAAATGTGACGATAATTTGAACATTCCTGGTTTTAATTCAAAATTTTAGGGATCCATTACTGCAGTGCTACCCACGAAGGTTGGAGTGGTGAATGAAACGTGTCAAAGCACCAAATCAGCCTTGATTTTGATCATGAACAAAAGGGTTGTGCGCCACAAGAAAATCGAAGACGTAATTCGATTTATTTTCCAATATTTTAAATATATAACGTGAGCTTCTGTAGGTTTTAATGGAGAAATTCAGGCTTCGGTTCCCTTCTATTGGGAAAAATAGGTACCCTGCGTGTGTGCTGGATTTGAAAGTGAACCAGGAAGATTTGGACGTCAATCTTGAGCCTGACAAATCAAAATTCATGCTGCGCTCTGCCAAAGAGGTGATTTTAACATTCAGGTTTTCCCTGAGCATGAATATAAACAAAATTTCAATCTGCAGGACCAACTTTTGGAAGCAATTCAAACCATGATGGATGAATTCTACGACGAAGAAGGAGTTCCTAATAAAGTGGACGAAGTAGTTGAGCCTCCAGCCAACAAACGGCTGAAAATTTCTGATCAAGAGACTGTAAGCGATTCTCAAGAAGAGCCTGATGCCAAGTCTTCCCCAGCTGCGTCTTTTAAACTGGAATTTTTTGTACCTGAAACGCCTGAAGCCCCTGACAATGAGACTCCAGTGGAGCCCTCTCCATTTACACTGTCAGAACCATCTTCTGAGGATGAATTGGAAGACACTTTAAAGGACAACTCACTTCTTTCTACCCCAAAATTGCCTGAGGATGTTGAAGATTTTGTTTTCTCTTTGGAAGATGAAGCAGCGCTTCTTGAATTGGAGAAACTTTTGAATCAATCGAATTCACCAGGTAAAAATTTAATAAAATTTAGCTAAACTAATTTACTACAGTGTATTAATCAAATATATAATAAAATCCACTAATTTTAAAAATCTTATAGTCACAGAGGAGCTGGAAAAAGCTGAAGCGCCCATGGAAGTAAATCAAGCAGACTGGAGTCGCGGCCATGTTCCTGGCAGTTCAGGGAATTTCATTGAGGTATTTTCTCTTTTATAATAATTTAAATCCAGAAATTGCAAACGATTTTATAGGGTTGTCAACTATTAGTGCAACCGAAAGTTCAACAGCCAAAAGCCCCCAAAGCAAAAGTTCAATATGACAGGCGACTGTCGCTCTCGGCGAGTCCTTGCACTCAAATGGGACAAAATAACTTGCGGGCTTTCAACATGTTCTGCAAGGAAACTAGACCTAAATGTACTATTGTTTCTTTAATTAATATAACTTTTGAATTAATTTAATGAAAAACAGTGCTCAAGGACAGACCAAATATGGGGCTGTGCGAGGTGGCTCCTCTCTTGGCCAGATTGTGGAAAGATCTGCCCGACGAAGAGAAAGAAAAGTTCGGCCAAATGGCTCAGGAGTACAAGCTGAGCAAATTGGACAATTCCTCTGTCTCAAATGCTTATAGGTATGTCAGTTTTTCCAGGAACGACTAAATAAACCTTTTCAATTTAATTTTCAGCCCAGTGCCAGTTGCAAAGAAGCAAATAAAAAAGAAGGAACCAGAAAAGTCTGCTGAAGCGAGTTTGTGTTTGAGCATGCTGAAAACTCTTGCTGATAAGAAGACGCCTGCTGTTAGTGCTGTTGCAGCTCCACAAATTGAAATTATAACCAAAGTTCAGGAGGAGAATCCCCAAAAATCACCAATGAAAAAGAAAAAATTGACTAGAGTGGTTGAGGTGCCTATAACTTTAGATGCCATCATGAAAAAGAAATTCGCGAGGTATTTTAGATTAAATTGAGCCATTCAAGTTTATGAATTAATTCTTTTTTCTAGGCTTGAGTCAAATGTGCCAGATACTCAAATTCTCGGCAAGTGGAATGGAAATTGGCTTGTTCGACAAGGCTCAGAGATTTCCACTTATAACCCTTGGCTGATCAAGGAAATTTTAGAAACCATTTTGAACCCACAGGAAATGAACGTGAGATATTAAATTTAAAATAATTTAATGGTCTTTTACTCTTAATTAATTTTCAGGCCGTTGAGAACAAGAACGACTTCAAGAGACTTTTGGAAAACTTTACTACGCATTGCAGTTTGGAGGAAAAATGCCCTCACGGAAAGCCGTGCAGAGCCACAGTTTACTCAGGCCCGCTTTTGTCGCAAACCATGAAAACCCAGTCGCAATAAAATTTAACTTGTTTCTAGAATTGAAAGGAAATATTATATTTTCAACCAATTTGCACAAATAAACGGTTGCAGCTTGTTTTCAATTGATCCTCACATCAATTGGTTGACCTGGGCTATGATTCACTATCTGAAATGTCTAAGTTTTCAAGGTCCTCGTCCAGGTCGTCTAGATCATCGTCCAAAAATAGGTTCTCGTCGATGGCTGCTGCCGTGGCGCCAGGATTGTCTGCTCGAAACGAAAGATTTAAGAAAAATTATCTACACATCAAGCCAAACCCCAACCTTCTGCAGTGCCATTGGAAACTGTCTTGGCCTGGGCCGCCATGTCAGCTAGCCTGTTCTCAGGAGCCACCGATCCAGTGCCATCAACTTCGCTCGCTTCAAGGGCAATGTCGTCGAGAACAATTTCCTTGTATTCAATTCCGTCGTCATCCTCGTCGTCCTTGGACAGCTGTCGGTAGTCGACTGCCTCGCCACCTTCCTCAAAGTCATCGTCACCTTCCTTAGCCAGTTCAGGATTGAACACGAACATCTCACGACCAGAAATCTGAAATTCGTCAACAATTTTATTTAGAAACTCATCTATAGACTTTCAAAGCGGTAATTATCTAACAAGGTTTGCCCAGAGAACAGAAAGAACGACGAAATGTACGATTTTCCCGCGCCTTATGACAAGTGCCACGCCCTACATTTTAATTTCCTGAGAAGCCGCATCTCCAATGTGGAATTCCCTCAAGTTTAAGGCTGAAAACGTCAAAATTATATTTTTCCCCGCGTCTTGTGACAAGTGCCACGCCCACCATTTTTCAATTTTCTGGACAGCCACGCCCCCAAAACAAAATTTACGAGAATTCTCCGTAATGACGTGGAATTTTACAAATTTCCCGCGCTTTACGACACATGACACGCCTTCTTTATTAATTTTCTGGGTACCACGCCCCCATTTCGAAATTTCCCGCGAGTTACTCCCTATTACCAAGACTGCTGCTCTATTTTTCGTTATAGAAACTTGCAAAATCGATTATTGATGAGCTTTAAACCCTAAAAAATAAACCAGTACAAACCCCGACTTGTCTTCCAGCCTTGAACTCTTGCCTCTTCTTGTCCTCCTCCATCTTGGCATTTTTCGCTTTCTCCGTAAGCTTTCTCTTTTTCCAAGACAGGAAGCTTTCAAGCGTGACCTGGCAGTAGGTAAAATTTGTTAAAAAATATTTACGGCGTGACCTTACGGTAAATTACTCTAGTCAGATTGACACCTAAGGCAGCCCGCTCCTTCTCAATCAAATCCTCGAGGGAAATCTTGTCAGCCTTTTCTTCCTTCTTCTTGTCCTTTTTGAGCTGGAAGCCAGGAGGCAGGGCGTGTCGATAGATGCACTTTGTACCATTTGGACATTCCCAGAACCAGCCGTACTTGCTGACCTCCACGGCTTCCAAGAAATATCTGCAGATCTATATCGTAAATTGTAATAAGTAAATTATTGTGATTTGATTCTATCAGGCAGGCTCACAATGTCAGTTTGGTTGGGCCTGGCCAAGTCAGCCTCTCCGTGCTTCTTTTCCGCGACCTCATTCAGCTTTTCCTCGTCCCAATCGTCCATGTTCTCATCTGTTTGGTTTACAAATTAGTAATCAGGATTTTCTAAATCACAAAAAATGTCTGCAAACCATCTCTCATATCGACATAAAGACTTCTCTTCTCAGCCTTTCGCTCGATGGTCAAGTCGTGAGAAAACTTGCACCTGTCTCCCTTTCCGCAGGTTCCTTGCTTGAAAAACGCGCACAAGATGGACTTTGGGTCGGCTCCCTTTTCGATTTTTTGCGTGGCAACGGGTTTGAAGAGCAAGCCGAGGGTGTCCTCCTTTTTCTTCTTTTCCAGCTCGGCCTTCTTTGCATCGTCAAGCTTTCTGTTGCTAGGATTCCCTCCAAATTTAACCTTTTTCAAAAAGTGTGTAATAAAAATCAGGTTATCATTGCATTTGAGGGGAATAATACCTGCTTTTCAACTTGCTGGATGAATTTCTGTTGCTTGGCGCCTTTTTTGTTCTTCAAACCGAATGTTTTGTCCTGCGAAAAATCATATAAATTTATGAGAAAACGTTAAAGATCTAAGCAATGTCTAATTATGTTATTTGACAGGCATAAAATGTACCTCTATGACTTTCTCCTTCTTCTTGGCATCTGCCTTTTTGCTAGGCGCAGCCGGTGCTGGTTTTTTCGGTGGCATTGTGCAAACGAAACCTGGGAGAGGACAAAATTAATAATTATTATTCAAAGGCTCAAAGTGCAGAAAAATAAAGAAATTGATGCAAGCCGACTAAAAAGTTCAACGCGTGAAATGAGCGAAAAAAATCTAAAAAATACAAAAATGCCCCATCTTTCACCGTCTTTAAATGGGCATAGATATAAAATATTTGGTTAAAATCATGTTAAGTGCAGTGTTGAAACGATTAAAAGGTTAAAAAACAGAAGGAACCTACAAAATTGTTACCTCAGAAATGTCAGCTGCGAGAAACAACACAAGAAACAGACACACACACGTTCTCGTTCTCGATGCTGATTGTGCCTGGTACCCGCCCACCCGGTTAAAACTGCATCAGCAATAACCGGTTATCAACGTTGCAATCTTTAATATAAAAAATGGGGAAATTACTTCCAATGTTTAAAAACCGCTTTGAAATTAAATAAAATTATTAAGAATATCAATGAGAGATAAAAAGGCATTGCTTTTCAGGTACTTCACGCGCTTTTTAAATTAACCGGTTATGCAATGATTTGATGATTTCTAAATTGAAAACCGTCATGACTTTTAAAAAAACAACAAGCATGACCCTTTGATCACTCTTTAATCGTTCTACATCGGAAATCTTGACAATTAATTTACTTAAACATGAATCCAAGCAGCATGTCTGTTGCAGAACTGTTTGCTGCTTACAAAACTTGGATTAGCAGCAATCCACAACTCACGTCCGATTTGGAAACTACCGTAAAATGGGTATCATATTTTCTAGCAGGTGCATAATATTGTTATTTTTTATGGTATTTTGTCACACTGAAACGAGATAAACAAGCAATGATAACAATTTGTTACCTCCTATTATGTTCAAATAAGTCAGCTATAAAATGTACATATTTTTCTCGTTTATAGTAAACATTATTTTAGTTTTATAATATTTTATAACTTCATGCAAATATATTTTTATTTAATTCCAGGACGGGTGCAAAATTCCAGCGTCTTATCGGAGCTCGTCTACTTGCTGTCAAATCTTCTAGTCTTGTTCAACGACAGGATAATTCGATCCGCAAGGCTAACAACAGTCGAACAAGGCAAAAGAATTAAAACTTTCATCACTGTGCTTGAGTACTCTGAAGTCTTCCTCGAAATCGCTGCTCGGAAACTGTGGGGGAACAGAGGCAGATGGGCAATCGTCGTCATTGTCCAATTTTTCAAGTGAGATTAATTTTATCACTGACAATTAATTTGATATTAAACATTTACTCGTCAGGTGTGTGTCTCGGCTTGTGGTTTTGCTGAAGTACAAGGAAAAGATCACGAAATGTCCTCCAATTGCTCCGCTGCAGAGGAGCAAGATTGCCAATGGTGCTCAGGTGGAAACCCCCGCCGCCGAGCGCTACTCACATTCCTTCACCCTGAGCTCGGGAAGGGTCATTCGCACCATCTCGGCCGCTCCTCCCCTCCACTGCCGAACGTGGACGGCCCCTCAGCCGCCCGCGTTGTCCGAGGCCGAGGAGGAAACTCTGGCCATCCAGCACACCAGTGCAGAAGTATTTTGATTAAATAGTTTTCTTTGTAGGTCCTAAATTTGGTGTTTAGGTCATTTACATTACCAAACCCATGATTCATCTGGCCAGCTGCTTGGTCTTCGGTGAAACCAGCTGGAAGCCGTGGATGTTTTCCCTGCTGATGGACATCACCAGGTACTGAGTTTGGATTTTGAATAATTTAAATTAATTAATATTTTGTCGCAGCTTGCAGATGTACAGGAAGAGCGAGGTGCACGTGACCAAGAAGCAGCGCCTCGAGCTGTCCAGGCGTGCTCTCTGTCTGCTCTTCTACATTCTCCGATCTCCTTTCTATGAAAAGTACAGCAAATCCCGGCTGCACATCCTGCTTGAAGGGCTGTCGAACAAAATTCCCCTTGCCCACCACATTTGTAGACCCTTACAAAGGTACATTCCAGAGTGGCAGGCTATTTACTTCTACATGTGGTCTTCCTGAGGCCAAACTATGTGAGTAAACCAGTTGTTACATGATTTCTAGTTTTCATTGGACCAAATTGTCAAGGGAAGGTATTTGCATTTTTTTTAATGTGTTTTAAATATTTCCATTATTCTTGTTGATTAAAGTGAGCAAACTTTTATACTTTGAATGAGAACTGATTTTTAATTGATCTGGATTTTCCACAAACACAAACAACGAAATTTGATTCAGTTTCGATTTATTTTGTCAGCGCGTGCTAACAAATCAGTTGGATATTCTCTACACAACAACAAAAGAGCAAAAATGTGATTGATAATAATGAACTATGTACAAGCATTCATTACAATAATCAGGGGCAAGCAAACATGAGAATAAATACAACTATCGCTCCTTAATAGCCGCCCTGGCGTCTCGATGGGGGGTAGGGAGCGTCGTTTCCGTTTCCGGCGGCGCTGTTGCCGTTGAAGCCGTTAGGAGGGTCCTGGTACTCGATTTCGGGCCTGTAGCCGTTCTGGTCGGCCTCGTACTTGACGATCTGGGTGCGGCCGTCGGGCAGCTGCACGCGGTACTCTCCCCAGGTGGTTTCTCCGTCGCGACCCTCCTTGGCGCCAAAGTCGGAGCCGCTGACGGCGTCTGTCACGTCGTACTTGAACTCGTAGTTGGCAGGCTCCTGCGAAAATTACAAAAGGGTTACTAGGGGGTTGGGATATTTTTTCAACTAGGTATTACAGCAAGGGGATCTTCCGTGGTCACACCCTGGTTGATGGGGGCGCCGTACTGGCTCGAGGGGGCGCCGTACTGGCTGCTGGGGGCGCGAGCCGACGAGAAGGACGACTGCTTGTTGCCTCCGAACGAGCTGGAGGAGGGGGCGTTGAACCTGGAGTTGGGGGAGCTGCTGGGGGCGCCGTAGGTCGAGGAGGGGGTGGCGGCGTTGAAGCTAGAGCTAGGGGCGCCGTACTGAGAGGAGGGGGCTGAGGCGCGGGAGCCAGAGCTAGGGGCGCCGTAGGTCGAGGAAGGGGTGGCGGCGTTGAAGCCTGAGCTAGGGGCGCCGTACTGAGAGGAGGGGGCGGAGCTGGGGGCGCCGTAGGTCGAGGAGGGGGTGGCGGCGCGGAAGCTCGAGCTGGGGGCGCCGTACTGAGAGGAGGGGGCAGAGGCGCGGAAGCCGGAGTTAGGGGTGCGGGCTCCGAAGTTGGCGAACGGGGCGGGGGCGCCGTACTCGGTCGAAGGGGTGATGGCCTGGGTGAAGTCGTTGGCCGGGCCAGAGTTGAAGCTGGCGCTGGGGGCGTTGTACGACGAGGCGGGGGCCACGTAGTTGGAGGAGCCCTTGGCGGACGAGCTCAGCTGGTTGTTGGCCGAAGGAGCGCCGTACTTGTTGGAAGGAACGTTCCTGTTCTGCTCATTGATCGAAGGAACGCGCAGGTCGGGGATGGGGTACTGGTTCTCGAAGCCGGCGGGGGCTCCGTAGGTGGCCGAAGGGCTGCTTCCGAACGAGTTGGACTGCTTGTTGTTGCCGGAGGGGGCTCCGTAGGTGGAGGAAGGAGCGGAGGAGAAGGAGGAGGGGCGGGAGTTGAAGGTGGACTGCTTGTTGGAGCGGCCGAGCTCAACGGAAGGGGCTCCGTAGGAGGTTGAAGGGCTGGAGCCGAAAGATGACTGCTTGTTGCTGCCGGAGCGGCCGAAGTCAGCCGAAGGGGCGCCGTAGGAGGAGGAGGGTGCTCCGTAGGTGGCGGAAGGGGCGGATCCGAACGAGCTGGACTGCTGAGCACCGCCGAAAGAGGCCTGCTTGTTGTTCCCGGCGCGGCCGAAGTCGGCCGAGGGGGCACCGTACGAGGAGGAGGGGCGAGAATTGAAGGTCGACTGCTGGCCGAAATCACCGGACGGGGCTCCGTAGGTGTTCGAAGGGCTGGACTGCTTGTTGTTGCCGGAGCGGCCGAGGTCGACCGAAGGGGCTCCGTAGGTGGACGCAGGGGTGCTAAAGGCGTTGGGGGCACCGTACTGCGCGGAAGGAGTCCTGGCAGGGGCGTTGTACTGGTTGCTGGGGGCGGAGGCGCGGAAGCCGGAGTTTTGGGCGGGGGCTCCGTACTGGCTGGAAGGGCGGGAGGCCCCGGAGGAGGAGAAGGAGGGGGCGCCGTACTGGCTAGAGGGGGCGCTGTACTGCTGGTTTGATTGCGCGCGGCTGCTGAAAGCGTTGTTGCTGGAGGCGGCAGGGGCTCCGTACTGGGCAGAGGGGGCGGAAGCCCTGCTGCTGCTGCTGCTGTACTGGTTGGCCTTGGAGTCAGAATAGCTTCCGCCGTTGGAGCCGCCGGACTTCGAGTTGCCGAAGAGACGAAGGTGCACCCTGGACGCGGGAGGGGCAAAATTGTTGCTGCCGCCTCCGTTGCGCGAGTTTTGCGAGTTAGGGGCGCCGTACGAGTCTGACGGGGCGCCGTACTGGCTCGAAGGGGCGTCGTACTGGGTGCTGTACTGGTTGGAGGGGGCTCCGTACTGGTTCGAGGGTGCACCGTAGCTGGCGGACGGGGCGTTGCGGCTTGGTGGCAGGTAGTTCTGGTTGGGCGCCGGCGGCTCGGCCAGGACGACCACCGCGGCGGCGGCGAGGATAACGAACAGCTGCGAAAAGGTTTTTCGTGAGTGCTTTTGCAACAAGATAGAGCAGGATGAATGACGGCGTTGCGTAAAAGTAGCGCATCTTGATGAATGCATACTCGCGCGAATAAGTGATGAGGAAAACCTTGAACTTTCTCTCAAATCATCTACTTATGTAACGCGTGGAGGCAAAACGTTTATTTGCGGCAATTTGTAATTTAGTGCTGTGCCGAAACTATTTAATTTTTTACAAGAAAAGAATTAAATTATTTATAAAATAAATTGCTTTATCTTCGCTCCTCCAAATCCAAATGCAGAGATCTGGATTATTTTGCTTACTTGTTGTAATCGAGTTCAATTTTGGATTTTATTTATGCAAATTGACAAAATTACTTGCTTCCTGAAGAACAAATAATAATAAAATTTTTGGACACTTACTTGACTGATAACAAATAAACAATATTAAACCAAATGAGGGGAAAATTAAATTAAAAAAATAAATAAAACCTGAGATTTTGAGATTTTGTGAGTGCACGTACCTTCATGTTGCGCTCGATCTGTGCGGGTTGTTGTGTGAGATGTGCTGCAATCAGCAGTGCACGCACTATATATACCTTGTACTCATCCCCTTCCAAGCGAGCCGAGCGATCACACTTAAAAAATCATCGCGATGCTCCTCTTTCAATTAACTGGACGGGGGGTGGGGGCCGGCGTTTTGCATCAGACAAGACAGACATATTCGGCTAGGCTGATTCCTAGGTGCATCTCATTCCATTCGATTTTTTCGCCGAGCCGTTGCCTCACTCGCTGAGATCTCTCCCGCTGTCCGGCACCTCTTCACACATGTGCACACAAAAAGCGCCGCGCGGGGCACTCTCCATTAGCGGCACTCTCGCTTTCAGCACAGATGATGCTCCAGTTTTGCCTGCATGGCCTGAGCGATTCACGCGCTATTAACGACGGCCTTGCGTCTTTGCATTGTTAAACGCGATGAGAGCGATCAATCCGCCCTCAATGCGGTTCGGCTAGAATGCATAATATTTATTTTGACTGCAAATCAAAGCCGCCCTAACTAGTCTAGTTTCCCAATTGGCCCACCGCACACTTTGCTTTGTGGTGAAAACTTTGCACAGCTCATTACATTTTTCGCGCTCTCGCAGCATGTGTCAATTGTGAAATTGACTTCTGTGCTGTTTACTCTGTCCAAACTTAGAAATTTCTTCTAATAGGTTCAAAAAATAGGCCATCAAATCAGCACAAATCAAGAGGTTTGAACATCGATTATCCCTGCAAAACCTTAAAGTTGATCATTTAATCAGAAATCTGCCTAGAAATCTCAGGAAAGTTGTAGAACTGGACGATTTTCCCGCGCTTTTTGACGTGCCACGCCTTCTTTTCAATTTCACTGGGAACCACCTCTTCTCATTTCAAAATTCTTGCTTTTTCTCCGTAAATAATGTTAAAATTTAAAATTTTCCCGGGCTTTTCAACGAGTTTCACGCCTTTTTAAATTATCCGAGGGACCACGCCCCCATTTCCAAATTCCCGCGAATTACGCCCTTTTCCACAACCTGTTCTTTTATTTTAATTTAAAAAACTGCAAAATGTTATTTTAAAAAAAAACAGTCATTTTTCCACGTTCGAGTGTCAGGTTTTAAAATGCTGAAATTCTGTCTGATTTCACTCTGACCCTCGGTAGCCGTTAACGGCAAAAAAAAAATCAGCGGCGATGATATGTTTGTTGAGGGGCCAGTTGCAATCTCCACGCGTCATATAATTTTCCACGCACAAATTACCGAGCAGTAAATTTACGGCGCGGTGCTCGCTCGTGCAGCCAGCAATCGATTTTGAAAATTGATTTCACCCATCAGCTGGTTTTTAACTCGCAGCCCGTAAAAGCCATGTTTTATTGCCGCCAAAGAACAATTCCCATTTTATGCTAATGGATTAAATATTATCTTCCGAGAAGTGCAGGTCTGCGAATCGAAAAGCGAAGGATTAAGTAAACGTGTCGCCCCCGCAGAGCGAATAAATGAAATCAGCGCCACGAATACGCCGAATAAAACAACTGCAAGGTAAGAAACGTAATTGAATGCACGTCAGGGTGAATTAACAATCCACTCTTTGTCACGTGGTAATTAACTGGAGAGGCATTAAAATTAACACGCGGCTCGGCGATTTTAACGCCTGCACCGCAGTAAATAAAAAAATTCCTGTTTACTACGGCGCGCATCAAAATAATAATAATTCTCCTCTCGAGAAAGAGAGAAAGTGAAGTGTACGTACTCCGTATACACATATTGTAATTACCCGCGGTGCATTATTTTTTTTACAGATTTATTTGCATTTGATTCATTACGTTACATATATTTAATTTCACCGTCTGAGCTGTCGGTCCATCCTCGCGCGCGCGGCCTTCTCTCGCGTGTTGCAATTAACAAGCAATTAAAACTAAATCAGTTCTATTCGCGCACATGATTTATGTATTTTTGCTCCTCCTCACTCCAACAGACTGATAATTGCCCGGCGTTTCGTTACGCAACAGGGTACAGCTTCGTAAATTGAACTCCAGCGGGAAATCGACAAATGTAGGTTACTCTAAGAATATTTTACTAATTGCCCGGCAGACGCTTATCGTGAGAAATTAGAGACATTGCAGAAATGTATTGGTTAAACGCCTCGAGTGCAGATGAACCTGTAGCAAAATCTCACAATAACTTGAGAAAGTAAGAAATAGTTTTTATCATTTACCTTCATGGACTTCAATTTAATAAATAAAATAAGAACTTAATTGATTTCTTTAAATTTATCTCCGAAAAAATGAAAATGCCGTTAAATTTCTGCACGCGAATTTCCCAGAATCGCTGTGCAGATTCCAAAAATGTAAGTTTTATTAAAATCCGACCACTGTTCATTAAATTTTGGCTGTTTAAACTTAACTTTTGAATTACGGAGGCGAGGATCCAACAAAAAATAAATAACAGGAACTATATTCCTTCGACAAATAGTCATGTTTTTTCGGTAAAATTTTTTTTTTTCGAAAAATTGCCATCATTTTCGAATTAAAACGCATAATTTATTTGACTGATTCGGCCAGCAACTAATTTAACGGTCCGTGATTTACAAAGAGCGATGCACAATGATTTCAGAATCACGTGTACAACTCTGTAGCTCGATCGAAACGCGCAATTACTTTAAATTCAGAGAATATTATTGTGCGCTGAGAGCACTGAATGTTTTCATTTGCACGGTGCCGTGCGGACAATGGAAAATGGTAACTAATGGTGCATAAAATGCATTCCGCCTGCTCTCGCATGCATCGGGATAGGCCAATTGCATTTGGAGAATATTCAACAATGAATACACAACGTGACTCGCATCGCAGTAGCAATTAAAGCCCATTAAATTCCATTGAAACGAGTTTTTTCCGATGTGCAACTCTATAAATAGAAATTAAATCTTTCCTGGCATCGGCTCGAAATGCTGAACGTGGGAAAGAATCTTCCGTCTGATTTTGATATAAAGAAGAGGCGGAAAGAAAGAATTATCCTTGACGTGCCCAATTATGAAGAGGATGAGAAAACCCCGTGACGTCAATGGGGGTGGAAACGAACCGCCTTATTAACTCGCGAAAATCATCTTTATCATTTTTGTTTCGCTCTTCTGCTGTCCGCGCTTTGACGCGGGTCACGATTATCGCGACTATTGTTCTCCACGTTTTATCTGTGCTTATATGCGCGCAGGTGGAAAATGACGACTTAGGAAGTTGAACAGTTGAACAGCCCGATGGTGCATTACGCAATGGGCAAGGGAAAGGGGAGAAACATAATCCAGTATTGTGTTTGCCTCTGAACGCCCTTTTTAAGGTGTTGCTTTTGTTATACTTTTGACCTCTCGTTGCAAAAGGTTCGGAATTCTCTTCACGTTTCCAAGAATTTAATACATTTCTTAAAAATTAAAAAGAGAAACGATCGTGAGCTATTTTATTATAAAATTTCAGACACTTTCAATTGTGAAAAATGGTAATGGGTTGAGTAATTTGGATGAGTTTCGATACTTTGGAAATATTTTTTTGGGCGGTGAGTGACGGTGCGACGTTTTTTCCATTACAATTTCATCAGGGGATGAAAAGGGGTGAGGGTGAGCGCCCCCTAAACACTTTGGCTTGTTAGGGGAGATCAAGACGAGTTTAACGGTGGGTAATTTTTGCAATTATGATGGTTAGAAATCGAGATTTGGAGTTGTCAAAATGTTTGTAAAACGCGAAAAATTCCAAAAATTTGTATTATTTTAGTTTATAATTTTTTTCTAGAAAATGGAAAGGAATACCACTCTAAAATTTTCACACAAGTTCCCACATGCCATGGGACAACTTTTAAGGCCATTTTAAAAATTCAAAAACCCTGGGCTCATTTTCAAAAATTTAATTAGAAACAAATATTAACATTAGTGACCTTTGATCTTAATTTAGGACATCAAATTTAGTGTCAATTCGATCGGGCTCATTGAGAGGAATCAAAAAATCTTCTTACTTTTGAAATTGTCCCACGTGGTGATGAAATACTGAGGTCCTAAAATCTCCCGTAAAACCCGTAAAAACGAATATTTTGCCGAGCAATTTTATACGACGCAGTTTGCAAGTAAAAACTAATTTAGTTTAGCTCAAATACATATAAAAAACAATTTATTGCCACTTAAAAATTGAGCCAGATATTTTAAAATAAATTCCTTGGTGGTTTAAAATAAAAAAATCCATCCGCCTCCGCGTCCGAAATAGCATTCTCGTGTCTAAGCACGTTCGTTTATTTGGTTCCCATAGCATGAGTCACAATTAGAAGGCGCAACAATCTTTGAGATCCAGGTGTTTTATGCCCACGGAGACCTCCTAGATTCGTTTGGAGGATGAAACAAACACACACATACACATCCGCCTACAAAATCGTGATCTTCTCTGGCAGTCCAATAGATCTGCAATAAATCAAGGCAATCACGGTGGCCAGCTGGTTATTAAAAACGACCGCAGCGAGCCACTTGCACTTCTCCTCTCCTTTCGGAATGCAATCCGTCATAATTAATGCATGCTCGCCGACGAGAGAGAGAGAGAGAGAGAGAGAGAGAGAGAGAGAGAGAGAGAGAGAGAGAGAGAGAGAGAGAGAGAGAGAGAGAGAGAGAGAAGGGCTAATTGATTTGTTAAGAGCGCGCCTGCTCATCCAGATAAGTCGTCGTCGTAATAATAATTGTTTGCATGGCCAGCCTTGGAGTGCGCGCGCGCGTTGCAAAAATAATTTTTCGGTTAGTGAAAAAGATGACACGCGAGGCCGAGCAGAGCAACAAATTATAACACTTTGGACACACACACACAGTGTGTGCAGACAAGTGACCTCTTTAAATCGTGCGATGCTCACAAAAGCTAGCTCACTGTCAAAATGATCCATCGATAAGGAAAATAACAAATAACGCACCATGTGTGCGCTGCGAAAAGGACGCGTTCGCTATTACAAAGGAGAGTGAAATGTGTGATTTATTCATACGGCTTTTGCACATTTTCTCAAGAGGGTCAATGCAAATTTTTGCCTTGGAAACGAATCAAGTGGAGCAACAATTCAGATTGCCCAACCATAAAAATTAGATTTAATTTATTGTTCTGCCAGGGGCATGAAGATCTTGATGATTTTTTTGCCATATATTTGACCTAAAACGTCTTTAAAAAAAATTAAATCGTATTTAATTTGCGGGTTTCATGGACACTCCAAATCCAAATCAGTTTAAATTTATTGTAGAACAAATATTCGGACACTGTTTAACTCGTCTCGTTAAGAGGAACAACTTTCCTGCTGACCTCGAAGTGATAAGTCGCTAAATTAAATTTTTCCAGTGGGGACCAGATTCGTGCGACGCGCAGACATGGCGTCCGATGGAGTATGGCGCGAAAAAACGGTTACGTGAAAAGAACCAATTTTTCGTTAATATTGTGACATAATTTGCATTACTTGTATACTAACTGTGACTTCTGGATCGTAAAAACAAACTCTTGACACTCGTACGGCAATCCAAAGAGAGCTTTTTGTTTTCCAAATTCAGACGCCATCATGGATCTGCGCAGAAGGAATAAACTTTTTCGCAAATCTGGCCCCCGCTGAAATTTTCGAAATAAAATTAATTTTTTTAATTTTAATATAGCTATCTAGTAGAGCGCAAAAAATTATGTAGGATAAACAAAAATCTGGAATGGTGTTTGCCCTTAATTTTTTATTAAAAAATAAAAACTCCAAAATTGGTGCTTTATTCAGCTTTAAACGTCCAAATCTCAGCTTCTAATTATCAGATTATCAAAAACCACACACCGCTGTACTTGTCCTAACCTCCCATAGATAGCCAAAGTAGTTTTAGAGTGTTAACCCTTCAACCCCTTTTATCCACCCTAAAAAACGTAAATTTTTTCAAATTTTTGTAGTTTACACTTTACTACGCAATGGAATTTAGTGATTATCACCCAGAAACAACTTCAGTTCTTCACGGGAAGTGAAGACAAGTGGAACAGTATGCAGTTTGAGAATATGTAACTCTTTAATCCCGAGATTAAATCGTCAAACTAATTTTATTCATGTTCTCGGTTAAAAAAATACACGTTTACTAACCATCAATGGATGAAAAATACTGCTTCACTTTAAGGAATAAGATTGCAATCAGGTGGCTCTCGCATCCCAATTTCAAGAACACAACCTACACATGTCACTTTAAGATCATGAGTTACGCGCGGCGCCCTTGAAAAGTGCAAGATTTATCAAGTGTGTTCTAACTAATAATTTTTGCAGATCGCTCATCATTTTGCGCTCGCCGTCTATCCTCGAACAACAATTTAAAATAATTTCGCATGATGTGTCAGGAAAAGCCGAAACAACCTCCTCTTTCGACCATAATTCAGCAGGCCTCAATGAGATTGCTGCCGGTGTGTAATTACTCAATCGACGATTTCTGCTCTGCTCCCACGGCTCGTTACAATTTTCTCGATCCGTCAGGCAAGGAGATTCAATCGGCGAACATCTCTCGTGCATAACAAAATGTGCAATATGTGTGCTCCTTAAATGTCATATATTTACGTGAAAAAGGTCTGACAAATTATAAATCTCTCGGTTTTGTGTGTAGGTGCTAGCTTGCGAAAATCGTGACCACTTTACCAAATAAATAAATTAATTCATTTTCTCAATTGATTGTCACAAATCCTTGAGATTTTAGAAGCCGGATAGAAATAAAATCGAACGTTAAAATCTCGAATTGTGCGGAGACTTTCTTCGGCAAGCGGATTAAATTCACAAATTTCTTACAAATCCTGGAGAAAATATTATATTCCTATAATTACCGGTAAAAATTATCTTTTATTTACCAGGAAATTATTTTGAAATGAAGAAATTTCTTTGTAAAAAATTGAAACTCTTTTGCTGGAAAATTTTGTAAAAATCCCAAACATTCACAAAAGAGTGAAAATGGCTTAATCATTATATTATTTTAAAAAAATGCAAAGTTTATAGAAATCCGAACAGTTTGGCAGCTTTAGATTTTTCTTTAATTCATTTGAACTCTTAAATGACGATGACGTGGTAGCGAAAAGGTGCAATGGGTTAAGTAATTTACAGATTTGATTCATTATGGCAAGACTCCTTTTTCGGCGAGCAGATAAATTAATTATTTTATCTCCGACACGATTAGCTGCAATTAACAGATGGAAGAAAAGATCAAGACTGTGGGAGACCCATTCATAACGTCCTACTAGCTGCTCGGATTGTTTCATTTATTTTTTTCTTTGCACGAGATGGGCCAGTGAAAGTGAGAAATGACGTGTCTGTCTAGCCGTGTGTGCCCCGTGCGCCAGGACAAATGGATTGATTGGTCCGTCGATGGTGAGAGATGCGACTCTTTGTCGTGCCTGCATTGTTCCAAGAGATCAAACGCCAGTGGCGGATCTGGAAAAGCTATAAGCAGGTGCATGTTAATTAGATTTTTTTGTTTCGCTCCTGGTGTGTGTGCGTGTGAAGACAGGTTCTCACGACCTTGCTACCAACCTGAAAGGTTGAGCAAATTCTCTTAAATGTGTGAACTGATCTAGATTAAATCAGAACGCGGATTTCTTAATTATTTTGCGCGTTGAAAATTTGTCTGTAATTGATTGTTTTTATTTTTGTTATTAGAAGACTCGTAATTGCCATTTTATTAAAATAAATTGCTAAATAATCAAGTGATTGAAATTAAACGTGCCATGCAGCCACCTGCTTTGACGGAGGGGTAAACGGAGCTAGCTACCCCTCAGCTGCAGCACAGTTACCCTTCCTAGAGTGTCTAAGAGCCAAGAAGATCGTTTAATAACCTTATTAACGGTGTTTGTTCAATTGTGTACTTTCGTTTTGGTGTCCTTCAGCCAGGGTTAGCAAAAACCCACATTTTTTTCGTAAAAAAACTTGCATTTTTTGCAATTTGGCGCATTTTCCGAGACACGTGCATTTTTAAAAAGGATTAAAAATTCCCAAATCGATGACCAAAAATAGGAATTTTGCAAAATCAGTATAAAAGCAACTGGTTTCACACAAAAAACTGAAAATTTTCCCACTTCATCGTAATTTCCAAATTTCATGACTGTTTTGGACCTCATTTCGGGATTTAATTTGAAAAAAAGCGGAAAATCCTAAACTGGTGGTTTTGCTAGTTGATTTTTTGCGCTAAAACACAGTGGCGCAGTTTTGCACATTTCAAAACTGGCGAACCCTGCCTTCAGCCCTTGTGTTCGACAAGAAACGACCTAAAGGGTGCTGTGCCTGATCACTGTGTGCATCGCGGATCGCGGACTGGATCAAAAAAAGCTTGCAAAAATTTATTTCACTCAATTTTACAGTGTGCGCGTATGTAAACAAACCTTGTTCTCATTATTTCTGACATAAATTTGGTCCTTCGGACAATTATTGCGGTTAACTATTCCTATTTGTATATAAATAATGACGAATTCCTAGATTTGCAAGTTCTCTGAGTGAGCAGTTTCATCTTTCCTCCGCATGTAACTTCAATGAAATAAGAAATAGAATTGCAATCTGTAATTTATTAGTTGTAAATTATCAAATAATTAAAAAAATATAAATACCTCAAATAAATAGTTAGATTAATTAAATAAAGTAGGATTGAAGAGAAAAAATGTACTAAATTTTTTAATCAAACTACTGTTAAAACTATTTAATACAAATTTAAGAAATAATGTTAAAGTTTAAAAATTAGTAAACATAAAAATAAAAAATATTAAAATAAAATAGCACATTTTACCTGCCATTTATTTCAATAATTTGAAGAACAAACGTTTTGTTTTGTAGTGTATTTGTTTTATTTTTTTTAATTATTATTTTTTAACTTATTTTAACGAATTTTTTAAACTCTTGTCCCGTTGGCATTACATTTGAGTAATTATAGTTCTTTAACCATTGAGTACTCAATCAAAATTTGATCGCAAGAAAGGTAGAAGTTGAGTCGGAATTCCAAACTCATGGTAATGCCGGCGAAAATCTGACGGCGCCAAAAATGAATCTCAATGCCTATTTTTTATTTCTTATTTAGTCCTGTTTCATAAAAATTTCTGCATTTTCTGATTTGCTAGATTAAAAAGAGGATGATCTAGGCAACAATTTTTTTTAATTCGTCTGTTTCAAGAAATTAAATAATTTTTTAATTTTATTATGCAATTTTGGCGTTAAAAAGTAAAGTTGCATAAATTCTAGCAGAATGTGACCCCTTTTTACTGACTTTGAATGCAGATTTGCACATAAAGTAGTTATTCCGCCACTGGGCACACTCGCCAACGAGATAAATAATTGTTTTTACATCTGATGCCGTCGTGCGTGCATCATTGATCCAGATCGAGTTACACACATTTCTATAGCAAAGGACGATGTGCATTATTTCTGCACATAAATACATAGCAAGATAATCGCGTGCATTGAAGTCATAACTGCGCAGCAATTATTGTATTCGAGCGCTGCATTTTGTACAGCATGCGCTCCATCGAAAGTGTAACACGCGTCTTGCGCAACTTTTCATCAACGCGATCAACGCCAAGAGATGCGCTTTTGCGTTCGAATTACCATCGCATTTAAATAATTGCAAATAGATCCGAAAATCGGCACAAATTCTTTCTAAATGAGATATTTTTAAATTTGACCTAAAAAATGTTCAGATGAATGGATTTAATTAAATTGTTCGTCATAAAAAGTTAGAATTCGAACGGTATCGAATATCTTTCGTGTATGGGATTGATATAATAAATATGTTTTATGGACGCATTGCTCATTACATATTAGATAGCAAGCTAATTTTAAATTTCACACACGCGGTCCGAAAAAGTGTTGCTAAACGAGCTTGCAGGCATTTGGAAAGAATGCGCACCCACATGCCAAGAGGCCGCGCATAGCGTTTGTAAATCGGAGCATTCGATCTTAATGGACCATAATTCGCGTAAGGAGAGCGTCGTCGGTCGGTCGTGAGTTGCAATTTTGCTACTAACAATGGGACAAATAAGAAGCTTCTCTTGCAGAAACATGACATGACACGAGCCGTAAAAAGGCTGAATAGTTGCGTCCTCCCTAATTACACTCCATTGACGGAATTTTTTAAGCTCATTTTTACCTCCTTTACATATTTCTGTAATAGGATCTCTGGAGTTTAATTTTTAACAGTGATAATCGTTTCTTGAGGCTAAAATAAAGCTAAATATTAGCTGAATGACTTGGTGAAAATTAAATACGACGTCGGAAACGTAAAAATCATTTTTTGGCGGTAAAAAGTGCGACAAGAACGTAAGCAACCAATCGGAGAAGGAAGAAGTGCTCTGATTGGCTCTTTTTCGAAGCGATGGCAGCGCCACAGTGACGTCCAAAGCAAATAAGTGACAAGGCTGGCTTCTAATTGGTCACTGGCACTTTTCCAGACGAAAAATCTCCTGAATTTAAATACGGGTTTACGTTTTGTGTCGCATTTTCGACTGAATGATTTGTCTGCAAAACCGAATTCGACTCTCAGAAATAAAAAATGAAATTCCTTAGTGCTCTTACGTCCTAAATTTTTCAATTAAGCAGCTTGCACTCTAACCAAACATGGTATCATGAGAGTGTGTTTTGAAATCTAAATTCAATTTTTAACTTTGAATTGGAAGAATCGTGATGAGTCGAGCAGCTCGGCACTCTGACCGCGCGTCAATGCAGGCCAATTTCGTGCATCACGCGCCTGCGATCATTTTCTAATGTAAAAGGTTGAGCAATCTTTTTGTGTAGTGTTTCCAGCCTCTTCCAAAGGATGGCGTATTTTTGCATTTTACAAAAAAAACTCATTCTTTGACCTGAAAGTAGTGTAACCTTTTATGCGTGGAAATAAATTTAGTTTAAATTAATGTGTTGAATAAACTCTTCTTGCTGTAGAAATTATAAAAATCCAAGGTAATTTGAACGTTTTTAGGCTTAATTAATGCACGAATTAATAAAAGAGTATAGGATTGTTATTTGAGAGTATATATTTATTTATTTATTGACTGTTAGTGCATGGATAAAATGCTATAGTCAATGTTAGAAATTTACAAATCATTCATAGATATTATAAATACAACGTCAAGGTAACGATCGATTCACTCCACCTTCCAAAACACAAATTTTCATCAGTTGGAGACACAGCAAACAATTGCTTTACAAATAATAAAATTTACAGCCAAACAAAGTTTGAAAACAAGTCTAATTATACACAAAATTTCATCTCCGTTGGTAACTCTGCGATGACTAATTTACAATCATGCACGATTCGCATTTAGTAGGGGCCGTTGCCGAATCCGGGTGCCCTGGAGGAGGCGCCTCCGAATCCACCCGGGCCGCCGGCAGCGGGGTAGCCGCCCTGACCGCCGGCAGAGGGGTAACCGCCCTGGCCGCCCTGACCGCCGTTGTTGGCCTCGCCCTGGTACTCGATGGTGGGCCTGTATCCGTTCTGGTCGGCCTCGTACTTGACGATCTGGGTGCGGCCGTCAGGGAGCAGCACGCGGTACTCGCCCTGAACGTAGTCGCCGTCGCGGCTCTCCCTGTGGCCGAAGTCGCTGCCGCTGGCAGGGTCGTTCACGTCGTACTTGAATTCGTACTTGGCGGGCTCCTGCGTTAAAAAAATTAATTTTTTAAATTAAAAAAACGGTTGAATTTCTTACGCCGTTGGATCCGTCATCGCTGTTCCTGGAGCCGAATCCGCCAGGTCCTCCGGAGGAGTATCCACCACCAGCAGGTCCGGAGGGGTAGCCACCCTGAGATCCGCCGCCGAATCCGCCGTTGGATCCAGAGAAGCCTCCAGGCGAGGAGAAGCCGCCGTTGGAAGGGCCTCCTCTGCTGTAGCCTCCGGAAGACTGGCCACCCTGGTTGGGGGGCAGGTAGTTGTTGCCTACGGGGGGCTCGGCGCACGCGGCGGCCAGCAGGGCGAGAACGATGAAAGCCTGGGGGAGCAAATGAATTGGTTTTTAGGGTGTAAATCTTGAAAAATAAATATCTTGGATTATTGCAGCTGTATTTTTGTTTAATAAATGATTTTAATGAAAAATGCTTGAAAAGACCAGAAGTTAAATTTTGAAAATAAAGCTATTAAAATTTTCTACTCAATCGCATGATTGGTTTGGAATGAAATGGAGTCTCATGTGGCACAGAATGCGGATAAAATTGCCATTGGAAGTGTGAGAGCTTGCCATCAATTACTTTTGATACAATTAAGTGGAAGCGTGACTTGAGCAATCGACCGAGAGAAGATGCAATATGGATCGAGAGCGACGATACTTTACCTTCATGTTGGATGAGATCTCGGTGGTGTGCAAGTGATGCTCTTCGGACGCCACCGACCGCTTTTATACTGCACTTCGGCGTGATTTCCTCCCACTTGCCGCAAAATGAGCAAGGGTTGATGCGCTGCTGCTGCTGTATGCATGCATGTATTTGTTTTTTATTGTGTTGAGAGGGGCACAACTTTTTAATCTTTCACTTTGAACCGCCGAGAGAGGGGCCGCCGACATACCGTTCACATGCTTCCAATTAGAGGAAGATTTAGATTATTTTTTTTTCAAACTCGAACCGCATTGACAATGTAAGGTCGTGTAAGCATCGTGTGCAGCCTTGGCCGGAGAATTCGCGATTTTGTTGTGAAAAGCAGATTGATCGGACGTGTGATACATTATGTTCTTACACGGCTGACAACAAATAATGGAGGAGCTCGGAAATTACGCAAAGTTGGCAGGATTTCAAAAAAAGGAGATATTTAATTTTAGTAGTTCCCAGAAACTGTAGTTTAATCATTTGAAAGGACGCAATAAATATTAAAAGTTGGATTTTTTTCGGAAAAATATAGCCAGGAACTTTAATTTCTTGGATGGAAAATTTATAACAATGCACCATTTAACAAGCAAATTTTTAATTGAATGTTTTTCTTTCAACCGCAGATGATAGTTTAAATAAAATAATTTTTCCTTCGCTCCAAGGTGAATTTCCCACGATCTATTTCACGCTGCGGAGAACCACAGACGTTTTGATTGGCCAACAATAGCGTATACCACCGCCAGCCAGTCAGATTTTCCGTGGTCTCCGCCGTGTACAAAATAAACTCGCTGACCACTGATAATGGGGAATAAAACTTATGTTTTAAAACTATCATCATGTTCAATTTAAATAAGAATGAAATAGAAGGAAATTTTCTTATTTTTCAAACTGAGTTTTTTCCCCCGAAGTTCATTGTTGCCTGTAATGGCTCAATCGACCACGTAGAGATGCACCAAGCAAATCGTTGCGGTAGCGGCTAATGACTGTAACTACACTTGGTAGCGAGCGGCGAATGACTGGTAATTCAAATACCTCGGCGTTTTTTACCTTTATTTACATCGATACCGATTTTACAGGAGAGACTTAAAACGAGTTTATTAAATTTGCGTTATGAGTTGGTAGAATCGATATCGATATTTAAAATCTTCATTATCGTGAAGCTATTTTCATACCGTCACACCATAAGAAATCTTCGTCTCACTAATTTATTTTATAGCCAAAACTTGACCCTGAAGGTGGTATTAAACATTTGAGTTTGATTACCAAGTGATTATGCTGCCTTAAGACATTGATTTGTGCAAATAATTAAAGATACAGTTATGCAATTTGATATTTATTATGGTTATTATCGTAATTATGTGATAATTTGACAAATATTAGCAAAAATACATACCATACACGCATACATAAAATTTGATTTTTGCCAACATTGTCATCGCTAAATCTCGGGTTCAAAGTGTCAGAAATGCAAAAACGGCACACCGTTCGACTCGTCTAGAGCTTAGAATACGAGATTTAGGGATGACTATGTCGGCAAAGATCAAGTTTAACGTTATATTATGAGCGCGTGCATGCATTTTTGCTAACATTGCCACCGCCAAATCTTGGGTTCTAATTATAAAAAAATGTAAAAACTGCACACCGTTCGACTCATCTCAATTTCCTATAGATAGCCAATGCAATTTAGGGTAGTATTTTTTTAATTTAAGAGACTTGTTTTGTAGAGAAAAAGTGTCTGAAAGTGCTAAGCAACGCGATTTTTATCTTATCTGTAGTGCACAGGGTGGAAGGGGGATGAGGGTTGATCACCTTCCAAACCCTTCGGCTATCTAGGGAAGGTTTAGACGAGTTGAACGGTGTGCTGTTCTTGTAATTCTGATGTCTTAAACCCGAGATTTGGCGATGACAATGTCGGCGATTATTGAGTTTTGATTTCTGCGATTGCTGCATGTATTGTCATCGCATACACTAGATGGCATAAAAATCACGCTTCTAACCATCATAATGGTGTAAAATTTTGTCCTGGTGTAGATCATTGTAAAAAAAAACAAAAGACGCACGAAACCGTGTTTGGTAACGAAGTGCAGTTAAAGGTAAAAAACGCCGAGGTATTTGAATTACCAGTCATTCGCCGCTCGCTACCAAGTGTAGTTACAGTCATTAGCCGCTACCACAACGAAATTGCATTCAAGCTGAACAACGGCAAACAATGCATGATCGAGTAAAAAGTCTTCTCTCGCTATGCGCCGATTATAAATATTCATCGCTTATGAGGTCAAAGGTGGCACCTTCCTTCGCACACATTTATGAATAAGTAACGACTTCCTCTCAGCAGCAGCAGCAGTTCTCGTAATCGAGAGTGAATCAGCAGTGAATTTGATCTGGAATGCATGACTGAATCATTTTCGGGAAGAAATTCGGTCCCCGCGGCTGACGAGAGAGCGCTTGCTTACAAAATCGACACATCACCTTTGACGAAGCGGGCGAGTCGAATCTCTCGGCGTTTTCCCTTCTAATAGAGTGCTTTTCGCCTCATTTTTCGCGCGTTCGGTGGGCCGAAAATGATCTGAGGTGCGTGCGTGTCTCAGGCGTCAGGCTGCGAATCCAATTAGTCGTTAATTAGTTATTAATTCTCCCCCACTCGCGCAGCCGAAATCGCTATGCGCCACCTTTGATTTCCTATTAAGCTGACGAACGCGATGAGGTAATCTTGTGCTCTGCACAGGCAGATGAAATTTCACATACACATACACGGCTTTTGCAATAACACGCGGCTGCCTACTCGATGTATATACATCTTCAATTAATGGAGAAGAAGTGCGGCGTATTGGCGATCCAGGCGTGAATTCGGTGAAATGATGCTTTGCAACGCGCCGCTTGATTGTGAGTGATGGGCATCCAGGAAATCTCTCGCCGCCGGACCATTTTCTAATTAATGCAGCGCCCACGAGCTTATTAAAAGCGAAGTTTTAGTTGCGTATTGACCGCTTAAAACTGAGAAGTGAATTAATAATTTAGCCGTAATTTTGGGCACTTCAATTAGATTTAAAAATAAAATTATGATTAAATTTTTAGCAGGGGAATTGAGGGGTGGAAGGTAAACATCCCCTTAACCCTTTAGCTGGTCAGGGGAGGTTGAGACGAGTCTAACGGTGGGTAGTTTTTGCAATTCTTATGGTTAGAACCCGATATTTGGAATTTAAAATATTTGAAAGAGACGGGAAAGCCGGAAAATTTGTGTTTTTTTAGAGTTTTGAAAAGGTATCACTCGAAAACTAATAAGAAAACTCTCTGAAATTGACAGAATTGTCATGGGAAAACTTTTAAAGTGGAATGATACTGGGCAACAATTGAAAATTATTTAAACTGTTGGATGCCTTAAACAATTAACCGATAAACAATTTGTTCAACAATTTGCAATAATAAAAAAATGACCTTCCTACAATAAAAATTCAAATATTGCCAATTTTCTCCAAAATTTACAGTGCTTGAACATATTTTCTTGGCAAATTCCGATTCCTCTCGTCGAGATCTGTCCAACGGTGTATGCCACTTATTGGGGAAACTCTTGGTTTTGAAATAAAATCGGATTTCAAGTAAGGAGACAGCCATTACCATTTGAAAAGCACGGTAACTTTCCAGCCAAGTTTCTCAAAAAATTACAGCGCTCCTTAGGTCAATTTAGGCTTTAACTGAATCCTAAGGGACGAGTCTATGCATTGGCAAGAAGCATTTTCCAGGCTTTTCCAGTATCATTCCTCTTTAAACTCATTTTCAAATTAAAAAATTCCAGAGCTTATTTCCAAAGTTTTAATTATAAACCAAAATTAACAGTAATGACCTTTACCCTTACCTAGGACGTAAATTTTGTATCAGTTCAATCGGGCTCGACGAGAGAAATTCAAAGCACATCTTATTTTTTAAATTGCACCACAGTGAGGTGAGATACTGAGGTTTCAAAAAGTGTCCCTTAAAACCCGTGAAATCAAATATCTATCCTTTTATAACATAATTTATGTAGTAAAGACTGATTACTGCTTAACCTCATGCCAATTTCGTCCTTCGACCCATGCGATTTCGGCAAAAGGGAATTTTTTAATTTGACTTAACGGCCTAAAATGATAAAATAAAATTTACTGCCTTATAATTTAAAAGACATAAATAACTGCTTCGTTTCTAACTAAATTGCCCTTTGCCGTAGAGTAATTTAGTTTTGAAAGTCCAGATGACCTTACAAACGAGATGACAAGATCAATGCGATCTCGTTTACATAAATCCGTAATAAATGCTTCTTCAAACATGCTCGGCTAATCAGGCATTGAAATAAAGGAAAGGATTGTTCTACATCGCACAAATAGACTGAAAAGTTGCGTATTATCTTCATAGTTGAACAAAGCAACTTGCAATACATAAATTATTTCCGAGGTGTAATTTTTTCATTAGGCCACTGGTAATAATTACGCTCGATGCAGACGAGCTCACATTGACCTGGTTAATATCAGAGAAGATCAAAGTTTAATAAGCCGAATTAAAGGCACGGTATGTAGAGGAAAAATTGGCCGCGATCATCACGCGATGAATTTTTTTCTTGAGGAGATGAGCCATGAAATCATCCTTGCAGACAAGCAATTTGTCTTTCGTGCAAAAATGCTTCCAGACGATACTCATACGCATCGATTTCCTAGCTGACTGGCAGATTTTACGGATTTTACAGCAGATAGCGTGCCGGTGCGATTCTTATTTATTGAACGCGCGCACAGTGATAAAATTGTGTAACATTCAACATTCGATTACATTTTGGGTTAAAATAAACCAAATCTTTTTTAAATTGAATTAAAATTGATTAGAGTTAAATTTCATCAGCTTAAATTTCATTTCATTAATTTGATGCTTTGAATAGTTCAAACATGGAGCAGCATTTTGCAACCCTTGCGCTTGTTCAAATAAATTTTATTTCGTATTTGAAGTTAAATGATGCGCCTGTCAACGAATAAGATGACTATCGCACACAATATATAACGTGTTGCTGAAGTCGAGTTGAACAGAATACACAATGAGATTTATCATTACTCGTCCATTCATCACTTTTATACAATTGCAAAATAAATTTGGACCGCGAAGAGCGATCGCTGCATGGGTGTTACAGTTGTTTTTCTTTTGTTGTGTCACAGGTTTAACATTGAACTCGCAAATCTGGCGATTAAACAAGACAGTGCAGTGCAGTCAGGCTGAAAAATGCATTCAATTTGAGATCACCTTGCCACGCGAGATTTAATTAAATACGAGTGAGCTTTCGAAACGAATTGATTTGTTAATTGTTGTATACTTGTAATTTAATTGCTGCGTTCGTGAAAATTCAGGGACTTTTTTTACCTTCACGGTTATCAGCGCTCCGCGTGCAGCCAAGCGTGATCTGTTTGCCAAACAATTTGGTGGCCCTTGTTCAGGTTACATAATTGAAAATTAATTAATTAAGCTGTAGTAATATGCGTCTCTTACATTTTGAATCCGTGCTGGTCTTAAAATCAGAAATTAAACAGGTTTTTCACCAATTCTTAGCTTGCGTTAAGTCTTAAATGTGAATGATAGTGCAAAAGCCTGGAAAATGCTTGTTGCCAACGCATAAACTCGTCCCTTAGGATTCAGTTAAAGCCTAAATTGACCTGAGAAGAACTGCAATTTTTTGAGAAAATTGGCTGGAAAGTTAGCGTGCTTTTCAAATGGTACTGGCTGTCTCCTTACTTGAAATCCGATTTAATTTCAAAACCAAGAGTTTCCCCAATAAGTGGCAGACTCCGTTGGACAGATCTCGACGAGAGGAATCGGAATACGCCAAGAAAATACGTTCAAACGCTGTAAATTTTGGAGAAAATTGGCACAATTTGAATTTTTACTGTAGGAAGGTCCTTTTTTATTATTGCAAATTGTTTATCGATCAATTGCGTATGGCATCCAACAATTCAAATAATTTTCAATTGTTGCCCGCAGTATCATTCCACTTTAACTATCCTAACTGTTTCTCTTCGTCATTGTAACCGCAACAATAAGAAGAAACCAACAGCCGAAGAGAGAGAAACCGCGATGAGGTGAAATGAAGAGGTGCGCCGAAAGGAAGAATTTGCTGCATGCAAGCAAGCAAGGTGATATATCTGTCGTCATGCACCGGTGTTACGCGAGATGAAGCGAGTACGAGGATGAGGATCTCTTCTCTGGTGATCTGATTTGAATCATGCGCCGGCTCTCCTTTCACCTGGCCACGCTCATCTGCCACCCACCGTGAGAAGCGCGCGCGGTAAGTGTGCATAATGTGCAAGGTCGCTTTCGCACGTGACGTCACACCGACCATCTCGTCCACCGACCGACCGCCGGCCGGTCCAGTGATATAAATCGAGCGAAATATTATTTTGCTGACCTGATTGCAAGTGTTTGATGCGCGGAGGCCGACGAGTTTGTCATAGTGAAATTATATGCTGCTTTCAAAAACACAAACGTTATAATTTTTCAATTTCACGCTCTTTACGCGGGCGAAAACAAATGGACCACCGTTTTTTTTTGGTCGGCAGGCAATTGAATCACTTTCTCTGCATGACCTCAACATCAAAGAGGAGCACTTTCGGCGGTTGGTCTTTTTATTTTAGGGTTGTGGATATATTACTAAAAATGTTTTCGGTAATTTAAAATTATCGATTTTGTATCTTTGGCTTATTGGATTATTTTCTGCTAAAATGGTCCATATTTTATTTATTTTGCCAAGCGCCTGAAGTGAAAGTCTGGTGTTCATAGGGATTAATTTCAGTTTAATTAACAAAACGCTTTAAGCCTTAAATCACTGTTTTTTTTAATACTTTTGTCACACACTGCTTACCTTCATAAAAAATGGAAGAAATATATCCCCTCACTTATGTTTTTCCAACAGTTAGGAGTGGACTGACATCCGAGGTAAATAAATTTGATAAAAATGTCAGTGCAATAAATTTTGAGACCCTGCGTTGGCATTGTCTCTAATAAATTCTGCAACTGTCAGAAAAAACGCCTATTTGTGCTCCCTCGGAAGGTAAAATTAAAAAGATATAATTGTCAAAACCTGACAACTACTTGTCTTCTGAAAAGATATAGTGAGCTGTGCACTTTAAAATATCTGAATGCATATCATTTAAAAATTAATCATTGTCATACATAAGTGTATAAAGGCAGGCGAAAAATGAGCAAACGAGGTGATTCTGAGGCCGCATTCTGTCCGCCAACATGCTTTCCTCTTTGTTCTTCTACTTGACGTTATTTTCAGGTAAGTGATCGCTTGATTCTTTTACATTGGTTTGACAAGAGAATTTTTTCCTCAGCCGTTGTTGGTCAGTGCCCCATTGCTAACATTACTGATCCCTTGGCTTTTCCATACGTGGTAAGCATTTTAGGCTGTTTTAATTTAAAATAAGTCGCAGTGTTAATTTTTTCTGCTCAATGGTTTTCATCGTATTAATATAATTTTTGCATTTTCTAAAAAAGTTTAGGGTGCAAGTACAGTCCGACCTGGGATACCCAATAACTTTTCCCGGTTTCGCGGTGAACCAGAATTACATCCTCACCTCTGACATGGCTTTCCGTAAAAAGTATGAATCAGTTTTTATTCTCAAAATGATTTTAATTCGAAGTCTTTGACGAAATTTTCGTTTTCACCAATCGAATAAGGTTAGGTTACCAAGTTTTCCGACATAAAATAGATACAATAATGTGTTTCATTACCCAAGCAGTATACAAACCTTTGTGTTTCGCTCTGATTGGTTGAGCCGTGGCGCATGCGTCAAATCTAGGGTAGATGGCTGGACAGTCAGCCGTCGCATAGACGGTCTGTGATGGCTCTACTTAGATTTGACGCATGCCCGGGATCGACCAATCAGAGCGAAGCACACAGGTACGTACTTCTATTAGGCGCCAAAAACACTTTGGAATTACATTACGCACGTCACGCTGAACTTCCGGTCGGAAAATTCGGACGCCTAACCTAATTTTAACCTTAGAAATCGATTGGTGTACACGACAATTTCGTCAAAGAATTAAATTTAATTAGCTTTTTTTGAATTGTCATTTTGACTTTATTAATTTTTAGTGCCGCCTTGATCAAAATTACCGATCAGTTTGGCGTGGTCTATCGGACACCGAAGAGTACTATAATCGCATCAGGACGCTTTGCCATCTTGAGAACATGCAGACCACTCCCCGGACCATATATTTCGATGTCGCAGTTCAGTTTCAATCGCCTCTCAGACAACTTGACCAACGCAGAATTTATCTTGTTCAATGAAAACGACGTATTTTTTTTAAATAATGTTTTTCTCCTTTTGTTGAATGACCATTAAATGCAGGACGTGCTGAAAAAAGTGAAACCCTTGACTGTGTTCAACGAGGGACACTGCGTGACCATCACCAACGACCTCTTTGAAAGTGTTTGCGTGGACATCAACGTGACTCCTGGCTTTTGCTCGGTCTGACACGCGCGTTGACAGCTTTAAATATCAACAATTTTGCTTTTTGCAGTATATTTCCGATGCCTTTGGAGATGGATCAACGCCGACTTTCTTCAGAGCTCCAGCGGTGGTGATCAATGGCCAGGTGAACGCGATTTACTCCTCTTCGTCCGAAATCGGCTGCAACGGCTGTAGCGTCAACGACCAAGTCGGCTTCTACTCCAGCTTCTTAAGCTGTATTGAATATTTACTCACAGAAATCCCAGGTGGAGTGGGCAATCCTTAGTGTTTGTTTGTCTCTGGATGAATAAAATTCAACTTTGAACATCAAATTCCTTGTATTGTTTTTCAATCTTCTCAGGTGATTATTCTATCTATATAAAAATACGAAATTAAATGAAATTTTCATTTGGTAATCCAATAATATTAGTTATTTGGTGCAAAATAGATGGCTTTTGAGCTAGTTTTTGAATTTGAAAGACATTTTAGAATTATTAAATGACGCAGCAGTCTCTTTATTAATTAATAAATTTCTTTTCCGTCAAAATAATTTATTAATTTTTTTCTCACTTTTGATGGCTTGAATCAGGCTTGAGGAGATGAATTCAGTTATTAAAACATTTGTTATTTTTAGATAAAACCACGGGGTATTAAATATTCATTCCAAAATGCCCTCCTGAAAGTAAAATCCTCAAAAATAAAATTGACCACAGTTCATCGTACTGGTTACCTTTAAGTGAATTTTTCTCTCAATGCAGACTTTTCCGCCAATCAATGCTATTAAAATAACTTTTAATTGAATTGAGTTTTCTGTTATTTGACCTTGAATTTTGTAACAGATTTGTTGCTATTATTCCACTCACTTAATTTATCAGAAAATTTGGAGCATATAAGATTCTTCTTGTGCTTTCTACAATTAATAAATTAAAAAAACGGTTCTCTCCGTTTGATGAAATAAAATAATGGACCATTTTTCGGCCGGCCGGCCGGCAATTGAATCACTTTCTCTCCGTCTGACAACATCTCGCAGCAACGAACCCATTTCGGACGGGACGTATCTTCAACTTCACATTCCATTGACGTGTCTGTCAAAACCTCGAGCCGCGCGCATATACAATGAGACCATAATGCAGCCGGCTGTATATACTTATTTATTGCGCACACTCGATACGCTTCTCGCAGTCGTCAATTAGTCTAATTTAACAGGCGGCGGGCAAAATGGAACGCGATCTGCGCGCGGTATATGCTAATGATACACAGCATGGTGTTGGCGGGAAAATTGTTGCGTACTCATCGTAATGCAAATTTAATGGCGATCGATATTTGATGAGATCGACAGCAACGAAAGAAATTAATAAAAATGAGATCATCGCAAAACTTCCTGGTTGAAATGGCAAATGGAGCGGAGAATTTTACTGTAAATGTCGTTTAAATTTCTTAAAGAATCACAATGTAGGGATTTTTTTGCACATCATCGAAAATTAATAAAAAAAATTGCGGAAAAACTATTTTATTCATCAAACAGTTTACGAAAATTCTTGGTCCGACACTGTAGAGATGATGATTACTCAAACAACAATTTGATCGACTCTGCTGTGCAAAAAACGTGTATAATGGTCTGCCTATAAATAGCAGTTCAGGTTTAGCAAGCCCGGCGCGTATAATTACGCGGCACAGATTATGCTAATTAAATCGTCTACTTGTTTCTGTTCTCAAGACTTGGAAGACAAGAGAGCAATCCCCCGGCCATTGCAGTAGCACATAATGGAATTCACTTCATTATGTCAACGCCGAACAATCAGGTGATAATTTAATTATATGCGCCGCGCACATGAACGGGACAATAGTTGCGCGCGGAGTGCAGATGGAAATATTCAATCACTCTCTGGAGAAACTCGATGCGCTCGTTTTTATGCCGCTGCAGTGCTCGTGACCAGTAGTTTGTTTAATGCAGATGCACCTCGCTGCAATGTTCGAACTACTACTGATCTTGCTCTTTATGGAGAGCAAAAGTTTGCTGTAAAGCACGCGTGCTGTTCATCTCCTTTTCACCCGCGTGAAGCAGAAGAACTAACTCGTGCTCTGACAGTACATATATGCCACTGAAAGCTGGTCAAAACTAAATCCCTGCGCTGCAAGCATTGTTTTTGCGAAAGGAGAGAGAGGAAATATCCCTGAGCTTTCAATCTTGATTGTAATTGGGAGTTTCCAGGAGATTTTGATGTTGTTTTATAAGCCTAGAAATTTTTAGGATGGAGAAATCCATCGGGGGACGCGCAAACATGGCGTCTGGTAGAATACGGCGGGAAAATCATGAAAATAGCTTCAGCAGAATGAATTTTTGTGTTGTTATTTCTTTACTAACAGCTGATTAGCCCGGTAATTGGCGAATCAACCTTTAGATGGCACATCAGGCTAACGGAAATGTAACAAAATACTCGGGATTGAAATTATCAGGTCGGCACGCCCCTTTTTCGACGCTTCTGATTGGCTGCTGGACTGTCTCCTGATTGACCTCCGTGTTATTTCGACGCCATATTGACTTCTGACCGGCGGGAACCAACACAGATCGCAACCTGGCACCCGGTGGAGAAACCAACATTTTCCAGATATTTTAAAAATTGGAATTTCTGTTTTAAGTGAATAGGAAAAAAAATAAAAATCACACGGTTTGATTGTATTGAAAAGCAACAGGTTAAAATACTAACCCTGGCGTCAGGGTGTTCCAGCATACATAAAAATATACATTTAAATAATTACAGCCTTGAAATCCCATAATAATTGATTAAATTTCGTAAATTTCTACTACTCGCTCCTCCATTTAAAGCGAAGATTCGGATCAAGATGCAATTAATCTTCTGTCCGCAAGTTTCAAGCAGTGTGTGTGTCCCTGAGTTTTATTGGCAGGCGCGCGATTTGTGGTCGTATTTATTTCTTCTTTTCTCCACATAATCGAACAGTCCCAGTTTGTATAAATGGGTGACCTCTCTGCTACCTTTCGATATTGCATCACGCGGATCTAGTTTTCCAGTTTTCAACTAAAATAGGCTGCTTGAAAGCGTGTTTTTGTGTCGTTTATCTGGGCGTGCTGTGCGGCGGCAGAGGCTTTTCATTTCCCGCCGTGAAAGATGATGCGCCGCGATAAAATAAGCAGCAGCCTAGGCGCTTTGTTCACGTCTGCGTGTCAAAGGTCGGCACCGCCGAGCTTTGCTTGCTTTTGAACGAAAGGAGAGTGCGGAGGCGTTGCCTGAAATTAATTATGTGCGCTTGTCTAATTAGAGCCGTTAAGAGAGTGAACACACGCTGCTTCCTCGTCATAACTATGGGGAGAAATGTAGGAAATTACGCGATTTATCGATTAAAGAATGTAATGAAACTGGAGCAGCTATTAGAAATATCTCATAATAATTAATTGCTGGTTTGTGATGAATCATGAATTCATCATTTCATTATTTTAAAAGTCGTTTGTTATATTTTTCTGTGAAACGAGGTTGAAATTTTTGAGAAAATCATGATTTATTACGCATGAGGGAAAATTTAGCTCTCAAATTCGCACAGCGTTGGACAGAGCAATCAAAATCAAGCAAAAAACACTGACAAACCGTTAAATTTTTAGATAAATTTGGCAAATCCTGGAATTTAACCATTATACTTAGCTCGATCTGCACTTTTTATAATCTATTTTCAGGCTGATCTCCAGTTTTTGCAAAAATAAGCTGTCTCAACTTTTTTCCTCGACTTAGGGCGTACGTGCGATCCACACAAAAGGATGAATTGTGTCTCTGCTCACAAAGCTTTGGCGTGGTCGCTTCCAGGAAGAAGCAAGAAAATGAGCTATTCTGGTACGAAATCAGCGAATCAAAGGACGGCACAGGGGTCATAGCTATGACAACGGAATAACACTGTAAGTCTGCTAGATCCACTTTCCTCAAGAGAGATTCGAGGCTTTTGTAAACCTCTTTGCCTCCTAAACAGAGACCAAAAACCAACAAAATATAAAATTCATCCAATTTTTTATCTCAAATTCAAATTGCTTAAAAATAAGTTAATTTCATAGTTTATTACGAATTTTAAAATAATTGTAATTTTGTACGAAATATTTCTGCAGTTTCAGGCAACCCATATTTTCCCCTAAAGCACGCATCGCTTAATAAATCATTTAAATTACCTCAAAATAATGATGGCTGGATTTAATTTTTGGCAGTGCCAGGGCCGAAAATGATTAGAAAGCCAAATCTCACTCGGTCGACGTGCCAAAAATCGGAAGACGTGGGGGTAAGCAACCCCCTTAACCCTTTAGATGGTCAGGGTAGGTTTATAAGAGTCAAACGGTGGATAGTTGTCGCAAATCTGATGGTCAGAACCCGAGATTTGGAGTTTACAAACTTTTCAAAACACGAAAATGTAAAAAATCGAGTGTTTTTAAAGTGGAAATTCCCGAAAGTAGAAATGAGCACCACTTGTCATGTCGTGGGGCAACTTTCCATCGCACATTAAAATCCCAAAATACTGAGCTCATTTCAAAATTTAATTTAAAAAGCAAAATATAGAGAAGTGTGCTATGAACTTGATTGTGGATATTAAATTGAATGTCAGTTTGATCGAGCTCAGCGTCAGCAAGAGGAATCCAAAAACAAAATATTATTTTTTAAATTACACCACGGAGAGATGAGATACCGAGAGGTTTCAAAGTGTTTCAAAACTGTCTCTTGAAGCGCGTAAAATTGAACATATTATTATTTTAAATATATTTATGACGCAATATCTGCTAGCAAATTTCATTTCTTGAGTTTGCTTAACCTTCATGCCGATTTTTTCCTCTAAATTTTGGCCCTGATTTCATTATTTCCCATTGTAGCGATTTAAAAATGTATAAAAAAAACTCGTTCGATCTTCAAACCAACCTGAATTTTAATCATCTTGTAAAACGACGCTATACATCATCTTCCGACACACCGATTTTCGTAATTCGCGCAGAGCCCTGGAGGCAACGAACGATCGCCTTGTTCCACGAGGAGCGGTGTCTGAGCATATTATGGTCTGCAACTCTCACGCAGCCGTATTTCATGTATTATACTTGTAAATCGAAGAGAGTACACATTTTTTGCAGTGACCTCACGTGTGTACATATGGGCAGATGAGGATTAACAAGTTGAGAGTGAATGGACGCAATCAGAGCCGCATTGAATGCATTCGCGCGGCGGCGGCATCATCGCTCGAATCGTCTCGTTAAAGCAGCCCGTCGTGCGTGAACGCGCGCCGCGCGCGCTGCCGCAGAATTTCGAGTGCGCGCGTGAATAATTATTCAAGCCGTTGAGAGCACACACAATGGATGGCTCCAAGAGTTAAACCTATTGGGAAATATAACACACACACACGAGGCCGTCCTTTTGATGTGAGCTCACAGCTGCAAAAGCAGATCAGATAGTAACAAGCAAGCAATTAATTTTATCGACAAAAAAATACGGTTTTATTCGTTAAATGCCGCATTTTTAGATGTTGTTTTTGGGGCCGATTTATTTTTTGGAGATTTAATACGGTCTGCAATGTTTTAATTATTTACCATCTTAATTTTGGGTTCAATATAACCACATTTGCTGCAGCGGGGAACAAGATTTGTGTGATGCGCAGATATGGCGTCCGGTGGAGTATGGCGCGAAAAATGGTCACGTGAAAATACGCGAAAAGAAGCAAGTTTTGGTCAATATTGTGACATAATTGGCATTACTTGTACTAATTGTGTCTTTTGGATCATAAAGACAAACTCTTGACACTCGTACGGGAATCCAAAGAGAGCAAGAGAATCATTTTTTAATATAAATTGTTTGGGAATTTTTTCAAGTTGAGTAATTATATGTTCTAATTAATTATATAATTAATTTTTGAAAATCTAAGAAACGGCCATTTTAATCGGTTTCTAAGTGTCTAGAAATTTTCAGGATGGTGACGGTGAAGCTTTTAGTTTTTGAAATACAAAATCAAAAGAAAAAATGGTATTTTTGAGTTCAGGTAAACTTTTAGAAGGTCAAAATCAATCTACCAATTGATTTTTACCCTCAGAACATGCTGGGGGTGACTGTTGAGGTCTTAAAAGTCAATCAGATCAGGTAAGAAATCGAACCCTGGCGTCCGGGTAGCTCTCGAACGTTCTATATAAATATAATTCATTTGGCAAGTGTGTGGCCAATTTACAAACACCTGATCTGTATTGGTTTGATCTGCAAGATCTGCACACCGTAAAATGGCCAAATCGAGAGCATTTCCCCCCTTTGGAAGCATTCAGGGTGCCAAGGAACGAGGTTATGGGCACCTCTGGCTACTTTCTGAGCGACCAAAGATCTGCAATTCGTTACTAGAGAAAAAATATCATTTGTGAATCTAAGTAAATCAATTTTTCTCTGCAAAAAATAAACGATTTTAAGCAAATTAAGGTTTTAATGATGATTTTAAATTAAATTTGCATATTTCAACTATTGTGAACTTGTATAATATATTGCCTCTACGAATCCGGGATCAAAACAAAAGAACAATTGCAATACACAATAATTGTAAGTTGGAAAAATAAAAATGGTCAAATTGGCAATGCACTTAAGTGTAGTAAAACTTGTTTTCTTAAATTTGGTAAACCTCTAAACATAATGCGTACAGTAAAAATTGAAATTCTTAATAAATCGGTCAAATTATCCAATAAAAATCAGATTAGTAACGTATTAGACCTATTCTAGGTCTTAAATTGATTTAAATTGATATTTCATACATGTTCAATATACGTCCCACCGCAGCTCATTCATGGAAACTGAAGGTAATCGAGAGAAAAATCGGTGAGTCTCAGTAAACGTTTCAGTTGAGTTACGTATTTTGCCATCTGGATGTCAGCCTGCTCATCATCCACTTTTGGTTGTTCGGAAGAAATTATCTGTTCGATGATCTGTGCGTTGCTGGGAGTCAATTCAAACAACTGTGAATCAAAAAGCACTGAATTAATATAGTCTATTTTCCCGTAAATTACCTCTGAAATGTCCTGAACGTTATTTGGAAGCTTGGGAAAGAGGGTCAAAATCTCTGACAGCTCTTTTGATTTGAAGGAATGGGGGCCAGAGCTTCGCAGTAGAAAGTCATAAACTACCATCGCCGTCCAGAACACCGTCTCATTTTCAGCATCGACGGCGTATTTTCTTCTTAAGTACCTTACCAGAACCTTCGCTGAAATTTTAAAAAATCTGTTAATTCATACAAGGTAATTTTCTCTAGCAAAACATAATATTTTATAATCGTCTGCAAAAATTGAAATTTTGTAATGCATGTTTGGCCATTTAATGAATAAAATTTTAATAACCACTTACGGAGGTTATCGCCCATCGACTGCTCGACTTCATTTTTCAATGATTGTAACAACGCATTCGTTTCAACGGCACTGGCGACGAGATCGGTCACGAGAATCATTCCCTCGGTTTGTAGCACCTCTCGCAGCCTCTTTTTCAGCCTTTTAATCTCCAAAATCATCTCTTCGGATGTGAGGGTTGCCATCTCAAGCGTTTTCCTGGTAAATCAAAAACATACCCTACGTCAAAATTGCATAGCTGCTACTGTGGCCTGTTGCCAATTGATATAATTTTTTTTTCAGATTTCATGTTTTGTTCGTAACATCGTAACCTAATATATAGCCGTTTTTGCTAACCACAAAAAATTATAAATAAGCATTTTTAGCATTCACCAGATGAAAAAAGTCATTCGCGTTTGATAGATCGCTATGAGAGGAATCAAAATCGGAGCGTAAAAAATTGACACTTGATTCGGTCAACAATGCTAAAATGTTCATAATTGTTCATGTTAAAGTGGAATGATACAGGACAACAATTGAAAATTATTTGAACTGTTGGATGCCATAAACAATTGATCGATTAACAATTTTTCATCAATTTGCAATAATATAAAAAAGGACCTTCCTACAGAAAAAAATTAAAAATTTGCCAATTTTCTCCAAAATGTACAGAGCTTGAACATATTTTCTTGGCATATTCCGATTCCTCTCGTCGAGATCTGTCCAACGATGTTTGCCACTTATTGGGGAAACTCTTGGTTTTCAAATTAAATTGGATTTCAAGTAAGGAGACAGCCATTACCATTTGAAAATCACGCTAACTTTCCAGCCAATTTTCTAAAAAAATTACAGTGCTTCTAAGGTCAATTTAGGCTTTAACTGAATCCTAAGGGACGAGTTTATGCATTGGCAACAAGCATTTTCCAGGCTTTTGCAGTATCATTCCTCTTTATGCTCCACTTAAATATAGTTTGCATAATTTTTCATTCAAATTTTAACCCTAAAATCTAAAGAAATAATCTATTCATGAAAACTTGTTAAAAACGGGCTAAATATTTTGACAGAAAAAAAATTATGAGACACTCTTTTAAATTGGAGGGGAAACGAAATCAACGTTTGCTTGTTGCTCATCTGCCAAGTGAATAACAATTCAGTTGTAGGATGGGTGGTCAATCTTTTGTCACTTGCACCTGCTCTAGGAGAGGGTGCGTGCATTCCAACAATTATTTCCGCTCAGCAACGCGCTCAAACGTAAACAGTTCAACAAAAGACTCGCGCAGCATTGTTATTTCGGCCATACCACCGACCCTCTTTGAACAGCTTTTTCCCCCAGGATGTGAAACTCACAAGGTGGATCGGAAAAATGTTCCAGAGCAAACATGATAAAACGATGAGCACAACAACATATGCTACTTCATTAAATTATATCTTTTGGTGGAGAGTTCGAGCAAAAAAATTTTACTGTGAAAAATGGGGAAAATGTGGCTATCGTGATAATTAATTACTATATGGAGAATAATTCAACACCTATTAAGTGTTTTTTTTTCTAAATTAAAATCGATGAATTATCTTGGCACACAGCACACAGTTGAAATCAAAGAACGACGTGCGTGTTGTGGATAAAACTTAAATCTTACCTGACTTGAAAAAACTTCAAATGGGACTCAAAATTCCTTCCGAAAATGCAACAGTTTGATGACGATGCCGAGCTATAGAAGACTTCTCTGAATTTCAGCTACTGAAACGTTTGTCGTGTGCAACAGATGAAAGCCTCCCTGATTCTGTGAGGTGTCCGTTGAGGGGTGGAAGTTTTTCGTCTGGCTTGGCTATTGCAGCGACCTTTAACACTCTGGCGAGCGCGAGGGAAAATATGAGAAACATCTCTCATTCCCTGATGTGTAACGTAACAAAGCCAAATATTTAAAAAAAAACACACAAATTAATACACAGTTTTAAAATTTTTACTTTTTCGAGGGTTAATTTATATAGCCGAGCAGTTATTCGCGAGATTGGAGGTCAATTGGACGCGATTTTTCAGCGTAGAAATTTTTAGGTGGCAGTTATATTTGCTTAAAGTACTTGTTAATAGAAGGTGAAATTCCAAATTTGAAGCTCGGGAATGGGGGCGTTCCCTATTTTTTCGGTATCTAAAAAATGCCCGAAAAACGAATTGTGTTAATGAATTCTAAACTGCAACTCTTGACTGCATTGAGGTATCACCTTGAAATTTTCACTGCCCATCCTAGTTTTTGATCCTGAACAACTTTTACATTTACAAAAAATTCGCAGGTCGAAGGTCAAGGTCACCTTTTGCGACCTTTTTTTGAAAATTCAAAATTAAGGGATGATAGCCCCCTACGATTTTTTTGGGGTTCAGGGCTGAAATGTAGCCCGTGAAATTCTGCACAAGTACACCAAGTTTCATAGGTGCAATCGCGATAGTTTTGCTGCAATTCGAATTTGAAGTTTGAAAACCTGCTTGAGGCCGCTTGACCGCGCGTGCACTTTGAGTAGCGAGTTCACCTCTTGTTCTTCAAGTTGATTTTTTTCGAATTTCACTTGCATAGAAACACCAATGGGGCCTAGGGTAGACCAAGGAAGGTCAAAATCGACCTTCAGGGTCTGTCCCTGACGTGACCCTGAGATCCGAAATATCGAAAATTTCCAATTTCATCGAACTTGGTGTCTTTTTATAGGTTTTCACCACCGTAGAGCTCAAATATACAGCCAAAACTGCTGAATGACAATCCTGAAACCGGTTCTTGAAATAATTGTGGTAGCAATTAATCCAGACGTGATGTGTGAAATGGGCAAAATTTTGAAATTTTTAATTTATGAAAGATACTTCTTATTTGCACATATGAAGTATAATATGTGCTGATAATAAAGGATCTTATGCTTAATACTATGAAAAAATGTTATTAAATGGAATAACAAATAATTCTACTTTTAAAAACTAAAAAAAATTGTTTCCTTACTTTTTTAAGTAAAAATTTTTAACATTTAATTTATTTGTTATTGCTCTAAATAAATTTGTTAACTTTGTAAAAAAACGATCGGTTTTTTTAAAACTCGATATAAATTTCGTGTGTACAAAACAGAAGAATCTTTTCATAAATTAAAAATTTCAAAATTTTGCCCATTTCACACATCACGTCTGGATTAATTGCTACCACAATTATTTCAAGAACCGGTTTCAGGATTGTCATTCAGCAGTTTTGGCTGTATATTTGAGCTCTACGGTGGTGAAAACCTATAAAAAGACACCAAGTTCGATGAAATTGGAAATTTTCGATATTTCGGATCTCAGGGTCACGTCAGGGATAGACCCTGAAGGTCGATTTTGACCTTCCTTGGTCTACCCTAGGCCCCATTGGTGTTTCTATGCAAGTGAAATGCGAAAAAAATCAACTTGAAGAACAAGAGGTGAACTCGCTACTCAAAGTGCACGCGCGGTCAAGCGGCCTCAAGCAGGTTTTCAAACTTCAAATTCGAATTGCAGCAAAACTATCGCGATTGCACCTATGAAACTTGGTGTACTTGTGCAGAATTTCACGGGCTACATTTCAGCCCTGAACCCCAAAAAAATCGTAGGGGGCTATCATCCCTTAATTTTGAATTTTCAAAAAAAGGTCGCAAAAGGTGACCTTGACCTTCGACCTGCGATTTTTTTGTAAATGTAAAAGTTGTTCAGGATCAAAAACTAGGTTGGGCAGTGAAAATTTCAAGGTGATACCTCAATGCAGTCAAGAGTTGCAGTTTAGAATTCATTAACACAATTCATTTTTCGGGCATTTTTTAGATACCGAAAAAATAGGGAACGCCCCCATTCCCGAGCTTCAAATTTGGAATTTCACCTTCCATTAACAAGTACTTTAAGCAAATATAACTGCCACCTAAAAATTTCTACGCTGAAAAATCGCGTCCAATTGACCTCCAATCTCGCGAATAACTGCTCAGCCACTTAGGGGTGGAGGGTAAGCACCCCTAAACCCTTCAGCTGGTTAGGGGAGGTGGAGACGAGTCCAACGGTGGGTTTGATATTTGCAATTTTCTTGGTTACTACCCGAGATTTCGAGTGTTCAAAATTCGAAAATAATTTAAATTATCCAAAATTAATTATGTCTTGTGGGCCCCGGTGATTTTTTCAATACCAGTCTGGCCCTAACTGCATGATTTGTTTTCATTTTGGTGTCTATAATTAAATCAGACGCTCGACCATTTCAAAATCCCAAGCCATTTAATTTATGAGCCTTATTAATTACAAGATGATCACTTTACTCAGGGCAATTAGCCTGCAATGCAATTTTATTGGCCGAGCTCATTAGCCGACCGTTTAAGCGCAGGGGTCACTTACATGTTTGACGACTGCGAGCTGTAAAGAGGCTACATAATTTCACACGCCGTGCTAATCGCGTAATCGCACGGGATTGCAATCAAAACTCGTTAAACATGGTTCGAGGACGGACAATTTTATTTACCAGTCATAGACAGTTTCATATAAAAACACCTCATCTTTAAAAATGTGTCAATAATTAATTAGAGAAATCAGCGGCGTAAAATGAATGTGCGTTCCGCGTAACAGCAAAAACTTTGAGATCTTTCCAATGGCGTATGCGATTATCGTTCTTTTTGGGGGAATTCTTGTTGTGAAATAAAATAAGATTTCAAACAGGCAGCATTCTAACTTTTTGCAGTCAACGTTTCTCAAAAATTTAGAAGAAAATTCTTTTGTGGATGGGCATTGACAACAAAGAATTTTCCGGGGTTTTGCAGTGTCAATGCACGCGGTTTTGGCGGGCTTTATAAGCAGACCTGATCATGCGCAGTGCTAACGCGATGTTGAATCAGCGTCCCCCACCACCCACCATATGATTGACGTAAACAAAACGTTTCTGTTATTATTTATATGTTTCTCCAGCTTGAATTTCACTTGATTTTGCTTCAAAGACGAATTCTTGCATGGTATAGCCGCCGAATTTTTGGACAGAAATCAAGATTTCAGTTGCAAGATGGAGAGCCGCGGCGGGAGGCACAAGTTCAAACGCAAAAAATTGGAAAACAAAATCAGACAGAGTGCCGATCCGCTGCCAGACACATCCAATTTTGACGAGAGTTTCAAATACTACAAGCAGAGGAATCCGCCGCCAGATTTGAACTCCGTCATTAATCCTTCGCACCGGGAATTGTGGCAGATCTTTGGGGTTAGTGTAATTGAATTAAAAAAATCCAAAATCTAATCTCTTTCCTCAACAGATCAGACAAGTGGCCGCGCGTCACGACACGATGCGGGACAACGACTTTGAAGTCGCCCAAGCACTCGGGCTCATTGACGTCAGGGCTTGGACAATCCTGGAATTCAACAGCCATCCTGGTAGAGAGGGTTTTGTTACGTATATTCTTAGATTTAAATAAATTGTAAACTTTTGCAGGCTTAATTTACATCCTGAACCCATTCACTAGTCAAGGCCAGCGAAACTGGATTCTTCGAAGTCTGAAAGACTACACTCGACGGCCGCCTTACAAATTAAATCTGGACGCACACGCAGAATGGCAGGTGGGAAATGGCCAGCCAGATTGGTGGGAATTGTCAAACAGGTACTTTTTTCTAAACAAATTTAAAAGCAAATCGATTTAAAGATCTCAAAACAGGGGTGAAGAAAGAAGCAGCATTTTGAAGAAAAAACTGCGCTGGTCGACATTAGGTTACCACCACGACTGGGATACAAAGGTTGGGATTTAATTATATTTGTTTAAAAATTAAGACTAAAGAATGTTTTTATTTTTAATTTAAGGTTTACTCCGATGAAAACAAATCTCCATTTCCTGAGGAACTGGCTGAAATGTCAAGAATAGTTGCTGAAGTGATCGGGTCCAAAAACTATGTCGCCGAAGCGGCAATAGTAAATTTTTACCACTTCGACTCCACTCTAGCGGGCCACACAGACCACTCGGAAGAAAATTTCGATGCGCCGTTAATTTCTTTCAGTTTTGGACAAAACGCTGTTTTCCTCCTCGGAGGCGTCACCAAAAGCGACCACCCGTTGGCGTTGCTCATTCAGAGCGGAGATATTGTCATCATGTCTGGACCTTGCAGACTCAGTTACCACGGAGTCCCTCGAATCGAGCCCATCGTCGACGACCTTCCCAGGTGGAGAGGGAATGAAGCAGAAGACGAAACAGAAGACTGGAATAACTGCTGTGATTATTTGCAGTCATCCAGAATTAACTTAAACGTGCGCCAAGTCAAGAAAGTCAATACAAATTGAGAATGTAACGATTTTTACCAAAACTATGTCACTAATTTATTATTAAAATTTTATCCGTATACCAAAAAATTATATTCATTCTGTTGCAATTGTCCTTTTAATTACAAAAATTGAAAGAATTTCGCTAAACAAGGATTTTCCCAACGCGTAAGTACATGGTGACTTGAAACTAGCAAATGAAAATGTGGGAAAGCGGTGAGTTTTCTTTTTTAATTTCCCGGTGAACCACGCCCACATTCCAACATTTTGCGCGAGTAATGCCCTCTTTCAGTGGTCGGCTGGTCGCTATAGTCACAAAAAATTCGGTGGACAGGTTCCCGATTTTTTTATCAAGTAATTTTTCCAACGGTCAACTTGTGGAAATTGATCTCATGGATTTTAATAAATCGTTTTAAGAGGAAAATAAACAAGTGACGAAATAAATAACATACATACTAAATTTATAATATATGGTGCCACTGTTTAATTGAAATATTTGGGCTAATTCCTTAATTCATGCGATTTATTATATTTTTATTTTCATTTCTGGTATAATTCTTTGGTGTAAAAAGATAATTTCATTAGAATTTTAATTGACTCTGAAAACCAAAATAGGCTTAGCCAATTGCAATTGAGATTTTAAGTTCTGAAAAATTGTTCTGGACACCGGTATTGCCAAACTGAATTTTGGCGAATTTTTAGGCTCCACAAATATAATTCTTTTAATCACCAAAGAACGCACAAAAGCAGAAATGAATGAATTAAAGAAAAAAATCATGATGAATTTTCATTCATTCTTCATTTTTAAATTAAATTTTAAAAAAAAATCCATTGCGAAATGCGAAATTCTCAGTTCATAAAAGGAAATTCTTGGATGGAGATGTTCGAATATTTCTGATTTATCCCGCATGTTGGCAGCACTGCACTGTTTTTCTTTTTCTCCGTTCTCCGTCGTCTCTCCATCATGGCTGGCAAACACAAAAAATACGAGTAAGATTAGCCTTGAAAATAAGATAAAAATTCACGATGAACCTTTTTCGGTCTCTTTTGAACACGCTTACCGACCCTTTCTTTTTCTTCCAGTGATCTCGAGGTGGTACGTGAAATATACGACTCGGAGAACTCACACGAATTTTTCGAGCAACAACTCGACAGCCTGCTGGAAGCTGGCGTGCAGTACATTGTCATCGAGCCTAAAAGGCTGGGCGACGAGACTGCCAGGTGGCTGTGGGTCGGCAATTTGCTGCACAAACTGTCCGTCAACGTGGGCCTTGGCTCAATCATAGCAGGCAATTGACACTGTCCCTGTTAAGAGCGAGGAAAATATTAAATTCATTTTCTTCGCAGGTGTTCTGTGGCCTGACAGGCCCGTGGTGTGTGTGCCTCTGGCGGCTGCGGCCCTGGTGACCACCAGTCTGTACACAATTTCGTGGCACTTCGACCCCTGCTGCCAGTACCAAGTGGAGAAGGACAAAAACACGCTATTCGACATCAACCAGAGGTACCCGATCTACGAGTGGAGCAAACACAACCTACTCGGCCCCGTCAAAGTTTTAGTTCGAAGAGAAACACACCAGAGACAACGACACATTGTCCACTGGACGGTGTGTTTCGCCGCCATTGCTTTCTCCAGTTTTAGACTGTACAGGGCACTCAACGGGTGCTGCTAATAGGGCCTACGCTTATACATATTTTAGGTTTCCAAAACGAGCTGCTGATGTATCTAATTGCAAAATTTGGGCAGCGACGCTATTTTTATTAATTAATTTGTTCCATTTTAGGACGGTCTACTCGAATTTCTGTACATAGTGCAAAAACCGTTGCTCTAGACTTAAGACTTGATTGTGTTGAGGCATTATTTTTATGAAGAAAAACGAGTTAATAAAACTATTAAATATTAACTCACGATATTCGGCTTTATTACAAAAATTTGTACAAGTTTCCTCTTGAACTTAATTATATTTATTTTACATTCAATAATAACTTACTTTCATATATAAATTTTTGGCTTTATTACAAAATTGGTTCTGGGTTTCCTTCATTTTTTTTAAGATGTCTAATCAGATATTTTTTGTTTCTATTCCAACCCTAAAAATTAAGCAGCTTGCAGCCTATCTAATTTTGTGAGTGGAATAGGAGTTTCAACGTAATTTTTACAAGGTTTTCCATCAGGCTACAATAATAAGTTTCACTTTGGAAGGGTTGTGGGGATGGTCAAGCACCAATCCAACTGCTCGAAGCAGTGAGATGACTTTCCTGTTTTCATCAGTCACTTGGATGTACGGGTCTCCACTTTCTTTCAGCACTTTATTGCACAGTTCCTACAATCCAGAATAAAAAAATTAAATTTATACAATTTAAAAATAGGAATAACCTACAGAAACCACTTCACTAGCTAGATCTTCATCTTGGCCAAACACATGCTGAATCACACCCATCTAAAATAATAATTACAATTTACAACAAGGTTAATTTAATTATATATTTAATCTGACCAGGGACTCCTGCAACTCGGTGTCTTTCTCTTTGATTTTCCCGAGAAGTGCTCTCTCCTCTTCCGGAGTGACTTCTTTCAGCCTGCCCATCTCGCCGATGTCCTCTCCACTCTGCAGGCGGATCTCCATGGCAGCGATTGCCTTCGCAAGCCTACAAAAAAATTAAATTAGAATGCGAACATTGAGAAATAAAATATTTTACATGGCACAGGACTGATCAAGCTCCGTCTCCTCTTCCTCACACTTCTTCAAAAACTGCGTCTGCTCCGTCACCAGCTGTTTCAGATAATTTTGAGCTTGCGTCGCCACGTTTGCCAGTCCTAATCCAGAGTAATCTGTTTAAAAATCAAAATTATTGCTTTATTATTAATAAAAAAGGTCTTTATTTGCCAGAGAGGATGGGCTCCTCTTCATTCTGCTCATTAACAGCAACTCCATTCACTAACTCGCTGGCTAGGCGGAGGATTTCAGTCTTGATAGAATTCGTTTCGTTATCTTCAAAGTCCGCCTTGTACGGTTCTTCGAAGACCTGTCCAGGAATCTGGCTCAGCTTCTCTTCAATGTCAGCTAGATTTCCCATCAGCACTCGATCAATTTTTTTGGCAGCCTCTTTCATCTCCACTTTTCTCAATTCTTTACTCATTTTGCTGAAAAACAAAACCAAAAAATCAGAATCACCGTTAATTTTGGATATTTCGTATCTTGAATTGTTCAGAGAATCTTTAAAACATACGTTTTTTGCTTTGTTTTTGTTTCCGTAAGGTGAATATTAATTTACAGGTTCCTGGAAGGGTTGAATTGCTTCGAAATTGACTCCGTGTTCGTTGATCACCACACACTAGAGCCAGTACAGCCTACCCAGCAGCTGTCTACTGTCCATTCTTTAATTCTTTTCTGTTTTCTGTCTCTACTTTGTCTTCTTTGACCCGTTCTGGCGCCTTTTCTTTCCCACCGCCCAGAGAACCGCTGTTTTTATTTTCACACGCATGCGCCTTGGGTGCCCTTTAAATCACGTGACCAACATTCGCTTTGATTTTGAACAACTGGCGGCAGCACCGCGTGCAATGTGCGGAAGCACTCAATGTGGTTGCTATGGAAACGACGAGTCCAAATAAAATATCATTATAAAAACGGCCTAGGAAAGTTGCGTTACTTTGAATTTACAACTTTTAAGGATGAATGCTCAGCTGAAGTACGTTGTCGACGAGCTAAAGGCTCTTTACCCGAAGAAGGACTACAACATTATTGAATTTGATGGGTTTGAACCCGACCAGCTTGTGCAGGTTTGTTGTTTTTGAGTGTAGATATTTTTTTTATTATTTTCTTGTAGATTTTAAGCAATGTAATCTGCACAATTGAGTCGAAAGAAGCCGTCAACACAAGGTCTGAAAACCGTGAGATGACCATAAAAAGACTGCTGAATTCTCTGTACATCATGAAATACAGACCACCCAGCGGAAACGAGTATGAAAATTAATTTAAATTAATTAATAGCAAAATCTAAATTAATTTTCGCAGATATGACTTGGCTCAATCGCTCTTCCTCGGAGAAAAATCAGCGATTTTGCCTTTACTCGAGTGGCTGCTGAAGGAGCGGCCGACTCTTGAAAAAAGAGCGTATTTGGGGAGGTATTTAATCAAAATCGAAGTTCCCCCAGCGCTGAGAGGAGACTCGAATCTGGAGGAATTGTTCGAGAATGTAATTAAATGTGTTCGGTTTATTAAAGCTGAAACGTTATTTTTATCGCGTGTATTTCAGTACGAGCAGCTGTTGGAGACTTTTAAGGATGCACATCGCGAACGGGAACAACTTTTATCTGCCGGTAGCAACACCGGCGAGCTCAGGGGAGATCTGGCCGTGATGGAACGTGAGCGGGAGATCGTGGCCGCAAAAGTAGCCACTCTGCAGAAAACTCGCGTATGTTGAAATGACTCTTTGTTTTTGCTGCAACCGCCCAGGGAATTGAATTATATTATTTTCCTGGATTTATTTATTATTTGTTTTCTCCGTGAAAATATCATAAAGGTGCAGTGGGGAACGAGGTTTGAATTTTTGAAGCTAAATTTTACTTTATTTAAATACTAGAAATATTTTCCCTGCTGCGTTTTATTTTCGTATCTTTTGAATAAATAATGTACAAGTTATTTGATTAAAAAGCGTTTTTTCCGGTGTTAAATTCTCTGTAAAATTTAATTTTTAGTTGTTTTAAATTAATTTTGCAATGCGCCATCAGTGAAATACCCGTTTGTTTCTTTTCCACGTAAAAACGATAAAAATATCGACTACCACGAGTTTATTGTCGGAATATTTACATAATTTTTCGATAATTAAAATTTAATTTATACAAAAAAGTTTATTTTCCAAATTTTTACGATTCCGTGCTTACATTTTACGGCTTCAACACCATAGAGGCCGCAGAAAAAATGTTTTTTTTATGTATTTCTAACACAGAAGCCAATCATAATTTTTTTTGTAAATAGTTTTTCCACTTTAGGCTTTTGGAAGCTGAGCAAAAAATAGAAAAAATAGCCATGCGGCTAAAATAAGCTGGGAATTAATTTTCAGGTGGAGGGTTCGAAAGCGAATGCGGCTTTGTTGGCGCGCGTGAAGGCCCTGCGGGAGTCGCGGGCCAAGAGGGACATGTTGCTGGAGCAGAAAGCTCGTCTTCAGACCACCTGCGTGGAGATGGAACGGTTCGTGGCGAGGACGAAGCAGCAGGTGGCCGAAGCTCGCAGGGCAGCGCACGGGGTCACTCCGCAAGGTACAAAAGCGGCAAAGGGAAACGGCCAGATGGAATATTTATGTGCCTGGGGATTGCTAAAAGCTAGGAAGCTCGACACATTTGTGCACTTTTGCCTGCCTTTTCAGAGTGCACTGCACAGCTTCCCCCGGCCGCGCTGACGCAAGCATTTTTCTTTTGTGTCCTTCTTTTCCATTCATTTGCATTTTATTCTGTTTTGACTTTCAGAGAGAGTAAGCAGAAAAATGCGGCGATTTTAATAAATTTGCGTTTTTGTATGGAAATAAATTAAAGCCAATGAAATGGGAAAGGGAATTTTTTTCAAACAAATTTATACAGGGTGTCTCGTAAGTCAAGAACAACTTCAGTTTCCGGGCGGGATCCTAATCGGGGGCTCTTACAAAAATTCCAAGAGTTGACTTTGTATCCTCACTACAACGCGAAATGTAAAGGTATAAATCAGGGTTCACCAATTTTGCAATGCGCAAAAAATGAATCATTGGTTTTTTGCGCAAAAATACCAGTCTGGAAAAAAACCCACCAGTTTTGGGGGTTTTCCACATTTTCCTGAATTTAGCCCCCAAAAAGGTCACATTTCTCATAAAACAGTATTGGAAATTTTGGACCATTTGCATAAACCCTTGGTGATTGAAGCCATCAACAGATGGCGCCACTGTATACCTTCTAAAAAAATATTTTTAAGGCACTTCCGCTTCGATTTCAGATTCAATCCAGCCACTGTGGGTTCTTCACTTAAAATGTATTCTTTTGACGTGCTGAAACCCAAAATCAGTCCAGCCATTCGCTGTAGAATCGTCGGAAGTATTTTTTTTAACTCTAAAATAGTTTTCACAACTCTACGGCGATTGGCAGAAACGATTTTGGTTTTCAGCACGTCAAAAGAATACATTTTGAGTGAAGAACCCACAGTGGATGGATTCAATCTCAAATCGCAGCGGAAGTGCCTTAAAATTAAATTTATTACTTAAGTTAACGGTGGCGCCATCTGTTGGCAGCTTCAAACACTATGGGTTTATATATACAACTGGTCAATTGCCATGAGTGTTACTTTTTTTAGGCCTGTTGGTAAAACCAGTTGCTTTCATACTGATGTCGTATTTTTGGTCACCAATTGAGAGAATTTTAGAACCTCAATAAAAATGCGTGCTACAGAAAAAAATGCGCAAAATCGCAGAAAAACGCAAAAAAAACATTGGGGTTTTCCGAATAAATGCGGGTTTTTGTGAACCCTGTGAAAAAAGGTGCCTAGGGGATATTCAGATAAATTTTTTCCGAAAAATTCGATTTTTTTTAATAATTGAACTTTCTAAAAAAATCTAAAACTCTCGTAATATATAGCTATGGAAGAATTGATTTGCCGATTGTAAAAAAAGTTCCAAGTTTTTCCAGTCCTGTGTGTGAATTCTAGTATTCAATTCTATTACTTTGTGGAATTCTCGCAGCTGCGGCGACAAAGAAAAAGTCTTAGCTGGCACATCTTCACAGACACAAAAGCCGTTCGCACTCACTCACACACTCACTCTTGCCGTGGCCCTTCCTTCAGAAGATTTAATATCTGATAGGGTTTCTTTTTAAACTGCCTGCAAGCGAGTTATTCCTGCTTTCAAAGGGCTGCTGCAGCGAGCCGAGGAGGAAGAAAAAGTGTCAACGTACATCGCCAACGAGAAAATCCCGGCCGACATGAAAAGCGGGCAAACGCAATTACAGTTGCTGCGGGAGGTGGCGTCGCAAACGTGTCTAACGAGGTCGGACCTCGCTCAAGTCGAGCAACAGGTACTCGTCATTTCCGCTCTATTCGCAATTTCCAATATGTCCATTGGTCGTTGACAGGTTCGTGCTCTTTCCTCCGAGGTGAATGCGCTCCTCGAACGGAGAATGGCAGCCGCTGATCCTGCCGACGACAAACTCACCCCTTTCAAGCAGCAGGCAGCCATGCTCGGACGCAAGAAAGAGGCGGCCGCCGAGGCCCTCGGCGAGCTCAAGAAGGAATCAGCCGCCTTGAAATCAAAACTAGAGGTAGTATAGAACCAGTCTATTTTATCGAGGAGTCGTAAAAATCTTTCCTTGAAAAAATTGATGAGGCCTTCTTCGCATAGTAAAAAAGGATAAAAAAAATTATCGTGCATTGAGCATTGACCTCGTAAAATTTATCTCTCGCTCTCTCTCGTTTCTTCTCAAATAAGCTGGCATATAGTACAATTTTTACGTCCTTGGTATTTTTCATCACTCGGAACGGAACGTAAATCATAAACAAGAGAGATCAAATTATAATTCATCTATTTCTTGGTAGCAGAAAAATGCGCATCCTTCAGCAACCATGCAAACGCGAATTTCCTTGTTGCAAGAAAAGGGCGACGATCAATAATGCAACAGTGGAAATTTGAGTGTTTGTTGAGCGTTGCGCAATTTTTCCACTATACTACAACGAATTAATTTATGTCAAAATGTAAGCAAAGATATATAAACGTAAAAAACGTTACTTTTGGTGGTTTTTGTTTTGAACGTTGCATAAAAGTGGCACAAGAACGCCGGCAACCACAATTAGAGAAATGAGCTGTTCACTGATTGATTAATTAAGGTCGAGACAGCAGCGCAAGTGACGGCTTGCTGCTGGAAGACTTGGCTTGCTTAAATAGATCGTCTTTGACGAAGTTTCTGAGCATACCAATCGATTCTTGAGGGTCGAATTGGGTAAAGTGGAAATTTTTTCCGACCAAAATGTCCAGCGCGACTTAGAACTTTTTTCCCGCCAAAACAATATGAATGAGAGAACTGCGCATGCGTCAGAGTAGGTTTGAGCACTTGCAGAGAGACCACCTGTACGAATGACTTCATTGTCAGATCCAGCCAACTATGACGCATGCGCAGTTCTCGCATATTAGGTTCTTATTTTTGGCGGGAAAAAAGTTCGCACGTTGCGCTGCACTTTTAGGTCGGGAAAAATATCCACTTTACCTAATTCGACCCTCAAGAATCGATTGGTGTGTTCAGAAACTTCGTCAACTTCGTCTTTAACTGCTCTTGCTGTCGTTGTGGCGTTGCTGTCTCTCGATCCTATGAGCCAATCACAGAACTGCTTCTTTCTCTGTTTGAAAATAATTGTGTCTTTGTGCGAGAAATAAAATTTTTCATGTCCAATTTTCTTAAGCACACTAAGGTTAACCAATTTCAACCATTTCAGGTCAAATAAAACCTTCAGGGTCCAACCGTGACGTGACCCTGAGTATCAAAACACAAAAATTGTCCTAAATCGTTTATTTGGTGTCATTTCCGAGGTTTGTGACCCTGGAAAATTCAAATTTAGAATCAGAAATTTTAACAGGGAATCCTAGACACTGAATTTTTAGTAAGCATCGCGCTTTGTATGACCCAAAAGGCTTAAAATTACGTATAATTCGTGCTTATTTGACGCATATATTATATTTTAATTCTCATAATTGTACATATTTTCATTAAAAACCAGGCAAATGTCTTGGCATGGGTGTGGCGCAGGTTGCCTACCAGTCTAATTAAAATTGCATTTCTGTTCTTTGTTCTCTCTTGCGTATTATCTTTTCCATTAAATGCCTGTCAATATTGTTTCCCAAGAGCTGTTGATGCAAAACAATTAAAACTACGATAATAGCTGCTACTTTACCTGCTCGCGCAGCTACTTTGTTGCAACAGCTTTTACGATTAAAATATAATGCACGACTTTAAAAGACAGCAACTTACATTTTAATCCTCCCTTTGCCTCATCAGAGGGAAATTAATTAGCAATTCCGTTGAACACGCGCTCTGACAATAACCAGCTTAAAACTGAAATGAGAAAAGAGCAGCTGTGCAGCAAATTCCCGCCGCAAAACACATGCAAATCCTTTCATGGCATACAAAATTAATTGTTGTCGGACGACAATGCGTAATGGCCTGTTTCGTGTAGCACACTCGAACGCAGTAGCACCATCGAAAATCAATTTCCCACCCCCCACAGCAGTTTTTGTCAATGTTTATCGCTTTATTTTGATTCTTCTCGTCGAAATCTATCCAGTGGTGAGCGAATTTGGAAGAAAAATTCCGTAAATTGTGAAATAAATCGTGATTTTACAGTAAGGAGCCGATTTTCTCAGAAATTTAGAACAATTTTAGCTCGCTCCCAAGTTATATAAAATAGTACGATTGCAATTTAACGATTTCAGAAAATCCAAGGGCAGCTGATGCCGGGCGAGGAGCTGCCATTGACCGAGGAGCAGTTCAAAAAGTACATGGGCCAGTTGAAGCCGCGCACCGAACTTTTCAAGGCGAAACGCAGCCAGCTGTCAAGCCAGACGGCCGAGTGCGGCGTTTTGTCCAGGACCCTGGAGATTCTGAGAAGTAATCACGAGCTGGCGCAGAGGCAATTGGGAGACGAGGAGCGTCGCCTCGGTCTCAGCGGCTACTCGTCCACCGCAAGCCAGCTCGCGGAAGTGAACGCGGCCAAAACCGAGCTGGATTTGCAGAAGGAGAGCAAGCTGGAGGCCCTCTCGAAAACCATTCTCGAGCTCAACCAAATTATTGCCTCGAAGAAAGCAAAACTCGCGCCTGCAATTCAAGGTTATAAGCTGTTTAATTATTTAATTTAAATTGTTTGAGAACCTTGTTCTGATTTTTTCTGTTATTTTTAATGTTGGTTGATAGAAAATATATCACAATCTATGGAAAAAATTTTTAAAATTAATTTAAGACGCCTCGGGACGCCGTACTTTCAGAGAATTAATTTTTAAAAAGTATTTTTTTACACTTTTGTGGGCATATCAGGGAGTACCCTGAGCCTCCTGTTAGCTTCCAAAGGGTCGTATTGCACATTTTTAGAAAGCTCTTGACTTAGCCGTTCCAATGGTGTGCAGATCATGAAAATCGAAACCATACAGAGCCCGTCAGGTGTCGTTAAAAATGACCAGAAAGAGGAATTAATAATATCGATCATTCGAGGGCTACCCTGACGCCAGGGTTGGATTTATAACCTGTTCTGATGATCTTTTCTAACCTCAGGGGTGACCCAAAACATGTAAAGTCGGTAAAAATCAACCGATCTTGCATTTTTGATTTTTTTTAAATTCCGCCCTGAACTAAAAAATACCCTTTTTTACCTTTGACCCTCTGAAACTCAAGAAATGAGGAAATCTCCAACTTGAAATTTTCTAAACATGTCACACACGCAGGGCAATATTTTAATCCGTCCTCAGAAAATAAAATAATTTTGTTTTCGAGATATTAAAAAATTATTTAAATTAGACAAATTAATTTAAAAATATGGTTTTAATTTTAAGGTTGTAGACTGTCTTATTGGGCATATTTTAGCACAAAGTTCAATGTTCTAGTTCCATTAGAACTAGAGATATTTTCATTTTTGTGAACGCCGAAATGCCCCTTTCTCCAGAATTTACCCCCACTTTCCGGAAAATGTGCACATAATTTTCCCGATAGCTTGGTTATTTCGACACCCCTAAACCACTTCTTTTTTTGTACTTTGCTCTAAAAAAATGGAATATTAGTATAAATTATTTATGAAAATTTATTAAAAAGAAATTTAAATTTTAGCAAAAATATTTTTTTTTTAAAATTTACCACTCAATGGCGTTTTTCTAGAGCTGCGTCCGTTGAGGGAGCAGTACCAGGCGTCGCTGGCCGATTTTAACAAGTTGAAGCAGGTGTACGACGCAACAGCCGCCAACCTGGGCTCGGCGAGCAACAAAATCGAGCAGGCACGCACGAATTCACCGGGTTGATTGATTAATTAATTAATACCGGCTCACCAGCGGCGGCGGCGCAGATTAATAGTCTCTAATTACAGGAAATTAAGCAAATTGAAGAGGAAACGCGGCAGGCGGCGTCGGAGGCGGCGCTCTTCGGGGCCAAAACGGAAGTGGTGGACGCGCAGAAAGAGATGCTGGTCCAGGAGATGGCTTTCTACAAGTCGGGGGATAAGTCCAAATCGCTCAGGTATGCGCGCCGGAAGCGAATATGGGCGCGGGCGAAACACTTACAGCGGCGCAATTACAGGGAGCGATTAAACGCGAAAATTGCTGAGGAAGAGAAACGGGGCCGGCATCTGAAAGAGGCGCAGAGGGCGATGAAGGACAGCGAGCCTGCCAACGAGCGCCAGACCATGCTCTGGGAAAACGTGGAAAGGTGCGCGCGTCTCAACACTGTTAAAGACGTTTCTCCACATCTCACACTCTGAAACATTTTTTGCAGGATTTTCGCCGCGAAACTCAGACACGTGACCACGGCTCGACGCGATTCCGGCGTTTTTCGCAGGGAGAGGGGAGCAGAGACGCTGGTTATTTTAAACTGAATCGTGATTGAACTGATTGCAGATTCAAATTAAACACTTTGTAACAACAGCATAAACAAAATTATTTCATGGTTAAGGTTGGACTTTAGGACGACTCTTTTAATAAATATGAATGTAATGAAATTTACACCCAAAAATGCCAGATTTTAAACCCTTTTACCTATTAGAAATTTTAATAACCTTAATTTTTAAATTAAATTAAGTTAAATTAAAAATTGCAATAATGTTTTAAATGATTTAATCTAGCATGGGCTTGTTTATTGGCTGTAACTTTGCGGAAAAATGTGCACAAAATCTGAAAAGTTAGTAGTTGACTATATCTCACCCTCGTTCGATTTTATCCCTTCGAAAACCACCCTCGGGATAGAATTTCTTGTTATTTTTATATTTTTGGAATAATTTTTTTTGACATAAAAACGGTAAACGGTTTAGAAACTCATTTTTGAGTGATTTGTTCCATTTATTCGCATGAGATCTTTCAACCCCAATTTGATCATCCCTTATTAGAAATAATTTCTTGTTTTCGTTTCTTTTAATCGTGATTTAAACCGATTTTCTTCTAATAAATCATTTCAGTGGTATTTAATTGAACAATTGTAACCCCATAAACCACCCCTAAGCATTTTTGGGATCCTATTGAGTATGTCAAGCATATTTTTAAATTATTAATGCAATTCTTGATAGTTTCGCATATAAAGATAAAAAAACAGGGGTGATTTAAAGGGGTTGAATAATAAAAAGATAAATAATTTTTATATTAAATTAATTTTAGGGGAATAAATGGTAAAAAAAATTCTTAACTAGTGCTCTAAATATGAGCAAACGAACCCAAAATGCTTAAGAGGGGGGTTAACGAATGGTTTTGATTTATTTTACTTAGTTAAAGAACTCAAAGGATTAACATGTGATCACAATGAGTAAAAACAAGAATTATTACTATCGTAAGGGTGATTTAAGGGGTAAAACTTTAAATTTGGGGTGAGCATTATTTGCTGAAGCCTCATCCCTTAGTTAAAACAATAGCATTACTCAGGATTTAGGATTGCGAATTCATTAATATTTTTGAAAACATTGCTTTTATAAAAGAGGTGGAATTTTCAAGGGATTTTCACCACCAAACATCGATAATCAATCACATTACAAGTAATATAACTCTGAACATGCTGAATCAAAGCTGCGGTATTTATTTACCCGAAGATAAAAATAACAAGAGTGTATTCTTGGCTTGGGGCTGGTTCTTGCGATGTCGAGGACTGACAATCAGGGGACATAATGTATGTCTAGATTGATTAACACGAGAGCGGCGAGTGTGTGAATAGCGCGGCGATGGTTCCCACGCAGGTGTCACCGTGTCAGGCCAGGTATCGGGCTGATTGTGCCAGTGTCGATTCTGTTATACTAGTTGTTCCGCTCCCAGGGGCGGTCGGCGGCGGTCGGTGTCGGCGGCGGCGGCGCTCGCGTCTATCGATTGGGGGTTGGGGTGCGCAGGCCCGCCCGCCGCGCTGCCGGATATAAAGTGGAGCGGGCGGCTGAGGCGCAACAGTTCACCACCATGTACAAAACGGTGCGGCATGGCGAAAACTCGCTGCAATACACTATCCTGCCGCAGCAGGACAACGGCCTCCACGGCGTCGACTCGGAGGCGGCGGCCGCCGCCGCCTTCGGCGGCCGCAAGGAGGCGACGGCCTGCGGCCGCAGCGCGGTGCTCGTGGCCATCTGCGTGGTGCTGGTGGGCGGCGTGGTGGCCGCCGTCATCGTGCCCTTCCTCGTGTCCAGCAGCATCGTGATCCGCACGCCGCACCACCGGCCTCTGCGGCCCGCCTCCGCCTCCGCCGCCCCCACGCCCCCGCCCGCCCCGGAGCTGCTCGCCTTCAACTTCTCGGTGACCACCGTCTTCACGGACAACGCCGCCGCCGCCGCCTCCGACGTCGTGCTCGTGGTCACCGCCGAGCCGCCGCTGCCTCCGAGCGCCGCCGCCCCCGTTGACGAGCCGATTTCCACCCTCCCGGCCGGCTCGACCACCACCTCCGGAAGCACCCTGACGACCACGACGACGATGACGACCACCACCACGACCACGACGACGGAAGCGGGTCCTTCGAGCACGACGACCCTGACCACGACGCCGGCCAAGACGAGCAGCACCGAGCGGCGCTTCAGACTCGCGCCTCCGCCGCCAACCCCCGCCGCCACCCAGAAGACGCACAAGTCCTGGCTACCCTCCAAGTGGCCCTTCGTCGACCCAGCCAGCACTTATGCTCAGTGGACGGTGAGTACCCAATTTATTGCTCCATTCGCATGCGAACGACGACTCTGCCGCGCAATTTCTGCTCTCAGACTAATTTACCATAACGCAATCCGCAAACACCGCATTTATTGTGCTGCTCACAATCAGACACACAAATTTCTACATCTTTTGAATTAATTAATTTCTGATTGGCTAAATTATTCATTTAAAAATTTTTTAATTGTTTAAAATAAATGTTTTCGACCTAAAATAAAAACAGCTGTTGATTGCAGAGGCGATTTTTAATTCCCGCGGTCATTGAAAACAGTTGACTATCCACTTTTTGAAGGAGTAGTTGGGGGACAACGGGCGCTCTAATTGGCTGGCGGTATTATATAACCTTTTGTTGACCAATCAGAACGTCCGTGGTCATCCGCTGCGCGAAATAGATCGCTTATCGACAGCACATCACCCGCTATAACCACTCAAAATGGGGAATTTATATTTTTAATGCTGTTAAAATTTTTTTGAACTAATATAAAGATTTTTTCTTTAAAAGCTTTCCATTTAAAACGAAGTAATTTAGCTCTTTTAAACCTGCTGTACTCGATATGTGCCGTGTTTTGCACCCGGTTGCACGATTAGCACTCTCTGTACATCATGCAGGTGATTTTTTAACACACTCGGCTCATATGTCAAACGCGCTCTCTCCGTGCACGGATCACACGCATGATGAGGTCTCTTTGCCCGACTAAATCACTTACGCGGAATAATTTACAATGGCTGGATGGCCTTTGCGAGGGATCGCTTACGCAACAAACTGATTTTCCTTGTTATTCTCCGTCGTTTTAAAGATAAAACAGAGCTTCTTTTCTCAGAAACAGGAGGAGTTTGAAATTACTTAAGAGATTTCCAGCCAGATAATATCCGGCTTCCATTCGGAGCGGCAAGAAGAGGAGAAGAAGAAGAAAACACTTTGTCTAGACAAATTGACTAAAACTGCACTGCATATATACATACATATATATATTTTGCGCTCGTCTCGCGTGCAGATTCATGAAGTATGCATGCTTTCGAGTTGAGCAGGCAGGCAGGCAACTGGGAAAAATAAAAAGCCAGTGACACAGATGCTCAAAGCAAGCCACTTTGTGCAAATGCACTTGCCGCGCGCTGAACGCCGAACACCTGCCGCGAATTAATCGCGCTCGATATTTCACGGCCCGGCAGGCTTCGATAATTAAAACGCGCCCCCGAGCGCGTGAGCCGAGCGGGCGGAAGACGACGGAAATTGAGAAATGTAATGATGCAGCTGAGAGATGCAGAGCATGTAACGAACGCCAATTTTATATAATATGTATACGCACGCCGCTCAGACGAGCGGATAAACCATCTGAGTCACCCCGGCAACCGACTTTTATGGCCAGATCCTCGAATTGCACACGTCTCGTGCTGACGACGGGAATTCTAGATGAATCGGATTTGGAGCTGCGCCGGGACCGAAATTTGTGGTCATATAACAGTTAGGAAAATTCATTTATGGTTTAAATGTACACCCTGTTTGCACTGGGCTTTCAGATTTAGATGAAATTGCCCCTATTAGTCCTTTTTGCACCCTAAAATACTGGATAAAAAATTTTAAAATTGCCTGATAAACATGGTCTAAAAGTTTCCGGTAGAAAAACATGTCGATTTTTGAGCAATTGATTTTACTGGGCGGATTTCAAGTGGATTTGTCCCAAATTCAATGTGTATATGCATACTGAGATCATGGTAAGGGGCTTAGACCCACCCCCTGCCCCAGGGTTTGCCAGTTTTGCTATGCGCAAAAATTCACTACGGTTTTTTTTGCGCTAAAAACAGCTGGAAAAACCCACCAGTTCTGGGTTTTACCAAATTTAACCCCTAAAAGATCACCTTTTCACGCCAAAAAAGTCATAAATTTAGGAAAATTACGATTATTGTTAGAGTTTTTGGTCTTTTGGTGAAACCGGTAGCATTTTTACTGATTTGTAAACATCCCTAATTTTGGTTATCCGTCATAAAAAGATTTTTTTTGAATAAAAATGTGAAAAATTGCAGAAAAAAAACGGAAAAACGTTTTTTGCAATGCAGTGGGAATGCCGAAAAATGCAGATATTTGCGGACCCTGCCCTTATCCCCTGGGGTTGGAATTTTTTAACTTTTAATCAGAATAACGAAGAGTTTTTTACGTTTATGCCACGAGCAACTCGAATCTGGACTTGATTTCATCGCGTGTCACTCCCTTTTATATAATATTTGCTTTTCCAACAAAAAACCACAGTCTGCCACTGCCAACAAACAAAATTTCATTAAATTTCAAACGCAGAAGAGCCAGTTTTTCATCGGATCGGAGCTTACGCTCGCCCGGCTGACGCGCGTGTCACGTCGGTTGCATAGCGCGCGCTCTGGCAGGCGTTCGTGCCTGCGATCCTCTGCTGAATTTTAAAACGCAGCAGAGAGGGTTCGAGTGAGTGAGTGAGTGAGTAGGTGTTAGGCGGTTCGATGGGTTCAGCCAGATGTGCGACCGCACCTTCGCAGCCGACACCTCGCCTCGCCGGCCGGTCGGTCGGCAGGCCGGGGCCGTTCGGTTGGTTGTTGATAAACGCGCGCGCTCGTCCCTCGGTGTGTTGCCGTCGGAAACAACGGAAAGCAGCGGCTGAATCAATATGCGCCGGCGTTTATTGCGCGTCAATGGAGCATCTGCGAGAGTTAATTAACATCCGAGTGCTCTCTGACCCAACAGCTCGATTTTGTTTTAATTTGCAACGCGCGCTCTGCGTTGTTTGTGTTGACACACTAATTGCAAATTCATTGAAACAATACACTGTTGTGCTTGTTTTTGTCGAGTGTTTATTATCCTAGGGCTCGTGGTTTTTGTTAATAAAATGTATCTTGAGTGAGTGTGGTAGAGTTTACCTTTGTTTAATGTAAATATTGATACAGGGTACGTTTATTTTTGCTTAGATATTTTCATTTAGTGATGTAGCCAAAGAGTCCAAGGTTTTCAACCCTTTTAACCCCTTTTCAACCCCACTGAGACGTAATCAAAATAGGTTTTAATTCGAAAATTTCCGTTTTTCACAAAAATTAGCATGAATTAATTGCATTTTTCTATTTTTTATATATGAGCTTGAAAAAGGGGTTGAAGGGGATGGCACCCTAAAATTGCTTCGGATATCTAGGGGAGGTCAAGACGAATTGAGCGTTGTGTAGGTTTTATAAATCTGATTATTAGAATTTGAGATTTGGAGACTTTGTTTTATTTTTTTTTATATTTATTTTTGATTTTTTTGAGAGGCAAACCTATTAAAAAACTAAATTTCAGGTTTTACGTGTCCTTTCTAAAAAATCTTCTTAACGCTTGACTTGCATTTTCACGTACCATAACGTATTAAAGTGGTTTCAGGGTGATAAATATCAAATTCCGTTGCGTAATGAGGTGCAAACAACAAAAAATGGTACAATTTTACGATTTTTAGGGTGCAAAAAAGGGGTTAAAGGGTTGGCACCCTTAGACTACTTTAGCTATCTAGGGTAGGTTGAAACTAGTCTAGCGGTGCGTGGTTTTTGAAAATCTAAGCATCACAAGCTGAGATTTGGTTGTTTAAACATTTTTTGAAAACACGAAAGAGCACTAATTTTGTAGTTTTTATTTTTTAATTACAGAATTAAGGCAAAATGCTATTCAAAATATGATCTAATCCAACCTAATTTCTACGCTCTACAAGATGGCTATCTCAAAATTAAACTATTTTAATAAATTAATTTTAAAATTCGAGTATGGTTTCGAAAATACGATTTTATTGACCTTGACCTTTGACCTACAACTTTAAAGTCAACAGAAAAGTTGTTCCTCTTGATGAGACGAGTTCAATGGTGTCCGAATTTCTGCTCTCCGTCCAACTTTAACCGATTTGGAGAAACCTAAAAAATTTCATGGACATTTATGGTCTTATTTAACGATAAAATATATCCAGAGATCCATTTCTGACGTTCTCGGTATAAAAAATTGCTCTCCAGGGAAGAAACAAGCAAGAAGCAGTAAGTTCCCTTCCACGAAACGGGCTATTTGCGTCTCTGCTCTGCAGATCGCGGCAAGTCGCTTATTTCAAGTTGCAAATAATGTGTAAATTTTCGCCTCACTAAGTCAGCCTACGAAACAAACAAACAAACAATCATTTGCTGATGCTCGCAAACACATTAATGCGTATGTGCGGAGGCGAAAGTGTTAGCTTTTCGCGAGCGTCGCGGTGCCGAATTTGGAATTCATGCGAGCGAGAATTTCTGCTCCGCCAGGATGCGCAGAGACAGAGAGGCAGCCATAAATCACGTCTCTTACGTATATGCGTTGAGTTTTCGCAGTGACAGCGCGAGTGTGTGTGTGTGTGTGTGTGTGTGAGTGTGTTTTAAACGATAAGGACGAATCGCTGTGTAATAGAGTCATCCGCACATATACACACACACACTCGCAGGCACAATTAATGTGTGCGTATAAATTTGCATGCGAAACAGACGCCTAGAGCGGCGGAGAAGAACAACAAAGCGAGCGCAGAGGGGGGTTATTGCCGGCTCTGCCCTCTATTTATTGCGGGCCCGGCGAGCCAAAGTTGCAGACCGCACGGAAAATAATTAATTAGCCAGGTGAAGCCGGGCATACGCTGTGGCTGAAAATTTGTTTTCTATCTCTGAAGCAGGCCAACTTTGCGAGCTGCTGAGCGCGCACTTGAGAGAAGAAGCGCCGACGAGCGATTATGAACTAGGATTGTGCGCTGGAAAGTGAAACTGCTGCTGCTGCTTCTTACACCCATCCACGTCTCATTGTGTCCTGAAGTTTCGCTTTTCACAGTAGGAAGGAGAACTTGGTTATTTCTGCCTGCCTTGTTCGCCGGATTCTCGTGAAACGCGATCAGCCCTCTCGAGTGTGTCTTCTGCGCCTGATCAAATTAATTCGATATTTTCCCGCTCTAATTCTAAACCTGCGCTAGAGTGAAAATTGTAATTAGGAGCAGAGCAGAGGTGTCGAATTGAGACCAATTATTATGATTTCATCCTGGAAACGTCTGCGTCTGCCCCGAACTTTATAGACAAAAATCAGACCTTTTGATCCAGTCTAACGTTGTTTTTTTTTGTCTGCATGATGCATGAGCTCCTTTCGAAACAGAAGTTTTTGCTCTCTGGAGCTAAGCGGCGATTTAGACATGAAAGGTGCAGCAAGATGAGCAAAAGGAAAGAAAGGCTCTTTGATGTAGTGAAGGGCAAATATGTATTCATAATTTACGTCAGTATGAACAGGCAAACACAAGAATGAAGAATGAAGAATGAAGGCTAATCTGCAAGACCAAATGTTTAAATTGAATTTGGAGCTTTGCAGAAAAAAGACTGCTAGTTAATTTTCGGTCGAGAGAAGCACTTGAAAATTCGCGATAAAAGTTAGCGATCTCTCTCTCTCTCTGCGGGGCTGCCAAGTTAAATTACGTTGACTCTCGAGGAAGTTTCGCTGGAAAAAGAACATTGTCACTTTTAATAATTGATTGCCGTGCAGATGAAGCAGAAAGCAAACCGTTTTATCTAATGATGAAATCCAGCGGTGCAAACTTACTTCCATCCAACTTTTATATTACATTACGCGCAGGCTCGCTGCCCGATTTGCATTTTGATCAGAGATAAAATTAATATAAAAGCAGCCGGGACTTTTGACAGCAGAGCGCAGAGATGAATGTGTTTCCCGGCATCTGGTCTTTGTATTTTTTTTTTATATTCATATATTGCTTTTCGCCCACGCGTGTCTGACGTCTCTTTGCGATTGGTCTCGAGTTTCCAATTATATTTCTCGGTCAAAGCAGCCGCAGGGGGCTCGATGCTATTATTTCACGGCGGCAATAAAAAGCAGGCAAGTCGCATCAATTTCAAATAATGGCTTTCAGCTGTCACGGTTTTGTCAAGTGGGTTCCATTATTTTTTTTTTACCAATTTCCGCCAATTTCGATGATGGAATTTATCGCAAAATTAGGGAAATTGCAGAAAACTTTGTTAAAAGTGTCTGATAGTTTTAAATTAAAATCAGTTAAGGTTTTAAACTAATTTGTCATTATCTTTTTTGCTCCAGCCATTGCGTAGTTAATTAGTTTAAGTTTTTTTTATCACTTGAATACATAGGATGTGGAAAACCGACATTCGATCATGTTTCCTTGGTCCTGCGAATCAGGATTTTAGCCGAAAATCTCAGAAAAATGTCAAATTTACCGATTTTCCCGCGCTTTTTTGTTACACGTGCCACGCCTTCTTTTTAAATTTCCTGAGGAACTGCACGCTCCATCCAACATTACTGAAAGTTCTCAGTAAAAACCTCAATTATCACGATTTTCCCGCGTGTTTCAACATGTGCCACGCCTTCATTTTTAAATTTCCAGGGAAAACACGCCACCAATTCAAATTTTCCGCAAGTTACGTCCTCTTCTAGTTACCTCTTTTCAATGAGAATCCAGTAAACGTATTTTTCGCATTAATTTAAAATTCACAATCAGAAAACTTTCAATTAATTATCGTTTAAGTGTAATTCTTTTTGCGCACACTTGGCAAAATAATAAAATTTAACATAATAGAGTAGGATTTTTGTGCTAGGAATGTTAGAATTAATGATTAATTATCTATAAAAATTAAAAACGTGTTTATTCTATTTTTAATCTTGAAAAAAATGCCTTTACACTTTTATTATAACAAACAGCAGTGTCTTTCAAATTTTAGAAACAAATTTCTATCGATTTTCGATGGTATAATTTATTTTTACTTCGACCCACCAATTTATCACGTTCGCCCTTTGACATGTGACACATGTGAGTAACAGCAGGGGCGTCAAACGGCTTCTCGTGCATTCAGAGCAACTGGCTGTGTGCGAAAAGAGGCGACGGTAAGCCACCTGCGGATGAAATGGTCGGCCGCGTGCCGCTCTTAGTAGTAAAAAAGTAAGTCAAGTGGGCTGCAATTCATATCTGGCCGCCGGCTAAACGAGGGGCTGGATTAATGGCACATAATGCTGCACTGCAGTACAGTCAATATTTAAAATGTACTCACGCCACGTTCTCCGCAGCACGAGAGAGAGCGAGAGAGAGAGAGCGAGCACCCCCCTTTTCCTAGCCGCCGCTCAGATTCGGTCGGGAAAATTTATTCCAAAGACTGGCACGCGCGCGCATAAATAAAATTAAGCGGTGCATTCACGCTCTCGCAAAAGGGGCTGTACCTCGCACCCCCGATAAAAAATGTTAGAGCCGAAAACGAAAACGCACTCCTGGCGCGGTTTTACAAAAATTACGGCCTCTGAAATATGGTTTATTTCACCCCCAGACAACGTGTTTCTTAGTTTCTTGCCGCCGCGGCGCAGTTAATTTTTCGTCGAGCCTGCAGCCGGTGGGAAATAAAACAATGATTGATACTGCCGTGGAGTGGAGGGCAGCAGCCAGCCAGGCGGAGCAAGCAATTAAATAAAACTGCCCCTGGGGCTGACCATCAATTACTCAGAGCATGTCCGGCAAAGCCAGACAACCCATTTTAACTAAAAGGAAACTCTCCCTTGTGTAATGAGTAGCACTCCATGGAGTTTCATTTTTGACTGCCAATAGCTTCAAAACGACGGGCTGGAAATCAACGTAATAACCGATACTTTTGGCGGTTTCGGGTTTGAAAAAAAAAGAACGGCGGTGACCAATCAGAGAAGGAAACAGTTCTATGATCAAGACGGCAGCGTTTCAGCGACACTTTCATTTAAAGACCGTCTTTGACGAAGTTTCTGAGCAAACCAATCGATTCTTGAGGGTCGAATTAGGTAAAGTGGATGATTCTTTCCGACCAAAAAGGCGAGCGTGACGTGCAAACGTTTTTCCCGCCAAAACAATATGAATGCGAGAACTGCGCATGCGTCAGAGCTTGTTTGAGCACTTGCAGAGAGACTTCTTTGTCAGATCCAGCCAGCTGACGTATGCGCACTTCTCGCATACTGTTTTGGCGGGAAAAACGTTCGCACGTCGCGCTGGACTCTGTGGTCGGAAAAAATATCCACTTTACCTAATTTGACCCTCAAGAATCGATTGGGGTGCTCAGAAACTTCGTCAAAGATGGTCTTTAAGCGTCAGGTCGCTTGACTTGCTTGCCCTGGCCGTTGCTGTGGCGCTGCTGTCTCGAGCTTACAAGTAGCCAATCAGAGAGCGAAGTTCAAACCCAAAACCGCCAAGGTAACGGGTTTTACGTTTCCATTAATTTTCGGCTCGTTCGCGTTGAATTTATTCAGCTGCCAGGATTCGATTGACATTATCAAAAAATAAATTCTAGTGCTTCTTTAAAAATTACAATACAAATACTTTCCTTCTAAATAAACGTTTTAAATTTATCCTTCTCACTTCAGTGAATTTTGCACCTTAAAGATCAAGAAGAAGTAAGTGGTCCTTGAATCCATAGTAAAAGGTTCAACCAGACAGAACGAGAATCCAATTACCCGCCAGTTGGCTCTCCGAGAGTGACAATTGAAAATCTAAAATTAATGCACAATCTCATTCATTCCCAGGGCCCGCCATTAATTGAAATAAAAAACCGCCAGCACTCCAGTGTGGCACGGAAGCAAATCTCTTTTACATTTGATCAGAGCACACAGGCAGCACTATCATTTTTTGTGCCGGCGCACGAAACAGGCAAATTAGCGGAATTGCACGGAATGAAAGTAATTCACGCTCGGATGGCCGTATAAAAAAGCGTTTTGATGGGCCTGCGCGGCGCGCGCGAGTGTGTGTTTGCAGTCGGCGGGCGCATTACATCTGCAGGGTGCGAGCTGCGCCATTAATTGCGATGTTCTCTGATGGTCGCTTTTCAATAATTCACCCGGCTCTGTCTGCAATTCGCCCCGACGTGCGAGCGCCCCCGACGGTCTCTCGGCGTGCAGGCCTGAAATATTGATTCCACCAGTGTATTTCCAGCAGCCACTCTCTTTTTCCGACGAAAAAAATGAATAATGCCAGGCACAGAGGCAACGACGTTCGACATTCTACTTCCGTGCTGCCGGCTCATTCTGCTGCTTTGTGATTCCAATTGATAATTGGCTTCGAATGGACAAAAAATATGTAGGCCACAATAAAGCGTCGTTTCCAAACATTATTCCTGAATGGTACCTATCATCAATGTACTTAATCCCTCGCAGGAATGAATAATTCGAATAAATCAGAATGATGGATCTGCGGGATTTTTTTCAATGGCCTTGGTATTTTTTTTTAAATTTATCCTGGAGACATCAATAAATACGACAGATTCATGCGACGCGCAGATATGGCGTCCGGTGGAGAATGGCGCGAAAAAACGGTCACGTGAAAATGCGCGAAGTTTTCGTCAATTTGCATTACTTTTGTACTATTTGTGTCTTTTGGATCGTAAAAACAAACTCTTGACACTCGCACGGGAATCCAAAGAGAGCTTTTTGCTTCCAAAATTCAGACGCCATCTTGGATCTGCGCAGTGCAAACCAATTTAATCGCACATCTGGCCCCACTGAACTACGATGTAAATTAAATTGACCTGAAAGAAAGGTGAAATCATCTTAATTGGACCATAAAAGTATTTCTGAGATAATTTTGGTTTTGAAACAAAATAAATTAAATAGACCAACAATCTTTAAACCAAAGTAGAATGAATAAAAAGACAACACTCGAATAATTGTGAAATATTTCTGCAAAACACTGTTACTATGCACTTCTCCCGTCCTTAAATCCGCAGCAAAGGGTCAGTATAGCGCCCATGGGGAAAAGGGAGAGTAGTGCTGAGACTGATTGTGAGAGAGACAGGCAGTCAGGGAGAGGGAAATTAAAAAGCTGCTGCTGCTGGTGTGCGCTCGGCGCTGAAAGGCACGGCAAATGCGCAATTGGTGCGAAATCCTCTTTTCCAGCGGCCAAATCGGGCTCTTCTCTGGCTCTTTCTCTGCGTTCGACTCGGCTCTTGTGCGCCCCCTCTGCGGGCGCCACTCGAGGCTACTTAGCCAAATTATCTGCGAATTTGCAGCCGCCCCAATGGGATGGAATCGTGGTCGCTTCCCGCGGGAGGCATTCCAGGAATGCATACCCAATAGGGCCGTTTATCGTGTGGGGTGGACGGAGCAACAACCCCCGTCCCTCTCTCCTTCTCTCTCGTGCAGATAATTTTCTTGTTCTTTGAACGAAACGACCTGCTTTTATCTCCGGCGGCGCGGTCGTTTCGAATGCAAAGTCACCGACGACGAAACAAACGGAAAATCTGTGTCACTCCCTCTGCTGGTAAGTTTACCAAAGGGAATGTGCCACTCGTAAATAATAAGTAACCACGGGCTTTTAGTTGCGAGACTCACTGTTGGCGTTTGTAATAGTTTCACTTTAGAATTTCAACATTCACTGCTCTCTCGATTGATTTATGCCACTTGCGTGTGCCGACGACCTGCAAATGAAATATGTGCTTCGATCATGAACCTCTATGACAAATGTACAGCGCTTAGTTTTAGTCAACCATTCGAAAATCGTCAAAAACGTAAAAAAACCGTTACTTAAGCGGTTTTTGTTGTGAATTAAGCAAAAAAAAGTGCCTCCTGATTGGCCAGATCGAGACAGCAGCGCCACAGCGACAAGGCAGGCAAGCCAGCAGCTAGACTTGTCACTTGAATCGCTTCCGCTGGGAGTCCCTGTGGCGCTGCTGTCTCAATGGCATCAATTTGGTCAATGGCGTTCTTCTCGCACATTTCGTTGGGTTCAAAAAACCACAAATAGGGACGTTTCCTTCGTTTTTGGTATTAAAAAATACTAGATTTTTTGTTTTGTGCGTGAAACCGAACATTTCGGCGTCGAAACAGCCACCGAAGAGGGGGGCGTAACCGAGGGAATACAGTATGGCGGCGCGGACACAGCAGGCAAGAGTGCTCTGCTCACCGCTCATAGGGGGCGTGGTCCCTCGGTTACGCCCTGATTTCCGAACATTTCGGTTTCACGCACCTAAAAAAATCTAAAACCCCGGTGCCAAAAGTCGCAGGAAACGGTTTTTTACGTATTTGTTGATTTTTGGCACGTCCTGTCAAATTATCGACCAAATTATTCGGCTTTCCAGCCTAATTAGACCCTCAGGAATCGATTGGCCGTGTTAACAATGAAATTTCAGCGCTAAAAATTCTTCCTGACATTTTTTTTTAATTTTAGAAAAAAATACGTAGCAGCTAATTTTAGCTTTGAGTGGTTGGTCATTTTGTCAACCCTTCCTCGATTTGCTAGAAAATCAATTTGCATAATAAACGGAAGCGACGAGCCTCGTCTGTGCGCCCGCCGAGGCAAACAAAGACGATTACCGCAGCCCTTTGCCTTTGAGCGCAGGCAAAACAAGCGAGTGCTCTTTCTCGTTTAATAAAGGCGGTCGCAAAAACAAACCGAACCGGCAAAAGGCAACTCGTCGTGGCGTGCGCGCCAATCGGGCGAGCATTAATACCGACATTTTTAATTAAAGCAAGGGATTTAGCCAGGCGCAAAAAGTGGCTGAGCCAAAATCCCGCGTTCATAAATCATTTCGTAATTATCACTCGCCCAGCGGCGGCGGCGGGCGCGGAATTACGCCATCAGTTGCCTATATCGTGTGTGCGTATCCCCCGCGGATTATGTGTGCTGGAAGCAAGCGCGTTGTTATTTGCGAGATGCATTTCAGCGAGAGCGGGGCTGGAATTCACATATTTGCGAGCCAGTGTGTGTGTATGTGTTGCCGAGCAGACCACTTCACTCGATTGCTCCTACTCGACAAAACAACTCGAGCTGTGCCCCGCATACATAAATACTTATGGCTGTGTACGTACATACGAGGGGTGCCGCGCAACGTCCTAACTGACGAAAAATTCCTTGCCAAAATTCCACCCAAAATACACTAATAATAGAAGAGGGTAATATTTTTCAGAACAAGCGTTGCATTTCTGATTATTAGGACGGTTAGGGATTTTTAAATTCAGATCATTACTGATTTTTTCATTTAAACATCGGTTTTTACGAGCACTTGAATTTCTAATTTTCTCCAAATTAGTTTCAATTGGTTGTATAACAAAAATTTGGACACTGTTGAATTAGTCTCGTCAAGTGGAACAACGTTATCTCGAGTCTAAGGGTTTTTGATTTTTGTTTTTAAATTAAAGAAGCTGAAAATTTTTTTAAAACCTGTAAAAGCACCAATTTAGCAGTTTTTTATTATTTAAAGGCCGTCTCTGACGAAGTTTCTGAGCACACCAATCGATTCTTGAGGGTCGAATCAGGTAAAGTGGATATTTTTCCCTCCAAAAAGTGAAGCGCGACGTGCCTAGCACAAGAAGAACTTTTTTCCCGCCAAAATAAGATTAACGTTTATTCGAGAAGTGCGCATGCGTCAGAGCTGGCTGGATCTGACAAAGGAGTCATTTGTACAGGCGGTGACTTTCTGCAAGTGCTCAAACCAGCTCTGACGCATGCGCAGTTCTCGCAAATAGGTTCACATATTGTTTTGGCGGGAAAACGCACGTCGCGCTGGACTTTTTGGTTGGAAAAATATTTAGCTAATTCGAACCTCAAGAATCGATTGGTGTGCTCAGAAACTTCGTCAAAGGCAGTCTTTAAATAATAAAAAATTGCTAGCTTAAAATTAGCGCTTCTACTGATTTTTAAAAAAAAATGTTCATCATTAATTTAAAAATAAATCTAAAACCTTTAGACTCGCATACAGTTCCTCTAGATAGCCAAAGCAATCTAAGGTTGCCAACTCTTCAACCCCTGCTTTCACCCTAAAAAAACGTAAAAGTTGGCATTTTTTGGTTGTCTGCACCTAACTAGGGAACAGAGTTTTCGGCTTTTTTTGTTTCTTACCCTTAAAAATTCTTCATTACATCAATGGTATGCAGATTTTGTAAATAGGACATAATTATAACCCGATATTTTGTTTACACACTCTTTTTTGATTATGCGAGATGTCCTTAATTTGAAAGTAAAAGGCATTTTCACCAAACTTCAGCTTCTAATCGTCAGATTTTCAAAAACTGCACACCATTTGACACTCCATAATCTCCCTTAGATAGCTGAAGGGAATTCACAACCCTGAAATTGCCTTTGACCTTGAGCAATGACCTTAAATTTAATATTTATTTAATCAGGATTTAAAATTAAACCAGAAGAGAACATTTTTCACTCTAATTTTAGTTTCTACACATTTAAATTCCGTATATTAGACTCAGACCGAGCCAACACTAACTAGTTAGCTCTTTCATTTAGTAAAATTTTGTTTAAAAAAATGCTCTCTTAATTCAGGAATTCCAAAATGAGCAGCGATTGTTCTTTCGGACACAAGGATGGCAGCCGCATGTTGTGCTGGCTTCGCATGCTGCTCCGCCTGAATGGAATAAAACGAGTCGAGACAAAAGAGATACGTCCCGCGCGCGCCACTTGTGATTTCTGCGCGAGGCCCGAAACTGGCTCGTTTGCCGAATTTATGGCAAACAAAAGTTTGGCCCAGACGTGCGAGTGACTTGCGGTATAGCCGCGGCTGCCGAGAGGAGAGGTAAAAACGGCGCGCAATTTGTGCAAATTTCGCCGCAAAGTTTGCGCGAATGTTTTCATGGGGAAGATTTAGAGCTTTCACAGCGCCGCCGCCACCGCCGTTGTTTTCCAGCCATTGTAATTACCCTTTTTTGTCTGAAAGGAAGAAAACGAATTTCTGGCACGCGCCAGCTGAAAGAGAAGCCGGCTTTCATCGCTGCTCTGATTGAAACAGGGGAAAAATTTAATAAAAGACTTTCCGTTTTTTCCAGAATTTTTTTATTCTTTCAAAAATAAAACTGCAGTTCGTTTTTTAATCATGACCTAGGTCTAGAGCAAATTTAAAACCAATGAAATGCCCAGAATTATATATATTTTAGCATTTTTAATATTTTGTACACGCGTTTTTCCGCATTTTTGCAAATATTGTAAGCACCAAATCTCGGGGTTGGACGGTCAGAATTGCAAAAACTGCACACCGTTTGACTCGTCTCAACCTCCCCTAGATAGCTAACTGGTTTTTAGGGGGATCAATCATCATCCCCCTTTCACCCCATGCATTGAAATAGCAAAAAATTGCTTCATTTTGCACTTTTAGACATCTCCTGATCGCAACCCTTTAAAATTAATAGAAGACCCCAAATTACATCGGATTTCTAGGGGTGATTGAGACGAGTCGAATGGTGTTCAGTTTTTGCAATTCCGATAGTTTAAACCCAAGATTTGGTGGTTGCAAAATTGGCAAAATTTGAAACATTAAATTTTTGAAAAAATTGTGAGCACCAAATCTCGGGTTCTAACAGTCAGAATTACAAAAACTGAACACCGTTTGAATCTTCTTACCATCCCCTAGATAGCCAAAGAGGTTTTGGGGGTGATAAACCCTCATCCCCCTTCCACCATATGCTTTACAGGAACGAGAAAAATCGCCCACGTTTCTTTGCACTTTCAGCAAACTTATTCACTGATCACAACTCTCATAAATCAATAAAAATCTACCCCAAACTACCTCCTTTATAGAAAGTGAAATTACTAATACCAGGAATCCCAGTTCTAAAAAAAAACAGGTCTGTGTTATCCAGGTTTTTTTTAGCTCGCAGCCTTGGACGTAAATGAATTGAAAAATGAACCAGATCGGCTTTTTATTTATGAATACAGTCCCATGAGGCGAGTTGATTCCTGTTTTCGGACCATTTGCAGTCTGTGCTGCTAGCATCGCCATCTCTTCCGACTGATTACACGAGCGAACAACACGGCCGGCGGAAATGGAGAGTCTCCGTCGTCGCGCGGACACAAATGTACTCTGCTGTGTGCGAACTTTGGCATTACGGCGACACAAACGCAATTCTGCTGTCACGCCGTCGACGACCGTAATTAAACGCTGAAAGGGAGAGCAAAATAGTCGGCTTTTGAACGTGACGCTGCTCACGCAAAGTAACGATTCCGTATAATATTGGTATAGTGCGGCAGAACAAAAAAAAAAAAACACGATCGAACAGCCAAATGATTTCATGGCATAATTCCCAACAAACACTAACTTTTACTACATTGTGTTATTTGTCCGCAAATTGGAGCGGGATATTCAAACACACGGTATAATAGAGGAGCTTCGCCAAACTCCCCACAGCAAATTGTTCGCGAAATACGAAATACACGCGACAAAGGATTCCCATTTGCGCAATGCTCAAGCCGTAGTTTCCGCGTTTCATTGCGAAGAGAGTCAGGGGCGTATGTTTGCCGGTTGCAAACACGTGTGCATTGCCCCTGGTTACATATTTGATATAGCCGCCCTCGTTTTAATCCGCGCTCCGACCGACCGACCGACGTGCTGCCAGTACGGCTCTTATTTTCTGCGCTTTTCTTCATTCTGGCTGGCCTGTTATGAAATGCCTGCCCGTTCGCTCACTCGCGAGTAAATAATGCGCGCCTGCTCCTCGCAAGACGCGCAGACTGGAAAATGGAATGCCCGCCAGCCCGAGGCCGCTGTGTGTGTGTGTATTATTTTAAACAGGCTCGCGGCGGATGCGTGCCTTCAAAGTGCCGGCCGGCTCTGCTGGGTGGTTTAAAAATCAATTCGCGCGCTGCGGGAAATGTTGGTTTTTTCCCTCTCTTTTTGCCTCTAGTGAGTGAGTCAGAGGCCCCATACAAAATCCGACACGCGCATTCGTTCAGGTTGGCCTCTCAAAAGGTTTAATTCTACTCAATACTTCACGGTACATTTCAATTAAAGAGGATTGGAACTAACATATTCACTAGTCGAAAAGCGCTAAGCAACGCTTCTTTTACTGGCATCCGAACTCCCCTGAAAACCTCCAGTTCATCATAGGGGGAGGTCAAGAAGAGTCCAGTGGTGTGCAGTTTTTGCGATTTCGACTGCTAGAACTGGAGATTTGGCAGTTAAAATAAAATAGGAAATCGATAATGAGCATGATTAATGAGTTTTTAAGCATTCTCTTACATTTAGAAATTTGGTTCTTTGCGATAATATCTGCATAACTAGATTTGATCAGGATTCAACCCGAAAAACTCTGTAAAATGCGTAAAATGACAAATTTCTTGATTTTCCCGCGCTTAGTGCGAAGTGCCACGCCTCCTTTTATAGTTTTCTTAGGAACATTACGCTCCTGTTTCAAGATTCCCTCGATTTCTCGATAAAAATTACAAATTTCACGTTTTTCCCGCGCTTTGCAACAAATGCCACGCCTTCTTTATTAAATTTTGATAGAAAACCACGCCCTTTTTCAAAGTTCCCGTAAACCTCTCAGAATAAACGTGAAATTTTGCGATTTTCCCGATCTATTCAACGCTAGGTCACGCCTTATAAATAACCACGCCCCCATTTCTACATATCCGCATATTTTCAGCAAATTTAAAAAGTAAAAATTTGATTTTCTGAGAAGCCACGCCCCCATTTCAAATTTATCAAGAGTTTTTCCGTCTTCCAGTGGTCAATGTTCATAGAGAATCTAAAGGGCGTGTTTTTCGATATCGAAAATGGCAAATTTTCAAGAATTCAGTAATTTTTCCAACGGTTATATTCTAATAATTTGATTATTTAACGTTTTAACCATATAAATAAAAACACGCGCAAATTGGTGAATTAAGAATGCAAAAATAGTTGCATTTGAAAAGAAAATCACTTAATATCTTAAGTTTCTTTAAGTCTAAAAAAGCTTTCGTCTTACGAAAGTCAAAAATCCGGTATGAATCCACTTTAAAATGTCATTAACTCAAGTCTCCTTTTGAATCTACCCACTCTTTCGAGAATGCTCGAGTTTAATCAAGAAAGTCAGTCTCCTTACGCGTGTAATATCCAATTTCAAGCCCGCGCAAAACTGAAAAAAATTCCAACTGCTGGTCACGTGTTGCAAAATAACAGTTGTGCGAAAAAGAGCCGGGTGTGCACGGCATTCTTCCTTGGAAAGCGGGCATTGATCGGCACCGCACTTGGGGGCTATTAACGCGCCGAACGAACTGCTTATGTACTATACATGTACGGCTCATCAGATCTTTAGCACGGAGGAAAAGGGCAGGTTGCCGACGCCGGAGACGACGGGATGGAAAAGTTCACCCCTGCTCATGAAATGTCAAAGTTTGACTTTTTACGGCACTTTTTGCTCTCTCGCCGACCTGAATAATTCATCGGCAAAGGCCTCTCCTCATGAGCCGAAACTTAATGCCATAAATAATAAATATAATCGGCTCAATTATTCAGCGGCAAATCCTTTGTCCGCGTTGGCTGGATTTAAATCAAAGATAGGCCGCTAATTGGGGTTTGTCCGCATTAAAGTGGTGCAGAGAGGTCGGCCGCGGCTTTTGGCACACTTGAAATTTTAATACTCGTCTGAGCGCCGGCCAAATTTTAACCTTTCACCAAAGTTGGTCGACCCCGGCCCGGCTCAGCCCTGCCCGGCTCTCGCTTTGTCTGTCGCCGGTGGAGCGAAAAGCGGCCAAAAGTCGCCGCGTTGTCTTTGCGGACGTATAAATGCGTTAAAGCTCGGCACTATTTGCTCTTGTCGTTTCGGCACACCCGACATTAATTTGCCCTCGCCACCATTGTTCTGCAGATCCTCATCCTCCGTCTTCATTTCAGTCAAGTTTTCAGCAGAAAAAAAAGAACAGTTTTAACGCACTGATGAAATAAATAAAACGAATGTTTAGAAAAGAAAAATAAACAAACTGGAAAAATCTGTATAGTTCAGTGCATATTTTCATTTTAACCTGCAGCAAGAGCAGGAATTCTTCACAAAGTATTTGAAAAAAAAATGATGAGCTCGCTATCTGGCAGGAACGACAAAAAGTCACATAATCTGCAGCACACAAAGCTGAAATCTCAGTCATACAGCGTCAGTGGCAGCACAAAGGGGCAAAGCACGCTCGCGAGCCCCAATTCTTGGAGCAACGAGGGAAAAGCAAAAATAAAAATGCAGCCGCAGGCGTTCCAAGACGAGCAAAGCCATCTGAAGCGAATTACGTTTTATGAATGTTGGCAAACATGCCGCTCAATCTATACGGCTGTCTGTGCCAAACATTGCTGCTTTCACCGACTCTTGACTTCGGGGAAATTAATCAAAGGTGCTGCTGATTAAATTCATTCAACCGTCAACGCTTGAAAATTTATAATTAATTTTGGTTGCACGGTGTGCGCTTTTGAAAATAAAACCGTTTAGCAGATTCAATTTACTCAAAAGCAATCTGAAGTGGGTGTTTATTTAAACGTCGACTGATTTGTCTCTTTTGTTTAAAGGGTCTTTTTTGTATACTTCCCATTTAGTTGGTTAGGGGATGTCAAGAAGTGCAGTTTTTGCATTTCTGATGTTTAGAAACCCAGCGGGGGCCAGACGTGCGATAAAATTGGTTCGCATTGCGCAGATCCAAGATGGCGTCTGAATGTGGGAAACAAAAAGCTCTCTTTGGATTGCCGTACGAGTGTCAAGAGTTTGTTTTTACGATCCAAAAGATACAATTAGTAAAAGTAATGCAAATTATGCGTCACAATATTGACCAAAACTGGGTTCTTTTCGCGTGGACCGTTTTTTCGCGCCATACTCCACCGGACGCCATATTTGTACATCGCGCGAATCTGGTCCCCGCTGTAGAAACCGAGATTTGGAGTTGACAAGATTTGCAAAACACTTAGAAGTGGAATTTCTCGAAAAGAAAATAGTTCAATTTACTCCAAGCACTTATTTGGAGTGAGTGTTATTTTAAACGAACAAGATTTGTCTCTGGTTTAAAAGCAGGCTCGACGTCGTCTTGAACTGGAGTGGAAATCACCCCGAGAGAGGCACGTAGAGCGAGTGAGGAATTCGGCCGCTGAATCAATTGTCTGGCCGTCACTGGTGCGCAGAACAAACGCAGCTATAGCAGAAGCAGTAGCCTGAAAAGATGGGTCTGGCCAGAAGGTCGCTCGCTCGCTGGCTTGGCTTTTTTCACCCTCGCTGGCATTTGCGAAGTAAAAAAGTCTTGTTTACCTAGCCTGATTGGCGCGAGAGCCGAGATAAAATTCAATTTGTCGCTCCGTCTTCATTCATTCATTCACACACTTGGCCGCCTTGCTCCTTATTGATCCACATTTGTCGCAGTTATTTATTACTCACGCGTCTGATCAAAAGACAAAAAGGCAGCGTAGGATATGCACAGAGGCAAGGATGAGAGCTCGGATCACCGGCCGAGTCTGGGCTGTGCTGCAAATTGGGTTTATATCACTTTTGCTGCGTCGCCATGGCAACCGACCGAAGGAAATACACACGTTTCTTCTCTTCCTTAGCGCGAGTGAAAGAATTTTCTCTTTCGCAAACAGCAGAGGCATCGGAGAAAATGGGTTGGAAAAATGCGGTGCGAAGCGGATGTTTGCAGAGCGGTTGCTGGGAAATTGGGAAACGAGCAAACGAACCCTTTAGCAGGGCACATTTGGCTCTATATTTGTCTCCATCGCCGCGTGTGTGTGATACTCCGGGAATTGAGGAATTGGCCTTGCCACTGGCAACTTTTCTCCCGCAGGCCAAAAACCAATCTTTCTCAATCTCACGACGCGACACGCAATCAAGTCTGCAATCTATTGTTGAACAACATCTTGATGCTTTTAATGTTGTTATTAGGGTCGCGAAACTTTTATTTTCCCAGATAAACAGGGTCAAAAAGGTGGAAAAACAGGTTCAGGAGAAATCAAAATTGCAAAATTGGTTAATTTTAACTTCGGAGCATGCTGAGGGTCAGACACGACCGTGAGGACAGAGAAAAATTCAAATCCTGGCGTCAGGGTAGCCCTAGGGAAACGTAAAATCCGTTACTTTAGCGGTTTTTGGTCTGAATCTAGAAAAACGAAAGCCGGCGACAAATCAGAGAAGGGATAGCCGTTCTCTGATTGGACGTAGCATTGGCCTAAAATCGAGACAGCCGCGCCACTGCGACAGCCAGTGCAATTATTAAGCAACAAGAGGGAAGAGGCTGGTGCTGGCTACCTCCGCTGGCTGGCGCTGTGGCGCTTGTGTTGCTGTCTTTAGGCTAATGCCACGTCCAATCAGAGTACGGCTCTCATTTCTGATTGATTATTGCGTAGAATAAACCGCCAAAGTAACGGTTTTTTCATTTCCCCCGATTTTCAGCACGTCGTATCGAATTTCCGACCAAGCCATTTGAATATAATCGACCTTGGCACGGTCAAAAATGGAATTCCAGTGCTGTGTGGGCTCCGTTTTAGTTTGATCTGCAGGAATGGCCAATTATTACAGGAATAAAAACTGGCGAGACCATATTTCCACTGTCTCCATCGACAAATTCCAGCAATTCGCGTTTCAACACTTTTAGCAAATATTGGCATTGAAAGCAGTGTTGACTCTAATTATTTGACTTCAGGTCTGGAAAGGAAATTTTCCTTTCTGGGAAAATCAACTGTCTCTGCTGTCGCACTCTGTGGTTCAAAGCTGTCAAAACAAGTTGAGACGTCGCATTATTTGCTCTGGAGAAAAGTTTCCAAACACGCGTACGCGGAGGGGCTTTTGGCAAAGATGGCAAATCCTGTCGGCTGTTTTTGGGACATGCACCTACTCTCGCTTCTTTGCAACGGTTGTCATCGTAAAAATGACATAAACCCGTGGCGACATATGTGTGCACGCTGCTGCGCGCGATATGATTTGCAATAAAATAATGGTATGGCGTTTGATCGATCCATCTCTGTCCAAACGTTTGCATGCTCGAAACGAGATTGTAGGCACACATATGTGATATTGTGCACATGTCGACAATACACACACGCGGAGCGCCGGATATATGTATATGAACACACGGGCGGGCGGGCGGGCGGGCGGCCTTACGTAATAACACCGGCGAAAGGCGAAATGCTCTCATTCTGGCCGGCTTCTGGGCCGCTCTCTCGCAGCATAAAAAGTCACGATCCGCGTCGATTCCGAGCTTGGCTGCCACAACGCCAAACGGTTTTTACTCTCTCGCTGCCAGAGCAGATCCTGCGGCTTAGCTGAATTTTTACTTTGCATGCCGAGCTGATGGAGGCACAAAAATAAAATGTGACAAAACAAGTTTAAATTCAAGCAGGACCTTTTTACTTCAAAATTCACAACTTTCTCAACCTTAAATTCTTAATGAAGCGCTTAATTAAATTGGGAATCTTTCGGTATGCTAAATTAAGGATAATAAAAATTTATTTTAAGAAATCAAAAATAATTTCGAGAAAAAGAAACATTAAAAATTACAAAAATCTGGAATGGGGTGCAGTGCAACCAGAAATTTACTCCGGGAAATTTGAGCTCATTCCTAACTCTGGAGTAAATTTGAAGAATCCACTTTCCCAGCAAAGAAATTTCGGGTCTTAATTTCACAGCAAAATTCTAAAGCAAGTTGCAGAGATTGAATATAAAAGCAACTGCGTTACACTCGCTCCGCATGCATGACTTAAGAAAAAAAAACTTTTCAAAGCTTCTTTTCGAATTAAATGCAGAGTTTGCCACTACGTGCCGAGGAGCATTCTAGCTGTAGCCCACTTTAATTTGCACACAAACGACTGCGCTACACAATCAGAGCCAAAATTTATACGGTGAAAGCCGTTTCGGCAGCCGCAAGAAGCAGACACAAACATATTCCTCTGCGGCCGAAGCGGCATCCCCCTTCACATATAGCAGATCTTTTGAGAATAAATGGCATCATGCTGGAAAGTTCAGGCTTGTGGGAATTCAATTTTGATCTAAGAGGGTCCAGAAGAAGCCGAGTTGCAGGAATTCTTCGCATCCATCAGATTCTCTCTCTATAAAAAAGAAATTCTGATAAATATTCAGTAAATTCGTTTGCTTTATGTGTTTTGCATAGTAACTAAAATAATAAATCATTTTTTTAAAAGCTTAAATTTCCTTAAAAAAAAAGGAAGCAAATAATTCAGGCTTTAGCTCCAAAAGTTTATTTACTTCTAGCTCGAAGGGTCTGGTCGGTCGGTCGGTCGGCCTGCACCTTGACTCGCTGTAAAAAAGAAATACACGTTTTTTTTTGTCGTTGAACGTATACCGCCTGCCCTTCTTGTTTGTGGCAGCGCGGCCGAATCTCAAAGGAGCAAGATGTGGCGGCTGTGAGCTTCCTTCATGCCTGCTTGACTCCTTTGCCTCGACGGGCCCGCAAAGAGAGTTTACTTTGGAATTTGTTTCGCATTTTTGTCAATACCCTCGCACAGCACACGACACACACAATATAAATGGCATTTTATGCCTCGGGCCCAAAAGTGTTGTAGCGCGCCGCAACTTGCGTATATTTGCGCCAAAAAGCACACGCGAAAAATCACTTTCTCTGTTCGTGCAATGCAGAGAAGGGTAGTAAAAAACCAATTCAGAGCAAAAAACACGAATGGAATCGCATTAATGTATTTTTAAAAATAATCTGACTTGATTTTTGAATATTTTTACTGCAATTTAATTAATTAAAAAAGTGCTTTTCGGCTTAAATAACATTTAATCCAAGCCCAGGCTCAAACAGCACATTCGTTTTATGAATCATTAAATTTAAATACCGCAATTCAACAAAACTAAATAAAGTTTTAGAATTTCATTAAATCCGCGGTTTACAAATTTAAGAGGAAGCAATTAACTCACGATATTTCCTGTTGAAATTCCCCTGCACGGAATGCAACAAATGCAAGCAATAAATTTATCCAGAGATTTGAATGGAAATGTTGGCGCAAATTTACGAGCGTGTGAATGGCGGAGTTCGCGTTTGTTGCAAAAAGGCGCGTGCACAGGAATGATAACACTCACTCACATCTCACTTCAGAGAGCGGCCGCTGGAATAATTAAAAAGGTTCATTTATACGAGGCGTGTGTGTTTATCGCGGAAATTAAGCACGAGCGAGACATAAAATTGGCCCTGAATTTATTGCTAATAACGCTCGGCGCGGCCCATAACTCAAACCTGGCTGAAATTTGCTCGAGCTAGCGGCGCAGCAATATGGCTGACACTAAAGGTGCTCGAAGGATTTGCCCTTATGCTCGCCGAATTCCTTCCACTTAACTCGTCAGATGCACACGCACATTCGGAATGATTAATGACTGGCGGGGCGTAATCCCACCCGCCTCTCTGCACCTGCAATTGGAATTTAATTCCGACAATGTGATCATCGCCACGTCGCATCAATTCCCCAAGGGTATTATCGTGTTATAGTATAGGGGATGAGGGCTGAACGACGTTTAAATATATCCAATATTCAATTTATATATAGGAATTAAATAACTGTCTATTTAAATGGGGGTTGAAATGGGGTTGACACACCCTTAGACTGCTAGGGAAGGTCACGATGCGTCAAAATGTGTGCAGTTTATGCAAATCTAATGATAAGAAATCGAGATTTGGTGAATAACGTCTATTTCTTTTGGTGCGCGAACTAAAAAATGTAAAATAATACGTTTTTTGAGGGGTGCAAAAAAGGGTTGAAGGGTTGGAACTCTTAGACTACTTCGACTATCTAGGGGAGATTATTACCAGTCTAACGGTGTGTGGTTTTTGAAAATATGACAATTAGAAGCTGAGATTTGGGCGTTTAAGCATTTAAAAAAATTGTAGGTTTCATTTTTTTGAAATTAAATCAAGGAAAAAATGATATTTCAGACTTTGACATTTTATGTTTCTATTTTTTGCACTCTACAAGATGGCTATATGAAGTTTTTTATATTTTCATGTTCAAGTGCAATTTAGAAAATTCGATTTTAATGATTTTGAACATTGACCTACTGCTATTAAGTCAACAGGAAAGTTGTTACTCTTGACGAGACGAGTTCAACAGTGTCAAATTTTTTGTTCTGCGCCCAATTTATTCAGAGAAAACTAAAAAATCCCGAAATTCGAAATTCAAGATTGAAACGCCCGTAAAATCCACAACTATGGGAAAGTTTGAAAGACGTTTTAACAATAATCAAGATCCACCGGCTCCTGCCATACATATAAACTCTTTCTGAATTTATTTCCATTAATTTAAGAGAGAAAAAAAATCAAAATCCTGAAAAAGAAATTAAAACAATTAAATCAGTGTTGATATTTCATGATGATTTCGTCCTGGCCCCGGCAAAATTGCGTAACTTTCAACAACCAAACGCGAATTTCCTTGTTGCAAGAAAAGGTCAACAATCATTTCGACAATTAAAATTTGGGTGTTTGTTGAACGTTGCGCGATTTTGCCGGAACCAGGACAATTTATTATGTTTTAAATTTACAGCTCGCTCTGTTTTAACAATTCAATCAATTCAATGATTTTTCAGCTCTGATAAATTAAATTTGATGTTTTACCATGTCAATAATTATTATTTGCTCTTTATAAACATTAAAGCGTAAACAAACAAGGAAATTTTAGCCAAATTAATTGCTAATTGGTTCTGGATGGTTTTTAATTTATCATCAAGTTGCATAAAATGCTTTTTAAATTATTTTACAACCCGCTGGGCAATTAGTTTGCATGCGGTCCTTGCCCCAGCAGAAATTTGTATAATTTTGCATAAAAAAAGTTCTCGGGGCTGACCCGCGAAGGCTGCAAATAAAATGCAAATTCGCAGCCATATTTCACCGAGCTTTATTTTCATGCTAATGTCGGCTCGACAAGAAAAGATGCGCACGCGACTGCTAATAAAATCTGTGGCGTGTTCGCAGGAGTTGGCGCGGCAAAGTGCTATCGTACCGGCCGCCTGTCTCGGCGCCCTCCTCCTGGCCGTCGTGATCGCCGTGGCCGCCTGCCTCGCCACCCGCCGGAGAAGACAAAAAGCGAGACGCAGGAGAAATGTCGGGGTAAGAAGTGCACTTCCACCAATTTCACCCCTTTTTTCAAGAAAAACTGTTTCAGAAATGTTAATTGCCAAATTTAAAACTAAAGAATGGGATGAGTCACGGCCACGAACAAATAAAAACCCCAAATTGAAATTTTCACCCCTAAAAACCGACCCTATTAAAGTAATTTTTGCTATTATTCACTGTGAACACGTTTTTATCCTAGGAATTTGTGGGTTTAACACAATAAATTAAGCCATTAGCTCCTTCTATACCTTGACAACCCTATAAATCAACCCCTAAAGGATTTTTGGTTCCTTTCAGCTCGTATTTAGAGGAATCTTTTTAATTACTTCTACATTGTATCCTTCTAAATTAACTAAATGTGAAATTTATTCATATTTCTTACCATATAACCCCCAATTCATCCCTTTCAAACCACCCAACCACCCCTATGATAGAATTTCTTGATTTTCGCCTTTAAATATTACTTGAAAAATCAGCAATAATAATTTAAAATAAATTCTCAACAGCGCCAATAAGGTCCCAATAATTTTAAAGGGTGGCTTAAGGGGTTGACATACCATATGGATGAATAAAATGATTCCAGGCTTGATGTAGAATGACCAAAATCATGGTGAAAATCTACGAAAACAAGAAATTCTCTCAAATAGGGGATTTTAAAAGGAATAATTTGGGTTTCAAGACGAGGATACTAAAATTTATATTTCAGTGGAGCTCTAAACAAGAAAAAACACACCAAAAATGTTTTAGGGACTGATTTAGAGGGTGGTTTATGGGGTTGAAGTGTAAAAATAGGTCCAGGCTCCCAACACAATGTTTTAATTTAAGATGTGAAGTAAAAATCAAAATAAAATTAAACGAAAATAAGAAATTCTTTATCAAAGGGGGGGTTTTAAGGGGTTGAAAGACGAGGATTTTGTGAAAAATAAATTTAGGCCAAAAGAAATGATAAAATTTACTCAAAAAAGAGCTCTAAACTATATACTAGGTACCAAAAACGCTTTAAGGGGTTAATTTGGGGTGTTATTTAGGGGCTGGAGTAAAAATCATTTATTCGAAACTCCTGATCAATGTTTTATTTCAAGAATAAAGGGATTAAAACTTTGCAAAATGTAAAAGGGGTGTTTTTACGGGGCTGGAAAATATTTTGAAATTAATTTATTTTATCTGAATATGTTTTAAATGGAGAATTATAATTTGGAATAAAATTTTTCAAAAGAAAAAACCATTTGAAGTGGGAAAAATTGGCAACAAGGTGAATTTCAACATTAAAATCCAATATAAGGGTCTAAACTAAACAACTGCGATTTTTTTCAGATTTTGTGACAGCTGATTTCGAGTTCTATAAATCTAAATTAACCTAGAAACAATTAATTAGTAATGAGAATGGCTTCGTGCTTTTCAACTCAGAAATCACTACGCAGAAAATTAAGTGTCAAAAGCGAGATCGGACTCGTTTAGCGAATTCTAATTAATTTCACATCAAGCGCCAGACGCAATCAGAGAGCAATCGGAACTTTTCAATTAATTATAACTTTTAATTGATGCTGAATTCCAATTTTATTCCGCGTCAATAAGGAAAAATATAACGCTTGCCGCGCCGAGAGAGTCTCGTCTCGTGAAGTCGAGGACGAATCAATATTTCTATTTTCGAGGCGCTTGTGAATGCAGAAAAGAATTTACTTGCTAAACTCTGCAAAGTTGGCCGCCGGCAGCGCGCAAAAATGGAATTTTTCTCAGTTTAGAAGTTGTTAGTCGGGGCGTCGTAAAACTCGGCCTGCTGAACGGAATTCTGGCTCCAATTTTATTCAATATACAACTTTCGCTGCCGGAGTAAATTAAAATTCGAGGCAGGATGCGCGCGGTGTTTCGCAGTAAAAGTCAGACGGTTGAAGCATAATCTTCTCGCTCGCTCGGAAGGAGAAGAAGGGGAAAAAACGTTTAATTTGCCTCTGCAGCTGAAAATAAAAATTCTAGGCACGCGTGTCTCGGAAGAAGCGAGTGCGCCTGATCTTTGTCATGGTGACAAATTTTTTCGGACCGGAATAACCGTGGCTGACATCTGCACGTCGCCACTCTCGGCTTAATGAAGACGCCGGCGGCTGATTTAATTAGCAATCCGCTTAGGGGAGTGCTCAATAAATTCGCTCTCGGATTTGCCTAATTGAAACATGCATGTGCGGGCTAATTGACTTGCCAGTTGACAAACAGCCGGCTTAATAATACGACAGATGGAATTATGCAACGCGCCGTGCCCTCGCGTCGAGACGGTTGCATATCTCCGTCTGGCACTGCTCGTCAATTTCTGCTCCAAATCACAATCTGGTACATAGTAATTTAGTCGTTATCTCGGTTCCGCAATTAGTCCACGATTTCCCCACAAATTAGTATTTACAATACAATTAGATTGCGTAATAAGAAAATTTCATTTTTACGGAACGTTTAAGGAAATCTTTAAATCCTCTCAGTATCTCCTCTCCTTGTGGTGCAATTTAAAAAATAAGGTGTGCATTGGATTTCTCTCGCCGAGCCTGATCGAACTGACACCAAATTTCATGTCCTACGTCAAGGTCAAAGGTCACTACTGTTAATTTTGGTTTTAAATTAAATTTTGGAAAAAAGTTCATGATTTTGGAATTGTTAAAATGAGCTCTAAAGTTGTCCCATGACTCGTGTAAACTCGTGTGAAAATTTCAGAATGGTGTTATTGTTCGTTCTTGAGAAATTCCATTATTTAAACCTTGAGAGTGAGCGTGGGGTCGTTTGACGACCCCAATGACGTTTTTTGTCGTTTTTAGACTCAAAAGTTGTTCCAAAAAATCCGAAAATTTTTGCAGTCGACTTTCTAGCCACCATACACATTGTGACCAAAATTGAAAACTCCAAGGTCAGCCGTTTTCAAAATAACCCGATTTTGTCCCGGGTATTTAACTATCCATATACAAAGCTTAATATTGTTTTTGACTCTTTAAAATTCGAATAATTGGAGTAACACCCTGAAATTTTCATAAAATGTGTATATGAGTATGTTTCATGTATATTGAATTTCAACCTACCCCTAACTTACCCCCTTTCGCTTTTTTACTCTCTTGAAAGTTATTTTTTTTTGTTTTTTTACACTTCGGGTGAACTAAAAATTTTTGAATTGATTTCAAATTTTGTATTGTTCAATTTAGTTGAGGGTTTTTATCATACTTTTCACTTTCAACCCCCCAAAACTCCCTTCAACCCCTGAAAATAAATTTTATAGTTTATAAACACTCGAAAAATAAGACATTTTTACTTTTTCAAATTTGTAAACGCCAAATCTCGGGTTCTAGCCATCAGAAATGTCAAAACTAAAACCCGTTAGACTCTTCTAAACCTCCCCTAACCAGCTGAAATGTTTTAGGGGTGCTTAATATCCACCTCTTTCAACCCCCACACTTTAAATGTAATAGCAAAATTGCGCTACTTACAATACTTTGTTGCATTTCTTAAAAAATATTTTAAATGGAGGGTTAGCACCTCTTTAACCCTTTAGCTGGTCAGGGGAGGTCAATACAAGTCTAAAGGTGGGTAGTTTTTGCAATTCTGATGGCTAGAACTCAAGATTTGGTGGTGACAATGTTTGCAAAAACGAAAACGTCGAAAAAAATCGCCATATTCGAGATTTGATAGGGTATTTCTCGAAAAAATTAGCCCCGTTCTGGAATGTTCACACATATCATGGGAAAACTTTATAGCAAATTTTAAAATTCCTAAATTCCAAGCTCATGCCTTTCCAAAAGGAGAATTTACTTTCTTTCAGTCAAAAATTAAACGCATCAAAAACCCGTATATCACGTGGAATTGCTTGCAAGCATTTTTTTTAAAAGACAAACTCTAGTGTTTAGGGCGGACGTCTGCAGAAATTTCGCATGCACTGCGAGAGAGTGGAGCATTAAAGCCTTGGGGGGTCGTCGACGGAGATGGAGAAAGAAAAAAAAACGCAAAAAAAGCGTATGAATACATATTTTATTCACGAGACACGCTGGCGCACGATAATTTTTCAAAGCAGCCCCGGCAGCAGATATTCAGCAGTCATGCTATCTCGACAACGTGCATTATTTGCAAGGTGCGAATATGCACCTGCGATAGCGAATGAAAAGTCTTTTTGTCACTTCCTTCTCTGGCGCGGCGCCGAGAATCGAATTTTCATATTTTTTAGCCTTCCCCAGCACTTCCGCCAGCTTTTAAAGCGCAAACACTCTTCTTCGGAGAGGTTGTGCTTGTGGTCGATAAATATTAATGTGCGTATACACTTGTAAAATGCAAATGGAGCAGCGCCAGCATGAGCAAACGCTAGCAAAATGTAAAAATATTCAAAAGCGGCCGCACGCACGACTCACCGCCTAATCCCCGGCATTCATCTCACAAATTATTTGAAAATTATCATCCTGGCTCGGTTTGTGCAGCATTAAAGTGGCTGCACACGTCAATTTTCCGTCGACCAGGATCGATGCGGAACAATTCCGAGAAGAAAAACACGTTATGTAAGTTTCATGCCCGTGCACGCGAATAAATGGCACCGGCGCTTTTTATCACTGCCGTTCTAGGTCAGAACACTATTTAAGCGCGTGTTGTATAGTCTTGAAAATATTGCAAAGACCGCATTATTAGCGTTTTTTATCAGAGGAAAAATCTGCCGTGTTTTAGACGAGGGGTCTGGCAGTTTTTTAATACCAATAGCTGTTCTGCTGTCCAGATGGAGAATTTCAGAAGCTTAAAAATGTTTTTAACTATCCATAACTCACCCTAAATTAACATCCAATGTCTAATTACAAAATTAAAACAATTTATAATGTTAGAATTAAAATTACAGCGCTATAAAAGTTTTCAATAATCCCATGGGGGTTGAAATATTGCAATTTAGGGCTGAAGGGTTAGCATTAGCACCCCCTAAACTCTTAAGCTAGTCAGGGTAGATCAATACGAGTCTGTGGGTGGGTAATTTTTGCAAATCTGATTGTTTTAACCCGAGATTTGGAGTTGCAAAATATTTAAAAAATTCGAAAAAGTCGAAAAATTCTTATTTTCTCAAGTTTTGAATTATAATTTCTCGAAAACAAACTCCGGATTTTTGGCATAAGGTCACACACATGTCATAGGACAACTTTCAAGTTCTTTTTAAAAATGGTGAAATCCTGAGCACATTTCCAAAATTTAAATTAAACCCTAAAATTGACAGAAATTACCTGTAACCTTGACCTAGGACATCAAATTTGGAGATAATTCGATCGGGCTTGGTGAAAAAATCCAAATCATGCCCTTTTTTAAAATTGCACCCCGGCGCTTAATGTTTTCAAAAATATGCACTGCAAAATCTTGAAAAATAATTAATTATTTGTTCTTTAGACGCAATATACTTGAACATTTCGTTGAGTCACATATCGCCAAATTCGAAAAACAAAATCCAGGTCCTAACTGACGCCATCTTACCTTTTCAACCGAAAAATCCAAACACAACTCTTTAAGCAATCCCATTGATACAAATTAAAAAATTTAAAAAAATCCAACATAAATTTAATTAATAACTATCTTTCTTCCCTGTTGGACAATTCAATAGAAACAATCCGTAGTACTAAATAATATAATTTCATTGCTTATAGACGTCAGCTTTCGATTTCCCTGGTTCAAAGTCAAAGAGTTGACATTTAATTAGGGCAACTCGGGCAATAACAATTATTAGACGCGCTGCAGGCTTCACTTTCTTCCCTCTCTCTCTCTCTCGAGAGAGAGAGAGAGGGAGAGAGAGAGAGAGAAGTACGTATTATTCAAATGTATTCAAACAGCCGGTGCCACCACGCGCGTGGCTTCTTCTTGTCCAAACTGCGTTGCTCCCAATGCAAATTATTATTCTGCGTCGCTTTGAGCGCGCGCGGAGACGACTAATTATACAAAAGAGATGCTTGCTGTACAACGTGTTCAAATGTTAAGCTCGACGGCCTCGGCGTGCAGATATTTTGATATAAATCCGTGCGAACCAACTTGTGCGGCGGATAATCCTCAGCTGACGACGCTATCACGACTTCCAGCCCTTTTGCCGTAATAACGTAATGAACTAGCCGAACTAGCTGTTTTCCTCCCGCTCCGCGCCGGCACCATCAAATAATAAATCGTTTTCATTTGTGGAATTATACTCTTATGCGTTTTTTGTTTTATTGATCATCGTGATTTCAAGTGAGGCAAATCGCATGTTGGTTTTACACGTTCGTTCTGTGTTGTACGACGCTCAATTTTTATAGAAGAAAGACCTACTTGGAAATTAATTAACTGTAATTATCGATAGCACAGACATACTCCTTTGTTTGAGTACTTGGAATATTACACCCTTTTCAATACTAAAATAATTACAGTTTCAAATCTAGCAGTTAACATAAACCACCAGTTAAAATTTTTCTAGACGAATCTATTGGGGAATAATTTTTTTACTTTCTTAAAATCCACTTAATTTTTGAATTTGAGGTCACTTTGAGCCAAAGAAAACTGCAAAGTGGTAGACAGACCAGATAAAATCGTCACACAAAATTCCACAGTGATTAGACAGGAATTGCTAGTTTAAAAAAAATTTAATGCCCACAAGACTTTGTACCATGCTATTTAGAAACTTTTCATTGGACATATTCTTCCAATATCACGAACAAGATATCCTTCTAAATCAGATTTCAGCGGCGTACAAAAACTGGCGAGCGATACACCAAACTTGTAATGTTATAAGCAAAACACAAGAAAGGTATGGAAGATCCTCTATTTCCCAAATATTTATCTTGAAAGAGGACGCGCTGGCGGTGGTGGCGGCGCCTCCAATAACAAAAGTTTTTGCAAGCTGTTTACTCGCAAAGCGATCGAGTGGCTCTTTTCGAGATTTAGTGGCCTTCGCTCCAATAAATGCGCGCCAAAGAACAATCGCAAACTATTTATCTGAGCAAATCGGTCCAGTTTTTTTTTCTTTTTGCTACTTGGCCGGCCGGGAAATTGGCCGCACTCCAGATGTTTTGTTTCGTCCTCCAACCGAGAGAGTTCATTTTTGTTCTTATTAATTTTCCTGGCACCGTAAGTGCACTCAAAAAATATTACCATGCAGCAACACAATGAAATTACTTCAAGAAGAAAGCCTGATTAAACACAATATCTTTATACGTGACCCTAAGCACGAACAATACGATGTGTTTCAACATCAAATTAACATAGGCTTATAAGTTTTCTTTTTTAAAAGTAAAATTCATGTACGACACGAGGAACAGTTCAGATTTTTCTTCAGGCAATGATTTTTATCCTGCTTCTAGAGATAAATTTTTTAAATTTGCTGCGCAATAAAGATGGCCTCTTTTATTAATTCGCCTCTATACGGCAGGAGTTGAATTTTTTTTATTAAAGCGTTCTGATGTATTTATGAAGGTTTTAGTGCGCAAGAGTGTCCAAATTGTGGCACACGCAAGCTGCGGGGACGTACTTTTCATATCTTTGAGATTACCGCAGTCTCCTGCTCCTGGGTTCCCTCGAGGGCCCTTTGTGCTGCATAACTAGCTTTTATTACGCAACTGCTATCTCCCGCCGGCACGACAATATCAGCCGGTAAAAATTAAATTACGGCCTGCGGTTGGCTCCCCTCGAAAATTTGAGAGTTACGCCGACGCCGCGCGCCTAATCGAGTTGGCGCTAATTGTATTTTCGAATTCCGTCCGCTTTGTGCATTACCGCACCGAAATTCGAATCAAATTTCAAATATAAATCCAATTTACGGCCCTCGTAAATAACTCTTTGAACCAATTTTCCGACCGACAGCCTAAATAACGCCGAAAATAAATAAATAATTTAATCTCGTGCGTTTATTTGTTCCAGATGGGCACAGAGGGCAACCAGAGCGACAAAACGACGCTGCTGACTGAGGGCTCCGAGGTGGAGGATTAATTCAGCCGCCGGCAACCTGGAAAACAGAAAATGCCGCTTTACTATATTTCTCACGTTACATTGCACACATACAAATGGGCGTTTTGTATAAAAAAAAGAGCAGAAAAAGTTGTTCATGTTCCGTTTTGACAGGAAAAAACATGGAAATTGCGGCAAATTCATTTTGTTCTTTATAGCATTGAAATCGCAATAAAATCTCCCCGTCTGCTCGTCGGCGTATTCAAGGAGATGCTGCCGGTAATAATTGTTACAACACACGTATGTCCCTCGCTGCTCTGCTGCTTGTTGGTTGTGTGTCTGCGTCAAAGCAGTTATAAAAAGTAGATACATATACACGGTATGAAATGCACCATTGTGATTGTGCGAGTGTGCAGGAGAATCGTGGAAAAGGATGCATTAGCGCGGATGTGAGTAGGATTGGATTTCATATATAAAAAGCACCCGCGCACGCCGCTGAGTAAATACGCGCGCCTTTCGTTCAGTGGCAAACGGCGCCCAAATAATGCACGTCAAAGGGAAACCAGAGCCGAAAATTGTGTTATTAAATAAAACGAGACATATCTAATTTTTACGGCACCTGCTAAAAGGGAGTAAAGACAAAAATTCTGTTCATCTGACTCACAAAGAAACTCTTAAAGTGGAATGACACAGGGCAACAATTAAAAATTATTTGAATTGTTGGATGCCATAAAGAATTTGTTCAACAATTTGCAATAATAAAAAAGGACCTTGCTACAGTAAAAATTCAAATTTTGCCAATTTTCTCCAAAATTTACAGTGCTTTAACATATTTTCTTGGCATATTCCGATTCCTCTCGTAGAGATCTGTCCAACGGTGTGTGCCACTTATTGGGGAAACTCTTGGTTTTGAAATTAAATCGGATTTCAAGTAAGGAGACAGCCATTACCATTTGAAAAGCTCGGTAACTTTCCAGCCAATTTTCTCAAAAAATTACAGTACTTCTTACAATAAGGGATGAGTTTATGCATTGGCAACAAGCATTTTCCAGGATTTTGCAGTATCATTCCTCTTAAAACTATAATTGGATTCGTGTGGATTCCTGTCAGGGTCTAATTTTCTAACTAGTTAAGGCAACCGAATCACTCGGTCGACAATTCGACTCGATGTGCTGAAAATCAGCGAAGAAAATCAAGCAAAGAACGATAGGAAATAATCAGAAAATAGAGTGGTTCTCTCTGATTGGCTCTTTGATGCAGCGCCACGTCTCTGATTGGTCGCCAGCATATTTATAATTCAGAACCGCCAAAAGTAACGGTTTTCTTCAAAATTAAATGATTGATACTATTAAAAAGCCTGGAAAATCCTTGTTGACATTGCTTGAACTCATCCCTTAGGATTTAGTTGAAGCAAAAATTGACCTAAGTAGCAGCGTAAAATTTTTAGAAAAGTTTCTGCAAGGTTATCATGCTTTTCAAAAGGTGACGACTGTCCCCCTACTTGAAATCTGGTTTTATTTCACAACAAAGAGCATCCCCAAAAAGTTTCATACACTGTAGAATAGATCTGGACGAGAGGAATGGAAATCTGCCAAGAAAATTTGGTCGAGCGCTCTAAATTTTGAAGAAAATTCGCTACAAAAACTGTTGCAAGGTCATTTTTTGATTGTTGCAAATTGTAGAACAAATTGTTTATCGATCAAATAATTTTCAATTGTTGCGCGTCCTGTATCAATCCATAATAAGAGTTTCCTTGTGAGGAAAGCATTGAGCCAAGTATTTAGTGTCCGATTCCGCCCCTGTTGCTGCACAATAAAGCCACTGATACGCTTGTCTGGAGCAGGATAGTGAGCGATGCCGGTTGCATAATGGCTCTCTCAACACAGTGTCAGACCGACTGTGTGCTCTCTCTCTCTCTCTCTCTCTCTCTCGTTGTTGGAGCGATATTGCATACCAATAACGTTGCATTTTGCAGTACATTTGCCGAGCCAAACAAAAAGAGAACGAATAGCCAGAGGCAAACGGCGCGCGGGCACGAAATATAATATATGTATGCATGTATGCCGCGACTCCCAGATGTGTACGTGTCCAACAACTGAATATAAATGGCTATTATCAATCAATATCAGTCCAGACCTGACGCGACTACCGAATTATTTGGTATGTTGCACTGACATTTATTTCACCGCACGCAGGCAGGGGTGGCATCTCGACCCTCGACGTGATTTAGTTGGTGCCTGCGGTTGAAACTGTTGACATTTATCAAGTGGTTATCCCTCTGCCACTATACACTTGAGAGACTAAATACACGCCAACCCTTCGCGCATAGATAAACGCGAACAGCTGAAATTAATTGAGTCAGGAATCCGATTTGATCTCAAAATTATCATTTTTGTTAGCAAAACAGTTTCTAATTTCCCTTTTTCATCGGATTTCCTCGAGCGTCAAACGCACGCATGACGCACTTCATTTTCCAGGGGCTTGGCGTGTCTTTTTCTGTCCTCTGCTGGCGATGGCGCCGCCGAATCAATCGGTATATATACATGATGACGGTTTGATTACAGAGGAAAGAGAGACGCGAGTGCATGTACGTGATTTGAATGGTCAAAGAGCGCTTTGCGCGATGAATGCACCCTCTGATTATTATATATATCGTATGTTTTGATCGTTATACCGCCGACTAGAATATGGAGAGCACACACGCAGATAAATCGACGAGCGCTGTACATACCATACTGATTAGATTTATTAGCACTCGCTCGCACACACACACACACACATACACAAATTCACTGCCGCCGCCGCTTTGTGGTGCAAAAATCGTTGGCCTGTGTTTGATTGCGCATTTCCCCTGCGGAGCCGTTGTTCTGATTAGAATATAAAGCGCGTTTATTTTCCAAATTAATGCTGACCTCTTTAAAGGACATGTCAGGCTAAAATTTCTGTCAATCAGTGTGTTTGTTGTTGGAGTTTTTGGAATCGGCAGCTGCGATAGCCATCAATAAATTTGATGGAAAAAGAGGGCGGCCATATTGTCGCGTCATCAGTGTCATATGTAGTTTCTGTTATCTCTATAACGCTTGTTTAAAGACTTTTGACGAAGTTTCTGAGCTCACCAATCGATTCTTGACGGCCGAATTAGGTTGACTGGATATTTTTTCCGACCAAAAAGTCCAGCGCGACGTGCGAACCTTTTTTCCCGCCAAAACAATATGAATACGAGAGCTGCGCATGCGTCAGAGCTGGCTGGATCTGACAAAGAAGTCATTCGTACAGGTGATCTATCTGCAAATGCTCGAACCAGCTCTGCCGCATGCGCAGTTCTCGTATTCATATTATTTTGGCGGGAAAAAGTTCTACTTGTGCTACGCACGTCGCGCTGGACTCTTTGGGCGGTAAAAATATCAACTTTACCTAATTCGACCCTCAGGAATCGATTGGTGTGTTCAGAAACTTCGTCAAAGACGGTTTTTAATAACGTTGATGCCGTTTTTCAATAATTCTTACAACTTTATGATTTTCAGAATTTTAAGCTAAACATAAAAAATAATTTTCGACTACACGTGTGTCCTTTAATCTTTTTTACGGATTGATGGCGCATATATAAATATCATGTACTGTATTTTCCGCAGGCCGACGGTTTGCTACGGCACAGTTGATGTCCTATATAGGAGTAGTCCACGCAACTAATGGCTGCTTTATTATTAATTGTGATTTCAAAACATAATCCGACTGATGAAAACTGGAAAAAAGCTTATTGTTATATACATATGATATATAAATATACCCACGCGATCGAAGGTTAAAAATTATATGGTGGATTAGCAACATTAGCCTCACTGTGTACTACAGCATAATATATATAAACCATAACAATATGAATTAGTTACTAGCAGAATTAGTGGACACAAGTTATTTTTCACGGAAAATTAAGGACCCAGAAGTTTGCTGTTTGTAATGAAAATTAGATGAGATGAAAAAACTGGAAATATAGTTTCCTGAGGGTTTAGTTTTTAGGGAAATGCTGGTTAATTGTTGGCGCGGGTGTTTGCAAATACACACACTCACTATTTATAATAAATATTTAATTAATTCGAGTGCATGTTGTGCCTTCGAACCAAATGTACATCCCCTACAATTCGTTTAAGCGGGTAAACTTTCGTTCATTAGATGAGAAAACTGCTGAGGTTATCAATAATTAGTCTAACAACTCGTGAATCACAGTGTCACTCTGCTGAACATAGGACAGTGCGCGTCGTTGTCATATTTTGTTGAATTTTAATTCATTTTTTGGTAGGTGCAAACACACAGTGTGAATGAGATGACCTTTGAGTTGAGCAAATAATTGTGCCTTTCATTCTTTTCGTGGGCTTCCTTAAAATGCTTTCCACGCTTGGTTTTCTCTACGTGTAGGAGGTGGTACATATATTATATACATATATTGTTCCCTTTTTCGTGTGGAAAAATGAGAGACGAATTAATCAAAATCCCCTGTATATCACGCAAAAGGACCAAAAATCAATCTTCTGACGTCTAGTCTGTGTCAAAATTAACGGCAGAGAATCCATCACAACATTCCACTATGAATAAAGCAGTGTAGATTGTAAAAATCGCTGTCTTATATTCATATAAAATGTGTACATCATGTATAAAATTGGACGCTCAGTATATATCAGACACACGATTCAAGTTGAAAATTATTTAGAAGATTAAAAACTTTTAAAACTGTTTTTTAACTATCAAAAAAGGTAGCGGAAAATTGCGTTTAAGCCAACGCGAATTTCCTTGTTGCAAGAACAGGGAAATTTTGGTTGTTTATTGAGCGATGCGCAATTTCAGAGCTACCTACCACGATGAATTTCAAAATTTAAACCAAATAATGTTTTATTTTTTAATGGGCGAAAAATTAAAAGAAAATCTCCTGAAATAAACTTTAAATCTTCAGTGTTTTAGTTCCATTAATAATTTATAAATCAAAAAGACAAATACATTTCGTACAAACATTGAGTTAAAAATTAGCAAAAGACTCCGGGATTGACAAAAACAATTTTCCCCGGCTAAAATTATTCGCGACGTCTAGGTGTCAGGGCGGCGAATTCTAATTACCAGAGGCTGCGCGCGCGATCGCTGATTGCGGGGGCGGCGAGGGTGAAAATTCTCCGAGCGAAAATTGCTCTGCTTATTAGACAGGCGCGAGGGCTGCTGCTCTCCTGGCGAAATTTCATCACAAAGAGCTTTTCCGCCGGTTGAAAAATCCATTAGCAGTGACACACGCGCGCGCGGAGGTGGTGCGTCTATTTATTAGAAAAGGCAACGCGTGTGCGTCATCCAGCAGCAGTCTTCCGCGCCTCTAATTAGCGCCCGGCTTTTTAATAAACTCTCAGGCCGCGCCGCCGCCGACGCGCCGCCTGCCGAAATATCGTAAATTACACTCGTCTCCTCTACCTTTTAATTATTAAATTTTCGCACTTGACTCGAGTTGTGTCATGCAATTTGCTTATTTTTAGCACTTCGCCTCGCTACACTGAGCGTTGAATGTTCCGCGGATAATTTTACTTTTATGTGATCTAGCGTGTAAGACGAATCCTTGGTCGAAAAAAAGCGGCTTAAAACTCATTATTGCTGTAGCATTGTTAAGTGTAAATAGCGGAATAAGTGTATATGGGAAGGAAAAATAAATTATTACGCTATTATACCATACAGACTTTGTTTAATGGTTTCATAAATCTATAGACGTAATCGTGTCACAGATATGCTTTCCAGAAAGCGCGGTATTGTGTGTGTTTGACAACTTTGTTTGAGGGCAAGCACAGATTTTTCTCGTCTGTTTGCAACAGTCTTGATAATTCTGCCTAAACTCGTACATTTCTACCCAAAAAACAACAAGCTCTTCATCATAAAAATGCAGAATTCAGTATTAACAAGTATAAAAAATATAAATGGACAACAATGTATGATAAGAGAAGCAATATAGGAGCTATGGAAGAACATTTTCTTTCTTTTTTTTTACGTTAACAGAGAGCCCTGATCAAAGGAGACTTTTTTCACTTTTCTTCGATGGTCATGAGCAGATCTTCGCCCTCGAGGCGCATCCCCTTGGTGGCCACGATCGACTTGACAATGCCAGTCACCGGCGACTGCACCACCATTTCCATTTTCATGGCAGAGAGGACGACAAGAGCCGCTCCCTTCTCCACTTTATCCCCCTCTTGAACCCTGATTTCGATAACGGCCCCGGGCATCGGGGCGCCCACTTCGCCACGCACATTCTTTTGTGCTTTCGGATGGATGTGCAGCTCCTGGAAAAAGACGCCATGCAGATGAATTCGGGAAGCTGCCCAAAGGGATTCAACGCACCTTGACTGCCTCCTTGTCCTTAATAAAGACAGATCTCAGTTGTCCGTTCAGCTCGAAGAACACCTCCCGCTCGCCGTTTGCCGTCAGATCTTCGGCCATGGCCAGAGTTTTAATCCCAAGAGTTTTTCCTCTCTCAATTGTGACCTGCAACAAATAACCGGTCGAATTAAAATTTAAAATAAAATAAAGGAAGAGTTAAATGCAAAATTAATTCTAAGCAATTTAAAGGGTGTTGAAGAAAAAGAAAAAAATGTTTTAAAAATTCAGTTTTCGGTTCAAATTTGATGAAATTTGGTTTACAATCAGTGTTTTATAAGATAAATCGATCGATGGGTCATTTCACACATTCTCAGGGCTAAGCTTGGATTTTACCAAAGGCGTTTGTCAATTTCTTAGTCAAATAAAAACAATTCTAGCATTTTACCGCAGTAATTTTTGAGGGGTTGTAATATCGGGGGTACAGGGAGATGGAAAGGGGAGGTTACACTACCCTGGAACCTTTTTGGCTCGTCAGGGGGCATCAAGACGATTAAAACGACATGCGGCTTTTGCATTTTTGGCCAGCAGAAGCCGAGATCTCGCGTTCACAAGCAGATTATTTCTAATTTCGACCTTTGACCTGAAATATCTGAAAAACTAAAACTTCCACAGCCGCAAAAATTTCAGACAAGATTGATATTACAAATTGCAACATTTTTGCGCAAACTCGACAAATATATTTAATGTCCTTCATTTTTTAAAATTAAAAATTGATGAGCTTGACCTTTCACCTAAAAAATGTTTCCTCACAGACGCATAAAATTGCTTAAAATTAATAAATGCAAAAGATTCCGAGATAAGGTCAACAAAACAACCATTACATCTGGGAAAGTATGTACTAAAAATTTTTGTGGCTGAAAATAAATAAATAAAAAAATCCAAACCTCAAACTCCTCTCCAACTTTGGGTCCCGTGAGGAAGATGCGAGTGTCCAGTTTGTCAACAGGCCCGAAACTGTCCCTGAAGTCGAAGAATTCTTCGGCCACCTGCGGATAAAGGGCGGAGCTCATGACGTCCTTGTCAGAGATGTGCGGATGCTTTTCTTGCAGGTCCTTCTTCAGGGCCGTAAAGTCCATGGGTGGCATCGACGCACCGGGCCTTCCCTCCACCCTGGGCATGTTCTTTAGCACCCTGGAGCGCAGGGGCTCCGGGAAGCCGCCGTAGGGCTCGCCGATGCTGCCCTGCAAGAACTCGACCACCGACTTGGGGAAGCTGAGCTCCTCCGCCTTCTCCAACACTTCTTCCGCCGACAGTTTGTTCTGCACCATGAACTGCGCCAGGTCGCCCACCACCTTCGAGGACGGAGTCACCTTGATGATGTCTCCCAGCAACAGATTCGCTTCTCTGAATTTTATAATAATAATTATTTCGAAAATCAAAATTTAATTCATTATACCTGTAGGCCTTTTTCACGTCTTCGAAGAAATCGCCGAGACCAAGAGAAAAGGCTTGGAACTGAAGGTTCGTGTACTGGCCGCCAGGAATTTCGTTCATGTAAACGTCAGCATTTCCGGATTTCATGGTTGTAGCGCACTCGAACGGTCCGTACAGAGTTCGAGCCTGTTCCCAGTAGGCCGAGTATTCGCTGACCTTGCTCAGCTCGATGCCTAATCAAATTTCAGTCAGTGTTTCTATTATGACGTCTAGGCTTTTTCAGAATTAGGTGAATAAAATTGTTAGAGGCCTCAGCCACCAGGGAAAAAGAGTCGAAAATTAAAAAGTACAGGAGAAAAAAATGTCTTGCGGCCCTTTGGGCCGTTAAGCTTCTATAAAAATTCATGTTTAAAATATTGTCAGCCACATCAGCCGCCGATGTAAATGGCCAGCAGTCGCCGCTGGGCAAGAAATACGGCTAAGCTGCTTCCTTAAATCTCGCGGCTGAGACCTCTAATATTTGCAAAAAAACCGCATTAAAAAAATGCAGTGCAGTAATGAAAAACTTTTTTTTCAATTTTTAACAGTGTCTTGCAGGTAATGTGTGCACCTCAATTTTCAATATTTTCCAGATATTAGCTCATGACATCAACTTGAAAAATTTTCAGAGATTAATTTATGGAGAAATTGAGGCAGCAAATAGTAATTTAAAAGAAAAAATCTACAGAATGGAGGAGATTTTGAACACTCGCATCGCAAATTTTAGATTTCCCCTGAGGGAAATTGGAAAAATTCATTTCTTGCGCCAGAAATTGGTGAAAAAACCGGGTAGTAAGCAAATGCAACCCTGAATAACTGTCGCGTTTTTTATGTAAAATGTGGAAATTGTGGTATTTTATCTCAGTTGTTAGTACCTGTGTCAAGCTCAGTTCCCTTCAAAGAAGCGACAATGGCGCCCATGCTGGGCTGAGAGGTCATTCCAGACATAGAGTCGACGGCAACGTCCACAATGTCGGCGCCAGCCTCGGCAGCGGCCAGCATGGAGGCGACTCCAGCTCCAGACGTGTCGTGCGTGTGGATGTGGATGGGCATGTCAGGGTGGCGCTCACGCAGGGCAGAAATCAACAGCTTGGCGGCCGTGGGTCTCAGAAGACCGGCCATGTCCTTGAGTTTTTTTTAATTTAAATTTAAATTGAATTTTAAATAATTTACTTTGATGCAGAGAATGTGAGTGCCTGCTTTGACAAGCTCATCGGCCAGATTGAGATAGTAGTTGAGGTCGTACTTCTTCCTCGAGGGATCAGACACGTCTCCCGTGTAGGAAATGGCAGCTTCGACCACGCCGCCGGCCTTTCCAGCAGCTTCCATTCCGAGGATCAAATTCGGCAGGTAATTCAGCGAGTCGAAGACGCGGAAAATGTCCATTCCCGCTTGCACAGAGAGCTCGCAGAACCTTTGAAATACAAAAAATATCAACAGTGATTAATTAAATTAAATTAGGAAATCACTTGAAAACGACGTTGTCCGGATAATTGGTGTATCCGACAGCGTTAGCACCGCGGAGCAGCATTTGGAACGGAATGTTGGGGATCAGCTTCCTCATCTCCTCGAGACGCTCCCAGGGACACTCGTGCAAGAAGCGCAGGGCGACGTCGAATGTAGCACCGCCCCAGTTTTCAGAGGCGAACAGGCCGTTGAAGTTGTGCGCCACGTACGGCGACGACTTGAGCAGGTCGAAGGTGCGCACGCGGGTGGCCAAGAGGGACTGATGGGCGTCGCGGAAGGTCGTGTCCATCAGCAGGAGACCCTTGTTATTCCTGACAGCCTTGGCGAGGCCCGCGGGCCCGTCAGCCAACAAAATTTGGCGGAATCCGTTGGGAGGCTTGAAAGCTTGAAAATTGCACATGTTAAAATGATGATATTCAAACATTGTCAGACAAACAACTATTTTTCATTTAGTTCCTTTAAAATTGTACCATGTGCATGCAGTTTTTTCAACAGGGAAAACAAACAAAAACGACTAATGAGCTACGAACAGAAAAAAGATAACTATGTCTTACCATATTCACACTCGTCTTCACTTTCACTTGCCTCAGAGGCAGCTTTAAGATCTGGACAGTGAAAAATGAAATGATTGAAACATGCCATGCTAACCCTTAGAAAGTACGAGAAATTATTATAATTTCACCAGTTACAAACACAAAATTTTTATCTACATTACGAACAAAAATATAATGAGAATTAAATAGAATTCATGAATATATTCTACTGTGCACAGATTAAGAGAAATGAATTGCTTACTCATTGGAATCTCGGGTAGGTGGGGAACGACCTCAGCAGGTTTCAGGCTTGTAGCAAGGGGTGTGGATGGTCCGTTGACGAGAACAGTGCCCAGGTAGTTGAGCAGCTTCTGGGCCCGGTTTTGCGACGGTCTGAACTGGAATAGCTGCGGGTGCTCGTCGATGAAGTAGGTGTCGACGGTGCCGTTCAAAAACTTCTGGTTCTCCAACACGTTCAGCAAAAATGGAATGTTCGTCTGGAAATATTTAGATGTCATTTTCTAACCCCCGGTTTAAATTGTTTTCCTCTCACTTTCACTCCACGAACTCGGAATTCACGGAGGGCTCGGTTCATTTTGGAAGCGGACGCCTGCAGATCTCCCGCGTGAGCGATCACCTTCACCAACAAGGAGTCGTAGTACGGCGAAATTTGGGCACCGGCGAAAGCAGAAGCACCGTCCAGACGGATTCCCATGCCCTCTCCACTTCTGAAGACCTGTTGGTTGGTGCATTGAGTCAGAAATTCTAAATTTTTGGAATTTTCCTACCTCAATGCGTCCAGTATCCGGCTGGAAGTTTTTCGCAGGGTCCTCCGTGGTCACTCTGCACTGGATGGCGCTGCCCTGCATGGTTATTGTATCCTGCGTCATTCCAAGCTCAGGCAGAGTCATGCCTTCGGCAATCCTAATCTGGCTCTGCACCAAGTCGATTCTAGATTTTTTTTTAAATAAAAAATGTAATTTCATGTTGGTCAAAGGTTAACTGCTGTTGATTTTGTTTTCTAATTGAGATTCTGAACTCAAGTGCAAATTTCAGAGTGGTGTTCTATTCTTGTTTACAAGAAATTGCCCTCCAAAATTAGAAAAACATGATTTTTTTTAAAAAAATTTGTGTTTTGCCAATATTAACAACTTCAAATCATGGGTTCTAAAAATTAGTATTACAAAAGACTTGAATACACCCCCCCTGACCAGCTGAAGAGTTTAGGGGTGCTAATTTTCCACCCCCAAATGAGGTTGGATGGTTAGTTTTAAAGCGACGGTATGGCAGCCAAAGTTTTACACTTTCTGCAATTGAAATTGTCGCAGGGGGTGGAAAGGGGTGGAGATAATCACCCTCTACTACCTTCAGCTGGTCAGAGGGGGTCGAAGCGAGTCCAACGGGGGGTAGTTTTTGAAATTCTGATGGTTAGAACCAAGGATTTGGAGTTGCAAATATTTGCAAAACACAAAAAAACATTTTTTTTGAGTTTTAAAGCGGAATTTCTCGAAAATAAATCAGCACACCTCTATGAAATTTTGACACAAGCTCACACATGTTAAGGGACAACTTTTGAGCAAAATTTCAAAATTCTAATATCCAAAAAGCTATTTTCCAAAATTTAAATTAGAAACCAACATTTTTGGTAGTGACCTTCAGACATTAAATTTGGTGTTAATTCGCGGGTAGAGGAATTCAAAGCAAAACATTTGTTTTTAAAATTGCACTACCGAGAGATGATGTTTCAGAGTTTTCAGGGATCATCCCGGAAAACCCGGAAAAATTTGATATTTTGTCGGAAAGATCGATTTTGCCTAAGGACTAATGTTAACAATGATAAATTTTACCCGGTAATTTCCTCTGAAACTGTGTGTTCCACTTGCAGGCGAGCGTTAACCTCGATGAAGAAGAAGTTTCCGTTTTCATCAAGCAAAAACTCAACGGTTCCTGCATTTTCGTAGCCGACCGATTTGCAAAGGCGAACTGCGTGTTCAGTCATTTGATCTCGCACCTAATTGAGCACTGAATAAATCGATTTTTTTTTAAAAAAAAAATTGTCATTGTACCTTTTTGTCTAGGTTGGGGGCAGGGGCAATCTCGACGACCTTTTGATGCCTTCTTTGGACAGAGCAGTCTCTCTCGTACAGATGAACGACATTGCCTGCCTTGTCGCCGAGAATCTGCACTTCAATGTGTCTAGGCCTCTCTATGAATTTCTCAATGAACATGGCACCATTTCCAAAGGCCGACAAAGCCTCTGAGCTGGCTCTTTGGAAATTTTCTTCCACTTCCTGAACGGAATTAATATTTAATCAGGATGCATATTAATAAAAATAATTACAAACCTCCATTTTTCGAACGACTCGCATTCCTCGACCACCCCCTCCGTATGCTGCTTTGAAAATAACCGGAAGACCGTGCTTCCGACAGAAATCGACTGCTTCCTCAGAGGTGGTGATAGGTCCAGGGGTTCCTGGCACGATAGGCACCTCTGCAAACAAGAGATTTTTTTTAAAAATTACAACTATATAAATTTAGGACTCATTTTGACGCGCTCAAGTCATTTTTTGCCATGGTGTTATTTTTGTATAAATTCAGCGGATTGATGGACTTCGACTCACGAGGTCTCAATCGATTCGTCTCGGCAAGACCAACAACCTGACCGACCCTGGCGACCTTTTTCAGGGTACCCCACCCTGAGATCCGTCCCGGACCAACTTTTCGCGATTTTTCCAACGCCGCCGACCGTTCCGACGTTACCGCTCGCGATTTTTTCGACACGATTCTCGAGAAATGGTAACGCGAGCCGCGCACCTGTCTCAGTGGACAGTCGCCCGCAGGGCTGGAGGCGCTGGAAGGCAGAGCCCGCTTGTTTACAACTTTATAAATTTAGGACTCACTAGCATCAATAGCTGCTTGCCTGGCAGCAACCTTGTCGCCCATTTGATGGACAACCTTGGGGGTGGGCCCGATGAACCTGATGCCAGCATCAATGCAGGCCTGCGCGAAGTCGGCCCTCTCGGAGAGGAAGCCGTAGCCCGGGTGAATTGCATCCACGTCGTTCTCCTTGGCCACTCGCACGATTTCCGGAATGCTGAGGTAGGCTTGCACCGGGGGAAGGCCCCTGCCCACCAGGTACGACTCGTCCGCCTTCTGCCGGTGCATGTGCATCTTGTCCTGCTCCGAGTAGACGGCCACCGACCGGATTCCCAGTTCGGTGCACGCTCGGAACACTCTGATGGCGATTTCACCTGCAATTTGCACGCCAGAATGAAATATCATATCTTTGGTTTTATATAGTTTGTTTTTTTGGCTCTCACCTCTGTTGGCACACAGCACGCTGCGGATCGGCTTGTACTCGACGTCGGTGGAGTAGCAGCGCGGCTGGTGGGCCCGCAGGTGCAGCAGCCGCTGCCGCGTGCTCAAGTACAGGCCGCACGGCCATCGAAGAACCATCTGTGCCAAAAAAGATAGAATTAATACTTGGAAATCAATTTCTTAGTAATTGTAAACTCCAAATCTCGAGTCCTAACTGAAGGGAGTGTTTACCATAACCCCCTCTCAGGGTTGCTGCCTCATTGGTTTTTAAAGGTTTTAACCGCTCAATTTTTACCAAATTCTTACGCAAGAAATGAATTTTTTCAATTTTCCCCCTAGAAAATCTAAAATTTGCGATGGGAGTGGTCAAAATTGCCTCTACTGTGTAGATTTTTTCTTTTAAAGTGTCAATTTCTCAACAAAATTTATCTATTAACAATTTTTTAAGTCAAGGCCATGAGCAAATAATTAGAAAATTATTAAAAACTAAATTACGCTGCAAGAAACTGGTAAATAAACGTTTTTTAAACATTGCACTACATTTTTAAAAAAATCCGTCATAATAAATTTAAAAAATAGGGATTTTTAGCAGCCCTGACCCTGTTAGAAATTTTGTTATTATTTTCTCAGCTTTTAATTATTTTTATCGCATAATCCTGTTTGAAATCTGAGGACAATTTAAAATCTTGAAGATTAATGGGTGTGTTGGTTCATAAAGCAAATTAAATTATGAGCTGCGTTGGAAATTCCCTTAACAAAGAAAAGAGCGATAAGTGTGATGCCTCTATCACCGCGACACACAAAAAAACCACATAGTTTTCTTAAAATAAGTTTGTTATGAAAACTTTGTTTTGGAACGAAGACTGCTGCAAACACATTTTTGCTAAACATGAAAAGATTAGAAGCTAGGTTTTCCCATCCTCAGAAATTCGACTTTAAAATTAAAATTTTTCAATCAGAATTAAAACTCCGTGGTGTCCGTCATTCACAATCGTCGCCAGCAAAAGAACATGTACCACTCACTTACTGGCATCTTAATTAATTCAATGAAGCGGTCATGAGGCAATAGCATATAAAAAACATCGTCTTTGCTTACGTAATTAAAGATTCAAACTGCATGCCGGAGCTTACTTAGATAATAAGCATAAAATAATGTGAGTACAACACAAAGCAATGTCAAGATAGAAATAAGTAATGCGAGGAGATAAGATAGATCAAAACAGTTAAAATTGCGAGTGTAACAAATCCTATACAGCAGCTGTGTAATTATTGCGGCTCCTCACGCAGCCAATTAGCCCAAATCGGCGCTTAAGTGGTTTGCCGAGGGCCTAAATTAATGCACGAGAATTCAGTCGGTGAGCTAGCGAGTGGTGGTTGTGGCCTTGGCGATCAGGTTAGACTAGTTGTCAGCGAAATAACCAAAGTGCACGCGGTGACTCGTTTTAAAGTTCACGCTGGCTCATTCAGAATTAAAAGGATCTCGGCGTTTGCAGCGCCGCACGCGCCGCCCAATCGCGTCGGCACTTTGCCAGGAATAGCGAGACGAAAGGAAATTAAATTAATTGACTCCTCGTGGCCGCACGAATCCTTACGCACAGCTAGAGAAAAAAACACACCAACCAACCAACAATCTAACTGAAAACGGGTTTTTTTTCTCAGAATCTGTTCGCTCGCCAAGACAATTTTCAGCAAAGATCAAAGAAATTATTTAATTGCTTTACCGTTTTGTTCGGAAAAATGTAATTTTGAACCTAAAGTCGTGCTTCTGTTTTAGTCAAACGATAAATAAAATTATTTATGCTCGTCTGTCCACTCGGTTGATCGATCTCATAATAAAAACGGAGTGAGACACAAAAGTATGCTGGCCTATTTAACTTTCAGAGCAATAAAGTTCTCGGTGCCAATAGGACACGCCATCAAGCTATATGGAGTCGGATTTATGCGATATGGCCCGCCGAATGGACCTATATCATCGTAAGAGCAAAGGTCCTTTTCGCAGACGTCGGCGCTGTGGCGAAATATTCACAGCGACAGTGAGAAAAATATGAGTAGAAATGCAGCTCGCGCGGAACGTGGCTGCGGTTTTTCATTTAGGTGCAAGGACCTTTTTAGATTCCTTTCGACAGCGAGGGTAATCGTGAAGTCTGGGATGCGTGAGAAATTTTTCCAAGGTCTTTACTACTAAAAAAAACACTAAAATTTCTATTTTTACAATACCAATCGATTTCTGATGGTCAATTTCGGTATGCTAGCCGAATCCCTCGGTCAACAATGCGAACCAACGTGCCAAAAGTCGGAGGAAACGTAAATAAACACCGTTATTTTTGTGGTTTCTGGTCTGCGACAAATAATCAGACAAGGGAACGGCTCTCTGATTGGACGAAGCGTTGGCCTCGAGATCGAGACAGCAGCGCCACAGTGACAACTAACACGAGTTAAAAAGCTGGTCTTGTCACTTGACTCGCTTCCACTGGCGCTGCTGTCTCGATCTTACCGTTAGGCCAGCAGAGAACTGGGCTTTTTTATGATTTATTTTTAACTGTGGCCCTTTTTGCAAGATTTATTTGTAATAATTATTTATGCATTTTTTTAATTATTCCATTCCTGGCCTGTACAATCTTAAAGAAACAACAAACGATTCAACAAACGTCAAATTGGTTAAAATATTGACAAACATTAATGATCGAGGGTTTGGTTCCTCAATTAACTTCTTAAACTAGTTCCTAAATTAACTTCATGAATTAAAACCAAATGAACCCAAGCGGTTTGGCTCACTCAGAAACAGATAGCACTTGTAACATTCGCTGTATGCTACTCTATAGCAGGTATAAAACATAATTTTCGAAATTAATTATGGAATGGATTGGTAATTCTTTAACACTTACAGCGTCTTGTCAAATCAGTTGAGCACCCTCACTTACTTAGGTTATAAATCTTACACGCAACCCAAAATTCGGTTCTTATTGTTAGAAATTTACAGTCGATCAGATTTTTACTTTCTCCTTTATAAGCAAAAATCAAGCTTTGCTGGATATTGCATAGATTCTCCCTTCAGGGATGCACTACTGGCACATCACACATCATAAAGAGAGTTTTTTATATCCCCGGTCGCCAAGGATAATTTATCATTGCACAAGTATGAGTTTCGTTTATAATAATTGGATTCTTCTTATCAAATTAATTTCTTGCTATCCATTCCATTATAATTAATTATTGCGAAATTTTATTTTTATAAAAGCTACAAGAATAACAACATATTATGGATGTTGCAAACTCTAACCCAATTCATCCAGCTGGCCACACGTTGATCAGATGGTATATATAAAAACCGCGTCGTGTTTTGCTACACATCTCGCTCGGAAAAAAATTCTTATCACCACCACGAGCTGATAAAAGAAGCCGCGCATCAGTTTCAATACTCAAAACGTACGCGCGCAGTTTCGCGTAGAGGCATATTTTATTATGTTGATGTCGGATCTGCCAAAAATAATTATAATTAGGCGATAAAGAAAATAATAATGTTATTGGTTAGAGGACGTATGGTGGTTTCACTTTATGGTCTCTTCTCCCACCTTGGTTTGCCCTTGACCAACTCAATATACTCATGAAAAAGGACAAAAAAAGCTGCTGCGGAGCTCGGGTCAGCGCCTATTGCGTCACACCTGCCTGAACGGAGTACGCGGAGTAGCAACAAAGCAGCAGGTGGAGGTATAATAATTGGCGTATAGAGAACCAGATCAACAAACGCCGCGCAGCTCAATAAACACCTTAACAAGCCAGACGGGGTCATTTAGTCCCAGGTTGGGCAACAACATTATAATTATTTCGAACAGAAAACTCGAAAGTTTTTAGCGCCTGAAGTTATTTCCTTAACTTTTGTAAACACTGTACCTCAAGCCTCAAGAAAGACGATTCTAATGGGTTTCGATGCGTCATGACTTTCTTATAATTATTATTGTAATTATTAATTGTGCTGACGAGCGACCAAAGGTTATTGGAGTTAAAATTAGAGCGAAATGATAATTATACAAACCATCAAAAGGAATTATCGAGCCTAAATAAATTTCTCTAGAATAAGTATAGCAAAAATGACACGCATAAAAAAAGGGTTTAAAAATAGCTGAAGAAACAAGCCGGCATTATGCGGCGGCGGCGGCGGCAGGCCCGATTTCTCACCTTGGGTCTTTAAAAACTCGGTCGTCGGAGCGTCTTTCGCCGGTCTGCGATCGCCTCTCGCTGATCAGCTGGATAACGGGGGCGGTTTCTCTCACGGGCAGGCAGGTAGAATTCGATCAGGTCGCACGGACTCCGCCTCGCACGCAGCTGCTGCCAGACTGAGTGAATCCTCTGTTTCTGTTTCTGCGCCGTACGCCGTGCTCTGCGCCGGCGGAGGGGTCAGGACCCCTGCGCACATGGCGTGCGCGCGCGGTCTCCCGTCCGCTGACGCCGGCGCCTCCGATGAAAACGTAAACAAAGCGCCGCGATCCGTGTTTTTAAAGGGCTGGGCGTGATGACGGGTTTTAAAGGAGTTAAAAAGGCATTTTTTTACAAAATAAAGGGTTAAAATTTTATTTCATACGGCGGATTGAGCTGAAATGCGAGAAAATTGATAAATGAATGGCAAGTTCGAGAACCGAGCTGCTATCTTACGTCGAACGAGAGAGGTTTCTCGGCGAGAAGCGACAGCGCGAAAATACGACTGCCTCTGTTTGGCAGATAAAAAGGATTTCCTGGCCTTGGCTTGATGTTTAGTTAGTTGTTGTTAGAATGACGCGCGGACGTGACGAAAATTCTATGTTAGTAGTAAATAATGCGTATGTTATTTCTTTTGATTTTCAGAAAATTGTTTTATCATGATTCATGAATATAAAGTGGTGAAAACCAAGGAATTCCAGAGTTGAGAAAAAAAAATATATAGATCAAGGTTTTTGTTGGATATATGCTCTACAAAATTAATTGAATCAGGCCAACAGAAAAACCGTGCTCTAGTTTTTTTATCAATTAAAATTGAAAATAAATAAATCATCACAATTTTTGTTACTATGAATTTTTCGGGCCCTCTAGCTGTTTTAAGTAATTTTCACAATATTAATTTTCTTGCGTAATTTAATTCAAACAAAAGTCAATTAATCAAAATTAAAGTATAAAATTCAATGAGAGCTCAAAGAGCACGGATTTCATAGACTCATCTCCGAAATTATTATTGATTACTTGATAACGAGACTATCTTGAGATGAACCGCACGCGTGAGTGGGTGATTCAGATAACCACAAACACAACACTATTCCCACGTAAAAATTTCTATATAAACTCGGCAACTGGACTGTTAGTGTCACACTACACAGGCATCTCTCCCTTTCTCTCTCTCTCTCTCACTCGCCGATAAAGCGCTCGGAGCTTCCCCGTCGCGCATTTTTTTTGCACTTGTTATCATCAGTCTGCCGAAAATGCTGAGCGAGAGCTGTAAAATTTACCTAGGCTGGTTTGTGGCCCTTGCGTCGGTGCTGTGGGTGGGCATCAGCCGACGCCTCATCGCCTGGACCGGCACCCTCGTCATTTCGGCCTACTTGGCCATCTGGGGCGCGGCCTTTTCCAGCAGCCGGAGGGCGGCCAACTTCATCCCGAATCTGAGCAAGAGGGCTACGTTTATTACAGGTGAGCCCCAGCCACACCTCTTGTTATTCGGTGGTCTTTGGAGATAACGTCCGGCACATATAAAAATTAATTTTAAGATTAATTCAGTCGATTTTTTAGACGTTTTTCATTTGAGGCTTTGAAAGAGTGGCGTTTAGACTGTTTAAAAGTTCGACAAGGATCCGAGACACAATTATTATTATATACCCTTTAATCAATCGATATCTATGTTTGTTATCGATAAAAAACTATACATATAAATATTAAGCTTCTTTTGAATCTTTCGTGAATTCACTAGTTGCGAATCCACCATAATATATGGCACCAGCGGTTACTTTCGATTTTAATTCACTTTTTAAACTCAATCCTGCTACTGTGCATTCTGCTGTTAAATTTGTTATTTTTTTTATATATTTTCAAGACAAAAATCAGTCCAGCCAATCGCCGTAGAAACGTCGGAAAATATTTTTATTTCAAATATTTTTTTACGATGCTACGGTGGTTGGCTGAACCGAATTTGGTTTTCTGCACTCCAAAAGATATAGTTTTAAAAGTGTAGAATAAGGAATCAGTGCCTTTTTGTTGGCGGTTATGAACATTAGTATGGCTTTCGAAAATTGTGATTTTTATCATTTTTTCTCGACGGGTTGATTTTTGCTGAAGTCACTATAAGAAAACCCCGACTTTCTCTCATTTTTACGGGCAAAAAATTAGTTACATATTCATGAGTCTAACTTCGCACTCTCTGCGTGCACACATTCATTAAATACCTGAGCGAATATTTGAGATAAAACAATATCTTCCCCCTTTTTTTTAAATAGTGATAGATGAGCGCGATTGTGACTCGCAGCAAAATTAGGTTGGATAACTCTAAAACTGCTTTGGTGATTTTACTTTATTGTAAAAAATAAATTCCACTTGGATTTGAAAAAATGTTTACACGCTTAAATCTCCGCTTGTAATTATCAGGTATTCAAAAATCAAACACCGCTAGAATAATTTCAGCCTTCCCCAGATAGAGAACGTTTTTTATAAGTGCCAAATATTTAAACCCCACTTTTGCATTCTAAAGATGTAAAATTTTAAAAAATTGTTATTACAGCACCTTATGACCTTTTAAGGGTTGAAAAGGGTTTCTATTCAATTATCTAGGGTAGATTATATGAAGAGTCAAACCGTGTGAAGTTTTTTAATATCTGCTATTAGAAGCTAAGATTTGGCGAAAACGCGTTTTTTCTTTCAGAAACCGGCATGATAAAAAATAGAATGACATTTAAATCTCATTTCTAAAGCATCGGATTTACAAAACTGCATGCCGCTTGGCTCGAATTCGCGCTCCTTAATCAACTGAAGTGGTTTAAGGGTGATAAAATTAAAGAGGTGCAAGCTAAACAAAAACTAAAATTTTAGTTTTTTACTGTGCTAAATAGGGTTGAAGGGGTGGTACCCTTGGACTATTTTTCTCTGTTTAAGGGAGAGATTAAGGCCGAGTCTAGTGGTGTGCGGTTTTCATAAATCTGACTATTAGAAGCTGAGATTTTGTTAGGGTATGGCGCCTACCGCAGTGTGAGTTTCTAAAATCTACATCCCTATCTCTGACTTGGCTATCTGAAAGGGGAAGGCCGAAGGCATTAAAAAACGCGAAATTTAAACAAATATACACTCTATACCTTTTTATTCGCCCCAACCTTGTCCGACATCGTGGCTGCGGGATGTTGCCCAATGAGAGATAAACTGCACTTTACACAATTGCACTAACTTCTGCCTCGCGTCACCCTCTTTTCTCTCTCTCATTGTTAGTTAGCCGACTGCACACCGACCCAATTTCTCGCGCACGTTCTCATATTTTCCCCAAGCCGCGCCACTCGCCCTGTCAAGGAGCGGCATAAAAATAATCAAAATCCTCAAAACTATGTACTTTGCCTGGAGTTAGGCTCAATTAGAGACGTTGAATGAATACTAAAAGCGACCAAGTGATTGTAAAATACTATTTACCGACTTCTACTTTTTTGTGAATTTACAGGCAGCGTTAAATTCAGTGATTCTGATCGAAACTTTTGTTTTTAAAATTATTTCAAAGAAAATTTAAACAGTTTTAAGACTTAAAATTGCATAATTTGTGCTAATCTGATGCCACACAGAAAAAAAGTCTCAAATTCCCAGCCCTAAAACATTTAACAGATTTTTAATACTAACAATTTTGATAAAGGATGCGACACTGGATTTGGTTTCAAACTGGCCCTGTATCTCAACTCGATGGGAATCCCCGTGTATGCAGGCGTGCTGAACCAGGACTCGGACGGCGCCGAGCAATTAAGAACAAAAGGGTGCAAAGTCATCGAAATCAACATCACAAATCAGAAATCTATCGATGAAGCTGTGGAGTTCATAAAATTCGACTTGGGAGACGACAAAAGTATTTTAAAATATTTAAATGATAATTTCCCCAAAAGCTTCTTTTCAAATATAGAGCTTCACGCGCTGGTGAATAATGCAGGCATCGCGGAGTACGGCCAAGTTGAGTGGACGAGCATAGAAACTTTTTACAAAGTGCTTGAAGTCAACACTTTCGGCACAATCAGAGTGACGAAAGCCTTTTTACCTTTGCTCCGCTTGAAGAGAGGCTCGCGAGTCGTTTTCACCGCTTCAGTGGCTGGTAAATGATCCGATTATTTAAATGAAATAAATAGACCGAATGTTTTCTTTTAGGCAGATACTCTTTGCCTGGATTTTCAGCGTACAGCATGTCGAAGCATGCCATTATTTCATTTGCAGACGTCTTGAGAAAGGAAATGAAACCGTTCAAAATTTCTGTGCACACTATTCAACCCACGGCGTACATGTAAGAAGGCGGATTAGAATTTAGACAATATTAAAATTGGTAAAATATTTAAAAAAAATAGGACTCCGCTAAGTTCGGCTGAAAATATTGGAAACTCGCTTCAGTCGCACTGGGATAAAACTGAGCCAGAAGTAAAAAAATCTTACGGAGAAAATTATTTCCAAACTTTTAAGGTTGCTAAATTGACATTTTAATTATTGATTTCTAATTCTCTAATCTAAATTTCGGCAGACGCTTTACCTGAAAGCCGGAAAGAAATTATCTAGGACTAACACGAGTGAGGTTGTCGACGACATGGTGGACGCAATACTCAGTAAAGAGCCAAAGGTATTATTTTTACGATTTTTTTACGGACGGAAGTAATTTGATACACTTCTTTTAGATAACCTACATTCCGTCTCTGAGCACTAAATTCATGGTGCATTTGTTGACGTCGATACCAACGGAATGGCAGGACAGAATTATGAGCAAGAGCATACCAGACGTTCCCCCCGCAGGCTTGGCAGGTACTGATATTAATGATTTGGAAATTAAGTAAATGCGATAATGCTGTAATCTGCTGCTTGTTTGCCCAGAGATTTCTAGTGCTCATTTTGCTGACCAAGACACAGAGGTGTTTGTGTAGCTAACTATCGTTGTGGAGAAACAATAAAGAGCTGATGTATCAATTGCGCATGATTGTAAATAAAGAAAAACCTTTTCAGCATACGGAAAAATCTGAAAAATCATATCATTCCTGACGCAATGGCTTAAAAAATTAGATAGGACTAAATTGTCGTTTAAAAATTCTGAGAAAATCGGCTTGTATGCTAATCACTTCTGTAAAATCATGTTCGTTATTTCATAACATAGGGAATTTTATTAATTCACACATCGTTGAATAGATTTTGATTGGTGGAATGGTAATCAAGCGAACAAATCAATTAAATTTTTTACTAATTCTGTAATTTAACTGTTCCTCGATTATGATTGACATTTATAACGAGGAGTTGTTGTTTGGAGAATGAATATTGGTACATTCATAATACACGTCATGGGTCATGGGGTTTTTCAAGAATTCTTGTTTTCAATTGCGGAGGTGGTGCTGGGCAACAACTGCGCGTAATATTGGATAACGGAGCTTTTCAATGTGTATTTTAGGCGTACACCGGTTTGCATAAATATTTTAGAGGCGATAGATTTGCGCGAACATCAAGCGTGTTGAACTCGCGAATAATTCGTGTAATAATGTGCGGGGACCGGGGACAGGCTGCTTTGCCAATAACTGTGGATGGGCGGTCATTTTCGACATTTTTAATTCTTAAAAAAATGATGAACAATTAATTGAATTTTTCCCATTTTACGTGTACATTTAAAATACTATTAACTACAGATAAAACAACAAGACTTACTAATTTATTATTATCGTGTATTGTAAATAAATAATTCTTGGTGAAGATATTTAGAACAAATAAAAATTGTTCTTATAAATAATTTAATCGGCATTTTTTATTTTTCCTTGAAGACCTTCACGGTCGGTTTTCCTCTCTAGTTCATGGGGTGACTGCACAATGTCCACCAGCCGAGGAGAATCGTACGGGTAGAGCTCGATTAGTTCTTCCAGGTATTCGTCGTATCTCAATGACAGTTCTCTCAAGTGATGAGTCAAAATTTGCTTGTTCACTTGAGTATTTGCCTGATTGATCTTCGTGCCATTCACATGGACAAGGAAAATTGTGTCCAGAAGGAAAAACCTGTACTCCGCAAGCTGCATTTCCAGAGCCTGAAATAAATATATAAATTTTGAATGCGTATAATTTCAGAGAGGGTTGATTTACCTGGACACTTCTGGTCCAGCTGTGTCCCAAATATCTTTCATCAAATTTCGGCATGCCATGTCTCGTGATGTAAATTGGCTGGTCGGGAAACTTTAAATTAATTTTGGAGGCAACCACAAAGTCATCATTATTGTGCGGCAAAGCTTCCCAGAAACTGAGATTTCCTGTAAAATTTCTGAAATTGCTTTTCTTCTCGTGGTACACGTGTGCAGTTCCGTTTAAAACCAGCTCCACGAGTTGCTTTTTGTTTTCAGGAATGACGCCGTTGAGAACGTCGTACGTCGCCGGCAAAAAGGCGCACTTGACGCACTGGAAAGCATTGGCTGCGTTGAAGAAGTTCACCAGTTTCGGATAAATTGATTTGTCAGAAGGAAATCTGAGGTCGACCTCTGGGGCAATGACCCATTCGTTTCTGCAATGCCTGCTCGCCACGTTTCGCATCGTGTTAATTGGCAGCGGCAGAGGCGATTTTTCCTTGTCTTTGTTAAACAATTTGCTCAACACATTGTACGATTCGTGCATGTCCACAGAACAATCTAGTTCTGTCCTCAAAATCCCCAGCTTGCTAATTGGTGGGGTGAAATTCCTCGGCAGAACGAAATGCCAACTGACCTGAAAAATTATGGAATTTAGAAATACAATTCAGGACTATGTATTGGCTAAATTTTTAGATTTTCCCAAATTTATCGAAAAAAATACATGATTTATCCAATGGTGTGCCCCTAAATAATAAAATTTTACTCGGAAAATGCTTGCCGCTTGATTCCCCTGCAAACCTTTCTCAGTTTGATTCTCTCTTAATTTTCAGTGATTTAATTTTAACAATATTTGCATTTTTTACCTGTTTGAAAACGTCTTTATTGCACTCCCGCAGGAGGTTGATCAAAATAATAGCGTAGTAGAAATCCAAAGAAGAAACGAAGACTGCCACGGAAACGCTGCCTGGCCAGGTTTGCAAATAATTTGCAATTTGTGGAATTTGGTCAGGTGACAAAGTCAGTGCAACGCAGACAGGGTCCTTTTTGTAATTCAATCAGGTTAATTTTTAAGCAAATTTTAATTTATTTCAAATACCTTTGCAAGGGAGAGATAGTTTGTGCCTTGGAAAGCGTCGTGGAGAATGTAAAAAGTGGCTTGGTCGTCGAAATAGCTTTCCAGGAGGGTCTGGTTGTAAATCACAGCCAACTGCACGTCGGACAAATCCTTCAGGGCAATGTCGTCAAACAGCGTGGCGAATTTTATGTCCTCAAAACTTAAAGCTGCATTTCTGCTCTTGTTTGTAGATATTTGTGAAAAATTCGTGAAATGTTCTCGCTGAAATTTTAAATTTGAACTATTTTAGCGTTTTTTTGCGGATTTTTTGTTACCTTAATCGTCTCAATGTGGATTTCGGTGGTTTTTCTAGTGAACAAAAGGACTAAACCGACTGCTAGGAAAATGTAAAGGGCAAATATGAGAGGTAGAAAGCGTTTCAAGTCCATGTCTGCCAGGTGCCAGGTGTGCGTGTCAACTCCTGCTTTTCTTGAAAAATACAGCACGCCGACGCGGAAGTTTACAGAAAGTTGATAACCATGATAATGGGGGCGGTCTTTGCATGTCTTATTATATTATTTTAAGTATATATACCGATTGTTCGAAAGTATTTTCACACACAGTTCTATGATAATTTTTTAGGTGAATTATTTTAATCTTGAGGTTCATGACATTAATTTTGAAAAGCATCTTAAATTGAGACAGTTTCAAATAATTTTTGGATCGTTATATTTTTCTCTTCAATCAGTTTTTTGCAATAAATTGAAATTTTTGCTGATATGAAAATAATATTTCTGTTTTTGACCAAACTAAATTTTTTAGATTGAAAATCTCACTTAGAAATCTAAAATCTTGAGCATAAAGGACTTCATTTGAGAATTAAAGCATAAATTTGGGTTTAATACAGTTTTAAGTAAAAGATGTTAATCATTCAAATGACTTTAAATTGCATGATTCATGTAAATTTGGTTAATTTGACGGTCTAGCGACGATTGAAAGCTAAGAAAAAGTATTCAACCGTCTAAATTCCACAGTCCTTAATCATCTGCAATTTGTTTTAACTTAAAACTGTTGAAATTTATAAATATTTCGATTATTATATTTCTTGGCAGCGCGCGCGAACGCGAATACCCGGCGAGAGCAGTCGTTTCGCGCCGTTTTCGCATTCCCTCTCTTCTCTGCTCGCAAAGGGGGCGTGGCACTCAACTCGTCAGTGTTTGTTTCGTTTATTTATTAGTGCACAACCCACCAGCTGACCATCCTATCTATAACCTGCTGATCTACCCTAAAAAGGATTAGCCTTAAAGAATCGTCCGATTTCACGATTCCACCTATTTTCCTGTTGTAAAACAAATTCTGCTGCCGATCTGCCTGCGAAATGGATTTAGGAAAGTTGAAAGACGACCAAAAACTTGATCTTTGCAAGTGGTATTTTAGAGGTGGGTTTATTTCTTGATTTTTCTTCTCGACAATTTTTTTTAATATCCTCTTATAATATACAGGTGGATTTGCTTTTCTGCCGTTTTTGTGGGCAATCAACGCTGTGTGGTTTTTCTGGGAGGCATTCAGGAGGAATCCATTTGAGGAGCAGAAGCTGATAAGGCGATGTGCGTATTGCGATTAGAAATTTAAGCCGGAAAATTATGATTCATAATATTATTGCAGACGTGATTCTCTCTGCGATCGGAGCAGTTATTTGGGCTGCAGGCCTCACAACTTGGATCATCATATTTCAAACCAAGAGAGCAGAATGGGGAGAATTCGCTGACAGTATTTCCTTCATGATTCCTCAAGGCATTCCGTGACTGACGCAAATTATCGATGTGAATATATTTAAAGTAAGGCTTTAATTTTGGTGTAAATGAATTTATTTCTTTCAACAATAATAATTTATGTCTTTAAATAATATTTAAACTCAATTCCATTGTTTTATTAGAAGAAAACATGCAAACATTTATTTTTTCTTGAGAAAATAACCCTTGTGAGAACAAAGGTGTTTAAATTTGTTTTCTTGGTTTAACTGTTCCCATGACGACGTTGTAGTTCCTCTTGCCCTGCTTCTGCATGGCAAGCACGTTAAATTTGTCGCTGTCGTATCTCGCAGCCAGTTCTCGAGCATGCACGCTGGTGAAAAATATGTAATTCTTCGATGCCTCTCGCTTCCGAGCGAAATCCTGCATTGATCTACTTTGCAAACCCCACACGTGGTTCAGGAAAATGCCGTCTAACAGGTGGAAAGTGTAGCCAGCCAGAGCTGTTTCGTATGCCTAAAAAATGAGTAATAATTTCCTTTTAAAAATAAATGACAATAATTTTGACAGTTTCAATCATGTTGAGTGCCTCTAGAAAGGAGATCAACTAATAGTGTTTCGTTTTTCATCATAAATATATTGCATATAACTTGAAAAAAGGCTCTGCAGTGCGATGGAATTTCAAGTTCCCTGAGTGTTAAATTAAAAAACAGTTTTTTGGATTCTATTTGTTTGTGACCCTTTTAATGGAAATTAAATTCGTACCTGAGTGTTCCTGGTCATTCCGTAACCGACGTATCTCTCGTCAAACACGGGAGTTCCCCGTTTAGCCACGTAGATTGGCTCGCATAACATTTTAAACTCAATTTTGTAGGCGACCTGCACGTTTTCCTCAGACCTCTGCTCCCAGGTGGCCAGTTTAGAACAGCCCTGGTTCGGACTGAAAACCTTGTCGTGGTAAATCTGGGCCCAGTTTCTCTTTTTGTACGCCAGCAACTCGCTTTTGCTGCTCGGCAGGGTGAAATTTTCGTGCTCCACTTCGTACAGAGGAAACACGAAAGCGCAATTTGCACATTTTGTGGCTGATGGGGACTGCAGAAAAGCTTTCAGTCTGTCCGTTAGGGGCGGCTGCACCTGCGGGTCAGGCCTGGGAAACAACATGTCTATGTCCGGACACATGACCCACTCGCTCAGGCAGTGCTGCCGAGCCAAATTTCGCATCAGGTTTTGCGGGTACGGCAGTTTGTGGTTTTTTCTCTTCGCAGATATGTCTTCTCTCGCCTCTGGACTCAGTCTCTCCTGCACTCTCACAAGGGTTTCATTTTGGTTCTGACTGCAGTTCAACGCCATGTCCCGCCAGACCTGGCCGATGGAATGCTCGTTGGCTTGGTAATCGATGGGAAAAGCAAAGTGCCAGTTCACCTAATAAGTGTCAAAAGATTGCATTTCATTCTCGTTTATTAAATTTTATTAATCATTTTTAATTGCAGCGTTGAATAAGGAATTGGTAAAAAGCAGTGTTAAAATACTTACCTGGGCTTTGATTGCTGGAAAACAGGCTCTTAAATATTTTGCGTATGAGATTGCGAGGAGAAATTCGTCGCCAGGCGCGAAGACTGCGAGGGAGACGGGTCCTGGCCACGTGGAAACAAAATCAGGAAGTTTGTGGAGCTGGTCAAAAGACGATTGGATTGCAACACACAGAGGCTCCTATAAAAATTAAATAAAAAATTGAATGACGCCTAACGCTTCGAGGTCTGAGCGAGCCGCGCCGATCCGAGCTCTTAGTGCTCTCTAATCAACTATTTAAGAATAAAAAATCTAAATGTATTTTTGAAAATGGCTTTGAACATTAGGAAATGTAAATAAATGTTGTCCCATGTCAAAAAACTTTCAGTTTTATTTATTTTTTTTCAAATAAGTAAGAAAAATAGAAATATTTTAAATTTCGTTATATTTGCAACTTGAAATCTCGGGTTCTAACTATCAGAATTACAAAAAATAGCCACCGTTGAACTTATTTAAACCTCCCCTGACCAGCTGAAGGGTTTAGGGGTGCTTACCTTCCAACCCCAATCGCTAAAATATTTTTAAAACTGAAGAAAATGCTTTTGAGTACAAATTTATTATAACAAAACCAAGGGGTTGAAAGGGGTGAGGGTTAGAACACCCTGAACTATTCAGCTATTCAGGGTAGGTCAAGTATAGTGTCTTAAAGGTACTTAATTTTTGCAATTCTGATGGTTAGAGCCCAGGATTTGGAGTTAAAAAATTAAAAATTCGTGATTTCGTGTTTTGACATTATTTCAAACTCCAAATCTCGGGTCCTAACCATCAGAATTGCAAAAACTACCCACAGTTGAACTCGTCTTGACCTCCCATGACAATCTGAAGGTTTAAGGGGTGCTTTTGCTTAGTCTCTATGGCACCCCTAAGTTTCTATACTTCATCCCTTTAGAAAGAGTAAAAATTGTATGCCTCTAGATTTTTGTATTCAATAATGTTTCGCTTTTGTGAAGCGAAACATCAAAAAGTGGCTTATTAAAAATAGAATGGACTCTCAATGACGACACTGCATTAAAAAATAATTTATTGATGTAATTTGCACACTAATGTACTAAAATTATGCTGCCTTGTGTAGCAGAATAAGCACCAGCCGTTAATTCTCCGGAATTGGCTGGACTTCTGTAGCTTTCAAAATAAATATATTTCTTTAAAAAAAAAAAATTTGCAATAAATTTTATTCTGATTTTGGACGGGGAGTTAATTTTGAAAGGTTTTTGGATAAAATATTTTAAATCCCACAGAAGGGGCATGATAAAATTTCTATTATCAAAATTGTAGCAATGGAGTTGAAAGGGGTGGATGACGCAATTCTTCAATACTTTAGCTGGTTATTGGAGGTTGAGACGAGTCTAACGGTGGTTTATTTTTGCAATTCTGATGGCTAGAACCTTAGATTTGGAGATGCAAAAAATCTGAAAAATAAAATATGTCGTATTTTTTTTGTAGTGGAATTTTTCCAAACCTAATTATAAAACCACTCTACAGTTTTCAGCTTGCTTTTTTGCTGTGGTGGAAATTATTATAAATATATAGGGAAAAAAAGGACCGGATTCCAGTTTCCAGTTTCGATTCCCTGCGTCTTGAGATTCACTACTCTTGTTGACTGATAGGAAGGACTAATAAGAAAATTAATTCGTGAATCCTAATTACCTTCGTAAAAAAATGTTAGAAAAAATTCAATTTCCGAAAGGTGATTTGTGAGTGACTCGAGCCGCGCCGTGAGCCAGCAGCCGCCTATATTAGGCGATCCACCGCAGCCGCCAGATTTATGCGGCTTAGCCGGTTTAGCCAGCAGTTTACAAAAAATGAGCGGCTCAGACCTCTACTACTTACGCCTCATTAAAATTTAAACTCACCTTTAAAACATTTTCGTTGTGCAGGGCCACGATAACATTTGACAGCGTCAGGTATGTTCCTGATTGATCCAATTTTCCGTGAAGAAGAGTATTTTTAAATATTTCCACCAAAGACGTGTTTCCAGCATCGGCATTATCAACTACCACGGAGCCGAGGGTCTGCGCCCCCGACAGTGTTCGAGATGACACAGTCACTAAAGCCTTATTTTTTTATTAAAAAAAGATAAATATTATAATTTTTTGTGAGTAGATGGATATACCTCTCCATTCCGGGCGGATGTGCTTGGCGCCTCGAAAATCCCAGCGAGGAAAAATATAATGTTGATGAGAAACGATAGTAACAAAGGAAATGATTTTCTCTTCATCATTCTCATTAGTTTCCAAGGTTCATAATGAGACTGGAAAAATTCGGGTCAAAATGTCCGGCTTCCTGTCCTTTTTTTCACCTTATCGGCGAAGCCTGCATGTTGAAATGAGCGACATAAACTTTGCCAGCTCGATTTGATAAGAGGTAGAATAATTAAGCGTTTCAGTTCCATGTCTACGCTGCTTTTATAACTACTCTTTTACAAAAATATGTATAAAGAGCGTCGGTCTTTAATTAATGTTCTGACAGGTCCTTTTCATTCAAGGGTTTGTAACAAAATCAAATTTTTCTGTTTTTCTGTATTTTTTGAGTTGGAAAATTTTAAATAGTGCTTTAGTCTTGAGCATAAGGAACAAAATTTTGGAAACAGCGTTAAATTGAGTTTAATATATAGTTTTAAGTACGGTGTAAATCACTTAAATTGCATGAGTCGTGTTAATTTGACGATCTAGCAACGATTGATAGCTCACAAAAAAATATTGAACAGTCTAAAATCTCCAGTCCTCAATCATCTGCAATTTATTTTATCTTTAAATTACTGAAATTTCTAATTATTTCGATTTCGTTTTGCGAATGAATTTATTTCTTTCTCAATAATAGTAATTTATGTCGTTCATTAATATGTATTTAAACTCAATCCCATTGTTTTATTAGAAGATTACATAAAAACATGTATTTTTTCCTGAGAAAATCACCCTTGTGAGAACAAAGGTAATCGTAGATTGTTTAACTAGGTGTTTAAATTAATTTGTTTATTTCTTGGTTTAACTGTTTCCATGGCGACGTTGTAGTTCCTTTTTCCCTGCTTCTGAATGGAGAGCACGTTAAATTTGTCGCTGTCGTATCTCGCAGCCAGTTCTCGAGCGTGCACGCTGGCGAAAAATTTGTGGTTCATCGATGTCTCCTTCTTCCGAGCTTTGCCCTGCATTGATCTACTTTGCAAGCCCCACACGTGGTTCAGGAAAATGCCGTCTAACAGGTAGAAATTGTAGCCAGCCAGAGCCGTTTCATATGCCTAAAAAATGGGTCATTTCCATTTAAAAATAAATGATAATAAGTTTGAAAGTTATATCGATTATTTATGTGGATTTCCTCTAGAAAGCTAGGAGATCAACTATATTAGTGTTTCGTTTTATAATATAAAAATATTTTCTAAAAGGCTCTGCTGTGCGCGAATTAATGAATAAAGAAAAATTTGAATTGAATTGAATTGAATTGCGCGATGGAATTTCAAGTTCCTCTGTGTGAAAACACGAAAAACTGATTTTTTGCTTGGATTCTATTGGTCTGCGACCCTTTTTCATGCAAATCAAGTTCGTACCTGAGTGTTCCTGGTCATTCCGTAACCGACATATCTCTCGTCAAACAGTGGAATTCCCCGTTTGGCCACGTAGATTGGCTCGCACCACATTTTAAACTCAATTTTGTAAGCGACCTGCACGTTTTCCTCGGGCCTCTTCTCCCAGGTGGCCAGTTTAGAACAGCCCTGATTCGGACTGAACACCTTGACGTGGTAAACCTGGGCCCAGTTTCTCCTCTTGTACGCCAGCAGCTCGCTTTTGCTGCTCGGCAGGGTGAAATTCTCGTGCTTCACTTCGTACAGAGGAAACACGAAAACGGAATTTGCACTTTCGGCAGCTGATTGGGACTGCAGAAAAGCTTTCAGTCTGTCCGTTAGGGGCGGCTGCACGAGCGGGTCAGGTCTGGGAAACACCATGTCTATGTCCGGACACATGACCCACTCGCTCAGGCAGTGCTGCCGGGCTAAATTCCGCATCAGGTTTTGCGGGTACGGCAGTTCGTGGTTTTTTCTCTTCGCAGATATATCTTCTCTCGCCTCTGGACTCAGTCTCTCCAGCACTCTCACAAGGGTTTCATTTTGGTTCAGACTGCAGTTCAACGCCATGTCCCGCCAGACCTGGCCGATGGAATTCTCGTTGGCTTGGTAATCGATAGGAAAAGCAAAGTGCCAGTTCACCTATAGGTGTCAGAAGATTGCATTACGTTATCGTTTAATTAAATTTTATCAATTATGCTTATACCTGCAGCTTTGAAAAAAACGCTTATTTATTATTTACCAATTTCTCGGAGGAAATTACTTTTTTTCCTATGACATAACCTCAACCTGAAGGTATTTGTCAGGCCAGCAATAGCATTTTTATGTTATAATTTAGGACTGAAATATAAGACGTTTGTCAGACAAGACCATGATCAGAACAGATCTTCAAGATTTGCACACCGTTGGAACTGCCAAGTCAAGAGCTTTCAGAATATGTGCAATTCGACCCTTGGGAAGCCATCAGGACGCTCAGGAACGATATTTTGGCACATCAGAGCGTTTCCTTAGGACCCTGACGGCCCCTAAAGGTACAAATTGAACATATTCTGAAAGCTCTTGATTTTTCTGTTCCAACGGTGTAAAGATTTTGCAAATCGAAACTATACAGTCCGTCTGGCGTCGTTAATGTGTCTATAAACGTGGGAGTTAAATGATTCGATCTCTCGAGGGCTACCCTGATGCCAGGGTTCGATTTCTCACCTATACTGATGGTATATAAATTGTTTATCCAAACATATCCTGAGGGTAAAAATCTACCGATCGTGCGGCTCAATAATAACCCGAAATAAAAAGATTCAACCTTTAACCTTCAGTAACTAAAAACCTGAAGGTTTTACCACTCGAAAACTTAGTACATTTCGCACATTAATTTAAAAATATATATAATTTATAGCCCTAAAGCCTTTAATCGTTTTGGATTCCCCAAGATAAAAACATAATCTCTTATTGAGCCAGAAATTGGTAAAAAAAATCAGTGTTTGCAGCAATGAAAAATGCATACCTGGGCTTTGATTGCTGGAAAACAGGCTCTTAAATATTTTGCGTATGAGATTGCGAGGAGAAATTCGTCGCCAGGCGCGAAGACTGCGAGGGAGACGGGTCCTGGCCACGTGGAAACAAAATCAGGAAGTTTGTGGAGCTGGTCAAAAGACGATTGGATCGCAACACACAGAGGCTCCTAAAAAATTAAAAAAAAAAATAAATGAATGGCGTCTCATTAAATTAAACTCACCTTTAAAACATTTTCGTTGTCCAGGGCCACGATAACATTTGACAGCGTCAGGTATGTTCCTGATTGATCCAATTTTCCGTAAAGGAGAGTATTTTTAAACATTTCCACCAAAGACGTGTTTCCAGCATCGGCATTATCAACTACCACGGAGCCGAGGGTCTGCGCCCCCGACAGTGTTCGAGATGAAACAATCACAAAGATCTAATTTTTTAAAAAAGATAAAAATTCTATTTTTTGTATGGACATATACCTCTCCATTCCGGGCGGATGTGCTCGGCGCCTCGAATATCACAGCGAGGAAAAATAAAATGTTGATGATAAACAATATTAACAAGGGAAATGATTTTCTCATCCTCATTATTATTCTGCAAGCCTCATGAGACTGGAAAAAATCGCTCAAAACGCACGACTGCTCATCCTTATCGGCGAAGCCTGCATGTTTGAATACGCGAGATGGACTGAAACTTTGCTACCTCGTTTTGATAAAAATATGCGCCATACATTATCTGCTTTTAGTAATAGTCAAGTACCCTAAAGTGCTAATCCCGCGCGTATATATATATAATAGGTGCAATACCGCGATCGGCGGATGAAACATTAACTTTTCTTCATATCGTTGACAAAGGCACTTTTTTAGGCATGTGTTAGATTATATTGGAGTTGATATCAGACACTTTTTTGAGCTTGTTTTGAAATAATTCCTCGGCACATACACGTAAAACAATGCCGCACCCTTCAACCAGCATACTAGCAATCAAAGAATTAAAAAAGTGATTAGATGCTCAGCAGAAAAGATAAAATTAATTATGTCGAGTGCGGCACTCAAGCCTATCTTCTGTTTAATTATTAATTAAAAACGGACACAGAATTTTTATTTCTTTGTTGATAACTCGGTATTTCAAAGAAAATGCATTTTATCTTTTAAGTATTTTATTGATCCATATATATTCGCTGTCAGTTCTCTTATAAACAATACATATAGTAATTATTAACAATTTGTGAAACAGACCAATTAAAAAAGGCACAGATTACGTCATTCTAATCGCTACAATTAATACTGCATGATAGGCACAAGAAGTTTTAGTACAAAAATTAAGCTCTGTTAAGACTGAATCAGAGCACTAACAAGGAATTAGTGACTTTTGATTATTAAATTACAGTTGTCATAATTTGCGAAAATACACTGCTGGAATTTAGCTCAGATTCTTGTACTTCGTGAATAAATTGTAGAGAACACGCAGTGTTGACTTCAGATCCAGGTTGACAATATCTAAAATGATTAAAATTAATAACTTGGATCGGATGAATTACAAAAATAATTACCCTCGGGCCTGGCTTTGGGTCTGGCCAAACCAACATCCTGCATTAAATCGAAAGCCAGATTCACGTTGAGTACTTTTTGGTCGAAATCGTGAGGAGTATTGTGGAAGGCATATAAAGGCACAAAGAACCCTTCCAGCAGCCCCATCAGAAGGACCAGGAAAACGCCGTCGTGGAATTGCGTGTCCAGGTCCGTGACCTCCAGACCGAGTTTGTTCAAATGCTTGTTGACAAACGTCACCAACGACTGAAAAATATTAATTAATTTACATTCTTTATGTATGTGCAACAGGTTTTTTCTTTATTAGTTCATTTTAGGAATTTAAATGTGTGTGAATTGATTCCATCAAGGTCCTGTATCTTTGAAAAATCAATTTTAGAACAAAACTCTTCACTGATAGCTAAGTTTTTCGAATTATCTCAAACGTGATAGGTCCTGATTTCAATATTTTTGTGTTGGTATCAATTTTCAAGCCATTCCGGAAAAATTCAACTCTGAAAATTAAGTTTATATCGTAAGAAAAATGTGATTTTATTGCAAAAAACGAAAATAGAGCTACGTTGTTCCTTAAATCAGAATGACAGTGATTTTTTATGAAAAAAATTATATTACATGAAAAGTTAACCTTAATCAACCAATTTTTCATATACTTCTAAGCAAAAGAGGATCCAAAATCCTCTTTTTTGAGCAAAGGAAATTAATTTCTTCCGGGATGGGAAAAATTTTCGAAATTTAAAAGTGAGAAGATAAAAAAATATATTTTTAGTCTTGAAACTTGAAAGCTATTTTTTTCAGAAATTTCAGCTTTTTTAAAAGGGTCTGTGTTTCGCCTCATTAAAATTTACCAGTTAATAGTAGCGTCAAAAACTTCCTATATTCAGAAAGACTTTCCAGTTTTTTTCCTTCTAAGCAAATTTTACACAAATTTACTAATTTCTCACATGATTTGAAATCCTCTCATCAAGATCTGTTCGACAGTGTAAGTCTTTCTTTGGGTAAATATGAAAATTGGCGATTGCAAAATACCTTTGAGAATTCTCCATTTCAAACAATGCAAACTTTGAGGCTGATTTTCTAGGAAATTTACAGCGCTACGTATTTTTTAACCATACATGATCCTTAGGACCTAATCTGCACGTGTGTTAAAGAATTTTGCGGGTAAATTCACTATCAGTCATTCCACTTTGAACAGCGTAAATAATCCTCCCAATTGATGTATGAAATTGCTGGCAATAAAGATTCTGCATTTGATAAAAATCGCAAAACGGACCGTCGATTTTTTGGTGGTCCTGGTCTAGCCACGAAATGAGCACAGATCAAAAATGTAAAGTGAAAGAGAAACATTTCATTGATCAAACATGACAAAATAAATTCACAAATTTTCCTCAATTTTTTTTATACATAAAAATATAAAATTTAACAAAAATCAATTACTCACTAAAATATATAGCCGCGATTTAACAAAAACTAGCTCCAGTTTAATTTAGAAAAGGCTGAGAAGATTATTAAATTTAAAAAAAATAAAAGAGACAGGAATTTAGCTAAAAATCTGGGAATTCCCGATTAATCGTCATTTCTACGTTGATAGTTTTGCAGGATAAAATTATTAATACTTTAATAAGAACAAAAACCTTTGGACCAACCTTTTTGACGACTTGCAGCTTGTCAGGGGCGTGGTCGAAGAGTGTGTCGAAGGCATCCCTTTCGCCGCGCAGCCCGAGGTCGTCGTAGGTCGAGGTGATTTCCTCGTTGACCGTGCGGTGGGCGAGTGCGCCGCCCTGCAGCTTCTGCACCACGACCACCTGCACGGCGACGCGCTCAGGCAGGCGAACCGGAGCTCGGAAGTGCCGGGCCAGCGCCACCAGCAGGTGCAGGATGGCCACCAGGTTCTTCGAGTGGATGCTCTCCACGCTCCACTTGTTCTGCGACCAGCGGGGCAGACCCAAAACCTTGTTCGCCGTCGACAAAACCACGTTCAGCTTCTGACGCTGGCCTTCCTCGGACTGGGTCACTTCAGGCACGTCCAAATACTCGCCCGTCAGGGTTTCTGGAAATTATTTTATGAAAATTAGTGAATTCTTCAGGATTTAATTTCAAATTTACAGTGCTGGATGATTTTCTTTTTGAAATTTTAAAAATTCCTTCTAGTTTTGCGTAAATAACGATTTTCTCGCTTTTATCTGCTTTCTGGGAAACCAAATTCTCGCATTTAATATTAAAATGGCCATTTTTAATTTTCTACAGTACGTGTTCAGTAGAAATTTGAAATTTTAAGTGCAAAACATGCAGTTATATCAAAGAATAACAGTTGGTTGAATTAATATTTTAGAACGATTAAAAACCGATTTTTTTAATAATCAGGGTTTTACAAGCAGTAACAATTTAAAGAAAATCAGAGAAGAAAATATTTAAATCTTTAAAACGAATTTTATAGCATTATAAAGTAAAAAAAAAAATTGAAAAGCCACAAACACAGGCGTAGGAATTTATCGAATTTTTCTACTTGAAGGCGTTTTTTTAATTTATATTTGTATTTTTTGGGTATTTGAAAATAAATAAAAATAAAACCACATCATACCAATTAATTTGTGGAGCACCTGGCCGTCGTACAGATCTTCTTCGAGATTTTTGACGATGATTCGCTGAGAGGCGAGTTCGTCGTTCACCCACTCAATCAGCACTTCGATCAGCTCTCGCAGACGCCTGTCCTCCAAGGACTGCGGTGTGATCATGGACCGCTCCTCATTTTCATCTAAAAGAGAATATTATTTACAGGTTAAAAACCCTTTTTTCTATTTGATTAACTCACCCAGAGCATATTCCTCCGGCGGAAGGTCTGCTGCAATCGGGTTTCCTGGAGAGTCGATGGCATATTTGCCCTCTTCTTGTACTTCTTGCACTGAAAATTTAAACAAATAAAGATTGTTAATTGTCTACTTTAAAGGGACAACGTTACACCTCCTACACACTTCTTGAGTGAGATCACTTCCAAATATGGACATGACTCATTTCAGTTCGCCAATATTCTCCTTTGCAGGGGATAAAAGTCCGAAAATATTATCAAATTACCTTCTTTTATGCGTTTCTTTCGTCCTAGAGTGCCGATCTTTTCCCAAAAGCTCTCCTCCTTCTCAGGTTTGGCCGAAACATTGCCAGCTCGCGGAGATTTGGGACGAGGTGAAGCCATTTCTTGGGCTGTACGTCACACCAACAGCAGAACACCAGTCAGTGATGTAAATAAACACGGCTGTGACGTAGCGTGACGTAGCGCCTCGTCGGGAGGGGTGGGGGAAACGGCGGGAAGGAAAATTCTTACACACCATGAGTAATATATATACAGGGAACCTCTGCTCTTATTAATGAATAATTATGCAATTATTTTAGTTTAAGGGCCGCAGTCATTGATATACATGTGGAGTTACTTAAATATCGTTGGGAGGAAGGATATAAGGGAGGAATTTTCGATCTGAATAAGCTTGCGAGCTTCAAAAGTGAGGATTAGGATGGCGTTCAGGTTCCCCTCAGAGACTCTATGCTCCCGTGAACGAAATTGTGGACATATCAGGATGAAATTTTTAGGGTAGCACCTTGATAATGCCAGCTAAATAGTGAAAGTGCAAAACTTTCACCCTCAGTGATTTTCAACCCCTCTCCGCCCCTTCAAAAAGATGATCCGTTTTTGCATGATTTCTGCTCTCCTCTGAGATCATTGTTATGGACATATTAGGCTCAAATTTTCAGGGTCGTAACTTCAATAAATTTTTTAAAGAGTGCTGCATGAAATAACCACCCCCTACCACCCCAGATCTCTCTTCCCACCCCTTAATTTTGTCTAAAAATAAATTAATGAAAGTGTCGTGGTGTACCTTTTAGTGTTCCAACACTGTAGCTTATTTCAGCATATTCGGTTCCATCTTTGGAAATGTTGCTTTCACTTTGCGGCCTCTCGTCATCTTCGTGTGCCGCTCTAATTTCGGCAGGCTCAATAATTTCCACCAAAGTTGGTTTGGTTTTTTCCCCTGGGGGCGTCACGAAGCTGACTTTTTTCCTTTCTAGAGTGTTTGCAGAGGATGAAACTGAAGACTGCGAATCGCGTGCGTGGCTTTTTTGCTGAGTTGCTAATTTTTCGGCATCACCCTCTTTAATTTCCTTTTCAGCCTTGCTCAAGTCTTCCTCGCCCATGCCTGTTTAGTTTTAAAACAATACAAATTGTAACACATTTTTAAATAATAGAATAAATACTTGCATCGCTTCTGGATGGGATTGATAAATTCGGCATTTGACAGGCTGGAGACGCGCCTCGGCGTTGTAGGGGGTGGTTTTTCATCCCTTTTAACCACTGCACTGACAACTCTGGGCCGGAAATCTGTCTCCTCCTCGTCCTTTTTGGTTACCACTGCATTTGCAGCGTGAGTGAAAATAAAATTCGGGCTTATTTTAAAAATGCAAAAGTTTTTTTAATTGTTGCAAAATTATTTTAATAATAATTGTACCTATTCCCCTGCTGATTGTAAGAAGAAGCGACTTCTTCTTCCTCGTCTGGATCGTCTGACGAAGAGCCCTGGTCTGTTTCAGGGTACATTCTCATCTCCACCGAGGACTGCCGAAATAATGTGCGCACCACAGGCTTCTCAACCTGCTCATCTTTTTCCATTTTCACTTTGAGAAAATAAAACGCTCTACTTAATAGAATGGGTGTTCTGTGGAAACTAGCAAGGAGTGTTATAGTGTGAGACCAAACCCCAACTTTTTATCTCGGAAAGAAAAACGACGGAAATCCGCTTCATATGTGGCGTCGTGTTTAACGAAATAACCATAAAAACTCGAAGGATATTGCTCTGACAATGAGCCAGCTCTAAAAATAAATAAAATAATACTTTTCCCTTAACCGAATGAAGGGGAAAAAATTCTCCAAAAGGAAAAAAATCTTGGAAAGTATTTAAAAGAGATAAAAATCCCTTTTATAGGCGAGAAATAACAGTTTTTCCAGAGGCAACTCTCAACAAAGGCAAAATATATTTAGGATATTTTGACCAAAGCGGTAAGAAAAATTCGCAAATTCAACTTTAAAAATTGCTTGCAGATTTGATGTGTTCATAAATTTAAAAAAAAATACCTCACAAAATAAATTTAAATTTATATTTTTTTGTACACTTCGTGTAAGGTTAGCGGTAATTATTTCTAATCATTAAATTTAAGTAAATTGATTGATACAACACAAATTAATCTAACAACATATTATTCAAGTTGTTCCCTTAAGTTGACAGGTGTTAATGGGCTCATTCCCATCCCTCATTTCACCCCCCGAACCAGCGTCAACTGCTTAGCACATAATGCGATCAAATAAACACGCGGGGGTTGACGCGGGGTGAGTGTGTAGTGTGTGTAACGCCGCGCACCCAGCGTGCGAATTAAAAAGCAAAGCTCGCGTCCGACATCTGTGAGCGAGACGGCAAACTACGTGGCGCCGGTGCCACCGGGGGCAGAGATGCGTGTCGCTCTCTGGTAAATGTTTTGCGACACACTTGGCCGTGCTTAATTGAGGGGAGTCATTAATTATTACATGTCACTCAGCCGCCCGCGCCCGCCACCTCTCGCTCCTCGACCTCTCGCAGAAATCCTATTTGCCCAGAGTGCGCGAGCGAGCGAGAGCTCAAATTTTGCGGCCACCGGAGGGTGCTGGCTGATGCCTGCGAAAACCACCCGCCAGGCACGGACTGTCTTTTTGCCTCGACTTTGCGGGCTAATCTCAGTGTTAATTGGCGTAGCTTAACTCCCAAACCGCAGAGTATATAATAGCTGACTTCTTTTTCGTGCACAACTGCACATACGTGTTCTCTGAATTTACCACTGGACTTTAATTTTACACAGGACTAACATTAAGATAAAAAGGAATGTAACTTTGAATCATAAACTAAAATGATCTGTTTTTTTTAATTTAGTTTTAAAAAAATTTAAGTAATAAAGACAAAACCAGTTGCGTATAAATTTTAAGATGATAAAAGAGGAAAACCACGACTCTGCTGTCTCAAAAACGATCAGCAGGGGGTGAAAACAGGAGATAAAGAGGGTGAGAGGGGTTACTGCAGTCGGGGATGTAATCAGTTTCCTGTTTAAAAAACAAGCACACAAAAAATCAGCGTGAGAGAAAGCTGAATTTCTACCTTGTTTGGTATTTACATTATGTCCGGAATAAAAACCACCCCTGATGAAATTTAAACTGAGAGTCGATTTTATGTAGCCAATTAAGCGAAACATCGAAAATTCATGTTTAAAGGGGTATAGAACAGGGTTTCAAAAACCCGTTTTTTCCCCGGAAAAACACTGCATTGCAAAATAAATGCTATTTTTGTTTTTCTGAAATTTTGCGAATTGTTCCGAAATTCATGCAATTTTATTGAAGATAAAAAAATTCTCATGATGGGTGACTGAAAAACTCTGTGTAAAAGACCGAAAATTTTAATTTTGACCATCGTAATTTTCCAAAACTTCAAACGTTTCAGGGTTTATTTGGAAAAATGCGGGAAAAAACCAAAACTAGTAGTTATTTCTGGCTGTTTTTTTGCGCAAAAAACAGAGGTGCATTTTCATGCATAGCAAAATTGGCAGAACAATCGTTCAGGGTCGGGTTGGGGTTGCACATCAATGAACATACCCTCGCATACACATTTCTTGCAAATTTGATAACAATTTTACAACTATTAAGGTTGCAGTGCGAAAGCAACCATGCGTTCGCTACTACGCTGTTTGAGCACGCGCTCCAAACTTACACTTTGCAAACAATTTTCTCGAAAACTACGCAATTCCAAAATTTTCAGGCTGGTTGAACAAGTGAAAACGAGCAATATTTTTTTGTAAAAGTAAAAATACAGAACGCGGGGGCACATTTTTGGTTCAATAAATTAAAAATTTTATTGGAAATTAAAGACAAAAAATAAATATATTTATGTCCTTAGGTTAAAAGTGAAATTTTACGTGTATATACTGGCGAAAATTTAAATTCCTGTTTCAATATCTTACAAATTCAAATTATAAACAAATATTGAAATGTTTTTACCGTTTTTACATTTCTTAATTTTGCACAGTGCGACTCGCATTCACAATCAGAGATCTGTCAGCACTTTTCAAGTTTGTTTTTAAAAATTTCCATCAACATTGTTTTATATGATTGGTGAGAAGCAACAAATCTGACAGGCAGGTGCGTCAGATATCAAAATCAATGGGATGAAGTGGAGCACACGAGCAGGAAAGTGACACAAAGCGGCAGTGCGCGCGCGACGCTCGCTCGCTCCGTTCCTAGGGGACGCCGGCCGCCGCCGCTGCCGCCGGGGTGGATATAAACGTATGTGCGCGGATGCATGATAATAAAATGGCAGCAGTGGGCGGCGGGCGAGGCTAGGAGGGTGATATCGAATCGTCAGGTGTGATTGATTGACGCAACAAGAGCCAGAAACACACACGCGGGCACATTTCACCGCGCGCAGCGCACCACTCACGCCACACATTTTCTGTACAACGTGAGAGGCAGGCAGGCAAAGATGGAATAATGTATGCGTGTGCTGTGCGCTCCAACAAATTGAAAAATTGTACACTGTACACGTCAAATAGCACAAACAGCGCCTTTTTATTTCGCAGAAGCACGTAATTATTATTTGCTCGTTAGGAATGTAACTTTTTTTTAAAACGCAATATGTTAATGAAGAAAATAAAGAAAGAAAATAATTTTTCTTATTGCTGTATTTGCATTTTTTAAAGGTCGCATGGCGTTTTTTCGTGCTATTTTAGATTGAAACAAGGTTGTGAAGAAATTAAAAATACGTTGGTCAGTGACGTACAGCGTTGACCAAGTTTTGCGCGCTAACCTCGTGCACTAAAAATTAATACGAGGTGAATGATAAATAAATAAAACCTTAATTTAGATGTAAAATTCATTTTGAATCTTTGGGAACAACAAGAGCCTGACTATGAAGCGGTTGACAGGAAGATTCTTGATAAGTGCAACCCAGCAACCAAATAAAATTAAATTAAATTTCCAAAAATTCCAGTTATAAAGAATAAAAAATCGAGAAAATTTCAAACATTCACTTTTCGACTCGGGGCATGAAATTATGGCCTATTGGGGTAGAGGGTTGAGGGGTGAGCACCCTAAAAATCATTCTGTTCACCAGGGGAAGTCAATCCGAGTCGAACGGTGTGCAATTTTTGCATTTCTGACCATTAGAACCCGAGATTTTGCGCTCACAAAAGTTGCAAAAATTCAAATAATTGGTGTTTTTCGAAAAAAAATTTGAATTTCTTGAAAACGAACCCGAAAAATTTTCACAGGGCGTTCATTAAAAAAACAGTAGTGATTGTGGCATTATTGAAAATTGTTATTGCTTTCAATTTTCACTCGCCATATAGTTCGATGATCTCCATGCCATAACAACCGATATAGCGTGCGATTGGCGTACACAAACAAAATTTGGAAATAAGCGCCAGCTGGCAGCGGCTATAGCAAAGCAACAGTGACAATATGTTATTGGACACGGTTGTCGCGCGACAAAATTAGATCCTTTTTTGTGATAAATATGAGGCTCGCTTGATTGACAGCTGTTGATTTTTTTATCAAATGGAAAGCGTTTAAAATAATAATGAGGCAGGCACATTGTACATATGTGTCTGGGAGGTTTTTAGAGCTTTGCACGGTTCGAATTTTTTCCAATCCAATATGGTAGATTGTGGTTGTGGTTTTCCTTACAATTAGCCAAACCGCAAATCAATTAATTAGGAACTGTTTTTTTGTCAACTAATTTGATGAAAAAAAGAAATATTATTGAAGTGTGGTTTCGGTTATAAATTTGAGGAATTGGTTGCGGTTTTGGATGCTGTTTTAAAATCTAGAAAATAAGTGGTTGCGGTTTTTTTCAAGCGGTTTTGGTGCGGTTGCGGATTAAAAATTATTAAAAAAAGCTCAACAAGGATTATTGATTGTCCACAGTTTTTTTGCTCTCAAATGGCCTGTGTTATAATTGTAATTGAAACAGAATGGAATAGCTGCATATAAAAAGAGCTCAAATAGCTCGTTGATGCCGCGGCTGATGGGATTATTTTTTGTCGAGGAGCAACGAACAATAGAAATACGATCGTTTTTTCGCGAGGGGAGAGAGAGAGAAAGAGAGAGCTCTGACGAGTAGGCAACGCGCGCAACGTCACTGTCGAGCAGGTTGCATAGCTTCTGTCAGCGTTAAATCCGAGAACGCGCTGAGAGGCGAATTTTCAATTTTTGCAAATGTTGTGAGCGCCAAATCTCGAGTTCTAAGGGTCAGAAATGTAAAAACTGCCCACCGTTCGACTTGGATTGACCTCCCCTGGTGAGCTGAGTAGTTTTTGGGGTGCTCACCCCAACTAGAACCCCTCTTGGCCCTATTTTCATCCCCCACGTTGAAAAGTATGTCGATTTTTTTGTTATTTTTTGCTCTCCTGTTTTGAACACAGGTTTAGGGTAGTTTAGGGATGATTTTAAATATTTTTGAATGGGTAAGACGCAATTTTACTGCTTAATTTAAATATATTTCATTGCTGGGCTACACACTTAAGCTGTCTAATGCGTACAATTTTATTTTTAACAAGAAAGCGACTCTAATTTTAAAAATAAATAGCTGTGATAATCCATTAAATGCCAATCGATGATTTAAAATCGATATAAAATTGGTCTTGTTTAGAATGAGATCCAGTTTCCGAAGATACGATTGCGCCTGTTTATACCATAGTAAAATTAGCTTATTTGCAGAAGAGAACAATAAAGATATTGGCAGCCAAACATGTTGGCACGCGGAGGTGCTGGAGCCATAAATTCGCACTTATGGTCATCACAGGGCAATAAAATTTCCATCGAGGCGCCGGATCATCTGCTGCGTGAATACAATAAAAGTAGAAAGTGCGAGCGGCGGAAATTGATATCATTCCAACAGCAGAGGAACGGCATTGCCGCTCGATTTGGTCTAATTTAGACACTTTTCTTCTGCAAGATAAAAGAATTGCAGAGCAGAACAATTTATATATTTTTTTAAAGTCAGGGATTAGCCAGTCTCAACAGTAAATCATCTGGTGAATTACACACATTATGCCGCGCCAAGCAACTCCAAGTAGTGTCAGCCAGCTGCGTTTTTTCCTCCCTTTCAATGGAAACTGGTTGAAAAAGACGCAGGAGAATAAGGGTGGAGCTGCGATTGTGCGACTGCGACGCCACTGAGACGTTTTTCTGCACCAACTATTTGTCATTTTGCGACAAGGACTTTTAATAACTGTTTCAGGTCATTTTGGGTCGCTGCAGAATGGCAAATAAATGCAGCTTTTCACCACTGCAGGTGGAAACGAGACGTGCTTTAAAAGTTTCTGCGTATTTTCTTTCTTTTATTTGTCAGCGTGCGCGCATTATTTTCACGGCAGCGAGAGCGATCCACCCAGCGGAGCATCCTGTCTACTGTGTGCCATGTAATTTGTGTATGTGTGTATTTTACTCGCGGTCGCGACTATATTTGTATGGGTAAGTGTGTACATATGTACTCAGGCATGTACATCGGCCGCTCGCTCGTTCGCTCGCTCGCTCGCTGCCTGCACGAGAGAGCAGCCAGCGCAAATTTAAACGTACGCCGCATATAACTGCTCGGCGCTTCCCTGCTTGCACAAATGGCGCGACGTGCCGCTGCTACCGGCTTTTATCGCCAACAAATAATGCTCCATCGGCTGTAAAGTGGATCGGCATTCCTCGAACCTAATTAATCAAGAATTTCTACAAATAAAATAATCTTAAATCACACGTAGAAAATTAAAATTGTAATTTTTATTTGATTCTATTGCTTTAAATATTGGGAAAAGCTAAAATGCCGTTTAAACTGTTGAGAAAATCGGCTTAAAAGTTTGCATGCTCTCTACTGTAAAATCACGATTTATTTCACAATTTTTATGGCATTATTTCCTCGAAATTCACTCACCATTTGGATAGATCGTGACCAGAAGGATCGAAATGAAGCAAAAAATCACCGGACGCCTGTTTACTATTTTTAAATATTTGTAAAAATCTAATAAAAAACCTCAGTATTATTTTTTATATTTATTTTTTGGCCAGAAAATAGAAAAAACATCCCATCTATAAGAGGGGCCTCTATAAATAAAACGAATCCTCAGTCAGAACTCTGCTCTTTTATTCCAAGTGTAATCTCTTCTTTCTCTGCGTACAAGTACCACTGAGGAAACGTAACGAATGAATTAAACGACGATTGTGTGTATTTTATTGTCCGACGACGTCTCCTTTTGGCTTGTTAAAACGTTCTGCGCTCTACACACACATACAGACACATTCAGAAGAGCGCAGAGCAAAAGAAGGGAGAAATAAGAAAAGGGCTCACGATGTTGCACACTTATTTTTCCTCGGCGGCAGAGCGACATCAAATAAATAAGCAGCAGCAGTCGAGCAAAAATTTTCCGTCGCGCACGAGATCTACTTTAGAGGAGCAGCAACTGCTATTATCGTGTGTATGTGTATATGTTTTATGTTACGGGGTGTTTTTGCAGGGGAAAAATAAGCGAAAGGCGTCTAGCCCTTGCCGTAGATATATTTGCCAACGCCGAGGGACGTGCAAAAATTATTTAAGATCAAAATTTACTTGAAATCCTTACGAAAAATGAGGGAGAAAAATACACATTTTTAGAAAATCGGCTCAAAAGTTTGCCACTGTTGCCAAATTTCACAAATAAAGTCAACAAAGCAAAATGTTCTTAATTGTTGGCCTGAAGAGCTCTCCTTTAAAGTGGAATGATTCAGGATAACAGTTGAAAATTATTTGAATTGTTGGATGCCTTAAACAATTGATCGATAAACAATTTGCAATAATAAAAAAGGACTTTCCTACAGTAAAAATTCAAATTTTGCCAATTTTCTCCAAAATTTACAGTGCCTGAACATATTTTCTTGGCATATTCCGATTCCTCTCGTCGAGATCTGTCCAACGGTGTATGCCACTTATTGGGGAAACTCTTGATTTTGAAATTAAATCAGATTTCAAGTAAGGAGACAGCCATTACCATTTGAAAAGCACGCTAACTTTACAGCCAATTTTATCAAAAAATAACACTGCTTCTTAGGTCAATTTAGGCTTTAACTGAATCCTAAGGGATGAGTTTATGCATTGGCAACAAGCATTTTCCAGGCTTTTGCAGTATGATTCCTCTATAAATTACTACCCATAAAAATTGGCGGTTTTGCTTTAAAACTTTGAATTAATTCTCTGGTCGAGTGTCGTAGGAAGTGACCTGGCTGGCAGCTTTCGCTTCAAATTTCACCAGAATGAATGGAAATGCAGAGAGAGTATAATATGTACGTGTCTGTATCTCTCACATCCCCTCAGTCAGCTACAGTTACTGCTCGTTTTTGCAGGCAGGCGCGTTTTGAACGGATGCCAGCGGAGGAGATCGGCGTATACGCAAGAGGCACATAATGCTAATGCTGCTTCCTACTCGGAAAAAATAATTTAGTCGAGGAAAAAGTGGCCAGCAGCAGCAGCAGCGAGCGCAGACGCGGCAGAGGCAGAGGGCAATCGGCGAATTTTTTACGAGCCAAAAACGAAACAAGAGTCCCGCACGTCTCGGTTGGTTTAAAATGCGTTATCTCGGCGCGCTTATCATTTGTCGGCTGCATGGCTGACTCTCTCTTATTTTTCCTCTCGCTCTGTATACGGCGTTCGTTCGTTCGTTCGTTCGTCTTTATTTTATTAGCTGCTGCCTTGGCGATAAAAAAGCCACCCGTGCTTTGTGTACACACTCGCATGTATGCATGATAAGCGCAAAAGTTCTGCTCGATTGGTGCTAAAACCGATTAGGCCACGGTGCAAACAGAATCCCGTAAACCGCCACCCTTTTTTCTTCTTCCCTCTCGCAGCTTTTTTCGCTGCGCTGCTGCTGAGTGAGGCAATTACTTCGCGCTATCGCCTTTCGTTGAACTACTTTTGCTCTTAAGGGCAGCTATGTATTTATTGAGACGTTGAATGTCATCCGAGCCATATCAGATTTTTCCAGAAACAGAAACACACCAATCATTTTCGACTCGGAGATTTGAAAACAAAACAACAGACTCGAATTTTTCCACAACTTGAGTGTTGATAACGAACCACGCGATAAACCCTACATCCTGGCAATCTCTAAAAAAAACATAATATCGTCCTGGTCCCGGCAAAATTGCGCAACGTTCAACAAACACCCAAATTTTCATTGTCGAATTGATTGTTGACCTTTTCTTGCAACAAGGAAATTCGCGTTTGGTTGTTGAAAGTTACGCAATTTTGCCGGGACCAGGACGATATATAGCTCTCTTTTTATGCCTAGAAATGGTTTTCATTTGAGTTTGGATTTCTCTAAGCGTATATAAAAAATGCCAAATGAGCGCGAGATGCTTTCGAGCTACTTAAAAATCGTCTAAAACTGTCGCTGGGGCTCTTGAAACCTTATAAAAATACAAAAATAAGTCCAAAAGCGCTCGAAAACGTCCTAGGAAATTAACATAGTGGTTTTTGTAGTAAATTAAAGTAAGATTTTCACGCAGTTACATTTTGAAACCTGTATTTCATGAATAAAAATGTATCTTTTATTCATTTGTACCGTTTTTTATTTTTTGTTTAATTTGGTTTTTCGAAAAAGGTTTTTTTTCTTGGTTGACCGTGTATTTTAGTTTTTAATCCTCTTGTTGATTTAGCAAGAGAGTTTTTACTGTTTATTTAGTGCTGAGGATTATTTAACTGGCAAGAAAATTAAGGCAAAACACCCTAAAATTCCTTCAAAATCGTCCTCTTTGTCCGTCTGTTTTTTATTGTTGATCGGAGCTGCCTGTATACTTTTTGCGTATATTCCAAACAAATTAAAAAATTCTAGGCTTAAGTTTGATTTTTTTTATAAAGGGGAAGGGTCTTAAAATATTTTCCCTGCATTTCTGGATCATGTAAAATGCCAATCAAACTTCGGAAAATGTGTACAGTAGCAATGGAATGCTATATTTCACAGTAAATTGATAATCTGGCAGCAAACAACGAGTTTAGGCGTTCTTTGTAATCCAAGAGGTGCTAAAATTTGCAGAAAAAATTACTAATTTTTGCACTGCGACGTCACATGATCAGCCGCGCATGATGGCCGCTTCCAGAGTCTCCACACAAAAGTTTGAGTTTTAGTTAAAATCATTAAAATAAAAAAAGGAGATAATCATTGCCCGTTTCTTTTGATATTCACATATCTGCCACCAGGGGTGCACTTGAAATTGACTAGCGCTTGAAAAACGCCAAAATTTTCATTGTAGAACTGATTGTTTTCCGTTTAATGCAACCAAGGAAAGAAATTCAGACTCCTGGACCACTTCAAGACTTTGGAAGCGGCTTAATTTTAATAACTGTTGCGCAAAGAGCACAAACTTTAGATTTAAGTGACATCACAGTGAATTTTTGTAAATAAATTTCTTTGGTGGGGTTTTCATTATTTAGGCGTGAAATGATTAAAAAAACATTTTTATTACTCTTTTGCTAAATTTTGCCTTTTGTCGGAAAAAAGGTATAAAAATTCCTAACCCTATATAGAGTGCATGTTATCATTAGTGTTATATATGCGTGCCAAAGCATGGTAGCTTATTTCCAGTCTGCTCGTCCGCGAGAGAGAGATAGCGGCGCAGAGCCGCAGCGGAAACAGGTGGGTTGCTCGGTCCCCTCTTTTTTTTACCTCGCCATAAAGCTCCTCTCCATGCAGAACAACGCTATTGTCACTGCAACGAAAGTAACTCGCGCGACGCAAGGGTCATCGGAGGTTAGTCCAGCACCTGAAGTATGAAGTTCGCAGGCAACTGAATGCATTCCGACACAAAATGTATAATATAATAATACGAACATATTGCTGACTGCGCGGCACCCCTGCAGTGTTAGGTTACACGCACGTGTTTAATACATACACTAGACCACAGAACGCGATTGGATTCCTCGGAGGAAAGCATTGTTGAACATGATCGAAGAGCAGCTGCCTGAAAGGCGTCTATTGAGCAACAAAGATGTTTACGTTTTCCTGAATTAATTAGTTTGTTTTAGACGCCGGGAAAATGGCAGCAACACACAAGTGTAAACTTTTAAGTAAGCTGAAGACACACACGCGCGGAGGCGGAGGCGACGGCGGCCTTGTTAAATAAATGTAGTCCGCTTATTATTCCCGGCTTGGATGCAAAAGTTCTCTGCTCCTCTCTCTCTCTCTCTTTTTCCCGTCTTGAGAGCGGGCTGCTTTTTATTTCTCTCTTTACCAAGAATCTGAACCACGCGCGCCGGTCCTGCTCTCTTTCTGTATAAATGTGAATGTGTATGCGCCGAGAGTATTTTATAAACGTACATATATAAAATAAATATATCCGAGCGCAGCAAAGCCAGCCAGCCAGCGGAGAGATTCTTTTTATCTGCGCGGAATAAAAACGGCCTGATTTGAATTTAAATAGGTGAAGATCAGCAAATAACGCGCGAGCTTCTGCCCTCGGCCTGCCAGTGGCGCCGGAGGCAACGTGACGCCCGCCCGTTATTGCTTAACAATAAACAGATTGGTGTTTGCCGAGAGATCAATTGCAATTGTACGTTGATCTTATTCGCACGTACTTCCGTCGTCTCGCAGAAAAAAGCGGCAGTCAGTCGATCGACGAAATGCTGCGCGGCGTCGACACGCGAGACGAGAGACGATAGACGAGGCTCTTTTATGAGAAATTGTCAAGGGTTCATCGAAGGCGGCCTCTTCATTATACTTGGCTGCTGCCGGAAAAGTCCCACGCACCGTCATCGCTCCCATTCTCCCTTTCGTCAGCGGCAGTTAATAAGGCTTAATTGAAAACGCTTCCTTCCACCTTCTTCTCAGTGTTTTCAAATTTGTAATGAGGCTTCCAGCAACTTAATGTCGATGAGGAAAATAATATTTTAGCCAATTGCGTTGTATTAAAAAAGATTTAAATTGTAAAATCCCGGAAAATTCTTGTTGCCAATGCATAAAACTCATCCCTTAGGATTTAGGATTCAGCTGAAGCCAAAATTGACTGTAAATTTTCTAGAAAAGTGGCTGCAAAGTTAGCATGCTTTTCAAATGATGAGGACTGTCTCCTTACTTGAAATACTATTTTATTTCACGACAAAGAGTGTCCTTAAAAGGTTTAATACGCTGTTGGACAAATCTCGACGAGAGGAATTGAAATCTGCCAAAAAATGCGGTCGAGCGCTGTAAATTTTGGAGAAAAATATAATTTTAAAGAGGAACGATACTGCATAAAAGTCTGGAAAAGCTTGTTGCCAATGCATAAACTCATCCTTTAGGATTCAGTTTAGGCCTAAATTGACCTAAGAAGCACTCTGATTTTTTGAGAAAATTGGCTGGAAAGTTAGCATTCTTTTCAAATGGTAACGGCTGTCTCCTTACTTGAAATACGATTTTATTTCAAAATCAAGAGTATCCCCAATAAGTGGCAAACACCGTTGGACAGATCTCGACGAGAGGAATCGGAATATGCCGAGAAAATATGTTCAAGCACTGTAAATTTTGGAGAAAATTTGAATTTTTACTGTAGGAGGGCCTTTTTTAATTATTACAAATTGTTTATCGATCAACTGTTTATTACATCCAACTATTTAAATAATTTTTAATTTTTGCCCTGTATCAATCCAATTTAGAAAATCAGGAGCAAGGAACAGTTCAATAATTTCCAATTTTCTCAAATTTCAGAAAAGTAAAATAAATTTTTACTTGATTTTAATTCTTCTCGTCGCAATCTTTCCAACGGCGTGCGAATTTCTAGGAAAATTCCCTAAATTCTGAAATAGATTTTGGAGACGCCGGTATGCAAACCTTTGATTTTCTCCCAAATTTAAACGGCCACCTGGAAATTATTTAGCTTGTCATTTTGCCATTAATTTGTTACAAATTCGCATGTGGTACTTATTACATCAGTATAATTTGTGTAATCCTGAATGAAAATTGCAAATTCACTCTAACAGTCAGTGGCTGTGTAATTAATTTGCAATAGATTATCCGTGCTGCGGGGGGCGGATTAAAAGGGCGAGGTGGCTGGCTGCCTTCCTGCCTGCCTGCCTGCTCGTCCCGTGCCGTCGCTCGGCTTGCTCTGCCTTTATTGCCTGGCACGACATAAAGGAATTAATATCCTCGGCAGTTTGCGTTCTAGAACTGCTTCAAAGACTCGGAAAATTAGTTAGCCGAGGTCCCTTTTGCCGTACATTATGATAAAGTTTAGCCCTTTCTTCATCACGATGCCTTTGTAGAGCGAGCGAGCGAGCGAGCGAACGGCATGCACAATGCTGTATCAGTGGTACACACAACTGAGCAGCTTCCGCGCCGCGTCAAACCCCTTTGGGATCCGCCAGAATAAATTAATATGCGTCAAACACTTTGTGGGCCGCGCCACCTTTGCTATAATGACATCGCGTTGGCTAAAAAAGTTCTCCGGAGCGACTAATTTAATTTGAAAAAAAGCAGTGTACGAGTCGGCTTGGGAAATTCAGCGCGGGGGCGCGCGTGCGGCCTTTTGTGCGGCAGATTTTCCTCCTCTGCTGCGGTTGACGCTTTGTTTGTGCTCTGCGTAGTGTGCGCGCGCTTTGTGTCAGCTCTCTGAATTGAATTATACATGCGCCGTGCAAGAGTAATTACGCTGCAAACTAACTGGACGCGATGATTAGATGCGTTTGCAGCGGCCCCCGGAATTAAGCGCCTCTGCGCGCACGCTCTGCGTCTTTTCGCGTGGGCGCCTGTGAGAAGAGAACAAATGTCGGAGCTCTTCAACTTCTTCTCCAACACGACATCACTACGCAATAGAAATTCGTCAGATGGTCAAACTTTTACTTTGCCGGCTCGCAAGACGGTTTTGTGACGAAATTCACACCATTGATTAGTCTTACGAATTTTTTGAATGCAATAACTCATTTTGAGGAGGTGCAATTTCAAGGTTAAGGTGTGCTTTGAACTCGTCTCGTCAAGCCCAATCGAATGGATACCAAATTTGAGGTCATCGGGCTAGGTCAAAGGTCAGTAAGGCTCATTTTCGAGAACTCCGGCTGTTTTTTTTGGGATTTTGAAAATTTAAAAAATCCGAAACGCCTTAAAAATGTGATTTTAGGGTGCGTTTGAACCGTTGTGAAAATTTGAAGCTGTTTTTTTGGCTTCGTTTTTAAGAAATTAACTTTTGAATTTCGGAAAAACCTAATTTTTTGAATTTTTTGCAAATGTTTCGAGCGCCAAATCTCGGGTACTAAGCGTCAGAAATGCATAAACTGCACACCATTCAACGTATCTCGACTTCCCCTGGTAAGCTGTATGGTTTTTGGGGTGCTCAACCCTCACCCCTCAACCCCAATCGGCCACAATTTTATGCGCAGAGCATTAAAGTGAATATTTTAAACCACCGCGATTTTTTATCGTTTATATCTGAAAATTTAACACTTCTTGTTTTAGATTTGCCGGAAGAATTAAATAATTATGACGCGTGACCTTGTGATATTCGCTCAAATGTGAAATTCTAAAGGTTTGATGCCTGTTGGAGGGAATTGGAAAGCATTCATTTTCGCTCATCGTTGAGCGCCGATTGCGGAAAGCTGGCTCTTCCGCACGCACGTTTCGCAAGCACCGCCAACGTACTCGGCGCACATAAGATCAACCTCTCAGCAAAAGGAAGAGCGCGCGGTGCGATCGCATTCGCAGAAGGAATTCATTACAAACTTTATTGATTGGAGCGTTGGCGGCGGCCGGCCGATGGGAAAAGCAATAAACTCGCCGTCAATAAAACGAGTAAAATGTGATTGAATTGAAGCTGCGTGTTTAAATATTGAATGCTGCAGGTTGGCTCTCTTTATTACTCACAATTTCTCATCACCGACGCCGCCGTTGCCGCTGCCGCCGACGGTGTGTGATGTATCAAACATGAGCGCTCCATATTTCATCGCTCGTGTCGTCATTATTCATCGCCACTGCGCGCTCTGGCTGCCTGCCTGGCTTCGAAGCCAGGCGCATGCAAAATCCTATCAATAATTGACACGAGCGCAAACAGCTTTCAGCTCTAATTATTTACGTCGCTGATCTTGATTGCGCGCAATTACCCTGTTGGCGGAAGCTGCGCGGGGGCGAATCGCAGATTCTCTTAATGAGTAACAGCAGGGGTGGGTTGGCAGCACAAAATGTCACCTAATTAACGCAAATGAAGATTAAAATTTCTAGTTAGTTGTTTTGCTTTTAAATAATTTCATTATTATAAAATTTCGTTTCAAAATTAATCTGAAATCCAAAATAACTGTTTTTCTTTCGCCATAATTTCTCGAAAACTTGACATTCAGCGAGACGAATGTTGATAAATTTATAAATTCTTTAATTCATTAACATAATTTTTCTTCTTGAGAGAGCACCAGTTGATTGGGCAATTATCTTTTCATTTAAAGTGCCTGTGGAGAAGGGATTATTTCAAAAGACACTTTTTTTTTCTTCTGCTACAGGTGAATATTACACTTTCACGTAGCTGACGTCACCACACCGGCGGAGCAATAAATAGCAAACGTGTGCAAAGCTGGATTAGTTCGGCAACACGCGCGTATTTGGCCTGCTCTTTTATATAAATTTTCTTTTTTTTTGCGGCGGCGGCGGCGCCCTCGCGTCTGGCGAGCGTCTGGCTCTCTCGCAATGGCGAATAATTGGATTTTAAATTAGCAAGCCAGATTAATTCGTGCTCTGTGCATGGACGCGAGTTGTTAATATTTGAATCGTCCTAATGAATTTCATCTGCGCTGCTGCTGCTTTCGCAATTCACATAATACACGTGCAAGAGTGTCACCCGCGCCGTGCCGCATCAGCGTGCACGCTCTTCGCTGGCGGAAAATGCGGCATTTACTTGACATGCATACAAAAATGTTCGCTCCTAAACAAGGTCACAGAGGACAATGAAAGGTATAGCATTTTGTAATGCTCCACTGCCGCGCAATAAAATGCAATGCTTTTTCTTTACTCTAATTTGAGATTAGATGCATTTTATTTAATTGGCGCCCATCGGTGCCGGACTGGGGCCCAAGGAGGGAATTTATTTAGAAAATATTTCATTTCATGCTTGAGAAAATCATTAGAATTTTATTCGACACTTTTATGTGTTAATTTTAAATGTTTCACGTATGTTAAGTAATAAAAATTTAATTTAACAATCTTTTATGAGTGCTATGATGTGTGAAAATTGTGATTGTATTGTTCTCAGTGTGGCAGTATTTGTAAATGGCATATATTTTTTCTGAAAAACAACAAACAGTGATAACTCCACAGTTGTAGACATGCTAGAGATACCAAAAAGATTGCATTTCAAACGCCTTTCTAAAATTCAACTTAATTTAAATTAACCATTTGATTAATTAAAATATAAAAGCTGATATTTTAATGCTTGCTATCAGAAAAAGTTCTGTGAAAAAATCACTTGATTAATTTTCGAGATTAAGAACCCACAAAAAATGAATCTTTAACTTTTAAAAACCTTGCTCGGTAACTTCTAAACAAGCTACATTATTTGTTCCTTCACGTAAAACGCAAGTTGAGAAAGTTATCAGGTATATAAAATGGTGCTTTTCTGTAAATAAACAAAAGGAAAACATTCTCGAACTCCTTGTGAAACTTTGATCATAACTTGAGCTTTGAGTGAAAAGGAATTCGCTCGGATTAGCATTGAATGCGCAAAAGTGTGCGTCGGTCCGAGCCGCGGGCAGGCATTGTGCAAGCGCGGTGGCACGGCGCGTGAATCTCCACGCGAATCCGCTAACAGCCAGAAATAAATACACACGCCGAGCGCGACGAGGAAGCGGCGGCAGCGCGAATGTTTAATTTGATGGCACACACGGAATGTCATATTCGTCACGTTTTGTTTGTGATGTATGCTGTAAATATTTTAATTCGACAAAGCTGCTCTGCGCGTTGCCGCCATTTAAATATCGCCATAGCAAACGTGTTCCACACTGCGCTGTATATTATTGCACACACGTTTCCCGTTTCATTTAACCGAATTAAAATCCAGTGTAAATATTGCGTGAGCCGCCTGAATTATAATTGTCGGATCAAGTAAATTGGCACGTATGCAATTATTAGGTGTTCGTTTCGTGATGCAGATGGGCAAAAATGCTTTTGTTAATTTTCTGCGGCTCGTAATTTTTTACTTGGGCCTAGGCCCGGACTGGTGACAATTTTTTTTTGCCGGAGACTGTTCATTTTCGCGCCCCAGATATTTGAAGTTGTAAAAATACCGATCAATTTGAAATACTCCATTTTTTCTGCTTGCAGAATCCTGATAGAGTCCGTATTTTTGCTCTTTTTATCCCTGTCCGAGGACCGGGAAGGGCGCGCACTGCACGAATGCTGAAAAATGACCCCTCTCGTTGCACCAAAAAACCGACCCCTCCCGTTGCACCAAAAAAGTGACCCCTCCCTAGGGAAAAAAATGACCCCTCCCTAGGGAAAAAATGACCCCTCCCTATGGAAAAAAGTGACCCCTCCCTATGGAAAAAAGTGACCCCTCCCTAGGGAAAAAAGTGACCCCTCCCTAGGGAAAAAAGTGACCCCTCCCTAGGGAAAAAAGTGACCCCTCCCAATGGAAAAAAATGACCCCTCCCAATGGAAAAAAGTGACCCCTCCCAATGGAAAAAAGTGACCCCTCCCAATGGAAAAAAGTGACCCCTCCCAATGGAAAAAAGTGACCCCTCCCAATGGAAAAAAGTGACCCCTCCCTATGGAAAAAAGTGACCCCTCCCTATGGAAAAAAGTGACCCCTCCCTAGGGAAAAAATGACCCCTCCCAATGGAAAAAAGTGACCCCTCCCAATGGAAAAAGTGACCCCTCCCAATGGAAAAAAGTGACCCCTCCCAATGGAAAAAAGTGACCCCTCCCAATGGAAAAAGTGACCCCTCCCAATAGAAAAAGTGACCCCTCCCAATGGAAAAAGTGACCCCTCCCAATAGAAAAAGTGACCCCTCCCAATGGAAAAAAGTGACCCCTCCCTAGGGAAAAAAGTGACCCCTCCCTAGGGAAAAAATGACCCCTCCCAATGGAAAAAAGTGACCCCTCCCAATGGAAAAAGTGACCCCTCCCAATGGAAAAAAGTGACCCCTCCCAATGGAAAAAGTGACCCCTCCCAATAGAAAAAGTGACCCCTCCCAATGGAAAAAAGTGACCCCTCCCTAGGGAAAAAAGTGACCCCTCCCAATGGAAAAAGTGACCCCTCCCAATGGAAAAAGTGACCCCTCCCAATGGAAAAAAGTGACCCCTCCCAATGGAAAAAAGTGACCCCTCCCAATGGAAAAAGTGACCCCTCCCAATGGAAAAAGTGACCCCTCCCAATGGAAAAAAGTGACCCCTCCCAATGGAAAAAAGTGACCCCTCCCAATGGAAAAAAGTGACCCCTCCCAATGGAAAAAAGTGACCCCTCCCTAGGGAAAAAAGTGACCCCTCCCTATGGAAAAAAGTGACCCCTCCCTAGGGAAAAAAGTGACCCCTCCCTAGGGAAAAAATGACCCCTCCCAATGGAAAAAGTGACCCCTCCCAATAGAAAAAGTGACCCCTCCCAATGGAAAAAAGTGACCCCTCCCTAGGGAAAAAAGTGACCCCTCCCAATGGAAAAAGTGACCCCTCCCAATGGAAAAAAGTGACCCCTCCCAATGGAAAAAAGTGACCCCTCCCTAGGGAAAAAAGTGACCCCTCCCAATGGAAAAAAGTGACCCCTCCCAATGGAAAAAAGTGACCCCTCCCAATGGAAAAAGTGACCCCTCCCAATAGAAAAAGTGACCCCTCCCAATGGAAAAAAGTGACCCCTCCCTAGGGAAAAAAGTGACCCCTCCCAATGGAAAAAGTGACCCCTCCCAATGGAAAAAAGTGACCCCTCCCAATGGAAAAAAGTGACCCCTCCCTAGGGAAAAAAGTGACCCCTCCCTATGGAAACAGTGACCCCTCCCTAGGGAAAAAATGACCCCTCCCAATGGAAAAAAGTGACCCCTCCCAATGGAAAAAAGTGACCCCTCCCAATAGAAAAAGTGACCCCTCCCAATGGAAAAAAGTGACCCCTCCCTAGGGAAAAAAGTGACCCCTCCCTAGGGAAAAAATGACCCCTCCCAATGGAAAAAAGTGACCCCTCCCAATGGAAAAAGTGACCCCTCCCAATGGAAAAAAGTGACCCCTCCCAATGGAAAAAAGTGACCCCTCCCTAGGGAAAAAAGTGACCCCTCCCTATGGAAACAGTGACCCCTCCCTAGGGAAAAAAGTGACCCCTCCCTATGGAAAAAAGTGACCCCTCCCTAGGGAAAAAAGTGACCCCTCCCTATGGAAACAGTGACCCCTCCCTAGGGAAAAAAGTGACCCCTCCCTATGGAAAAAAGTGACCCCTCCCTATGGTCCAAAAAAATGACCCCTCCCGTTGCATCCTAAAAATGACCCCTCCCGTTGCATCTAGAAAATGACCCGTTGCAGCCAAAAAAGACCCCTCCGTTAAGCCAAAAAATGACCCCCCTAAAAGCAGCCTGTCTAGATCCAAAAACGGCCCCTCTAGCACCATTAACAGAAAAAAACAGACCCTCTAGCGTCAAAAACAGAAAAACGGACCCTCCATCATATAGAGTCCCTCTCTCGATAGTCCTTAAACTGTTGATTCATATTTTTTTTTAATTCGTCGGGACAATTTGTGAATTATTTTGTTTACGTGCGTGCCGTCCTGCATGCTTGAGCGCTTAATTGCAGACAAATAAATCGGAGTGCTTGGCGGGTGTAACACACTGCACAAATGAGCATTGCGTATATAGGAGGTATAATTATCAGAGATAAATCAAGATTTGAGTTTCTAACAACGCGCTTTGCCGTTGACAAAAACGATATTATTAGTTGATCGGAACGAGGTGCAAAAAAGCGAGCCGAGGAAAATTGGCCGTCGCAGCCTCTCCGTGATGTAATAACACAGTGTCGGCTGGCTGCTTGTTCGGAATAAAGTATGGCAATTGAAACTGACTTTATTACATTATATGCGAACCACGCCCAGCAGCGAGCGCCCAGCTAAAAAGATTTGTCTTTCTCTCGCTCTCTCGACTCGACGGACGACTCGGCAGCGTTGCTATATAGCCAAGCCAGCCGGCCGGCAGACACACTGCATGGCAGGCGCGCACTTTAATATTAAATTATTTCAAAACGCGAAAGAAAACTTGATCTCCTGAAGGACAAAAGACACAATAATGCGGCGCGCTGGATACCCTTTCACGGCGTAAAAAAACCCGGTGGATTCGACCGACTGACAGTTTCCACTGCTTTTTGCCTCGGCTCGCCAACACCGCAAACGACAGCGTTATTTTCTACAGCTTTTTGCCACTGAATTTGACCAGCGGTCCTGTCATCAAGATGCAACAACTGTTTTTTGTTTCACTGTTATATAGAGTAAATCAATCTTCTAATTGCATACCGGGAATTTTTCGCTTTCCCAAAACGTCTAATGCGGAATAACCACTGAATAATGTGTTAAATCTACTTGTGTTCTATACAGGAGTGTAAAATATTTAAATTTCCAGATATAAAAGAACAAAAATCGCGATGGTTAAAAATATTCACTCTTCTACTCAGGGCAGGTTTGAAATTAAGGTCAATAGGGGTTGAGGGAGAGGGGAGAGTACCTCAAAAACAATTTGTCTCACTAGGGAAAGTCAAGCCAAGTCGAACGGTGTGCAGTTTTCGCATTTCTTACGATTTGAACCCGAGATTTGGCGCTCACAACGTTTAAAACCCCGTGTTTTTTAATTCAAAATTTAATTTCTCGGAAATGAAGCCGGACGCCAACTTGAAATTATCACAACAGTTCACTCAGACCCTGAGACCAGTTCTAAGGGGCATTTCAAGATTTTAAAGTATGGTGCTGGTTTTTAAAATCGAAAAAACAGCCAGAAATTTACGAAAACGAGTCTTCGAGACTTTTGACCTTGACCTTTGACCACAAATTTGGTGTTCATTCGATTGGGCTGGATGAGACGAGCTCAACGCACACCTAAATTTTTAAATTGCTCCTATTCAAAATGAGTTATTGCCAAAGTTGTTCCGTAAAATCCGCAATAATTAAAATGTTGACGATTTTTCGGTTTCTCCTGATCGATGGTGTGAATTTCGTCAGATTTTCTTGACACCACCAAAAACGTTCTGCGTCCCGTGATTTTCGCTCTAAAACGGTATTTTATGCTGTATAAAAATTAGAAAATCGTTGGTTATTGCATTTTATAAAAACTATACCCATTAATATTTCTTTGATTTTTTTTAAATTATCTTTGCAAGAAGTGGCCAGAAAATATTTGTATTTTTAAATCAATTAGTGTGTTGATTTAGGGTATTCAAACAAAGTATTTGAAAGCGCGATTCCTCTTGCTGACTCAGTCAATGGAAGAAGGAAACACAGTCCTATAAATTCAAAACCTTTTCAAGTTGATTAATTTGTAATCTGAGATTTAATCGAATGCTCTTTAGTTTTTTATGTGTTCTTGATATCTTTGATCTTGTCTTATATCACGCAACTCAAGCCTAAACTGAAATTAAATATCACTCTTGATTAATTGAAATCAAACACTCAGTAATAAATAAAAAATTGACAGATAAAACCTCATCTAATAAATAAATCTGAATTTCCAACTATTAGTGAAGCGCTATATGTGCTTTGAAGACATAAAATGTATACAAAAGATCGTGTTTTATATTATTTTGAGCGTTAAAAATATTTGTCCAGAGGGAAATCTTCGACTTTATCTGGCTGTCATATGTGTTTGTGAGTGCGCGATGCGATGATATCAATTCCATGCACATTTTGACGTCAACACCTTGACTGCTGGCGGAATAATGAGCTGCAAACCAAGCAGACGCGACGAGCAGATTTTCAAAGAGGCCTCGAGCTGTTGGAAAAGGACGAGAAGAAGGAGCGCGCGCGAGACACACACACAACTCTGCGCGCTCGACGGTGTGCATGGCGGGCGAGCCCAGGATAAATAAGTAAGTAATCTAGCCCCGTGCCGAGCCGAGCCATAAGTAATGAGAACGAGCAGCAGCAGCCCCGCATCAAAATCAATAAATTCTTGCAAGCGCGCTCTCTTTATTAAACCGTAATAACTTTTGCGCTGCCGCTGCTGCTGGCAGCTCAAATTTTATATGAAATTGCCTTGTCTCGCCGCCGCCGCCGCCGCGTTTTCTGCAGGTGAGTATCGCATTTCCACAAAGCATTTTCTTTCCAGCAAAGCAGGAAAGGAGCACAAACGCGCGCGGCTCAATGCGTCACTCATTTTATTAGCTCCGCTCGAATATTTTATGTCCAGTGCCTGCCGGTAAACCTCAGCAAACTCTGATTCACACATCGGCGTCTGGAATATAAATAAACGTGCTCATCGCACGCAAGTTTTATGAAATTATATATATGTATAGCAATAAATTCGTGTTTAGCTTCCAAGCAGGCCTAAAACCTGCTTTCAGAAAAGTCGCTGAACGCATTTTTTTCTATATTACATAATGCCTCCTTGTTCCTTGTTCTGCTTCCGATTGCGCAATAGAGTTAGACTTATTGATTTATAATTGCAGAAACACTTTGAAACAGGGCTGCAAAAAACCCGCATTTTTAAAAAAATGCAATTTAGTGGTAAAATGCCTTTTTTCATTTCTACCAGTTTCTTCCAGGCATTCTTTTTCAATAATTTACTAATTTTTAGCTTATAACTTCGACTTGAAATATTGTCAGAGTAAAAAAAGACAATTTAAAAGAAAATATCTGCACAGTGGAGGAAATTTTGAGCACTCCGACCGAAATTTTAGATTGTCACAGAAGAAAAATTAAATAAATTCATTTCTTTCAATTCTTGCGCAAGAAAATAGTAAACATGGAGTGGTAAAAACCGTTAAAAACCAGTGGTGAAAAAACCCGGATGGTAAGCAAATGTAACCCTGCTTTGAAAGTTGATTTAAATAGATTTAACTGCGAGTGAAAACTCATAAATTGGAGACAGCAGCAAAAAGGCTCTGATTTCGGGATTTCACTCGCAGTTTAAATCAAACTTTAACGTGTTTATGCGATTATTAATCTCAAGCACCAAAAAATAGGTTGCATGCGCATCGGTAAAGAATAACATCGGAATTTAATGGAGGATAAATGCGATAGGAGATTTTTTAAAAGCGCTTATCTCAGTTTAAGATCTCTATACACGTGTTTGTAAGCTCTCGTTGGATGTTAAGAATTGATAAATAATGTTGTTGAAATTTATGTGTCGTCAGATTCATGGTTTGATTTCCTCATTCTATTTAGTAGTAAAAAAGACATCAGATTTTTTAAGTTTTGTGACAAAGTTTTACTAAATAAAATTAGATTTTACCTGCACTCCTATCAGAAGCAATTTCCTTTAATCAAATTCTCCCAGTTTTTGTATTTTTTTTTTAAATTTGATTTTGAAAGATAAATATGTGTTATTAAAGCATTCAACTTAAAATCGTGTCTATTGTTTCTAACTGTTTTTCTAATTATTCAAAACCTAAACTGAAGACCTTTCATTGTATAGTTATTAATATGAACATTTGGATACATAGTTTATTAGAACTTGTTTAACACTTTTTCAACAGAAATTAATAATTGTCAGGTGCAAGAAAGTAATTTTTCTACCTTCCGCATGAATAACGGTATTACGGAACTTTCCATCCTTGTGTAATTTATCAATCCCTCCTTTCGAAATGTTAGTTGCTTAACAGAAAACAAAATTAATTTTTACCGCACATAATATATTTATTTTTCTACCAAATTTTGAAGAGGTTATTATATGTCCATTTTTGTGTCTTTTTAGAGGAGCTGCTTCCTTTTTTGTTAAGATGACGGTACGGTTTGTTGTAGGTATGGATTTTTTGTCGCAAAGAACAGAAAAAAAACGAGAGCAGAGAGAGGTATGTACAATGATGCAGTTAAATTAGCATCATCGTTCCATCTGTGCTGCATTTTGCTCGAATGCGCTGCTGCTCTCCATCGAGTTACTTTCTTCGCGTATAGCCGACACATAAAAAGCAGTGCGATTTTCCTGCTCCTTGCTGCAGCAGCCGGGGCACTCGGGTTGTCAGAGTACGTTCGCTCGAGTGAACTTTTTTGTCGGGGCAGCAGCGACGACGACGACGACGACGGTGACGACGACGCGAGTTGGATCTCTATCTCTCGACTCCGAGAGAGAGAGAAGAGGATGAAGTTGCTGCTTTGGAGCCATAACCACGACATTATTCAATGACACGGTCAAGAAATAATAATACAGCACTTTCTAATTGAGCTATTATTCCATCTAGATGCCTTTGCCAGTGCACTCGGCGCAGCGCTGCATCTCTAATCATCTGCCTGCCAAATTGCTCAACAAACTTTGCCTCCTCTCTCTCTCTCGCTCGCTCTCTCGTCAGTGCATGCTTCTCCAACAGCTTTATAGTTAAAATGGCATGAGCTGCTGCTTCTGAAGCTGCTCTCTGCCTCTGCAAGCGCCGGCGAACAAATTAATATTATACAGCCGAGCTTGGACTCAGTAATTTGAATATGATGTGAATAATTTGATTCTCTGCTGATGCTGTCGAAATGATTGTTGAATTTTTTAGTCAAATTTTATGTTGTTTTTAAATTTAAAGAGGAATGAAACTGCAAAAGCCTGGAAAATGCTTGTTGCCAATGCATTTAAACTCGTCCCTTAGGATTCAATTAAAGCCTAAATTGACCTAAGAAGCACTGTAATTTTTTGGGAAAATTGGCTGGAAAGTTACCGTGCTTTTCAAATGGTAATGGCTGTCTCCTTACTTGAAATCCGATTTAATTTCAAAACCAAGAGTTTCCCCAATAAGTGGCATACACCGTTGGACAGATCTCGACGAGAGGAATCGGAATATGCCAAGAAAATATGTTCAAACACTGTACATTTTGGAGAAAATTGGCAAAATTTGAATTTTTACTGTAGGAAGGTCCTTTTTTTCTATTGCAAAACTGTTGAACAAATTGTTCATCGATCAATTGCTTATGGCATCCATCATTCCACTTTAATACAAACCTTGAAAATGTTGTAATTGACAAATGCCTGTCATTTTTTAGTTTACTAAGTGTTAAAAATAAAAAATAATAATATTTTGCTCTTCAAAAGACGTTAGAGGTTTCTTTCTACTAAAATTGACCTGAAATTTACAAAAATCTTGTAACAGTTTTATAAAATTTATTTTTTTAAAGAATATAAACCACTTTTCTGATGAAAGATAGTAATATTTAGATCAAAATACGAATATGTCTTAGACAATTATATGCATTGTTTATTTCCGAATGAACTGTAGACTTTCAGACCGTCTTGAAAGTTTTAGAAATTGGTCTAATGTGATTGAATACGACTCAAAACCCATTTGATGATTACAATTAGACCATTTCAAATGCTTTGATTCCAAATGGGTGAAAACAAATGATATAATTGAGCATCTAAATTTACATAACTGTAACGCTGAGTTATGAAATATCCTCATGTTTGTTCGCAGAGCAAACAGTTTTATTTATATAGAGAAAATACATAATTATACATCTCAGATTCTAGATTCATTGCGGAGATTAATGATGATCATGAATAAACCATTCCATTTATTGGACCATCAAGAGAGCGCAACCTGTGTTAGTTTCCGGGAACACGCGTTGAACCCTCTCTCGCTCTCTCCTTTTGTCTATCGCCACCCACCCCATTATGTAGGATCTCATTAGTTCACTGTGTGGATTGTTTGAAGTGAATTACATATCGCAAGTTGATGTTTGCAGACCCACAAGCGAGCGAGAGAGAGAGAGAAAGATAAAACACACATACAGCAGCGGCAGACGTGGCATCTGTTAGTCCGAACGAACGTTCTGCTATATTGATGTGCTTGTGTGTAGACGAAGCCCGCCTGGGGGCGAAAACTTTGCTCAGTGCGTGGCTGGCTTCCTCTCTGGCAAAACCAAAACTCGCCATATTTACACTGAGCACGGGCGAAAACTAACAAACTTCTTATTTGCCAATTAGCAAATTTCGTAGACGGATCAAACAAAGAGCAGGGCACAGCTGGTTATTCAATTATTCTTTAATGTGGATCTCATACACCGCATTGTTGTTTGACTGACTAAAACATTTATTCAGTCCAATTACCAATTTGTTTTGTAAGCAAGCTAAATTTGATTCGATTGATTGGGAAAAAAGGTCCGAAATAAAAGACATACGGGGTAAATAATTTGATTCAGTTTGCCGTGTCTCATCTAATGAACAATCTCGTTAATTAGAGCTCGTTTGTCTCGTCGGAATAAATCCTGCGCCGGTAATGTAATTCAGGCCAAATGGTGTCTTGATAAAGTTAATACTGGTGGGTGCCGCGCGCTCGCTACCTGCCTCCTCTAGCTCGCTGGCTGGCTCGGTTGTCTTCTACTTCATCTAAACACCTTTAGTTACAAAGCCCACAAGAGCAAGGCATAAAACCAACCGAGCAACCCCTCCTTCCTGCGCTCGCTCGCTCGCTCGTCCGTCCGCCGCCGCCGTTGCCGCTGCCGCGTACACACAGCACATATAACCACCCTATCTAACAAAATATCGATTCCCCATTTCTACTACGTGAGCAACATTGCTCCAAAGCGCAGTATAAAGAAGCAAAAGGGTGCGCTCTCTCGCTGGCTCTCTCTCCGGCCCACCCGCCAACCCGCCCGCCTGCTGCTGCTGCTGCTTGCCTAACTCGCAGGGGCTGAAATTGTGTTTGTTCCTCCTCTTCGCCAGATGACTCGGCTGCGGGGAGAGAAGAGAGAGAGAGAGAGAGAGAAAAAGAGAAAGAGAGAGAGATTTCAATCTCGCGGAAATCAGTTCCGTTCCTCCAGCCGCGATGATTGATTTATGCATTTTTATATAATATATATTATATTATTCATAATATATTCAGTTTTATTCGGTGATAAATCGCGCACGTGTAAAAGCAGCAGGAAGAGGAGCGAGTTTGCCGCGCGGCGGTCGCTTTTTCTCGCGTATGTACTCGACGCTGTTTTGCCAAATTGAATGATGCTGTCAGACTGCTCTCTGCCTCCTTCGCTCTCTCTCTTTCTCGGCTGCAAAAGTCGCTCTCGGGCCCTCTCGCTTAGCTCAAGATAGAATTCCGCTGCTCTCTTCACAGCCGGCTTAATCTCGTTTTCTTTCAATAACACGCACTCGCTCCTGCTGCTGCCAAACTCATCACCTTGGCATTTGCAATCAGCGCAGATTAATTGCTTTCTTGTGCGAGGAAAAATGTCGACTTTCGAGTGCAGCTGGATTTCCTATCCCACTAACTGACTTATAATATCTAGCAATTATTTAATGCTTATCTAAAAGCTTAAAAAATCCCTCAAAATTGTTCTTTTTCTGTGAATGAAACATATATTTTATCCAAACCTTTCAGCAATGTAGGTTTTTTTATTAATTAACTAGCGAAATTAATAAAAATAATTGTTTTCCTATTGCTATGAAATGATTTTCAAGGGTTAAAAAGGGGTTTAATGTCTGCATTTAATTTTCCTAGGGGTGAAGAACTTGTTCTTTTTGGCGTATTGTTAAATTTCTTTATTATTTATTCTTTTCTGGTAACGATGCGACATGAACCAATCCCGAAACAATATTACAAATTTTAGTTTTTATGATATTAAAATGTTCACCAAGCTGAGATCAAGATTGTCACGTCCACGGCACCAGTAGGACGCAAAACCAACGTTCTTAATTATTTTCAATAATTTATTGATTTTAAATTTCTCCTGCAGTGCTTGTGTTAATCACTCTGCACCGTCATTTGATGATGGCTGCTCCCAGAGTTGCCACACGAAAGTTTGAATGTGACTTGAAGTAATAAAAATGACAAATAACCGTGCCAGATGAAACTTTGTATAAAAAATGACGATTAGGAAAGAGTCACCCTCTTGTCGCCCTCTTCTTACAAAAGGAAATAAATTCTAGTTAGCTTATTAAGCAATGATTCAAGCCCCCAAAACTCTAGGAGCGGCTATAGCATGTTTGAATATATGTTCAAACATATAAGACCAAGATTAAAGTGACGGCGCAGTGGTTTGAATAAACGGAAACTAATCAACTAGAAACATTTCCTCAACAGTGATAAAAAAATTATCAAACTTTGTTTCAAACCACGAAAGCGAACGTGTTGAGTTCTAGACTTTAACTCGTTCACTTATGACATTATACTCGCGTCACATAGTTTCAAATTGATAAGAAGATGTACACGTTCTATCCGCACCGTGGCGTGAAAGTACTAGCAAAAAATTAAGACAATGCGGCACTGGAACAATGATGGGTAGTCAAACCGTAATTTCCTCTTTCTCAAACTACAGCTCTGTGCTTATAAGGGAAAAAGAAATTATATCTAGACACTTTTTTACGGACACAAAACAAAAGATATCTCCGCCAGATTAGGCCAGTGCGGAGAGGAAATATATACATGTGTGTTGGTTGGTCGGCGCGTGACGCCGCTCGCGATAAGTGAAATTTGATAATTAAGCACGGCACACACACACGAGAATCCGAGAATCTGCATGATAATTTAATTTAATCACGCCACGGCATCTTTCTCATAAGAAAGTTCGGACTATGCGCTGTGCAAAGAAAAGAGAAGGTCCAGCGCTTGGAAATTCTTCTCTCTATGAGCGCCGTGATGAATTTAATAACGCACTTCATGACATTATTTATATACACATATCAATTGAGCTGTCGGAGCTCGTGCAAAGCCGCTGCTATGATCTTTTGTGTCTTGCCCTCGTGGAATTTATATCAATTATATTCATAGGCACGACTCCGCAATAAATTTATTGTAGCGGTGAGAGGGGGAGATGAATGAGTAGGCGAATTGCAATTAAAGCTTTTATCAAATGCGTCTGCTGAATATTTGTTCCACGCTGAAACAAAAGGAGGCGTCCGCATATTTATAGTTCCCCTCAGCATCTTGCGGTTGCATATTGCATCATTCTCGCTTGCATATGCAAAACATCCAGCAGCACATTGTATTCGGGTATGTATAGCGCGCAAAATCACGCAGCTGCCTTGCCGCTGCCGAGAGTGGCTCTATTATCTACGTGTGTAGTGTAGTGGAGGCCAAAGAGAAAGGCTCATTCAGGTGCTACGTGTGTGTCACAAGAGAGGGATAGAGAGAGAGAGAGAATGAGATTCGCCAATCCCTTGAAACGCGCAAGTGTTGATCCAAAGCGATTTGTTCTTTCAATTCCAAGGACACGATTAAAAAAATAGAAAAAGTTGAAGAAAAAAATAGATATTGTTTAGAAATTTATATGATAATTTTTTCTCGTAGATCAGCGGGGGCCAGATTCGTGCGACGCGTCTGGTAGAGTATGGCGCGGAAAACGATCACGTGAAAATGCGCGAAAAGAACCAATTTTTCGTCGATATTGTGACATAATTTGCATTACTTGTACTAATTGTGTCTTTTGCATCGTAAAAATAAACTCTTGACACTCGTACGGCAATCCAAAGAGAGCTTTTTGTTTCCCGTCATCTTGGATCTGCGCAACGGGAACCAAATTTATCGCAAATCTGACCCCCGCTGTCGTAGATGAAATTCCCAAGCAGAAATAATTGAAATTTTAAATTCGTGTTGATAATTGAAGAGAGCAACCGCAAATTTGTAAAGTTGGCAACGATGCGCGTCACAATATTCGCGCTGGCAGTTACGTATATAAATACAAATCCATCTGTCACACTTTAGCGTGTTTCCCTTTCGAATACGGCCCTTGAGAACGGTATTCGCCGTGACGTCACTTATTCACATGGCCAGCACTGGCACAATAACTCGCTTGCCTCTGCCGCTCACTCGTTTGTCGCGCGGTTAATTGGCATTAAAATGCACCTGATGTGCTTGCCAAAAGTGTAATCACGAGAGCAGCGCGCGCGTTTGCCGTTTCTTTCTTTCTTTCTTAATTATAGGCACGTAAGCGCAATTAATCGCCGCTTTCACGCCCGGAATTTCTATAATACAAGCTGCGTGAATTATCTATTGATTTTTGCTCAGTACGGTTAAACCGTGTGATCTCTTTATCTTGGAGATTACTCGCCTTGTTAATCAGTTTCAACCACTGCTCCAAAAAAAGCTGCTGTCAAAATATGCTAATGGCCCTCGACGTGGCCGTGCGGTCCGTCAATAACCGAAGGTTCGCAATTCTTCGCCAGGCACCAATTATCAATATTCCGGCGCCGAGGTGAGGTCACAACCTGCGGATAAATATATGAAAATTTGGTGATTACGATATTCTCGCGCGAGGCGAGCCGCGAGCCGCGCGCCGAGCGAGCGAGCGAGCGACCCAGCCTTTGAGGCTCTGAAAATGTGTGTTGCCGATTGAGGTCAAGGTATGCCACTTTGTGCATGCCTCAATGTGGATTATCTAAGTCTGGCTGACGTGATAAAAATTGGCACTTGAGTAATATAGCGCGAGCAGCTGATTTTTGCTTACAGTTTCAAAGTTAAAACTCGAATAATCGATTTCTTTTCTTTCACTTTTTATTGCTCGTAGTTTCACGATTTCTAAATTAAAATAGAAAAAGTACATAGTTCTGGAATTTCATGATTTTTTTTAGCTGAAACATTACCCACTTAACCACAAACGTCATTGAGAAAATCCCACTTCCCATATTTACGGGTTTTACAGGCACTTGAATAATTTTGGGTTTTTTCAAATCGGTTCAAGTTGGTCGTAGATTAAATTCAGACATTTTTTAACTCATCTTTTCAAGTGGAAGAACTTTGCTCTTGACCTAAAATTGGTGAGTTAAAGGTCAAGGTCACTAAAATCAAATTTTCGCAATGAATCTCTAATTTGAAAATAAATTTATTGGAGTTTTTGAGTTTTAGCATTGCTATCTTTTTGAGTGCAAAAAATAATTTAGAAAAATCATAATCTGGAATGGTGATTTGCCATAATTTTTTGATAAAAAATAAAAACTGCAAAGCTATGGTTCTTTTTGGGTTTTTAAAAAATATTTGCACGCCCTTATCTAAGTTTCTAACCATCAAAATTTTTTAGATTCGTTTAAACCTCCCCTAGATATTCAAAGCAGTCTAAGGGTGCCAAAACTTTTTGCACCCTTAAAAACGGAAAATTGTACAAATTTTTGTTTTCTTTTTTGCACCTAACTGAGCAACGGATTTTCTTGTTTATCTCCCTGAAATTATTTCAGTAAATCATAGAACGTGAATACGAGTCGAGTTTTTGTTAACGTGACTCTTGGAACATGAGATTTTGATGTAACACTATATTTTATTCTTTCCTGTCACCGAAAGAAAATCCGTTTTCACCAAATCTTAACTTCTAAGAATCGGATTTACAAAAACTTTATGCCGTTTGAATTTTCATCACCTCCCCTTGATATCTGAAACACTCAAAGGGCGTCAACCCCTTCTGACCCTTTACAACCCCATCAAAAAGGAATTTTTTGGTAGATCTTAGCAGTTTTACTCTAGGGAAGATTTAAGACAAATTTCTCGGAAATTTAAAAATGCACTGCTTCGAGTACATTTTTTAATAATAAGGTTTATTTGAACGGAAGCAGAGATATTTCTTAATGAGGCACTTAATTGTCCACATGTTCATTCAATTCGCTTTATTTTGAACGCTCAGCATGGTATAGTACATTGTAGAAATTCTTCTGCATTTTATTCTTGGCAACTAAACAGATTATTGAACCCAACGGCGCAGCAACAATGAAATAAAACCGACAATTAGGCGCAGCACACAGTCTCTTTTCCAGTCATATATATATCCCAGCAGCCGCGCATTAACTTCCCTGCAATTAAACGCTTCTCGGAACAGCTTGCAGTGGCACTTTCTTAAGCCGATAACACGATCTGCGCGATAAATAACAAAAGGATGTGGAAAGTACGCGTGCACGCCAAACGCATGAATTAGCAGCCGCCGAGAGTCAAAGCAGCAGCAGAGTGTGCCGGCCGCGGCAACGATCGATCCAATAAGATAAGAGAGAGCATACAGCAAATAAAAAAAGCTGGCAATATCATCATCATCGACGTCGTTGCTGCTGAGAGCGTGCAGCGCGCTAAACGCGCCCGCCGCTCGTCTCCCCGCGTTATCAATTTGATCTGCGCGAGCCCGTTCGCTCTCGGCGGCTCCGACGAAAGTAATTACAATAATTGAAAGCAATGATGCCGGCCGCGCGGCCGGCTCGGCCGGCGTTCACATACGCTGACAATGGCCGCAAAAATAAAGAGCTCGGAAATTTATTTGGCCATCCGAATGAAGCCCCGCATGTGTAGTATATTACATGGAAAACTGCAGCGGATGAGTAATCCCACACAAACACACACAAACGCGCCTCTGCCTCTAACTGCTATTACAGTCTTGATTTGTGCGATGAGCTTGTCCACAGGGGCGTGAAAAAAGGATCCGCATCCCCGCAGACTGTGAGCAAGGGGGGAGATAAATCATATCATGCACTATACAAAACGATTCTTACTGAAATACCTGGGATATAAAGACGGATAAGAGTGACAATCACGGATCGCTGAACAGTTTAGCCGATATCACAAGATAATCTAACAATATTCTCACCATCGATCAGTCTTTATATTCTAAGGGTAACCAAAATATTTTTATTTTCGGGAATTTTGAGAGTGAAATAACTCCTTCTTTTTAGTTAATGTGTACGTTGAACTTCTCTCGTCAAGCCCGATCGAATTAACACTTTATTCGAGGTCATCTGTCAAGGTCAAAGGTCACCAAGGCTAATTAAAAAAAATTCCGGGTGTTTTTAGGGATTTTGAAAACCTGAAAAATCCAAAACGCTCCTCAGGGTGCGTGTGCATTTGTGTGAAAGTTTCATGTGGTGTTTGGCATCGTTTTCGAGAAATTAAATTTTGAATCTAAAAAAACTTGAAATTTTGATTTGCCAATTCGTTCCGAGCGAAAATCACGGCTCGCAGGAGGTTTTGTGACGAAATTCACACCATCGATCAGTCTTATGAATTTTGGGAATGCAATAACTCATTTCGAGGAGGTGCAATTTCAAAGTTAAGGTGTGCTTTGAACTCCTCTCGTCAAGCCCAATCGAATGAATACCAAATTTGAGGTCATCGGTCAAGGTCAAAGGTCACTAAGGCTCATTTTCTATAATTTCTGGGTGTTTTTTCGGATTTTGAAAACCAGCGCCATTTTTTAAAATTCCAAAATGCCCCTCAGAAGTGGTCTCAGGGTGCGTGTGAACTTTTTTTAAAATTTCAAGATGTTTTTTTAAGAAATTCATTTTTAAATTTCGAAAAACCCTACTTTTTTAAATTTTGGAAATGTTGTGAGCGCCTAATCTCGAGTTCTAAGCGTCAGAAATGCAAAAACTGCACACCATTCAACTTGGCTTGACTTTCCCTGGTGAGCTGAATGGTTTTTGGGGTGCTCATTTCACAACCCTCAACCCCAGTCGGCCATAATTTCATCCCCTGAGTAAAAAAGTGAATATTTTAAATCATCTCGATTTTTTATTCTTTTATACCTGGAACTTGCTAATTGGTCACTCATAACTGGGCATCCGGAAAAAGAGATTTGCATCAATTATATTCTAAAACCATTTTTTTTAACTTTTGCAATTTTTTTTGCTGATCTGCACTTTACAAGGATCATCCTGTCTAACGCTTCACAGTCAGGTGCGATTACATTTTTTCGCTGCAAATAACGGCCTTTGAAAGGGCCACTCTTATAATACAAAGCCCCTCATTGGTATTCCTTTTATATGCATGCATGCATAGTAAGGAGAGAGCGATTGGCAACAGCTTTGCTGAGAAGAAAGCGCTGCGTTTATCACATCCCCAGCGTCAGTACAGTACAAACCAACCAACTTGCTCCCTCGATACTTGCTAGCTGCACATTATTAGTCATTTAATCCCTTGTATTCATACACCCATCTCTCACTCGCCATTCTGCAGCGAGAGAGAGCGGCGCGCGCGATATTATTTTCGCCCGCCTGCCCGCTTTGAATGGAGCTGGGAGCGAAACGAGCGAGCGAGCGAGGGCGTATGTATTTGTAAATGCGAGGGAGATATATCAGATGTTGAACTTATTGGGGTGATATAACACTTGAGCCAAAGGTTTGGCTGAGGGTGCAATGGTCGTCGCTTTTCAGCCCTCTGGCTGCTGATGTGAGCACATGTGCGCTGGCAATGGCCGATCCGCCATCCGCCACCGCCCGACGGGGAGCGGAAAAGCAGATTTCCGATTGCTGCCGATGACGTACACTTTTTGTCCGTGTGTGCGTGAACGTTTGTGTGTGTGTGTGTGTGCCGACGTACTTGCTTGCACTTGTACACGATTGCTTGCGTTTCGGCGTCGCTCGCTTGACGTCACCTTGTTGATTGATTAATCTAACAGGATTTACATGCACGCGCGTTATGTGCGCTCAATGAGTGGCTAAATTTAGGAATTTTCCGCAGCGCCGCACGGATATAAATTGTTGATTCTTACGAATTACGTGACGTGCATAACACACCATGGATGGAAATAGAGTGGTATATTTGTACACTCAAGTCATTCAATTTTTAACATGTTTTGCAATCATTTATTAAAGAGCTAAAAGGTTTGGATCGATAATTATTTCACGTAGTTTACAGACCACTCGTCAAACCGTCTTTGGAACCCGAAACCACCGTGTCAGATTGCTAAAATCCATCTACATTGGTTGGGAAACAGATCAGATAAATGATTTAAATCTTCCTGTGTTCAAACAGGAGTGTCAAATTTCCAAAATCCAGGTACACAAAGAAAAAAAATCGCCAATGGTTTAAAATATTCACATTTCGAAATTATGGCAAATAGGGGTTGAAGGGGTGTGGGGTGAGCACCCCACAAACCATTTAGCTCCCAAGGAGGAGTCAAGACAAGTCGAACGGTGTGCGGTTTTTGCATTTCTGACACTTAGAACCCGAAATTTGGCGCTCACAACATTTACAAAAATAAAAAAAATGGTTATTTCGAATTTTAAATTTTAATTTCTCAAAAAAAGCGAAGCCGGACACCACCTTGAAGCTGTCAGAAGTTCACACGCACCCTGAGACAACTTTTGAGGGTCATTTTGGATTTTTAAAACATGACGTTGGCTTTTAAAATCCCAAAAACAAGAGGAAATTTTCGAAAATGATCCTTCGTGACCTTTGACCTTGACCGATGACCTCAAGTTTGGTGTTCATTCGATCAGGCTTGACGAGAGGAGTTCAACGCATACCTTAACTCTTAAAATCGCACTGTCGCATTCTCAAAATTCGCCATTTTTTATGTAAAATCCGCAAAAGTGGAAATTGTGGCTACCCTTTTTTTGTGTGAATTTCGTCAGATTATCTTGACACCGCCAAAATCAACCTGCGACCCGTAATTTTTATCGTTAATTATTAAATTCCTAGTGCACTCTTTTTAATTTTGAAATTTATTTCTCTCGAGACCAGAGGATTCGAGATAGCTTTTCAAATACGCAAGTTCAACGGTCAGAAATGTGTCACAAATTAATGTAATCACTAGTCTAAAAATTTGAATAAAAAAGAGCGAGAAGAATCGATTGAATATCTAATAGAGCATGCAGGTTTCTAAATACTCATCGCACCCCAACGTTTGATTGTCTATGAAAAGCCACATCATTAAATTACCGCGTAAAAGTGCTTTATTAATAAAAGCGAGGATGATTTTCCGCTCCCCGCGCAGTTTGTATGCATGCATTTGTACCATAGTATCCAAGTGCTGGTTGTTGGCCTGCGGCAGGCGGCATGCAAACGCGCTAGAAATAATACAAGAGCAGCGCAGGCCAGCCAGGCGGCAGCGGGCGGATTTATTTAATGCTCCCCTCGGTCGCGAGCTTCATGGCTCGCCTGGCAGGCCGTGCGTGCGTATTATTTGTTCAAGCTTTCAGAAGGGTCCCCGTGTGTCATATTATGCTGCTTTTGTGCACTCGCACACAATCACACCGAGAGTGCGTATACATATATGCGGTTTCTGCTTCGCGTCGACTTCAAATAATGCACTAACTATCATTTGATTTGATGAGCTGGCGCGGAATTAGGGGATTATCCCGTTTCTGATTAATTGCAACACGCTTCATTTCACTCGGCTCCCGTGATTTGTACGGGGCAACTTGCGCGCTCGCTCGCGCGCGCGAGCTGTGTTTTGTAAATAAACAGCCTTAATTAATCCTCCGCGGATTATCCGCGTCGGAACTGTTGAGCGCACAGCCGGAGCGAGCGCGCTGAAAAGAGCCGTGCAATGCAAATCGGGTGTTGGAAAATAAAGCAAGCAAACGCGAGACACACACTATGCGCGCCATAACCATCCAATTAAATTTGCGATTGTCGCTGCGTCGCAATCTGCCATGCTCTTTTTAATCCCGAGTCTCTTGTTGCGCAAATATTGGTTTACGACTCGTTCATTAAATCATTTTTCTCTGCGCCTGACCGATTGATTATTGATCTTTTTCTATCCAAAACAACATGGCTTTGTGATTGAATGAAATCCATATTCTACACTCACCATCATAAAAAAATGAGAGGTGTATACGCAACAGACTTATGAAAATCATCCTTATCAGTTTAATCTGGGACTTAAAAACGGTTGATTATTGACTTTTTAGCAACGAAATTGGAGCCAAAAAACCGTGTAAAACTTCGAAACCCCGTTTAAAATCCACGTAGAGTAGAAAGAATGAACGCTCTTCCTTCTTAAAATCTATATTTTGGGTACACTGTAAAAAGGGAATCTCATTATGACATACAGTGCACCCCATTTCGCATTAACAATTTATTTGAGAAGAAAACCAGTGAAAAAGTCATAATTATGAGTAAAATATAATAAAGTAG